>NW_019395997.1:1330347-2580783 GCF_000612105.2 Orussus abietinus
CTACGGGACTCTACGGGACTCTACGGGACTCTACGGGACACTACGGGACACTACGGGACACTACGGGACACTACGGGACACTACGGGACTCTACGGGACTCTACGGGACTTTACGGGACACTACGGGACACTACCGGACTCTACGGGACACTACGGGACTGTACGGGACTCTACGGCACTCGATAACACTAAAAAACGCTTGAATCCCTTGATAACGCTTGAAAACGCTCTGAAAGCGCTCGATAACGCTAGTAGGAAAATGTAAAAATCATACGCGAAATGACTCGGCTTATATCCGTAGCATTCGGCTCTCGCGCATACTCGTTATGAGTGTAGCGCCGAACGCCCTCATACTCAACGCCTCGATCCGTAGCTTGGCGCTTGGCTGGTTGGTGCGCGCGAAGATTTCTAGGAGCGATCGCACTCGCACAGATTCGCTGCATGCGACTTCCGTACGTGATATCGACGGGTGCCCCACAGCTCCGTATCACGTCGACTTCGGGGCAACAATGTACTTAGAGTAAAGATGGCGCCACAGGTGTTCTTCCCTTACCATCAAAGTGTGCAGTTCGGTAAACGTAGGTAAGCCACAACCGTCACCTGTCTCATGGTATTACCATCACGAATACGTGAGCCGCCAACGGCAACTGGTAGATGGCACCGCCATCGCGAGTGCGCGAGTCCCTACCAGAAATTCGTTGCGCCGCCCTTGGGGGCAAAAAACGGTGAAAGCTAACGTACGAAACCAGAGGGCAGCAAACGATGCGATCGCGCGACCCTGCCCGTAAGCAATCTCCCAACTCATCTCTGGTAGAGATGAGTGTAGGATCCCTGAGTTAGGTCGCTGTTGTAAGTAAATGCGTTAGCCGCCTGCATTCTCCACCAAGAGCAGTACACAGCGCAGCACGTGATCATGCGTACGAGCAATCTCCCATCTCGTCTCTGTACGCACTCTATCTTCAATGGTCACCTCATGTCGTATGAAATTGTATGAAATCCACCTAAATAAGCATGCTGACAAGTTGTCTAGTCTGGAGTTGAAATCAGTATTGACTATTACGATTGATGCAACAATCAGTGATAATGCTACGTGTCTCCAAGTCCCAAAAACCGAGAGCTCGACCGATAGCCGAATTTCGCAATTAACAATGGAGACGGTAAACCGCGGTTGGAAATCATTTTCCATCTCTTGTCCTTGAGTGTATAATTACAAAATAGCCGTGTTTTCAGGATATATAACGGATCTACTAGCTTTCTATTTCTTTGTCTCGTGATAAAGTATGGTACTTAAGAGGCCGATAAGTTCTGGAAGGAAGCTAAGGTGATTATATGCTCAGCGAATACACCGGACAGTGGCACCACTGCCTCCATACCAAATTAGTTATCTTATATTTATATTTGCTGTGAATATGGAAGCTACGGAAGTGGACTTGGACGATCCAAGATTTCGGATCAGGCCTTACCAACAGATGATAGCTTCTTGTACGGGTGCTTTGATCACGTCGATCTTTGGTAATACCGCTATTACTTTCGCTGACGGAAATCTTTGCGTAAATGGTTAGGAAGGGTTATTCCATGCGATTAATGCTATTATTTTATAGTTACCCCTTTAGATGTTGTCAAGATTCGATTGCAGACTCAGCAGAAGGCTCTGCTATCCAATAAATGCTTCCTTTATTGCAACGGACTTATGGACCATTTGTGTCCCTGTCCCGATGGCCGAATACCTGAATGGATACGAGCTAGCGGAAAATTTAATGGAACACTGGTAGGCGTAGCACATAGAACTCAAAATGATCGGTATCTTGAAAGTGACTATTTTATTGCATTTTGTTAATTGTCAGGATGCTCTAGTTAAAATAGGGAAAAGAGAGGGCATACTTTCCCTGTGGAGCGGATTAAGTCCTACTCTTGTTTTAGCAGTACCTGCAACGATAGTTTACTTTGTATCATACGAGCAACTGAGGCTACACTTTAAGGTAAAGAGATCATTTTTATCCGAATGTAAAGTTGAACGGAAGTGGTTAAATATTAATTTTTAATTCATTTATTACCAAATGATGACACAAAGTTTATCATTTAAGGATTCATATAATTCAAAAATTCTCAAGACAAAAGATAACAAAGACCAGCCATTTTGGATTCCAATGTTAGCAGGTGGAATTGCGAGAATTTGGGCAGCTACATTAGTGAGCCCCTTAGAGTTAATTAGAACAAAAATGCAGTCTCAGAGACTGAGTTACGCAGGTAAGGCCTCGATTAAACAATGTATTAAAGTAATACAAAACTAAGTATTTGTTAATTCCAGAAATAGGAGTCGCTCTGAAAACCGTTGTGAAACACAGCGGAATATCAGGATTGTGGATGGGTTTGTCCTCGACTCTTCTTCGTGATGTTCCGTTCAGTGCAATATATTGGCTAAACTATGAGACGATCAAGCAAGTATTCCGCAACTCCCAACAGAACTTCTCCTTCAATTTCATCGCTGGAGCTGTAGCAGGATCTGTACGTAATGCTTTCATAAATCAGACGTTAATAAAAGTACTCAAAGACAACGACAGGAAAATAACCAAATCTTTGCAGATAGCTGCGATCGTTACCATTCCGTTTGACGTTGTTAAGACACATAAGCAGATCGAAATGGGAGAAAAGGAGATTTACTCAGGTAATTCCTAGTTCTGACTTATCGATGAAAAAATTGAAAAGTAAATGTGCAAACCTTGGAAGACTGACTCGATTGACCCACAATTACCGAATAATTTCCCTCCACAGACCGACCTGGACGCAGCAGCGGCACGTGGGCGATAATACGAAGAATCTACGACCAACATGGAGTTCGAGGCTTATTTACCGGACTGACTCCTAGACTAGTTAAAGTGGCTCCGGCGTGTGCGATCATGATCGCGACTTTCGAACACGGGAAGCGCTTTTTCCAGTCGTACAACGCGAGCCGAATGCTCGAGCTCGACGGTGACGTTCACTTTCTAAAACACAAGCGCACCACGTAGCCTAATTCGGAGGACCTTTTGACCCTGTACATAATGTATCCCGGTTGAATAGATTTATTTCGAAAATCGAAGCGCCCAGATTTAGCCTATTTTTATTTATCTACGGAATCTAATTTCCGAGCGACATCCGCGCGATGACCCGATAAATAGCATTACATTCCTCCCGTTTAAAGATCCATTACGTGCCTCCTCTGATACAACCTTCTCGGTCAAGTTTCAAATAATTTTTCATAATTTCCAGCCTAATCAGAGACGGCCCGACCTTGGATTATTCGGCCAATTCGGGAATAAAAAACGCGATCCGACCGGCGAGGATCCCGGGATCGTTTCGGATGATCTCCAAGGGAGGCGAGGGAAAAAACTGCCCCGATGAACATTTCCCTATCCAGGGTGATATCGATTATCAATTTTGTCGGGGCACTAACAAATTCTCGCAGTTTGTTTATCCGGCCAGCCACGCATGCGCGACACTAGCTATAAAAGGTCAGGTATATACCTACCGCGAGCTTAGTATCTAGTGGAGTTTTATTTATTTCTGGAGCGGATTTACGCTCGGCAGGGCTGAGACTTTTTTCAAGAAAACGAAAGAGAAAAGAATCCCTGACATCGACTAACATTCGGCTGCCTCCGACCGCTGCGCATCGACCGTCTTAGGTAATTCTGAACATTCCCTCGCCCTAAACAAAATTCATAATTAACTATTGAAATTAAATCGGCTAGACTAGACATTTCGAGAAGGCACCGCGGTTTCCCTTTCACGGTATTTAAATATCTTCTGCACTTTCGTTGCATTTTTCTTCTCTTTTCTTTTTTTTTTTTTTTTTCTCATGCACGAAGTATCGACGATAACGAAAAGCCGCGAAGAAAATTTCCCTGCGAGGTCGGGCGTCAAAGTGCGAGGGTACAAGTGAGGAGAAAAATTCGGGACAGGGGAATAACGTTAAGAAATAAAATAAATATTCGAGCCTACGAGGTCGATCTCGGTCACGTCGAGTCGCGGTGCGTGTCGTTGATTCAATGCTTAGAGACATTCGATATCGCCGCTCCTCCGAGAAACGCGAGCAATCACGTGCGGGGGTAATAATTTAATTCGCTATCTCGCCGGTTTATATTCATCTCGATCGAACCCTACGAAACTAGGCGATAGCGTCGATTGATTTTCCATTTCACCCCGCATTTCTGGGAATTTAAAAGTCTCCCCCTCCCTGTTCAAAGAGACGATACCGAAGGGATACGACATAAAAAAGAAAGGAATAACCGTGCAAGTGCGGGCGCGCCAAGTGATTTGCATCGATTTAATGCCCGCCCGCGTTAATTATCCCGCCTCGCGGGAGCTTATTTCCGGAGCGGATTTACGGTCAGGGAAGTTCGACAAAATTCCCGAATTGGCACCGCGCCTGCCACTCGGAATCGCGCCCGTTATTCCGCAGCGAATCGATCGCGGGTACATACCGGCACGATTTCGCCAGGTCTCGTTACTTCGCACCAGTCGAGAGAAGACTCTAAGATCGCGACCTGCCCGTCGAGAGATAAAAATCCCGTAGAAGCGTCCACAGTATATTTAAAGGAAACCATCACTCGCGAAGGTTCCGTTTCTAAACAAAAAAACCAAAGTCCTCGTCGCGTCTCTCCGTATTCCCGGAATCTTTCCTCGAGGCGGTCGGGGTATTCGAAAGTGGCGCGCCGGCGGCCATCTTGTCGTTTCGAATCTCGCGGGCAGGAGGCGCGCGAGGGATTCTGGGCCGATAGAAGCCCCTGATAGAAGACCCTACTCGGCGGCCAATCGACGCTCGGCTCGCGGTCCTCGGGGCGCTTCAATCTTCAGGCCGATCCGAGAGGGATTTTCAGAGTGTCCGGCCAGGCAGCGCGTATAAAAATCGCCGAGTGAGGAAAGGAGTCGCCGCACGCAGGGAAGAGCCGCGACGAGCCAGGGGTGTGTGAACGCAGGACAGAGACAGAGAGAGGGAGAGCCTCGCGTGCGTCCCGTCGTTCCCGCCGGTCGAAAGGGTTTCGCGTACAGAGAAAAGGTGAGAGACCCGCCGAGGTGCGAACGTCGGACCGGGGAGAAAGAGAGAGCCCGCCGCCTCGTAGCTGTCGCCCCGGGTGCCGCGATTTCTTCCGAAACCCCGGGACCGGGGGAAAATGAAAAGGGGAAGGAAAATCGGGGAGCCGAGCCGCCGGCGAGCGGTGAGTCGCGGGGCCTTTCGCGTTATATATCGCGTTATATCTCGCTATATCTCGTTATATCGCGCGACGACCCACTTTTGCGCGCCGATCGCGTGCCGAGCAGCCGTCCCAGTCCGGGTCTCCTCGTTCCGTCCTATCGATAAAACTTTCGCCCCCCTCGGGGTGGCCCGAGGGATTTAACGAGTCGTATATGTATAAGGACGCGGACGGAGGCGCACCGGGACGCGCTCACCGGCGACGGCATGAGAACACGCTCCCCGGGCATGCCGCTCTTCGGCATCCGAGCAACTGTCAGAGTCGCGCGCGTACCTATCAGGTTTACTCGGCTCTCCCGAATCGCCCCTAGAGAGAGCTTCCCTATCGGTGTGAGGTGTAGGACGGATTCTTTGAGGTCCCCTTGTCGGTAGTCGCGACGGGCCCACTAGGCGACGCATGGATCGGGTCCTTAGCGAGACCTCCAGCCGAGGCATCGGTTGACGGTTGACTCGTGCACCGAGCTGGAAGGTATTTGCGGATGCGCTGGGCTCGATAAGATGCAGGGATGATTGGGTTTTCAGCACCGTTTCGTTACCTTGCGCTATTAATATTCCTAGGAGTGGGTCGGCGTTTGCAAAGCACGTATCGATCAAAGTGCCGGTGGTAGTCCGTGGAGTGTCAGGGACGGTTCGAAGGTACCTGCAACAGAGAGACGTAGAGTTATACGGGGGTGGATACATAGGGATGCTCGTGCGTTGAAGGCTCGGGTGTACTTTTAAATCTATGTAAATGGGTATCGGCAAGGATGACCGGATGACTTTGGTTCTAGAACGGACAAAATGTCGGACCGCAAGGCAGTGATCAAGAATGCGGACATGTCGGAGGAGATGCAACAAGATGCCGTCGATTGCGCCACCCAGGCTCTCGAGAAGTACAACATTGAAAAGGTATCTATCCAGATTTGGTTACGTGCAGTGGTTGTTTATAATCCGATCTCAAAGGACTCGAGCTTAAATCATGCTTTGACGAGCGAGTAGTTACGGCAGAGAAAGTAATAACGGTCTTCCGGGTGTTCCAGGACATCGCTGCATTTGTCAAGAAGGAGTTCGATAAAAAGTACAACCCGACGTGGCACTGCATCGTCGGGCGCAATTTTGGTAGCTATGTGACGCACGAAACAAGACATTTCATCTACTTTTACCTGGGTCAGGTAGCCATTCTCCTCTTTAAGAGCGGATAAGCTGGTTTCTATTCTCTGTACACTCCCTTCCTCCGGATCCCCCGCCCTCGCCCCTCCAAACAAATCGCCATGCCACTTATGAATTAAATTATATTACGTGTAAGAATGCATGAGAACTGAATTTTTAAATGAGAGAGCGCGCGCGAAAGAGAGAAAGAGAGCGAAAGAGAATGAGAGACCGAGCGAAAGGAAGCGAGACAAGTCCCGAAAAGAGGAAACCGAAATGGAAAAAAGAAAAAAAGGATTCGACGTTGTACCACCTCGACAAGTTGTTACAAGTTACACGAAAGATCGAGCATAGAATTATGTCGTCGCGGACGGATAATCGAAAAAGGGTAGGGGGACTCACGTGAAACAAACAAAAAAAAAGAAGAAGAAGATTGACATACCACCTTACATGTTGAAATGTATTGTGTATGCCAAAAACTTTGTTGTGTTCTTGTTTTATATTAGGTATATATATGTAAGGTTGGGTTCAGTGCTGGCGATTTTAAATCGGAACAAGGAGAAAACCATTTAAATGTGACTAGCTCGTAGGGAATATCTATATCGTTCGCATGGCGCTATCGAGCGTTGATATATATATATTTTTTTTGTTATTGCACATGGCAAAAAGAAGAAAATGAGAAAGAAGAGAGAAAGAACGGGCAGAATTGGCGAACGGCGGTGGCAGATGAAGTCTTAAATATCGTCCCAACTAACCCCAACGCTACACACATTACGTTTAGAGGATTTACAGAGGTTCTTTTTGTTTACCTTTTTTTTTCCCCCTTCCTCACTCTCTTTTCTATTAATTGTTTGCCACTTTTATCCGGTCAGAGACACTTTATTAAATGGCTAAGCCGAGGGAAGCCTATTAAATAGGCTCTCGACCCGCCGACGGAGGGCTCTTTTGAAATACAATAGAAAGAAATGGACTCTGCGTTTTCTCCGTCCTTCCGTTCGATTCCTTCTTTCTTTGCTCTTCGCAGTCTCTCCTTTCTTTTCTCCTTAAGGTCAGGAAATAAAACCTTGCACTCGCGCGCGATGGCTATTCACCGCTGGTTAATATCGGCCGTTCTAACGCTAACCCGCTATAATTAATTAATTAATTAACGTTAGGGACGTTCGTTACCTACCGTTATATTTTGTAATCGGCACGTCGCGGACTTGACACCGAAGAAAGGGATAGAGAGTGCGGGAATCTTCTCCGTTAGTCGGGGCGACGCAAACTGAAGAGCGGCAAAAGGAAAAGCGAGCGAACGAGGAAAGAAAAGGGAGGGGGAACGAAACAAAAAAAAAACGAGAGAGAGGGAAATCGGAAAACTCGGAGCCCCGGAGTCCCCGTTTGTTCTGTCCGAAAATCATCACGCCCCCCCACACACCTTCCGACCGTCATTTAAATACTCTATATATATTATATATATATACATAGCAACATTATACATACTATTAAATAGATTATACGTAATAACGCTATTTATACATAGTGCAATCTCCATGCGATTATTCCATGCAGTTCCGCCGTGGGAAGGAAACATGCATATATACAGAAAACTTATATGTATGTATATACATACGTACACTTCGGAAGAGGGAAGCGCGAGGTCCGAAATTCTCGGTCAGATGAAGGCCCCAGTTTTTCGGCGCGATTCATTGCGAAGCTGCATCCCGGTGCTCCGAGGCCGCCCCTCGAAACAGAGAGAGAGAGAGAGAGGAAGAGGGAAGGAAACGGGAATGAGGAATAAATCGGTAGCTCGCTCCCTACGTGGTCCGCCGATTCTCGCCGGAAGTCGGGACGGGACACTTTAGAAAAGGGAAAGATGATTATGCATCCCCTCTGTTTCTCGGCTCTCAAGGGAAGATCGCTCGAGATGAAAAGAAAAGGCGATAAGAGAGATAACACGGAGTGGGTCGACGCGAAAGGCCAACAAGGGGACGAAGGAAAGGGGCGAAGGTCCTTCGAGCATTTTGCCGCGCCCACGTGTCTTCCCGAGCGGAGAGAGCGGTAAACTGAATTTCCGACAATTATCGGGGCATTTGCCAGTTTAATGGCGATCTCGAGCACTTTCGCCCACCTCTCGTGCAAAAACAAAAGCGAGGGAGAGAAACAGGGGAGGCGAGGAAATACGCGACGCACGTGTTTTTGTAGATTTAACGGAGAAAAAAGAGAATCCGACCACGAGGGAGCGACTTAGCTTGCGAACGCCTAATTGCAACCTTTCGACCGGGGTGAGAAATACAAAGAGAGAGAGCGAAAGATCTTCCGATGGTGCTTCGAGATTATACGCCCCCCCTTTTATTAAATTTATCTATCATATATAAATAGGCTTATATATTATACATAAATTTAATATCTCTGTACATTATATATAAATATTAAGCGCGTCGCGACCGTCGTTGTATACCCGAGGAGGGCGAGGAAAGAGAAAGAGAGAGAGGTTGCATCGAGGGCGTGAATCGTGTGCACCGAGACGCGACACTTTAAAGGTTTAAAAAAAGCTCTTCCCACTGATCGATCCATCGATGCGTTTATAAAGCGTACTCCTTGCGGCGTAAGGAGAGAACGAAGGAAAAGGGGGAGAGAGAGAGAGAAAAAAAAGAAGTGGGGAATGGCCCGCGACCCGCGCCAGTTACTTTTAATTGAACCTGCGGCCTTTTATTTATACACGTATAAGGGCGATCTACGGATATAATAGGACAATTGAGGAGACGACTGAAATAAAGGCCTTAGTTCAATGTATTTCGGATACGCCGAAAAGGCCGTTACTTTAGCCTTGTCCCGAACGCGACGAGCCGAGAGCCGTACCTACGTGTCCCGTTTCGCACGCCTCTTCGTTCTTCGCAAACCCCTTTAATTGGTCCCGAGACTTCGTCAGCTTCGTTGCACGCCGAAGCGATAGCGTTTAAGCCGCCCCTACCCTACGAAGATGACAATCGAGCCTTTTATATCGAGGGGCGTACCATTACCGGGCTTTGGATTTCGCGTTTTCCTCTTTTGTCCCACCCACGTTTTTCTACGAGTTTGTACGGAGTGGCGCTCGGTGCCACGTGTCTACCACGTGGACGGGAGAGGTTAACTTTCGTTCGCCTGGCGGAGCGTCGACTTCTGCGGTTAGGAATTCGGCACGCAGCCTGATAAGAGGGAGAAAAAAGTACTTTCGATAGAGGGACCGTATTAATTTAATGTTGTGGACCTTTGGATGGACTATATTGTGTGTATCTCATTACCTGCTCTGTCTGAAGCTGCATTCTCCAATACTAAATACTAATACAGTTGTCTCTAAAGATAACACGACTCTCTTTGGATATCTCTCCCATCGCGCATTTCCGTGGTTCATTTGTAATCCTTTAGGTCGGCTTGAACGGTTTTTTCTTTTCGGTTTTATGGTTAATCGAGAACGAGGGTTTCACTTTGTAAGACTCGAGGTAATACTCGTTGACATGGTAACCGAGAAACGCACTTTTAACCACTTGGGATTGAAGGATACCGTTTTATTTACATGTAGAATTAGGGTGCTCGAGTCTCACAACTTGAAACCCGAGTGTATGGCTACGACTCCAAATGTCAGGTTCTTGTAAGTCACTTGTCTAAAGCCGACCCCTTCGATCATGTCCTGGAATAAATTCGAAATGAATCCTGGCATCGTTGACTCGTGGAAGGGCTAGCTTTTTAAAACGTACTTTGAAATCCTCCTGCTTCGGGAATCTCCTTATACTCTCTACGAGATACCGATATGCTTCCCACTGTCCAGCGATTAAGGTCCCCATTACGGGTATTACTTGGAATGAGTACTTGTCGTACAACCTGAAGTATAGGATTCAAAATGAGAATTTGGATGCTACTGTTAAATCGTTACTGAAAATATTCACCATCGAAGCATTTCGTTGTTCACTTGACTGAATTCTAGGCACAGAAATCGGCCTCCTGGTCGAAGTACTCTATAAGCTTCCGATAAGGCCTCTTCGACGTGAGTTACGTTTCTTATGCCAAATGCAATTGTATACGCGGTGAAGGATTCATCCGCAAAGGGCAATTTCTCTGCGTTAGCACATTGCCAATCGATATCGCAGCCATTTTCCACGGTCCAGCCTAAACGCCGAGCTCTAATTTTCCCAACCTCCAACATATGCTCGTTGATGTCACTAACCGTGACGTGACTTTGAACCTTCTTAGAATTTGTAGTTTTCTTCAGATAATTTAAGTATCGAAACGTTATATCTCCCGTTCCACCTGCACAGTCTAGCAATCGACACCCATGCGTGGGAGCTAAAGTCTCGATAAAGATATCCTTCCAAATGCGATGTATGCCCAGACTCATCGCATCGTTCATTACGTCGTACGAATTGGCTACATTTTCGAATACACTGTGCACTAAAAAACAATGCCGACATTAAATACTAGGGAACTGTTCGCATGATTTATTACTACAGGGAAATAAACCAAAATCATACCTCAACGCCGACGTGACAAGTAGCACAAATAATTATAAAACAATTAATAGAAGAGTGTTACTAGCCTTACAGATTTAGCAAAGGTCCTTACCATTAATAACGAACGTTAGTAACCTCGTGCCAACGGATATCACCGGCGAAAGCAAATAAATACTCCACTAACAACCTAACCCACATCCTACTGTCCATAACCTCGAAAGTACCTTTCTTCGTCTTCTCGCTCTCCTTGACGGTTTCGAACCCGAAGTGCGTCGTACCGTCTTCCGCATGATCCGCTCTAGGTTCCGCGGAATAAGCACGCGTACTTCCTGTTAAGTATTTTCTCCAACACTTGTCTTTTCCGCACGACACAAATTGAGACAACGATCCGCGAAGAGCCATGTTTGTACTAACTTGCCGACACGTGTAGACGCGAGACAGACCTGCGCAACGACCGCCCACTACCGCCACCTCCCGGCATGCCGTCGAACCGCGACGCGCGCATTTTGAACCGACATTTCCACAAACTACATTCCGAGGAGAGTAACGAAAGCGAGCACACTCCAGAAATTACCTCGCGTTTAAATAAGAAACGCGTCCAATATAAACGTGGACCAGTTTCAAGTCGCTACCGCAGTGCGCCACCGTTCTCCAATAAAAAAAAGAAAATAACAAAAGCAACCAGACACTTCGCTACTTCCTTACCCGAGTACATGAATTACGTGTCTCGTCCTCTAGAAACAGTTCCGGAATAAAGTCCTCCGACGTCAGGAAGAGATAAATGACCGGGCACCGCCAGCTTCCTTCCCATTACGTTTTCCAACTTTATTTCTCCTTAACGCTAAGAACTAAGTCATTAGTTGCAGTTAAAATCCTCGTTGATTTTACATTAAAGACAAAAATACGATCTAATATTTACAAATGAGGTTGTGTAACGTAAGCTTAAAAGTAAGTCTGCGCAAACGGAGGGGGGGCCCCCTGGCGGTCGCCGCGCGCATGCACGCGAACCGATCGATCGCGCGACATGTCCCGTCTACTCGATCCGCGATCCCCGTGGCCGAGTTCGTCGGCCGAGCCCGCGCCGTTTTGAAAATTCCCGCGAGGGAGGAGGGAACGAGACCGGGGGACGAAGATAGGATAGACGAGAAACCGCCGTTTCGCTCGTGCCTCGAGCGAATCGACGGACAAACTCGCCGTTCGTCGCTACCCTCGGAAACGGCCTAAAACATTTACTAGCCCTTCGAGAGGTGTACCAATCGTCCTATTTACAGATGAGAATTATCGGCTACGGTGTGCCTACCAGCGATTCAACGATATACATATATATATATACGTATACGCAAAGGCCGGGTCCAGCGCGTCGCTCGTCGCGGCCTCTCGCGTATAACCTCAAAATCCCGGCCCTCGCGTATAACCTCAAAATCGCGCCCTCTTGCCCGGTGTAAATCGGCGTTCGGCGATCGAAGGGAGACGGAGAAGAATCGCCGGCCCTTCCCCGGCAGGGGGGCAAAAGGGATGACACGAGAAATAGGACGCGAGAGGAGGGTCAGGGGGTAAATAATTAAAGGCGTCGGGACGATCGACCCGCCTCCCGAATCGGCGGAGAGAAAGAGAGAGAGAGAGAAATATATACGCGGGAGGAAGTTACGATGACGACCTCGGCCGACGAATCGCGTCCCCTATTCCCGTTTCCCTCCTCCCCGATAAACAAAATAGAATTTTCTTCACACTTTCGGACGAGACGCGCCCTCGGTTATCCGGCGCATCCCCTCGCAGGACGGTCAGTCGAAAGCTCCCCCACCTAGGTACCCTACGCTTCTCGGGTCCGCCTGGACTTCCGGTCGCGCATGCGCGTCGATCGCGGTAATCGAAGATCAGCGAGGAATATCGAAAGTTTCGCACCGATTCCCCGTTAACGGAATTACCCCTCGGGTCGTTTGAAATTTTGGCGAAGGCGAGGACGTCAATAAATTGCGATCGCGAGGAATTCAGAGCGCGGGAGGAATATCGTAGGACCGCGTCGATTGCACGTTGACAAATTACCGCCCGCGGGTCGCAATAAATACGGGAACGGTCCTCCGGCGAGCCGGCAACCCCTAAGAGGACGCGCCGATCTATGTACAATGAAGACCCCCCAAGGGGCACCCCCCTCTCTCTCACTCTCCCTCCCACCGAGAAATGTACACGATTAATCGCCCATCGGCTACTTTCGACGATTCGCAAATAAATGCCGGCCCACCGACGTGCCTCTACGACCGTTCGACCCGCTCGTTCTCCGGCCGGAGAAAAACGGGGGGAAAAGGAGAGAGAAAAAAAATAATACCATACGCTCGAGACGATTTCCGAACACCTCTACCATAAATACTACCGAGCCACGTCGCAGGTGGTCAGCCGGGCAGTTTTCGACTTTTTCCTCCTCCGGGCGAAGGGGTCATTCGTCCGGGTCCCACAAAAGAGAAGAAGATGATCCGATTTCTCGAGGACGAGAGAAGTTCACTCTCCGATGGTAGTCGTTGAAAATCCAATCGGAGCGCCGACATCGCCAATATCGCCGATTTCTCCCCTTCGCCCGGAGGTTCCCGCGGAGGATCCCGGAGCGTTTCCTGGAGTCTCTTCGGGTGGACGATAAATCGTGGGAGACCCCCGGAAGCCGAGAAACTGCCCGGCCGGGCCCTGCGACCGGCTGGAGAAGCTAGAATTTTCCGTTTTCATTAGATATATGTATACATATGTATATATATACGTATGCGTATAGGTAGATAGATAGATAGGCGTGGATAGATAGATGGATAGATAGATAGATATACAGAGACGTACGCGTAAGTGGTGTATGTATTACCTACGGGAGGATACCTCGAGTAAAGAGGAGAGAGAGAGAGAGAGAAAGAGGGAGATGCAGGGCAAGCTTACGAGTCCGTGGAATCGGGCCCGGCCTTCTTTAACCCGGGGAGCGTAAATGCGCGGGTCGGTCCGGTCGGGAGGGCCACTCTCTTCTCCCGAGAGGAAACGAAATAAGGGAACGCAGCGCGCTCTCGATCGGCGATCCTCGGCGTCGGCTCGGGGCTACACAGAGAGACGACAATAGGTATATATGTACACGTGTGGTTAATGCGTCGGTAAGAGTGCGGTAGAGCAGAGAGCACGGAGCGTGGGAGAGAGCACGGCTGCGAGGACTCCTCTCTCTCTCTCTCTCTTTCTCTATCCCTCTCTCTCTGGCGGGCGCGCGCGATTGGTTTGGTTGGGCCTAACTGTATATATTAGGTTTGGGAATAAATTCATAGCGTTTTTATCAAAGACTCTTATTATAAAAACGCTACGAACCTATTCCCCAACCTAGTGATAATGGTAAGAGGTTCTAGGTTAGGTACCGGGACGGGGACCGCGAGGCCGATGCGCGGAAAGGCGTCGAGTAAAGGAGTCCGCGGGCGGTCGAGGGGCTCTAGCGGGGGGAATATATATATATATATAATATATCTGACTTTTTAATTCGATCGTAACTACCGTCAGAGATCCAACGGGCTTCGTCCGCCGGTCGGTCGTCTCGCGGCCCCAAAGTGGCGTCGAAGAGGACGGCGCCGTAGGTACGACACCGATTCGCGGGGTAACAAAGTCTCTAATCCGAATAGGGGGGGGCTCTCGAACCGCGCGTCGTCAACGTGCCTCGTGCCGATCATATATATGTATATATATATATAATAATAGTATGTATAATATATATATTTTTCGTATATATATATATATGTACCTACTATCTGCATATCACAACATAAATTTATTCTCTCCGTCCTCGCGCGCGTTCTCAGGCAGGCAGACACTCGCGCTTCGCTCGCGCTTCGCTCGCGCTCAAGTACGCACTCATACACGCATGACCCATCTACAGTAATCGTAATAATGCTGCGGTAGGTGGATAGTGGCCCGGCACCGCCGGCCCGACCAATCGGAGCGAGGGGTGCCGCGACCGGCCAATCGGAGCGCGCCGCGACCGCGACCGCGACCGGACGACCGGACTCCCCTAGACTCCCCTGGGTCTAGACATCCGACATGGCCGCCGCTTCTCGGCGGGTCACGTGACCGCCGGCCAATCTCCGGGCGCCGCGAGGTGGCTCGGGCCGCCCGGTTGGTCGGCCGCCTCCTGGGGCCGCATCCCGCCCGGCTAGTCGCGGGCCTCGACCACTAGCGATCGTACTTCAGCATAAAACCTTCAGAGAAACCATGGCCCATCTTCGACGTGACTCCGGCGCATCCGCCTAAAGGGTGTCCAGGGCGGCCGGCGGAGCTTTAGAGTATGCAGCAGGAGGCCGAGCAGCAACTGCTTCCGCCGCCTTTACTCTTCTGCCTCTGATCTGGAAATAGGAGAAGAGGGGTTAGAGCGAGAGGGTACACCCGCACACGGGGAGGAGGACTTACCCCTGGAGCGTCCCCAGGGGAAAGTCAAACGTGGCGGAAATACGCGACGCCTGCCCGGCGGAAGGTGCACGATCTCGTTAATTCCCCAGGTTCTACCGAGTTTCCGGGTCCTTGAGGGCCGGAGGTGCGCCGACTCGGGGTGCGCTTCCACGAGGCGATTCCAAGGTCGCGCGTGGATCCTCCCCGTTGCAGCCGTTGGTCATGAGCCGCCTCCCGGTTTCCCGCGCGGCGAGCCTCTCCAGGGGGCGACGGACGGGGCCTGGGGAGAACGCAAGGAGGGAGGAGGGTCCGGAAGGACGTTTACCCTAAGAAACCGGTAAAGGGACCGCGTGGCCATACTTGCACCGGGAAGGGAGGAGGGCCGGGGTGGTCCGGGACACACGGGGCACGCACACCTCGGGACTTACTGCGCGAGCACCTGGGCCCTGGACTCGTCCCTCTAGGTGTCGTCGAGGTCCTCGACCTCGTCGGGCAGGACGTGCATGTACTCGCCGTTAGGCAGGATGCCTGCAAGGACGACAGGCTTTCACCGGGCCTTTTCCCGTTTCCGCGTATCTCTCTCTCTCTCTCTTTCCCGTTTCCATTTTTTCTCTTTCTCTCTTTCTCGCCTCCCCCCGCGCCTTCGCGCATGACCAACAGGAGCAACGGGAACGAGTCGGTTAACTCCTTGGATTTATTTTCTTTTTTTTTTTCCTCACCCCCTGGCCTCCTTTTCTCAGGGTCGAAGAGGGTCTCGGCTCACCTTGGGAATTAGGCGCCGGGAGGTTCTCCCTGGGTACGAGGTGCATCACCGTCGTCTTGCCGAAGGGAAGCCCGAGAGCACCGAGCGTGACGTTGCTGTGCAGGAAGCGACCCTGGTAGATCAGCCGCAGGATCTCGGCCTTGGCGACGGCCTCCTCCGCCCAGTCTGGAAAGAATTCGGCGCCAACTTTAGCCCCACGGTGCACGCGTTTTCTACCTCCGGGCATATCGAGCACGTACCTTCGGGCCAGTTCTCGAAGACATGGTGCGCTATGTCCCCCGCTGAGTCGCTGGGACTGAATAGGAACTCTTTTGTCTTACCGCTCACGAGGATCAGCCGTAGGTTTATCTGAAATACAAACGAAGAGGCGTTACCGACTAGAATCGTGACTTTAATCCAAGACGTCCGGAGAACTAAGCGACGAATTCCGCCCATGCGGAGGGACCGGAAGTTCGCGGCGAGGTATTTTTTTTTTCCTCCCTTTCCCCGGGATATCTGCTGCCCGCAGCGATCCTAGCTCAAAGAGTCCTCTTTCCATTCAATGGCTCACTAAATCCGACCGGGTCGCATTCGGTATACTCGGGGGCTCGTGGAAGAGGCGCGTTTCTTCGGCCTTTTCCGAAAAGCTCTCTACCTCGGTTCCCGTGTGCGAAAATGACCCGGTTTCGAGCGTACCTTTTCCTGCCGTCGTTTTCGCCGACAACGGAAAGTCGAGAGAAAAATGGGGGAAAAAAAAGAAGAAAAAAAAAAATAGCAGAACGGAGGAAAGGGGACGGACGAGCTTCCAAGGTGACGGGGGTCCCGAGGGAAGAGGAGAGCAGGGCACCTTGGTCGGGTCGAGGGCATATAAAGGCGATTCGTGGAATCGATCCCGAGGCGGCCGAGACGGACACGCTGGACCGCGTCCAGAATCCGAGGGTCCGGAGATCCTTCGGGAGAGGAGGAGGGCCATAAATCACGGGGACCCCGTCGTGGGGCCGGTCCGAAACGATCCATGGGATCTACGGGATTAGAGGACTCGACTGCACGGGAACCAACACTCGTGACACCATATAAACGCGTACAGGACGCGGACCTTAAAGTCAACCAGAGAGAAACCACGTATTAATTTTAATCGAAACAAAATTAATTCCCCGAACCAAAGAAATATATATATATATTTTTTTTTTAACGGTACCAAAGAAACGTTCCGTTAATTCCAAGAATCATTATCTGACTTAAATATTTAAACGGATCGTCATAATTCCGGAGAAAAAGAATAACATAAAAAAAATTCGGCAGATACAAGAAAACGTTCGGGAATTTACGGGTATAGCCGGATATAATACGGGTATCCACGTGCATGATAAAAAGGGGTTCGAACCCCCTCCCCCTGCGGCGCACCTGTTCGCCGCGGTCTACCTTGACTCGGCGAACGTGCGTCATAAACGGCGTCGCGGCGGGATTGGCCGAACCGGGTCATTGGGGCATGCGGGTGGTGCCGTGCGGGGGGAGAGGGGTAGGGGAAGGGGGCGCCACTCTAGCGCGACTCCCCGGCCGGTGCGCGCGCAGCTGCATCGATCACGGCGCGGCGCGCGCAGAGGCCGCCTCTCTTCGAGAGATCGAACGCGGTCCTGCCCAATCGTTTCCCCTGGAAAGAGAGGTAAGAGCTCCGAGAGTAAGATAAAGGCGGAGGATAGTGAGAAAGGAGTAACGGAGATTCGCATATAAACGCGGAGGCCTTGGGAGCCGCGTTTATCGCGAGAAATGCAAAAACGAAATGAGCCGACCTCTCGGCGGCCGCCATCTTGTTTTCCCCGCTCCCACTACCTCTAGGGATACGCAAACGCGTTCGCCGTTGCGACTGCGACGGGCCGCAGGGTCGCAGACGTTGGGAAGGGAGAAGGGGAGAGAGAGCGATTTCTTTGACGGAAATTAGGCCGAAACGGCCGCGAGGGGTAACGGCGCTCCATTGTGCCTCGCCTCCCCCGCTGCGGGTCAGGGCCACCGCCGAGAGGCCCGGAAGAAAGGCGCGGCGCCACCTGGCGGCGAACCACGTGCACCCTCTTCTCCCTATGCACGACGCGCCGTTTCACGTAGGTTACGCTCCCCGAGGTCGGCCGTTAGTCGTTCGCGGCCGGCTGTAAAATGGGGATTCCGTAACGGAGGCCGAGAAAAGGGACCCGCATTTCGAGGACGCACTACGGGGTGATTCTTTCCACCGTGGACATAAAGGGATCCGGAGGAAAGAAAGAAAAAAAAAGGAACACCGGGCCCGTGGGGGGGGACTCAAGAAAGCCGCCGTGAATGGTAATGGTCATCGCGAGGACAGCCTCGGTTGCCCGGATCGGCCGTGGGACGACGGAGATTGAATTAAAGGAGACGCGCCGCTCGGTACCGAGTGGGCTTCCAAGATGGCGGCGCCCTCCCGAGTGCTCTCTCGGTTATATTTATTTTCAGCGGGAATATCGGCCAGATATCACGGTACGGGAGGGGGATATACTTCCGCCGTTGGAAAACGCAAACGAGGGCTCGATGCGTGCCCGGCCCTCCCCCCCGGGGAATTAACCGACTCTTAAATTGAATTAAACCGGGGAGCGGTCACGTGAAGGGACCAACGACCGGGCGCGTCACATCGGAAACGGCCAATCAGGCCGCGGGATTCCGGCCAGAAACCCTAGACCCGCGGGCTCGGCGCTAATGCCCGGTAATTCGCGTCTTCGCCGAAGGATCCCACCGCGGACGGTTAATTACGCCAATTTCCGCGCCCGACCCCGGGGTTAAACGGCGATATTTCGCCCCGGCCCTCGTCGGCGCGACGTCGCGATGGATCGTAATTATTAACCGTTTCAGTGGCAGGGGTTTTTCAAAATCCGTATGTCGGATTGTCCCATGAAGCGCGATAGCGTTGCGAATTGACGATCGGGACCAAACATCGCGATCGCGCTGCGTGGCACTAAAACGGTTCATGCGAATTCAGGCAGGACCGCCACCCGCCTAAAAGCGCGGCAAATTCAAACGGCGCCGAACCGAGGGGGAGTCGAAGGGGTGAAAACGCGATCTTTCGTATTCCGAGCATCCTCGCTGTCCGTACAGCTTCTTTTGCAAACCTGGGGGACATCTTCACGGTTGGCCGTGACTCTAGGATTTCCGGAATTCGTCCGAATCGTGGTATGTATACTTGCGGGCAAAGAGAGGCGCCGATGCCCTCGAGAGAGGACCGAAGAGATATTTCGTTATTAAGGAATAATTAGATTTACCTCGAACCGAAATAAATTGGACGCAACGCTTCATATGGAATTACGAAGATTTATATTAATTAATATAAAGACCCGGCTCGATAATTACTGGGCGCGATCGAGGGATTCTCGAGTGACGGAGAAAGAGCGGAGAAAAAGGAGGAAAAAAAAAACAGCGACGCGGTCGCCCCTCTTCGGGAATGCGACACCTTAACGAGACGCGCGACCGACGCCTAATAATCCCTCCTCGACCCTCCTCCTCGTCTGGCTCGGTTCCAACGTCCCGGAGACCCGATTCTCAGCCTCGAAACGCTTGACCCTCTCCATCGCGAGGCCGGGGGAGAATATAAAAAGGGGCCTAATAAACGAGTCAACGGAAATACCGGACGGGAGAGGAAAAAAAAAAAACAAAAAGAAGAAAAGACAGAGAGAAAGAAAAACCGCGGAATCGTGCATCGACCGGCCTTTGATCCCCCCCGGGGGGTCTCGCCTTGACCGGATTTGCGTCGTCGTCCTCCTCGACGTCGACGTCGGCGACGACGTAAAGGGGGGAAAACGCGTTATCTGAAAAATGTCCGGGATCGGTCAATGGGGATATTTTTTTCCTCGTCCGAGAATCCTGGAAAGGTTTGAACGTATCGAGTCCGTCAAGCCGTAGAAACGCGGCAGTAACGTCGGAGCCGTTGGCTCTTGGGGGCGCGCGTAATTGCAGGTAATCGGATTGACCGACAATCGAAGGCGAAGGGGTGTATAACGTACAGGAGAGAGGGGAGGGGCTCGGTCGGGATTTCGCGAGAGGCCAAAGCAACGAGGTCGACTCGACGTTGAATTTTCATGTCGGGGCTTTGAGGACCGACGAGGAGGGTCTGGTAAAAAATTTCAAGCCAAGACCAAGAGAGATGGGAAAGACCGAGATACCAACGCCGGAGGGTCTGCCGACTTCGTAGGCGAGAAACTGAGAAACCGAGAAATCGAGAGGGAATCCGAGGGATCGAGGCCAGCGACAGGGGCATCCGCTCGAGGAGGGTTTCCGGCGTCTCATCCGGCTCGCGGGCGGACTAAGACTCCCCTCCGTCCCCCGGAGTCGTCCAAGGAAGCCGGATCCCGGGCAAGCCCGTCCTCGGGCAGGAAACGAGGAACCGGTTCCTCCTCCTCCTCCCCCTTCCCTCCCGAGATCCACAAGGTGTCTCCTCCGCGATCTGCCTCGTCGTTTCGAAACGGAGATGTCCCTACATAGACCGTCCGCGAGGTATCGACGCGATCCCGGATCGGTGCATGTGCCTGCCCCGAACGAGTACACGTGTACATACATGTATTCGTACATGGTTGCCTATCCCGCGAACCTACGCGCGCGCTTTGCTATAGTCGATGCTAAGTTGATAGGAGAGGGAGATAGAGAGAGAAGAGAGCCGGGAATCCCGATCGATCGACCGTCCCCCCGGTCCCGCGATCTCGCAAGGCTCCGCGACCTCCGGCGCGGTCCGCGGCCTCGCGCGCAATGAGCCATGCGGACCGCTCCGCGGGCCTTATATACCCTTCGGGGCTCCGCTCGAAATCTCCAAATTTTCCTCCTCGAAGGGAAGGAACGGAAAGAGAGAAGAAAGAAAACCGAGCCCTAGGCTCCTGTATACGTAACCTCAACGGGGAGAGGGATTTAATAGCCCACCCTCGGGTGTGCGTCTCCCTCGTGTCGAGCGATCGCGTTACTTGGAGGTCCCCACCCGGGATAAAATTCGGCCGAGCGGTCTCGAGTTTCCCGGCGACGCCGTAGGGACCGGAAGACGAGACGGCGAAATTCCGAGACTCCTTGCGCCCTATTGGGGTGAAATCGCATCTCGCGGTTGAATATTCTATTTTTACCCTCTGCGAAGGAAAAAATTTAAAAAAAAAAAAAAAAAGGAAAAATGTAATCGAGGGAATTTTCGGAAAAATGGGTTTCGAGTGCCTCTCCCATTCCGATACAATTCTGCGGCCGCGATTCGACCTGCCGCGAGACAAAGGAAGGCGAGGTCCCGAAATTACTCGGAGCCTCGTGCAAGGTCGAGAGAGAGCGAGAGAGACGAAGAGAGGGGGCGGTCGAGTGGGTGAGCGAGAGGGAATCGATAGGTCGCACCTTCCGCGGACACAAAGGCCTCCTCGGATAAATATTAATGGCTGACATCGGGGTGCACCCACGCGATGTAGGTCTACGAGAAAACGGAAATGCACTTCGGCCTATTTCGACTCCCGGTAGCGAAACCTCCCGGTATACACGGTATTTATGCCGCCCTCTGCATAAACCATAGACGTAAGAGGTGTATAAGGATCGATCAAGAGCCAAGGCCACGGATCGATTAGAATTTTTTCAAAGGAGGTGACCCCTAAACGCTCCTCTATTCCGCGATAAGTAGAAAAGAAAAGTAATTAGCAATCGAAGTACAGCGGGTAACGGCAACTCCGGGAGGGGAAGTGCCGCAGGACCGGCGGTGGGGGGTATAAAAAGGGGCGCCGATCAGCTGAGCAGTCATTCGCCGGGTGGCGAGCGCGAAGCGCGAATCTCCCCGCGTAACTCTAAGATTCTTCGACGACTTTCCCTGCACCCCTACGATATAACATAATATCCCGAAATATGCTCCTATAATTTGCATTTCCTTCGCATTACGGGGTAGCAAGTGCACGTCCATCCACCTCCCTTTTTTTTTTTTTCATCCTTCCCTTCGGGAGAAAAGCGTCGAGAGAAGAGAGCTCCCCTATCCCGGGAGCGAGATTTATTTCCACCGTCCATTAAAAGCGCGGCCGCTCCGCAGGGTCGTCGCCGACGTCGGCCGCGTTCCATTATTCATCGGATCGAATCCGCCACTTAAGTCGCGGATTCGAGCCCCGGCTAATTAGGCATTCCCCGGGCGGCGTCGGGAGGCGCGCGTGCCGTCGAGATTGCGCCCGCGATTTCCCGATCGATCGGGCGAAGATCGACCTTCTCAATATCTTTTCCCCGCGATGACCCAGAGGAGGATTCTCGGTCCCGATAGCGGATAACGGGAGATGCCAGAAAGCGATAAACCCGACGTCTCCGTCTCCTCGAGGCTAATGGCCCGGTCGCGGGGCTTCCCATGACGGCGGCACTTCCGCCACCCTGAATACCTCCCCCCGTCTCGAGTTAAGCGCCCCAGCCCTTCCCGAAATTCGACACCAGGAGGCGCGGCCGGAGGAACGTTCCGATACTCGAGGATACTTAAATTAAAATGAAAAAAAAAAAAAAAATATATGGTACATTTAATTATTAATCATCAACGATTGGAATAAAGTTTCTGCTGGACGCGCGATAATCGTGGAAAGTACGGGCAAACCACTCGGCCGAGCATCGCGAACGACCGGCCGAGGAGAAAGCGCGCGCGGGCTCTCTCTATTCTTGGGAAATCGCGATTCGCATTCGACTAGCGGCTCCGCCCCCGCGAAGGAGGGCCGGAAGGCAACTCTCGCGCTTTCCGGTGGACGGGGTCGCGCGTTATCGGCCCCAAGAGGCGAAACAGCTGCTCGGCCATCGATCGCGCGACTCGCGAGAGACTCGAGCCACCCTACCGTGAATTATGCCACTTCTCGTTTTTCCGTGACCGAGTGCACCGATACACGAGAAAAAAAAAAAAAAGAGGGGAAATTAAGGATCTTGACTGGAGCTCGCGAGTACTCGTCCGTTCATTGAAGCGCTCGGGAATAATTCGTCGTAATTTAGAGACCTGGAAACCCTCGCGTGTCTTTTCTCCTTCGCGGAGGATTACGTAGTAAAAATCGCGTTAAACTGTAAGACCTCGTAATATCCTGAGACTCTCGGATTTATCGATGAATTATCGGGTGCACGTGCTCGCTTACGTCAACTGCCTCGCGCCTCTCCTAGAGGGAGTATATATCATCGTTGGATCCCGCCGACTATATATATAAATATATATATACATAAACATATATACCATATATACATATATACAGCCTCTCGCGGCATCGATCCCCTAATCCGCGGATTAATCCCGGGCGAGCCTAACCTCGCTCGCGGTGTACCCTCCGCGGCCCTCCGAGCGCTAATAAACGCGTGACGTCACGGCGCTCCGCGCTCCGCCTCGATGGATGCGCGCGCACGCGTCCGCCGCCATCTTGAAAAGCAGCCGATCCGCGACGGCGGCGTCATTCGGCGTGGGACCGCTCGCGCAGTTGCGTCACTCGCGACCCGCTTCTCAACGTTCCCTCGATATTCCCTAATACTCGTCCCGGAAATTTCCCCGACAACCATGAAAACCCGTCAGGAAAACAAAGACAAACCAACGGAAATCGTAAAACCAATCAACATAAGAGGAAAAATGATCGGATGAGGTTGGAGTAACTCCAACATTTTCCATCGTTGCTAAATTAATGCGTAGCGAGTTACCGTAGTTAACCAACGAGTAAATGGATAATTCGCGGATTATGAGTTATACGTTATCTTCCAAGTACCGAGGTGAATGCTTCAGGCACTCGAAAATTTCAGCTCATACCTGAGACGTCGAGGGACGTATTTCCGGGTCGTCAAGAGAGGCGCCAGAAAACATCGCGAGGAGAAAGAGAGTCGAGGGTCGACCGCGTCTCGATTTTCTCCCCCTCCCGCGGGCTTTCTTTTTCCTCGCGAGACCGAGAGGGGGAGAGAGAGAGAGAGAGGGGGGGGGGTTCGCATCTAAATTTAATTCTCCCCGGCGGTCGACAAATCGCGCGCCATGTCGGAGGTGGCGGAGGTTATTTAGGTGTGGCCCACTGGCGCGGACAAATCGGCCCCGAAAAACTCGGCCCGCGTGAGAGAGAAAGCAAGGCTCGAGCCTTAAATAACCATCTACGTAGAGGGGCGCGGGCAAAAGGGCCGGGAGAAAGAGAAAACGTCCCGTGACAAAGTCCTAACCTCCTTCCGGGAAGGCTTTCTCCCTCCTCGGGAAAGATCGGAACGACGAATCGGGCAATCTCGGCCGCCGAGGAAGAGGGAAAACAAAACGACGAGGCGAGAAAGAAACGATAGAGAAGAAAAAAAAGAGAAAAAAAAACAACCTCCAAAGAGAGGTTAAAGAGAAAACAAATACCTACAAGTGGAGGTAGAGGGAGGAGGACGGGAGGGGGGAGAGAGAAAAACGAGAGCGAGGTCCGTTCTCGTCTCGAGACGAGTCCTCGACGGAAACACGGCGGCTCCGCCATGAATTTCAATTTGCGCAATTAATCGTAACGGGACCCAGCTCCGTTGTTCCCCCTCCTCCTCCTCCTCCCCCCACGCCCGTTAACCCGGCACGACCACTTCGACCCGAGTAACAATTTTTTTTTTTTCCTCTCACTTACGGGGGAACAAATTAGCCGCAACAAAAGGAGCACGATATTTTCCCGTTTATTTGATTTGATTGTCCCAATTTAACGGATGTCCTCTCCGCCCTCCTAGAACGTGCAGTTCCCGATTGAAAACTCGGGCCGGCCCTTTTTTAATCGCGATTACAGAGGTTTAAGCTCCCACCCCCTCGTTTCTCTGTGTCGCGTGGGAAATGGCCGCATTCTCCGCAACCGTTTTTTTTCTCTCTCTCTCTCTCTTTCTCTCTGCGTCTCGCTAATTATCGCAGAAGCGTGGACATTATGAAACCCTTTTCGCGCGCGACCGAGAAAGAGAGATCATTGGCCCCGGTCGCAGCTGGTCGCGGCTGTTAAACCGTGGGACGAACCAGACTCGGTGCGAGCAGGCGGGAGGGCGAGAGAGGGAGAGACAGATAGATAGATAGATGGATAGATACAGAGATAGAGAGGGAAACGGACACAAACCTCGCTCGGCAAATACGGGACGACGATCGGGTAAATATTGAAAGCCGAGGCCGCCAGCCGATTACAAAGAACCCATGGCGGGCGCGGCAAATATTTACGCGGATCCCCCGCGATCGGACATGGCGGCGCGCGTCCGATACCGAGTTCGCGGCGCGCCCGAGGGATGGCGCTGGCGGCGCGATGCGCTTCCAAGATGGCGGCCCCCCGGGACGCGCACCTCTCCCCGTTCCCTGGCGCTTTTCCCGCATTTCCCTGCATTTCCTCGCGATCCCAGGGGTCTCGTGGGAAGCGGAATTTCTCCCGCCACGCGTACCAACGGCACGGTACACGGGAAACCGGTCCGTATGTTCCCCCGCATCGCGGATAAATCAACGGAACAAGGCGATCGGAAGGAACGCAAGGCGCGTCGATGGCGCGCTCGGGGCGGGGAGGAATATCCGCGGCGGATGCAAGTGCCCGGACGATTCCGCGGCGATAAAACGCGGAGCCCGGACGCACACGTCCATAGTCCACGGGGCAGATAAGCCGGTTCGCCGCGATAACCGCGCGTCCGTGCACGCGGAAACGGGGATGCATCTAGGCGAGGCCGAAGTGGAGGCGCGAAATCAGCTCTCTCTCTCTCTTCCCACCTTATCGCGCGCGCGGTCGCCTCCCGGGTGTGTATCCCTCCTCGGGCGTCGAGGAAGGCCATCTCCCCCGGATTAGTGCCGTCGGGTTCGTTTACCCCGCGGCCGTTGTTATCGCCTCGCGCTAATATCGCCTCAGGCGAGGGCGAGGAGTTAAGGGGAACGAAGAAAAAGGGAGAGAAAAATCGAAGAACGAAAAAAAAAAAGGAAAACGAATAATCCAGCAAAGTGTAGCGCATCCGGAAGAGACAACCAATAGAGCAAAAATCGATAGTCTCTTCCCTTTCTCTCGTTATAAAAATTCATTCTCTCATCTAAGAAGATTCTCCCTCTCTCTCTCCATCTCTCTAGCCGCCCGTAACGGGACGGTGCACCTGTCTATTCGCGCGATAGTTTAAAGCGAATTACCCCGCGACCCGGAGGAAGAGTCGGCAGAAGAGATGAGGAAGAAGAGGAGGAGGATGAAGAGACGGAGGATGCGGCTCGCCGGGGAAAAAAGCAGAGTAAAATCGAGCGTATCGATCGGCGGAAAGTGGGAGCGCCGAGCGCGCCGGGGTAGGGGAACGGCAGCGGGGTTAAGGGAGGGTTGAGGGGGGAGGGGCTCGCGCGAATTTCCCGAGGAAATTCCGATGACACGCCACGAGGAGGGCGCGAGGGGCCGGAGGGGCCAGAGGGGCGGGAAGGGGCCGCGGAGGGCAAAGTGGGTCAGAGGAAAGGTCGCGGCGACGGGGGTATCTCCTTCTCTCTCTTTCCCCCTCTCTAGGGCGGGGCGGGGGCGCTCGCTCGCTCGCGCGCGCGCGAGGTACTCCGTCTTACTTCGGGGATGATTTTCCATGCCCTTAGGTCCTCTTCTCTCCCCTCCCGATACGCTTGCCCCTCTCCTTCATTTTCGTGGAAACGCAAAACCCCCTCCTGCGATCTTCTCTCTGGCGACACCCCGCGACGAGGGGGAAATGTGGAGGAGCGGTTGGAAAATTTAAAGAACAGGAAAAAAAAAAATTAGCGACGAGATAAAGTAGATAGAAGAAGAAAAAAAAAAGGAAAGGAAATAATTTTAAGAGATTCGGAGTTCGTCTATAGAGGATACGCGCGAGATTCACGGTTAAAGTGAACGGCGTTTATCCGTGCACGTTAATCGAGGGTTAATTTGAGAATACTCGTGGGTATATATATTCATGCGTGTCGATGCACCTCCGGAGGGGGGCGTTTTTTTTTTGGCGGGGGGGGATTCCGCAAGAAATAACTGGAATCGCCAAAAGACGCCGCGCGAAGGCTAAATACGGGATTAACTGGGATGCCAGGTTTTTTCTCCCCGTTATCCGCGGGCTCGTAACGTAACATCGGATAATGCTCACCGGGCCAAGGACAAAGGAACGTTCAGCCGTGACGAAATTTCCACGTTTCGGAGCGTACCCTTCACTCCGAGGTGACTCCCTCCCCCCGCCACGATGTTCGACGACACCTCGCGGTAACCCCGAGACTCGGGTAAAATCGAGAAACGAGCGAAAAACAATATCAAGAGAAAAATTCCCCCCTCAGAATTTCCTCGGTCACCCATCTTTGGCTCGACCTAGATCACCGTCGTTTAACTCGAGAAAAGCCCCTCTCCTTCGCTCCCACGATCCCACGCCTTGAATACCCCCTTTTAACTCGATTAAACCGACCCTGGCAGGAGGGAGTACGCTTTTTGTGAAAATTCGAAAAGTCGAAAATGTGAAAAATCGAAAATATGAAAATGTGAAAAAACGAGACGGATCCGCGCAGAAGAGTCTCGATCGCGGGGTTTAAATCCTAGACCCGTCTACCCGTTATCCCCTCGTTAAAGGGAATCGACTCCTCCTCTCTGGGGCGGTCGCTCGAGGTGCTCACCTTGTCCGAGGGTATGTTTCGCGAACTCATGGTAGTCACCGACTCGGCGGCTCGGGTGCAATCCTGGGCGGGCCGCCTCGGGGGGGCTGGGGGCGGGGGCGGGTCTCCGGGTAGTCCGGTTCGGCTCGCTGACTCGACCGACCTGGGCCCGGCACTACACCATATCTTCGGCCGCCTCCACGGGCTACGTGGGACGCTCGCGATCGCGCGCGCTCGAGCGAGCACGGCCTCGGGCCCTGGCGGCCGTTACTTGCGTCGAGCTGCCAGCGCGGCCGCGGGCTGCGGGGCCAGCATCTTCTCGCGCTCCTTACTCCGGGTACGACGCGTGCACCGGGCGCCGAGGAGGCCGCCGATCAGACGCGAGTTCCGCACCGCACGCGCGCACGCACCGCCGTCCTCGTCGTCTCTTCGACCTCCCAGCCTCAGAGGCAAACACGGAAAATGGCGACCGCGAGCCGATGCAGCATTCTGAGATGGCTGGCCGAGGGCACGCGGCACGGAGACCCGACGACTGCTAGACCGACCGCCGACGCGGAGCGCGAACGACTGAGCGCAGGTGGCGCCCGCCGCCGAGAACGCCGCCCCGCCGTGCCACAGCGCCGCTGCGCGGCGAGCTCGGAACCTCGTCGCTTCTTCCTCCCCCCGTTCTAACCTAACCTCGCGACAAGGCCGCGCTTCTCGGTCGACCCGTAGTCCGCGACGGCCGCTACGAGATTCGGAGAGAAAATGGATAAAATGGCGCCGAGGTTTAATACACGTGCGCGCGTGGTCGCTGCGGACTGACGGGTTGGGTTTAACCTTGGTTTTGTCCTACGTTCTTCGCTAGGTGCGTGGCGAGTCGATAATGTTGGCTACTCGCGGGTTGTTGCACGTTTGCTCGAATGCCCCCGGTTTGCCTGACTCGCGAGTTTTGCTCGGTTTCGGTAGAAAATGCGAACGTTCGTTGGCGATTCCCGCCAGGTCTCGTCGAGGAAAACGGGTGATCGAGTTTAATGATCTTTCCAGGAGCTCGCGAGATGACGGATGTACACATGGAGGACGCGAATGACGCCGACAGCGGCGATGATTGGGATGAGGTTAACGACGACATTCAGAATGTTGTATGCTTGTTTTGCAAGGAAGTCGTCGATAGCATACCCAAGGCCTTGAGACACGTAGAGGTGTTTCACGACTTCAATTTGGCTACCTTTAAAACCAAACACGCATTGGACGTGTATTCGTACATTAAACTCGTGAATTTTATCAGACGGAAGGAGGTTTCCCCGGAGGAACTGAATTCAGCCGAGTCGAAGTCGTGGAATAGCGATGAATATTTGATGCCGGTACTTCAAGACGATGCTTGGTTGATGCTAGGTTATTATAAATACTGTTTTTTATGTGTAAACGTTGCATCGACTCTGATAAAGGTAGCGTACGATTTGATACCACTTATACTTATTCTTAGATATCGAGGAAATAGAAGACAGCACGGCCAAGCCGATTGCTTATCCGGTAAATTCAGAAAATGGCTGTGTTACGTTATCGGAGGCACATTTTGCGGAACTGCAAAGAACGATCCAGTCCCTAAAAGCACAATTGGAGCAACGGGAACTCGCTTGCCTAATGGCCACACAGGTGTGATACGCGTGTCACTCATGGTCGCTCATCCAAGGAAAACCACCTAGTGGTGCATTGGATCGTTAAATTATGTATTTTTTTTTTTTAGCAAATAGATGTGATGGTCAAAAAGGCACGAAGTCTCGTTTTGGATGAAGAGCCAAAAAACTCACGGAGTAGTTCCATTCAAATGCATTCAGATGATGGTGAAGACTGTAGTCAGAATAATACATTGATAGTAGGCTTTTATGCACATGATACCATTCAAAAAAACTTGAATCGAATAAATGTTAACGTTTAGGTTATTCGTTGATGTTTTAAATATCAACCTTTTCAGAACACCGATGAGAATGCACATCTAAATACCATTTCAAAAAGTATGAGTATGGACTATGATGACGGATATTTCAGGACATACAGTCATTTTGCTATCCATCATGAGATGTTAACGGTATATCCCATCATAATTCTACCGATTATAAAATAATTATTCAAAAATTACAAGAAATATTTTACTAGGATAAAGTACGAACTGAAAGTTATCGTGATGCATTACTAATGAACTCGAATAAGATCAGTAATTGTATAATGCTGGATGTTGGATGTGGCACTGGCATCCTATCCATGTTCGCAGCAAAGTCAGGCTGTCGTAAAGTGATTAGTGTTGACCAATCAGAAATTATATACCATGCAATGGATATTGTGAGGTACGTTGCCAATTGGCTCAGTTAATAATACATATTCTAAGTTTCTAAAAATTGCTTTCAGGGAGAACAATCTCACGGATATAATAACGCTCAAAAAAGGTAGACTCGAAGACATTGAATTTCCTGAAGAAAAAGTCGATGCAATCGTGTCCGAATGGATGGGATATTTTTTACTATTTGAAGGCATGTTAGACACTGTGATTTATGCAAGGGACCATTATCTCTCACCTGGAGGGGTGCTTTTGCCAAACAGGTGTACGATTAGTATCGTGGGAAGTGGAGATACAAGTATGTACTTGCACTTGCCAATTAAAGAATTAAGCAGATAGGTCAGGTGAAGTATCCTGATTTTGTCTAATAATTAATTTTATCACTATTCCAGAACGCTACGTAGATTTAGTGGATTACTGGTCAAACGTTTACGGCTTTAAAATGAGTTGCATGAAGGCAGAGGTGGTGCGAGAACCAAGTATTGAGATCTGCAATGCTCAACATTTAATAACCAGCGTAGCTGAAATTCAGTCCTTCGACCTGTACACGGTTTCCACGGACTGCGTGAATTTTTCAACTACGTTCAACTTGACAGTAAAGAAAACCGGTCCACTCACTGCAATTATTGGGTACTTCGATGTGTTCTTCGATTTGGACAATCCCGTTCACTTTAGTACCGGACCTCACTCACCACCTACCCATTGGAAACAAACTGTTTTCTCATTAAGTGAACCGATAAGTATTACAGAAGGTAATTAAACAGTAGACCTATTAAATTCTAACCATAACAATGGGTTGCAGTTATTCCATTTTTCCTTGATTTTTACGTTCCAGGTGAGATACTGACAGGGAAATTAATTTGCAGTAGACACATGAAGGACATACGAGGACTCATAATAACCATTCAGATAAAAAATGTCAGTCAAGTCTACCACTTGGATTAAGTACGAAAAGCTCAGAGAATTACATACATTTAACCCTTTCTTACCGAGATGTCAGAAATGACATTAGAAAATAAATGATCATGTTTTCGGTAATTGCATATTTAAGTAGATGAAATTCCACGCAGTCGATAGCAAGAGACAATAAGCAAGTACTAACGCTAGTTTTCTATTTTTCGAGTAAAATGATTAAATCACTAGGAGAATATTTGTAGACTATGGTTTTTTTTTCATCATAGTTTAAGGGGTTCCCCCCCCCCCCAAATAACCTCTACGCATTATTACCACGCGTACTTCGTTCGACGAAGTATCTCCACTGAGAATATTAAACGATTCTAGGTGCAGACGTAAAAGATGTCTGCATTAACGATTGCATTTATGTATGACTTATATACACGTGCGTGCTAGATTAATTATCGACGCGTACAGGCTCTTCCAGTATTAAAAAAAAAAAAGAAAAGAAAAGTGAAGATCAGCTCGCATTGGTTACAAGGTTTCTTGAAAATAACGAGCTTGAGCTCTCCTTAGGATTGCGTCGCACATTAGGGCTTACCGAGTTCAAACTTTTTAAGCTCTACTTAACGTAACTTAAGCCGAATTTATCCCACAATAAGTCGCCAATATTTAATCGATCGCACTTAATCGATATAATCGGATGCTGGGAATCGAACTTCCATGAAAGGCCAGAACTTCGATGCCAGTTTTCTCAGAGACCAGTTTTGCACAATCAAAGATCAACGATCGACAGTTTATTTCGAAGGGTGATATTAAAAGATGAACTTAGGCTGCATGTAAATTCGTCGCCATTGGCAGTAACCGAATGTATTCCTCAGAGAATCGTTATTCTTCACGATTTGATGGTAAACGTCGTTAGGTGAAGCCTCATCTTCAAGAGGAATGCATTCCGTAATTGCTCAGGTGAATGAGATAAAATGTTACGTCCCTAATAGTGATCTTAGATATTTACAGTAGGATGAAATCGTACCGATCGATCGCCGATTACTTGTACGATCGGACTTGAGAACGATGAGGCCTCTTTTTTGCTCATCTATCACAATGTATATTCTATCTCGATCTGTCGACGCTATTCTACACCGATCTTCCGCCTTGCACAAAAGTTCAACGCTTTTTCTTAAAAAATATATATATATATATCTTATCACATATACACGTACGTATTATATAAAGTTCTCTATTAAGTAAACCTGCAGACCGCACCAATGGCGGTGGCACACTCTCCGACATTTAGTGCCACCGATGCTTCCATAGTGAAACGTGTGATTCACAATTAATATTCTGTGATATAGGAGGTCTAGCAACGGCGCAATAAATATAATCCGTAATTGGAGCATCTCGAAAAAAAAAAAAAATAAATCGTTGCGCCGCAATTTTTTAAATAAGGTCCTCGACTGCCGGTCGCTAGTTGAGTCTTAAACGAAGTACGTTTGTAAAACTACTTACGTAGTACTGTAGCGCGACTATATGATTACGAAATAAAAACTTTACAGGCTTTACCGTGTACGCTTGTGCCTCCTGACATTTCCCGATTGAGGCTCGCATTCAACGGCCACCGATATAGAAACTTTACTCCTCGAGTCCTAACGTAGTACTACAAGCTATCACAACATACGCCTCTTATTAACAATTAATAATACAAAAATATTTCTCCACCGGCTCCCTCGGACATTAAATAGCATTCTCAGTCAATCCTCGAACATCTCGTTCGACATTAATGTCGGGAAAACCGAACGATTCTAAGTACGTAATACGTCTATTTGCCGAGCGATAGGACTATACACTCCGCTTGTCTCTACTGTATCACATGAGTTGCTCCGTTTGAATATTGCATTCAAGGAAGGTTCGACATTCCAGTGACTTTCGGTGTTACAATCGCATGACCAGCTGGCCTGTACAAACTGTAAAAAAAAAAAAAGAAAAAGAAATAGTGGACTCGGTCCACCGCAGCTCCGATAAACTTGACTTCCAGCGCGCCGATTGCACAGGCCTACCATTCGCACCGAATTTAGAGTATTCCGCTTAACAATTCAATCACGTGGCCGTCCTCATTTATTGTCGGAAATTTGGATTGTCAGTCTGCCATCCTTTCGCGTTGGGGCCGAATTGGTAGACGAGACGTCGGCCGAGAACCGGCAGGAATATCTTGCTCTTGTAGTAGTATCTACAAGCGCAGATCCACGTTACACCTTTCCATAAAAAAAAAAAGACAGTATAAAGTACTGTAAAATTAAAAAAACTCACCTCATGGCGCGACTCAGCTTCTCGTAAGTCATCTTCGTGTTTCCTTTCCGCGAGCCCCATCGCTTGGCCACCTCGTCGCTTCTGACGAACCGAAATTTCGCCTGAGAGTAGTCTTCCCAGCAGATTAAGCTCGGACACGTTTCCCGGTTCCGTAAGAGGTCCCTGATGAACTCCCACAGTTTCCCTTGGCCCTTGGCTGAAAGCGAAAAAATAAAGAATACCGTAATAAATTTAAAATGAAAATATTCACCACCGCTCCAAGCATCTTTCGGCGTTCCTTCACTTACGAGCTTTCTTTTGCTTGTACCCTCGAGGCCTTCCACTGGCGCGCCTCGTTGAAAGTTCGACACTGTTCTCCGACTCGGCGTCTGCAAAAGGATAAAGAAAAATCACATATTACGTCTCCACGGCCTAAAAAAAAAAAACAGAGATAAAAAATGGAAGCTCGACCGCGAAGACATCGACGAAATCGAGTGTCCGGGGAAACCGACGAAATTAGGCAATCAGAAAAGAAGGAGAGACGTCCACAATGAATGTCGCCGGCTACCCGAGGCATCCGACGCAGCATCCGGCAGCGCGTATACCCACACCGGGTATTTCTTAAAATATCCCGCAATATTTTAACATACGACACAATCGGAGGGGCGTCAAGAGCCGACCAGTGCTCACCGGAAATACTGCTGGAGTTGACTCTGGTGAACTCATCCTCGGACAGCGGGGCGATGGTATCGAAAGGTGGCACTGAAATGCAAATCGAGCGTCATTATCAGGACCGTAAATCGCAACGACCATCTCAGGATAAAACTCTCGTAATTAACGACTACATACGCAGATTGGAGGCATACTGGGAGTGCAGCAGGTCGTAAAGTCTCTCCCCGTATACGGGGTCGTGGGCGATGAAGTTGTCCCTGCTGAGGGCTATCAAATCTCTCCCAGGAATGGCGAGACTGTTCTGGATGGAGCTGTAGGGCTGCTCCATGTGAGTGGCCGCGGACATCAGCCAGTTTATCGTCTCCTCCTGGCTCCAGTCTCTGATGGGTTTGTCGAACCATCCGGCACTGTCGATCACCTCGTCGTCGAAGAGGTCGTCTCCTGCGGCAATCAATCCCGTTAAATAACTATTCCAATCGCAAGAATACCCTGCAAAATTCCCGTAAATCGGCCGACTAGCCGATCGCAGTTTAATCTCTACCTAGTGAGAATTTCTTGTGCGTCGCCTCGTACATGCCTGGCACGGGAAGGGAGTTCTGCTGCAAGGCTATCGAGTCCATGTCCATTATGATGTGGTCAGTCTCGTCCCGGTTGAGAATCGCGAAAGCCGAGTACACCTGCAGGCAAGTAATTCTCGATCAGCACCATAAATATTGCAACATAACGTCGGAACAACCAACGAGAATTTAATTCCCTCAAGGAGGTCCCAACTCACCTCAGACATCTCGTTAATGTAATTACTCAAAAAGGCGCTCATGTTTCCGGTTGCGGATCGGCGCGTTCCCGAACCTCCTCGTTATACGTAACAGCGCGCGCTTATCATGAATCCTCTTAACATGAAATAATAACAGCCGTACACTGGAGTCCGATTCACATTACGCGAGTACAGTTCCCTCTCGTAGTTCCCACTAATTACGCGAGTATTACGTGCACCAATTACGTAGACGTTTGTTTATCCGTTACGACGGGGCCGTGGGTGCGTAGTGGATCATCGAAATTCGCGCCGCTTGTCTCTCGAAGCGTCCGCCACGTTCGCCGGTCGCAGCGAGAATGTCGACTCGGAGAGGGAGATCCGCCGGCGAGCAGGTTGCCGGGAAATTCCCGCTCGGCGGTCTCGACCAATCGTGACTCACTGACGCAAGCTGGGTGTTTTATTTAGGCATTCCGCGTCTGCGACGCAGGCTTCTGCGAGGGGCATACCCCGCGGGACTCTGCGGTTTTAAATAAAACGTTAAAACCCGAACGAAGTTGTCCATGGGTGATAAGCGGTCTGCGCGAGATCTAACCTAAACCTAACCTGAAACGCGGTGACGAAATTCCGTCGGGGCATCTCCGAGTCTTTACGAGGTGTTTCCATCGTTTCCATTGTTTCCAGTCCGATTAGCGGGACGATCTTGACCGGACGGGGAGGCGTTTATTTTTGACTCGCGTCCTCTGGCTTCGAAAATCCGCCCGGGACCAAAATGGCGGAACTCCGATCGACCGGTTCGTGATTCACGGCGGGGGTAATTCGAGATTACGTACCGCCTGCGCACATCGCCAGCAATTAGCGGCCTCGTAGATTATTCCGGAACGTCGACGGAGTTTCTTCACGCGGTATTCCTCAACGAGGATGGGAATTCAGTCCTGAACATTCGAACAGGAAAATCGGGGGAGTTTTCCCGCCCGTCGGTTTGACGCGCACGCTTCGCGCGCACCGGCCTCGACCAATCAGGAGCGTCGGCGCGGCGCGCCGACCAATCACGTGGCTCGAAGATCCGCGATTCCCTCGTTTGAATATGCCGATCGAGAGACCCTTATTTTCGTTTCTCTCGTTCGAAAATAGAGCATCTCGATCGCGGAGGAATTCAGGGAAGAATCCACGAGACGATACTGCGCAACGGATTCCGAAGAGGATTTAAAGATCCGTCCGATTATCGCAGAAAATAACCTCGCCGCTTAAAGGCAGGGCCGAACCGGACAGGCCGGCCCGGGATTTTCCCGCATTTCGCGCCGACCAATCGTAGCCCCTAACTTGTCCCGTTGGCGAATCGCTGACACAACCTCGCCGACTTATTTATAAACTCTGTATCTCGAGCGCACACACCGCCCGAGGTGGCGTTCCACGACCGTGGCCGCGCGTGCGACGATATCACGTAACCACCACAAGTGCGATGAATGAATCAACGCGCAGGTAAAGAGGGGTTAATAAGGTACGATTTACAAACGTTTACGAAGCCCCCATAGCGAGGGAGGTTCACTTTCTGTCATCCAGGTAAACAAGGGATCGCATTCTCCCAAGGGGCGATTACGAATGCGCATTATCATCGCGAGGCATGTAAACGTCATAGTAATATTAAAAAAAAAAGTAAATAAAAAACTCAATATCTATGCGTCTACAGAACCCGATTACCATTCGTCATCTCATCCCGCACTGCCGACATCCATTAATCATAGATCCGGCGGCAGGAAGGAAAAGGGGAAAAAAATCACACTGCGCTAAGATTATACAAGATATCTCTCGCGTGGAATAACAAGGATTTAGAAGCTCCTGAAATTGGCGAGCTCGGGCTAACCGGTTTATCCGGCAGAAGTGCACTTTTCGCAGAAGAGAAAACGAGACGTCGACGCAACCGACGCGCCGTGATTCACGTCGACGTTCTTATCCGCGCCAGCGTGTTTACTCCCGGGAGTAAATACACTCCACTCGTCTCTCGGCCATTTGGAGTCGTCCATTCGGGCTACTTTTTGCGAAACCCCGATACCCTGGACTCGTAATCGCGATCGCATGTATTCTTAGCCGGCGAGCGATTCGATGACGTGCACAGCTGACGTCATCTGCCATTACCGTCCACTTGAAATGCGATGCAATTGCGACGACGTCATCCGCCCCTTAGCGCCGGAATTAATTCTACGCTCTCTGGGCGCTCTCGTGATTTATTCCTAATTTTCTCGCGTGCGCATCAAGTCACGTTCCAAGTGAAACTCCAATCCCGCGGAGGAAAGCGTCGACTTTTTTCACGCTTACCCAATCCCAGAGAGGAAAGCGTTGCTCTTTTTCTTCTGGTGGTTACCCGGTAGACTTGCGGAGCCGACCGGAAAGGCGATGAGAAACGAACTCGTCCAGACCAGGATGGTGACCAGGAATTCCTACCACATCCGCATAGCGGGGAAAAAGAAGAATTATATTAATAATCAAAGTATTACCGGGGTACATTTCCAAAGCCCCGCCTTTTGTCCCGATTCCGTGGGAATCCGAATGCATGGAAACGACTCGAGAGCTATTCTTAACGCCGATTCTTTTATTTTTTTTTTTATCCACCGGCGGTGCCGAAAACTCGGAATCTAGTCAAAAAGCTGCTCAAAGAGACTTACGTCGTTGCGGGCGGCTCGTTGCTCTAGTTTCGTGGATTTCACATTGAACAAACGGAGGAATAGCGAGGGATAGGGTGAAAGTGTCGAAAAATGAATCTGCCCTCTTTTGATTGACCGATAATAATCCACGATTCGTCGTGGCGACTCCGTGTACGAGGAAAATCGTGTCCGATAGTAAAGAGAGGCGCCGATTGGTCGGATCGCTCAGGTCACGTGTGTCGAATCGCGTGAGTCATGCGACGAATCACCGGAGGAGCATTTCGCAATTTAAATATGGCGGTTCTTTTGTCCACGCGCGGTTTCCCGCCCGACCCACGTGCCCGCTCTTCACGTGTCGAGATGATAGCCGCGTGAACCGACACGCTGCATAACAGGATATAAAGCTACACGTGGTCCGGAGATGCGCGAGGAATTAAAGAAGACGACCCTAATTTGTTTAACGCAGAGATATAAACAGCAACCTTGATCCCTCGGTAGACCTCCGCAGTTTCGACGTCTCGGTTTCATTAAATTTTCTTAACTCGCTGTTTACTCGGAGGATTGTGTTTGTGACCACCGGCACACTTGCGATGAACGTACACACGTAATTACGTAATTAAACCATCGGTCATAATGTCGAACCTACCGAGTTGCTTATGATAGTATCTTCGTTTCTGCTTTAAAAGTGGTGGGATGTTCGGCAAAGGATTGGGAAGATTTGGTGTACTCACTCCTCGCACTCACTTTGAAGTCCCTCCGTAGTTCTAAATTGATTGAACATGGAATTTTAGCGAATGAGGGAAGAGTATTAAACATGTATTACAATAAATTAGTTGTCTATTGTCATACTTGCCGAAAGGATCGTACCGTGGACTATGTACAAAAGATGATTCTTGTATGTAGTACAGGATGGGAAGTGAACAAAAAAAAATTCAGCTAGTCTCATCGTTCGCAGTCAACCTTATCTGTTACTATAAACATATTTACATATTATTACAGCGATGTTGCCTACTTTCTGTGCTCGTCGCAGGCTATTTGCGAGGCGAGATTAGCGAATTTCGCCATGTAATCTACACTGTTCTCGCCCATCAGTCCTTGCATTTGCGATATGACCTGTAAACATTAAAGCGATATGGAGCAACGAATCAATAAGATTATATTTTCCGTATCTTGCAAGCCCACTAGGTCAAAGACTCTAGGAGCGATAATACCAATATTTGTTCGTAAATTTCAAGACAAAATTCCTTACGTCAGACGATGGGCGGATGTCGTCTACTGAATGGGCTCCTATATGGCTACGCTGCGACACTTTAATGGGAGAATCGAGCTGGCCTAAAAAGCTGCTCAATGAAAAATCTGCAACCTGAAAAAATATACCCTTGTTACGAATTAAGATTACAATGAATAAATTACTTATCTTAAATGTAATAATACTTATCTTTGTAGGAAATTGATTTTACGTAAACTTACCTCACTGTTCAACCATTGATGTTCGCCTTCCTTGAGAATTTGCGTAGCACTCGTAATGATTGAATTGGAAGGTTTCGCTTGATCTCCGACAGCCAAGACCTCTAGGAAATGTTTGTCTTGTGATCCGTTTGTTTCTGACTCCGGAGCTTTGCTGCTTTCTCTGATAGTACTGTTCAAAATATCCACTGTTTCACTTGGTGCACTTTTCTCCAAAGGTACTGCAGCATCGGACACCAATGGCAATACTCGTTGCACAACAAGACTTCGTTGTCTGACCGTTCTCCCCTTCTTGCAGAAACGAGTCTTGAATTTCTAAAGAAAATGCGCAATTAAACATGATTTATTTAAATACCGCATTACTCTCATTGGGAATACAAGGCTTACGTCTAACTGAGTTTTGAAAGCATCAGGTCCGCCAATTCTATGATAGGCTTGAGGAATTAGAGGTCGTCTGAACGTGGATTCCTTGGTGGAAGGTATTCGCGAAGAAATGACTGTTTCGTTACTTCCAGAAGTATTATCGTAACCCTAGGCAAAAAAATTGACATATAATATAACGTAACATTATAACAATTAGAGAAAAATAATTTTTCAATACCTTGCTTGTGCCATAACTATGTCTAGCAATGGACAGCAATTTCTGTAAGGCCAGGCACAAACTATTGTCGTGTGTTGTACTAATTACTTTTAACTTCTCCGATGATGATAGATCTTCTCGAGGAGAGGAATCCCACCAATATTCTAGACTGATTTTTGAATCACGTCCAAACTAATAAATAAATATATTTGTATGAATAAAATGTGAATAATTTAAATTATATAATAAAATGATTATACTTCAAAGATACCATTAAAAAGAGGTCTCCGACAGTGATGGTGTTTGCTTCCTTTACTGTCCATCCTAATTTAATCCTGTTAATGGTTTCCCTACCAGGAAATCTGTTAGGCTCGCATACTTGTTCTGACGTTGACTTTTCTATGTTACTTACAACTGATGGTTTTTCGGAAACACTTAAACCTGGTTCTGCTATGTCTAGGTCACTGTTATTGTCGGGCGCTATTAATTGATCATCCGTTTTGTTAGGAATCCTTTTGTCTATTTTTGAGCGTTTTATTCCTTTTTTTCCAACACTTTTTAAATGCTGTACTGTGCCTAGTAACTCAACTCTTGAACTTTTAAGACCAAAACGCTTTTCATGAGAATTTAAGCTGACGCTGTTACTAGTGAGGTACTCTCCGAGGTTTACAGCTGGCAGGGCAATTTTGCACCCATCAGGAGGTGCGACTCGAAGTAATCTGGTATCCTTCGATTCACCGTTAATTTGATCTATGTTTGTACACTGCATAATAATGTAAGGATTTAATATTAATTTACTGATCGATGAAAAGTAAGATTTTTTAAGCAGTATCTTTCAAGGATACGGTTCTATACTTGACAGGTCTCCATCGTTGCTGTAGAAATATCAATATACTCGATAACCGGCGCTGAATTGGAACAAGAGTTCGAACCCTGGGATTCATAGCATTCGCCTGCACCTGCCACCATGCCATATTATTACCCGGCCGTAATTCTATCATCACTCTAGGTGGGAGTTTAATTTCCTCCTGCCAGTCTAAAGTTATTTGGTCATTTATATGATGTAACATTTTCTTTCAAAAATATACCCATGTAAAATATTAATGCACAATTACCTTCCAATTGATTTAATTTTCTTAATGCTCGACAGATCGGGGTCTTAATCCTCATAGTTTTTCCACGGAGCCGTACTTGCGTAGATCCCCAATAAACTAGTTCGTTTAACTTCAAATGAACTTTTTCATGTATACGAGGAAGTTTCCTTCTTAGTTCTCCATAATTAATTAATCCATATAATTCCTGAGATGCTTTTTTAACATCTGTAGACAATGTTTATGAAAAGCTTCTGGTACATTAATTTATATCCAATGTAGAATATTCATACACACCATCCGAGAATTTTAAGTGTTTTGATATTTTCAACCAAGTACGATAATAAAAATGGCGAATTTGTTCTTTGTTCTTGATCATATTATCTGAAAGTCCTCTTTTCTTTCCTTGGCTCAAAAAATAACTTTGCATGGCATCGAAGTCTTTTCCAAATTCATTTATTGCTTTGAAGAAGGTATTCTTGTCTTCCATTGACCATAACTCGCAAGACCGCTTAAGAGACTTCACTATTTTTGCCTCGGCGTTATCATCTTCCTTTAATTCTAAGAATATGAAACGAATTTATTCAAATTCATCCGCAAACAAATCTACATAACTGAAAAGGTCTCATGGAATATTTGTCAAACCTTTCTTTTCATTTATCTGGATTCCATCTCCAGAGTCAACTCTCATTTTTTTCGTTCCACGTACAATGCGAACCTGTACATTTCTAGAATCTGTTGAACTCTTTGCTTCGGATATGGGGAGACCACTTTGAGACAGCAAAGCATCTTCTTTTTTAACGTTAGTACAAGTTGCTTGATTGTCAGAGTCCTCAGTTTTTGCAGTGGTCTCCATACTGCACAACACCTCTGGATATCTTCATCTACTCCAAACTAATTTTAAACCGTACTTGAAGGTTATCACAGACAAGACGTTCACAATTCCGTAATTCTAGCAAATTGCCTGCAACAAAATACCCTACATAACCATCACACATTCAGCGTTAAAACTTAACATAAAACTAAAATAAATTTGTCAAGGGGAAGTTTAACTACCTTAATATTTTTGTAGTGTAATGTCTCCATTCGATATTATGCAAATAGTCATACTACTCTTCAGGGTTAAAATTATTCTTTGCAAAAGCTCTAATTCGTACCTAACCTTAAACAACTATTTGCGACTTGACAATTTTCCAAAGTTTACAAGACTAGTTGCCAACAAAGAGTAATAAAGTAATAGAGAGTGTCCATACCTCGCGTTTCTTAAACATGGAGTTGCCACGCAGTAGCTCTGCAACGAACCTCTTCCATATCTAAAATGGATATGTTTCTACACCGTCCTTTCACAGCGATTAAGTTCCGCCATGTTGATGGCTCTTTAACAATGGCGATGTCTTTAACCCCACTTCTTGCAAATGGCGGTTTATAAAGTTCTCGACACCTGTCGCCATCTCTTAATTGCTTCAAATCGCTAAATTTCTATGAAATAAAAATGATTGTAAAAAATGGGATGAAAATAACGAGTGCGTCGCGATTGCGACCATCGAAAGAATATCCCTGAGAACTACATATCAAAGTTGATTTTACTGCATCAAGGGCCACCAAGATCTGCAACGATACTGTGTTTTGCAATAATTATCTTTAAATCTTAACAACCCTAGAGACGGTGATGGTGCTTGGAAAATTTTGAATGCCACCAAGGATAAAAGTATTCATTCGATGAGCACGCCGGGGTGGACTTGCAAGCTATCTCCGACGCCAAAGAACGACTCAAAGATGTTTTTGCTCGTCACACTATGTGCTTCTGTTAGTCTCATCATTCTTTTCTATTGGTACAATATGTTGTGGTGCTTCTTCTATGGATCCCTTACGATATCTTGTTGCTTCTGCGGTACGCTACTCGTAGTCTTGATTCACATTGCTTTGTCACCGAGACATCAAACCGGAGCTGGAACTGCGAAGACCATTGCAGAGATGGATGCATTCCGTAATATGCTAATGGTCGGTTTGTTTCTTGAAATTGGTCACATTATCTGCACGATTCTGATAGTTCTTAATTAACTTGTGAAACTGTCAATGCATCTTGTTATTTCATATTCCAGAAAGGCTACGAGCCCAAACCTCTGAATGACAGAAAGCACTCACGTTACCCTGTTATCTTTACGAGGCTAGTCGATGGAGCCTTGCAGAATCTTCTTGACTTGATTTTCAGAGATTTTGTTGGCTTCTGGTTAGATGATCTAGCCTTTGATCCAAAGCAGATCATAGATAATATGAAACAAGATATCTGGGGAGCTATTCAAAGTCTACACGAACGATTATCGCGTGTAGATCATGCCAAGCTTGTAGCCTGCAGCATCGTTAACAAAGTCACGTTTCATTTCGAGAAAATCAGAATCGCACAAGCTGCTGTGTAAGTTAATAAGCAATTATTATATGAATAAATACACTCCTCATTAATCTTGATTGAACTTACAGATCGGAAGGAGAGGACCCAGTTTTTATTTTATCGGCACACCTTATGTCAAGTACAGCAGAATTGGAGTACCTGAGAAAAGTCAGCGAATTGTGTATCATGTTCTTCTTACCTCGAAGTTATTCCCTTTCACTATCAAAATTCCTCCTGCGAGAAGTAATCGCATGTAAAAGTCAGTATAATTTTTTCAACCTGTCAACTGTGGTAACACTTATTCAACTCCAATAATTCTTTCAGTCCTCAAACCTGCCATCGATTTAATAACGGATCCCGATTATATCAACCAAAAAATTCTACTCTACATAGAGCAGCAACAGTTAACGGAAGCTATGCATAGAAAAACTTATGAGTATGCCGAGTCATTTGAAGACTTTATTTGTATGATACGGAGCTCAAAGGACCTGGAGGTTCTAAAGCACATCAGATACAATATCGTAACCGAAATCATGCAAGCAACAACTGTACAGAATATAAAAAGGAGTCAGGGATTAGATCCAGAAAACAATGCTTTCAGCAAGTGCGATGGGACCCAGGCTAGAAAACTAAAGAGGTACATTAGTCAATTGACGTACGCCAAAAATACATGCGAATCTCAAATGCAAACATTAGGCTGGGACGGGTGTCCGATTCAGGTAAATTTTTAGGAATATAAAAGAACGAGATTAATGGCACCTGTCAATAAAATAAATTTTTTCTGGATTTTCAGGAAAGTGACATATCAGATCCTACTGCCATTGCGGAGGGAAGAGTCTTGCCACTGCAGACGATCCTGGACAACGTGACAGGACGCCGATACCTATCTCAATTCTTGGAGCAGGTCTCCAGTCAGGGTCTTATTGGATACTGGGCAGCGGTTCAAGAATTAAGGGCCTCCGAGAGATCTAACTGGCACCAGCTGGGCGCTGAGATATTTTACACTTATATTCGATCTCCTACCGCGGAGATTAAAGTCGACAAGAATGTCAGGAAGAGAATGGAGAGTTTCCTCCTCGGTGACAAGGGTCCTGATGTCTTCTACGAGGTGCAGGAGTCCGTCGTCAAGACGATCGAAGAGAAGTACTATTCCTCCTTCCTAGTTAGCGAGCAGTATAAGAAGATGCAAGAAGCACTGCTGAGTGAGAGAGCTGATGGTTAGTTCTCATATTTTCTAACTTGCTTTCGTTGGTTCTCTTTCTCTCGACCGATTTAACATTGATAATTTTGCTGTTTTCTTTCCATCGTCAGACGATAGTAAGTCAACTCTCTTCGTTCCGTAAATAATTAAATTCCTCGCTTGTCTAGTTACAGTTTGAAGCTTTTATGTCAGCTTTGCAAAATTTATCACTTCCTATAGCTTATAAAATATTTATTGTAATACTCTTCTTCCTTTAATTAGTTTTGAGATTATCTAGTGTCACTTGCTTCTAGGCGTCACTTTCTATTGATTACTGATCACATTTCTGATTTTCCACTCGATTAACAAATCTTTCTGCGTCACGTTTCACATGAGGAAATAAACAAATCAGGTCTGTCGGAGGATCGACAGTCGATCGATGGAGCCATCTCTGAAACCGCAGCCCTACTCGTCGTCGAACATTCCAACTACGCTCGCAGCAAGTTTGATCAACTACAGGAGAAGCTTAACAACAAGATGCAGGCTCTTCAAGCTCTCAAATCCTCTCTGAAGCCGGAGAGTCGAGTCTTGAGCATCTTAGCGAAGGAAGTCGAGTGGCTGCAAGGAGAGAAAAGACAGCTCGAGGCACATTTGAATCATACCGAAATGTGGGCAGAACATTTGGGTCACTGGAGGGCGGACGTCCAGAGTGCGGAAGTCAGTGGTGAACAATCCTGCTAGTTGGTTTTTTTATTGTCAACCCGTTAAAAAAATGCAGTGCCGAGAACGACAATCGTCAGATTCCAGATAACGGGGACTCTCCTCAGTTCGTTCTTGTGGTTCACATGGCGGAGGACGAGGGCAACTTGGAGAGCATCTCCACAGGATGGGTGGTTCTCCGCAGGCTGCCAGAATTTCAAGAGCTTCATCGAAAGCTGCGACAGCTTTGCTCCAATGTTAAGAATCTTGAGCTTCCCTCGCAACCCATCAAGTTCTTTGGCAAGTCTGACAAAAGCACCTTGGACAAGGCTAAGGTCCAGATACAGAAATACCTGAACGTAAGTCGGGTAATTTAACCTCATAGTCAAAGCTGTGACTCAAAGAATTCTTATAATCGTGTATGTTATTTATAGTTTGTCCTGGAAGATGAGAGACTGAATCAAAGCGAAGCTCTTTATGCATTTCTAAGTCCTAGCTCGGAGCATCTGAAGCACACTGCTCCGTCCCCCAAGAAATCTAGATTTTCCTTATCGACTCTATTTAAATCGTAAGTGACAGAGGGACTTTAACCTTACAAAATTTCATTTTGAACGTCCTAAATTTATTTGTTAGATCCAGTGGTAGTGGAGATTCACGAGAAAGAGATGAAGAAGAGGACTACTCGTTGTTGCTAGATGACAACGAGTCAGGTCGCACTGTAACCGATGGTTACTTGGGCCCTGGAAAAGATGCTATCGCAGAGCCTCTGTATGCACTCTTGGGAGAAGTCTTCGATCTTAGAGGAGTGTTTCGATGGCTCAGGCGATCGTTGATCACCTTTGTGCAAATCACGTATGGAAGAACAATAAATAGGTCGGTATGAAAAATTATTTAAAATCAAATGGCTTTAATTGATATGACTTGGTATTTCCTCAGGCAAGTTAGAGATAGCGTAGCCTGGATATTTTCCGAGCCCATGTTGCACTATTACATTCAATTATTTACAAAATCCTGGTGGCCTAACGGTCAACTGGTCGCGGCTGTAGTCACTCGAACGGATGAAGAAAAGTTGAAAACTAGAGGGGAGGCTCGAAGGCAGTTTCTCAACAACGTACCTGATGTACTGACGAACCTGGTGGGAGCACAAAGTGCTCAACGTGGCGCTATTAAAGTATTTGACACTTTACAGAACGTAAACCTAAACAAGCAGCTATTCTATGTGAGTCGCTTAGTTATACCTTATCGCAACAGCCAGACGATTAATCTTTATCGTAACTCAATTTTCAGGACATATTTGAGGTATTGATGTATGAAGTCTTTCCAGAGCTTCAACACAAGTAACACTGCTTACATTTAAACCAGCCAATGTATAAAAGACGAACAGGATTATAAAGACTATTTTTTTACATTTTCGAATATTCCATTGATAACAGAAGTTTACTAGTGAGTATTGAATGTTCACTTTCTCGGTTAGGTTAGGTTAGCATACTCGACATCTTTTACTCGTTATTAGGCCTAACATCATCTTGCAGTGTATCGATTTATTTCTTAAAACGGACAACATAAACTCGTAACAATGACTTACCACACGCCCTTCGGGGTGAACCAGCAGTATTAAACTTGGACCAACCCTCGGGTCGAACTCAACAGGGAGGACGATTCTGGCATTCTGATTAATAATCCGTGAATAATGAACACTGCTCTCCCGATCGACATACAGGTTACTTCAAAACGTGACGAGTATCAATTATTACTAGTACTAAAAAAAATTATTGTGGATTCATTATACTGTGTCTTTTAGGTTAGAATGGGCACGTTCGATAGGTCTTCACTTAAACCGTCTACAGGGAGTCTGGTCAGAAATATTTTATATACAAGTCAATTTTTCCTGCAGTGTAGTTTCGATCGTTATTCCTATTGAATGAATGTTCAAATAACAATGAGGTGCTAACTACCAAAGACATCAGTGGTGACTTATCGCAATTTATTCGTTGTACTATTGTTTCGTACCTCTGATTTGTTACAGATAGGATTTTATATAAAACTTGTTTAGTTGTATCTCCTTGTTAATTTTTCTTCGTAATTTGAGGTCATTTAAACCGTGTCTTACGATGTGCCTGCACCTAATTTAGGTTATCGTTACTGAAAAGAAAGGTATTCGAGTGGCTAATGTCCAGCGAACTGTGCAAAATAGGAGCGATTTATTCCCGAATTCAACAGCAATCACTGTCGTTTCTTTACTCCGTGTTCAATCGAAGCGGTTAATGTTCTAGCCCTGTCCTATGCGCGTAAAACTATTTTATGAACCGAGTGACTATAATCTGTTGATTAGTAATAAGTTGCAGTAGAATAAGGCATTTATCTATTATGGAACTCTATCTCGTTACGAGGAGGTACGTCGGCAAGGAGCCTCCTAGTGTTACGATCAGCTGTCAATGTACCATAATTGTGCAATGTGTTCGATACGTTCAGGTGAAATAAAAATACTCAAGGAAACTGATCGGTTTGTCCCTATCAATGAGTAGTTGAATCAAGATCATTACATAGGATACAGAATATTTTATTTCTGCGCCATGCGAGGCAACATGGCGCACAAATACGTTTAAACAATCTTCTAAAAGTACTTGCAACTCCTATACAAATAGTACAATATAGTGTCATCCCTTATGTTACAACCGTAGTAGTAATTAAACATAGCGATACATACGTTTATGTACACATGTATAACATTAGACTGGTTTTGGCACCGAGACAGTACGAATACGAGATCATATAGAAAAGACTCGCCCTCGGAGGAGCTTCTTCACATTTTCTCTTTCTCACTCTCGCTCTCACTTGCTCTCGTTATCTCTTTCTTTCTTCTCTCTCTCTCTCTCCCGTTCGAAATTAAACGAATTATTACTTTATTAATTTATTGATCGAGTGAACGTTTATTTTTTCTCTCAGGGTTCCTCGACTTCCGCCATCGAAAGGGGACGAGGAGAAACAAAGAGCGGGCAACTCTGTCGGCTCTTGACATTAATTGACCTATGACCTAATCGAGTCGGTCCTCGTAAGTAATGAGAATGACATAATTAATGAATTACCGTACGTATACCTAACACTTAGGACGATAATTGCATCGCGCTTTTGCCCTCCCTCGACTTGTCGTTTGTCCGACACTTAGACTGTCCCTCGGTGATTGAAATTAATTTTTTTTTCTCTTTTCTCCTTCCAAGGGACACTTTAAGACCCGAGCAAACCGGAAAAGGAGAGACGGCGTCGTCGAACGTCTTCGATATAACGCATCTCTGATATCTTTTCTTTATAATACTTCCTCGTGGGGTAGGAACACTGTAATAGTGGTAGTAATAATAACGTTAACGGTCTGCATTTTATACGGTGTCTAAATAGGCTTACTTGGTCGGTTCATCTGAGCCCTGAACTTCGCAAGGAACCCTCGTCGCTTGGTTCGTAAAAATAGACATTAATAGTGGAGAACAAGGGTCGCTCCTTTACTCGCTAAACCGGCCCTAAAAAACCGTCCAGGCTTGACCCTTTATTTAATAATTAAGTCCCACGCCGATCTACTCGGGAATTATCACTCGAAAATATTTTCTGCCACACTCTCGAGGGTTCTCTCTCGGACTAGGTGCGACAATCGTACAAAGGGTGATAGAAAATTAATGAAATTAATAATCGGGCCCCGGTTTAACGAACAACCAGGCGACCTGTAAAAATGCCCATGGCATTTAAAATATCTCGAAGCGCGCGACGTCTTTTTCTCTCTTCTCTGTTGACTTTTGTCTCGGAGCAACATCGAGAGTCAGAAAATCTCGGAAAATGTCGGAAAATCTCACGGTAACATCGCGCGCTTCTTTTATATACTTTTACCGTTTTCTTTTCTTTTTTTTCGGAATTTTATTTTCTTCCAATCCCCTTTGACATTTGCATAACAAGTTTATAAATGTCAGGACGTCGGGTCGTCGTCGTGATCGAGTTAGGGACAGTCGAACGACGTCGCCGACGAGCCTGGGAAGAGACCCTTTTCCCTCTTTTTCCTGCTTTTTCCTCCCTTTAATGCGAAACGTGACCTGGGGAATACCGGGGTGCAGCTTCCAGCGAATCCTCTGCGGAGATGGGCACATCTAATTGCATCCAATTTCGGCAAGGATTTTCTTTTTTCTTCTTTTTCAACCGTGCAAAAATCTAGCCCGATCTGATTTTTTCCTAGTCACTTTTTAAACAGCCGATCGGACGCAATTAGGTGAGGCGGTAATTGAATTACAATTCGCTCATCCCTCGCTCTTATTTCGAGTTTAGGACCGTCTTCTCCCCTTATTAATATGTATATATATAAAGATAGATAGGTAGCATGCATATATCGATAACATCTTGGATGACGACAATGGTGAACTATACCGGATAGTCGGATACGTGTTGGGCTGTGGGGCGGTTCGGTTTCAGTATTTCGGGTATTTTGGTATTTCGGGCATTTCTGGTATTTTCGTTATTTCGGATATTCCGGGGGCGGAAATCAAATCTCGGACCCAGTTCCCTCAGTGGAGCTGGTATTGTCTCGGGCTTCGCAAGACTGCGATCGAGTATTACTCTGAATGTCTGGCTTTTTCATTTAAGAATCTCGAGTCGTCAAGAGAGTGCGCTTAACTGCGATTTTTCCTGAAATTGATTCGATTTCCCTTCCTCTCGTCCTGCGTAAAAAAAAGTAAAACCTGGGTCTTCGGTTCCGTCCCTCGGGAAGGAAACATCGAGGAGGGTCCTTTTTATTTTATTTCTTCATTTTCTTCTCGAGGACTCCTCGCCGACTCGAAGATTCTCGTTAAGGGGCGATCTCGCACTTTTCCTTTTGCTCGTTCCTCCGAGGACGATTTTCTCCTGTTTCGCTGCAAAACCTGAAGAGATAGGTCGCCGTTTCCCTGGAAATGGGACGTCGACGGGTTTTCGACTTATCCGGGGTTCGTAATTCCTAATCGGGGATGATTTTTGTCTTCTCTTCCTCTTTCTCTCTCTCTCGTTGACGCACTCATTCCAGACTCGTTCGTGCTTACTCGCTAACGTAATCACTACGCGACCCTCTAATTAATCGAGGCCTGTGCTCGAAATCCGAAAATCAAACCAGAACGAAAAATCGACATTTCGAGTCTCGATTTGATATATATAAAAAAAAAAAAAATGAAGATGAAGAATTATAGTTCTCAGGATTCGAACACTGACCACTCCGTGAGAGTCCAGGACAGGGTTTCGCCCATTCGCGGAACGTTCTCTGCTAGTTACTCTTTATTTCCCGAGTTTATCTAAACTTTTGCGAATTTTTCCACTTTTCTTGTGCCGGGAAATCCCTCTGCGTGGACGTCGGATCGTCCTAGACCAGCTGGGACCTTGAAATTTTCATGATTTCCGGCGAAAGAGCGCACAGCAACCCGCGCCTGCGTCGCGAAAAATACAGCTCGTATGAAAAATATACGCGGCTTCGTAGAAAAATACGAGGAATTCATATGGAAAGCGGGAGGGCCGATTTTCGGGGTTCCTGGGCCCCCCTTAAACGAGGGAAAGAAAAGTCTAAAAGGACTCGCGCCGCGAAAATGGCGACTCGCTCGCGAGGGATAAAAAAGGACTCTCTCTCCTAAGGGCGCGACTTCTCGAATTTCTCGAGGTTGGAAAAAAATGGATTAAAACTTCCAAGTAGAGTCTGGACTCCAATCGAGACATTCGACTGGTCGCGTCCTTATTTTCTATCTCCCGTTTCTTTTTTTTCTTCCTCCTGCATTTCCTTTTTCCGACGTCCACGCAAGGCCGTCCCACAGCTCGGCGTTCGCCACGTCCGATCGCCGTCTGCTCTATCTCTTGTCGATTGCGAGAAATAAAAAAAAAAAAGAAAACGTGGCCAGGACCTCGATCCTCAAGGACTTCGAGGAAAGTCCCGTCGCGCTCCCGGGAGTCCCTTAAAATATGCATAATAAAATACACCGACAGCGGCTCGTCGTTCCCGCGACGACTTGGCGGGACCAGGTCGAACCGAATCTCGATGTCGAGAGCGAGGTCCTGGTCCTGATCCGAGGTCCTTAAGGTGCCTCGACATCTCCCCCGGTTTTCGGGGGTCCTCGAAGAGGCCGAAAAAAATTCCCTCCCCTTCCCACCCTGAAGAGGGAGAATATTTTTCTCAGGATATTTTACCGATTTCCTCCCTAAGATGCCCTCACCCCAGGGTGGCCGAATCACCGGGTCGCCCTGAAGAGGATGGGGAAAATATTTTTTACCCTTTCCCTTTTGGAGGCGCACTCACCCCAGGGTGGCTGCACCTCTGAACGAAATTTCCCTCGGTCTTCCTTTCGTCCCTATCTCTGTCCCGCAATTTCTTATCATACTGCGTTAACCACTGAGATGCGTGAGATGTGTCAGAGGTGGCGAGGACTCCCTGGGGGTGACTGAGGGTGCCCTGCTGCTGCTCGGGGTAGCCGAGTGGGGTATCAGTGAAACGACTTCAGGGCTCGAGGTCTGTCCGTTATCCTCGTACACTCTCTCCTATAAGACAATGAATTATTGATCCCGACCTCTCCAAGGCCTCAAATCCGGGCCTGTCTCTATCTACGGTGCGAGGAATACCGAAATCGGTCCACGGCACTCTTATCGCGCCCTCTCGAATGCCCCATCGAATCGGCCGCTCTAATCTAACTCAATTATTTTTTTTTTTTTATATAATCGCCTATCTTCACCCACCAAATTCACCCCCTACTTGGCAGTGCATATTTTGGGGTGCATAGCTCCTCTCGGTCTCTCTCTCTCTCTCCTTTGGGATTTTTGAGGTAAGGGACGCGGCTCGAAAGGCATGAATCCCGAAAATACTCTGCTAAGTCAAGGAACCTCCTAGCCAGGTCCTCTAGGGGTCGATCTCTCGATTTTCCGGAGATTTTTCGTAAAATCGGCCCACCAAGGCTCGAAAGACCCTCTCGAGGGCTTCTCTTCGGGGTTGATTCTTGACTAATTATCCGAAATCTACGCGAGACAGCACAGTGTCGACTAACGCGATCCTAGGTCAGTTCCCGATGTCGATCGGTGCTTCTTCGGCGACCTGCCGATAGCCTGACCCGTGACCTCGTTCGATTACCCTGAGAGATCGATTTTTGAATAGATTTGAAAAATAAAAAAAAAATAGGAAATACGTCTCGAAAAATCGGAGGGTAATATCTAGCGGTTTAGTGGGATAGTTTTCGGGTTAGGGGATTTTCTTTTTTTTTTCTGGGATTTTAGAGGGTGGTGTTCTCTTCAGGGTCGATCTCTCGAGGTCCGGGGGCTCGGCTTGGAAACCTGAGGAGGCACTACGTGGTCTCAGTCTCGTTCATCTGGATAAAGTGGAGCGGCAAGTGTTGCAATTTGACCGGGCATTCGACATTCAGCGCGTTGTGCCTCTACGGAGGGAACGAGCGATCCGAGTGTTCAATCAATAATTCAATGTTTCAGGGGGGAACAGAAAGACGGTACAAGATCAAGAGGCAGATCCGGGTGCAGCTAACAAGTCCTTCCTCCAAGAAGAAGGCGAGATTCGACCCCTTCGACGGTCATTTCGGCCTCGATAGAATTTAAAGGAACCCATTTTTCCCTCGATGGAATTTTATATGAAACTCTAAAGGGCCCAATTTATGGATTTTTCTTTAAATGGAAAATCCGTCAAGGAGGAGACTCCTCGTCGAGAGGCTTCGTCCTCTTCCAACGTGACTCGTCTTCAGGGTCGGAATTCCATCCCAGGTTCAAAGGGAGGATCGCTACGCGCCTGACACCTCTTTAACATTTTTTTCAGCGCCTTCTTCCGGAGTCGGAATCGTCGACAAGGGGATCTGGAGTACCTGGGACTTGTCGTACTTCAGCCTCCTCCAGATGAAGCACTTCCTGTCCTGAGGAGGGTTACAGGTTCCCACCTCGCCACTGGAGGCGTTGTAGTTCGGGTTGGAGAAGGTCAAGACGTTCCTTCTACTGGAGCAGAAGTGCTTCTTCTGGTTGGTCTTCCTCTGGCAGAGCAGGTAAATGATCATGACCACAATGGCCAGAGTAATGCCGACCATGATGACTATGGTGAAGAGCACGGTCTTCAGACTGTAGCTCTTCTCCTTGTTGAACTTGTAGTCCTTGAACTTGTCGTCGCCGTGCCTCGTGGAGGGCCTGGTCACCACCTCGGGAAGTTTCGGCTCCTCTTCCAAGTCATAGTCAGGGTCTTCCTCGGTGCCAGGCTTCCTCAGCGGCATCCTGTTCCTCGGGACTGAAAATACGTTTCCCCGTCGTAAGTCGATTTATTTCCATCTTTCTATTTTCTTTTTCTACTATTCCTTCGAACACAAGAAATTAAAACTTCAGGCTCTTTACCCGTTGAGCACGACGAATCGGGCTCGTCAGGGCAGGCGCATTTGTAGTCCTTCCGGACGAAGAAGCAGAGATGAGAGCAGCCTCCATTCTCCACGGCGCACGGGGTCCATCCCGTCTGCCTCTCCGCGGAAATCGCTTTGATATCCGTCATGCTGCCCATGGCGGTCCTCATCTTGCTGCGGTTCTTCCCGGTCGCCTTGTCGGCCCTCTCCACGACCTCCTGCATCCAGTCCACCCAGTAGATGTGGTCGCCGTACTGAAAGGCAGGTCGACTTTTAGGTGGAGGTGCTCTTCGGGACCTCGTCATGCCACTTACCAGGGTGAGACCGAAGGGGTTCACAGCCTCCGGAACCAGCTGGACCCTGTACCGGCCATGGAGGTCGGACATCTCGATCCTGTTCTTCAGGGCATCCGCCCAGTACAGCTTCCGATTGACGTGGTCGATGGTCAGTCCGTTCGGGAATGCCAGGTCGGTGGAGACGATGGTCTTCCGGTTGGCCCCGTCCAGAGTGGCCCTCTCTATGGAGGCGTGTTCGCCCCACTGGGACCAGTACATGTACCCCTGCCTGGGGAACAAGGCCAGCGACCTGGGCTCCCGAAGATCCTCGACCAGCTTCCTCCTGCAACTGCCGTCGATCTTGACGACCTCGATCACCTTATTCTTCATGTCGGTCCAGTACACGTTGTCGGCCACCCAGTCCACGGCAACCCTGAAGGGTGCCGAGACGTTGGACCCCGTGACAATGGTCCTCCAGGTGGAGAAGTCGTCCATGTTGACGGCCCGGATGACCCTGAGACGGACGTCCGTGATCAAGATCAACCTCTTCTGCCAGTGGAAATCCACGGAGAGGGCGTCGTGGATTCCCTTCAGCGGCAAGGCCACGTTCCAGATCTCAGGGGTGTCGAAGGACATCCTGACGAGGGCCCGCTTGGTCACGAAGAGCAGGAAATTCTGGGGAATCGAGTTGCAGGTCTTCCCGTCCTCGTTGATCAGGATCCCTGTGGGGCAGGCGCAGGTGTAGCCCGTTGGGTTCCTCAGGCACAGGTGAGAGCACCCCCCGTTGTCCTTGCCGCAGGCATCCTCCGCCATGTTCACATCCAGGAACTGAAACAGACCATGTCTTCACGCTAGATAATCGCTCTTTGGGTTTCAGGATCCAAGTTTCCTTACGCTGACGGCCCTGATGTCCATCGTGCCCTCCAGTTTGTTCACCAGGACGGTCCTGTTGGCTCCCGATTTCTTTTCGGCGCGAACAATGGCTTTGGCCTTCCAGTCGCTGTAGTAGACGAAGTTGTCCATGATCGCCAGTCCGTAGGGATGCTCCACGTCCTGCATCACCGTTTTCCGGTGCTCCCCGTTCAGGTCCGCGAACTCTATCACCCTCCGTTTGGCGTCGTTCCAGTAGACGAGGTTCTCTTCGAGGTCGACCGACAGTCCGTTCGGCCATACCAGGTTCTCTGCGACGATGGTGGTCCGGAACTGCCCGTCCATGTTGGCTCTTTCTATGCGTGCATTGTGGCCCCAGTCCGACCAGAACATCAGCCCAGCAGGGTAATGTAGAGCAATGGCCCGAGGATTATCTAAACCCGACCACACCAGGACTTTCCGGTTGGACCCGTCGAGTTCGCTGACTTCCACGCTGTTCAGCCCAGCGTCCGTCCAGTACAGCTGTAAGTCGTGGAAAAAGTGGGTTAAAAATAGGATGAAAATATGATTTGCCAGCTTCCAGGATCCTGGAACACCCTGAAGAGGACTCACCTTTCTACCGATGGAGTCCACCACCAGGCTGTCGGCGGTCACGAGGCCGTTGTCGATGACCGTCTCCACGGTCTTCCCATCCAGGCTGGTCTTCATTATCACGTCGTGGCCAGGGTCCGTCCAGAAGATGTCCCCGGTCCTTCGATTGACGTCTGCCCCACTCGCGTTCTTCAGGTACGAGACTGGCAGCACCACGTCCACCGTGTAGTTCACGTCGAGAGAGATGACCCTGATGTCCACGCGATGCGCCGCCACCAGGTACTTCGACGGCAGATCCGGACACGTCTTCCCGTCAGCCTGAAATCACAGTATTTAGAGTTTGTCATACCCTGAAGTAAATTCTGCATCTTCTTGCAGAAGATGTCAAGGTCTTACCCCGAGGACCAGTCCGGTAGGACAGGCGCACGCGAATCGACGAGGTGCCGGCGCAACTACGCAAAGGTGCGAGCAATTTCCGTTGTTCCGGCCGCAGGGGTTGCGGAAACGCTGCCGACCCCTGTGGAAGACCCTGACGTCCATGAGACCGGAGATTCCAGACCGCAGGACCGTTGGATTCTGTCCGGTGGTTTTATCCGCCTGATGGATGCTCAGAGTCACCCAGTCGGTCCAGTAGACCTTGTTCTTGTGGATCACCAGGCCGAAAGGATGCTGCAGGTCGGACGCTGAAATTTTTTCGGTTAACTCTAGTCTCTTACAATGTATTTATACCAAACGACGTCACGTACAACCATCTACCTGACACATTACATATATTAATGATATTTAACTCCGATGTTTCCTTTTTTCAGAGACAACTCACGTATCAAAGAGGTCCTGTCTCCGCCATTGAAATTACTGTGTTCTATTCTTCTGGTGCCACCATCGGCCCAGTAGAGCCTCTTCTTCTCGAAGTCGATAGCCAGCCCACTGGGCCACTTCAGGTTGTCCTCGAGGAGGACCTCGCGCTGCCTCCCGTCCATCCCTGCCCTCTCAATTTTAGGCTTCGCCCCGCAGTCGCTCCAGAACATGTACCCGGCTTTGTAAAAAGATAGGGAGGTACAGGTTGACCTTTTTAGTGATCCTTTCTACAAATTTCAGGAATACGAGAGGTCTCTACCACTAGGATCCACGGCAACGTCCCTCGGTTTGTCCAGTCCCCGGTACACCAGAAGAGTTCGCATGGAGCCGTCTAAATTGGAGCACTCGATGCGATTGGTTCCGGCGTCGGTCCAGTACAGCTTCCTGGTTACCCAGTCCATCGCCAAGCCCGCTGGGACGTCTGGGAAAGAATCAATCGGTATCTAGAGACACCAGACAAATCTTTGTTCTTTGAAATATTTTTTTAATGCAGTTCATCGGTACCCAGATTGTGGCTGATAATGGCGCTCTGGTTGGTCCCGTTCAGGTACGCCCTGCTGATTGTCTTCGTCTCGACGTCCGTCCAGTAAATCCTGTCCTCGTCGGAGTCCCAGGTCAGTGCCACGGCACTCCCGATCAGGTCTACCGGAATCACCGTGTCGAAGACCCGGGTCGACTGGTCGATGGGCATCAGCCTCAGGTCCTTCTTCCGGGCGAAGAGCAGCAGGTTGTCCGGCGTCGTCACGCAGTTCTTCCCGTCTTTCTTGATCTTCAAGCCCACCGGGCAAACGCAGCTGTACCCGGTGTTATTCGGCAGACACATGTGAGAGCATTTCCCATTGTTGTCGCCGCAATGGTTAGGGTAGTCCGGCTGACGCTGGGGGTGGTAGCTGTGCAGGTCCATCGGGAAGTGCAAACCTGGAGAGGGGCCACGTGAGAGTATTTATCCCGTGCCAAGGGTCTTAGAATTTAATCCAGGGTGCCATTTACCCGAGCGGATGGTCTTGAAGCTTCGACCCGTCCCCTTATTGGCGGAGAAGATGCTCTTCAGGTGCCAGTCGGTCCAGAATATCGAGTCCTCGAAGACGGTTATGGCGAACGGGTGGTGCATCCCCTTGTTTATCACCCTATTTCTGTCCGTTCCGTCCAGGTGCGCCGATTCGATGACCCGGTGCTTCGCATCCGTCCAGAAGATCCTGTCGGTCGTGTAGTCGATGGTCAAGCCGTTCGGCCAGAGGATCGACTCCGTTATCAGCGAAACTCGACCGGAGCCGTCCATATCGGCTCGCTGGATCTTCGGATTTGGACCTAGAAAACCCAGGGTCAAGTCCAGGTCGACTCTCAACTTCCTCTGAATTCTATATACATTTTTTTTATATACAAATATTGTACAGGGTCATTTTTTAAGACGGCACTCACCCCAGTCGGTCCAGTACACGTAGCCGTAATTAGGGTGCACGGCGATGCCTCTGGGCTTGTCCAGGTCGCTGGATATCAGGACGTGCCTCAATTTCGAGTCCAGGGTGATCACCTCTACTCTTCTCGTTCCAGAATCCGTCCAGAAGAGCAGGTTGTGGATCCAATCGACGGCGATTCCCCCGGGACTCACCAACCCCCAGTGGATGACGTCTGAAAGGACAGGACCATCGTCACTCGGCGCTTTAGAAAATCAGAAATTATTTCTAACACGGAAGTTCAATTAGATGACGACCTTCCGCCTCGGTCCCGTTGACGAAGACCTTCCTGATGACGTCCATCGACACGTCCGACCAGTATATCGTCCCTCGTTTGTAATGATAGTCCAGAGCGATCGCATTGTGGAGGCCCTTCAGGATGGACGTGTACTTCGAGTTCGTCAGGCTCACCTGGACCGAAATAACCGACGCTTTATTTTTTACCCTGGGTGACTTGGAATGAAATTCCCATCGTCTTGGTCGACGCCAACCTGTCGAATGTCCACTCGGTTGGCGAACAGCAAGGTGGGGTTATCTCCCAGTGCCTTGCAGGTCCTCAGGTCCGGCCTCAGCACGTATCCTTTCATGCATTCGCAGACGAAGGACCCCAGAGTGTTATTGCAGTACTGACTGCACACTGGATCCTAGTGGTCGTTCAAAGAAATATTGTAGAACATCGTACGACAAGGTATCATTTTTTTTTACAGAATTAAAGGCACCTTCTCGAATTCGCACTCGTTCACGTCGTGGCAAGTCGCGTTGTCAGTGCCCAGGATGAATCCTGGCTCACAGGCGCAGGACTTCCTGTTATCAGAAGTCAAGATGCACTGCTGGGCGCACTTGTCCTCCGCGGTGCAGGTCCGCTTTTTCGGGCAGTTCAGCTCGTCTGTGAGATAAGTCAGATTTGATAGAGTCGGATTTACTTTCTCAGGTGGTTTTATAACATTTCTGTAAATTTAATAAAAATTTTCCAGGTGAAATTTCCATTGGAAACGTCTCACCGTCTCCTTCGAGGCAGTCCAGGACGCCGTCGCAGACTCGTTTCGCGCCGATGCAGTAATGGTGGTAATTGTGGGGTCCACCGTGCAGGGGACTTGCAGGGGTGGTGTCGTTAGTACCGTAAGACACCTTGCAGAGGTACTGAGTGGCTTCGCAGGTGACTGCGCAGTTCTGCTCGTCCTCGCCTTTGGAGCAGTCGGGAACCCCGTCGCAGACCCAGAGTCGCTGGAATGACATAAATGTTGGAGTTTCGATTTGTTAATTTTCTTTTGACGTCTCCTGGATTTTTAGGAAGAGGATTCCAGGAGACTCACGGGGACGCAGGTTCCAGTGGAGCAGGCGAACTCGTCCTGGGGAGAGCATTCCCTGGGCTTGGGGTGGTCGCACATGGCCTCGTCGTCGCCGCCCTTGCAGTCGATCTGCTCGTCGCACAGCCACTTCCTGCTGATGCACTTCCCACTGGCGCATCTGTAAATCCAGCCAGGTGATAGATAACGATAACGCCCTTGAAACAGGGACTTCAGGAGCTACCCTGGACTACCAGGGAATTTTTTTTAGCTTCTCGAGGAGTGATCGTAAAAATAAAGAAAATTGTTAACGCTTCTTAAATCACAGAAAGGGATGGAAATCGTTACTGGAATTCGTTGGCGTTGCAGCTTCTTCCGGTGACGGCAGGACAATTTTCCTCGTCGCTCCCGTCGCCGCAGTCGTCCTCTCCGTCGCACTTAAACGTCAGCAGCATGCACTTGGGGTAAGCGCACTCGAAGTAGCCTTCCTTGCAGCGGAGCTTTAACATCTCTGGAACCGTGATAAATGATTAAAAAATAAATTTCACCGGCTAAACCGTGTTTAAACATTCAAGGAAGAAGAGGCTCACGGCACTCGTGCTCGTCGGACCCGTCGAGGCAGTCCTCGTCGTCGTCGCATCTCCACTTCATGGGGATGCAGCTCCCGTCGGAGCACTTGAACTCGTCCTGGTTGCACTTCCTGAATAGAGAGATGGAAACCGAGTTAGCTCGGTAAATGAATTAAATCGATCGAGCTTTGATAACAGCTCAGCGATGCAATCGGGCCGAAATTCAGGGGGAGAGTGCCGATAGTTGACTCACTTAAACTAAGAGGCCCCTTTGATCCGCCTAATGGAAAGGAAAAATCGAATTTACCACCCCCGGGGGGGTTAATCCCCCATTGTGCCCCCATCTGCGCGAAACATCCCCCAGATTATTTCCATTTGTTCCGCACCCCCCCGGTGCATCTGCGCGATTTTAACGAGCGGTGCATCTTGCAGAGTGCAACGTAGTTGGGTAGATGTCCTTTCGAGGATTCGACCCCTTTTAATTCCGGGCGCGAATAATTTCTCCCGGGTTTTTCGGGGCTGATGGCGATGAAAGGGGGCTGGGGAACCTCGCAGATGTCGCGTTGTACTCGTTAGTCGGTGTCGCACCATTATTTCCGAACCCTCCTCGGCACCCTGGGTTGGGGCTGACCGGGTAAAAGCGACTGCGGGGGTGGCCGATCCAGGCACTGCTCGCCGACTAATTGAAGGGGCTATTTTTAACCCCCGGCCGTGTAACGACGAGTCGGGCTCGCGATATGGAATCTGGATAAAAGTTGAAAAAAAGATGAATTTTATAGTCTGGTTAAATATAAAAAAAAAAGCCGACGGTCCATAGGTGGAGGGTGAGAGCCTCTTCTGACGCGAGCCCCGACCTACCCCAATGTCGAGAGACCCTCTCGATTTCTGTCCTGCACGGAAAATCCAAAATTAATGGCCTGTCCGAAAGTCTCTGGGGTCCTCCCCTCTGTTCGACCCTCCCTTCTCGGATACCGAGTCGAATCTCACCCCCTGAGAATATTTTTCAGGATCCGGAGTACCGATAGCAGCTAGTGATAAGGGTCTCTTTGTACGGTAGTTCCGCGTATAGGGTATTAAATGCACCCTACATTCTCGTGAAAATCCGAAAAAAAGGAACCGGATCACTAGACCGTGTCTAGGTCAGGGAGGGGGAGGCTTTTCGCCGAAAGAGGGAAAACCGGGGAAAGATGGCGTCGCCCTCCAACCTCCTAACCTCCCGGTGGTCGATACCAAGCACCACCAACGCTACCACCCCCGTTGCCTGGCAACCCACCTCCGCGGCCTGGATCCACCCCCCCTCCGATTTTCCCACCCCGTTTCCTTGCATCCCATTTTCGCAACCCCGAAACAGGTGCAACGTACACCTAAATGCGTGCGACCAGTGATAAGGGACTACCCACCCCGAGATCTTACGCTTTCAATTTTTTTTCCCCTCATTTTTTAGGTCGACGAGGAACAGCGCAAGGACTTCAAGGAATTTCTTGAACCCTTGGCAGGATTTGTGAATTTTCTCAGGATTCTTCAGGCTCTGGTTTGGAGGGGAGGAGTGGAGAAGAGAGGTCCTTGCAGGGGTGGAAGAGTCGCCACCGCCAGGATGCGGTCTTCCATCGGGCAGGAAGAGAGATCGAAAGACCTTGCCACACGCGCGCGCCCACGCTTCGGTATCTCCTTCGGGATAGCGTGGGCGAGGAGCTCGTCCTTCGACTCCGCATCCGGAGGCGGGAAGGAGGAGGACACCGCGGATAAAGGATGCCAAATGGAGGGGGAAATAGGAGGACGAAGGATGACCAAGAGGTGTGGGAAAATCGAGGAGACTCCCCGGCCCATCGGTGCAATTTCTGGAGGTCCTGGAGGAAAGATCCTTTCGCCGTCCGAAAGGATCTTGCGAAAAAATTCCCTCAAGACTAACAATACCGAAAAAGTGTAAAATTCCTCACTCACTTTTTCGCTCCGCAGTTCTCCTCGTCGGAGAAGTCCTTGCAGTCGTTCTCGCCGTCGCATTGCCAGGACAATTCCACGCAGAGTCCGTTCCTGCACTCGAATTGGTCCTTGGTGCAGTTGACCCGGGATTCTGGAATCACAGAGGAGTCCTTCAAGTACCTGGACGAGGGAGCGAAAAATCTCCAGGACTCCATCCTTCCACCGACCGCAGTGCGCCTCGTCGGAGAAGTCCCCGCAGTCGTCCTCGCCGTCGCAGAGCCACTTCTTGTAGATGCATCGACCGGATTCAGGACATCGGACGTTCCTGGCACCCACGCAGGTCCCATTCGAGTTCCTGGATTCAAGGATCTCCTCGCAATCCGCCTCGTCCTCCGCCCCGTCGCAGTCGGCCTGGAAGAAGAACAACATATAAATGGCGTAAATAATTCCTCCTTCTTGATTCAATTGATATTAATTATATTTTATTGCGAAGGATCGACCGACCTGTCCATCGCAGCGGTAGTTCAGATTCGTGCAGGTGCAGGTGCTGACGCAGAGAAATTGATCCTTGAAGCAGGTCCACCCACAGGGAGCCGTGGAGGACTCGTCCCTGGCCTCGCTCTCGTCGTCCAGCTCCTGAATGAGAGTCTTGCGATCTGGAGCAAATTGATCCTCCGGCTCTCCGACCTGACCCACGCCGTGTCCTCGTGGCAGGTTGTTCCTTACCCTGCTGCGCTCCTTGCTCGCGAATCCTGGATCGTATTCTACAAGGTGGAGGGTCCAATTCATGTATATACGATATGTAGATATTTTCAGTAATATATGTATACTTTAGATATTGTCCTTCAGGATATTGAAGTAAGGATATTCCAACAAGGATATCGAGGCATGGTGTACCTCCAGCCTCGAAGGCCCCATAATGTCCACCTCTGCCCCTGCCTCGATCGGCCAAGCCACCGTTTCCTCGTCCTTGGCCATAGAGTCCGCCATTATTTGTGGGGATCCTCATTCCACTGACAGGAGCTCCATTCCTGAAGCTGGGTACGTCATCCGGCGAGTCGAACTCCGGAGGCATGGGCATCGGGATCCTGGCGTTCCCATAGAGTCCTGGGGGCAGTTGCGAGTGGGGCTTGGAGTTCTGGTAGGTCCTTCCCGACCCACCATATCCATACCCCCCGTGGCCCTCGTACAGGTGTCCTGCAGGATTTCCGAAATCGTGATCCAAGATCCTGGAGTTTGTTTTTTTTTTTTTCCCCATCCAACGCTTAACTCGAACCTTCATCTTCAGGGTCCTGTTCTCCAGGCTTGTCCTCGTGGCGCAGGTCGTTCTTGCCCTCCTGCTGGTCCTTGCTCTTGAGAGAGGGACTCGACGTCGTGCCCAGGAGGATGGGAGCGCTTCCGGTCTGACGCAAACTTCCGCTGCCGTACATCTGCCTGGCAGCTCCTCTGTTCACCGCAGCCGGGGTCGAGGTCTCCGTCGACACCGCTAGTCCTGGAAAATCGGGAAAAGGATCTCAAAAAATTATACTCCTCATCTAAAGCGCCCCGAAGACATGCCACAGGACCTGAAAAGACATTTTCATCGTGGTAAAGTGTCCCTTTGGCTATTAATTTTCTATAATTAATCGCGCCGATCGTAGGACAATTTCAGGGACGCTTATCGAATTTCCGGTCATGGATTCGAAGCCCGGACCCCGCATCCGGGTTCCCGGGTCGCCGTCGATCCATGAATGAGTGTAAGAACGACGCTAGCGTAAGCGTTCATTCAGGGGAACGGCGCCTGCGCCCTGGAGGTGATCGATATACGCCGGCCCACACCCTCCCGGGCGTCCCTCCACCCGGAGGGGTGCGTATGTCGCTCAAAAAGAGGCGGACGAATTATACCAGAGGATGACGGGACCAGGTGGGACGAGGAGAAAGAAACGGGAAAATCAATTGGCGGGACGAGGGGAAGAGTCCCCATCGAGCCTCCCTCTCTCCGGATCTCTCCGGGTCCTGGTCCATGCGTCCTCCAGTTTCCAAGAGACAAAGGACCAAATGTAGAGAAACCTGGAATTTCCTGCAACCCCCTGAACCCACGCTCTCATTATATCTCTATCCATTTTCTATACCAATTTTCACGATTCCAGGTTGACCACTTCAACGTCAAGAGAGAAGAAAATGTGTATTGTTGAGGTAGGACGAGATGGGAGGACGGGTGGATTTTCTCTGGCGAGGTTTTCGGTTTCTTCGATCCAGTTCGTGGGTGGAAGAGAGGAGTCCTCGAAGAGGTCGATGAGGATACTCGGAGAGACAGGGTCCAGGTCTACGAGCGCAGGCCGACGACGAAAAACAGGAAGAACGAAAAGAAAGAACCACTCACCGGTGCATATCGCGAGGACGACGCCCCGGGTGATGAGGCGTCGCGACGCGGCATCGAGGGTCGACCTCATCTTCCACTTGGCCTCTCTTCGGCGACCCGAAGACCCACTTCCCGAGGAGGTCTCGACCTCCTCTCGACTCGCTCCCCGCTGGTTGGCACCGGACACTCGCTCTCTTCCGGGGCCCCCGGGGAGGCGCATCGGCTTCGGCGACGACAGCACTGCGCACCGAAATCCACATGAATTAGTATCAATCAACCACCGTCATTCAGAATCGCATTGGTCATTCAAGCTGCGACAAGACCGGGGCACGCAAACGAGGGGGTCCCTTGTCTCCCCCTCTCTCCGTCCAAATATTGTATAAATAATCCCCGAGCCCGACAATGCATTAATTCCATCAAATCCACGGGAACCCATCCCCAGGAGCCTACTCCTGAATTTTAGACCCGGAGGTCCTAAAGATCCTTCCCAAAGGCACAGCGCGGACTCGCTATCATGCGCCGCGATAAGCCAAGGCTCCACTCGGTATCGACCACTTCCACTCCGTATCGGTTTACGATCCCATTTTCTAGATTTTTTATTTAAAGGACAGAGGGGGAAAACGAGAGGATGCTTACGAGCCGACAACTGCCCGATCGCCTACAGTGCGCGAGAAGGACGTCTCTTTAAGGCATCTCCGGGGAGAGAGAGAGAGACGGTGAATGTTTCGGGCGGGATTTTGCGAGTTTCTCTCCGCGGCGCGAGACCGACTACATGTCAGCGATGAGATCGAGTCGGAAACGCTCCCGGGAGAAGAGGTGGATGCGCGGCTCGGTCCGGAGGCTGGAGCACCCCTGAAGAGTGCGAACCCGCCGAACAGCCGTGCACGACTGGCGGGCTCGCAGGGCCGCGCGCAGGGGCTAGCGCGCAGCGGCCAGCGCGCAAGCGTGTGGAACGAGCGCTGCGGCTCGAAGGGTGGCCCTTGGGTTTAGGGATGAAAGGATGGGACACAAGGGTGGACTCCATGCAAGGGGTGAACCCTCCAGACGCGAGGAGAGACGGCATCCATCTTGTGTTGCCGCATACGCATCAGAAGTTCAACTAGTCGACCTGCACGTCCGGCGCCTTTTTTAAGTCCGATAAACGATCGATTGCACCACTTTCGAGTTAAAATTCTCAATCAACGATTACGGTTGCATGGTACCTGATATTCTTTGCTTTCATTTTTATTAGGTCCATGGGTGGGAAAAGGGGGCATCGTCCAGGAGAAGGAAAAATCGAAAGTGTGCAGCGCCTCGAGATTGGCGATTCGATCTCACCATTGATCAGCGCGTTGAGCTTATATAAGGAGAGGCGGTGGGAGCGCCGCTCAGTACGCCGCCAGCCGCCGCGGTGAGCGCATCGATCAGGGACTAGGATACTCGTATGGGGATTCTATTTCACTAGATAATCCCACCGACTGACTTCTCTTAATTTTAATCGTAGGACGAGGTCGTCAGTTTTTAAGAAAATTAAGGAGCGTCGAGTAGACCAGCGTCGTGGCGTTCATCGCGTAGAGGTAACCGATGTGGTTGAACGTGGGTCGAGGGACCTTGTAGAGCAGCTGCACGTTCGGCAGCTTCCTGGCGAGGATCTCGACGTCCTGAGGGACAGGAAACGCGAATCGGGTATTATAATTAATTTCAAAATATTTTTAAAATATATACGTAGGACGTACCTTCGTATCGGACAGGAGGTCGTTTTCGGAGTAAAAGAGCCCCACCGGGGCCTTGACGTTCCCCAGGTTGTACTCCGCAGGGTCCAGCTCACCAAAATCATCGAATGGCCTGAATTTCTCTGAAACAAGAAATGATCAGGAATTATCGATCTGGTTGAACCTGAAAAGCAAGAAAAATCATCGATCGTCCTTACTCGACGCCTTCTCCTGGACGTAGTGCATGATCTGCTTCGTCGAGCTCCCGGCCGGCACGTGGGCTATCATCACCGGCATTGTCTAGAATCATTAACGACCCAGGAGTCGTGTTAAGAATTAATCAAGATAGCAAGAAGACATAAACAATATCCACCTGCTTCAACTGCGCGTCGTCTTCTCCAAAAGCCATGTCCAACAGATTCGTGCAGAACGTCTCATACGCCAGGGCGGATTTGCAGGAATTTCGAAACGTGTTCGAGATGTCCCCGTGGTCAGGAAGCACCTCGTAGGTGTCTCTCAGCTTGACGTACTGAGAATCAAGACTGAGAGTTAAGCTATATAGAGGGAAATAAATTTTTTTAAGTGGCTACCCGCGTGAGAAAAAAATCATGGCGATGTGCGATTCGTACCCTTAAAAAAAAATTCTTTCATTGGACCAATGAAATATTTTGTTAGGTCTAAGAATAAATAGAAATAAGAGAGAATATTTTAAGAGAGGAAAATAATAGCGACTCACGATGTCGTTTGTTTGAGTGTTCATGATAAGGTTCAGCAAGGGGGTCCTCATGTTCCCCACGTAGGCGATCGGCGCGAACGCGACGACCTTTTGCACCTTATCGTTGTAATCGGGCCTCTCCGAGAGCATGACGAGGACCGACGTCGTGCCCTGGGAGTGGCCAAGGTAGAACACCTTCGGTCGACCCGTCACAGAGAGGATGTAATCGATCGTGGCGGGAAGATCGTAAATGCCCATCTCGTGGAAGGAGAAGTTCCAAAATCGGTTCTCCGTTGGCTGAAGACTCACGTGGGACCGGGAGTAGGTGTTCCCTCGGGAGTTCCCCAGCCACACGTCGTAACCCTCGTCGGATAAGATGAAACCTAGGAAGTTGAATTTTTAGGCGTCTCATGGTTAATTTGTATGGTTTATGCGCTATATACAATTTATACAATTTATACGATTTATGTCATGTATAATAATTTATCATAATTTAAAATACCAAGCGACTTCCTGGGGCCCAGGACGACCCAGTCCATGGAGCTCGTCAAAATCCCATGTTGCAAGTAAACCACCGGTTTTCCGGACCTTGGGGGATATTTCGGACCCCCAGGAATCCGATGAGCCTTCAGGATGTATCCGTCCTCGGTGATGATTTCGTGCTCCTCCGCGACGTACCCGTACTTCGTGATCATTTGCATCTGCATTGATATTAATTTTAAAGGGATTAGCTATTCATTTTAATTTAATCTATGCTCGTCGATTCTCTTCGCTTACCGAGTCCAGGAAGTTCTCGGGGTTGTCGCTGATCGACGCGTCTCCCTAGGTGGTTCATGATAGGAATTCCTTTAATCTAAGTCTTTATGAAAATTGACCCACTTTTTTATATACTTTTCTGCGAGTCGCTTACCCAGGGGTTGAAGGCGGAGGCGAGCGCTTCCATGTAGTTCTCCCCCAGGTTGGGCGCCTCCAGGGTCGTCCCGTTCCTCGCGACCATTCCTGGGATTTATGAAATTAATTGTAGTTTCATTTTTCTTCAAAGAAAAAAATTCCATACTCCTCGGTTATCGTGTTCATTACTGATAAGCATGCTCGTCTGCATCTGCAGAAGGTCGTCCACCATTTTCACCCCCGGCATGCGATTTAAGCCTTGAAGAATCGCAAAATGAAATAATAAGCTCGATATGAAGGCGACCAGTAGTTTGGCGAGGGGTTGCATATCGATTGTCTGTATTAATGTAATAATTAATTAATGTCTAATTAATCGACGATCTTAACGGAAATTCCGCGGCGAAATTGGCGGCTCCTTTCCGACTGCGGGGAGAATTCCGCGGTTTTCCTGTATTATACTCTCGGTCACTCTCGTATTTATCTAATCCTGGACCTGAAAGACGCATTCCTGGGCGTCTCCAGATATTTGTCCATTTTTTCGAGACGCACAAGACAAAGTCCGCCGATTGTTCGCACGTGCATTCATCTCCGAGTCTCTTTCGTCATATCTTCCTCTCGATGAAATAATTCTATTTACCGAATTGTTCCGATTAATCCTGCCTTTTTTTTCTTTTTTTTCTTTTTTTTCTCCAGACTGGAAAAACCTCTTTTGTGGTAAAATCGCAAATGAAATGCTCTTGTGAGTTTTATCGACGATTTATTAACGGATTACGAATCGTACCGCATGTGATATTAATTGGTAGTTTATTAAGAGCCTGTGCTATGGTTTGTATTCTTCGGACGTATTTTGGAGAAATCGGATGGTCGGTTTGTAAAGAACTTCCGGTGCGTCGATGGCGAACAAGAAATCCACGTGATTGAAGTGCTCAATCGGAATCCGGTACATCAATTCGACATTTGGTAATTTCCTGGCCAGAATTTCGATGTCCTGAAAGGAGGCTTAATGAATGTTAATTATAGAAATAATCGTTCGACTGGTAAATAATCGCTCACCCTGGGGTCGACCAGCCAGTCGTTGTCCGCGTAAAACAGTCCAACAGGAATTTCAACATTTTCGATTCTATACTCCGGCGGATTTAATTTACCGAAGTCATCCCGTGGCCTGAATTTCTCTGAATAAAAAAAAAAAAATTCACAAAAATAGTTATTATCGAGATGGGTATTTAATTGGGGCTTTTCTGATTTTTCTTCATTTTTTCAGACTCACTGGAGACGTAGCCTTGGGCGAAGTGGATCAACTGCATGTCGGAACTCCCAGCAGGGACGTGACCAAAGATGATCGGTAACATCGTCTAAAAAATGAAGACATTTGACGTGGTAAATTTTCATTAATAATAATACGAAGCCTTACCTTGTTCAACTGCGAGGAGTCGTACCCGAACACCATGAAGAGGACGTTCTTGCAGATGATTTGTAAAACCGAGCGCGACTCGCAGGCATCCTTGTAGAAGTCGGAAATGCTTCCATCCTTCGGCATCAATTCTTGAGGCTTTAATAATCTGGCGTACTGTAATTACAGTATTTATAAAGACATAATCAGGGATATCATTCGGGAGACCTAACTCACGTTGAAGTAGGTGTTCACGTCCGCCAGGAAAACCAAAACTGGGCTCTTCATGTGCCCCAGGTAAGCAACAGGTGCGTAGGCCGCCATTTTCACGATTTTCTGATTGTACTCAGGCCTCTCGGATAACATCACGAAGGCAGAGGTCGAGCCCTGGGAATGACCGACGAAGGCGATCCTGGAGTTACCCGTGACTTCCAAAATATAGTCAATGGTGGCTGGCAAGTCGTAGAGACCCATCTCGTGCCAGGAGAAATTCCAAAATGCCTTTTCGCTCGGGGCCAACCTCACATGGGCTCGGGAATAGGTATTTCCTCTTGAGTTCCCCAGCCACACGTCGTAGCCCTCGTCGACCAGCATGTAACCTTGGTGATTAATTAACGATTAAATAATTTTTACGTATTTTTTAACCGGTGAAATTCACGAGTTTTTGGAAATTCGATGGTTAGAGCCCTACTCAGGGAATTATGAGGCCCCATCACCACCCAATCGGCTGAACTTGACAATATCCCATGCTGTAAAAGCACCACCGGCTTCCCAGGCCTTGGGGGAGACTTTATGCCCCCGGATATCCGGTGGACCTTCATTAGATATCCATCCTCTGTCTGGACCACGTGGGTCTCCGCGACGTATCCGTATTTCGTGATCAGCTGTGCCTGAAAGAAGCTCCGGATTATTTTGCTACCGGTATGGGGGATTAATTGTCGACTTTGCATGGGATTTTCGTGAGCACCGTGTCCAGGAACACGTCGGGGTGATTTCTGGTCTGCGATACGTCGTCGATGCTCAGGGTGCGAGCGACGCTCCTCGCGACGAAGCCCCAGGCGTTTAGAATATTTCTCTGCAAGAGAAATCCTGTAATTATCGTTTAAAAAAATATTTTTCGATTTTTTATCAGACCCTGAGAATAGTCTCACTTACTTGTAATCTTGCCACGGATGTGCCGTTGATAATGTCCTCGATGTCGTCCTTCAGGTCGTCGACTTTCTCGACAGCCTTGCTGACTTTTTCTGAAAGCACGGTGAGTTGTTATTGTTTATCAATGAAAATTAAATCCCAGGGTAGACTTACTCTTCAGGTACTGTTTCCCCTTTCGATACCACTTTTTAATAGTCCTCACCCCAGGTATTCTATCGATAAGGCTTGGCGACTGTAAAACGGGAATTTCGAAATGTCCTTCATATCAATTCAAACATTTTCCTCGATTGTTTATTTACTTAATTTCTGGGCAAATATTGTCACCTCTTCCAGATTTTCCGCCGTCATTGCGAAGGACTTCAGGGTCCCGTTTTCGTACCCTAGGACCAACAACTCCTCCTGGAACGCCTCGGAGAGAATTTCCCGAGCTAGACGTCTGAGATTATTTCCCGTCCTTTGCAACGGAGAAATATTTATCACTTGTAAAAAAAAAATACTAAGATAGTATCTCTTGTTTATTAACATACCGATCAGATTCCACCGGTCTTCCGATGTTTGTTCCAATCCAGACGTCGTAATCATCGTCCACCAAGCCGTATCCTGAATTTCCGGAAAAAATCCAGTTATTACTAAAATATATGCATGGCCGTATTAACATTAACTTCAGTCCGAGATGAGTACCAGAAGCCGTAAGGGTATTTTTAAGGATGAAGTACCTATAGAAAGCAGGGCTGGATTCGAATGGCAGTCCCCATTGTCGCAGATGAATCCATTTTGAATAAAAACCGGAACCTTTCCAAATTTTTTTGGCGACTTCAGGCTCCCTTGGATCCTGAAGACGACTTCCTTAGCATCTTCCGAGTTTCCAGGACCTGCAGGAAAAGTATACTTCTCGACGTCGTATCCTGCAGGGAAATTCTGACGGATCTGAAATAGTGGAGATTCGAACGATATTTTAAAAGGCACAGGAACGAAGAAGTCGATAAGTCGCCGAGATTCGATCTTCGGACTTATCGGATTCTTCCGATCAGCTGATATCCGGGTTTGTTATGAGGTAAGCTGATTTTTCTGTTTTGTCAACATACCGATGTCAGATTGAACGATTCCAGTAATGTGTTGCTTCCTGGTGGGAGAGCACTCGAGAGATCGACAATCACCCAGGTCAGGGTGACGATCCAGGGGACGACGTCCTTCCGCCGCATTATCATTTTTTTTATTAATAACACTGGATTAATCCTCTATTATTTATTCATCCGTTACAGGGAGTCCGACCAGTACTCTACATGAGTAAAGTCATAACTGAACGTCGAGATGCCTGGAATTATCATTTTACCCCCGATAGCCGCGAAGACCTTGAATCTCAACGCTGCAAATGACTAATGCAGCTGATAATCGCACTTCCCGTGTCTAGAGATTAACCCCTGACATCGCAACAGTCGTAGAATAGAAACAACAAACGATGATAAACAAGATATCGAGCCGCACTTCTGCAAGACCTCTCTTATCGTTTACTGTAAAGAAAGATCAATTCTTGTTCCCTGTATGACGTCACACGAAGAAACGGTTCGAGAGAGATAATTTTTATTCAACAACAATGAGCAACAATTTCTACATGCTAGGTGAAAACATAAAGGAGCCTCTTATAATCAGTATATCAGCCTTATCCAGTGACTTAGATCGTATCTGACGGTCCGTTTGTGGGATTCGTCAAGGTGTGGAAACTGCGACTTCCACTTGATTTATTAAGATGAATCTTTATCAATGATAAGCGGTATCGTTCGGTTGGTTTCCAGAAATCGGAGCCCAGGGGTCCGAATCTCCCCCAAGGACTTCAAAAGATGATCATAGACCAGCTTTTTCGCGTCCTTCGCCCACATGAAGTCCACGTGGTTAAACGTAGAATGGGGAACAGGATTCTTCCCCTTCGGGTTCCTCAACTCGAAGTACAGCTTCTCCACGTCCTGGAATTTTATCCAATTGGAATTACCTCCATAAACGTCGAAAAGTATATTAAATGTATTTCAAAGATGAACCTTAGGATGGGAGAGCCAGTCGCCGTGTGAAAAGTACACGGTCACGGGAACCCTGACCCTGAAGAGGTTGTAATCCGGAGGGCTGATCGAGTGGTACCTCTTCAGGTTCCCGAAGAACCCATAGTCGTACTGCCGGAAGTACCCTGAAGAGCGAAGGAAACGAAATTATGACGGATTATTTTTTTTTTCTAACGATACTTCACGTCTCTTCGAGAGATTCTCAACTCACCGGATTTGATCAGCTGACCGTAGTGGACGACTTGCTTCGCCGAAGCTCCTGCAGGAACGTGGCTGAGGATGACCGGAAGAAGACTCTGAAGAGAGACAATTTCATGTTCCTGTTCTCTTTCCACATTTTCCGGAGATTTTTCCGACTTGTGGTAGCTTACCTTGTCCATCTGGTCGCAGCTAAACCCAGACATTATGAAGAAGATGTTGGTACAGATCGGTTGCGTTATGGCGGATTCGTCGCAGAGCTTCAAGGCGAACTCCTTCAGTAACTCGTCTGTTGGAGCAAACTCCAGGAAGCCGATTATCTTAGTAAGTAACTGTGAAGTTGAGATGTTTCACGGTCACCGATAAGATATTCGTAGGAATTATTTTTAATAAATAATGAAAAACGTAATTTTAAACTCCAGGCTCACCTCTATCTGGTCGACGAAAATCGCCAGGAACTTGAAGAAGGGGCTGATCATGTTCTCCATGTACCCGACGGGGGCCAAGGAGAACATGGCTCTAATTCTGGTGTTGTAAATCGGCAATTCGGACATCATGACGTAGAAGACCGTCGTTCCTTGGCTGAAGCCGACGAAGATGAGGTCCTTCTGTCCCGTGGTATCCAAAGCGTAGTCGATGAACTTGGGCAGGTCGTAGATGCCGATCTCGTGCCAGCTGATGAGGGGATTTATTTTTTTAGACATTTTTCAATACACCTCTTTGAGGTCTCAGATGGACTCACGAACCTGAAGGACCAGTAGCTCTTGTCGGAGAGGCTCAGATATCTGTGTCTTCTGGAATACTTGTTCCCCCTGGCATTTCCTAGCCAGACGTCGTATCCGGCATCCGCCAAGAGGAATGCTGAAGAAGGAGTCGTTGTCAATTTTTTATATATAAAATTGATTGTCAATTCGTTGTAGAGTGTTTACCGAGGGCTCTTCCAGGTCGAGAGAGGATCCAATCAGCTGATGAGCCCAAAAGTCCGTGCATGACGAAGACCACCGTTTTCCCAGAAGGATCAGGATTCTTCTTGGTTCCTGTTATCCTGTGTAACTCTAAAATGTAACCATCCCTCGTGGTGACGAGATGAGTCTCTCCATTGTACCCGTACTTGTCGATCAGCTCCATCTGATTAATCGAAACCATGTTAAATAAGCCGATTAAAAAAAGAAACCATGGACGGTTACCCATTTTATCCCAATCTCGGATTATTAAATCTATAATAGGTGTATTTAATGCTAACGCATTTCTAACAAGGTGATACGTTCATGAATTATTCTCACCGAGGAGAGATGAGCATCCGGATGGGGTACCCGAAAAGCGTCTTCAAAGCCTGTCAAATTGAACTTCGGGGGAAATTCTATTTCGTCCAGTTCCGGAAAACCATCTCCTCGTACCGAAGGGAACACCACGAAGAGCGCCATGAAGAACGAGAAGAGTCCATCTCGCTGGCTCGACATATCGAAATCCGCGATTAATCCTCGATTGAGCCGCAATCTTTGTTCGCTCGTAATTTATACCGGTTAACGAGCTATCAGTCGATGTCATTATCTCTACTTCTAAGAGATGACCAAACGATTCCATCGATAAAAATTTGGGACGTCTCGCAGCGACTCGGTATAGGCAGGTGCGCGGTCGATCGGATTAATCGATAAACAATAATCACGCCATTGAAAAAAATTCTACTTGCCCGAGATATCTTCCTTGGACTATCTTTAAGCCAGCATAAATTGGACAGCCCCGAAATCAATTTTAACCCCGGGATAAAAATTCGAGAAAGCTCGGTCGCGTGATGCCGATTACCAGACCACGTGCGTGACCACGTGGTCTCGTAATTCGATGGCCACGTGGGTGGACAAAGAGCCGATTAAAATCTGCGAACGGATCGATGCCCCTTGAAAAATATTATTCGAGGGAACCGAGGATGCTTTAACGATCGCCCGGAGATAAGTTTATCTCTTAACAAATTCCGCCGTTCCCACGGAGTAAGGCCACGGCTAATCCCCGAAATCGACCGGAGGCGCCCAATCGCGGTTATTATTGTACAACTGACCGATTGTTATCCAGCAATTTTTTTGGCGATTTAAATTTGACATTAAAATACACTCGACACGTGTCGCGGATTTCTTTGAAACGAACGCGACGACGCAGATCGAGACTTAAGAAATTCACTTTTCCGCTTCAACGGTGCGCGAGGGGAAGAATTTTTCTGCAAAAATTCCTCGCGATGGCACAATGGGAAACGCTTCTTTGCCTTCGAGTCATGTCCTATACCGGTAATAGGAAACATGTACAGCGCGATATTAGAGTAAATATCTTTTACACGCGTGCGAATTTATTTCTTAAGGTTTGGTGCTATTAGTCGTGACTAGAGATGGGGTTTGCGGATTGAAATTCCGAAAAATGGGGAATGCTATCGGTAGGTCTCTAAAATACGAATCAGGGGCTCGAACACCATGCGAGGAGCCGTTCTTCCCCATATGAAGTCGTAGTGGTTGAAGGCAGGGACTTTGACGTCGGCGACCACGTGGTTCAGTCGAGAAACGAGTCTAGCGACATCCTGAAGAAGTAGAGATAAAAATTCCTAGTAAAATCGTATTAAGCGTTAATTTATAAAAATGTTTGATCTCGACCTCGGTCGTGGCGAGTCTGTCCTCGTCGCTGCCAAAAAGTGCAACGGGGGTGCTGATCCTCTCCAAGGGATATTCCGGAGGCACGGCAGACCCATAGAGTTGAACGTTCTTCTCCTCGTTCGCATAATCAAACAGCCTGAAGTACCCTGAAAAAAATCCTCAACGGTTAAAAAACACATTTTGGAGTTTCCCCGCAGGTGAGACCTCACCTGGATTGATGTGACCCTGGCCAAAATGTACGAGCTGCTTCCACGACGCCCCCGCAGGAACGTGCCCGATGATGACGGTGAGGTTCATCTGAAAAATGGTTAAAATTATGACGAGGTCGATTGACCATTTTTTTTTTTAAACTAGACCATGAAGGGACTCTATCTACCAAGTTGAGCTCTTCCTGGTTGTACCCCGTCATCAGGAAGAAGAAGTTCGTGCAGAGGAACTGGGTGGGTGCGGAATTCTGGCAGAAGAGATTGGACACGAATTTCCCCCAGTTGGACCTAGAGCCCAGTTCGGGATACCCGAATCTCTCTCCGACCCACTGTAAAAATTCAGGGTGTCGGAACACTCTTCAGGGTCGAGACAAGGTAGGTCAGGGTGTCCTTACCACGCCGAAGTATGTCAACTTGGCCAACTTAGTAATCGGACCTCGCAAATTGCTGGTATAGGCTGCGGGTGCAAGGCCGACCATCAGGTCGACTTTGAAATTATATTCAGGGCGCTGCGAGGCCATCACCAGGAACTGCGTGGTGCCCTGAGAATGGCCCACGAAGAGGACCCTGCCGAAACCGGTGATATCGATGATGTGGTCTATAGTAGCCGGCAAGTCGTACACGCCGAGCTCGTGGAAGCTAAAAGGTCCCCGAATAAAATAAATAAATACCGTGAAATAAAAATTTTAAAACCTGATTCCCGAAGAGCGGAAGAGGTACCTGAAGTCCCAGAAATTCTTGTCGGTGGGAGAGATCACGGTGTGGTTCCTGGAGTAGACGTTTCCACGATTATTCCCAAGCCACACATCGTACCCACGGTCTGCCAAAATGTAAGCTGCAAGCATTTAATTAATTTGTAAAACCGTTTACATTATTTTTTACTTTCTTTCGCGTATATCGCCGTTGCAGGAAAATCTGAGGGCACTTCGAGATTGATTCGCGCCGATCGAGCGTGAAAGTTAGCAGAACTCCACCGATCGCCCCTCCTTCCGTAGTCGCCGATAAAATGGCTGGTAGGGGCAAGTAAGGAAAAACAGAAGAAGACAGGATCGACGGCCGTTCTCTTGCATGCACTCAGCACGATAATTCTTACCTGTGCACGGTTTGCGCTGCACGCAAGACCGCCGATCTAAATACTTGCGACCGAGGGACTCGGATTTCGATATCCCCAGTTAACGGTCTGAGAATTTCCTCGGCCACAAGATATGCCGAGCCACGTGCCGGGACTTTTCCAAAAGCCACGAAGAGGCCCTCCATTTTCGAAAGTTCCTAAGCGTGAGGTAATTCTTTCGCGTCATGCTTTCTTGCTCGAAGTCGATTGCGGGATGTTGTATCTCTTCTGGTTTCGTTTTAGGAATTTCAGCCGTGGGTCCTGGACCTGGATCTTGGGACTTGACGAACTTGAAGAACTTGAAAACCCTCCCCGACTCATCTCTTCCTCTGGTGGCGATCCTCGCGATGAAAAGAGGTGGTCGGTGAAAAACGCAAACGCGATATCGCGATAAAAGTGACGAGCGGTCGAGGGGCCTTTTATCAAGACTTGCGCAAGTCAAGAGTAGGGACTATCGCGAACGAGCTGACATTACCCAATCCATTCTCGGGGCCCATGATGATCCAATCCGCAGAACTGCCGGCAAGGCCGTGCTGCAACAGCACGGGGATTCCTGAACCCCTCTTCAGGATCGCGGAACGCCGACCTCGGGGAATCCTGTGCAGCTCGAGGACGTACCCATCCTCGGTGACCACTCGGTGGATCTCCAAGGGGAATCCGTATTTGGTGGCGAGCTCAGGCTGGAGGGAACACCGACAATCAGACAAGATCGACCCTGAGCCCTGACGACTCTCTCTGGAGACCCTGAAGACGCTCCACGCTGGGAATTCGCATTTTCCCATGGCGACTCGCGAGTATAAAAGTCTCTCTTGCGACATAAAATTGTAAGGAACAACATAGAAATACGCTTTCTTAATTATTTACGTTAATCCGGACGGTAATCTCGGCTTAGGTTCGGCTCCACCGGAGACATCGATGCGCGATCGCTGCCACAGGCGAGACGCCGCCGACACTTGAAGGCGTTTCAGGTAATAGAAAATATATCAATTAATATAAATAAAATACTATAAATTATTACCGTGAAATTATCTTTTCAGTAACGCAATTCGGTCGCTGCGGAGACGCAGATAATACTCGAAGAGACTAGAAATTAAATCCCCGACGCTCTTCAGCGCCCCAAGATCTCCTCACGGCTCTTTTCGGACTCTCGAGGACGACGTTTCGGGTGATACAGAAATATAATTAGAGTAACTTATTAACATTAAATGAAAATTTCGGAAACACAAGATAGAGTTGAGCGATCTTCGGGCAGTTTATTGAGCTCCTTGTCAACCGAGGTTTCTGCTTGCAGAGGCTTCGGCAGATTTGGAAAAAAACTCACGGTGGTAAGCAGGGCATCGGGGTTGCCGTCGAGGTTTGCCCTGCCTAGTCCACGGTGCAGAAGACCGGCTACGAGGCTCGTCAAGGAGACGACGAAGAGCGGGAAGCAGACGAGGCTTAGGGGCAGCATTCTCGAGCGCGGACTCCTCGATGTCGCGCGAGCGCTGCGTTTATATATCACTCTCCGGTTGCGGATTTTCGATAAATTCGCCCCTCCACCTGACCTGCGTCGCAATTTCAGGGGACCCTGTTCAGGGGGACCGCGGAGGTCCCCCGGGAAACCCGGGGAAACTCGGAAAATCGAGCGGGGGTGGCCTTGAAGAACCGCCACGCGGTCTGGCCGGTCCTCCCGAAGAGCGACTCCTCTTGGCGTCGCTCGCGTTCGAAAGTCCCACCGAGAGGTGCACACAACCAGGTCGCGTGCCGTAGAGACAAGGTCGATTACTTCACTCTTTCCTCCCCGATAACGTTCCAGAGCGTTTAGGTAAAAAATCGAGCTCTATACCGGCGAGTCGCGAGCGAATCTCGCGGCGTTTGCGCGAACCGACTGCCCATTTTCACTTTATACTCCGCCAAGCAGCGGGCCCCATTCACATTCGCTCGTAGGGCCTGATTCGCTCCTATACTTGTATCTTAAGAGAGAGAGAGAGAGAGGCGCCCGAAAAGAGAGGGAAACTGTCCTCGAATGCCGCGACTCGCTCCTGCAATTGGGAAAGTCTTGAAAAGACTGTTTACTCGTGTCGTCCTGGAGAACCTCGATATGGGGGTCCATTACAGGCTATGAATGCAGTCTAAAAAAAAACCGCTCGCTCGTGTCGTCCTGGAGGACCTTCATTATAAACTGTTAATCGATGATCCTTTGGGGTGCAATCGATGCAACTTTAAATTGGCTGTTTATGTCGACACTTTAAATGGGTCCTTAAGTCGGGGACGCGTCCCATTGCGCTCCTCGTCGAACTCGCTCAGGACCTCCAGGACCTCGTTGTAAAGGACGAGCTTCGAGTCCTTCGAGAAGACGAAATCCAGGTGCCCGAAACTGGACACTTGCACCCTCCTGGGACTCGCGTTAGGCAGCTTAGACTGCATCGCTCTGACGTCCTGGAAGATGATTCAAGTAACAGCGAGTAATTTCTTACTAAAAATTTAGAAAGGTGCTTTAACCATGAAGAGGTCTCACCTTCTCCGTGGTGAAGGCGTCGTTCTGCCCGTAAAAAAGCACGACCGGCGCTTTGACCTTCTCCAGGGGGTACTCCGGGGGAATCTCGTTCTTATACCGGATGTAATTCATCTCAGGTCCGAAATCGTACTGCTTGAATTTTCCTGGAATTAAATCCCATCCAATAATTCGAGTTATTAATAATTAGGAACGTTTACTCACCTGCCAGGATGATCTGTCGATAGTGCAGCAAGGTCTGGATCGACGTCCCCTGGGGGTAGTGGTTCAGCAGGTGAGGGATGAGAGACTAAAATAGAGACTGTAATTATTTTTTGTTTAATAACACGTTGGTAGGAAACGTTAATAAATTATTTCCATGAATTTCGAGCCGATGACTTCTGTATCTGCTGCGCCAATTCCTTTAGGAACGTGATTAACACCCTGAAGAGGGACAACAACCGATCACCTGCACCTGGTGAACATTGCGCAATTATTGAAAGCAACGAGACTATCGGAAACCCGCAACCTAGTCAACGAACTCTGCCGAATGGCATCGTTTTTTTAATGAGGATTTATTATTCTGGCGAATTGTTCCTCGTGATTTTATTACTTTCTTGATTTTTTTTTTATCCCGTGGAAGAGACTCGATTAATTCGGCTCGACAGGTCACAAAGAACAAGGACGCTTGCGGAATGGCGGGTCCTGGCCGGAATGACAATGATTCCAGTCTCATGTCTCGGAAACCCGAACACCGACTGTTGACACAAGCAGGTGACATTGTCATACTTAAAACGTCATACGACAAAAAAATTATCGGCGACTCTAGATCGCGAATCCGTTCACCGGCGATTACTCAGGTGAAACCCGCGACTCGGTAGAACAAGGACGTTGATATCAGACAAGTCTACATTTACAATCAGGAAATCGACCTTTACGTCATCCAGGAAAAACAATTATAAATGAATGCCTATTTCACGCAGCCGCGGTATGGCGACACCTGGAGTCGATCGGGTTCCTGAAGAAATACTCGACGAAACGCGAGTCAAGGTCCTCTCGAAGACAAGGTCTGCCTCAGGGTGTCAAGGTCTGCTATCTCGACGTCGGCCTATCCTTGACGACGAAGGAGACGTTACAAATCAAGCACTTCTAAAGCTAAGTCTTATCACAAGGAGCTCTAGGACCCGAAGAGCGACTCGCCAGAATACAAATTAGTTGTATTTGGCGCGAAACTCTACCGATAGTGTCTTGACAATCTCGAGTAAACTCCTACCGCGTCGAATTCCTCGCAGTTGGTGAGGCCGAAGAGGATGCAGGAGAGCCTCTTGCAGATCCTGAGAGTCCTGGGCCTGTCGCAGACGGACCTGACGTAGGCGACGTTCACCGAGTTCCTTGGTAGGATCTCGTGGACGTTGAGTAATCCCAGGATATCCTGAAAGAAGAGGGGATAAAATCTATTCTTCTTGATCTTGACGCGACCCTGAAGTACCTGGATCTCCTTCGCATAGTACATCCCGATGGCGTTGACGAGACCCGGCAGAAGATGGGTGAAGATCGCCACGGGTGCGAAAGAGACGACCACGTTGACCCTCTCGTTGTACTCCGGCCTGGTGGACAGCAGAACGAACTCCATGGTGGACCCCATGGAGTGGCCCACCAAGGACACTTTCTTCAGGCCCGTCTCGAAGAGGACGTAGTCGATCACGGCCGCGGTGTCGAAGGCGCCGAACTCGTGCCAGCTGAGGAGCCAATTAACTGTCAATGACTTAAGTTCCTTAATTAATATTGAATCGATTCCCAAGGAGAGGTTAATCGATACCTGAACCGCCAAAAATCGGGTTCGTTCACCGACAAGTTGTTGTGTCTCCTGCTGTAGTAGTTCCCCCGGGTGTTCAAGGCCCAGACATCGTACTGCTCGTCGGCGAGGAGATACGCTGAAGAAAGGAGATTCAAATGTTATCCAGATTGGAAATACCTTGGAGGTCTTAGATGTTCATCAAGAAGACAGAAGTCAAGGAGAGTGGAGGAGAGGGCTCACCGAGGTCTTTCCCGGGTCCCCTCAGCACCCAGAGGTCGGAGGCCCCGAAGAGCCCGTGGATGAGGATCACTGCCGGCTTCCCCGGAAGCACCGGGGACGTGGGGCCCCCCGGGATTCTGTGAAGCGACAAGACGTAGCCGTCCTCCGTGGTGACGTTGTGCTCTTCGGCCTCGTACCCCGCTCCCTTCACCATGTCGACCTGAAAACCACTGACCTCGAGTATACCTTGCCGACCGCGATTCCTCGGGGAATGAGGGTCTCCAGAATTTCACTTTTTCTTTGACTCACGTGGCGCTCTTCGCCTCATCGAGCGGTGCGATCTACCGAGTCGAGGTCGAGCAAGATTCGGACCGACAGACCCTGAAGAAGAGGGACTTACGAAGGTCTCGGCAGCGTCGCCGGGTCCCGTGGATCCAGGGACCTGCCTCGAGGTCCTGGTGGAGAGGAAACGACCCAGCTTCTTGGATCTCGTCGGCATCCCGCCTCCGATGCATCCCCTGTGGATCGTCTGGATGGAGACGATCATGGTGACGAGCAGCAGCCGAGGGACGATCAGGGCCCGCGCCATTTTGGTGACCGCTGGTGTTTCTTCGACCCCTTGCGCCCTCTTCGAGGTCCTGGATCCGTGATCCAGGTTCCTCCTTGTCTGGAAGAGGACCCGCGTCCTCCGCTGCGTCTTCTAGGTCACTTCTTGGCACCGATTCCACTCGCGACCTTGACCCTGGCTCCGCCGGCCTTGACCTAGGCCTCGACCCAGGCCTTGACCGAGTTTCTCCGACTCCTCGAGGAGTTCCTCGGGTTCCTCAGGGAACTTTTCACGCGTCCACCCGTCTTCCCGACGACCCACTCGCCCCGGTGGACATTACGTCGCGACTTTTATGCGGCCGCGAGGCCCGTGCGTCACGTGCGATTTTCGCCGCCTCTTTGGAGGCCCCCCACGAGGCGGGTCTCATCGTGAAGTACTCCTCTCTGGGTTTCGAAAAAACACTCCTTGATCTCCGCTGCCCTCCCATGTCCTTCGAAAAGATCCTTGGGAGGCTCTTTCGCCGCCGCGTGGAGAAGCTTCCGCGTCTACGCCGCCATCTTGGATCCGTTCTCCAGGCGCTAGAGGGACTTCTCTTTTGAATTTTAATTATTCACGTTGCTTCGTAATACTTGATACAGGAGGTAATTTTTAATTTAACTCTAGAAGAAGACCTAGATGTGGATAAGAGCTCCGAGGTCTCGCTCGCCCCTGAGAAGCGACTTTTACTCTCTGTCAGCGACGCCGGGATTCGCTGTTGGTCAAACTCGAATTGGTTTTTCGGCAGGCTCCTCTCCTCGTCTTCGACGGCGCTCTCGGCCCGATCGTGGAATCCGGGTCAGAAGACTAACTGGGTTAACGGCGCGTCGTGGCATCGCACTGCGTCTCCTCTCCGAGGAACGAGAGAAGAGGGCCTCCAAAAGTCGTCCCGTTGAATCGCCTCCACGTCTTTCGGCCACTTTCCGCCTCCGCCATCTTATTCCTCCGTCCAGAACCGGATGACCGGAAACGGGAAATCCCCTCCTACACCCAGGAAGTCCCTCCTTTATCCCTATCAATCCTTTCCAGGCACTCCACTCGATTGCGTCGGGATCCTAGCCATGGTCCAGCGTCCGGCGAGCGTCGGCCATCTTGGATTCTTGCAGCGAAGAATTTACGGCGGTTACGCGGATATTACGAAACTAATCCTCCCTGGGGAACGGATGCCTCCGGGATTACGGATTACATGAATTACTAGACTAGTACAACACTTCACAGTAGGCGACGACGACGTCGCGGGTGCATTTCCAGTTTCACTTGACGGAAGTCTCGACGGACGTACACATTAGTATATTGCTCCGGTTACCCAACACCCGACTGATATTAATCCCGGCATCTACGAGACATTCGAGCGTGGTGAGAAAACGAGTCGCTCATCGGGCTCCTCCGTTATCCTAAGGCGTCGCCTTCTTCAGGATTGCTCTTCGTGGTTCTCTCCTGGCGAACGGCAAGAGGCGCTGACGCTTGACGCTTCTCGGTTTACAATTTTTTTTTGTATTACTTTTAATATATATTTTTATATGTATTTCTTTTTTTTTCTCGCAGTATCGGCGCCTATCGTGAAGACGGCCACTTCTTCGGGAAGAGGCGACGTCGCGGTGCGACGTTCCGACACGTCTCCGAGGACAGTTACGGCGATACGGCGCGACTCTTTAACGAGACCTCGTGTGCACGGTTCCTTCGCGATCGGCTCGTGCACACCACTGGACATGTCCCGGGTCAAAGTGGACTCCTCGACGCGTGTCCCTCTCTCCTCGGACCTGCGGCCCGCCTCTCGCCACTCGCCGGATCGATTTTCGAGTATCGAGGTCCGATCGCCAGAGGAGGGGCCGAGATAGACCGGTCTCTTCCTCTTCCTCTTCCGGGCTGCCGAGGACCTTGGCCGAAAGAACGATCCCAAGGGACCTTGAAGACGTCCAAGGGACCAAGGCATGCCTCGAAGAGGACCACAAAGAGGACCACAAAGAGGAACGTCAAAAGCAACGTCATAATGTCAGAATACGCCCTCATGAATTTGAAATCCAATCGCCAGTCCTTAAAATAAATACAATATACAACTATAAAAAAAAAAAATAGTACAATTCGTACACTGAGGAAATAAACATTTTGTTAATTCAAAGAATAATTATCTCGCTCGAATAAACTGAAATAAATTGTCACCACTCCGAGGAGACTTTGCGGGTAATTTATTCGAGTTCACTCGAGTCAAGTAAATTATTCATTTAATCAATGAAATATTTCTTTGCCCGATGAAATTTGTTTTCTTAGGGCAGAGGAGCTGTCGCAAGATCGACAGCTTCTCCACCGGTACCAGAAGAGCGTCCCGCTCGACTCGGAGTAGTATCTAGGATACCTGGAGAAGCACTCTTGAAAGTGAAGGAACGTGAAAACGTCGTCGACGGGGGAGGGGGCCTTTTACGAGGCCCGAAAGTGAATCACGGATAACTGGTTCCTCCAACCTGAAGAGGCCTCTCGGCTCCTCCTGACGTATTCCCTACGTGGCGTAATGCTAATGACGGGTACCCGAAGTCGTCGACCCGCGGACCGCGAGGATGCGCGACAATTTCCCCGTGACCTTCGACCTGGCTTATGCTGATTCCTCGCATAATGCGCGACGCCGCGCGATTACGCGAGGATCACAGCTGGTGATCGATAATCCCGACGGCGATCGCCGATTAATCGAACCGTCTCTCTAGGTAGCTGTACCGTCTGAGTCTAATTACATCGTCTCAACAAATTCGCAATATGTACAGGAACCTTGCAAGACTAGGTCCAGGAGTTGCGGACTACAAGGTTATAGATTAGGTCCACTTCTTCAGGAACGTCTATTCCTCTGACTGTTCATCTTCGGCTCTTTCTTCCCTCTTCCTCGTCCTCTTTGCGTCAACTGGCACCATGGTAGATCCCATCTAACGGCTGGAATATTAAACAAAATTTTATCAGAGATTATTCCGCGGTGGACTTTGTGATTCATGGACTTTTCCACGGAGAGACAAAGGACTTATCACATGTAAGAGGTGGTAATTAGCCGAGAGAGGAAAGTCGAGGTCGAAAGCGATGAGACTTGGTTCCCTGTCGGGATTTTCTTTGTCTTCTCCGCGGATTTGCATCCACGCGACTCGCTTTTCTCTCGCGCTCACCGTGGTGGAGGAGAGGCCATTTTCGGATATCTATCTTCTCGTCTGATACTGCTTGATCAGCTCGATAACTCGGTCGTACACAAGGCTCTTGGCGTCCTTCGCCCAGAGGAAGTCCACATGCGTGAATTTCTTGTAAGGAACGGGCTCAACGGTGACGACGTTCGACAGGTTCCTCGACAGCGCCTCAACATCCTGAGGAAACGGAAAAGCAATGTAACGAATCCCTGAGGGTACTCTAAAAACGGTAAAACTGGAAAGCCGGGTCCAAACTCTACCGCTTCACGGTGTTCGAGATCTTCGAGATCTTCTTCAAGGCGAGAAAATTTGGAATTATTAATTTTGTCGTACCGATTTTTGCACCAAATTGTCGTTCGGTCCGAATATCAAAGCCACGGGGGCTGTGACACGGGACAGGTCGTATTCAGGTGGTTTCTCCTGGTGGTACCGGAAGCGGTTCTCCTCCTTGCCGAAGTCGAAGGCGCGAAACGCGACTGAAAGGAAAAAAATGAGGATTAATCGACTCGGTGGAGAAGCGAGGGTCTCCGAAAATCTATGCTCTGTAAATCGCCAACCCCGAAGACCGCGTTATCGTTACGTAGGGGGTTCTCTTCAGCAACGCATTACCAGCGGTGGGCAAGGAACAGAGCGACGGTGGAAAAGTTAGGAAGCTGCCACGTGGTTTGGGAAAGAAACCTGTCCAGGTGGCGCCTGCGATCGGAGATCTTCGGGGCCGCGCGCTTCTTCGAGTACCGTTCCTCCCTGAAGATCTGAATCCACAGTACCTGTTTGTATATTCTGCACGTAGTGCTTGAAGGACATGAAGGATGCCCCTGCCGGGTAGTACGCCGAAATGTGCGAAATGACGCTCTGGAAAAATTGGCATTCGTTGAGACGACCGCGAAGAAGGCTACGCCGAGGGTCTCGGTTCCTAACTTACGGTGTCCAGCTGGTTCTCGTCGATCCCGGAAAGGACGAAAATCACGGAGACGCAGACGGGCTGGGTCGGGGAATAATCACCACAAAGAGCCCTGCCCAACACCGCCATGGTCGTCGTCTGGGGCGCTATGTCGTAGATTCCATTCCCAAGGAAAAAGGCCTGTAAGAAAGAACGGGAAAGCTACATGAATTTACCCCAGGACACCTAGGTGTCCTTCCGGACCTCACCTGGATCTCGCTCCAATTTTCCATGACCAGTTTCAACCAGGGCGGGAGCGGGCCCACCCAGTAGGCCACAGGGGCCAAGCTGATCACCAGGTGGATCTTCTCGTTGTACTCCGGCTTCCTGGATAGCATAGAGTAGCTGATGGTGGTCCCCATGGAGTGGCCGATGTAGGTCAGGGTCTTCTCCCCCGTGACCTCGAGGATGTGGTCGATCATGCCGGGGATGTCGAACATGGCCATCTCGTGGTAGCTGCCCAACAAACACGCAGAAGATAAGTCATCCCGTTGTTAACGGACGGTTGTCTAAATTTATTCGAGATCTCAGAACTGGCGACAACGGTCGAATCGATCAAGGCGAGCGAGCTCTCCCTCGTCGCCTCAGGGCGAACCCACTAACCGTGGGCTTGGCGAACGCCGTTACACCCGTCACACCCATTACACCCGTTACACCTGTTACGTCGCTCCTAAGACTCGGAGGGTGTCTTCCTACGGTTTCTAAATTTATAATTCTTCGAGGTAGCCCTCGATTTAAAATAATCGCCGGCGAGGGAGAACCATCCCCCAGGAACGTCATCACCCCCAAGTTCACCTGAACTCCCAGAACTTCGGGTCGTTCGTCGAGATATTGACGTGCTTCCTGCCGTACGTGTTCCCCCGGATGTTGCCGACCCAAACGTCGTATCCTGCCTCAGCCAGCAGGAACGCTGAAATGGGAGCGTCTGTTTAGAGAAATCGACTCGTAGAGGAGTTCTCGAGTGGGGTCCGGGTGACCAAGGTCGGGCCTCAGGAGGAAATCACGGGGGCCGGGTATAATTCATTCAAATTGGCTGTTTGGGCGAAATGCTAAGCAGAAAGTGATACCGAACGAGTCGGTGAGGTCGGGAGTGATTTTGGAGTTATTTACCGAGGTCCTTCCCGGGCCCGAAGAGGACCCAGGTGTCCGACGAGGCCAGAATGCCGTGCTGAATGAAAACCACCCGCTTCCCCTTCGGGTCTGGAGACTCCGGGGTCCCTGGAATCCTGTGGAAAGTCAGGATGTAGCCATCTTCAGTGACGATGTTGTGACTCTCCGCGGGGTATCCGTGCTGCTCCACCAGGCCCACCTTAAAAAAGATCAAATACGTCACCAGGAAACATTCTATCGGAGAGATCGTCATCAGGAAAATTTAACCTATCGCCCTGGAGCCGTCTTCGAGGCCACTTCGTATCGCTTTCTGACCGCTACAAGTTCCTACCCGAGGCGACATAAACATTTTAATTTTATCGCGTCGATAAAAGATACTAGTTTTTGTTCTCGCGTTACTAAATGCAAGTAAGGGAACTATCGCTTACATAACCGATTCCTGATGAAGATGATTAAGGTAGTTCCGATTATATCTATACGGCAGTACTTTTTCTGAAATTTTAACTTATCAACTAGTTTGTATATAAATGTTTTATATATATATATACGTATCACTAAGGAGATGATAAGAATTAATTGAACACTCACAAAGTCAAGAACCACGAAGGGTTCCTTCCCCAGGGCCCGTGCCGTCTGTGGGTCCCTGACCTTGACAACTTTCGGGTTTTTGGGGAACAACAGGGACTGGATGATCCCAGCGTCGACGACGACGTTCGAGATCGTCAAGAGCAGGACCGCGAAGGCCGCTATCGACATATCTCGGGGATCCTCGGTCGCGATCGATCGGAAGAGTCCTTATCGACGCGGCTTATCGCAGTCACTGCAGACTCGGATTTTCCTCTGGCCAAATCGACCCGGGTTCCAGAATTCGATCCTGACCTGTCCGCTCCTTTCTCCGATCCAAGATCCTGAATGGTATCCTGAAAAGGAGGGATATCAATTAACAGGTCCCTCCCTTATCATCCTCATTTGGTTCGACTTTTTCGCCTGCGAATGTTCACAACCTTGGAGGTGGTTCTTCGGGTCGCTCTTCGCACGGGTTTTCCTTGTCCCAAATCGACTTCTCGCCTTTTTTCCCGCCGAAGCGCCCTCGATCTCCAGAAGCGCACTTGAACCTGGCAGACCTTGGCTGGCGGTAAAGTCGGCCACCTTGCAGCCGTGGCGATTGCGAATCGACGATTGGCAGGGAAATTCTGTTACCGATACGTCGACCCGATGCACCGGTGCGGATTGCATAAGCGACCGTCAACGAAAGAACGATAAACAATCATGCGACGATAGTTGGTCAATTTGCGGCGTCCTTGTTGGTGCATCGGTCGAATGCTGACACGAAATTGTAACAGACGGAATTCGGAGCGCGCCGATCGACGACTTAAAAAACCTTCCCCGGGAACCGGATCGCTTAAGAGACGGATAAAAGATCCTACAAAAGTATGTACAATTTTTTCCTTCAAGAAATTCAATCGGCAGGGTAATTCTTAACAATCGCGGAGTCGACTTCACGTATACCGATGAATAATCCGACAAAAAAGTGTATCTGCAATTTCGATTGGAATATATAATGTAATCGACGTCGAGTTCGCCCGTTAAATAGTCGCCGATCCGGTTCTTTCGAGTCTTGTGCACGCGTCTATGAGGAAGAGGTGCAAGAAGGAGACTAGTGGTCCTTCTTCGTGTCTTCTTCGTCAAACTACGCGCGCACGGCCGAGAGAGGGATTTTTAAGCGACGAGCCGCAGATCGCCGATCAAACTTTAACCGAGTCCGCGCGATCTTCGACGGCTCGGGTTTTATATAGCGCGGGATGTCGCCTCCACCTTGATCAGCCGGAACTGCTTTTCTTCTCGTTTTATACCCCACGTCCGCTTTTGTATTCCGCTCGGCTGCGCAACTTGGAGCTCATCGAGAGAGAAGAATGAATCTTGACCTCCGCTCCGAATGCGCCGCAATCCTGGTGGGAAAATTCGCACGAGTGGCTTTTCCTGGACCTCTTCACGGTCCCCGGTCACTCCTGGTGCTCTGGAAGACAGAAAAATCATCAGGGCCGATCGGCTTATCGTGACGTACTCGTTGATAACGAACGCTGCACGTGTACCAGGTCACCCCGAAGAGGACGCATCTCGAGGCACGTCCAAGGACGGAGATTCGGATGCCTGTGATCGATCGATTAAACGGGGCGTTAACTGCAATTAAATGTCTCGACTACTCGACGTCCTTGTTGCGAGGTCCTCGAGAACGCTCTCTTCGTGATGAATATGTTTCTTCTTCGGGTTAGCGCTCTTGAAGATAGATTGCGGAATGATGCCGCTTTTAATTACGTTGCATAACGTTAAAAATGGCAGGAACTTATTCCTTGGCCTAATATTAACTTTAATTACGGTGCGTTACGTTAACAGCAACAGGGACTTGTTCTTGAGTCTAATACTTGAAGAATGTTTCCTGGTTCCCGTCTGGGAGTGGAATTCATCCTGGAGAAAGGGGCCAGCTTCTATCCTGTCGGTAAAATTCGATCCCACGAGGTAATCGGAGGTCCTTGAGGAGTTCCTCTGAAATTCCTCGACCCTGAGAAGATACATCTTATTATGACTCTTCTGGAGCGACAAAGGACGCGCTTTCGAAGGAAGGAACAAGGAACCTCTTTCAGCGGTGGCGAGTCCGAGACAAAGCCCGGGACTCGTTTTAAATTCCGCGGGCATTAAGAGTCTCCTTACGGGCTCGGTAAACAAATTAACGATATTTCTCACCGAGGCTTCAAGCAGACAGCCGAAATCTTCGATCCTTTCCCGAAAGCGCAGGCTTAGCCGTCGAATCTCTCTCCGGGTTAATGGGAATGCGACGATTGCAAATTTTTTTACTCCCTTGATGCGTCCTCGTGGAATCCTTAATTGGGAGGAAATTTTAATATACGAGTCCCGATCCTCGGTTATTTACGTACAGGTGACTTACAAAGCGAGTTAAAAAATAATTTAAAGGTCAGACGACATAAAATCCGAAGAAAGGGAGTGTGGAACATTCCAAAGACTATTTATTCCTTTTCACCTGGATTGAGGTCCCAGGAAAGATTCTCCGCAACGCTCAGGTTCAGGTAGGTGTCTCGCTTCTTGTGGTTTTACTTCCTCCTTGAAAATGTATAAAATGGGTTTTCGATTCCCCCGGTTATTCATTTCGACGAATTTTTACACCTCTCGCCCTTTTCTCGTGTTCAAAACTCGTGCAACTGAATTTTCCGTATCTAGATTGCAGCACTCTCTGCGGAAGTTTCCGGAACTAGGAAAGTGTTCATGTTTAATAGGTTATGTAGGACGCCTTTTTATCGGCTCGTCGCTTCCCACTTGCAGAGACGAGTACTGATTGGCTAGTATTGGAGAAACTTGTCCAATTTCGAGTTTACGTCCCGCACTTCGCGCACCTTCTTCGTGAAAATTCGCCCAGCTGTCCATGGGATTATCGGGAATCGGAATTAAACGCGAGAAGTGAAATTGTAAACAAAGGGACTCAGTAAACTTGGAAATCATTCGATGAGGGAGCAAGAAATATCGATGTCGCGTTTGACGGAGTAGCCGAGTAAACTTTACGAGTCATGTCAGGAGGCAGGGGTATACTTAGTTTGAGATTTAATCAAGATCAAGGTATGAACGTAACTGCTCCTTATTGGTAACCTCATGGCCATTTAAAAAGACTGGAATGTGAACTATGAATACAGAACGACAGCGATTAGCATTTTCGAATATAAAATGCAGCGGAGGTGAAGACCGATGCATGTTTATAATTTTCTAGGATGTTTCGTGTGCTGCATGGAATCGGGCCTGAGAATATATAATGTCGAGCCATTGAGCGAGGAGGCACACTTTGAAAATGGCCTGATGGGAAGCATCGCCTTGGGCGAGATGCTGTGGAGGACGAACGTAATCGCAGTGGTAGGAGGTGGTACTCGGCCAAAATTTGCCGACAACACGGTACTTATCTACGATGATTTGGCAAAAAAATTCGTAATGGAAATTACCTTCACCGGGCCTATTAAAGCCGTTCGGTTACGCAGAGACAAGTAAATTTATGTCAAGTATTAGCTTGCAGTTGAATTCGATGCAGAGGTCTGACATGGACTCAATCGAATGTTGCAGATTGATTGTTGCGCTGCAAAAGGAGATACATGTGTTTTCGTTTCCACTACCGACTCGGAGGTTGCTTACCTTAGAAACCAGGGACAATCCCAATGGTCTAGTGGAAGTAGCTACATTAGCAGCAGCGTATAAACAATTACTCGCCTACCCTGGCCATAAGCTTGGCAGCGTACAATTGGTAGATCTAGGCTCTACCGAAGCTGGTAGTTCCAGTGCTCCTGCGACGCTTGTAGCACATCAGGTGAGATGTCCGTTTACAACCGAATAGGATCGATATAAATAGGGGACAGTTCTGTGCAAATAAACCATGAGTACATCGGTAGGGAGCAGTGGCTTGCCTTGCGGTTAATGCCAATGGATCTATGGTAGCTACCGCTTCCACTCAAGGAACATTGGTTCGGGTTTGGGATGGTTTGCGAAGGCATTTATTGGTCGAACTTAGGAGAGGCGCCGATTCCGCCACTCTTTACTGGTTAGTATCGATTATACGATTTGAAATCTAAAACAGGATGAGAATTTGCTTCTAATCAGATTATTCATTATATTGTTTTCAGTATAACCTTTAGCAGAGATTCAGAATTCCTGTGCGCATCCAGTGACAAAGGAACGGTCCATATCTTTGCTCTAAAGGATACTCACCTGAACCGTAGATCCACGTACGTGATCTCACTCAATCAAAAGTTAAACATCACTTACAATCACCTTCCTATTCGCTAGCTTCTCGAAAATGGGATTTCTTGGGAACTACGTTGAAAGTCAATGGGCACTCGCTACCTTCACAGTACCCCCAGAGTGTGCTTGCGTCTGTGCATTCGGAGCCAGGAGTTCCGTCGTTGGTAAATAATTATTTTGCATATAATTAAATTTATCTAACATCTTAAACCGATAATGTCTCTGCATTTTAGCTGTGTGTATGGATGGAACGTTCCACAAATACGTATTTACGTCCGATGGCAGTTGCAATCGAGAAGCCTTTGACGTCTTCCTCGATGTGTGTGATGACGATGAGTTTTAAGCAGGAGTAAAAATTAAGTACATGGGTAAAATTTTCATCTAAGAGTATACACATATACATATATGTTTTATAGAATTAATTATATCATAAATTAAGGTACAATTTTCTATACCGTTGTTTTATTCACTTCCTGCATCTCTCTTGAAAAGAAGTCCACTTTCAAAAATTTTTGTCAACATCAAGACTCGTCGTCAATTAGTGGCACCTTACCATGGGTTTTGCGGAATTTCTCTGAACGGAAACATTAAGTTGAATGAAAGAACATAACGTAAAAATCAATAAATATCAACTTACTGTATGGTTCGGAATTAAATATCGGACGTATGTGTGCAGGATACAGAGTTAACGCAATGGTACTTATGAAAACACCAATGAACACCGTGAATGCCCGTCCTTTTAACCTTGCCATTTTAATGTGAGGTTATGTCGCCGTTTCTATGCAACCATTGTTCATGACAATTGTAGCACGAAATATAGCAGAATGAGTTGGGAGAATGTTCACGGGCAGGGTTACGTGATGTGCTGTGCTGCCTCCGGTGGAGGATGTCGACAACTAACGTCCTTGCCACCTTCCAGGGTCAGCATACGCGATCGCTCGACCCTGTTGCTGCCCGTCTCCCAACTCACCTGTACTTGATTACTGTTGATTACTCTTTGTTTTTATTCGTTCTGCCATTTAATAGTTATTTACCCTTGATGTTATTGTGTACATATTTTATACTGATCAATATCTAAGTACTGTGATACAGCTACAGTTTGTCCAATGATTTAAATTCATTGAGAGGTGGTCAGATGTAAATTATAAATAAAATAAAAATTTCTATGGTCCCACGCGGTTGAATTTATTGCAGCGACCCTGACAGGTATTAATCGCTGCTAAAATTATATCACGTTATCAGTATTCCATTATCAGTAAGTATTATTCCTAATGACATGCGTTATTCTTTGTTCAATTCATGGATACGTTGAAGACACCTCGGTAGGTGTTTCCAACACATATTAATTGTTGCAGTTCCTTGACAATGGATAACGCTAGTTTGGAGGATATACTGCAAAAATACCTGCCAGAATCAGAGCTGCGAGAGGTTGAGAGAATTCTATATGGACGTGGATTAATGTATGTTCTGTACCCAGATTAATCGCTGACCAAATAAAATTTTTCAGCCATGAATTTTGCTCTGACAGGTTTTCTCATCACTTTCAGACGTTTAGGTGTCCCTCAATGGACTGGAGATGGAGAACTAGAAGTCACTGGATGGATAATGGGTGGTGCTTTAAGGGAGGAGTTGCGATCGCCTCGAGTCGTTCGAGTGGGACTGATTCAACACTCCATCGTTCTACCAACGACTGGATTCCTGTCGGCTCAGAGAAATGAAATACATCAGAAAGTCATTAGATACATAAACCATGCAGCGAAATGTGGCGTCAATATAATCTGCCTTCAAGAAGCCTGGAGTACATGATTTAAATAATTTATAAATAAGGCATGATAAGTAACAACGTGACTGTCCTGAATGCTTAAAGTGATAACATTCCTCTGCCTTGGTCTAACCAGCTGTAGGTAATTTTAACAATATTTAAACCTCTAAATATAGTGACTATTTTTCAGCGATGCCTTTTGCTTTTTGCACAAGAGAGAAATATCCATGGTGCGAACTCGCCGAGGATGTCGAGACTGGACCAACTACCGTTCTAATGTGTGAAATGGCGGAGCGCTACAACATGGTCATCATATCACCGATCCTGGAAAGGGACAGGGTCAACGGAGACACATTATGGAACACCAGCGTGGTGATCAGTAACACTGGTAAAGTAATAGGGAAGCACCGGAAGAACCACATTCCTCGAGTTGGTGATTTCAACGAATCGACATATTACATGGAAGGCGACACTGGTCACCCTGTGTTTGAAACTGCTTACGGTAAAATAGCTATTAACATCTGCTATGGACGACACCATCCTCAGAATTGGATGATGTTTGGAGTAAACGGCGCAGAGGTTAGTTCCTTTTCCATTTCTCCTCGATTACTTGCACCAGTCTCATAAATTACATTATCAATCCCTGATTCCATCAGTCATTCAATCATCGAGTCAATAATAACATACCTTAGATCGTCTTCAACCCTTCAGCAACGGTGGACAAGCTCTCCGAGCACCTGTGGCCCGTAGAAGCAAGATGTGCCGCCATAGCAAACAGTTACTTCACCTGTGCAATCAATCGAGTGGGAACCGAACTATTCGAAAGGGAATTCACATCAGGGGACGGAGCACCAGCCCATCGAGACTTCGGTCACTTCTATGGCTCCAGCTACGTTACTGCCCCCGATGGCACCAGAACTCCTGGCCTAAGCAGAAACAACGACGGTCTCCTAGTCGCCGAGCTCGACCTGAACGTGTGCCGGCAAATCAAGGACACCTGGGGCTTCCGAGTGAGTATCTAAACTCAAGTCCTAATTACCCTATTTCTCAATTACTTAAAAATTTTTTTTTCCATTCTCTCAATCAGATGACGCAACGATTGGACCTGTACGCCCGTGAGTTAGCCGAAGCAACCAAGCCGGACTACAAGCCCCAGGTTATTCGAGAGTGACACCCTGAAGAGACTCTCCGGAACCACTTCCACATCTCGAAGGGACTCAAGAAACACAGACAAACCTACGAGTTCCTGTCGAAACTGTAATTATTCTCAAGGCAAATAAAACGGAGTGGTTCGACGAAGACGCCGACAAGACCATGAATTATTCTCACACATTCGCCGTGGCATTCAAAGGAGCATTGTGCGTCTGCTTCCGATAATGCAGGGCCTCCTGGTACGCCTTCTTCACGGCCTTCCTGTCAGCCGGTTTGCGGGACTCGATGAGCTTTGCCTCGTCAACCTCTTCGGACACGCCGAGCTTCTCCAGCTTCTCGCCTGGCAGCCATTGCCTGGTGAACGGAGGACGTTGACGTTACTCATCCCTTTGCGAGGAATTTGAGAATATCCCAAGTCGCGAAAGAATCTACTTGGACGCCGAGAAATCTCGGGATTACCAGGTACGCTTGGTATCGAAGAACAGGACGAGGTAGACGGGCTCCTTGTAGTTGACGGCGAGAGCTAGGACGTCATCCGGGGGCGCCGGGATAGGCACTCCTTTGTGCACGGTACCCCTTGGAGTGCCAGGGTCGATGATCAGGGCAGGATACCAAGGATATCCCCGGCACTTGGCCCAGACCAGCTGCAACGCCTCCAGGCGACCATCCTCTCGCTTTCTGGTGACCCTCTCCTTCTCCCTGGGCTCCGGAACCTCCTTCGGGTCTTCTCTAGGTGCCTCCTCCTCTCCAGGAACCGCATCCTCGTCCGGCACAGGACTGGTCGACCTGCTGGTCGAACAGCTGCTGCAACTGGACGACTGACTCTCGCCCTCGGCGCCGTCGCTGTCCTGGGCTCCGCTTCTGGAACGCGAAGAAACCCCCAGGTTATGTCCTCTCTTCTTCAAGGCACCCTGGAGTTAGGGAATGAATTAAATAAGACACACTCGAGGTACAACCTGTACACCCTGAAGCTGTCGGCTTGTTTGGAGGGCCTGGGGGTCGCCGGCTCCGGGTCGGCCCGGTCGCTGGAGGCCTCGGGGCCGCCTTTTCCTGCCCTGGCCCTGGCTTTGCGAGTGAAGAGGACAGCCGTCCTGCGGTTGACGCCGGTCCCGGATCTACCCATGTCCTTCTGCCCCGGCACGGCTGGGCCTTCCGTGGTTCCCGAGTCGGCCCGGATCCGGGAGTTCCTCTCTCGCTTCCTCCACTTCACTGGGCTTGGTGCCGTCTCTCTCTCGCCGTCTCCAACGACTTCACTCTCCAGCTCGGGGTAGTCCTTGAGCGCCTGCTCGATCAGAGCGCCTCCTTGCTCGCGCATCCTCACTCCGGCCCGGTAGAACATCGTGTCCTTGCGGTTGTACGCCAGACAGTTCGACACCATAAGGTTGAAGTCCTCTTCAAAGGATGCCAGGGTATCGTACTCCTGGCGTTCCAACTTGGCCTGTCAGTAGGGAGATGCATTAATTAGAATAGGGTTTCAGAGTCCATGAAGGAATCCTGAAGGTCTTGGAGGTTAGCGTAACAACCTGAAGTGGAAGGATAATGTGTCGGAGACCTTCACTTACCTCCATCGTTGACAAGTCCATAGGGTGCGTCACTATGTCCAGATAATCGGGCACTTCCTTTGTGTCCACTGGCTGGCCGAACACGTTGTTGCTGTCGCGAGCTTTGATCGCCTCCAACAAGGTCCTCAGGACGCTTTCCAATGGACGCAGCTCGAACCACATGCACTTTTCCTTGCTGCAGTGAAAGAGGTTAGAAATTAGTTTGGGTGACGAGGTGGTTCAATGAGGTTACTTACACCTTGAAGAGCTCCTTTTTAAGTTTCTCGCGTTTGCGGACCAGCTCGCAGAGTAACCGAGCCCTTTCTAAATCTTGTCGAAGACACTGCCAATACTTGAGCTGACGATAGAGTTCACCCCTGGATTCCCCATCAGGTGCTGGAGAGGTGCAATCGGTCAGTGGGGGAGGACGAGCGTGTGGATGGGTACTCTGTAGTCTCCGGAGTAGAGGAACTCCGTTCCTGTACTGACGTTTCAGAGTCCAGTAGGCAATCAAACGTTGGATCAATTGACTCTTCCTCGGCAACCCCTCTGCCAGGCTGTAAATCGTAATAAACAATTATAACAGCGAGTTTAATTCTCTAGAAGCAGAGAGCTAAGCGATGCGGTGGAACATAGAAGTACCTAGCTATCTCGCGAATACGTTCTGGAGGAATAGTTGGTATTGAGATGACAGGAGCGGAAGAGCTCTTCTTGTTGGCAATGGCTCTCCTCCTGGCGTCAGCAGGATTCGTTGAGGGCTGATAATCAGCCGGGGTGTGGGCTTCGCAGTAGGCAGTCTTCTGTACGAGCATCGGCTCTCCGTTGGCAGGCTGGACTGTACGCATCCGCATGCATAAACCAGCTTGCTGGGCACAGGTCACGTGGAAAGCAGCGTAGCAGTTGCTTTTGTGACATTGAATACAGGCACCGGCGGCGCGCCGCTTACAAACGCAGCAAGTGAGACGCCATCGAGCTGCAGGAATGCTCTCGATACTGTCAATAGGTTCCAGGAAAACTGTGTTTGCAAACCTAACCTCTGGGATCCAGAGAGCACAGACCACATGCGCCCATGTGGAGGGTCGGTCGGTCTGCTTGAATGCACCACCTCTGTTGGGACACAGCACACAGTCTACTGCCCGAGATGGGCTCTGTAGGCAACGACGGCACAGCCACTGGCCTTCGGGAATGTACGGCACACCGTAGCAGTCCTGGTGTACTGCTAGATTGCACATGTCACAGAATAAAATGGCATTGCTATTTTGGCACTCGCCGTCCATGCAGATACAACACACTGCGTCTTCGTCCAGTGCTGCAACGTTAGCACTGCCACCGCTCAGTCCACCGGATCCTACACTTCCTCCAGTTCCTCCACCGGTACCACCAACTCCGCTACCACCATTTCCATTGCTCTGCTGCTGGAAGTAAGACTCTTTTTCCAGTCGGTCCATCAACAGTTCAAACGTGTCCGCTTCCATAGGTGGTGCCAGACCTGATGCTAAACGTCGCTCATTGACGATACTCAACCATGCTGAGTCTTCCTCGTCTAGATCGTACTCGACCTCACCTGAGAATTATATTTCAATTATTTGTAGATTAGAGTATCCAAAAAATATATCAATGGATTAAGATGCAACAATTACTTGATGTTTCTTTATTTACCATCAAGCTCCTCGCCGCTACGTTCCATAAATCTAACATAAGAATTAGGCAGTGGCTCAGCCTCTCCTATCTGTAGTTCGTATCCATCCAGTTCCTTAACCGATGCCACAGGCAATGAACTCGGTATTGTTTTATCTTCTCTATCTTTATCAGCTGTCGTCGCGTGTCCCTTACCAACAAAATTCTTCTCCTCGGTTTTAAAGTCTTCCAAGGAAATTACAGAAAACCCTTCACCAATCCCAAGCCTTACAGGCTTATTCCCTTCCTCGCTTGGAGGATTTATCTGAAGCGTAAATCATGCCAAAGATCACAAAGACGATTAACTTAATTGTTCACTTGTAGAATTCATACCATTACAAATTTTGAAGATTCTCGAGGATTTGGAACATCCGAACCCTCGACTCCTGAGGAGTCGTTAGGTACGCCCATTCTGTTCCTGCTTTTCTTTTTATTACTTTGAGGTGTATTCATATTGTTCGATTCTGAAATATAAAAAAAATGTCAATGAAAACAGAATGCAATAGAATGTAAACAAATCGGTGCACGGAGTAAACATGCAAGTATTATTGATAGAAGGGAGTTCACTTTCCTTGAAAAGAGATGAAGTACTAACCGGTGTGATTACCGTTTACGTTGTTCCGCTCAACTTTAGCGTTTTATCGTTGAAAATTTTCCGACTTTTCGTTATAAAAGGCATTTGTGTTCACTTCTCACTTCTGTCGGAACCTTTCACCAAACTGTGACAACTGGCGACACCGCGTAAACCTGCTGTCTATGAAATTGGGTGTAAGAAGAAGGGCAGAGATGAGTTGGGAGATAGCTCACAGGCAGGGTTGCGCGAACGTCATGTGCTGCCCCCTGGTGAAGGATGCAGACGGCTAATGCATTTATCAATTGTTACTCCCAGTGGCGGCGCAACACATTTCTGGTCGGGACTCACGTCATCGCGATGGCATATACAGGGTTTGAACGTTTTTTGAGGGGTTCATGACTTTTTAGCCGATTTTCGGGCTCTCCATCTTGGCAAACCTGTCAGCCAATCAGAGCTTGCGATTTCTCCCCTCTCTATGAGAACGCATGTCTGCCCTCTTCTTTTCTCGATTTCTGTGGACTTGCCGAATGTGACGTGCACTTGCGTGCACTGAAGGCGGGATTGGTTAAAATTCAAAAACCGGCCAATGATAAAGAACACTCTGATTTTTCGTGTCTCTCATGACTTTTTAAGACATCAGCGATGTTCTTTGAACTCCTTTTGATGAATTTATTGGCATCGAATGTTGCTGGAAAACCGAATGTCCTCTTGATAGTTGTCGACGACTTGAGGACCACCATAGGCTGCTATGGAGACAGTAATGCATATACGCCGAACATAGATTCTCTGGCAGAGGAAAGTGTGCTTTTCACTCAAGCATTTGCACAGGTAGAAATACAAAGCTTAACATGCCTTTAAGTAACCTTAATTTTATCCCCTTACTTATGTGCATCGAGTGAATGCCAATCGTACTTTTGTACTCTCCAGCAATCTTTATGCGCTCCAAGTAGGAATTCATTTTTGACGAGTCGCAGGCCAGATACTTTACAACTTTATGACTTCTATAGCTACTGGCGTGATTCGGTTGGAAATTTTACAACCCTACCGCAGCACTTGAAAGATCACGGTTTTACAACCATGTCCGTAGGAAAGGTATTTCATCCTGGTAAGGTGCTCCTTATTACAAAGTTTGGTTAATAATGGTTTCATCGATTTGATACCGCTTGCAGGAATTAGCTCGAACAATTCCGACGATAGTCCATATTCATGGACTGAAAAACCGTTTCATCCGTACACGGATCGCTACAAAGATGCCACTGTCTGTACCTCTACGTCGAGCTCTCTTCCTGCTCAGAATATTGTAAGATGATATAAATTTGTTAGTTTACGATGAACCTAGTATTTTTTATTCCATGCTGGTGTTTTAGGTTTGTCCCGTCTGTGTACCTTTTATGCCAAATGGAACACTCCCAGACATCGAATCGTTGAATGCAGCGAGGTCATTCATACATAAACACAAAAATGATCCAAAACCTTTTTTTCTGGCTGTTGGGTTTCAAAAGCCACATATTCCTCTTAAATATCCAAAAGAGTATTTAAGTAAGAAAATAGATCATCGGTCAGGATTCTGATATTTTCTATTACTAATGGAATATGATTTTTTTAGAATATCATCCTTTAGACAAGTTTGCAGTGCCAGATATATATATGTGGCCAAACAATGTTAGCAGTGTTGCGTATAATCCTTGGACCGATCTCCGCAAGCGCGAAGATGTGAAAGCACTTCTTCTTAAATTTCCATGGGAAAAAATACCAGGTGAAAAAAAAATACTAAACAATGTGTCATAAAATTAGCTCGGTCTTCTAACAATAATTCATCTTTCAGTGAAATTTGCTACAACCATCATTCAATCTTATTATGCCGCCGTGACTTACATCGATGACATGATTGGGTTACTCTTGGCTCAATTGTGTATTTCAAAAATTAGAAACGAAACTATAGTGATTCTCACTTCAGACCATGGTACCGATAATCTGAAATTACATTTCTACGATTATGAACTTTGCTTCTTATTGAACATTTAATTTTTATCGCACAGGCTGGTCATTAGGAGAGCATGCCGAATGGGCGAAATATAGTGACTTCGACGTTGCACTGCGTATCCCCTTGATAATTTCGGTTCCTGGTTTGACATACAACATACGAAATAACTGCAAAACTACGAAAGAAAATTCTACAGTGGATCGAACAACTGAACACAATCATGATATTCATCGTGATAAAAATATATCCAGTGATACCAGAATACTTTTGGAAGAGTTCGAAAAGATAAAGAAATTATTGATGAAGGAAAACGAGACTACTGGTCAATTTCTGAATGCAGTGGATAGAGAAAAAAATTCTACCATTAATAATAAGGAAAGTACTGCAGCGAACGTGGTAGTTTTAAATAAAAAACCAACAACTGATTCTGAAGCGACAAAACAATCTGATACATCAGACATCAATAACTTAAAAAATTTGACAACTTCTAGCGCAGGACCTAGTACTCAAATTAGTAATAGTTCAGAACTCTTAACGGAAGCCTATAAAAATACTGAACACTCTCTGAACAGCCAAGTGGAACTTACCACGGAAGCAATCAATAGTTCTGAAAATACTTTCAACACACATACTGAATTAATAACTCCTACACCACATCTTACATCGTTGGTAAATAATACAACACTCCCACGTAATGAAAACCAGACGACTGAAAGTATTGAATCATTACTCAAAGAAATAGAAGACCTGATGAAGAAGGAGAACGACCAATCAAGTCAGAACACTGAGAATTCTCACGATGACAATAAAAATGTGACGAGCTTTGTCACTGCAGAAAATGCAAACATCAGTAAGTCGAAGGAGATTCCATACTGGTCCAGAAAAGCTGAAGAATGGTCGGATAAAATAGAGTTACTGGTTAAAAAATTCGAAAACATGCTGCGTGGTATTGAGACTAACAATGAGTCTACGTTAACTCCATCGATAGAGGTTGCAACTACTACAGTCTCGGCAGAGAAAGAAGTGAGGCCAAGTCCAAGTGTTCCGATAAACAAAAACAGTACTACTAACGTTCTGCAACATGTGCAAGAAGCTGTATCCAAAGCCTCAACATCGTTTCCTAAAGGTTCTATACCAGTAGCACGTAACAAAACAAACAATGTAAGGTCTCAAAAAATTTCTTTGCAAAATGCTGCTCTTGAAAAAATTACAGACAGTGTGGAAAAACCTAGTTTTGACAGAATGATTATAGAAAATACGATAAAACCTCAAGTTAATGAAATTAATGTGGATAAACTGATGAAACACTTCTCCAGAGTGAAAGCGATCTTAGAAAAATCAAATAGCGTATCAAATGAAAGCTCTGCGTCGAGTTTTCAAATTGCTGGCAAAAAGCAAAGCATGCCTGAGGTTGGAAATTTTTATACAAATGTTAGAAAAATTAGGAATAATTGGTTATTAAATGGACTGAGGAATAATTCCAAAACTAACTCATCTAAAGTACATGATCGAGGAATTTTGACTACATCTAGTGCAGATGATCAAGAGAAAAAATGGAAGATGAAAAAAAATTGGGATGAAAGGATTAAAGCTCTTCGTAAAAAGATTGATTATGCTGAAACCATTTTGGAAAATCTTAACGGTAGAAATAGACTAGAAGTTTCGGAGAGACATTTAGGAAAAGGCGATACAAAAGCGAAAAACTTATGGAATATGCCAGATACAAAACCAAATCGTAATTATAATGACTATAACATAATTTCACACCCGCATAGGAAGACTAATAACGGAGAGATGAAACTTAAGTGGATAATCAAGATGAGAGCTTTTCAACAAAAGATGAAATCTACCGAGAGTGCTGTTCCAAGCTCGGAAACGGAAAAACTAGATTCACATAATTACAATGGAACTCACTTTGATTATTTTGAAACTGTTCCGAATCATACGAAGGACTCTCACATTGCACATCGTCATGATTACGCTTTTATAATGCCGGAAGACACAAAAAACACTATAATCACTGATAAGGTTTTTTCACAGCATCCTAAATTTTCTGAACGGAAAAATAATCCCGATTTGCGCGTCGAGAATTTTTTAAAACACTTTCAAGAGATATTTAATGTTAGCATCAAAGATAATGGAATTACAACAAATTCAGTTTCGAGGTCCAGAAGTAAAAAGAGTATATCTTCAGAACCAACAGATAGCGAGCTTCAAGACAATCATAAAAGCGAATTGAGCAAATTGAGACATAAGGAAGAGAACAATGAGTCATATCGTAGAAGGTATCGACACAAACATCGTCTGAAGAATTATTCGATGAGTACACTGGATGGGATTTATGAAGCTTTAAGGAGAGACCATGAACAGCTTCGAAGAAATCATGAGAAGCTCCTGGAGGACCACGATAAGCTTAACAAAGTATTAAAAGGGATATACAGAGGCCATAATGATGTGGATATCCTAGAGGACCGAATCAATGGCAACGATGAGAGAGAAACTCCGAAGAGAAGTCATGGACTCGATGGAGTTATTCGACACGAAGCAAACATTGAAAATCCACAACACCACAAAGCAAAAGTCGACTTTGAACTTAAATTTTTAAGAGACTTAAGAAAACGTAATCGAGCTCGACATCGGAGTCGTGCAGGGACGAATTTCGCAAAAACGAGAGTTGTCGAGAAAAAGAGTAATTTAGGCAAGAAAGAACTCGATTGCGAGAATAATCCAGAAATTATTAATCCATTTTCCTCGATTACCAACCAAAGAATTTATCCAACAGGTGACAGAAACGCAATTGAAGTAAAAAAGACCTCGCACTCTCTTCAGCGTCGTCATCAACCGATAACGCGCAATAAGATTTACAAGACCGTTGACGAAATGGTGGAGTTAGTAGATCTGTTTCCAACTATCGCCGAATTAGTTGGCTTTCCAATTCCGATTTGTCCCGACATCGAGGATCGGTACGTGGAGTCTGCTCAAGCTCCAGCACTGCCAAATCCTTGCAGCGAAGGAATCACGTTGATACCCCTTATAAATGCTGCGATGACTTCAAAGGTTTGCAAATGATAACACTTCAAAAGCTTCTTTCAAGATACGAATAGTTACTTTTATGTGCAATTAGTGAAATTATTGTTTCATTGCAGAGGATACCATGGAAGAAGGCAGCTTTTAGTCAGTACCCCCGTCCTGGCATGGAACCTACGCTGCACCCAAACAGCGATAAGCCAAGACTGAATGAAATCAATATTATGGGATACACCCTGAGGACTAAGAAATACCGGTACACTGCTTGGGTTTCTTTTGCACATGAGTCCAAAAAACCTGATTGGAGAAAGATAGTTGCAGAGGAATTGTACGACCACGATCTGGACCCTGGAGAGAATGTGAACGTGGCAGGTACTGCCTCGTTCCAAGAGGTCGAGGAGAAACTGAGGATGCTCCTTAGAAGGGGATGGAGACAAGCTTTGCCTGAACAATTTAAAAGCGAAGGCCAAAAGATAGAACAAGGGTTGGAACATTCGAAGGGTTGAATAACCCTTGATCAATTCAGTCGTCGATGCAAGTTTCATACGTATGTTGCTTTCTACGAATTTGAGATAAACAGAAATGTTACATTGGCTCGGTGTGCCAAAAGCTAACGAGAAATAGCCCGAGGTAAGTTTCAATATTATCGGAATAGGATTCTAGGATTACGTGACAATTTATTTTCACTACTGCCAACGGTACATTTGACTGAATATATATAACTCGTATATTAAATAAATTGTTTCCGTTTTTAAAGGAGTAACTTGTTAACAAGAAGGTAACAAGGCAACTAAATGCAATGACACTCTTCCTTCCTGATATAAAATATTTGTTTTCTTCGTTGCATTTTCCTATGGGAACCTTTACACACTAAAAAGGATGAAAATAGAGCAAACCAACGTGAAATAACCATTAATACATGATTCTAAGATGTAATGAATAATACAGAAAACAAGTGCGCATTTAGAACTTGAATAAAACTCCCGGAAGCATTACCTAAGATATCATATCAGCAGCAACTATACATTCTCTAGACAGCTTTTAATAATTTTACATTTGTTTGGTAATCGTAGATAGTAGGATAAAAAACCTTACCGAACTAAAGGAAGTAAATACACTGTGCAACCACTTGGTATAGAAAGTCGTTAACTTGGTTATTCGAAGTCTCCGATAGAGTGAATCCAACTCAACCGGTTTGAGCGCCTTCGTAGTTACTGCATTCCCTCGATTTTATTTATAAACTAACGTAAACGGTTATGTACACTGACGAAGTTGCATATGCAACAACCACATATATCTAGTCTCCTTTCATTCTTTACGAATAACGCCATACCGAAGCGAAGGGGACACATAGAAGACATGATTCACACTTTGCATTCTCAAAGATTTAAGCCTCCGAACGGAAGTAGGAAATAAGTAAAACAACTTCCCTTGCCTCATTTACTCCTCACATTTTTTCCAAGTATCTCCGATTCCTCATTTATTCCTCTTGAGGTTTACTGTTCTTTGACGACGTGGAAGCTTGTGGTTCTGTTGTCGACGTGACACGATCGGTAGCAGGAGTAATCTAAACCGTCAACAATGTAGAAATAAATTCCTTCGGAGATAAATAGGCAAGACTTTTGCCATACCAATTCATACCTCAATAATGTCATCGTCTTTCGATCCTCTTACGATGTCTCCAGCTATCCAATTGCTATTGTTGTTGTAGGTATTGTAGTTCTCCTGCTGAAGCTGTTGCTGCTGCTGTTGATGGTGAAACTGTTGTTGTTGTTGCTGCTGCTGCTGCAGTACACGGAGCAATGTGCGCTGTTGCTGCACCGCATACTGTTGCTGTGCCTAATTATACGTAATTAGATACATTCTACATAAAAGAAGAAAACATCCAGTATCTAAATCATAGCGTGAACTCTATCAACTCACCAGAGGATTCATAGCAGCTAAAGCATTGTTAGGGGCTCGTGGAGCATACATTGGATTCTAAAATATAGACGAAGTACAGGTTACGTACACAAATCCTTCGAACCTGTAAATAAAACTAAACCTACTAATATTAATACTTATCTTACCGTCATCACAGGATTTCTGTTCATCATTGTCTGCTTTTCAACATAGGTGTACATTTCCATCACTGCGTGCGTTGCCATCGCCTTTAACTGGACATCCGTTGCATTCGGATACTGTAAAATTCACCCAGTCCGATAGAAACCACAGAAACATTAAATAATCGTATCAAGCTTTTGAGCAACTATTGAAGGAGAAATATAAATGCATAACCAGCAAAGTCGACATACATCTTTCTTAATCAGTCGTTGAATATTTTCAACATCCAGAAGTATCTTGTTGGGATCAATCACTCCGGTCTGTAGCTGTTGTTGCTGCCAGTTCATCTGGTTTTGGAAGTTCATGTGGGCATTCATCGTCGGTACTCGTCCCTTCTTCTCCTCCTCGTATTCAAGCCAAGCCTGCTTCCTTTCCTCCTCGTCTAGTTCCTCTTCAGCCTGGAACGAAGCTTTGAAAAACTAACCTATACACATAACCTATTCTATGAGGAACTAAAGCGAGACCTTGTTTTCCAGGAGAGAATCGTGCTCATGATAATTGTCAACCGCGTCCTTATACTTCAAAAGAATCTCAGCCAGCAGTCTGTCTCTTGGAAGATTCAACGTTTGCTTGTCTTTGTCAGTGTTCGGCTCGAACTGGTACAGCTCGGTGAGGTCGTTATTGCTGTAATGTCGCTCGATTTGTTGCTCGTCGACAACTCGACACGACAGGGAGAGTTTCGTCACTTGACGATTGTAGATCTTCTCCTCCATCGTACCATGAGCCAAGAACCGATAGATGTAGCAAGGTTTCTTCTGACCAAACCTGAAATAATTAAAATAAATTACTGAAATTAATCTCGATTTACAAGAACATTGATCCAAATTTCCAGGGAGCCTGGAACTTCTCTTCTGGTACCTGTATATCCTGAAGATGCTCTGCACGTCGTGAGAGGGATTCCAGCTAGCATCGAATATAATGACCCGGTTGGCTGCAGTCAAGTTAATCCCCAGACCTCCAGCCCGGGTCGAGATGAGGAAGAGACGAGCTCGAGTGTTGGAGGGCTTGTTGAAGATGTTGCACCAAATGCTTCTGTTGTCGGCAGAAGTCTGACCATCCAGTCGGAAATAGTCTAAACCCAGGGACCAACTGCCGGTATGACCTTCGAGGAGTTCGCTCTTAACGTCGTTCTGCGTTTCGTCGTCGATTCTTCTGAGGAACTCCTCGATCAACGTCAAGGAGTACAGGGACTGCGAGAACACGAGCCTGTGAACCGAAAGAATGGTCAATTGATCACGGTTGAACCTTAAAAAAATTCCAACGAGGTAAACGGGTTACTGTACACTTTATCGCCGATCTGCTCGCATTCCTTCAATATCCCGAAGAGTAGAGTCAGCTTGGAGGAGATCCTGATGTCGTCGAAGTGCTTCTGCTGGACGAACTGGCTCCACCACTCCGATGGCTCTTCGCGGTTCTCTTCTGGTTCCGGTTCCGGCTCGACTGGAATCATAAATTGATGTTCGGCATCCATTTCTAGAGGATAGAGTTAACGAACATCCTTGCAGGAATTCTTACGCGCAGGGTTGGCTCTGGTCGAGCGTTTCCTGGTCTTCTTCTCCCCCTCGGAGTCGATCAGCTGGACATCGTCGTTGCTCTTGCTGCCGGCACTTCCGGAGCTGGTGCTGCTGGTATCGGAATCGTCGCCATCGTCGATGAAGTCCCTCAACGAACCCTCGGAGTCGCTCGCCTCGAGTCTCTTCTTCTCATTGGCCCTCTCAACCTTTTCGGCGTTCAACTTCAGCACGATAGGATGCGTCCACACCCTCTGCAGCTCCTGGAAGTCCGCGAAGAGGCTCCCTCCGGCAACTCTCTGGCGCCTACAAGGTCAAAACTTAATTATGTGACAAATATCCACGCGATAAACAGGGTTCTTCAAAGACGAAGCCATACCTTGCAAGATTGTTCAGGTAATACTGATACATTTCCACCTGTACTTCCGTCAGCCTCACGAAAATAACGTACTCCTGTTTGGGCGGCAAGAACGGCATCAACACGGAATAATCGAATCTCTGCACGCTGCCCTCCAACATTTTATGTAGAACGTGGGCGCGTTTCTTCATCAACTTCACGTCGTACTCATTGGAGTCGTCGAACTGTCCGTTCGTTATCGGGTTGACGAACCTGTTCATGAACTCCTTCTTCGTGCCCAGGAGATTCGGCTTGACGAAGTGCACCATGCAATGATCTACAAATGAAAAAAAAAAATTAATATGAAGTCCAAGCATTGGTTCTAAGTATATCAGGGGATACTCACATTCTTTCAAGTTGTTCTGCAGCGGCGTGCCGGTCAGGACTATCCTCCTGAGAGTCTTGACCTTGTTCATGGCTTTGCTCAGGGCGGTGTCCTCATTCTTCAGCAAGTGGCCCTCGTCGCAGATGACGAGGTCGGCCCCAGGGTCCACCAGGCACTTCAAAATGGACTCCTGCATGCTCTTCCTCATCTTCTTCCCGGACGAGCTGAGGTTCCGGAACATTTCGTACCCGATTATGAGAACTCCTCCGCAGCGCTGCCAGTTCTCCAACTCGTACTTCCTCTCGAAGTTCTTCTTCATCCTTGAAATGACAAGCGGCACTATTAGACGCGACAAGAGAACTACGGTGGGTCTTCAAGGTTTCCTGAAAAATCTTAGTCTTACTTCGTCAGCTCGAAGACGTTAATGTCATCACCACCGTTCACGTGTTCCAGCCAGATTTTGAATTCGTTCACCCAGTTCAACACCGTGTTCAGGGGACAGACCACCATGACGGTTTTAATCTGTGTCTGTTCGTGGGTCAGCAACGTGTGGGTTAGCGTTACGACTTGGAAGGACTTTCCGAGGCCCATGCAATGTGCCAGGATGCAGCCAGACCCCGTGCTGTCTTTTAATCTCTTGACCGACTCGAAGCAAGCATCCCACATAAACTTGATACCTTGAGCTTGGTGAGGCTTTAGACGTTTCACTAATTCCGCGTGGACACTGATTATCTCTTCTTTGGTCTCCTCGTCGAAGTCGAGTACTAGCTTGTCCACTCGCTCCTCTCCGGCGAGCCTCATCTCGTACATTTCGTTGTACTGGGAAGATTTACGCGGTAAATGCCGCGGAATAATATTTAATTAATTAAAAATATTCTTAATAAATATTCACCAATTTCTGGCGGTCCGCTATGCGCTTCAATCTTTCCTCCTCCTCTTTAGCTGCTTGCTTGGTGACGTCCGCCACTTTGTTGTCCTTAAGCACCTTGCGGATGTTCTTCCTCCCAGCTTTGTTCGGCGTCCCTTGGGAATTTGTTAACCCATCGTTATCACTATCGCTGTCACTGTCCATTTTCTTGATTCGCCTTCGCTTCGGCTTGGTTCTATACAATGGAAATAGGAATGAAAATTCATCCTGAGTGGAAAGAATCTACGAAACGTACTTTGTCTCTCCGGAAAGCGAATCGGAGTCCGAGGATTTTGCGGTTCCTCGCTTGCGCGGCTTCCTTTTCTTTTCTTTCTCCTTTTCCTTGCCATCCGATTTTTCTTTCGAGGAGTCAGAGTCTTCCGAGCTCTCATCTGTCAGCTTTATATCGGAGTCAGATTCGAATACTCTTCGCTTCACTCGCTTCTTTTTTATCTTGCGCTCCTGTTCGTCTTCGTCGCCTGATCTAAAAATGCAGATCGTAGAGGTTAGCTTGGGTAAAGTTTGAGGTTAAGTGGAAGGAAGACGGATTGGTTAGTAGGCGCACTTACTTTTCGTCTTCTTTCTTCTCTTTAAGCTTTTCTTGGGACGCAGTCCACCTTTGCTTCTCTGCTTCGGAATCGGAATCGGATAATTTCATCGTAAGAAGTTTACTTCTCTTCCAGCGACCTTTATCCGACTTTGCATTGTCCTAGAGTGGTCGAGCAAAGAGATTTTAATGATATTAGTGTTAAACATTTTCTTGCTGCAAATATTAGTATTAATACGTAAATAATTAAAAACCTCATCATCTTTCGAACTGCTGCTCGATCGATCAGGTTTGTTCTCTGAGAAATTCACACTTTTGCGTTGCTTGGTCTTCTCCGACTTCTTAGGCCCTTCGGAACTGCTGCCCTCTGGATTCCCCCCTTCTGTAAATAAGCGAATCTCTAAGTCGCAATTCAAAAATGTAATTTAACAACCAATTTAATGATACAATCATATTTTTACCATCTTGCGAATCCGAACTATTCAGGAGAAATTGTTTCGCTAGTTTGTCAGCTTCGACAGCAAGATCCGTGCTGGTATCGTGAGGTTCTCCTTTAACATTAATTCGTTCCTTTTCGGTTTCTGATTCGACACTGTCATCCGGAATTCCTTCATTTTCCACTTTCTTTAGATGATCCAACAGACTTTCTTCGGGAGTCTCAGAATCTCGCTTTTTCTTCTTTGCTGGAGTGTCTTTCGATGACTTTGATAAGACTTCGTCATCAGAATTTGAATCATTAATGGAACCTTTCTTGCTTTTTTTCTTTTCAAGAGATTCCAAAGTGACCAAACTGCTTAAAGTAAATTAAAAAGAAATATAAGTCGCAACATATAACAGCCGTTAATTTCTGAATTGACAAGTATGAGGTGTACATACCTTTCTATTTGTTTGTACTCCAATCGCAGTTTAGATTGTTCCAGAACAGCAGAAAATCGAGCCAAGACTTTTGGCTTTAATCTCTTCAACACAACCTTGCAAGTCATTCGCAACTTTTCATCTGTCAAATAATGCTGATTCTTCTGCAACTTGAATTTCTTCTTCTTATGACTTGAACTGTCATAATCTAATTCTCGACCTCGTTTTAAGGAATGGGGTTTACTGTTGGATGTATTTGAATTATCGCTATCTTTTTTGTTTGATTTATCAGGATTATTATCTGGATCCGAAGGAGAATCGTCACTGGTGGAAGATATAAACAATGACTTCTTCGCTCGCAAATTAGCCTTCTCTCTGTCGGAACCCTCGTTGCTTTTCGAACTATTGCTTTTTGAGCCATTGCTCGTGTCCAATGATCCGGAATCATCTTCAGAGTTTGAATTTAATAGAGCATTCTTTGCAAGCTGCTCCACATCGTCACTCTCAGTTAACTCAGGAGTCTCTTCTATATTCCCTAAAATAGAATTATCTGAAAAACTGTCCGATGACCCATGTTTAGTCATACCTTGTCTTAGCGGTTTCTCATTCTTCTTCTCTTCGTTCTTCGCAACAATCTCTTCTTGCAATTTTACTACTGGAGTCGACACCGGGGTAACGGTACCATCTTCAACCTCTTTCGGATCTTTGGTTTCATTTGCAGAATCGTTTTCAATTTGTTTCGCTACATCCTTTGAAATTGCGGATTCCGTGTTACCGTGTAAAACAAGTTCTTCGTTTTCTGAATCATCGGACTTGCTTTTGCAAGGATTAGCCTCTTCCTCCATTCTGGTATTTTCCTCGCACGGTGGAACTGCTTTGTTCCCTTTATTATCATCTTCTTTACTGGCAACAATCTTATTGTTGTCAACAGTAGAGTTTAAATCGTTACCTAAATTATCACAACTGGCTTCAGTTTTTGAAAGAGAACCTGATGCTTCAGATTGATCTTTGCTACTTTTAAGAACTGTGTCTCTATCAGTTCTCATTTCTGCAACCTTTGAAGACTTTCCCCTCGTGGATTTTATCTCATCAGTGTCTTCCACAGCATTGATACTACTGTCAAACATATCACTTGATGAATCATCCACGATCAATCCATCAATTCCACCGAAAGTCTCATCGTCGCTTTCTTTACATCTCTTTTGTGAATTTTCATCCTTAACCGCAACAGCATCTTTATTTTTCTCGATCACAGGAGTCCTTATTAAACTATTATTTTTTTCAACAGTGGCTCCCGATTTTGCAGCTTTTGGTAATACTAAAGTAGCCTCATTTTCACTATTTTGTGAATCACAGATCTCTTCTTCAACTGATGGCACTTCTTTAGTGCTCTCTTTCCGTTCTGCCGTATCAGAATTCCTATCGGCACTTTTCCTGCAGTTCTTTGAATTATTCTTTTCGTTCTTCTGTTCTTCAATATTTAATATAACATCATCACTCTCGTCACTTAACCTCTGCATACTTGAATTCCTACGTTTCTGAGTTTCACCTTCGACTATTTCATCCTTCTCTTTACACAAACTTTTATTTACATTGGAAGTTCTCATTTCACTCCCTGAGAAAATTTCTTCACTATCGCAATCCGATACTTCGATACCTTTATCATCATTAACTTCATTCTTGCTCGATGAAGACTTCTTATTAAAGGTCTCATCTTTAGACGATTCATCATCCTTCATGTTATCCAATTCTCTTGTATTTGACTTTGTCACATCTGTTAAGTTATCCACATCTGATACATTGCTTCTTTGAGAAGGGATGTTAGAAATTTTGCATTTCCTGTGCCAATCGGCATAAAACTTTTCAAGTTCATTTTTCAGTGTTTCCACCTGAGAAAAAGTAGTATTCACTAGGTTTTCAGAATTGACCATAGTAGTTACAGCATCATCTGTATGTATTATTTCTTTGGAACAATATCTTCTCCTACTGATTTCTGCTTCAATAACTGTTTTCGCGCATATGTCCTTTAACCGTTGCAAGAACTTATCCGTGTTCGACTTCAAAGACATGCCTTGACGTTTTGTGAAGTCTCTCCTCCCCTCGCTTTGGGTAGGTGAAGTATTCCTTGAACGGTCTTCTGATTTTATAGTCAGAGTATAATCTTCATCTATATTACAAAGTTGTTTCAATTTAACGTAGCTCTTACGTACAAGCTTCGAATCCTGAAACTCCTTTCCAGAACTAGAATCGGTTTCATGTCTTTTTTTATCAGAGATTTGAGAGCTTCCAACTTTCGCAGACTCCATCTTTCCTCTCTTTCCTTGTTTCAATGACGAAGTTCTTGACTGCTTTGCAGTACATTCTTTGTCCTCGTCTGTACTTTCAGTGTCTGATTTCGATTCGATATCTGATAGCTTTTTAGGAACTTTGTCTCTCATGCTCGATCGCCGGTATTCTTTACTTCCTTTGGACGATGTTGCTAACTGTGCTTTTCCATTGAACTTTGCCATAGACTGTGTAGACTTATAACTCTCTGCATTACTTGAGGACTCTGAATCGTTATGCTGTGCGCTCTTACCTATTCTCTTACTTGTTCTAGATTCTGACAAAGTTCGATTCCTACTCCTCCTAGCATTACTATTCCGACTCGCATTTTGAAATACTTCTACTTCAGAATCCGAACTGTAACTCTCTCGAGCAGCTCTAGTCTTAGAACCTCCTGACCTTTCGTCCTTTTTCTCTCCGTGCTTCCCATCCCTATATGTTTTTACATTGGACACTCTCTTCTCGGACTTACCGGTCTCGCTTTCGCTCGACGAGTTTGAATCACCCTCAGTTCTTACCCTCGATACAGCTGAACTCCTTTTTCTTAACATAGACCTTCTGTTTCCTACTTGAATTTCATCCGATTCTGCAATCACATCGTCCTCCCTATTTCTAGACATTGGTCTAGCTTTCGAGTCGTTCTTAGCCCGGGACTTGTTACTCTTCTTGGCAGCATCGGTACTTGACATTTTACCATGAACATTACAGTTGTCACTGTCCATAGAATCTCCCTGTTTGAAACGTTTTCGTTGACTTTCAAAGTAGAATTCTTTCGAGTTCACATCTGCTTCTGGATGTTCGTGAATAGACGTTATTTTCCTTCTTTAAACGCCACGGGCCAACACTCGTATATTCCTCTAAATCATGTAGCAACGTCAGTTGCCATAAACAACGAAATCTTCGTAGCTCCAAAAGCTCCAAATACTTCAGAAAGTTTTCAGATAAAACGCATTCAAGTAGCCGTCAACTATCCGCAGCGTGTTCTCACAGTAATTGCGAGGTCGCACCTCGAATATCATATTTTACTGGCATTCATGTTGAAATACACAGAGAAACGACGGAATCATAACCGCTGAAACTAATAAACAGGAAAGCCATTCACGGAGATACACCGGGACGCACTCGTTGTCTCTACGCGCGGCCATTTCGCGTGACTCGCTGGTGCTCAATCTGATTTGCGCATGGGCGAGTTGATCTCGAATCTGATTGGCTGAGAGGCCACAAGCGATAGCCAATCCGAGGCAGCTGACAAGATGGCGACTTTCAAAATGGCCGCCTGCGCGTGCATTGACAGCTGTCAAATTTTTACAAAGCGCATTTTGATTTACGTAGAATATTATTTCAAAGATTATGACATAAATCGGAGAGGACTTCCAAGCATCTCGTAATTTATAGAAGATAAGGATTGGGAAAGTTTCTGTCCAAAAATTAAAGCGCATCTCGAAATAATTCCAACGTCATTAAATACGTGTCAAGTGTGCATGTATTTGACGAGAACTCTCCGAGCTCCTGATTGGCCAACTTGGAAGCCAAAGATGGCGAAGCTCTTTCGCTGTCGCGTTCACTGTGCTGAAACGTGGTAAGCGCTATCAAAATGCAGGCGCCTCCAATTTTTATGGATTTGCCCCTCGAGGATCAGGTATTAATACTTATTTTATAGAATTTAAACCTTTCTTAAGTATTATTGTTACTCAAGGCGCTAATAAGTCTACGCACACGCGTGGGGGTTATTCTTTCACCAAGAGGCCGGCTATGAGGATTTTAGGTTAGGCAGCGTGCTATGCATCTGTAAGTTGTAATGAGATGCAACAAAAAAATTAAACGTTCGTTTAGACGTTCGATCTTGAATTCAGAGAGTTTATAATATATTATTTTGAAACGGGATGAAGGTTATTAACGGTTTTATTAAGGGGTAGTTTGTAGAGGGGACTGATACTTTAATGCAATTGCTTGTTTCTAGGCTCAGGAGTTAAGAGTCTACTTTAAAAGCCTTGGCGCTGAGATAAGCGAAGAAAAGTCACCTCGGGGTATCGAGGATGATTTGCACAAGATCATTGGAGTATGTGATGCCTGTTTTAAAGAAGGAAATGAAATTGAAATTGAAACGGTCCTTAATGACATTGTGTCAATTCTGGTTGTGGTAAGTTACATTTTGAAAACCTTCTATATCCATGAAATTTGGGTTATTTATACATTTCTTATTGTGTTGCAGATTCCTATAGATCGCACAGAAAATTTAATTCTAGCTTTTTGTGAAAAATTAACGAAGGCACCTGGATATAAGCTTGGATTCGTGTGCCTCAAAGCGTAAGATTCTATACTACATGTTAGCACAACTATATAAAATGGTAGCTATATAAAATTTTTTGCAGATTATGGCTGCTTTTCCAATCGCTCGATGAAGCATCGTCAATGAGATATCACGTTTACTATCATTTAGTTCAAATTGCGCGGAATGTAGATCAAGTGAAGGCAGTATATAGTGGAGTTGACCAATTAAAGCAACAGTTCGCACCTCATCCACCATCCAATGAGCAGATGCAAAAATTATTACGTTTATTGCATGAGATACTCCTGAGTTGTAAACAAGGGTAAATATTATTACAGTATTTCTTGGTAGATTTTCAATTACTGTTCAGAGTGAAGGAATTATTAAATTATTAATGTTTATGATAAAAAATTATTTAGGGAACAAGCAGCAGCAGTTATGGTAGAACTATTGGGAACCTACACTGCAGAAAATGCTTCGGCAGCAAGAGAAGATGCACAACGTTGTATTATTGCAGCTCTAGCGGATCCTAATACTTTTCTGCTTGATCCGTTACTTGCTTTGAAACCCGTAAGATTCTTAGAAGGAGAACTGATACATGATCTCCTTTTAATATTCGTAAAAGACAAGTTGCCTGCATATTTAACATTCTACAAGAATTATAAAGATTTCGTCGAGCATACTGTGGGTACGTAGAAGTTGTTTCACATGAAATTACATAATTTAAAGAGTTACAAGCTAATACCTTCTCATAGGTCTCAGCCATGAGCAGAACATGAAGAAAATGCGGTTACTGACCTTCATGCAACTAGCGGAAACAAATCCGGAAATGTCTTTTGACACGATCAAAACTGAACTACAGATCGAAGAAGATGAAGTGGAAAGTTTCATTATCGATGGTAAGTTTAATTTTTTAATAATGGGAATTAGCATACAACATACCCTATATGCAATTTGTTCTATTGATCTACTCGATGGTAACTCTTCTCTACGTAGGGGATATAAATAGAATAAGTACTGGCTTGGAAGTTTGTCAATAACTTTTAAGTTATCGAGACATTCAACAAACTTCAAAATATTTTTTTTCCTCGCTATAGTCTAGAAATCAGTTGGCATTACGAGAGATTTATTTTGCAGTCCTAAAAACAAAGCTTGTACGGGCCAGGATGGACCAAGGGGGACGAAAAGTTCTTATTTCCAGTACGATGCACAGGACATTCAGTCGACCACAATGGATGCAACTGCGAGACTTGTTGGCTGCGTGGAAGTCTAACTTGTCCGGAATTAACGAGGGCATGAAGTCAGTAGCCGCTGTGCAAATGGATCTTGCAACTAAGAATAAAGCTGTGGTGAATCACTGATAGTGACGAAATGTTAAGCCTGTACTTCGGAGAAATCCTATGGGATAACAAATTTTCGAAATTTCCTGCAGACGGTAATAATTCGCACTTTACATTTTCCCTGTAGTAAAGTCAAGGCAAATATTTGCCTTTGATATATTATTATGCAATATATACAAGAAATCCCCTGAAGTGCACCGTAGAATTTATTCCGAAGTACAGCTGATCAGAACAACTTATGTGCAGAGGAGGAAACAGAAGAAACGGTATCGAGAAATGACACCATACATTCTCAGTGTCAAAAATAATATCTCGAGCGAAACACAGATACCGTAAAATCACGGACAACTTTGAGATTTGTCTCTGTGAGACAGGTCTATTTACTACGAACGCACTATCCACTCTGTAACGAGACTCGATATGTTACACATTACTGGATCGATTTGTACAATAATGTTCAGTAATTCAGTAACCCTAATACATCAGTGACTAAATAATATTACCGATGGAATACAAAAAAAAAAGTTGATCCATCGAAAGATATACTCGACTTGTGAAAAAATTCAGTTTTGTACAGACCCCCAAGCGTTCCCATAATAACAGCGATTGTTGGGGCAAGCAAATAAAGTTTACATTGTAATGTCATTTTAAAGTCGTTATCACGTTGTAAATACAATATCTCTTTCGTTCGAAAGACATTTAAACTACCCATAATGACATCAGTATATTCTCTTTATTTCGATAGATCTTTCTTATGGTACATGATATAAGTTTTCATTGTACACCCACCGGTTATTCTTTATCTTGACCAGTCAGTTACTGTCAACCTTTTGCATGCCATTTATGCATTAACAAAAGCAACAACATATTTCTTTTCCTCGTTAACACCATTTCAATTCTTCTCGTTACACTCTACATGAGTACCGTAAGAAACACTATGCTCGTAAAATTTCAAGAAACTAACAGTACAAATCTATAAAAGATGCTTACAATGAATATGTAAGGATGTATCAAGTCATACAGTCCGCGATTATTAATTAATACGCGCTTGGAGATATCTGCAAATTGCAAGGAAAAGATGTTCACAGTTATATCTATGTATACACTTATTCACGAATTCCGTTAAGATGCATCGAGTCTTCCTTTTTCGATCTAGCCACTCTATCGAGTCGAGATGGCAAGTGAATTTCACTGGCCTTATTACTGGATTATTTAACACACTCAAAATCCATAATACACGCCAGGAGAAAAATGTCAAACACGTAGGCATGAACATGACGAAAGAGATGCTTCGTTCTTTCCCTGTCAAAGCAATTAGTACGGAACTCTTCAAGGAATCATTGGTATAAAATGACATGAAATCGCTCCTACAGTTACCCTCCAGGCTTTTCTTGCAGATTTTCCTTAACGATATATATATATAAAAGAAAAACTGATACTCGGTATAAAACATAAATTACGCAGGTGGGTACAGTACAGGCATAACCTAGATTGATCACAATCGATAACTTACGGTATAACTGCAGTAAAAAAAGGTAGAATAAAGAATTTACTATAACAAATTCGGCTGCAAAACGATGAAACGTTCGAAGATTAACATCAGATAGGACAAGAGGCGATCACAATGGTGCTCAACATTGTTGCATGGTTCTTTATCGTTAAGACTAGGATGACTTGTCGAAATAACTTGCAAAACTGAACATAACCGCTAGTCGGAGCCAACGCGGTGAAAACTCTAAAGTAATTGGGATACACTCTCGTAGAAAAATAAATGTATCTAAACGTTATAAAAATGATACATTACGTAAGGCCAAATTAGGTTAGAGCAATTTTTACGATCATCCGTGTGCGCTAGAAAAATGCGCGAGACTCATCAAAGCTGCTGCCACATTCTGCCTGGCAAAATGTATAATTAAAATATACTGATATATTATTTATACATACACGTGTATATATATATATATATATTTAATCTGATCATGATCAAACGAAAACAGTTTATCAATTGTCAGCCTAAAGAACGTAACAAAGCTGCCCGTGAGCTGGTATGGAAAATAAGATATACACTGACACAGTTAATGTGTACGTAACGAAGCAACAGGGGTATACCGACTTTGTATCGTTTCAACAAATTATAATCAGTTGCAAAAGTGGGATCAGTCGGTACCGGCCAGCCCAGCAAGTGACAAAACTCTCTAACATCGGGGGATCACTAGAGTCTAGATCGTTATACCAATTGATAATATATCGAGGACCATAAAATGATAACTCATGCTCGGTTCGATAACAATCAGTGGATCGAGCAATGACATCTTGTTCCTCCTCATGAAATTACATCGACGAGATCTGCGAATACGAGAGATTAAATCTGAAATTCCAAGTGCCCAAGGGCTGATCCATCTCGGGCGGCAGAATACAAATAATATCCCTAACTTGTACAAGTAACCATCACAATCCGAAGCGACATATTCAACGAGCAGTCTCTCGCTATCTTCCTTTGACCCCATGAAATGGGGAAAAACAACCCATCTAAACTTATTAAAAAATAAAATCTTTTATCCTGACACCGAAACAGTCCTTTACCGTCCTTTCTTTCCATTTCTCCATCTCCTCTCAGCAATTAGCGCCCATTGTCGCGATAGTCTGTTACAACCTAATTCTACTTAACGCATATACGTTTACATACGTATATATATATATATTTTTTTTTTACTCGGTTTTCTCTCACTTTCCTCGTGATATAACAGCCACATAAAACGCAGCTTCGAGTTGGCTCAGCCTGAGAGTCGGAAATTCCCCTTTGTCTCGTTCTTTCTCCTCTCCATTTTTCTCCCGCACCCTCAAGTGTTCACAAAATAGAGTTCCATAGCCTCAACATCCACGAGTTCTCGTCGACGTCGGACCCTCCCGTCAACGGATGGCACCCACGACGAGGTCGTGACGACTCGCTGGGGAGTCGCGAGGCTCGAGACGAGTGGAAAGTCAGATTTGAGTGGAGAATCGAGGACGTGGCAGGTCTCCAAAAACCGTGTCGCCATGAACGCTCTTGGCCAGGGCCTTTATCGAGGCCCGAATATTGTGTGGGTCGAGGGGATCCCTCGAGAGCTGATGCGATACAGGGCCCACGTTAATTTTTATACAGCAGATTCATAGAATTTAAGAAATCACCCATGCGACCGAGCATGTGCTCAGAGAGGTTATGAAAAGTGTGGAGAAGTTTATAAAAGAGTTAATCCAAACCTGATCGTCATCTTGGTCTTGCATATTCCTGCGAACGAAGGAAGGAAACACAGGTACACTGACCGGTAGCGACTTGGCCAGTGTAGGATGACCTCCTCTCTGACCCCGGGGTATGTGAATGCCCTCGTCGTGACCTGAGTCTAACGACAAGGTACACGTCAGTGTACAGAATTTCATGAGCAAGGTGTTAACGAGAGTGCATTCTTTTAAATGAACTATGGAAATATTTGTTGGAAGTACCGTCAGTGTCGGATTCCTCGTCCCAAGGTGCAGGGCGATCGGAAGGTAGGGGATCATCCATTCCCTCCAGGGTGAACATCGCCTCGGCGTCGAAACTGCTAGGTTCCTTCGGCTGCAGCTTCAGCGACTCCTTCTTGTCGATGACTCCGTTCTGAAAAGATTCATTCAACCGATGTAAACGTCAAACTCATGACAGTGGATAATTAAATAATATAGACACGTACAACTTGAAAATTACTCTGGCGTTTAGCCGTAGCTTGTTGTCTGACAGTAACATCGGTGACGACCTTGGTATCGCCGATCGCCACGCGCGGCTTCGCATTTACGGAATTATTTACGGTGCTTATGTCATTTATATTTGCCTTAAAACTATCCTGAGACGCCGGGGGAGCTTCTCGGACCTCGGCTGGCTTGTTCTCGTCGTGGGTACAGATCAATCTGCAAATGGACAGGTTTAGTTTATGAGAATATATTATTATGAATATCACAAGTGGGGCTCCGAGGGATTAGGGAAGTGATTTATGGTACCTTGCCAAGAATCGATGTTCCATGTGAGCCCTGTCACGGAACTCCTCCAGCAACTGATACTGCTGAGCTGTGAAAGCGCGTATCTTCTCCTCTGCATCGGCTGCTTGTCTCTGAACAGCTTCGTCCAGCTGTTGCTGAAGACTACCAAGTGCCATTTGCAGGGCAACGGGCAACTGCGTGGCTAAAATGTTTTAATGAAACAATTGCGATAAATTCAGGTTCAAAAACAATGTTGGGGTCATCGATTAAGCCTTACCAGAAAATCTGGTTGGTGTTTGTAGGAGATCGACATCATCCAATGTGCTGCGATCTATCACTATCCTGAACACAGGACTGTAATCTGGATTGGCTTTCAACTTGTTTATTTCCTCGGAAGACATCTATAAATAGAGGCGGTGTTTCACTGACAGTGTGAAATTCATTAAAACAGCAGGTCGATAATTTCCTCTGGTACTAAATTCGATAAACAGGAAATTGTCACAACGGTAACACGGGATATCACGTTATAATTACGTTAATATGATTCTATATACAGCAATGATGTAAGTGTCAATGAATAAGAGCAAACATCGAGGCATATTTAGCAACGAAGCTAATATTGGCAATGTACAATTGCTTTCCAAGATATCATTTGTGTCGTCCTAAAGTATTAAGTACCGGCAGATAACGAAAGAATTCTCCAAGCATCTGCTGCTCGTGGATCTTCATAAAAAAAAGAAAACAAGTTAATTAAGTTACCGATAAGATATGTTCTTTACCTGACCTAATAAATTTAATGTAGCTGAGGCGATTCTTAAGATATAAGCGGTATTATTGAGAAAACACGTTTCCTCTCTCTCGCTACGTATCTCTATGATAATTCGAGCCGATTGTCGTAACGCCTATATAGTCTTTTCTCCTCAAGGCGTAAATTCATCGGCTACATTAATGAATTATTTATCAGAGTCACTTCGTTGCACTGTTTTGCACTCGTAGCCATGACATATTGGCACGCAATATGGAGAGTATACTATTTCAGCAAAACTACGCATCTAGTCTTTGCTTTCATAGCATAACGCACTTGAAATGTATTATCTCTGCAGTATGTACTTACAACTATACTGGTATTAATCAGGACCATGGCGGCACCGTATTCTCTGTGAACTGCATGGGTGTACAGTGAACAGTTATAACACCTATGGATTACCCATGCACCGACATTTTTCACGTCTACTAATCCTGATTGCTCTTTGGTGATACCTTCTAATTCTGGTATCGTTGCAATGCTCTGTTTACAAAGGTACATGATACGTGGATAACTTTGTCCCAATATCGTGAAGCAATATAAACAAATCATTACACATCGAAGACTTCATTAATATTACCTCGGAAAAGAATGGATTAGCACGCTCCATCGGAGTTAGTTCCATATCCTCGACATCGATCCTCTGCAGTTCGGTACTCCGCGACCTTATCGAGACGTTTAAACACTTGCAGGCTGCGTACATCTTGGAGAGCTGGGATGGGCACTATTGGAGGACTTACTTATGTCTCCTGATATGGAATAGAGCGAAAATTCCACTTGAATGAATCCGGATGAACGTCTTATCTTAAAGATAGAGATTGGCTACTTTCGACTCTCTTGGAACCAGTGGCTTGGTTATTGGTGCGACACGACTCGAAGGAACATGAGCAAAGCTGACCTGAAAATCAACATGACATTTGTAGAATATCACCGTACTCGGTGCTTTAAAAGAAGTCACTGTGCACTTTCACAAAGCCAAGATACTATCCCCCATCCTATCGACTCTTCACAAAATACAGAGAGTCAAAAGTGACTCTGCCTAATTCCATCGCCAAGGATCCTGAATTTTAAGAATCTCAGGAACTTTCATAAAACTCTTCACAGCTCCTTGCCCTCAGTTGGCAACTCGCTTTCCTCTTTCGTCGTGCAGCACTTCCTCTTTAAATACCTCCAACAAAAGGCACAAATAAATTCGGGTAAATTATCCCCCAAGAAACTGAAATAGTCTCAAGTTGAAAACAAACTGAAAGGGTCGAAACCAGGTGTTGAAATAATTCCAGGGAATTAGAACCGAAGAAACGCCGCGAAGCAGGTTGACTACATCGGTGCGGCCTTCCACACAAAGGCCGGCTAACCGGTCGAGTCTTGTAGCTCGTTTAAAGATAACAGAGATTCAAAACTAATCTACAGTATCGTGTATCCGAGCCGAGGACTCGCGGGATGCGAGAAAACTCGACAAAAGTGAAAGTATCTCCGGGATTTTCTTACCGTTTCAGCGTTAGTCCGATGGACCCTCGGCTTGGCTCGTTCGGAATGGCCCCCTTTTGTCTGGCGTCACTTCGGCATTTCTCCTCGAAACACCTGCGCGATTTCTTCACGAGAATCGCAGCCGACAGAATCCAGTGACACTTGCCGAGCCGCAGGTATATTTACAATTATTCCGAATTCTTCCGCACCGAAACGCTCGTTTCGGAGCGACCACTAAAAATAAACTATAGACAAGAGATACTTAAAGACGGGCGACTCTCTTCCCCCACTTCGACAGAGACCGTTGGGCATAGAGTATTTTTCGAAACACAGTTACGACACTTCTTTACACGGACATAGTTCGTACAGGTTCCGCCAGAGATGAGTTCAGAGATTGCTCGCGGGCAGGGTCGCGCGATCGCGTTCCGTGCTGCCCTCTGTGGAGGTTATGGACGGCTAACGCACTTACCATCTGATACCCCCCAATGGCATTTTTTATTTTAGTTACACCAACCCTGCTTGGACAGAACGTCCTAACCTAACAAGTGTTGATAGGACTCATTCGAGAGTATATTAATCGTTCAACCAGATTTAACTGAAAAGAAAAAAATTCTGTTTACTCATCTACATTTAAATAAGGTAAGAAATGTGGAAAATTAGAGGACAAGAGTTATCCAGTGTATTGCTTTGGCTCACTAAAATTCGATCATATCCATTAACTTTTAGGCACTTCGCATCACGAAATGGATTTTCAAAACCGACCTGGAGGAAAAACCGGTGGAGGAGGAGTGGCATCATGGTCAGAGAGTAATCGCGACAGGAGGGAACGCCTTCGGCAACTTGCTCTCGAAACGATAGATCTTAATAAAGATCCATATTTTATGAAAAACCATTTGGGCTCGTATGAGTGCAAGCTATGCTTGACTTTGCATAACAATGAGGGCAGTTATCTGGCGCACACACAGGGAAAAAAGCATCAAGCTAATTTAGCCAGAAGAGCTGCAAAGGAAGCTAAAGAGGCACCGCAAACATTAGCTCCCGAGAAACCTAGAGTTGAACCGAAAAAGTTTGTCAAAATCGGACGACCTGGCTACAGGGTTACAAAACAGAGAGATCCCGAGTCTGGGCAGCAAAGTTTGCTTTTTCAAGTTGATTATCCCGAAGTTGCCGATAACGTCATTCCCAGGCACAGGTTTATGTCTGCCTATGAACAACGTGTAGAACCTCCAGATCGTAAATGGCAATATTTATTGTTTGCTGCAGAACCTTATGAAACTATAGCATTCAAGGTATTTAAATATGCCACGTGATAGTACTAAGGTGCATTACTCTTTGTACAACACATATTCTGTTTTAGGTTCCTAGCAGAGAAGTGGAAAAGGCAGAGGGAAAATTTTGGACTCACTGGAACAAGGACACTAAACAGTTTTTCCTTCAGTTTGCATTTAAAAACGAGAAACCTTCTGTTGGTAAAGTTCCACCACCACCGGTTCCATTAATTCGTCCAGGTCTTCCACCTCCGATGATGCCAGTACCTCCACCACCCCGACCGCCTATGTTTAACCCAGTTCCACCTCCTCCAGCTCTGTTAGCTACAGGATTACAAATACCACCCCCTCCACCTCATGTAACATAACAATCGTAAGAATCAAAGACTAAAACAAAACTTAAATTATGCTGAATTCATTTACAACTCTTAGTTACGAAGTTTAACATTTGGAATAAATAAAGGTACATTCACACACCTAATGTGGTATATCTCTGTCTCCTCTCTTTATTAAAAACAGTACAGTAGTGGCGATCGTACCAAAAATGTATAACTCTGTAAACCTGGAAGGAAATACCAAAACTTTCACATATGTACTAATGTAAAAAATAATATAACTTAGTTATATGCTAAATCAGAAAGGAACACTCAACATGAGGAAAAGTGTTGTACGCACTCTTCAGCCCGCCCGTTCACAAATCATCATACAGTAAATAAATTCAAAATAGTTTAAAAACCAAACATATTTAACATACCCAGAGTTTGTTATTTATGCACACAGGACACACGCTCCACCGACTGCCTTAATCTTGTCTTCTGCTTGTTTACTGAAGAATTTGGCCTTAACGATAACAGGTTGCTTGGGAAGTCGTCCCTTACCCAATAATTTATAATAACCCTGAGAAAATAAAATCCCATCAGCTCAGTCTCAACTAAACATTTCTCTAGGTAATTACTTACTGCTTTAACAAGATTGATAACTGGAGCCTTGCCGTCAGGGGAGTCTTTGTACTTTAGCCTAGTCTGTTCGGACACCAGCGTCCATAACTTATCCAAATTTATCGTTGGACACCATTTTGTGTTACGGCGCAGATGATAATTCCTCATACCAAGCTAAATTGAGAGAAAAGAAAAATAATTACAGCAAACAGAGAATATTAATGAAAATGGCTCCAAGTAAAGGAATTAGCAAATTACCTTTCCAAAGTATCCAGGATGATATTTGTCAAAGTTAATGCGATGATGGTGCATACCACCGGCATTACCACGACCGCCAGGATGTTTTCTATGCTTACCTGTTGACAAAATTAAGTCGCATTAAAAATCGAAAAATTAATTCACAAACAAATCACGTTACGATTTCCGACGAGTTCCTTACCTATACGACCGTGGCCGTGGCTTACGTGTCCACGAAGCTTCCTGGTCTTCTTCTTATGCGTCGACTGTGAAAAAGAGAAATAAAATTAGCCAAAGTAAGCACGAGGGCTGATCAATCGCCAAATCCCGAACATCGTATGCGCGGGTAACGATCGAAGGTTATGTCCGTCACTTATTCGAATGTAAACTCGGCAGGAGAAAAATCGAAATAAAATAAGGCATCCGAGCCAATGCTACATTTCTCCATTGTAATTTCTGCACAAATCCACTTAAATTAATTGACGGATGCTACGAAGACAGACGGATTACAACGAGAGTAAGCGCCACGCGATAAACTCACCATCTTGGACGCGGCTTGAAGGCCAAAGAGGTTAGAGTTTCTAGATGATGTACGAACGACATTTTTCTTACTCGATCTACTGCGCCATCTAGTGAAAACGAGGAAACTACGATCTCTCGTTTCTGATCACGATGATAAGTTGCTGCTCTACCGCAACAAAAAAGCGGGAGTTTCATTACGGTCTTTACCGGGCATAACCTCGCGGTATCTATAAAATAACATGAGAATATTTATACCATTAGTACAGGTGTTACTAGATCAAGATTAAAGTAGTATCTTTTTCGGAAAATGGAGGAAGCGTTAGAAGCCTCTCCTACCTACAGGCTGAATTTCTCTGAACAGATTTATTGCGTGGAGCTGTCACCGTATGAGTGGTCACAACATTTAATCAGTATAGCTCTGGATAAAGAAATTATTATAGGCACTGTCAAATTCCAGGTTTGGATTTAAACTTGTTAAGTTTTTTCCCCTTAATTCAATTAAAACTCTATAACATTCTATTCTTAGGATGAAGACGATATGCTAGAAGATATTTCATACCGCCCGGTTAGGACTTTTCACCATGCTACGAGACCGCATGCCATGGCTTGGAGTCCAGAAACATCGCTTAGTGTTGTTCCGAAAATTGTATCACTCTGCGTGGCAGGTGCAGACTTCAAAATTCGATTATATAGTAGCAACTTAAACGAAAGCGACGTATACGAGGTAATTTCAAAAGATCCAATGCAAATGAATTGTCTGCTTGCTAATGTCGTTTCTCATAGGTCTTAGACGGTCACAGTGACTATGTCAATTCTATTGCATTTGAACCTGAGGGAGAGCTCTTGGCTTCAGTATCGGATGACCACACCTGTAAAATTTGGGCTGTAAAGGAAGATCAAAAATCTATTGCAACATTCCGACTAACGTCCCCTGGTGTGAGCACTTGTTGGCACAACGAGGAATCGGGGAAATTAATGGTAGCTGAGAAAAATGGTTTGATACATTTGTACAATGTTAGAAGTCTGCAAGCAATTATGTCCTTGGATGCTGGAATCCTGCCACTGCCATCAGCTGACTGGGGACCAAACCCTTTAAAAATAGTATGTTTGGCAGCTGGTGAATTACTTCTATGGGATGTAACACGTCCTAGGTAAACTGGAATTATTTTTAACATACTACTATGCCCTGAATTATCAGTAAGAAATTTGTAGAATACATAAAATATTTTTCTTCGACAGTCGACCCATTGAGTCGTTTACACCACATATTGAAGGTGGTCTGATAATACGAGCTTCCCGAGCCAATGAAGATCTAGTTGGCAGTATCGGAAGACCCGACAATCTCCTTAAAGTTACTAATTTAAAGACTAAACAGGTAGTTCTTAACACAACTATCGGCATCATCGGTGGATTGTCGTGGCACCAAAAATTACCTTATGTATGTGCAGGCAATGATAGAGAACTTTGTTTCTGGAGAATAAATACCAAATGACAACATATAACTAGACAATGAAAAGGTATATTAATTATCATGTAAATACGTTCATACGTCATTCACAATTAAGATTTCTGCCACAGCAGAGTAACATCTTGAAGTAATATACAGTCATAAAAAAAACTCGAGAGTAACTTATCTGATTTTTTTAACAAAACACTGCTTCATTACCATAGAAAAATAAAATAAATCTGTACATGGTATACACTGTAAATACTTCTAAGACTATCCTTCTTACTTGTCATTCGAAACAGCTGCTGTCCAGATCTTGAATAAAGCATTTGAGAACTTTGTCTTAATACTATCTTCCAGAGGATAATCCTCCGTACCCAGTTTAGTAGCCTTGCTGTATATTAACATAGGATTTGGAGTGCAGATACGTTCCTCCAGGAAGCTGTTCTTTTCCTTCTTTGCTTGATCCAGTTGTTCCATGAGAGACGTTGTATTTTCATCACTTGGCTTCTGTTCAGAATCATCCTCTGGTTGATTTACCTTTCCTGAAACTAACTGATACTGTATCGACAGAAGCTTATTAAAGTTAAAAGCAAAGCATACCCATCAACGAAGCCAGCGCAGTCTCCAATTTATTAATCTCACTCGTCCTCGTCCAATGAAGAACCGACCTGCGGTCCAAACCATCCTCCAGATATTTCTCGATCAAATTTATAACCTCAATCTTTTGCGAACTGTTTGTTTCTTCATCCTTCTCAGTTGCATCTTCATCGGTCAGCCAATTCAAGAGTCCCAAGCATAGATAAGCTCGTAGACTCTTTGCAACAGAGCTTCCTTCGTAGTTGAATATACTTCCACTGTCCATCGGACTTTTTGCATCCAGACTACTCAGTACCGTCAAGAGTACACTTTTGTTTTTCTCCAAAGATGTCTGAGAATACGTCGTTTCAAATTGAGAAATACTGCCCAACGCAGTGACAATATGATGAAGCTGTTTTTCCACCGAATCCGCGATCGCAGCTAAAGCGATTTGATGGCTGACTTTGACTCGCATCTGGAAATCATCCATCATAAACTAACGTTAAATAAAGTCACCGAGAAACTAGGTGGAATTTATATATATTTTCAGGATCGGTCCTAAAACAATTACCTTTACTTTGCTGTCTGTAATGAGGTTGCAATTGTACTTCATTAAATTCTCGTAAAAGGAGGAGCAATTCTCCTGTTGATTTTTCAAGTTATCCAGCAAGCTGTATTCCGAGTTCCCTGAGAGCCACTTTGACACATTTACCAGCTGTTCCTTATTGGCGAGGATTTCTTGCAGCTTCTCGAAGGCATCCAGATGCACCTTGTAATACTGCCAAAGGAAAAGCGTGATTAATAAACTAATCTTACGTTCTCTGATCTGCACTATTTAAAACGTTTAAAAATAATTAATACTTTTGCTCGTGGGAATTTCTCTATCATTGCCCGAGCTTTCTTGCAATCACAAGTAAGCAAAGTCTGCGTGATGGTTTGATCGATCAAAGATTCTCCGAGTTTTTCATCGCCAGCTATAAATGCTAATTCAGTCGCTAGTTCTAAATAACGAGAGTCGATTCGTCGTCCGAGCGTCTTGGCAGCCACAGAGAAATTTCCTAATTTAATGTAACTGAAAGAGCGAGTTTATTAAAATATATTTGAGAGAGGCAGGGTTGAAAAATATTGCTAGAAAGTATACCACAGAGTAGCCTCTTCGAGGGAGCCATCTTTAATAGCAATATTGACCCACTCTTCCAGCAAGCTTTTCAAAAGTGGATCATCTTTCTGAACGTCTAATTTACACCTGGCCAGGACATATGCCTCTCGATACATCTTGGCATTTTTGAAGATTTCAATAGCTTTGTGAATCTTGTGGATACATAATAAGTACGACACAGCCTTGGGTATATTCTCTTCGAAGATCAGTTGGTCAGCGTAGGCTTCGCACATCTCCTGCCACGTTCTACAAATTATGTCAATGTCTTTCCTCTTCCTTGTCTCTCTCTTTTTTTTTTATTCAATTGCAATAGAGGAAAATTTTTGTCCTACCTTAAGGAAAGAGAAGGCGCGAGAGACACCAAGTAATCATTTAAACGCCTTTCCTTAACCGCTGACTCTAGGTTCTTTCGGAGGTTATTACTCCACATGTCCATCTCGGTTGCTATGTTGTGCTGGTCCTTTGAGGAATGTATTTTCTCTGAAATTCGAGGAAAGATCATGAAATTTAGACGACACGAAAGTATCCGAAATTATTGGAAGAGTTACTCACTTTCGGAGTTCAGCAGTGATAAGAGATCTTCCCTGCTTTCGCAGAAGAGAGATGGCAAGCAGGCCTCTGTATGCTCCGGTTGTAGTTCTTCATTTTTAGGCATCTCTGTCACTTCGGAATTATCAGGACTGTCTTCGCCCTTCTTAGTGTCTGCACTTTGAAGAAGTGATCTCATCGACAGGAGAAGACTCGAAGTGTCATGAGTGATTTTTGCGTACCCTGGGAAGTAGGTTATCCTCTTTCCTCTTTGTTTCTGAATTTCCTTCGCAGCCGGTAGTTTTAGTAACACTAAGAATTGAATGATAGGATTAGTTAATGCTACAGAATAATGTTTCTATACATTAATTGTATGAATTAAGTACTTTGGCCATTCGTCCGATGGATCGGCTGTATTACTTCCACGGTCCCATCCACAGGACTCTCTGCAATGGTCGCGACAACTTCACTCTCCTGAGTTTTCTCAATCATTTCTGATTTTCCTTTCGCTTTTTTAGAGCGAGCTTTTTTTCCTGACCTGGGTGCGGGCAGTACAGGTTTTTGATCAGAAAGCTTCCAAACACGAAGAGTGAAATCAGCTGATCCAGTCATGATCAAATCAGGATCCAAGGGACTCCACATGCAACTGACCACAGGACTCGAATGCCCAGTAAATGTACCTAACAGTTCTTCGGTTTCAATTTTCCAGACCTAGAGAAACATTCGATACTTTACATAATGAAATCTATCAAATATAGATTTCACAATTCTTCGAGTTTGGATTGTTACCTGGGCAGAGTTGTTATAATTACCAGATACTAAGTATCCACTAAAGTGAGGGCTCCAAGCCAGACATACGACTTTATCCACATGTCCATTCAATGTGGCCACTACGTCATACTTTATGGATTCATCGTCCTTAATGGATACATCGTTTAATTGATCTGTTATCGAGTCAACTGCATCGGCAGATGTATTAGATATATTAAAGACGGTAATTGTGCTAGCGTTTATTGCAACAGCTAGATAGTCTCGAAAGGCCGAAAGTGTTAGATCGGTGGCTGTACTGCATGGATGCCAAGCAAGGCGATAAACAGCTTTCTTCAACGAGTGGATAGTCTTTCCACATTTCGAAAGCTTTTGATCAAGGAATGAAACAGTCCTAAAATAATAGTCACCTCAAAGAAATTTCTAGAAAAAATTGCATGGAAATAGTTAGTAATTAAAGTTTGAAAATAAATATTTACCCATCTTCAAAGCCTAGTGCTAAGCATGTAAAATCTGGCTTCCATGAAAATTCCGTGCATCCTTTCTTCACCACGGATTTGGGCTCTGATAAGAAAATTTAAATTATTGTTGAACTATTGGTATTAAAAGGTGAACTCGTTACCTTGATTCGGTTTCTCAGGATCATAATAGACTAATTCTCCGTCTGCGCAGGAGAACAGAAAATATTTTCCAGGTTTCTGACTCGGAGCAGGACCCCAACCAAGTGAGTAGATGTTGTATCTGTGATACTGTCTATACAAGATCGGTGGTTTATTTACATTTACATCAAACACACCAACTCGACCTTCTCCAGTACCAAACGCTAACAGGTTTTCTTTTTCTGGATGCCATGATACCTAAAGTCATTGTTATTTTTAATAACTATTACATGGCACTTTTGATTTATAAAGGAGTACTCACTGTCATAACTTTTCCTTTGATTTTTTGCCATAATACTGTTATGTCGAATGTGTTTTCATGAGGCTCGGACAAATTCCATAATCGTAACATCATATCACCCACACCAAATGCTATGCGTGAAGTATCCAAGGGGCAAGCAGCCATACAGTACACGAAACCAGCTTGAGTAGGCATGTCACAAAGTATTGTAGTTTTATCTCCATCATATTTACAACATAGCACTCGACGGTCCTGAGCAGTTGTCCAAATCTTTATTCTACAAAATTATAAGAAATATTTATAAATGAAATGTTTAGATTGCAAGGCAGACTTAATATGTAGCCGTATTACTTACTCCATCTTCTCTGTGTTTGATCTCCAATCGTCAGGCGAGGATTCAGGAAGCTCCTTCTCAGACTGTCCCGATATATCTTCGACAATGCAAAACAATCCTCTGAGATGGTGACCATGAACCAGTTTCCAAGGAACTTTCGTTTTTTGCCAGAGGGAAAAATCCCATGAAATGAGTTCTCCCCAACTTGAACTTGCTAAGAGAAGTTTCGGCTTGATCCAATTGACTACGGTCCAATTGCCTACAGTTGTGCTTAATTTGCTTCTGTGCTGATGGGAATGCAGTGGACCAGATGGGAGGACAAGGTCAGTTTGGTAACGAGCATCTTTGCCAGTTTTCCATATGTAAATGGATCTAAAAAAATATTCATGCACAATAAAAAACTGCATAGAAATCAGAGCCGTAATACAACCTCAATTGCCCGTACTCACCTTTCCTTTGCCCCAGAAGCTAAAAGCATATCTTTTGCATCGGTACCTTCGCAAACGTTGACATCTGTCGGGCACCATGACAGACTTACTATTTCACTATCATGACCCCTTAGTTTGTACTTTACTGTTCCCGTGCCATGTAAATCTACAATGCACACTAGACCAAATTTTCCACCAACAGCCACGAGATAAGCATCATGTGGGCAACAAGAGATGCAGGTTGCATTAAACTTCCCTAATGAAATTAATTGAGCACTGTTGTAAGTTATGTTCCAAGAGACCACGTATCCATCACTGGTTATGCAGCATATCACATTGACATTCGCTTTTGACCAATCCATGCATATCATTTTTTGTTCCAGCTGCAAATGATTAAAAAATGCATATCATTAATATGATATTTACTTAATATTAAAACATTTAATATTTGAAAATAACTAAAGATATTTACATCAATACATGAGTACGATTTTATCGCACTTAAGGTATCCAGGTCCCATACTCTAACGACGTAGTCACCTCCTACCGAAGCCAGCCAGTTCTTCTCGAACTGACCAAACTGTGGTGAAAAGGTAAGCGAGTTTACTTTCATGTCATGGGCATTTGGAATGATGTCAAACTTGAAAATCTTGCTATCCACCGCATGTTTTCCAATGACAATTGCATTTTTAGAACCCCATGCAATGGTACCGTCGTTTGAGCATACTAATATAGTACTCAAGTACCAATTTGGCGATGGAGGTAAGGTTACCTCGTTCATAATTCTAAAATTCCATTATTGATAATCAATTAATATAAATGATAGGTTTTCATTGTTCTTTTAAATACTTAACCTCTAAAATAATACGAATAACACATTAAGGAGTACACTAAATACATACTTCTTTGTTTCTTAGATCGAACGTAAGAAAAATTCGAACTGTTCACGAGGAGAACATTTACTGCTTCGAATAGACGTTAAATTGATATAAAAAAATACCGGCCGGCTAATTGTATACAATCGTAGGTTCGTTTTTTCGCGGCAAGAGAGCGAACTTTCCGTCAAGCGAGGAATATTTGGCGGACATTACCGAAACCCGATATATTATTTTGGGAATTTTATAATTAATAGTTAGAATCAAGTGCCAACATAAAATCCACCATGAAGCTTATGCGATCTCAGAATATCTTGACAGCACTGACATTTTCGCGGGAATTAGATGTGTAGAGCAAACGAGTGCTATTTATAGTCCGGTAAAACGTGAATTAATTTCATGTTGCTGTTTTAGTATCTTACATTATTACTCCAGCTACACAGTAATTTGGAGTGATAGCTACATATAATTGCAAGCAACAGATAAGGACCCTTTATTTTATGTAAGAATTTTTACTTTACATAAGCAGTATTATGGAAACTGAAATTAAAATGGAAGAGAATCAATCTTCAAAAGTTGAAAACGGTATTAAAAATGAAGAAGTGATGCTTGCCAGACTCAGAGACAATTCTTGTTTACAAATCCATGATGAGTATCAGTATTTGCAACTTATTGACAGAATTATTAACAAAGGCTCCAAGAAGTCAGATCGTACGGGCGTCGGCACTCAATCAGTGTTTGGTACACAGATGCGATTCAGTCTTCGAAACGGTAGATTACGCTTTGTACCATTTCATTATTTACTTTTATCAAATGTCTAACTTAAATAATAAAATTATATAGGAACTTTTCCATTATTAACCACAAAACGTGTTAATTGGCGAGCTATTGTTGAGGAGCTATTGTGGTTTATCAGAGGCTGTACTAATTCAAAGGAGTTAGCAGCGAAGGGTGTCAACATTTGGAACGCCAATAGCTCTCGGTCTTTTCTTGATAGTTGTGGTTTTATCGATAGAGAAGAAGGCGATCTGGGCCCAGTTTACGGATTTCAGTGGAGGCATTTTGGAGCCAAATATGTGGACATGCACACGGATTATACAGGCCAAGGTATATCCTGCATAATTTCTTGTTATTAATTTAATGGTTCAATGTTCTACAATCCCCAGGTATCGATCAGTTGAGAGAAGTTATTCACAAAATTAAAAACACACCAGATGACAGGAGAATTATAATGACTGCATGGGACCCCGTTAGTATTCCCCAGATGGCCTTGCCACCATGTCATTGTCTTGTGCAATTTTATGTATGCGACGGAGAATTGTCCTGCCAACTTTACCAAAGAAGCGCCGACATGGGACTTGGAGTACCATTCAATATCGCATCTTATTCACTACTTACATACATGTTGGCTCATGTTACATCATTGAAGGTAACTTCACCTTAGAATGTGCTTTCACACAATAACAGTAATTTTTCTTCTTTATTTTCTGTTTAAATAGCCAGGAGATTTTATACATACGATGGGAGATTGCCATGTATATTTGAATCACATCTCCAGTCTTCAAACGCAAATAATTCGTGAACCGAGGCCGTTTCCACAACTAAAAATTAAAAGGAATGTTGAAGACATAGAAGACTTTGTTTTTGATGACTTTGAATTGATTGATTATAATCCTCACAACAGGATCGTCATGGCTATGGCAGTTTAATACTTGATCCAAGAATTATCTATCAAGATTGCATTCATTACAAGAATTATGTACATACCTTGGAAGAATGCATTAAAAATAATGTATCTGAGAATCGCATGAAAAGGCATAATTGAAAACTACAGCTAATTGTAAAAGTTTTTAAGTGGGCTTAAACCCTGCATATTACATTCATCTCCTTAATGTATAGCTACATCAAATATAGAATTATCGATAATTTACCAGAGCTCATTAAAAATAGGCATGTTTCGCTCTAACAGCACTAAGAAATACTAGTTCTTATTACATAACCCAAAACACAAATAATCAAATCACAGGTGCATTTTTTAAGATGGCACCTCCTTACATTTTACCAGCATTTCAAGCATTCCTTAAATAACTTCCGATCTGTCTGATTGACGTCTATGTCTCACTCTTTAAAAAGAGTAAAAGTGCGACGCAATGAATAAAATACACTTTTAAGAACAAGTGCACGGAACTGTATATTTGAAATTTCTGTAGAACGTTAATTATACCCATCGCGACTTCGCGCGATGGACCACCCACAGGATGAACCAGTAAGATGTAACCAGTGGACGCCATTTTATTGGAGGTTAAAGAATTATGACGTGGATTAAAAATCAATTAAAGTAAAGGATCAGGTCACGAGGATAAGGGCTAGCACATCTGGACATCACCAGATTGTGAAGTACTTAATTGATGTAGCTGTTGAGTTACCGCCAACGTACCGCTTTCACTTACAGTTATAATTACCCAAATGACATCTGAAAAAAATATACATTCTGGACATTGGATGTGCGCTGTGTAAAGCAATGGCCTTTGATCCAGGAAATATAGATTGGCAAAGATAAATTTATAGCAACAAAGTTTTGGAGCGACGTACCTCCAAAGTAATAACCTGCTGAAGTCATCATCCTCCATTTACTCTGATAAACGCCTAACTCTGCAGGACTGGTTAGCTCTATTTCAAGATCTGCTGCCTCCTTAGGAGCCAAAGGTAGAACCGGTATTTTGTTCCAGTTACCCAATTGGTTTCCACCGCTGTGTCGCAAGGTAATCCCTTCCGGCCATGTATCGTCCCCAGAATTCTGAATGCGCCATGACTTCCTAAACTTTGTATTAGGTGGAACCGATTCTCCTTCGCCAATTGTGCAGTCACGCAAAAGGACCATAGAAGGCAGTTTATACGGTGACAGTTCGAAATCGATGTAACTACATATTGCAGCTTGAAGGTTCCTATTGCAAAGATGGAACATTAACACCAACACAGGATTTCATAACGACAGATCATTTGGGCACTCTTTATGCACAGGTTATAACGTGCTAGGACACGGATATAAATCTTTTGCAATCAAAATAATCAATCAAAGTCACAATGAAACATTAATATGTCTACTAGATATATAAGAGACACGTGATTTCGTGGTTACACGGTTGTATATGCGCCCTCCAAAACACGCAACGTGTGCCACATATCGGATAGAGGTTATGTAGTTACGAGTGCCCCCCGGTCCAAAAAGGGGTTAGATTCCAACAAAGGTCTTACCAGTTATTCATATCCAGGAAGAAGGTTGCCGTTGTCTCATTGAGCTGGCTCTCAGCTAGCAATCTCTGCAGCTGCTTGACCAGGTCGTCTTTGTCCGTTGTGCCCAAGCAACTGAATTGGTGCAACAGATTCTGATCCAAATCGTTGTCCACGTCCATTCTGGTCTCCGTCAGTGTTCGCTTAACTCTCCATATAAATTTGGGGCCAGCCTCTCGCGTTATCACTCCCGAGGATTGTTACAATTGCGTCGTTGAATCTTTAACCACAAATTTTAAATGTCATCCTTCGCTCGACCAGTGACGTTCAATGCCCTCGCTTCGCGTGTTCGTCCTCTTGCATCCGACTGCACTTAACTCGATCAAACGTGAGTAGAGGTCGCGTTTCAGAATTCAGCACTCCGAAATTCGACCGTCCAAATTTTCTCTCAAATCGAAGCGAACCAATCGGATGGAAAATTTTCGAGGTGGAAAAAAGAAGGGAAAAAAACTGACGATGAATTTGGGAACACTATCATATGCGCCGCCATTTTATTGGTGGCTTGCCATCTATAATACTATATGCATCATGACGAACCGGGAATTATGAATGACGGCGCGGTGCAAATAAATTCATTAGTTTTCTAATTTGTAAACATGTCAGATTTGACTTTTTGAGAGATATTAATTGGCTTGTTTTATTACGGTATTAATAGGGTAATCAAGAATATTTATGCGTTGCGAGATTGCACAAGACTTAATACCTAACCCCTAAAGCTGATGTATAAATTGTTTCAGTAAATCTTAGTAAATTCAGAGGAACTAAAAATTCAATCTCGTGGTAAAGGAAATTATTGCAAAATGTCGGGTACTATGAGACATTTAGAGGAGCGACAGCTTGCAGCAGAAATAACTGCTATGCGTTGGTCACCCAAAATGGATCTTCTTGCGATAGCTAATTCTAAAGGTACGGATGTCCATGAGAATAGGGGGATTGACGGAGGTTCTGTATTTTATGAGGATTGTATTTTAGGTGAAGTTGCACTTCACAGACTGACCTGGCAACGCGTGTGGTTGTTGCCTCCGCAAGAAGAAGGGGACCTAGTAGCAAACCTAACGTGGAGACCCGACGGCAAGCTCCTTGCCATTTCCTATGAGAAGTCTAAAGTATTGTGTTTAGTAGATATCGAAAATAAGAATATTATCCACAAGACACAGCTAGCTTTGAGCAGTAGCAAGGTCTATATGGTATGGTTACCAATGAACAACATCGAGACCGATAATATAGGAGCTCAAAAAATCAGTCATCTCCCTACAGGTGAATACCTTCCCACTCTGCCCAGTTTGAATAGAAGTTTTGGTCAAGAACCTGAACGTAAAGATTTTTGGTCACGGATGCTAGACATGTTGTTTGTAAGTCTGAATATAAATTAGCCGATACTTTAGTTTTAACGGTTAACAAAGAATATTGTAATTCTCTTCTTCAAGATCGGTCAAGATGACGGCAGCGTGGTACTTTACGTATTCGGAATGTTTTATTGTGGAACACTTAACATTGGACATGGACCAGTACTCGAGATCACGGGTGGATCCGGTGATCCTATCTGGGTTAGTTGGAAAGATAACGATGGTATAGGAGTCGGCAGATTATCTTGTCCTTTATTAGAAAAAGATTCAGCATTCTTACAGGTAAATTGCCACTGATTCTTGAATTCTTCTTAAACTAGTCCATTCTATTTCATTCTTTATAATTTAGGTAGCTCGGGCTCAGGCACATATAACGTGTCTTATGGATTACTTATCTCGTACTTGGATGGCTATCTCCGAAGCTTGGGAGACGATATTGTTGGAGATGGATGAAAAATTAACGCGCTATGCAGAAAGTAATCCACCCGGTGGTGTTGCTGCGGATTTCCTTGAGCTGCTCATGATTGGCATTCCTACGCCTAATCTGGAGAATTTTTTATTACGAGATTTAACAGAGAAAGGTCTAAAAAAGCTTGGGCACAGTATTGAAATGTGCTACAGCAATATACAGGTGCGTTACCAATTGGGACTCTGATTTGCCTTCTGTACAGAATTTAACACGAGGCATTTTACAGAAATTAGTGTTAAAGCATCTCAGTAGTGTCGGAATGGCACTAGTTTACCAGTTGTCAGAAATGCGTGGAATGGCCAGGTTGGGAGGATCTTACGAAGCTTTGGGACTGAAGGATGAAACACCTATAAATAATGCTCTTCATGCTTCGCAGGCCTTTCTGGCTAAATCTTCAGAAATTAAACAAGTAATCGATCACAGTATGAGAGATTACAAGGCATTCTTTAGGTATGCAATAGATCGATATAAAGTGTCAACAAATCATCCGGTTGCTGTGTTATAAGGAGATCTTAAAATTTCAGATGGCTTTACGTAGTTATATTGAGATTAACGGACGAACGAGTGCCATCGGAAGTGAGTAGAGTGAGCCAACAAGAATTAACTTTCATAGCAGACTTTCTTCGTGGCTTTGACAAGACTGATTCAGCAAACGGTGGAGAAAGAAAAGGAGTAAATTTGGAAAAATTAGGACAATATTTACGCCGAGAGTCTCTGCAAACGTGTCTAACGCCGGAAGGAAGTGAATGGGCTTCGATGTTGGATGAAAATCATTGCTTGAAAGATCATCCACTAATTATCAAGCAAGATCTCAGTTATTCTTTACTGCAATCTCATGCAAAATTAGTCGATGCAATAAGTGGTGTGTTTACTGAAGCCTATCAAGGACTGGTCAGCCACTTTACTGTTTTTACTATTGGCCTTGGGCCCTTCGTGCCTGATATAACATCTCAAATCGTAACACAAGATAAAAATCTACTGATCGCAGCAGCAGACAGTGAACGTAAACATTTACGTTGTTTCAAAGTCGAATGCATTTTTGAGGGACCACTCACTTCTAAGTTATCCATTATAGACATTGACCGTAGACAAGGTAAATCAAATTGTTCATTAGACTGTATTCTTAAGATAAACGTTGCACTATATCTAAAAGTAATTCTTTCCTCCTAGGAATGGCTGCATGTTCTAAAAGTAGTAACGACACCACAATTGCTGACTTGCAATTTTACAATCAAGACTACTTGAGTCTACTACTTCTAAACCCCCTAAATTATGCATCGTTCCTCATCCAAGTGCCTGTCAGTGATGTGAGGCTATTCAGTGACGCAGCAGAAGAACTGATTAATTTAAGTGAACTTCTGGGGACTGCGTGGCCACGACCATTCCAAGGTATTTCCGCGCGGCATCTAGCAGTGAGTGGTTCACGAAAAGTAGCTGCTATTTTGAGTGAAACCAATCGTAAGATTCGGTTACTCGAAACAGAGGTGGAACCCGAGGATGAAGAAGACGAAGAAGAGAGTACGGAGCAAGGGGATGAGAGTATGGACACAAGTGGTGCCGTAGCAAGCACATCTCAGTGAGATTTTAACAGTATCGGTTCTCTTTGTTGAGACATCTGTACTAATTTAATATATTTATTAATAAAACTATGTAAATTGCTGTTCTTGGTATATGTAGCTGTAACGAAACCTGTCATACTGTGTGTGATATTGAGCGGTAGAATGCAGTTCTATATATTTCAGCATCAAGTTCTCTGTAATGTCTTTGTACAAGTCTGCGAACCTGCTCCTACACTTTGACTGGAACCAGTGTTAAAATTTTCCCTGGCACCAGAATATCACATGTCACGGAGCAGCCTGTTCCTTTTGCATCTGCTTCAGAATACTCGAAAAGTCAACGGCAGGATTATCGATTCCTTCGGCATGTATATTAGCAGTTGTTGGCATAGATCTTGACGGTGGGGTTTGTACATCTCCTTGGTATCTTCCTGGAGAGTTCTCTCGCGATTCATCCATGTCTATACGAATGAGATATCGCACGGTATAACCAAAAAATTTATGCAAAGTAAATATTAGATCTTACCGAAGAATCTAAAACTTCGTTTCCTTTTGACTGTTAGAATGAGAAGAACGACCGCTATTCCAACCACCACAACCATCGTCGCAGCCATTCCTCTCAATAAATTTGTCTGGCAAAAGTAATAAGAGATAAAGTAGATCATCAGTGTCGAGGTTATATTTGTTTGACTATTACCTCAAAGTCATTCTCCCACACTTCTTCCCAGTCCTTTTTAACAATTAATTCGATGACGTGTATGTTGATCGCCGAGTTGTCCATAATACCTCTGGAGATACATTTGTAAAAGCCGGACTCTGTTGTGGACACTCCCTACAGTTACGATTACCATCATGCGAGTTCTATATTTATTGTTTTAGGTTTATTATTAAAGAAACATAATTTACCCGAATGAATAATTTTCCAGTGAGAACTTCATAATTGTACTTCTGTTCATCAAGGGGATTTCCAGGTCCAATGATTTTCCGGTCATCTGTCAATTGCCAGAACATGAATCGATGATGATCGTCACTGCTCAGGCAGGGCAGTACTGCCAAATGTCCAGCTGCAACTTCTTGCACCATAACTGTGCCATTGGTCTTTCTTATCAGAGCAATAAGAACACAGAAAAATACAGAAAGGAAAATATTCATCTGAAAAGGGTACAGTTGGTAAAATTTCGTCATTAAACTCTATTATCGGAGACGAGTCTACACATTGTTTACATTTTAAAAGGCTTCTTCACTTTCGCTGAGTATATTAAAAAAAAAATCACTAAAAACTCCAGGGCTGATGGTACGTCTTGTAAAAACTGTAATCTTGCTATATAGATGTCAAAATTTTGTCAATACTTGAATTCACTTAACTAATGAATATTTCTTTACTCCGGTAATGTAGAACCTCCTATTGCTTATTTATATCCCTGTCCTATTTGTCCTTGAGCCACTGCGAGTATTAATAGTCAACCAAGTTCTAGCTTAAAGATCAGGGCTATTTTGGAAGCCAAGCACTAAATCAACTAGACCGTTGTAAGCTGTCAACGACTTCTGACTTATTTAAAAAAAGTAAGACCACGTACATAAAACATGAGCGAAGACTCCAAAATGATCCATCAGTCTTGCGTTATACCTCTCCATTACATAAGGATTCTGTTTTTGAATGCAACTATTGTTCCTCTCACATATAGAAGTACAAAACAAGGGACAGGTGGAAATTTCTATTTTCCTTTGTCACACTGCAGATGTAACTTAATATTCAGCGCGTGGGCCCTCATTGTTTTACAGTAACCAATAGAAATATCACCATACTTTTCATATTCTTTATCCTGTTTCCATACTTTTGCAATATATCCAATAATTCCAAAAAAATCTGGTTAATTACAATATTTATTTATATTGTAAAACTGAGTATTTATTAAGTTTTATATAAAATATGTTTAAAAAATAGAAATAATACCGTTTAGGAAGATTTCACGGGTTTGACTCGAACGAGTTGCTGTCAATGCCTGTAATGCTGAATAAGATGGACGAAAACATCGACGGCTAGAGATGGAAAGAGCAGCCAGAAAGGCGCTAAGACGACTTTTGCCGGAAGACCCCAATGCGGTGCCTCCAACTTCAGACATATTAAAATCTGCGCACATAGTTTAGCAAGTACCGCAGCCATATACCAAATCTAGAAGCATTAAAAATGGTCACTTACTAAAGGAAAGGGAAAGAAAAAGAATAACTCCCAACATCGTACACAATCACAGTGAGTTACGAAAACATTTTTATACAATTAACATTACTTTTCGCCGAAGGGTGCTGATCCGATCGTGTCCATTCTTACAGTGCGATATCATATTAAATACAATGTATATTAACAAGATATTGTCGTATATCCACATGGGAATGAAGACAATAAACCAGTTCCATTGAATCCTCTGGTCAAGTTTCAAGACGAGCAAAATGAGGAAAATCAGAAGATTGAACCACGTGAACAAAGCTCTATGCAGCACCGCCATGCGAACGGTCTGAATTAATATTTGTAGGCTCGATTTATCCCGAATATTCTTTTGAAAATGTATTTTTTCTCATAGTTAACCTCTCTCGTAACCTAAAAAGCAGACTTGTCAACTCTGAGCGACTTGGAGGCCATCTTGGGTCGCGACCACCTGTAGCTTGCTCCACAAGATGGCGGCATCGTCGACGGGTCCAGAGCGGCGTTCGCTTACAAATTCAAATATCATCGGGCCGACAAAGCGAAACTTTATCTCCGAAGACGATTTATCGCCGGACTTTGGAGTAAACTAGTTAGTAAGGTCAAATGAAGAGTACAGGCGAACTGCATTTAACGGTAGGATGGCGGACATCAAAGTGCTCGACGGAGGGTTCTCCACGCAGCTGTCGACTCATGTGGGTGAGAAAATCGACGGAGACCCTTTATGGACCGCCAGGTTCCTGGCGACGAATCCCGAGGCCGTGGTGGCGACGCACCTGGATTTCCTGCGAGCAGGATCCGACATAATCCAGACGAATACGTACCAAGCCTCCGTGGGAGGTTTCGTCCAGTATCTGGGAGTCAGCGAAGAGGAGAGTCTCGAGCTGATCCAAAGCGCGGTGGACTTGACCAGGAAGGCCATCACCATGTATTCTAAAGAGACCAGAGGTAATGGCAATATTCCCAATAATAAACCAGTGATCGTAGGTTCCTGCGGTCCGTATGGCGCGGTGTTGCACGACGCATCTGAGTATACCGGAAACTACGGACCAGAAGTTACCCCAGAGGTGATGTCAACGTGGCATCGACCTCGCATCGACGCTCTGACCGCAGCCGGCGTCGATTTCCTCGCTCTCGAAACGATACCTAACCAGTACGAGGCGAGAGCGTTGATCGAATTGTTAAGGGAGTATCCTAATACAAAGGCCTGGCTTTCCTTCTCGTGCAGTGACGACGGGAAGACGATCGTGGACGGCAGTAACTTTCAAGAGGTCGCCCTGGATTGCTACAAGAAGGCACCGTCTGGACAGATAGTCGCCATCGGAGTGAACTGCCTCGCCCCGAAACTGGTGGCCTCATTATTGAAAGGAGTCAACGATAAGGCTGAAAGGAGGGACTTTGTACCGCTGGTCGTCTATCCGAACAGCGGAGAGAAGTATACAGTGACGGAAGGGTGGAAGAGGGAGGGCACCTCTTGGCAGCCTCTCGAAGACTTTGTTCCAGACTGGCTGGACCTCGGTGTTCAATACATTGGCGGTTGCTGTAGAACCTACGCCACAGACATCACAAAAATACGGTACGAGGTGAACCGCTGGCAGAAAAAGCAGGCAAACTCTGTGAGAAATCACGTCAAGTGATGCAAACCCCTCCGGTGTAGTCCAGAATTCTCTACCAGACTTTAATTGAGATTAGTTAGCACAATGTGGCATTGACGTCTTGAGGTCGTGATTGTAGAAGAGCGTTTAATTATCCTCACTGTTCGTTAACAAGACTGAACGTTAAGTTTATCTGAACAATAAATGCTGTTTGTAAAAAAATTGATTATCGTGGGTGATTCCTTGATGAGGGGCTTGCTCAATTCGGAGCTTGTATTGTGTACACGAGATCGGTTCCAACGGCGTGCATTTTTCCATTAACGTTCACTTCGAGGATGTTGGACTTCGGGTTGATGCTGAAAGTGGATTTGGGCGGAATTTCGACTTTACCTTTCAGGATGTCGTCTACAACGGGAATCATGCGTGGTCCCAGAATGTAATCGCTGTATCTGTATAAGTGTACCATGGAGAGGTCTGAAAGTTCAAGGTGAAATGTCAATTTCTAGGGTTATCGATGGATAAAGTCTGGTATTTGTACCTTTTAAGCGTTTATTTTCTTTTGCAATTCTCGTTGCAACTGCGAGGACGGTGTCTCCATGGCAGATCTTAAGCTGCATGCTGAAGAAGCCACTAGATATCTGTGGATTTGCTGCGGTCACTGTAATGCCAGGTTTCGTAGAGAAATTCATGTACGGTGTCCCAGGACAGCACTCCTCCTTCGTTTTTTCTGGAGCTTCATCGGTGTACTTGATCTCGATCTCTTCGAGCTACCATTAAAATACAGCTAATAAAATTCAGCCACAATGAGCACTCGATGATTGGTACATATTACTCACGTTTAAGGTGTTGCAAAGGTAATCTTTATTCCCAGCGAGGACATCCACTTCACTGAAATCGAGGGTCAGATTGAGAGCTGTCACTCCGATCGACTCTATCTTCTCTCGAGTAGCTTGAACAAATGGCATTACTCTCTTCATGTATTTTTTCAACTCCGCTTTGCCTCCCAATTCTGTAGCGATCACCTTATTCTCGGGTAAGGTATTTTTATTTTTCTGATAAACAGACCAATCACGTTAAATCATCATCTTTAAAGTTGCGACATTACTGCAATAATAATAATTTCTCCTGCTTACTAAATGACTTACAGTATAAAGTTCCTTCATCGTTGTAAGTACGATACTTTGCCAAGGTGGGAAAGACTTAGCTACCCAGATCGTACCATGAGTAGGTTTCTCTATAGGAGGTGGTTCCTTTTGCGACTTTGGCGCTTTCTTCACTGTTAAATAATTTTTTAAGTAGATTCTGAACGAATGAGCAGCATCCATAAGGTACTGGGAAGACTTTATCAGGATGTCATCGATGGGACCTTGCTCGGGCCAGCGAGCATTAAGTATACTGTCACTCTAATTTTGAGATATCGCTATTAATATAATAGTCTCATCTTAAACTTATTATAACGTGATAAATACCTTTCCAATTAGACTCCAAACATGTTCGGCCACGTGTGGACAAATCGGAGAGATTAGAATTGTTTGTAATTCAATGTATTGCATGATGAGGGTTAAATTAATTCCATCCAAGGCAGACAATTGTAAATATTTATCTCTTGCTGCCTGTAGTTCGAAGAATCCAGTTCTCAAACCTTCTTTGTATAACATTTTGGAATAATTCTCTTCAGATTCACGGATTTTCAGATTCATCTCACTGGAAGAATTCAGCCAATCGTTAGATAGGCTTGGAGAAATAGTTCTAAAGTCTTGATCAGTACCTTTCGAAGACCTTGTCATTAAACGTGGAAGGATCTCCTTTCCTAAAAGAGTCCTTCGTTGCCAAGACTTCCTTCACCCATTCGATGTACGTGTATAATCTAAGAATTCCCGCATCTGCCATGCTTTCCACAAAATTGGCATCCTCTACAGAATCTCCGGCGTCTGCTAAGCAGAGACGCATGCCATCGGCAGAAAATTTCTGCACGGCTTCGCTGAGGGTTAAGAAATTCCCCTCGGACTTGGACATCTAACGAGAAACTTAAACTAATGACACCATAAATACAACAATATAATATGTGGTCTATTTGAATTTACCTTCGCAGAGTTTAACAGGAGATGACCATTTGCCCTAATGCCTCGTGGCCATAAGTCAGGTCGATCGGGCCATAGAGCGGTATGATTATAAATGAAGAACGTTAAATGATTTTGAATTAAATCCTTCCCAGACACGCGCAAGTCGACTGGATACCAATACCGAAATTCTCGTCGCATCTGTTCTAATGCTTCTTTCTTTATCAAGGATTTTGGTAATGGAGCACTGTCAAAGAAGACATAATCCCACACTTCCGGAGTCATTTGTTCTGCTCTGCGAGAAGAAAAAATAAATTATTTCCTTTCACCTAAAAGACTTTCTGTACGTACAAAACATCTATTTTACTTTATTCCAAGGACGTTCGGCTTGTCGCCCTTAAATGTTCCTCCTTGTAGTAAATGAGCGACTGTATAATAGGCCATATAAATTGTTGAGTCGGAGAGTGACTCAATGAGCCAATTTTCATCCCATGGAAGCTTAGTACCTGAATAAAAAAATCAGTTACTGTATTTTTAAATTACAGACATTAAAAAAGTATCGATAAGAAGGAAATTTATCTACCGAGTCCATAGGTTCTCGAGCAAGCATATTCATGAAGCCAATCCAGACACGCTAAGAAGTTCTTTCTTACTTCATCGTGGAATGTCTCCAGATTAGCAAGACATTCCAGTGCTTGTTTTTTCCAATTCTTTTCACCGTACTCTAGGTACCATTGATTACACAGAGCCACAACACACTCATCGTTAGATCTGGAAATAATGGTTTTTTCGGGCTCATAATACAGTACAGCATCTCCAGCATCAATCAATTTCTTCTGGAGTTCTTTTTTCACATCTTGAACCTTCGACCCCTTGTATTCCCCCACTAACAAAACTCCATCGTAGAAGCCTTTTAAATATACCATTTCCTTCGCTTCTAATAATTTGGCCTTATCATTCTGCGACTGAATTTTTAGCTTCTCGTACACAGTTACTGCCGATAAACTCCCAAACTCTGGAACCTCGATAATGGGAATCTGCAATGCAAACGCGATTAATAAAGTGTAACATACTCGAAAAATGACGAAAGAGTTTGATGCGTTACACATACGGGATCATACGGTAACACCATTTTGTTTTCGACTCCATATTTTTCTCTGAGAGCTTCTTTCTTTTTGAGGTCCATTAGTGCAGCATAATCATCAGGAGAATCACTAGGAACTGATGTTACGATTCCAGTACCCTTATCTTCTTTGATAGTTAACATTGGTAGTGTATAAATAATTTTATTACTTGTAAGAGGGGCAGACAATGGGATTCCTAAGATATCCTAAAACATTAATTTACACCAAAAGTATATATGTTGACATTATTAATAACAACGGTCATTTTACGATCGCCAATTACCTTGCCTGTGAATTTGACGATGATAGGAATTTTCCCTTCTTCTTTCGTGAAGCCTTGATAAGACATGTTCCGTGCCGCTCTTTCGGTGGATATGTACACGTCACCAGTTGTTACGCTGTATGCAATGTAATTTATGTCTGGGTGTATCCAACAATTTGTTTGTCCATACATTGTTTCAGGTCTCAGAGTAGCAGCTACCAAAAAAATGTTCTTGCTAGAAATTCCTCTACAAAAAAAAATTAATTTCAGTGCCTCTTAAGGAACGGCTTTAAGTAATAAGTAATGCATACTTAAAACTTTCTGGATAAGGCTCTTCAACTTTCATCTTTATTAACGTGTATTCTTGGGGCCCAACTCCTTCTCCCGTAGATCTATCATGGTCCATGCATGGTTGGCCATCCTTTGGTGAGTATATTGTATATCGTTTCCCATACTTCACTTTGTTCTTTGTCTTTAAATGTTGAAACTGCCACCTGACAAACGAATCAAAAAAGGGATTTGCATCTGTTGTTATAAACGTACGTCTCCAGTCAACCTACACAAACAAAATAAATTGTAAGTAATAACAGCTAGAACAAAATCCGATCGAAAGAATTAGTTATCATATTTATGCAATATTACATGTAATCCAATTGATTTTAAATCTTGCACAGCCAAAGGAGGAAAATAATCTAGCCAATATGCAGCATTTGCAAAGTTTGGAATTTCTTTATCACTCAGTCCAAGACTTTGCATAATTTCCCACTGATATTTGGCTGCTCCAGTTTTCGCCACAGCTTTGCTCTGGAATTATTGTAGATTATTGAAACACTTCCTGTTATTCTTGTTATAGAAAAATGTGATATATATACCTTTTTTCCTTTACTTTTATCTTTAATAATAACATCCTCTATTTCTTCATGCTTAGATTCAACGCTCTCAGGAAAATTTGGAGGATTGCCATATAGTTCCATTTCTCTCTTCAGTTTATCGGCACATGCCTTGATAGGCATGCCAGTGCAATGGAAACCAAAGGGAAACAGAACTCTCTTGCCTAATAAGCGATTGTAACGGACCGCAAACTAAAATTAAAAGGAAAGTAATTTTAAGCATTAATTAATTTCCTCTTAACCACAGGTGTTAAAAAAAATCTACCTCGCATTTGGACAATGAAAACGTATGCCCCAAGTGAAGGCGGCCATTCATATAAGGAAACGGGAAGGTAGCCAGAAACTTTTCATCCGTATTCTTCCTAGCTTGCAATGGAGCATCTATCTCATAGACTTTTGAAGTTTCCCATTTTGTTTGAACATCCCTTTCGATGTTTTGAAGATACTCAACCTTAAACGTCCCTTTCCTCTCGGAAGCCTGAAGAAAAAGCATTGTTACTCTGTATATAACCAAGCGGAACCACAAAAAAGATTAAAAAAAAATCATAATATTAGTTACGAAAAGCATATTGGTTATTGAGGTTATACTATACTACTGAGTGCGGAATACCAGGACAAGTTTAAGAAAATCAATAATTTATCAGTAGAGTCACAATCATGTACTCACCATTATTAATAATAACGTACTATCAATAGTTTGTTAAATTACAACTGGTTAACGTACCATCGGCTTGTGACACGTGAATACCTGAATAGCCAGAAATAATGGTTGATTAGTTATCGGTTATGCTCCGAGTTTCATCGCGCAGACTCTATTAATGCCAACTTATTTACTGACGGGGCTATAGGTCCCGATTAGTTTATTTCCTTGAAATGTGGTTATTTCTTTTATTTATAGATGCGTAGTTGGTACTGGAGACTCCCGGCCAGGGTTAGGTAATTCCCCATTTTTCGAAGTTTTTGACGTATGTATATATATTCAGCCAGAGATAATTGCGTCAACGGAAAGTTTGCGTTGAAAATCTGTAATTTTAAGATGATGCAATGTGAATATAATTGTGTACAATGAGTATAAACAAAACGCAAGCAGGTACAAGGGTACCTTTTTCAGGTATCTGCGGTCAGGTGTCGGTCGGGAGAAGGGACGGTACCGTAATTGCGAACAGCGCGGGCAATGCGGACATATAGTACATGTAAATATAAATGTGATACATAATAAAAAAGTATAGATTGACTCGAGTCCTCTACTTTACTTTTAACGGCTTTCAATCTTCCCGCATTTTCTTCCTATAACCTACTACGTAATAGAGCCTTAGTTGCGGAGAGATGGAGAATCTCTCTAGTTTGTAGAGATGGCAGCACTATAGCACGACACAAAATTGTTTCGTGAACGCACTTTAACCTACTTTTTATTAAAGGGGAAAAAAGTCATTTGAAATAAGCAAAACACTCCCGGCTTTTTCGGCGATTTGCGACGCATATTAAAGACGACTAATTCACGGGTTCAAATGAGGTGAAGGGAGGCGTCTACGGCAGCCAGAATGTCGGACGTCAAGATACTCGATGGTAGTTTTTCCTCACAATTATCGACTCACGTGGGCGAGAGAATCGACGGCGACCCGCTATGGACAGCGAGATTCCTCGCGACAAATCCTGCAGCCGTCCAGGCCACTCACCTGGATTATTTACGAGCAGGTTCTGATATAATAGAGACTAACACGTATCAAGCCTCGATCGGTGGTTTCGTTCGATACCTAGGCCTTGGACAGGAGGAAAGTCTGCAATTGTTTCACGATGCGGTGAAGCTTGCCAAACGAGCAGTGCAGCAGTACAAGGAAGAGATTGACGGTAACGACAATATTATAAATACCGAGCCAGCGATTGCAGGTTCTTGCGGCCCATATGGAGCTGCCCAGCACGATGGTTCCGACTACACCGGACTGTACGCGCCAGACGTTACATCAGAAATTATGGCCACCTGGCATAGGCCTCGCATCGAAGCGTTAATCAAGGCTGGAGTCGATCTATTGGCTATCGAGACGATACCCAATATGCAGGAAGCTATGACGTTGGTTAACTTACTCAAGGAATATCCAGATACAAAGGCCTGGCTCTCGTTCTCGTGTAGCGACGATGGAAAGAGTCTAGCAGATGGTAATAGCTTCCAAGAGGTTGCTTTACATTGCTGTCAGAGAGCTTTGCCTGGACAGTTGGTTGCTGTAGGAGTGAATTGCCTTTCCCCTAAGACAGTTGCCCCACTGCTGAAGGGAATCAATGCAAGATCGAATAAGAGGGAGGCAATTCCATTAGTGGTGTATCCAAATAGCGGTGAGAAATATACCGCTTCGGAAGGTTGGAAAATGGAACCTAATAATCAGCCTTTGGAAAGTTTTGTTAAGGGATGGCTGGACCTTGGAGTTCGATACATCGGCAGTTGCTGCAGGACTTATGCCACGGACATAATAAAAATACGAGCAGAGGTGAAGCGTTGGCAAGCCGAGGCAAAGAACTCTGTATAAATTAAGGTACGTCATGTGAGTGGATGAGTACCATGTAACGAAAGTTCCGATTTCTATCTAGGTATAGAAAACAGAAAAGTAAACATATACTTTGTAAATTGTGAACCGTACTACATTATTATGATATACTCCACAAATACATCTTTTTGTTTCTAAGGGAAATTATGTATCGATACTGTGCTAAATTTACACTTTTATAAAACTTGTGATAGTTATAAACGTAAAATAAAGCAATTGTTCTATTGTACGTCAGTATGATAATTCGAGCCTGTGGTTCAAGATACATAAATTGAAACTTCTCGCGAGAAAACAAGTTTTCGTAATTCGAGAACGTGTGCTATTTATTTACGTGTGCTTTGAATATTCGCGCTTACGAAATTTGAGATATGCGCTACAATTACAACACCGATAAGATAATAATTAATTTGAGTTCTCTGCATAATGTGGTAAGTTTAAGACATATTATTCATGACTACATAATCGCCGCACTACGCTACCAATTTTAAAAAGTATTAAAACAATGTGGAGAAATTGCTTATAAGTTACCGAAGAGTTCTCATTGGTCCTAGTAACTTTCTTCGTTTAAAACCCTAGGTGTAGGTGGAGCTGAGATAGCCTAACGGAAATGTAAAGAATCTTAATTAAATTCTACTTCACAGCTAGTTCGCGAATCGGTGTCATCCCNTCGGTTAGCACGCAAATCCGGAATTACTAGCTGCATGGAAACGTACCCGACAACTTCCTGTTCGCAATTTACAATTACGCACGCACGCAACGAGTGTTTCCACTTTTAACTACATTAAACTACTATCATACAAAAAAAAAAACACACTAAGTGGAATCACTCGTGCAGCTATTTGCGAACCGGTGGTTTCGAACAATAGTTGGAAACCACCGATCCCCCAGGCTCACCACGTGGAGGTTGCTGCGCACCGAAGCCCTTTACAAACGTAATAAATTAAGTTAAATATATTAAGAAAGGGAACGGAAGGGAGGGGGGATGACTCCTCCCATAAGGCCCGGTTTCACAACCCAAGTTAACCGAAGTTTGATTTTTAACCGTTAGGTTAAACCGTAGGTTAAAACTGGGGTTAACCGTTAGGTTTAACCGTGGGTTAAATCTGGGGTTAACCGATAGGTTTAACTGTAGGTTAAATCTGGGTTTAATCTACGGTTAAAGCTGGGGTTAACCGTTAGGTTTAATCTACGGTTAAAACTGGGGTTAACCGTTAGATTTAACCGTAGGTTAAAACTGGGGTTAAACTAGTTACGGTAGAAGCAGGTAACCCGATGTTTACCCGTCGGAAGACCAAAGGGTAATGATGCTCCGAGCTCGCGCTCGGCCTTATATAGGGTCCCCGACCCCGGCATGCGCATGCGCATTTCCTTATCGCACCTTAATATGTTCCAATTTTTTAGTTCCTTTATAAAAATGGATTTTCATGGCTACCAAGCCCTTTCTTAGGGTCTTTATACTTACGTTATACAATTTCAGACGATTCGGTGCACCTAGATTCGAGAAAAATTTCGAAAACCACTGACCCTTCGGTTGTCTCTTTCACGGCACCTAAACGGAAAATCCATCATTTTAAGGTGGTGCAAGGCTAAGATGAATACACGGGTACCTTTTTCAGGTATCTGCGGTCAGGTGTCGGTCGAGAGAAGAGACAGTAAAGAAACAGACAAAAGTGAGCAAGGTCGGTAAAAACGGTGAAAGCTGACGTATGAAATCAGAGGGCATCACAGGATGCGATCGTGCGACCCTGCCCGTGAGCAATCTCCCAACTCATCTGTAGTTTTCTTCCCGAGTGGCGAGTCTTGATAATTCTTTACCACAGGTGGAACAAATTCTGCTTCATAGCTGTTCATAGCGAAACGCGCTGGAAAATTTGTATTTTCTAGCAAATTCTACGCGATTGATTATTCGAAACGGTGGTGAGGAGGTTCACCTACAAATTCGGGAAATCATTCGAGGTATGTGTTCCTGCTGACGAGGAAGTGTTTAATTCTTGACAGTTCGTAGATCACGTAATCCGAGGAAAAGTTTGAATCCTTTATAACCTAGTATAATTTAATTTCGATACTCCTTGTGGCGACCATCTCGATCTTTCCGTAATTTGCATGTTTTATCCGGCATTTTGCTATTGAACATTAGAAATTCGCGAGAAATGAGTCAGCTATAGGTGTAGACGTTATTCAGAAGAATCTTTGATGCATGTGTTTTCTATTTTTATGTGACTATATCTGTGATAAAATGTTGTTTAATGTAAAGAAAATATGTTTGTCCATATAGTAATGTCTTAATGTTCATTGTTAGTTAGAACATTATTTTCTGTCGATTTTCCAGTTACGCCTATTTCATCAAAATGCCTGAAGTCGACATTACAAAAAAACAGGATGGCGGTGTTCTTAAGGAAATTATCAAGGAAGGTGTCGGCGAAGAGAAACCTTTGCGTGGATGCAGCGTGACCGTTCATTACACGGGAACTTTATTGGATGGAACAAAGTTCGACAGCAGCAGGGACCGGGATGAGCCCTTTAAATTTGTTCTCGGTCGCGGTAACGTTATCAAAGCATGGGATATTGGAATCGCTACTATGAAGAAAGGAGAAGTAGCTGTGTTGACTTGTACTGCAAAATATGCTTATGGAAAATCGGGCACTGCAACAATTCCTCCAAATGCTACGTTGAAATTTGAGGTACTCATATTTTTTTACTCTGTTTAAACAATTACTTGCATGTTCTTTATTGTATGTTATGATTTTTTATTTTAGGTAGAAATGATAGATTGGACAGGTGAGGATGTTAGCACTGCATCGAATGGAAGCATCTTAAAGTTTCAAATCAATCCAGGAGAAGGCTATGCTTCGCCTCAAGAGGGGGCATTAGTAAATGGTAAACATAAAATTGCGCATTTTATTTTATAGTTGGAAATAGTTCCATCATTTTACAATAATTCTATCAATTGTTATCTGTCTATAGTTCATTTAGTTGGAAAATATAATGACCAAGTATTCGAACAGAGAGATGTGCAGTTCACCCTTGGAGAAGGAGAAGATGCAGGCATAATTGAGGGAGTCGAAGAAGCACTGCAGCATTTTCAAAATGGGGAGAAGGCTAGATTAAAAATCAATAGTACAAAAGCTTTTAAAAATGAAGGAAACTCAAAATTCAACATTCCTCCAGGAGCAGACGTAGAATATATAGTAGAATTGAAAAGTTTTGAGAAGGTACAGAAAAGAATAGTACCTTGATTTTATGTATTCCTCTTTTATTCGTTATATTAATTTTATTGATTCAACATTTTTCAACTTCGTGTTACTTTGTTGCAGAGCGTAGAAGAATGGTCATTGGAACCTGCCAAGAAAATTGAACAGGCAAAGTTGTATAAAGAAAAGGGAACATCATATTTTAAAGCCAACAAATACAACTTAGCTATTAAATTATACAAAAAAATTACGACCGCGTTGAAGTCTGAGTTAGAGTTTAAGGACGAACTAGTAAAGGAACAAGAAGATCTTTTGCTCTCGGCTCATCTCAATCTTGCACTGTGTTACTTGAAAACCAATTCATACGTCGAGGCAAAAGACTCTTGCAACGAAGCCTTAAATTTAAGTCCCACAAATGAGAAGGCTTTGTTTAGAAGAGGGCAAGCTTATATCGCCTTGGCTTCTCCTGAGATCGCAGTAAAAGATTTCCAAGAGGTGCTTAAAGTTGAACCTAAAAATGCAGCAGCTGCCAAACAGGTTACCGTTTGCAACAATCTTATTAAAAAACAGATCGCTAGGGAGAAGAAGCTCTATGCAAATATGTTTGACACGTTTGCAAAACAGGATAAACAGGTACGTGATGAACAACAGAGTTTGTAAACAAGTGCACTGTTCCCAATGTTAATCGATCTCCAATTCTGCAAAATTTGCAATAACATATTTACAATGTAATTCATAATTTTCCCATTTGGGTGGAACTAATTTTTGAAATTATGCTACGGGTCAACAATAATGTATGTGACATTTACTGTGTGTCATCTCAAGTCTAGGCATATTGGAGGGTGTTTTGTATTTGGAGGTCCTTCGTGTGGGCATATTGTAGAAAACAATCAATTACGTTTGACCGTGAAATGTTAGTAATGTCGTAGAAGGAGGAGGAGAAGCTGCGACAACAACCAGACGTGATGCGAGGGACTCTGGGCGAGTGGGGGCAGGAGGAAAGACCCGGGGGCAGAGATGCCACCGCTTTCGAGAAAGAAAATCCCAACATTCTGATGTTGAATGCAAACGGCACCGGAGAGTTCAAGAACATGTGATTATTCTAGTTTCCATTCCTACCCATACTGCCCCAAGCAGCCGAACTGCTTCGCTGTGACTGCCACCGATATCAGACATTCGCAGTGATTGTCCAAACCCTTCGTAATAACTTAAATCCAGACAGGGAACACTTGCGTACCAGAAATCACCACTACCCTGGTGTGCACTTCTCTGGTATCCTCGAATCCCTGCTCTCAGCCAGTTAGTACACGTTTTCATTGCTAGTCAATTAAAAGACATTCCACCGATCGTTAAGTTTTGTCCACGCATGTATTTCGAAAAATTGTATAAAAATACGAGAGGCCGTAGTTCCGTGCTCTCGATCTGCCGGAATATACAGGAACGATCTCTGAAACGGACTCACGGGCTGTAAATTCATTGCATCGGTATAACGATTCAAATCTCGTATCCTCGGTAATTTTGACACAATAAACTCGTTATTTTTCACGGTGTGAAGTGCGTTTCCTTCCGAGTTCCGTTGATCCCGTCTTTATCGATCTCGCTTAACCTCCGCGGCTAGCGAGTTCGCCTGGCGATCACAAGATGGCACTGTCGGCGGTACGCGCGATGTGTGCGGGTCGAGACGACGTCGGATCAGCTGTGCGTCGCGAGGGCCAGTGCTCGGTCACTTGGACGTCGTCTCTCGGTGTTTCTTCGAGCAGATCGAGGCGGTCTCTCGGATTTCTCGGGGGGGTCGATCGGGTCTGGCGTTGGCGAGGTTCTCCGAGGCTCGCGAGGATCGGTCGCCTCGACGCCGCCAGCGGGGCATCACGGGAACAGGTGACAACAGAGCCTCGCCATGTTAGATTTCGCGCGAGTGCCCGCGGTGTGCTAGTCGCTGGTTAATTCGGCCTCGAGCGGACTCTCCGGCGGTGATCTTGCTCGACAACCATCCAAGCTGGATAGATTACCCGAGTATCTCCGCGACACCGTGGACTGGTTTATGGGGTAAGTTTGTAACGGCATCGGCCGCACGCGCGCGTTGAGGTTACCCCGAGAACCTTCCTCGAGCGTCGACCTCGAGTCGCGCGGAATTATTCCGGGCTCTTTTCCAGGAAAGGAGGCCTGTTTCTCTGCCTTTTCACCCCTTTCTACCGGAAAGTGTTCGTTCTAGGTAGAGGTTAGGTTTCTCGAGACCCGACGCGGAGTAAACATCGCCTCTTCGACTCCTGGCGCGGTGTCTGACCTGGCGAGTCCACGTGAGAGCGAGGGAGAGAGAGAGCTGGGGCGCTCGTTTAATACCTTACAACGCAGATTCTCTTGAAGCAAGGTTGACGGAGGCTTCGAGGTCTTCCTCAGCCTAGCGATCTACTAGAAATCTCAATGGAAGCTTTAATCCACTGGGTCTCGGCGTTAGATTTATTTGATCGGACAAGGGGCGAAGGGTTAAACCCTCTTTCTTCCAATTAAGAAAGTGGAGTTAACCTCTAGGCTAGATGGGACATGATGATGCAATATTTAGCATACTTTTTTTAGGTTCGTCCTCCAGCTGGAGGAGAGCCTTCGCTACAGGTACGTGCAGTGTACCGGGTAATTATAAACTGAGGAGAGGATTAAAAATGGACTTTGGGGATAATGTGGTATGCGTAGCGGACAGAGATTCGTACGTGTCTTCCCTGACTCAACTTGTGTGACTTTACAAAGGATTTCAAGTGTTCTCGAGACTCGGCAGTGCAGCGATGCTCATTGGTTCGTTACACTTTCCCTCGGCTTGATCCTGGGATTTAGATCATGGCTTAAAAAATATGTGTCTTGCCATTTTACTGGGATAAAGGAAGCCTTTCTAAAGCTGCGTTACTTGTCATCGGTGGTACATGTAATCACCGTTCTTTAGCATTTCATGTAGGCGCTGGATGGACGTCGATATCTGGTCGAATAGTTCCGTGCTTAGTGAGCCGTGTGCGGCCATGGATAAATCCGATTTTCTTGAATGAAAGCATCAGCCGATAAATCGGATTCCCTGGGACGGGAACAGGGTGGATATCCGTGGGCTTATTCCTCCACCGAGCAGGGAACTACTCTGACTCTGTTCTAACTTATCGACCTGCATGTAAAGTCACACAATGGGTTGGTGAGGAATTACACGGTGAAGCCTGAGATGTTAATAATTAAATCGTTTTGCACTGGGCTACAAATGCTCGAGCATCGGGGGTTACATAACAGCTAGTGTCACTCGATTATGCCTCGGTCGAACTTCTTTGTCGGAGAGTCCATGCATCGTGTCCCCTAGATTTTGATGTTTATAATAATCGACTAGACTCCTATTCTAAGAGTGGAATTAATTATTATATCCAGAGGGAAGAGAGGAAAATCATGTCGAAGAGACCCTACGCTCCGATGTCCATGTCCACAGGGATTAAAGCTTCCGAAGACCTGAATGGCAGAGGAGACTCTGCGGTGTCTCGAGACGGGAGGAAATATATGCCGACTGCCCGATCGATCCTTTTTGCGGCAATCCTTCCGCGAAGTTACGTACGACTTGCACATAAATTGGTCGTCCTAGTTCTGGGGGGGTGAGGGAGGGGAGGGGAAGTCGTTACCAGTCCTTAGGGAAAAATCGATCCACGTTCCGCCGACCACGGCGAGAGTCTTCTCGGACACGACGACGGATTTACAATGGGGAACGAAGTCCCGTTGGGGCGAGGGGAAAAGAAACGCTGCCGGAAAGGGGAAAGAAAAAATAAAAATCGACGACCACTCGTTACCAGGACGCATTACGAGTATGTGCAGAGTTGCTGCGCGGTCTCCTTTAATATTATCAGGTTTTGAGAGAGACCTCTCGCTTGGTCCTCGAATTTCGGTAAATCTTTTTTTTTTAAACCGAGGGTTAGGGGCGAACGACTCGCGGTAAGTGTACTTGGCGCGAAACGCCGCCGAGTAGACTTCCGAGTTTTCCGAGATGCGGAAGAGCCGCGTCGCCTTTCCTAGGAGTCCCTCCTTTTTACTCTTTTGATCTTGTTAATTAAGTAACCCGCGCAGTCGGACGTTTCCTCAAAAGAATAAAAGATTTTAACCCCCCCGTTTTTCATTTCCTCGTCGACGGCGCGGGGACGACTCGCCGGAGGAGAAAATGGCGGCGAAGTTACGCGGATAGCTCTCGCTTCCGGTTGGGGAATTATTTGCGGGCGCGTGGACGCTAGATAGAGAAAACCAGGTGGGTATTTTAGGAGCGCCGTTAACGCGAGGCACGTGGACCTGAGACTCGTTTCCTGGAGCGATTTAGAACGTCCGAAAGATCTCGTGAATCGCGTCAACGCGTTTGCCGCCAAGACGGCCGCCATTTTGGAATAACGTAACTCTCCTTTTATCGAAACCGTTAATAGTTCGGACTCTCGGGTCACTCGGAATGCGTAAAGGAAGTCTGGGTAAACGACTATTATCGTCTCAATTAACGACGCGGTCGTTAAACCCCGAATCCTGGTTTTCGCGTTTATCCGCGGTGGCGTGATAAAGAATTGAGCGCGCGAGAAATTCCTCGGGATGTATTCAAAATACACCCCCTTTTTTTTTTTTTTGGCGAATATCCATGCATTGGAGAAGGCATGATCGCGCGTTACAAGGTCTTGGACCGGGAGGTTAGCACGAGTCGGCCTTTACGCGCCGAGATTTGTCGTTACGTCTGTAAACAGTTTAAGAAGCGCGTCGCGGGATAGATGGAGAGGGGTCGCGAGAGAAGTGGAACTTGTTCGGTTTCGGGGCCCCGTTAATTGCGTTAGGAAGGGTTGTGTCGTGTCTCGGTCGAAGCCTCTTTTTTTTTTGCTCGCGGTCGCCGAGGGCGAGTGGAGGCAAGTGGAGGCGAGTAGCGACGAGTATATACGAGTGAGGCGAGCGGGAGACGCAGTCCGTGCGCCGCGCGGCCGAGCGGCCCGACCGAGAATCACCGAGAAGTTTCGCGCGTTCCTTCGTGTCGGTCCCGCGGCCGCGGCGTTCATATCGGCGACCAGCGGCATCCGCCATGTTCGGTCTGGGCAGCAGGAAGGTCCTCAAGTACTCGGCCATCGATGCGTCCCTCTCGATCGACGTCGAGGACACGGTCACGTGCTTTTGCAGGTTAGTCCGCCGCCATCTTGGAACAGCCCGGCGCCGATCGCCGAGATTATCGAGGCATCGGGCCATGATCGGACCGGGAGCGATGAAGAAAGAAAGAAAGGAAGAAAAAAAATGTAAACCGAGCGAAGCTAACTCTCCGGGCCCCTTTCGTTGTTTCGGGAAGAGTCTAACGGTTATTTCCTGCTCGTCGCTTCTCGGGCGTCAGGCCTTATCGGGCTCGTTGAACTCGGCGTCGATCTCTCCGCTCGCCTCCATGTTTGTCGCGGCAAGATTAGCGGGTTTTTTGTGGGTTAATCCCTGTCTGGCGGGACTCTCGAGGAGAGTCGATCGGAAGCAATCGATTTCGACGGGCCCGATAGGTTTTGCGGGGGCATTCGTCGGGATTTCGCGGATTTTCCGGGATTTCTCGATTTTGCCAAGAGGCGCCGCGGCCGCCATCTTGGATAGCGCGGTCACGTGGTAGGCCCCGGTTTCTTCCTTCGGAGACGCGCGATTTTATTAGGAGTCGTTCCGGTTAAATCCGATCGCGAGGCTCTAAGGAGCGACGCCATTTTCTCCTCCTTTCCTCTCGGTCGGTTTTTTAACCGCGCCGGAATACTCGCCGCGCCAAGGTAGGATACTCGACCGGCGGAGTTTTCCGCATTGTACTTATCTCTCTATCTCCCTCTCGCTCTCTCTCTTTCTCCGCGCCTCGCCCATTCCCCTCGCGTGAGCGCGCTCACCTAACCTAACCTCCCCCGTGACGCGTATACGTTCAATTCTCCCGTGTTTCCAGTCTACGTAAGTCCCTGCGTAGCGACGTCGTCGAGTGTTCTTAGCAACGTCACGTGGCTCGGACGACACCTTCTTACATAACCTAGATAATCGAGCATGCAATTTTTTTTTCATTTCTTTTGGGATACCTCGCGGGGGAGGATGCTCGCTCGGTTTGGCCCGTTATGCGGGTGGGTGTATATATTCACACGGGTGAATCTGTGAATGTGTGCACCCCACGTGACGTCATGCACCCCGAAGAGGCTCCTCTGGGTGGTGTCCAAAATCCGCGGCGATCGATCGGCCCGTCGCGGCGTAAGCGTCGTCGCGTAATCTCGCCGCGGGAGCCCGGGTTTAATTAGCGTCGCGGCGCCCACGAGTCCTCTCATTACGCCGACCTTGCCCCCGAGGTCGAGGCGCGTCTGACCGGCCTTAACGACACGTGATGGCCACGCGTCGCCCTTTCCGGAGAAACCGGCGCGATTGTCCCCGCGTTAAAACCCCGTCTCTATGCGTCATACATGCGAGAAAAAAAAAAAGAATAATAAATTGGTTCGTTAGACGAAATCGATTGGACTTGGTCGATCTTGGAGGAACTCGAGAGAATTTCTGTAAATAGAATTGCGGGGGTTATGCTAAATTATTTTAATAATCCAGGATAAATGTGCGTCGAAACATCCGTAGTAGATATCACTGGATTTTTTTTTCTTTTTTTTTTTGAGCGGAGAAAAGTGGTTTCTTCCGGTAAAGAGATGCGGGACGATATGAGTCGCCGATGGCTCGGGCGTCCTCGTGGCAGCGAAATCGAGGGGAGATGGTCGCGGAAACTCCTTCCCCATGGACCGGAGAGAGGATAGCTCGGGGGAGCGGGTAAACAAAGCAGAAGAGGACGCGTCTTCCGGGCGCCGGAATGGATCGATCGGTCCTAATCTTGGGCCGGAGTGCTGGCGCCGATCCCGCGGCGCCGCCTCGTCGTGGGACGCCTAGACTAACCTGAAACCTCCCGTCGCGTGGAAGACGAATTAATCCGAGGCCTCGTTTAATCTCGGACCGAGGAAGCGGGGACTTCGAATGCGATTTAATTCTCCCAGTTTCGCGAGGAGGGAGGGAGTGGAAAAAGCGAAATGAGCGAAATTAGCAAAATTAGCGAAATTAGCGAAATTAGCGAAAGAGACCAACTCCTTCGTTCACTCGTCATCGCGTCAATGGAGCGGTGTCGTAGCGGGGCGATTCATTCATCGCACGGTCGGTAGAAGAGGCGAGGGGGCGCCGGGAGGGACGCCCGCCGCCTCGATTCGCCTTTTCAGGGAGATCGACCGACGCCCCTCGCCTCGAAGGAGCCGACGAGTCTTCACGGATCGCGTGAAAGAGAGCAGTAGAGCTGTTTTTGTCTTTCTCTCCGACTCTATATGTCCTTCCCTTCGAGGGGCCGTAGGGCTACCCCGTGCCGAGGGCGCGCGGAGAGCCGCGGCGCCGATGCGCTCGCTGCCGCGGTCCGCCGCGGAGTATCGATTGTCGCAGCTCGCGGCGCTGCCAGCGCGCCACTGACGCGGCGGAGTGGGGAGAGGCGGCCGGTCAGCTGACCCGGCGCGCTCGATCAGCTGACTTTGACAGGCCCGAACGCGCGCGGCCCTCGCGTCGCGGCTTACCTCCGCGGCTCTCTGCCATGTTTTTCGGGGAGGGTTTCAACGGAGTGAATCGATCCCACTTATAACCGCCGTCTTTTACTCCTTTTTTTTTTTACGAGGTTACTAATATTTTCACGGACCTCGTTTAGGAGGGGGAGAGAATTTTACAATTTTACCTGGAGCGGTGGAAAGTGGATCGGCGAGACCGAGTCCTCGGGCGGAAACAAGTGCTCCTTCGCAACGAGTTTTGCAATTACTTTTTTTATTATTTTTTTTTTCTTTTGTTGGCTGCAAGGTGGAGTGACGAGCCGTGGATTTGGACCACGGGGACCCACCTTTGACGTCCTGTCGTGTAGGATTAAGGTTTTATTACGCGCTTTCATAGGTCGCTGATTAATCGCAGGCCTGCATGGATCGTATATGGATTTTCAGCGCCCTCGAGTACTTTGCTGCATTATTTAAAGGGCTTTGATTGTCCGGCTTATGTATAGTGGTTTGACTGCGGAAGGGCGGAGAGATGAATCGCGTCGCACGCTCTTACGCGGCTTTGCGGACGAGGTGCAGGTGGGGAACCACCATGGCACCGGAGAAACCAGGGCATGTGATTGTTTTCAGTATAGATGCTGTTTATAGAAGTAGAGGTTGTCGCGGATTTTTAATTTTGCCCGGCAATAGCGGTTTTTTCTATATTTTTTTTTTCCTATTCCGTTTGGCTCTCCGTCACCTTCCTCTCCGATTTTTCCTCTCTCTCGTTCTCGCCGAATTTTTTTTCTTCGTTTTTTTTTATTTTCTCTCGACATCCCCGCTGCGTACGGCATCTATACCGAGTAATTACATGGCCCGATTTCTTTCTTTTCCAGCGCTATGGTTTAGCCGTAAATCTGCATGGGAGCGGTCGACCCCGAAATCTCGCTGCCCTACTTCCGTAAGTCGCTACATGTAACGAAGGTAATGTAAAAGAACCGCCGATAAACGGGACGGATGTAGACTCGCTCCTACTTCGATGTTTCTTGGTCCTGTCTAGTCGATAAATGCGTAAACATTGTACGAAGTGGTGGGGCAAAAACGTACGGAGAGATGGGAGAGAAAAATATGATGTATTGCGGAAAACTCATTGATGTACGTCGATAATTGCCCTTACTTTTTTATCTCGGGGAGGGTTTCATATGTGGCGACTCCGGTCGACCGTAGATTCATGACGAGCGACTACGGTCGCCCGGAGTAAACGTCCATAAATTGGCGACGATCGAGCACGATCGGCCGTCCTAGCGAAAGGGACCTTAGAGGAAGTTAGCCGCTCGGTCTCCCTGGTCCGGTCGGTAACGCGAAGCGACTTCGTGCAGGAGTCCCGGCGCCCTGAGAAGTCCGCCCGTCACGTGGTCGGCCCCCGGAGACATTGACCCTCTCGTTTCGAGCAGCTGCCTTGGAGGGCCGGCAGGCGGCGGCACCGTCCGCTCGGTGCCTCGGAGGCCCCTCCACCAGGAGCTACCCTGGACCCAGCGATGACAGCAGCGGGTCCAAGATTTGGTGCATAGGCGGCGCCCGGGAGAGGGTCCTCGCCGGGGAGGAGGCCCGCGCCGACAGGAGGCGCCGCTCCTCCTCGGGCTCCTCGTCGAGGTCCTCGTCCTCGAGGGGGGGGATGCTGCGCTCCCCCGGCCGCGGGATCGCCTCGGCGCCCTCGACCCCGCTCCACGGACCGACCACGCCGGCCAGCGCGGCGTCCTCGCGCCTCTCCCTGCTCGACACCTGTCACAGGAAGATTCGACTCTTCGGCGAGCTCGTCGCGTGAGTGCCCCTCCCCCCGGTATAGGCGCGAGAAGGGGGGACCCCGAAGGGAGGCGTCGCGACCCAGAAGGGGGCACCGTGACCCTAGAAGGGGGCGCCGTAACCCCACAGAGGGGCGCTGCGACCCCAGAAGGGGGCATCGCGACCCTGGAGACGGGCGTTCTAACCCGCAAGGGGGCACCGTGACCCCGGAAGGGGGCGACCCGGAGATATCAACTCCGGGTGGAGGTATCTCGGGGTACCCCGTCGCAGTAGATCGACGTTCTAATTCGACTTCCTCGATTTGCAGAAAGGCCCGACGAAAGGAGAAGGATGCGGGAACCACGGAGGACCCTAAGCTCTACCTGGAGGAGGCGGCCCTCGAGAGGCAGCTGCCCGAGCTCGACCTGAGGATGCTCGTCGACCTCCCTCCTGGCCTGGACTACAACGAATGGCTGGCTTCGCATACCCTCGCACTCTTCGACCACATCAACCTGGTATATGGAACCATCTCCGAGTTCTGCACCATGACCGGGTGTCCCGACATGACCGGTCCTGGGCTCAGGTAGGGATGAGAATTTATTATTTACCTTTTTTTTTTTTTTATTTTTTTTTTTATCAATGTTTCCTAGTCGGTTGACGGTGGATCTTGATGACGGACTTTCATTCTTCCAGGACGTACCTCTGGTTCGACGAGAAGGGGAAGAAGACGAGAGTGGCCGCGCCACAGTATATAGACTATGTTATGACTTTCACGCAACGCACTGTCAGCGACGAAACTATATTTCCTACGAAGTATGGTGAGTCAAGGTGGAGACGCGCTTTCTCGATTTCGGGCGAGAGCGCGTGCCGCGATCGGTCGGGCTCCTTTGTGGGAGACGTATCGTGTTAAACGAGGGAAAGTCGAGCAAGTCGGGCAAATCCGCGCGAAGAATGGCAGAACTCTCTTCGGCGCCTTCTTCGGCGTCCCGGAAATTGCGCAACGATGCTGCGTCCCGACGTCGGTCAATATGGCGCTTTAACGCGGCTCTTGCGAACTTTTTCCCTGTATATATTTAAATACAAGGGTTTGGGTGCGACCCCGACCTACCTCGACGATTCATCCGTTGACTCTTTATGTCTCTCAATTAATTAAATCGTACAATTACGTAGGGTAAGACGGTCGCCGTTTAACGTGGCTCTCGCGTTGTTTCAGCAAACGAGTTCCCGAGCTCCTTCGAGTCGATAGTAAGGAAGATCCTGCGGCTACTGTACCACGTGGTGGCACACATTTACCACTGCCACTTCCGGGAGGTGGCGCTGTTGGGGCTGCACGCGCACCTCAACTGTGTCTTCGCCCACCTCACGCTCCTTAATCAACGCTTCAACCTGATCGAACCCAAGGAAACGGAGATCCTGGGGGACCTGGAGGCCGCCCTCCTGGGTAAGGCCTCCTCCAGTTCGTCGACGGGCCTTGACATTTCGTGTGTTGATGTTCCATGCCTTGACATTTTGTACCTTGACATTTTATGCCTCGACATTCTAAGTCTTGACATTCTGCGCCCATTCTTAATTAAACGTCTCTCCAGGTGCTAAGTGGGACCATTGACCTAGGGAATATGATATTTCAGGTGACGCGACGACGGCGCCTCCGCAAATCCCGGCCATCCAGGAGACTCCTACCACGACGACCTAGACGTCGGCGGGGCGCGCAGTCGGGGTTGCAGTTCCTGAGACTAGGTGACACTAGGCGTATTCGAGGGGAAGACGAAGAAGAAGCCAATGAACTATCCTTTCCTCTGATTTTTCCACCCGGTCGGATCGTTCACGACCGGTGGGAAGACAGGTCCGAGGCGCCCTCGGGACGATCCTGTAAAGAAAAAAAAAAAAGAAAGAAAAAAAAACTAAGTAGTACCTGTACATAGAGAAAATGAGAGAGAGGGGGGCGCGAGAACAGAGCTACGCAAGGATGTAATTAGGTTCCTCCGTTTGTTGTTTGCGAGATTGTACATAATTTATTAATGGGTAAGACGCGCGCGATCGGGAGGAGAGGACGATTATTGACTATATAAATATATATTATATCGACGAACGTTAGTTGCTATAAGGAGGAGGAGAGAAACACGTTGTTCTGTAAAGAGTGGCCAGGAAGCGGAGGAGGTGGGGAGACACGAGGGGAGAGAGAGAAAAAAATGAGGAGAGAGGTACGAAACAATAACGATATTGTAAAGTTTAAATAAAACCAAATATATACCTGGTGTTAAAGCCAAGGGTACGTTGCGAGCGCCTTGAGACCTGAATTTTAGGATCGTTCTGGATCGTTCTAGATCGTTAGTTGTTTCAGGGCGGAGGAATCTACCCGCGGACTTCGCAGGGTCGACTTCTTCAGGGTGGGTGCTCTGATGGTTCTCTTCATTTGCAGAGTCCAATGGTCTCACCAGGAGGTCGGTAGGTGTTCTTCACCTCGGCCAGCCTGCAGGCCCTGAAGAGGTGAGCCACTTCCCTGAGGAAGAACCCCAGGGCCTCGGCCAGGGGCTCGCAGAGGTCCCTGAAGGAGGTCGCCACGTTGTACAGTAGAATCAAGACCGGCTGGATCACCGCATTGAACAGGATCGACAAGAACGGCTTCAGGAAGTAATCTGCGAGGAGCTGCACCATCCCCACTGTTAAGGGCCTCGTGATACTGAAGAGCAGGAACCTGAAGAGCTGCAGGATGAACGCGGTCAGGAAGGCCACGCCGACGTGGATGGTGCCGAATATCTCGGCCCAGAACCGGGTGGCGTTGTAGTCCGCCTTTTCCGCGAATCTCTCCGCTGCGACGATCGGCGGGGAGTCGGTCGTCCGGTAGTACCTTTAAGGAGAGGACGAAGAGCTCCGATATAACGACCTAGTTAATAAGCAATGCCCTCCAGAAAGGATATTCACTTACTATCAATCTATACAAGTTATACCTACGCCGAGTTCCCGTGGTCGAAATAGTAAATGTCTATCCTCTCCGTGGTCTCTTCCTGGATGGACTCCCTTTTATTTCCGGGAGCCTCCTTTCTCTTCTCCCGCTTTGGGATCTTCACTTCCGAGGTGACGAGCTTTGCTTCCTCTCCGGGTCTCTCCTTCGGTATACCCTGCGTCCCTTCGGGTACCTCGTAATCAACCCGCGTAATGATACAACGATTTATCCTGGCCTTTGTCTAGGAGTTGGGTAGATATTTCTTATTTTAATTGCGCAAACCTTGGAGTCGCAATCGTCTTTCTTTGACCTCAGAGGGTGTGATCCTTCCTTCGCGGTTCCTTCAGGGGGTCTCCAGTGCTGTCGGTACCACAGTGCTCGTTGCGTCTGCGAAATGTCTAAAGTTCCTTCTTTGTACACGGTGGCTATCGCTTTCACTCAATTTAGCTAGTGGAAGCCTCTCGATTACCTTGGTTGTGCCTCAACGGCATGCCGCAGGTGTTCCTGGAAAATAAGTAGCGCAATTGGTCGGCAGTGACGCGGCGACTCGCGTAGTACTTTTCATTCGTCCTTACAGACTGTGCACGGGACAGCAGCACGGAATAGGGAATTCCGTCGGTATCCTCCGTTCTTGATTGTCGTTCGCGTTTCCCAATTCCGGGGGACAATTCGTTCGTTGGGATGACGTTTGCGTGGCTTTCCTCGCCGTGGTTATTTTTCCAACTGCACAGCAGTGCGGACAGGTGCATCGTTTCCCTGAAAATTCAGCGTTCACGATACCGTGGTCCAGGAATTGGGATTTCTTTTTAGCGTACTCGTCTCCACGATCTCGGCACCTTTTAGGTTGCTTTCATTGGTTTCAGATGCGACAGTGAAACCATGGTCGGTTGCTAGGGACGCGTTCGACGGCTCCGAGGTGTCGGAAGAGTGATACTCCTCCTCGACAGTCATTATCCATGAATTAACGCTTAAACGGGGAAACCGAAAGTAAAACGAGAACGCGTGGCGAACCAAGCCCAACAAGAAACTGTCAACGCTGTCAACTTGACAGCTTGTCATGTCTTCTTTCGCCCCGAATTAAAGGCCAATTTGTGCCGATGCGAGATTGCCCGATTAAACGACTAGAACGAACATAATGAATACGGTACCGGAAAAATGAAGAAACAGGAGACATAATAGACGAACCATTTATTATTAATATTCGTAACGCTGACTTACACGGTACAATTGATAATATCCTGGCGATCTTTACATCAAGCGACGCCCTTAAACTCGGGCGCGGCCTTTCCTCCCCTTATCACTCTCGCAAGCTAAATATAATCTGTCATTCATTTATTTATTCGTTTATTGTATATAGACCAGGTCGACTCGAGGAAAGTCCACGAGAATAATGTACAGCGTTTTGCACGAGCTGCACCGACCCTCTGACGTTAATTTACACAAGGTCCATGGACAGTGCATAATTGTCCGTACACCGCCAATTGACAAGAAACGAGCGCTAACGCGTACAATAATTAACGGCGATGTACATAAATTTATCCCCCTCGCAATATCAATTCGACTAGAAAGTGGTTACGCTAAGATAAGACATCGAGTCGTTTAATCTCTCTTTTCTTCTTTCTTTTTTTTTTTTTTAATTATCTACGACATGATTTCCTCCTCGCCGCGCAAAAGTAGGAATCTCACGGCGACAAGTGATATCGTTTGTTCATTACTTTTAAGTATAATCGGTATTAACGTCGATATGGAGCGTGGACACGTAGGTGTCTCGAATTCGCATTGGTGTTCCTAAAGCGGTGCAAAAGTGCACGTCGCGGATAATTAGAGACGTTCGGAGGTAAAGGCCGGACATTTCGAGCTCGTCTCCCAATTACCAATTTGTCCCGGAAAAAATTGACAAAAGTCAACAGACATCGCCAGTTAATTTCAGATATCGCGTTTCCTTTAACGCTACCTTTTGTTTATTACCGTCGACGCGTTTGGGGATTTTACAACCGAGCTCCGTTTACGGTACACCCTGATAACAAATTCCAGGACGCGGCGCAAAAGTTTGGATTATCCTAAAAAGAGGTTTAGAATGGCGTGTTCCTTGCCATGTAGCAAGAGATTCGGACAAACTCATTGTCGGGACACAAACGAGCCGACAAAATGTCCGGCGGTCGCCGCGGTTTCTTTACGGAAGCGACACACTAGGATAATAGACATTGCCGCTGTGAATGAACATAGAAAAAAGGTATATATATATATTATATATATATATACACGCACACGCACAGGGGAACGAATGTCGGAGGTGCACTTAAGGACGAGCTTAGAAGTAGGATTACGCGGCTTAGTTTTAAAAAATATACTGTAAAGAGCGATCGCGCTTAGTGGTCGACGTATAGCTCGCCGAGGGGACGAAAGACTTCGAAGAAGTTGCAAGGTCGGCAGAAGGTACCTCGAGGTACTCTTCCACGTGGTACTCGACTTTGACTTTTTTACGCGGAAATTCTGGGACTTTGGGGATTTTTATGGGGTTTTTAAGGGGTTCCTTAAGAATTCTCGATGGCGAATGGAATGTAGAGAGCGCGTAAGCTAGTCGTTGGTTTCTTTGAACATGGAAAAAGCCGTCCTCGCAAGGATCATGAAAAAATACTCGCGCACGTACAAGAATATCACTCTCTCCTTAAAACCGGTGCTCTCTCTCCCCTTAAAACCAGTGCCGAGAGAGCACTCATGTAATGTGCTAAAATCCCAATATGCAAATCGGAAATCGCTCGTTAATGCTCCGCTAATGGCTTACCCATGGTCTTGTTGCTATTAACAATAATCAGGGGTCGCGTTAAAAAAAAAAAGATCCCTTTTACCCGCCTGGCGAGACCTTTAAAAATATATCAACGTGAAGGGTCCGCTTAAAAAAAAATGTCTGCTACCGATATTCGCGAGAAGGGACCTCTTTTTCTAATGTCTTTTCTCGCGACGTGATAAGGGACATCTAATCCCTGGTTAAAAATTACGTTACTTAGAGCTAACAGAATATCGAGGACGAGGAGAAAGAAATTAAGTCCCCGGACTTAATTATTAAAAAAAAAAAAAAAGAAAAAAAAAAGAAAGTATCTCAGAGGACTTCGACGTGGCGAGCGATCTATATTTCTTCCCCCGCGTTTTCGCCCCTTGATAAGGCAACGCGATAAGCGACAGCGAATCGCCAGGATTAATTCCACGCTCTGTCGAATCCTCGAGATCCCGGTTTTTGCGAGAGTTTTATGCGGTACACGATTTTGTAGGACATAACGACGGCTAATGGTAATTGCGCTCTCGGGTATAGTCTTCAAGTATAGTCACGACTAGGACATTTAGAATTTCGATTTCGCGTATGTACAGTACAGAGAGTAGTCGCCTTCAGGTCCTAGACTATCGTTGCAACTTTACGTTATCCATTCCCTATTTTCTTTTCTTTTTTTATACAGGTTAGACGCTCTCGAAGAAAATTCCTATTTACAAGCCACGTGATCACGTTTGCGGAAATGGATTATTTCTCACCCTCGAAAGAGTTTCTCGATTAAGTACGACCTTGCCCTTTGCCAATTGTCGTTTCTTGTCCTCGCGTTTAATTTTTTTTTTTCCTTTGTTCTTAACCGATCGCATCACTCTGTGGGTTTGTGCGTTGTTATGTCGGAGGAATATACAGAATTCGCAACGCATCAACGACGGCCAATTTCGAGGTGTCCTTTAATTGCGTAAATTGTCTTCGAGACGATTACGCGAACAATTCGATCGATCCCTCGAGAGCTATTCGATTGAAACGTCCGCTGGACGATTTGTTCGCATTTTAAATACAATTACGATACAAAAGTAACGCTCCGGAAGCTTTGAAGAAGCGCGCGGGAAACTTAAGTAGGCGTATAGAAAGATCAAAGAGGGGGCGATAAATAAATAACATATAAATCCTTGCAGATAGTTAAGCGCATTTAAACGTCGCATTACACTGACTTTTGGTGTATAATCACACTAGGTGAGTCTTATCAGGAGTGTCGGTACACTCCTGGAACTTAATCCTTAACTTAATCGACTATCAGTAATAATTAGAAGAGAGAAAAGAAGAACAACAGAGACGAAAATCAAAAGCAGACGTTAACGAGACGTTCCCGCTTGGATTCCGGTGCTGCAGACTATTTATTGCCATGATCGTGCCTAACTCGCAAGTTCCGAATGGAGGTCTTTGAACTCTTGTCAGGATAATACGCGATATCACAGTAAAACCAAAGTTAAAAGTAAAGGGTTAAAAAGCGGTGTTCCTCCCTCGCCGCTTTTTAATTCGCTAAGTCTCTCCTATCTCCCTTGAGACGTCGACGGAACATTGATCGAGAGATATTCGATTACAATTGGTCTTCAATGGCAATAACGGATATATTCGGGCGTGATCGCTAATTGCGCGTACCGAGAGAAAACTTCGATGTTCCGTTAATTGTCAGCAGTGCACGTGTCAAGGGCGCAATGAAAATCGGACACAAATTATCGGGATGAATTAGTCGAGGCCCACAGGGGAGGGCAATGAGTTGTACCAGTTTCCAATAACTTGTATTAAAGAAAAGAAAAGAAAAAAAAAAAAATAATACATGATCCCCGAATTGCCTCCCATCAGTAGACGACCAATCACCGGTTGCAATTAATTGCCTCAGTAATTATTGTCCTGCCATGTTCCTCAAGACGTAACGACCCGTTATCAGAGGCATGCGTGATATGGTGTCAGCTTCTGATGGCTATAGAAATCCCAAAGGGTGGAAACGACATCCCACCCTGTGTTAATTCTGGTCAACGGAGAACTATCCGAGTTATCTCTCGCGTTAACATTAATCCGCCTTCCACTAACCCGATGCATTTTTTACAGGGTTCGGGACAAATCGTCCCCCCTGAAGCGGCCCACTGATGAAGCAGTAGCATCGCTTCGGTCCAAGTCCAAGGAGACGCCGAAACTCGGATTTGGAGATTTCCTAGACGTACTGGAAGTTGTCCTTCGCAGCTAGGAGAGGCAACTTCTCGACGCTCTGCTTGATGTCGAAGCTGTGCAGCCAGTCGGAGCTGGGCTTCGCCTTTAGGCCGCAGAAACTGCAGTTGCAGAAGTCGGCAGCATTCTGAAGAGCCCCTCGATGGAAGGGATTGCCCTGTTTGAAGTGCTTGTAACGGCCAGCGTTCATGCGCTCGTTCGTCGTCATGCCCAGTACCATGATCTAAGGGGAAGATGGATATGTTGATAATATGTGATAAGGGTGACGATTTACCAATCTGTAAATAATTTCTCGACAAGTTACGACTCACCTGGTAGCACTGGCACGCCAAAAGGGTGTTCACCCAGAAGGAGTGGAGTGCGGTGTTCGCTGCGACCCACACCACCCACGCATCGCAGGTAGCAGCTGCGACCAGGTAATTGCCTGCGCTGTGACCACTGGTCAAGTTAGTCCAGCACTCGAATTGCCAATACTGGACACTGGCCGACAGGACGACGATGCAGAGGCCAAGCAAGGACGCGAGGAAGCCGAGGAAGTACCTGTGATTGTGCGCCCCTGGAAAGAGGAGCCGGAAGTCGTAGGAATTTCTCCAAGCGAGGGTCGCTTACACCTAGTAGGTAACTCGAGGAGAGGAGGGTGCTCCAAGACAATGACAATTGCTTACCGATACAATTATTTACCCAGGGACAGTGGTGGTCGAATCGCGCCACGCAGCGGTCGCAGGTGGAACAATGCTTCGAGCGGATCGGCCTTCTGACTAAGCAGCTGCTGCAGAACCACTGCGGCTCGAAGCCGCCCGACTCGGCCAGCTCTATTATCGTCTACGAAGGAAAAGGAAAATCAATGAGTTAAGGGAAACGCGATAACGTGGACTCTCGACGAAAAAGAAACCTACGTTCAATTTGTCCTCCTGGGTGGCCGTTATCACCCCAGGATCTCCACGCCAAGATTGCAGGAAACAGATCCACAGAGGAACGGAACCGCTGACCAAAAGCAGCCACAAATACCAGGCCGCGTGCACGCCTAGCCAAAATATCCATGTCACGTATATCCACATCTAAAGCAGGAGAAACTGATATAAGCGATCTGGGGATACGCTTGATACGTCGTAATCGAGAATATCGAGTGCAGACTGGATCCTGATGGCTTATCGGGTGAAATAGTTCTCCCTGATAAGATACATTGGTGCTCTACTGATCGATAGCCTCGAAGTGACAGGTTATTCTTGTGGCAACGAGGACTGATTAGATGTCATTTCTTAATTAGGTTAAGACGACTCACCTTAGTCGCCAGGTAGATGGACATGGGCAGGACGTGGAACAGTCTTTCGTCATAGAGGAAATGCTTCGCTAAGTAAACTGCTATGTACAGAGTGAGGAAGGCACCTAGTTTCATAAGATAATCCAATCCACTCTGGAAAACCATGCCGATCAGGTAAAACAGGATGAATGGGGTGCTAACCATGCAGTACCACCGGACTCTCTGGAAAGGAATCTGAATTACTGTCCGATAGATTATTTTCTATAGCAGAGTAAATTATGAGTTCTTGGGTTAGTTTACCTTATCTCTACACCATGCTCTCGTTCTGCCCTGCTTCTCTCTAATTTCTTGGCTGACTTTGTGTCCGAGCCAAGCAGCTCCGATGTGAGGACTGAGCAAAGTCTGCGGAGTTTCGTTCTGGAAGTTTGGAACGTCCAGAGCTGCTCCGTGTTGAATTAACGTAGATATTGCTGTGTGATTTTTTGCTATAATCGCCCAATGTAGTGCCGTATTCCCGTGCAGATTGTCTGTGAGGGAGTGCGATGCACCCAGAGTTAACAGGAGACGAGTAGGATCCAAACTGTAACAATGACATTTTGTTGGTATCGAAGTATTCGAATCGACAGGAATTTGTAACTATTCACCTGTTAACTTTGTAAGCGCTCCACATGAGCGGGGTCATGGCACTTCTATCAGGCATGTTTGGATTCACTCCTTTTGCGACTAGATATGCTACTATGGCCGTGTGGCCAAATTGTGCTGCCAAATGTATGCAGGAAAAGCCCTCAGAGTCTCTGAGCGTTGGGTCAGCTCCTGCTCTCATTAATATCACAACCGTGGATAAATGACCTTGCCTGAAAAAATTTAACGAAGCATTAAATTCAAGTAGTTCAATAGTTACATACTTTTCAGATGCTATCTTAATATTAACTATATCAAGAGGTGACCAACCTCGTAGCCCAGTGGAGAGGCGTCGAAGCCAATTCCCCACCGATCGCATCGACGACGGCTCCTTTGGCGATCAGATACTTAACAATTTCCCTACGATTATTTATCGCAGCCCAGTGCAATAATGTAACCGTCTCGGAATCCGGTTGATTCACGTCTGCTCCCGCTTCCACCAGTTCCGTGACACGGTCCAATGCTCCATACTGCAGAACATGTAATTATTATTAAATTCCAGTATAAAACCCATCTTCAAATAGACGTTATCACCCTATTCACCTGCGTAGCTCTAACGATATCGAAGGAGCTACAATCTTGAGTCGCCGGCCTAGCCGGCTCTTGTTGTAGACTACTGGAATCTTCGGGTTCCCCGCTACCCTCCCCTTGGCAAGCAGTTTGCATTTGCAGCGCGTACATGCTGGGCAAAAACAGAATAAACAGGTCTTTAAATATTCAGAGCATGCACCGAGTGCAACTCTTCCAGAAACCTTTTGCTGAATAAAACTCGTAAAGGACCGAACATTAAATTCGGCCGTTCTTCCGTCATATTAGTTCGAGCGCCCATAAACGTTCAATTACGCCTCTAACATCTCTGAAACATTAATTATATGAGATCTCAGTTATACAACGGATCTAGCTACCTGGCGGTAAACGATGAAGTAACTGAAGTAAAGGTTAGGTGACTCTCAGCCCTCTCGGGCGGCGGGCGAGTCGCTCCGTCGCTTCGCGCTTACCTCGTAAGTTATGACAGTTCCTTGATCGCTCGTATATATTGCCCCTAGAGAGGATGTTGCCCCTATTATTTTCGCGCGCGAAAAAACAAAAAAAAAATGGTTCGAGCGTGTCAGGGCGAGAAATTCACCAAGTGGCTCGGGGTGGGGCGCGTCGGCCCATCTCGGAGGAAAGCTCGACAAAGCTTGACCTTATCCTCGACGTGGGAGGCGCCAACCCCTTTTCCACCACCGTGGCTTCCACCCCGTTGCGATGCGTCGACGAGCACGGACGAGCGTTAAGAAATGAGCCTCTTCGCCAGGCTTATTCTAGGCATAGCGATTGATAGCGATCCGCCGTTCTTCCGAACCTCTACTAGCGCGACTCCGATTTCACGCGATGCATCGCGTGCGTCGCTACCGACTTCGCTCCTCCACCGTAGAATTCTTCTCTTTGCGGTTTTACGGGAAGCTTTTTATTGACTAAACCTCCGACACTCGGTCGGTACGAGAGAAGACGCTAGGGGGATGCGACTCGTGGCGTGCTCTGTTAGGAAACTAAGACACACCCCTGCCCTTGATAACCTCACATTTAACGATAGTCGATAATAGGTGATGAGGTGTGTCGAGAAAAGTCACCCGATAAGTTACACAAATTTCAGATATTGGTAGTGACATCTGTAGGTAGTGAGGTATACTACGTATAGAGTAGTGTCGGTAGGAAGTGGAGTTTGATACCGAGTTCCGCTGTCCCATGACAGATGACGCGCGTGGCGCTCGCGGAGCGCGCAGTCAGTGAACCTTTGCGAGGCGCGTCGATTTCGTAAGTCGGAATCTCGAGGTAACTGGTAAAAGGTCGTCGCATCGGGTAACGCCGGCGTGGTAACGCGTTAATACTCCAAGAAGGAGGCCGACTCGTTTGGTCGCGTTTATCACCCCGGGCGTCCACTTCCTCCCGCCTGAGACCCGCAGCGACAGAAAAATGGACGTGAGACTGGCGTCCCGCGAAAGGTTCTCAGGACGATAGGGAGTCCCGGGAGCGTAGATTCATTGTCCCGGGGTTATGGAACTTCTACGGCTTGTTAACATAGGGGAAAAATCCTCTCACGGTGCAAAGTTCACGGCCGGCTGGACGATCTTATCGCGATTCCCGTCTCCGGGGTCTTTGTCTCGCTCTACGCGAAATTACACATCTCCCACGAAGGATAGAGCAGCGGGAATAGCCTCGCCGCAAAAAAAGGACGAGTCGAGTCCTGCTCCTCGAATATCCCCCAGCACCGATGAGGATTTCTCAATTTTTACGAATTTTTTTAATAAAACTTCACCCACCTCGCGCCATTCGAGCGTCCCTTCGGGCGGCCATCTTGGATTTCCGTGCAGAAGCGTCGATCCGTATTCGACTGAAAAATCGCGATATTATCCGCGACGAGGGTCAGATTTTCGAGAAAGAAACGGTACTCCTCGTCACGAGGAGATCAGGAAACGGATTCGTCCTTGCGGGGAACTTTTCGCGCCGTCGAAAGAAGTCCAATTTGCCGGCCGTAAAAATCGCGAGATTTCTTTATTGCCGCCCGCGACGCGCTTCCGCGGCGGGAAGCGATTTAACAAAGTCGCCACTCGGTCGGAAACGGCCGGAATGCCCTCCCGGAGGGGCGAAATGTCCCGCGAGAAGGTTTTTCGCATCGTTCGCGAGATGTTACGGGGCTAGAGGGGGCCGAGGGGGAGGAAGAACCCCATCGGCGAGGGGACTTCCATCGCGCTAATGGATAGGCAATTCTCGGCGGCGCGCTACGTCGAGTAAACGCTCGCGCGGAGGTAACGTCTGCCATATGCCGGGTGGAAACCGGCCGCGATTTTTGCCGGCTAGTCGGCGCGAGATAAACGGCGAAATAAAATAAAAGAGAAAGAAAGAAAGAAAGAAAAAAAAAAAAGAAAATCGAATGGCCGCGTCCTCCAGGCGGAATTCGCGAGGTGGCGGCGACCGCGGACCGAATCGCCGCGTCCCATCGCGTTAAGAGCCTGCAAGGGACCATATGGGTAGCGCTCCCGCGCCAAGTACACCGGGTACTCGAGACGATGGATCTCTACGTCAAGGGTACCTCTTGAGAGGCCTGAATTTCTAAGATTAATTTGGAATAAAATCGGGATGACGCGAGGGAAACCTCGCAGACTCCTAGAGTAGCGTCTTCGCGCCAAGTATACAGAGGTAGAGCCTCGAGGTGGGGAATTTTTTTACGTGGAGGATAGCTTTTAGGAGCGTAGATTTCTTTCAGTCTGAATTTCTAAAGATTTCGCGCCGAAGAGCGACTCTGCATTTCTACGGATACTTTCGCGTTCTTCCGCGGAGGGTACTCCGGGACTTCGCTCGAGTAGCGCCTCCGCGCCAAGTACCTTCCCTTGAACCGCGAATTCCGCCCGAGGGTAGCGGGAGCGACTGTAGCGAATCCAGCGAATCCGGCGAATCCGGTGGATCGGGTACAGTGCGTACTGCACGTACACCAGGGGTACGGTACGCCTTCCTCCGCCAACCTACCTACCTACCTACCTACCTACCTACCTACCTTCCAACCTACCGGACTATAGCGAAAACAGTAAAAAGAGGGCACTCGAGCCGCGTCGCACCGTTGCACCTGTATCTCTGCCCTGGCACTCCTACCTTACTGATCTCGCGGTACTCGCGGGCTCCGATACTTTCAATACTTTCAATGCATGTAGTACTCGCGATACACTCAATACTTTCAATGCATGTAGTACTTGCGATACGTTCAATACTTTCAATGCATGTAGTACTCGCGATACACTCAATACTTTCAATGCATGTAGTACTTGCGATACACTCAATACTTTCAATGCATGTAGTACTTGCGATACACTCAATACTTGCAGTACTTGCGATACTTTAAATATATATTGTACTTGGGATACTAGTAATACTTGCGATATTCGCAAAACGCACTCCGCTCCCCCAAGAGCACTTAGAGATTAAGATTCGACATAGACAGAAAAAAAACGCAGAAATTCAGTGTACGGATTAAAAAAAAAGCTTGGAAATCATTTTCATAAATGATTAGAGATAGATATGGTCATAGACACTTTCGCTGATGAGCCCTTTTGACGTACGGGCGAAATTCCCGACCCGTGCAGGCAATAGTCGACCAAACGTTGGGCCTTTCGCAGTCGAATGGGTAAGACCCGAATTACCGAGCGAGAACACGCAAGTCAATATTGTTGTGGGGGAAGGAGCTCGTCCTTTCGCAATGTTTACATCGAAGCATCCTTTATCAACATAATTCGAAGTTAGGGGCTTATCCCCTCTCCTTAGGCCTTGATAACTGATATGCGTTGTTCCCACGATCAGTTCGATTTTGGGAGTCGCCGCGTACTCACGATCGACTTTCGATTTGCCGTGAAATTATGCGTAGAGAAATGTCTACGCAAATCGCGAGCGCGCGGAGCTAATCGAGATTATGTAGACTGTTTTGTGATAAGACCGTGCCTTCCGCGGATCGAGGGAGATGTACGGCTTCGACGAGAGGTGCTACAATGTGCTCCAGAGGATGTTCTACCAGTTCGAACCAATTGTCGGCTTCTGTCCGGTTACTGGTGAGTAAGGAAGAAAATTTTACACCGTCCGTAAGGAACAAGTCGGTTAGCGCGGTTAACGTTAACGACTCTGCCAAGTAAATATAGGCCGAAGTCGCGCGATAAAATAAAATCTGACCTTGTAAATCGGCTCGAAAAGATAATATTAAGTAAAAGGAAAAGTAAAAGGTGGTCGGTTATCCGTGATTGCTTGAAATTGTCCTTCGAGTTGGTCGGTCTAAAGGAACCTCCGAAAACGTGGAAAGATAAACAAGAGTCGGTGCGTTGAAAGGAGGTGGATGAAAAATCGAAAAAATGGAAATGTGAAAATATGAGAATATGAAAATATGAGAATATGAAAATATGAGAATATGAAAATATGGAATAAATTAAATGTAGAATCGAGTCAGATCGAGTCAATCGTCCGAGTCGGGGTCGCTCAAAATCGGTTCCTTCACGCCCAACGACGTGACCGCCCCGAAACCCAACAACGAAGGACATTTTGGCAAACAATTCTCAGACTCGCGACTCTCTTGGCTACTAGCCAAACTGCTCTCGCTCAGATTATCCAATTTCACTCCTACCGGCAGTTTCTGAGGCGGAGGGTCGTAATTGACCGTCGTAATTCCGTACATCTCTCGCACCGTGACATTAGGATTAATTTCCTCGCAAACTTCCGCGTCCTCCTCGACAATCTTCCTCCTTACTCGTCTGCGTTTTTTCTCTTTGACCAAGAGATCCTCCGGCAATATCGGCTTGACCCTGGGCACTATGAATTTAGTCCCCGAGTTTGAGTCATCCTCGGAGGGTGAGGTGCTGTACACTTGTGCAAAACCATCCTTCGTGATTACAGTGTCCGAAGACGAGCTGCAGCTGCAGCTGCAACTGTAGCTCTCGGTAGAAGTTTGCGAGGAAGTCGAGCTCCTTTCGCCATCGGTGGACCTGCCATCGGAGTAGTGGAGTTCTAAGAAATTCGTAGGTGGGTTCGCATAGTTCTTGGGGTCTTCTTCGAGGTGCAGCTCTCCGACACAGGGCTGCTCCTTCGGACAGTAGTACAGCCTGGACAGTATCTCGAAGAATTTGCTCTCCTCGAGGAACCGTGGAGAGTCCTCGTCAGAGGACGAGTTATTACGAGCCTTGCTTCTCATCTTTATTTTCCTCTTTCTTTTCCTTGACACGGTCTGGCCCATTTCATTGTCTGACACGATCATAGGAGGCTCGTTGTCCAGTGTACTTTCAAGGAAGGCCTAAAAAAGGGAGTTTTTAAGTATTTGGTATTTTTACCGCACCTTCGCGATTTCACGTTCAGCTGCCGACTTTTCTTTTTTTTACAACGATGCTCGGGCGCGTTCGTGAGACTTCTAGAAATCATATTGTAATATATTCAAACCCATGGAAACGTACGGCGCGATTCTTTTGCCGATGCGGCGATACAAGGTATCGGGAAACGCGCGAAACAACACATTGTAACAGATGCGAATTTATTACGGAACGACTCGAGGGATCTGATATTCGTTCTCGAGGTAAAGCGAGTCTCGTGAGGATAAGGTCGATTTTTCGGATATTTACCGGTTTGGGCGTGAAAATTGGTAATTGGACTCGCTTGGACACGGGCCTCGACCACGTTGTGCAGTGGCTTCGCACGTTGAAGTAATAACACCTGTTGGGATGTCTACGGGATCGACACTCCACCCAACCGTGATTAGAGTATCTGAAATCATCTAGCATAAATAGTGGAACCCGGCGCAACCTTCAGATCGGTTTGTCACAACTCGTGGGCCTTTCTTTGTCAGGCCAGATTTCCGTATTTTGTTTCGAACGATACTGTGCATTATCTTACGAGTTTCCGACGCGGCTGCTCCTGTCATCGCAATATTTCCGCTTCCCGAAGTTCTCTAATCCTGGTTGGGCCATTTTTCGAGTCACTTTAGACACTATTTATTAATATAACACTTGTGACGTATCGCAACGCGCGTAAAAAAAAAACGATACAGGAATCAACTCGTTCCCGACATTGCATCGGCAGACGACGCGCAACCACGTGGTCCCCGGAGGAACGCCAAATTCATCGGTTGGCCGCGTCGCGAGGGAGGGGATGAGCCGAGAGACCTCGCGTATACCGCCCGCATAAGAGTCTCTCTCTCGCACTCACGGCTCATGCGGGGGCGAGAGAGAGCACCGGTCTCCCAATGCCTGGGGCGGGGAGTCTCATGAGGCAGGGGTGCAAATTTTCCATGTTCGTCAAACATTCGAGTCGAGACTTGAACTCGTGCCATTATATCGTAAAAATAATGAAGTATCGCGATAATTACAATGAAATTCAAAGGAATCATTTGAAAATTCCTCAAAGTGAGGGTTCGAGAGCACTGCCCGCGATTCGGGAAGCTCGACGTATCGATCTATCGAGAGTGACAATGTTCACCCGATTCGACGTTCAAACGGTTGCAGATGAGTTTTGTTTTGGAAGATGGCGGAGCCAGAGTCGGACTAGGACGGATTCTCGCGGTTAGTAGGTAAGATTATGTGCGATTATGTGGAAGGGGCGAGTAGGGCACTCGCGAGCGATCGAGCGAAGCTTCTCGCACCTTCGCCCCGGGAGGGTATCGCGTCCTCTCGGGTTTCTCGCGTCGGCGATCTCGCGCGGGGGCGGCGCTCGGAAGTGCGGCCGGCTCTGGTCGCTTCCGCTTCACCGATCCGGAGCAGATCCCAATCTCCGCATCCCGTTCGGCCCTGTTCCCTTCTCGCGTCCTTCCTTTTGTCTCTCGCGTTTTGTCCGACTCGTCTACATCCTTCCTAGGGTAAATAACAATAAAACCCGGGACCTGCCGACAGGGCCACTCGACGCGCCGCCATCTTGGAAAGTCGAAGAAGGGCCACACGCTTCCTCGTCTTCTTTTCGCTTAATCAACGTTAACCCTCCATTCTTTTTTCAAAAATTACCTCAAAACTTACCACAACCTGAAGTTTACAATTTATATTAATAGTTGTACGTTAAAATGTTTACGGATTTACACTTCTTTTTTTTTTTTTGCGCCGGTTCCTTGGTTACAAGAGTGGCGCGATGTCGGATCGCCGTGTTAAGGGTCTCGCCGGGGAAATTAGATAAGACTTAACGAATATCCGTATACGGGCATGCGACTTCAAAGTCACATGGCATTACGGAGTGCCTCGCTTATCTAAGCCATTAGAGGGGAATACTCAGTTGCGTGCATCAGGAGAGAAAACCTGGAAACGGAAGTGCGGGTGAATTAAATTCCCCCTTGCAATTCACTCGCGGTGCATCGGGGTCATCGGAAAACGCAAAATGGGAGTTCGATATTAAAAGCGCATCAAAGTCGGGCATCGCGTCTCCCCCCTCTCTCTCTCTCCATCTTTGCGTGGTCAGTTCGCCCTGAATATCGGATTCTCGTATATTTTTTTTTTCTTTCCTTCGATCCCTCCTTTCTGATTTTTTTTCGCCCTTTTCTCAATCCGCGCATAATGCCCCGCCAGTCCGGGGAGGTTCTTTCTTCCCTTGGCTGGATTTTCCCCGATCCCTTGTGGAGAAAGAGGGGAAACGACCGAGACCCGGAAAAAGACCCTTTTATTGTGGCGCACCGTAGAAAAACCGGCAAAAAATCACCTCTCGGCCAGTCTTTTCTGAAAGAGAGAGGAGGGTGGTCTTCCTTCACCCCCTGCAGGGTAGCCGGCCGAGATACTCGATATGGGACCTCGAGCCTCCTTCACGGATTCGTCTGCCCGGTGATTGCATCAATCCTGGCTCATTATGTGCCCCTGCAGGTGCGTTCTGCTTAGAGAAACAAGAAAAAAAAAGAAATAAAAAGAAATGAGAAGAAGCATCCGGAGGATCGCGCTCCTGGAAGGAGGGGAGGCCTAAACACACCCGATGCAGATTTTCGGCGCATAAAAGAGAAACGAGCCTCGAATGGGAACAACGAGGTGCAGCGGTCGCCCATCTCAATGATTTCGGGACTATGGCTCAGTTTACCATGGTTTACGCCAACCATTTGGGACGCGTACCTTTATTTTCGCGGTAAAAGACCTCTCCTCGGGGTTATCTAGAACCTAGGGACCTAAGCTTAAGTTTTAGCTATACGTTTAATGGGCATTGTTTTAATTACGAATTCGTATGCGTTACTAGTAATCGGGGTAAACTTCGCCTGGGCGATTGTACGAGGTGGGACTTCTTTTTACCCGTTTAACCGTGTAGCCGGTTCTGGGAAGACAGAAAATCCTTGGGCGTCCGGCGTACGACTTCCCTTCCGAGAAGAGACCCGGGATGAGAGGCACGGCGACGCCGAAGGACGTAACAGGGTAATCTAGCCGGACGCATCTCGGCGCCTCCGTGGACCGAGGGTCCCGCCGGGACTTTAGCGCGACGCGCTCACCCCCCGCGAAATCCGGGGCCCTGTCCGGGATTTATGGGCCCCGACGGAGAGGACCGGTCCGCCCTGTCTTTCCGCTTCGTTACATTACGCGAGGGGGCCCCGAATTTGCATCGACGCGGCGCGTCCTCCCTCTTTTCTCCCGGCTCCTCGAACCTGCTCTCGTTATCCACGCTCCGGGATTTCGGAGACCCAATGGCTCCCCGTTACCTTCCCCGGGGTTTTAACGACCTCTGGTACTCGACTCGACGAGAACTCGAGTTCACGATGACCGTCCTCGGTTATGGTCGCCGGCGTCGTTTGCGGGTCACCAGTTACCGGCGTATCCGGATCGTTCCCCGGTGCGCTAAAATCACGGCCGGTGATTTCGGTGCGCCCGATCGACCATGCAAATGGTAGGGATCGGTTGCACGGATGCTGCGTCCCCGGCCCGGTTATTCGAGAGCCTTCCTCTCTCCTCCGGGGATCCTCGATCCTTGGTACGCTATTTCCGCAAGGACCCGGCAATTCAATGGACAGGATGGAATCTCTATTGAGCCTTTGAGGGAGGATCCAGGGGACGTTTGATTCGCCGCGACCTCCTCCGAGTCTTCTCTTTTGGGACAGCCTGGAACAACCGGGCGAAGACCTGCCCGTACGAACGTCCCAGGAATCGCGTCGGTGCCGATCGACCTCCGAATCTTTCCGGGACTCGATTACGATAAAATCTACGCTTGCGTGAATATTCTCGTGTTAATGTTTCCATGGGAATATTTTCACGCGAACATTTTCACGCGAATATTTTCACGCGAATATTTTCACGCGAACATTTTCACGCGAACATTTTCACGTGAACATTTTCACGCGAACATTTTCACGTTTTCACGTGAACATTTTCACGCGAACATTTTCACGCGAATATTTTCACGCGAAAATTTTCACGCGAACATTTTCACGTGAACATTTTCACGCGAACATTTTCACGCGAATATTTTCACGCCAACACGCCCGCGTATAGATATAAGCGTGTACATTCGTCGACCGGGTAGGTGAACTCGCGCGGTTCCGCGAGTGGTTCCGCTCCCGAGAGAGATGCTAGGTTAGGGTCCCGGGGGCGGCGGCGGAGGCGAACCAGGAAGAGGCGGTGGAAGAGGACGCCGAGCGTCCCGGCGTCGTCGCCGACGCCGACGGCGGCGGCGGCGGAGGTGTCGGTGGAGGTGGTCCGTCCCGTTAGTTGGCCCCAGCGGCGCGGGATCGTTGTCCGGGCACGGAGCGCTCTTCTCTCTCCGTCTCTCTCCCTCCCCCCGCGCGATCGGAAGTCCCTGCCTCCCCCCGTCAAGACTCGCGGCGTTCTCAAAGACGTCGGAATGGAATGCAGGCTGCGCCCCTTGCGGACGGGACGTGCATCGTCTCGCCGAAAATGAAGGCCCTCGATGGTATTTTTTTTTTTTATATTCCTTGCACGGATATGTATACCTACACGTGTAATGGATTATTTGGTTTCAATCGATAGATTGGATGGGTAACGGGGGGATATGGGGCAGGCGAAAAACCAGGGCAAGGGAGGAAGAGAGGAAGCGATGGTTTCGGCTTCACCCGTTAACACTTTAGTGCCAGGGGTTGTTAACACTATTTCTACCACGATTTTGTGTATACCTATTTTGACCGAAAGGTTTTGATGAGATGGAGGGAAATGGTACCGCTAAATAAATTCAACAATTATTGTACGAAACCTCAAAACATTAATTGAGAAAAACATAATTAAACTTTGAAAATAATTTCACCCGGTACGCGAAAAGCGCGATCGCGCTGCGTGGCACTAAAGCGGCTAAGTTGGGGTGGCCTCGCAAGATGGCGACCGTGTACCCCGTTCTTTTTTTTTTTTCTCTCTCTCTCCCAACCAGGGGAGATTATTTTTATTCCCCCGCAGGGAGACTAGGCGGCCACGCATCGCGATGTGAATGCTCTCGGCGCCAAGTTCACTTCCTCGTTCCAGGACGCGGCGCTCGGGCGTCCCGAAGTTGCGCAACTTCGCGGGTAATTATACGTAATAAGATCGCCTCTTTTCTGCGTCCTCCCCCTCCCGCGTAGCCGAGGAGCGGGGATACCTCTTTTCTCGTTTCTTTTATTTTCTTTTTTTCCCCCCTACGCGGCGCGCTTCCGCCCGACCTTTTTACGAGGACGGGGCGCCATGTCGACGGGCCTGCCTCGCGGGGTCTTTAGAGACGCGCATGCCCGAAAAGGACCCCGAATTTGGGCGTTGCTCGCAAGTGCACTTTCCTGAGAGTACGGGGAGATATTCGAGGGGCCCCGTGGGCCCTCTTTTGGTAGCCGAGACGATGCCGCACGGGGCCAGAGTGCTCCGAAATTTATGACGACGTGGAAACGCGCGTCGTAAAGAAAGGCGGCCGGCGGTGAATCCAAGATGGCCGCCCCGGGGACGCCACCCTTCCGCTGATTTCCCATGCAATAAAGGGTCGTTCGGGGGCTATTTCGCCGTTTGGGACCCGTGGCCCAGTTTTCCGCAGTTACTTCCTATTCGAGGTTTCTCCCTAGGGGTGGTTTGGAACTCGTCATGTCGGGTTCTCGGCCGTAAAACTGCAATAAAGGGTACCCGCAACGCGACAAACGTTTACCTTCCTCCTGGGAACCCGTCGCAGGGTTTGGTAATCGACTAGCAACGCCTCCTTAAAGTGAGCCGCACTCTGTCTTACTTTCCTCCGAAGATGCCTGCCGGACCGATTGTGGTCAACGAACTCGCGGACCTTGACTTTCTCTCGGGGAGATGAATCGGGCCCGCCGTTTCTCCGACCGATTGGACGACGCCGTCGCCGCCATCTTGGATCGCCTCTCGACCGACCGATTAAACCAGTCGGCGGGGAAAAAAAAGAAAAAGATGCCACGCCGTCGTTTTCAGCGCCCGATTAGCGCTCGATCAGCTGGACCAGAGGTCCCATTAACTTCGTCGATATCCATTAAACCTCTACCTATCTCTCTCTCTAATATGAGCTCGCTTTATGGGACGCTCTTCGACGAAGCACGACTCCGGGAAACGCGCGCTTCTCGGAGTGCACGCGCCGAGTCGAAGGTCTCGGTCGGCGAGAAATCTATGGATAATAACGAGCGGATGTTAAACGGAAGTGCCGGCGAGAAGGAACGCCCATTACCGGGAATTATGAGGAATCGATATAATCGAGGTACGAGCGCCCATTACCGAGAGCACGTGGGCGGTGCTCTCGGTGATTAATCGCCGGGTGGAGGGAGTCGGTTTTGAGGTTATGTCGCTGATAGGAAAATTTCGGGTTACCTCGTCGCGGGGGTGGATGCGTTGAAGGGATGTCGAGGGGAGGCGCCTCTTCCTCTCGGTGAGGAACTTCTCGGTGACCGAAAGAAAGTAGGATCGCCCGCGATTTTCACTCTCCGTGTTTTCGATTACGCAAGCGGCTAAACGTAGCCGCGGCTTACGGTTAATAAAACAGTTACGTTCGCCTACTTATAACGTCTTACGGAGCGATCTCGCTATCTCCGTCTCTTTCCCTCTCTCTGTCTCTCTCCGGCGCGTGCGCGGTAGCAGAGGAGGCCCCAGGAGCCAGCTTCGGTGATCCCGTCCTCGTCTTCTTCGCTCTTCCTCGAGTTTTCTTCCTTAACCCCTTAACGCCCAGATTTAAAGAAAAATTTTTTTTAATGTAAAAAAAGCACGAACATTTTCTTGGAAAAAAAATAAAATTCTGAATTATATTCGAGGGTGAAAAATTATAGTAAGATAAAATACAACGCCGCTCGAATTATCTCGAGTACTCAATCGAGACTATTCAAAGTGATGTTTCTTTGGATCAGCGATTTGTTTTCTCTCAGTGCAGAAAATCATTTTTTGTTTGTTACACCTTTCTTTCTTCTCTCTCCGATTTTTAGGATGGGAAAGAGGAAAGGAAGGATTCGGTAAGGATCCAGTCTGACGCGAGTCGCGCAAGGAGAGCAACTTTGTGGAGATCCTAAGGCCTTTTACTCGGGACTTTCGCGGACCTCGGACTCCTTTTTCTCTCTCTCTCTCTCTCTTCCTCCACTGCCGACCGTTCGACTCCGTATACGTCGGTCTCTCTCGCCCCTGACCCAGCCTTGACCCACTGAACTGCCCGCCGCCCTTGGATCTCTCTCGATCTTTACCGATTCGTTCCCCAAATTTTCTCCCCGATTTTTCCTTACAAGAACTATCTCTGTAATGAAAAAAAAAAAAATGAAAAAAAAAATCCTGTCCATTAGATCCACCACTGGGATATTCCGGCGATCGTTTTTTCCATTTCTCTTTTTCTTCTCTCTCTAGAACTCGTTCGGAAGGCCGTCGACCTTCTCGCTTTTCCGAAACTCCGCTCTTCGGATTTCTACGAGATAATGGGGTCGCCGAGGCCGTTACGTAAGACTCTCGTGGACGAGAAAGGAGGATGGGATGGAAGAGGGAATCGAAGAAAGAGGACGCGACGAGGGAGGGGGAGAGTCTTTTATTTGATACTACTTTTTTTTTTTTTTTTTCTATTTGCCGGTCGTGGACGGATATTCGGGGTCCTTGAGAAGGAGTCAGGATTTCACGGCGCGGAGGGTCGTCTCGGGTGGAAATGGAGAAACGGGAGAAAAGGAAAGAACGGAGGAAAAAGAAGGAAATGACGAGTCGCCGCTAAGTAACGGGATGGACATTCCTCTCGTTCGCTTACGCGACTTACTCGCGACAATGCGTTAATATTCCGTTTGTTTTCCACTTGCTTTGTGTTTATCGCGCGTTTGTCACATTCCTCGTGTATTCGCCTCGTGGTTGCGACGCGGCGAGAGGTCCGAGGCGAGGGTCAACGACGGCCGCCATCTTGGAGAACGAGGATACCAAGATGGCCGCCAAAAGGCCGAGGAAGCGCGGCTGGGTAACTGTAAACCTCGAAATGCCCAGGCTCGCTCGCTCCTTCCCCGTAAGAACCATTACCGATATTATCTAACGAAGGAAAGTAGTGCAAGGTCGCTTTCTTCTTACTCAACCGACTATTACCTGGCCTCGGTAACGGCGCATCTCTCTTTTCCTCTCTTGGATCAGCGAGGTGAACGATTCTATATATATACATATACACGTACATAAATAGTACTTACGCTCAGAATTTATTTGTAGAAACGGAAGAAGTCCTAGACAGTTAGAAAAATTCAAAGCCTCCCGGAACCTCTCAAAAACGTTAAAACGACACATTTTCAAGGTATTTACGATCTTTCAAATTACTCGAAGTTTTTCGGAGCTTATTATTTATTTATTTTCGTTTTATCATAGAGCGATATCATTTTAGATTAGGTTTCGGGAACAACGAGGGGGATGCACTTTTCTCGTTTTGGGGACCTGTCGTTCGATAAATTGCGACCAGGTCGTCGTCGGAGGCTCGAAGAGGAGAAGAATGGCCAGGCGGGAGGTTGTGACGCGATGACGCGTAATATTTTATTTATCATTACGACACGTGTCCCTCGGTGGTAACGGGACAAGGAACCGGCCTACTTACGCACCGTGCGGTTACGCACGCAGTCGGCTTCGCCGAGGAGCGACTTAGGACACCCGGGCGACGGGAACGCCGGCGACGGCGGGGTTCCAGCCTTCCGAGAAACGTGACCGAATGCCGTGGCAATAGGCCCAAGGACCCTTGGGCCGGCGGCCAACCAGGAAGCGGCGCGAGCGGAATACGCGCCGGCCGCTTCCTCGCGGGAGGGACGGGACGCGAGACACGACGACGTGACTCTAGACTCCCGGACTCGGCGGAGGGGGGAATTCCGAGCGGCGATTTCCCGGCGTATCTCCCGTGCTCGCGGCTAATGTCACGCCGCAGCGGGCGAATCGACCGAGGTGGCGGGGCGGGACTTTAGTCGGACGCCTTTTGCAACGTCCCGCCACCTCGATGGATCGGGATGAGGGATGGTAGATGCGCTTTTTCTTTTGTTTCTTTTTTCTTTCTTTAGAACGGCGCTTCAGAGTCGACGTCTGGCTCTGTAATTTCGCCGGCGTGTTTCTCACGTGGTGGTTTCCGCGGCGTGACCATGACGCTCGGCGTCGCGGACCGCGTCCACCGTGGAAAAGCGTCGATCGGTTCCACCGGCGAATCGCCGACGTCGCGAGACGTGACGAGGGGCGACCAGACGTGACGAGAACCGCCGCGATGCGTGGCCATGCTCGCGGCTGTCCAGGACGTGCCGTGGTAAAGGGACCGGCAGGTGATTTTACGACCTGACCGACACTATAGGGAAGAGTCTTTGTAATGATTAAATACAACCGCGTCGAATGGTTTATCGAGTCTCGCGTTATTCGCGACGCACGGAGTCACACAGAGCGCGACGCACGGAGTCACACAGAGCGCGGCGCTCGAAGTCACACAGAGCGCGGCGCGTCGAGTCACGCCCGCGATTTGGCGCGGTCGATTAGTTTTTCGCGCTCGACCCGCCGCGCTTTGTATGACACCCAGTGCGTCGAGATTCTAAGTTATCGCGGGAATAAATAGGGGCTTTTTTTTTTTAAATAAGCCGCATTAGGGATGTCGATGGCGTGTCACCGAGGTTTGCCTTTTCACTCGTTCCGGCGAAGCTCGGTTTTCCTTATGCGATGGCCGGGTCGACGACGCCGACGAGAATCTCGTCGCGTAGGGTACTTAACCTGGAACAAGGTGGAATACTAAAATTACACCGACCACTAACCTCCGAGTCGGAGCGAGTTCGGTCGTATAACGCCGCGCATCGGAAAGGAGAACACTCGTACCCTATTCTCTCTTCTTAAGTAATAATCGCGAATCGAACTACGAGCGGTCGTTCTTTAGCTCGGTTCGACGACATTCCTCCTACTGTTTCAACTTTCCTCAAAGCGCTGCTGCAACGTCCGCTAACACCTCGGGGGTTGCGACTTTGCCTGAAAGTATACCCAGAGGCATTAGACTATTCGCGAGATTTTATTTAATGACGACATTCCCAGATAAGGGTGGAACAATTTTTTTTTAATCATTTATTATCAACGACGCCACAGGTGGCGATTCAGGCAATATGGGATGATAATATCGAATATCGATCGATTGGATCGAGGAATAAGGGAGGTGACTCGTGAAACCCCGTAGAGGACGCGTTCCCAAGATGGGGAGAACGCCTTCGCGGAATTCGAGGAGTCCGAAACGACCGCGGTTACGATCGGCCCGCGGAACGGCCGCAATCGTAGCGATTTTACCGGTAGATTTACGGCGGGGAACGAGTGATCGGGAAGTTCCCCGTGTAGCGGAACGCGGCCAGGCCGTGGGACGGAACGCGATGCGGATCCCCAGGGGATGGTTTTCCCTGCGATCGGCTCGCTTCCCGCGCGGGTGGAAACGTCCAGGAATGGCGGCCATGCTCGTTTCGGGTTTATCGCTCGGACGCCGCGGTAAACTGCCTCCGGGAGGGATTTCCAGATCCCGGGAATGTGGAAACGCTGTCGGCGAAGAGTGGCCCTAGGTTGTCGAGCAAGCGGAGGAAACCGAGCTTCCGTTTCCGTCGGTTCGCGCCTCCGGAGGGAGACTTTCCGTATTCCGCAGGCGGAATGAGGGTCAATAGGACCCTCTCGTTAGCGGCTGCCTTTTTCCGCGTCCGGGTGGGACCAAGATGGCGGCCGATTCGGCGGTTGCGTCACGGCGGCCCCTCTGACGTCCTCGGAATAGAGGGATACCAAGATGGCGGCTCCTCGGCCGGTTGTGTAATGGCGGCTCGTCCGACTCGAGACTCGTGGCCCGAGCGAAAGGTGAACGTCCTGCGGGTCTCGTCCTCGTTGCACCTTCTTTCTCTCCCCCTTCGCTCCTTCCTTTTCCCTCTTATCGCCGCCCGCTTTCTCCTCTCTCCCTCGCGTCGCGACGTGCCTCCGTCCTTTTCTCTCTCTCTCTCTCTCTAGCTTCGAGGGGAACGACGGCGACGACGCCCGCGAGAGTTCGTGGTCAGGTTCGCCTCCAGCGGAGATTTCCCTTAACCTTCACCTTCGCGCCGACCGGTTCTCGCCGAAATCCAGGCTTTCCATTCACCGGCTCGGAAAGACGCGCGATTCCTAGGGGGAATGTTCGAGAATTTTGAAAATCCCGCCGGAAGCCCGACTTTCCGTTCACCGGTTCGTAAAGACGGTGGGGGTCGAATTTTCGAGGATTTTATAAATCCCGGCTCTCGATTAATCGATTTATAAAGTTGCGCGACTGCGGGTTCGAATAATCGAAAATTTGAATAATTCCGTCTGTACATTCAATGGGTGCATTCGGAGGAGAAAAGCGGTTACCGATGAGTTGGGAACATGTTGCGATTTTCTGCTGAAATGGTCTGATCAGTAAACATGTTGAGTAAACGTACCCATTTAGTAGATGAGCGCTAACAGATTACTCAACAGTTGTCTCCTCCGAATGCACCCATTGATTCGTAAATACGCGCGACCGCGAGGTCGAACTTTCGATAAATCGAAAATCTAGCCGCAAGCGCGCGGCCATAGACCATCGCTATCGAAGACGCCCTCGTAAATTCCCTACGTCCTACGTGAAGCAGGATTTTTCCTCGGTACTTTTCAAAGCACTTGGGCATAGACGTGGGTTAGAACGCGTGCGCCTCGACGCGTCCACGCTCCGATTGAAGAAGGCTTTTTGCGGTCGGCTCTCGTTTTTTCCCCGTCGCAGGGGTCGATTGTGCAACGGCGAGTCGCCGCTCGCTCGCGAAGGCGGCGCCGACGGTGGGGGCCGGAGGGGAAAGGGGGCCACTGTCACTGCCACTGCCACGGCTACGGTGAGGTAATATCAGATTCCATGCCGCCATCTTGGTGACCACTGTTCCCCGGTGACGTCGCCGCGCGCGTTCCGATTCTCGCATCTCGTTTCTCACAGCCGACGCGCACCCGGAACGCCGTGGGATCCTCGCCGCGACCGAGTGACTCACGTCGTGAAATATGCGGCGAGCTTGCCGTCGATATTCCCTCCTCGAGCTAGAACTCGATCGAGATCGCACTAGAAGGTCGGCCATTGTCGTTTGCGTCTTCGCGGCGTAAAAGACCTGCGGCGCGTCGAGGGTGAAAATCCTAAAGGTGACATAACTCGTAATCTCGGATTTTCACCCTCGACACGTGATACGTCCGACTGGTGGAGAACGGTCTCGCGTATGCAGTCGACGTTTATTTTTATAGTTTAAGGTTAAGATCTCGACTCGGGCATGGGGATCGATTCTAAGGGGGGTTACCTCGCGGTAGGAACCCCGTCGACAGGGGGGGGCGTTGATATCGAGTCGCGGCGACCGGTGAAAAAGCGCGGCGCGGCCGCCATCTTGGAGAACGCCCGACAGGAGAAAGCTTGTAACCGGGCGGCGGGATAAACGGGATCTGCAGGTTATTCGAGCACGGAGCGGGTCCGGTTCGCGGGCCTCGTCCTCGTGGCCAGGAGAGTCCTGCGGGCTTTACGAGCGCCTCTCTCGGCCTGGCCGCGACATAGCGGACTCCTGGGAGTCAAGGACACGATATGGTCCGCCGGGTACGGCTAACCGAGATGCTGCCGTCCAAGATGGCGGCCGAGCGCTGCACTCGGACGCGCCGCAAGGACGTTGCTCGTCGAATTACGGCGGATCCTAACCCATCTCATTAATTCCCGCCGTCAAAACGATTTACTACCCGTGAAAAATATTTTAGCGCATCCCTTGTCAACCCGGGCCTCGAAAATCTGTCAAGCTAAAGGAGTCTCGAATGACGAGAGTCCCTCGTTGGTATCGTTAGATTTTTATCCCTGAGATAAATTTTATCGAGGGATGGAAAACTGGCACGGTATGTTATTTTGATCATCTAATAGATGTGGATTAATCTTTGAGATTTCGGGGTTGAGTTGAGACACTCGGGTGCTCCGAGGAACGGAGTACGGGACAGGTAAATTGCGGACGCGGAATGAGTAGAAACTGCGGAGGGGCCGCAGTTGCCGACCACGTAGGAGGTAACTGGTTTAACCGCAGAGTCTCCCTAGCGTGTTTCTTTCGTTCCGCTCGGGTACTTCCGGTCTGAAAGGAATCGCCGTAGAACATGCGCGATCCGCGCGACGGACCGCGACATGACGGCGGCCATCTTTGTCCCTGTTTCGCGAAATGGGATAACGAGACGCTTCCGGCCTTTGGGCGGCGAGATTCGTCGCGAGGGTGGACGTCGAACGACGAAATGACCCCGTCATTTTTTAGAAACTCGTGGCGCTTCTCATTCGATTCTAAGTTCGCCTCTGTACTTGTATTTAACGTCGAAGAAATCGCTAAGCCCTCCGTAAGGAGATCGGCCATCTTTTCTCTGGCGCAAGTTAAGCGCTCATTAATCCCTCATTAATCGCATCCGGCTTGCTTCCTTAACGACTCCTTTACGACCTTTACTTCTCTCGAAGCCTGGAACCACGGAAGGCGGAAACGGGCCTCGAGGGGGAGGGAACCTCCCCCGGCGTCGCATTAGCGAACCGACCGATTTGCCGTCCATTAGCTCGACTTTTTCTCGCCGATCCTCGATTCGGCTCGCGATGTCTAGGTTGACTGACTCACGTGTCCATTAACGCGTTTACGAGGTGATCCTTTCCAACGTGCGCGCTTCTGCGCACAATTCGACGCCAACACGATCGCCGGAGTCCGAGGACTTAAAAAACACCGGAGAGGACGTGGCCCCCGATGGGCCGCCATTGGATGACGGCGAAGTCAAATGAATTAGCGAAGGTGCACGACCGAAAACGGGGCCACGTTCGGCCGAGTAAACAAGCGTCCTCCCTCTTTCGCGGGTCCTGACGACGCCGATCCTGCAGGATCGCCGAAAGAAAATCCTTGCAAACCGATCTTCCTAGATTTACGTTAAAAAACGATAAATAACGCCAGGATATATCTTTTATTTATATGGTACAATGTTTGTTATTATCAATTTAGCATGTTTATCTAAACAATGTCCGGGGTGGATCTTGATCTTTCTCTTCCTTCCTTGGCCACGTTGGGGTCGTTAATGATGAATCTATATATCTAGGTGTTTATCTGTTCGCGCATGCATTTAAATGTATTTGGTGCGAAACACTACCTAGTTTCCTGGTCTGTATAAAAGCTTCTCAAATAAGGTTCTTTTAGTCGGCGCGATCCTTGGGGGGGGGTCTCGACGCAATAAGCCGAGGATCGCCCGCGTCGGGCGTGATCTCAAGATCAAGGCGCAGGATCGACACGATCGCCGGCGCGAAATGCGATCTGGGTTAGCGCATAGGCGAGTCTATAGGTCGTCCGATCGGCGTTTCGCGCGGGTCGGCGTTTTCTGCATGTGAGTCAGTAAGACGGCCAAGCCACACCCCGTTTAGCATTCCAGCGCGCGCCGTGAGGCCCGCGAGCGCGCACGCGCACTTCAGGGAGGCGCGCTTTTAGCGCGCCTCCGACGTTTCGGCCGTAAAAGTCGCTCCCAGATACCCGGCAGAGGTTATGTCACGCGCAACGTCGAGTCCAAGCCATATAGAAACGCCGTTGCCGAGGTTTACGACACTCGGGCCCGCAGATTCTATATTTTAAGAGATCGCTGCTTACCCTCATAATCCTTAGAAATCGAAGATGTACCTACGTGGAACCCTAAATCAGCCTGAAACCGAAAAAATTCGAGGTCATCGCGCCGGGAGCGCCGCCGGACCAATGAGCGCTCCGCCTGCCGGCGCGGCTTATATACCCCGCCATCCCCTCCACTCGACTTCTCCACCTTGCACGCAACCCCATCTATTTTGTGCATTTTTCGTGGGGTGAATTCCCTATAAAATCTTCGGTATTAACCAAATATCGTGCAGATTGAGAAATAGTGAAGTGAGGATATATTACACGCGTTTTATTTTATTTTTTTTAGGGCGGGAGAAATTTGCTTATTTGCGTATTTCCGCCGAGAAGAAGATTCTTAGGTCGAGCTGCGTTCGCGGTGGGAAAAGCGCACCTTCGGCTTGTGCGGCGTTCCTCGGCTCGCGCATGCGCGCTGGCGTCGAGAACGGTCAAGGCCACGGCGCGACGCGCCGCCCCGCGGGAAGACCGAGAAACAGCGCCAACGGGGCGCCCGGCTTCCGATCGCGACGAATCGCGACCTTCGCGCTTCTGAATCGGTTTGCCGAGGGAAGCCGGCCGCCATCTTGGATTGAGTGGCAGGGTCTTGGATGTTCCCCGAGGAGTGCTCTCTTCCATAGACTCGAATCGAGGGTACCTACGCAATCGTGGATACCTGACACGTCGTAAAAGGACACGACCGCCCTTTCGCAAAAGAGGGTTAAGACGAACCCTCGGCCGTTCCTTGGAAATGCACCTCGAAGACCGCCGGGTTTATTGGGCCGTAATTATCCCGAAATGGGACACTGGAAAAATCGAAATTGGGCCAAAGGTGGCGTGGAGCTATGAAGAGGGAAAATAGAGGTCGCCGGGTTTAACCAAAACGAGGACCCGGGTTCTCGAGCCCACCCCCCGAATTGAGGGGAAAATCGCGACCCTAGTTCCTCTCTCTGGCTTTACGACGTAATTGCACTCGACGTTGCAACCGCCCTCGAGATTGACACTTTCGGTTCCTGGGTTCCTCGTTCTCGAGGATCGCGAAATGTCCGCAGGGCTCGTCTCGAGGATCTTTGCACGGGGTGTTTGCGCTCGCCTAGTTTGTCTATGGCGGGTTTCTTCAAACATGTCCCGAACCGACGGGACCGGCTGAACTGCCCTGTTCTCCTGGTATTTGCCGTTCCTTATCGAGGGGAATCGCTCTCTGACTAAATTCCAGTCGATTTCGTGTTTGCCTTTGAAAGGAGGAAATCGACCTAGTTGGGCGGTTTCTGGGGGACCGAGTCGAGGTGGGAAGTCTGATCGGCTTTGATCGCATTTCGTCGTTATTCATCATTTATGGCCGCTTTCGATCGCTTTCGATCGCTTTCGATCGAATTTAAATCGAATTTGGATCGAATTTAGGTTCGGACGCGAGTACGTTGCGGCGGTCGAGGCGGTTGTCCTTGGAGACTCGCGGATCGCCGGGCACCGGCAGTCAATGACCTAACATTCTTATATCCACGCCGCTCCATTCGCTCCATTCGCTTCCTTTGCTTCCTTCGCTGCCTTCGCTTCGGTTCGGTTCGGTTCGCTTCGTTTCGCTTAGCCAGGGACTTTAACTCCGTCTCCGGGAGAGCGCGAACGTCCGTCCTAGCGTCCGCCTCTGCACATCCGTATATACATCTCTACATACTCGCGCATATCCGTACATGCCTATGTACATCTGCCCGCGAGTATATACATATACGGATTTACGAAATATTACATACGACATAAGGATATACGAAAAGGACGCGTCCTCCTCTTCCACGAGAACGACAAAGAAATCCGCCATCTTGGAGAGGTCGATCGTCGGAAGGGTTGACGGAGACGGAACTCGACTAGGAGTCCTGTGGGAAAATTCTACGCGTTTCCGGTGGCCGATCATTAAGTCTGCGGACGGAAAAGCGCGGGTGAAACCGACCCAGATCGCTAAGGGTGAAAGGGATCGTGAATATTGAAAAGGGATCGCGCATATGGCGGTCGGACCCGAGGGGACCACTAAGGGAGGATCCTTGAAATGGGTCCGAACCTTCCCTCGGTTTCCTGGAGAGACCTCCCCGAAGGACTCGATCCGATTCGACCTTTTTGGGGACAAGTTAAACATCCCTATATTCCATTCCACGATATCGGGAATAATCTGCCCATAATTATGAAAGTGGTCTAAGTCATATATTTTTTGTTTCGAAATTACATTGAATTAATTTCGCTTGAAATAATATGGCGTGAAATAACTGATAAACTCATTTTTTTTTTAATTTTGACTTAGACCACTTTCATAATTATGGGCACAATTAAGCTCCTCTCGATATACCCGGAATTATCGGGTAAATTATTACAGCTCTGGTGGGGCGACGTGATCCTTTTATTTTCACTTCCGCCCATTTGCAAGGACCTGCTCAACCCTTTCCTTCGAAGAGCCTCCGTTTCTTCCCACCCTTGTTGTCCGGCGAGGATGAATTACGACATCCGTGGATTATCTGAGATTATGAAGGTGTAGATTGCCCTTATCGCTCGCGATGATTATTTATTGCCGGTGGTCGGAAGGTGTCCGCACTTTGACAAATTGTTTATGGAATTGCGGGGAATTATCGGCGAACCCTTTTCGGTGAGACCGGGATTTCCTTTCAGGGCCCGAATTTTCCCACAAGGTGGGCCGTTTCCGCGGAATATGGAGCATGGATCAGGGAACATCCAGAGTGGCAAGGTGCTACACGGCTCGATCCCGAAAATGGACTAGAGGCTCGTCCCACCTGTCCCGCTCTCCCACGCTCTCCGAAGGGATGCGCCGGGAAATGGAAAATCGAAGCACCTACCCCCGATCTGGAAGAGCCTCTCGAAAGCCGATACCATTCTACCTTCCCGAGGGCGGAATCCACCGTGAAAAAAATCACATCCCGAGCATTGGAGAAGAAAAAAACCCAGTAGCGCGGGAAGCGCCCTCAAAAATCGTTTCTCTTTCTTCTTTTTTTTTTAATTTTCGCCGTGTATCGGCATTTTTTTAATTTACTCCTCTATCTCGATACATCGAGATTTTTCGTAAATCCGTGCAGTCGTATATCCAGATTTCTGTAAATTTCTACGGAAATCAATTTTTTTTTGTTTTGTTTAATTCCTAGAATTTTTCCGGTAAATTTCTAAGCCTACCATTTTAATTGTCCACCGTTTAGGGTTAAGCTCGACCGGGCATTCCTTGCGGGGGGGAAAGCTGTAAAGCACTTTGCGACGTTTTTAAGCCGAACGGGTTGCGAGGGTTACCCTATAGGGTCATTTTTAGTCGGGCCCGGAAAAATGGCAGATCGTAAACCACTCGCCGGCGACGTTTTTCGACGACAATGGGGAAAAAAGGCGAGGAGGAAGGACCCTGGAAAAAGAAGCGGATTCAAGCCTTGCCTACTGTCCGTAACGGAATCGGCGGTTTTTTTCTCCGGCCAACGTGTTTTCCCCGCGACAAAGAACTCCCTTAGAAGCTTAGAGCTACCCTTTTTTATGGGGGTGGAGGGAAATTGCCACCGTATAAAATGTTATTGAGGTGCCGACTCTTTACGGGCGTTTTCGGAAATTCGTCATTTTTACCGGGTCCGTTTTCGTTCGTTTGATTTCGGGCTCTCACCCCTTTTCTCCTCTCCCTCGGGAGAGTGAATAACCACGGAATACGTGGAGTTATTCCAAGATATGCGGCCACTTTCGACCATATATTTCGGCCATTAAGGACGTTCCTCGCGTGCCCTTTCTCCAAGCGTCATTATTCCCGGAAATCGGGAAATATCGTAACGACTCATCGTCTGCGGCTTTTCCGCGCGGAATTCTCTCCCTAATTGACGTGTCCCTCACTTTCGGAAATGACGGGACGGAATACCGAGGGGAGGGTGTCATCGGAATTTCGACAAATTTTCGCCGGATTTCTCCGATTTTCCGCACTAAGAAAAAAAATTCCAATTAATTACTAAGTACGTCCTGTTGGAAGATTTATCTCTTTAATGAGGAGGAGTAGAAAATTCTGATTATTAATGTTTGCTCGGACAGATTTGGCTGGAAATATCTGGTATTTTTTTTATGCGGAAAAATAGGTAAAGGTTTATTTCATAATTTTAAGGCGGTTCAGGTGACTGGAATTCTTGATATTTCTGGATAGTTTTTTTTTTTGAGAGAGAGAGTGGTGCTTCGAGAGCGATTCGTCTCGACTTCGGAGCGGAGCTTCTGCGCTCACGGAGAATGCCGTAAAAAGCGCTCGTGACTTTTTACGAGGCACTTTTTACGCGCAATCTCCAGTGCACTCGTCTTGTAGAATTTCCCCGAAGCGACTTGCAACGCACTCGTTACGTGACAAACGAGTGCGAGCTTATTGTCTCGGAAATTCTGCAGTGGTTACGCTCGGTACTCGCCTCGTAATGCAATTACTCTAGGTGCTTTTAATGCCCGGCTGGGCGACGCGTCCGCTTCCTATTTTCTTTTTCCTCCCGTTTTCTTTTTCCTGCCCTCTTTCCCCGGAGGTGCCATCACCACCGAGGAATAATCCAGCTCGACGTTAATTCCACCGGGTCTCGTAATCCCTCACAACCTATTTCCCGCCGAAGGCCGGTAATTTCTTCCATTACGACCGATTATCGAGTCCCCGAAAGCTCCGGGAGAAATTGACAGGGTTAGTCGGAAAAACTTGACTCCGATCATGAGTTAACCAAAGGGTTAAGGGCCCAACGGGTTAAGTCGCTCGATAAGCGGGACGATTAACTTCTGCGGGGAAAAAGTCACTGTAAAAAAGATTTTTTACCACGTGTTTGGCCCTCCTCGTCATTTTTATTTCCACCGGTTTCGGCAAAACTTCACTTTGACTAGGGCTAAACTCGGATTAGGCCCGACTTACAGGTTAGGGACGGTTTTTATGGGCCCGAAGGGTTAACGCCGAAATTCCGGGGCTTGACTCTCGAAACTACGGTCGTTTTCGGGAAATGCATTTTCCGGGGGTGTTTCGATGGCTTCCGTAAAAAAAAAAAAAATAAAGAAAATGAACGAAAGGATGTTTTGTCACTCCAGGGTTCGGCGAAAGGATTGAGACTCGATGGTACCCAAAGGGCCCGATATTGTCCTGGGATTTTCTGGCCAGAAATGTTCACATCGGTCGAGGCTTTTGGAAACAAACTCGGAAGTCTGACAGGGTTGATTTTTTATTCTAATCGTACACGTGTGAAATATCCCGCGATCACAGGAGGTCCTTGTTGCACGGTTTCGCCATAACTTGGCGGTGTCCTTCGGGTCGGCGGGCAGTTCTTTTTTCTTGATTCCAAGATGGAGGTTCATTGGCATTCGCGCTCCGCCGAAGTCGACTCGCTGTCAAGGTCTGCCGGTTCTTCTCAATGGCATTGGCGGTCGCGCAATTTACCCGTGCCAATTAACACGCCCCGCCGCGAAGGACATTTCCAAGCCGCGGCAACTCCTCGGCCGTACAAAGGAGGCGGCCATCTTTCTTCCCTTTCCGGTGCAAGGCGGCGGTCCCCTTCCTCCTTTTGTTGCCGAAAAGAAACCGCCGGTTGAATAACCCAGATGCGAGGGCGCGGTACCATCCACCCGCGATTCCATAAATCGATTTATCGCGCGGCGTTTCGGTAACGGGCGAGACATCGGGAAACCAAGATGGCGGCGCGTCAGGCCGCCAACGGCGGCCGGAAGTCGAAGGCGTTATTTTCGAGTAGGGGACTTTTTTTACCACCCTGCCGATCGTCACGGCCTTAACTACCTCTCCCTTTCGCTCTGTTTCTTCTAACCATTAAGAGTCTCTCCTCGATTCTCCTTTTTTTACCCTGGATATGGGGAAAAGTAAGGGTCCGAAGCCCTAACCTTCCACATGGCGCGACCCCTTCCATCAATGAAATCAAGGAGCCATTAGAAACCGAGTGAATTTTATCGATAAGTGAAGGGGCGGAAAAATCGACGCGCAAGTAGGAAGAGGTCATCCGGAGAATTCCGCGACTCGGCGCGCGAATCTTGCCCCGGTCGTGTCCTTTGTTGGCATCCCACGTGCTCCCCGGGTACCGCAAGCTCCAGAGACACACAGCTTAGTTCACTTTTGCTCGTAACGGTAAATCCGTCGGAAGTCGGTAAGTCAACGCGAGTCGGCCCCCACGCGGCTCCGGATCGTTCCGCGAGTCGCCTCTCTCGGCCGCGCGCACTCCCGATGACGTAAGGATCGCGGCCGGGTTCCAAGATGGCGGCGCCCTCCCCGAATCTCCCGGCTGAAAAACCACCCTCAACCTCCGCGGACTAAAAACCTACATCTCGCGAGGATAACCGACAACCGATAACCGGTAATAGATAGAAGGTACGAGTTTTAAGAAAATGAGAAAAAGGGCCGACGAGATAAGGCAGATCGTTTGCAACGAATTCCGTTACCCAGCGGCGACGCTCTATGGTGCGGGCCGCGTTCCAAGATGGCGGCGCCCTGCTCGAGTCTTCCGCCTGGAAAACCACCCTCAACATTGAACGAAAATCCTCCTTGTAACCGATAATAGGTAAAAAGAGAGAGAGAGAGATAAAATCTGTGAGATCAGTCAGACCGTTGGCAATTAACTCCGTCACACCGCGGCGACAGCGGCCGTCACGCTCGATGACGCGAGCCCGCGCACCAAGATGGCGGCGCCCATCTCCCTTCTTCCTTATTAAGCAAGGAAGGTTAGAAGACTGCGTCCACCGGAAGTCCGCGAACCGTCCTGGCAGGCTGTCACGTTCGCGGCTTCCTGCGCGATGACCCGCGAGAGTGGTCGTATTTAGGACGACCGAATTGCCTCGACGAAGCTACGCCGAGAGAATCGGCAATGCAAGTGTCCGTGCAACGACGCCGTTTCCACGAGAGGGAAGCGGCGCCGGAAATTGGCGAGACGTTCGACAGATATCCTCGGAAATGATTCTGGGAAGAAACGAGAGGCGAGAAAGGGTGAAAGGTTGCGGAAGTACCGGGGTACAGTTAGCTCGTTCCGTGGAAGTCCTCGAGGGTCCTCCTTTAGCGTCGTCGGTGCAAAGATGGCGGTCGAATCCGCGTTTCGTGATATAAAGGAGAGGCCGTGGTCTAATCTCGTGGATCGCGGTACCGCGTTATCGCCCGTCATTCCCTGGTTCCTTCATGGACATCGCGGAAGACCGCCGGTGCGGAAAATCGCCCCTCGGCGCGATCGCTCGACAGGTTGGCCATCCTTCACCGACGCGGCCGCCATCTTGGATCTCGCGGGTACTGCCCCGAAGGACGCAGTCGCGAACTCGACTCCTTTGGTGTCACCGGCCCGATTATGCGATTCCGAAATGTGAATTGCTAATGACCATTTTCCATTTCACCGCGAGTCCAGTTCAAAGCGAGTCCGCTATTCGCTCTCTGTACCGCTTCCGTAATATCGAGAGTCGCGATACCCACGCGTCGCGGAGTCATACACGTTGTGGCGATGTTTATTAAAATCGATCCGAAGTACCGCGACCAGGTATTATTCCTAGGAAAAGAGAAGTCGAATCGTAGCACTTTCGATGCCCCGCAAAGCAAATGTATTTATTACCAGTTATCAAGGGGCGGTTTGCGCTGAATTACACGTCAGCGTTAATAGGTTAGTTCCGAAGAGAGTACGTTGAGATTTTCCATATTCCTCGTGCGTCGCATTCCGGCATATTATATCCGAAATTCGGCATAAGGGAATCTCACGGATCTCGAGTCCAGGGTCCGTCGAGATCGCGGAGGAGTGCGCCAGGGTCGACCCAGTTCCAGGCTGGTGATCTTGCCCGGGATGACGCAACCTCGCGGCCTCCGCGGGCGCTGGCCCGGCGGTCTTCTCTCGCATCGACGAAAATACTATTGGTGTCGTAACCGTTCCGCCGGAACGCCGGAACGACGAACCGTGGAAGCGCGGAAGAGAAGGAGAGGGAGACGGAGGAGCGAAGAAAGGAACCAGCTCGCGCGGGCGCTCCCGCGTCCTTTTCGAGTATGCGTGACTGCAGGTAAAGGTGTGCGCGAGCCGGCCGAGAGGTGGGTTCATTGGACGCCGGCGGCCGCGGATTTACCGTTACGCGTCTTCTTGGCGAAACCCGCTGAGCGCCCGGGCGCCGAGGGGATCCGCGTCGAGAGGCTTCTCAAGGCCCGCCGGAAAACCGCCGCCATCTTGGACATTCCTCCCGACCGCGCTTACCCTGGGTTAAAGTGCACTCGCGAGCTGATTTTTGGGATCGCGTCTTCTATTCGATGCCCGAGGGACGCGATCCTGCAAACGCCATCTTGGAAATTCCTCACGCTTACCTTGGGTCAAAGTGCAAGAGCTGACTTTTGAGGTCGCGTCTCCTCTCCTGTGTTCGACCCGCCGCCATCTTGGATTCCCCTAGTGGCGTCTCTTTCTCACGTTCGTATTTTAAATACGCTATAGTTCGCGATCGAGTATCTACTCGCGCGATTAATCCGTATCGTTCCATCTAGCGAATCATCCGGCGCGGTCGGTGTTCCCCTGGTTTCGTGGGGGGCGGGTTATTCACCGTTTCGGCGAGATCCGGCGCGGCCGGACCGAGGAACCCTAACCTGACGTAAGTCGACCTACGCACCTCGATTCGCGGGAGCGGCGTCGATCGGCGCGTCGCGCGCTTTTAACGGCACCGCGAAGAAAGTAAAGTAGTAGGTAGGTGAGGTACGTCTCGGTCTCCCGTTGCCCTCGCCTCGCCGCCATCTTCCCCGCGAGCGATCATCCCTGCCGAGCCTACATAGCTGACCCGCATCCGCCGCCATCTTGGTATCCATTTGAAATTCCCGCGCGAGCAAAACCCCCCTTAGAAATTTCGTCAACCTTGGCGGATGCATATGAAAATTCACGGAAAAATACTCCCTTATCGGGGGAACCTCGTTAAATCCTGATATTTCCAGATAGTTGGATTTCTCCGGGAGTATCTCAGAGTTTTAGCGCAAATCGTTCGCGTTTCTCGAAATGGCCTGGCTAACCGCGTCCCTTTGTTTCAGGTACGTGATTTCCAGGGAAAACCTGTTATTCCCGGCTACCCTTTCGAGGTGGAGGTGCAGAAACGTTCCCAGGCGTTTGGACCACCGTTTGGAGACCGATTTCCGGCGGAGGTTCCGAGGCTCTCCCAAGACCTCGCCGATGGGCCGATCGTCGTAACCGGAGCGATAAAATTGCCGCAGTAAACCGCGAGAGAGCCTCTTCGCGAATACCGGAAGAGACCTCGGGCGATTTTCGGAGAGCGAGCCGCAGAAATCGGCCCGAGAAGCGAAGGCCTCCTTTGGGCCGAGAAGGGAACGATCGAAGCCTCGGCGATGCCGGTACCCGCTGCTTTTCGCGTCTCGTATCTATGTACAATATGACGGGCGAACGACACCCGGCATTGTCATGCAGGCTCGCGATACGTTCCCCAACGGGCGGTGGTATCGATTTCCTCGGTGCTTTTCCCACTATTTTTTTTTTTCCCATGTTAAAGGGTTCCCCTTAAGTCGAGATGTCGGAAATTCGGTTCCCTGAAGTCGTCCCACCGTTTTCTAGTAAACCTAAGACTTCCATCACTCTAGTTTACCTTGGTCTACCTTAAGTCACTTAAGTGTACCTTAGTTTATCTCAGTTTGCTGGTAACATTAGGACTTTTCTTGTAATTTATCTTAGTGTACCTTAATCTGCTGGTAACGACAGATTACTCAAGTGCACTCTGGTTTAGCTTAGATTATCTTAGGGATTTATTTTCTTTGAGTTGATCCCGATATACCTTGGATTATTTTAGGTTACTTAGGCGTAACTCGCGTTACTTTCCATCCCCGAGCAAGGAACCGAATTTCCGGCGGGGGGCGATGTTTTCTCACTATTGAGCGCGTTCCCCGGCGCGCTCCATGGTCATGGGAAGAGCGACCATTAAGAGGGCCGACTTCCTCCGTGGCGCAAGAACCGGCGAGCCGAGCGAGCGGCCGAGGAGCGAGAAGCGAGTCAAGTTCGAGCCGGCTCTAGGGGACCAGGCGAGGCGCAGGAGGGATCGGAGACTAGGTAACAGCGTTCCCGTGTTACCGGTCCGTGGCCACGGTCATTTATTTCATGTAACCACCGCACGCTCGGCAAGCCGACTCTCGAGGCTTACTCGCCCGAGGAGAGGAGACCTGCGCCAAGCCGGACGGCCTCTTGAAATCCCTGACCAGAGAGTACCAGAGGGTACCAGATAGTACTAGAAGGTACCACAGGGTACCACAAGGCGCCAATCGCCCTTTTCTAACCTCACTCTATAGAGACTCTAGATAATAATAGATAAGAACCGACAAAGCCGAATTATACGATACTGCGAATTGTAGAATTAAAATTGTTAAGACCCCGCCGAAGAGCGGCTAGGTAGTTTATCGGCTAAGGGATGAAAATCTCGATTTGCGAGGAATTTTTTCCCCCTTAATGAGTTAATTTGAGATAAGTTTAGACACTCTGGGAAAAGATCCTCGTGCTTTCTTCGAGGCCGGAGCCCTCGAGACGAGTCCGGCCTCGGTCTTGAGATCGGAACGCGTGAACGCACGTACACGCTCGCAGGCGATGCACTCGCGAGTACGCAGCGTACCGAGGGTAAGACGGAGAGAGAGCGAGCGGCGACCCCGCGGGAGCGAGAGAGACGGAGCGAGAGAGGAGCAGTTGCTGGAACCATCGCTTCGTAGACTTCGTCTCGGGCTCGCTTGCTTGGATTCGAGCCAGACCGGTCTCTCCGCTTCTGACTCTTTCTTTTGCTCCCTCTCTCTCTCTCCTTCTCCTTCTCTCTCTCTTCGTTTTTCCGAGCAAGTTCTTCTTGAGGTCAGAAGCGCGATCGCGGATCGTGTCTCCTTCGTTCGCGCGGTTCGCTCGAGGTCTCTCCGGCGTGCCGCCATTTTCTTTCTGGGATAAGGGAAGGAGAAACGGAGTCGTGGCTTAATTCTGGGTTATTATTGTTTCGGAAATTTTTCTATAATTTTTGAAGAATGTAAAGGGTTAATAGATTTGGCGGAGTCGCGGGCATCCAAGATGGCGGTGAGTTGATGTCGAGGGAATGTTTCGTTTTCTTTTTCTCCTGGGGATCTGGGAGTCTTTGAAAATCTGGAAATCTCGAAAATCTCGAATCGACCGACGTATCCGGCGATGTCCGCTACGCGCTCGACGTTCCGTTGGACGCGCGAGCGCGCATGCGCGCACTCGACGTCTCGCTCGGCCGCGAGTGGCGGCGGCCCTTAATTGGTCAGCCAGCCGCGGGAACCGTACGGGACCTGGGACGTGTCCCTCGGCTCGCGTCGGCTGTCTTCGGCCGTTCTCGGTGCTCCTCGGTCCTCTTCGAGTCCCCTCGAGTCTACTCGAGCGGCATCGGCCCCGCGGCACCCAGTACCCCGCCGCTCGCCCACTCGGGCGGAGGTCGAGTATTTGGGGGGTATTCCATGGCGCACTCACCCTCCCATCGCCCTACACGGGCTCTAGCCCGCAGGTTGATTCACCTACTGTAATCCTCCGCACCTGCCGTGCACTCACCTCCCCCGAAAGACCCGGCATACCTGAAGTACGATTTCTATTCCATTCATATTCCAACCCCATGCCCCGAGAAAGGAAAAAAAAAAACTCATTGAACCAAGGAAATATTTCATTGAATAGCCCCAAAGACGTTGATTTTTAATTCAAATAGTCCGGCTGAAATAAATTGTCAAAGATGAAACGTCGCATCCGATTTATTGGAATTTATTTCACTCTATTCTTGAATTGAGAAAATATTTCTCTGGGTCGATGAACATTTTTTTTTTTTTCTTTTTCAGGGTAGATCTCACCTTTGGATGTTAAATGTCCCGAATGGCTGAGATTTGGACTCTTGGACGGTAAATATCCCGAATGACGTCGGTGCGCCTCCGAGATCGCATTTTGTCCTAGCGGTACCACGAGTCGCGGCTACGTGGAAACCGAGCCGCGGCTCGTCGCACCTGTTGCGAGTTTTTTCCGCCCTGCGGCCAACCTCCGGGGCGACGTCGTCCTTTCTGGGACTTCGGGTCTCGGAGGTCGTCCGACACTTTTTATTCCCCTTTCCGCCGACTTTCGAGGGCCCTTCTTTACCTTGGCGACTCCGGGTTGCGCAACGCGGGGAACGAGACCAGAAGTCCGGCCGAGCAACGACCGGAACTACTTGGCGAGGTCGGTGCCGGTGAACTCGGGGAGGCGACGGGGAAAACGTCCCCGTGGGGTTCGAGACGCGGAATCGCGGAATTTCTGAATCGCCGATCGGAAGCCGAAGAGCCGATGGCGGCGGTAATGGCGGCTCGGTAATGCCGCGGGAATGCGGCAGCGAGACGCCAGAGATCCGCGCCGGAATCGCCGCGGAATTCCGCGAGTCGAGCCGCGGAATTCGGCCGCGCGCGGGTGGGGCGCCGGGTTTCACCCGGGGATTGCTTTCCCGCGCACTTTTCCACGTATTTCCCCATTTTACTCATTGACCAATTTCCCTTGCCAGACCTTCTCTAAGAGAAGAAAGAAAGAGGAAATGAGATAATAGTCGAGGGCCCGATGTAAAGCAGCTTATCAATAGGTCGTAAAGGGATTGTCACGAGAATCGGCAGGGTAGTTTTCCGCAGCGGAAAGGCCGGTGCATTAACGAGCGAGGTGGCACGATTTTCGGATTACGCCCGCCCGGGCGAATTTTAAGACGGGCGGGTTTATTGCTCCCCTTGACAATATCGCTCGTTGACAAAGGCTCTCTCCTCGTTGTTCGACTCGTGGCAATTAAACCCATTTATTAGCGGTTAATCCCCAATGTTGGCCGAAAGGGACGACACGCTGCGGCCCTTTCTGGAAGGACGCGTCCAGGACTATTGTCGCGGAAATTCGACCCATTGTCGAGGGCCTCTCGGAAGGTCGAGATCTCGACTCGTATTTTCGAGTCTCGACATTTTCCAGGAGTAGCGTAGAAGTGAGAGATCCATATCGTCGATCGTATTAGAAATGTCGCGTATCAAGGTTTCTTTACGTGCATCTCGTTGCACCTTGATTTACTCCCGGTGAACGTTCTCGCGATGTCGAGGGAATTTCGAGTTGTCACCCGCGTGAGTCACGGTCCAAGACGCGACTTTTTGTTTTCGCTTTTTTCTTCTTCTTTTTTCCCGCACGCTAATTCCTGATTTCCCAACCAGTTATTCCACTCGGTGTCGAGGGAACTACTCGAGCCCCTCCGGCGAGAGTTGCGACAGCGTTTTCCGCGCGAACGGTGCGACCTGTCGAAAGACGCCTCGGATAAGATCTCTTCCGTACCCTATGACGAGGAACTTTTGTAGGAAACGTTTCCTCGCGGGAGGACTCGTTCTCCAGATTTTCCAGGGCGACGTCGAGGGGCCGGGCGAGAACCCCCGGCGAGGTTGGACCGCGTTTTCCGCTTGACGGGGCCGAGATATCGAAAAATCGGTCGGATAAAGTCTCTTCCGTTTGTTACGACGAGAATGTTTCGTAGGAAACGTTTTCCTCGGCGAAGGCTCGGTTTCGAGATTTTTCGGGGGAAGTCGGCGTGATCTTCGGCGCTGGGGGTGGCGGGTTCTGGGAGCGCTCTGCGGGGGGACCGGGTTATTTATGCGAGGTGCATATACACGAGGCGTTTATTGCAATAGGTAAGTGTCTACCCACCGGTTACGGACGCGAGGAGTTGGTTGCATAAGAGCTCGCCTTGGCCTTGACTTTGGATCTTGGTTACGGCAACGGAGTGCAGTTTCGCAAGCCTAGGCTCGGTGCAATGGCGCAAGCCGAGACGGCGCTGCGCACTTTGCATCTCCCACCTTTGCGGGTGCATCCACGTGTCGGGCCAAGATCGAGGATTTATCTTGGAATTATCTGCCGATATCGGTGACAGCCCGAGGAAAAACTCCGTGAGTCATCGCTCGGCGACTAATCAACGCGTCTAACTACAAGGGGATACCTGGGAATATTCTCCGCGAAAATTAAATATTATTTCCTCTGCTATCTTACCCCACATTGAATTCAATAATTTTCTAATTTGACAATTTATCTGTAATCTCTACGAACGATTCTAAGGGACAAAGTGTCATGGCGACCGCCGAGGTCTATTTCGAAAAATCTGAATATCACTCCTCTCGACTGTTTACCTCCACTTTTAAACCGAATCGATGTCCTCTCTTTGATTTTTCCATTATTTTTCTAATCCCTCCCCAAGGAGCAAATTTCGAGTATTGTAGTTTTTTCCAATTTTTTTTTCCTTTTTCTCAAACGAGCGGTCGGAAGGAAGCGACAAAGTGTCATGGCGGCACGAGGATCGATAATCGAGAGGCAAGGGATTATCGAGGAATGCTGTTGGCCGCGGAAAGTGCGGGCACAGGTGCGTTTCCTCGACGGGAGCCTCGCGGAGTCGCAGACGCGGAAGCGTTTCCGCGAGTCGGCGCGTTGGCCACATGCCGCCATAGTTGTTATGTCGCGTTATGTTTTACGCCTGAAGACCCGCAGGTAGGCAGCCTGCATAAGCGACTCTCGTTAATTGCGAGCTTTCCGCGGGAGCCTGAATCGGGCCCTCGCCATCTGGCGTGAGTTCCGTGACGGAATCGCCGGGGGATTAATTTTAACTGCACCCCGGAGTGGTCTCAAAGCTTGACGGGTGCCTGATGAACCTTCCTCCAGGGAAATTGTTCCCTTAAACGACTCTCTTCTTTCCCAGCTTCTGGGAAAGAAATCTCCCAGTGGATGTTGGCCGAAGAAGTTCCGCCCAAGCATAAGAAATCATGGATTTTGGAGATTTGGAGCAAAAGAAAGAAGAGGAAAAAAATCACCTGCCATCTTGTCGCTCGTCGCGCCTTCCTCGAAGAAAACCGAGTCTCTAGTCGCGGTCGCTGCCTCGTCTAGGTATTTCAAAGTGTCCGAAGAAAATCGGTCGAAGAGTGCGGAAGAATTTTTCTTCCGTTTCCCCCGAGAAGAGGGAGAGTGAGGATAATTCCACGGAGAGAGTAATCGAGGACGAAGAAGGGATCTGGATTTTTGGAGGAGATATATGAAGAGAGAGGGCGAAGACTCCTCGCAGCGGACCCTTCTCTCCTCCCTTGGAAGTCGTAAACGTCCAGGTTCACGGATCGGAGAGATCAGGGCGCCCCTAAATCTCGGCCTTCCCGAGGGGGTCCCTGGATCGCTCGATCTGGGGTCCCAGGACCCCTGGATCCTAGATCTCGGAATCCGTGGCCGTTCTTCGGGGCACCACATGGGGATACCATAACTCAACGCCGTCAGAATTGGGACGAGTCCGGTCAAGGTTGCGAGGACCGTTTCCCGAATTTTGCCGAGACGTAGAAAGGGAAGAAGATTAGATAGAGTGAATATACCTATAAACCCCGAATAATAAAATGAAACGTATGAAACGAAGACTCCCAGGCAATTTGGGCGCGACCGCTGGACTCATTAGGTCTTCCCCAAAGAAGGGGCATTTAAATGGCCGCTCGTCCTATCCAGAAGTCTAAGTCCCAGGCCGCCGAGCCAGGAAATAGGTCGAGAAGAGCTCTGGACCGAGGTGGACCGAGAATATACACCGTAGAATTTCGAGGAGCGACTCCGAGCGGCGCCGAGCCTGGAGAGTTCGATGCCCGCGCAAGCGATGCCTCGCGAGGACGCGCCGACCGGAACTTTCCGACGCGTCGACGCCGCATCTTGCCGAAAGCAAATCCTTCAACATCCGATATCAATAAAATAATCACGAATAAGTCTATGCCCGCACCTCATTTCCGAAGGGCGAGCCTCGCATCGATCGCTGGGACTTACAAACGGTGAAAGCAGCTTCCCCCGTCCCCAACATGGCGGCGGGTTCTTAATAAAAAATGAAGAAAATGTAAAATAAAAAATATCTATAAATGCATAGAGATCGAGAAAAAAAATCCAACCCCGAGGATAGTCATGGAGCGATCGATTTACATATCGTGCCTTTGGTTTTGCACCCAGATCATTTTTATCGTCAAAGGTACGACGTAAGGGTCCGGGGGTTGCGCGCGCATCGCACACACCCACGTGACCGCCGGGGCCGAGGATCGTCGCGTCGGTATTGGAGGCAGGTCCGCTAGGCATATACCGCTCGGCGGCATAACTCTCGGCGTGCCGCGGTATTACGGCTAAAGGTAAACGTAACCTTGCCTCCTGGTCGCGTCTCCGGTGTGTCAGTACCGGTTCCGCTCGTGTACGTGCATACCGCTAGCGTTCCGCGTGCCTAGAGGCTCGCGCAGGCGCAGACGCAGGCGCGCCTCGGCAGGACTCGGGGAGCGGCCGCGGAGTGGGGGAGGCGCTCGGGGATTGGTCGAGCGCGGTCACGTGACGGGCGCGCGAGTGCGCGCGCTCCCGCGGGGCAGGCCGGGGAGGGGAGGGCCCGCATTCGCGCGGTGGAGGGGGAGCCTCACGGTCGGGCCCCGGGCCCCGGGGTCCCGTCCGAGGTCCCCAGGAAGGCCCAGTCGCTGACGAGTAACCGACCGCGAACGTGGCCGCGCGGAGGTCCGGTCTGCCGATAACTGTAAATCCGAGGAGGGAAGGAGCGAGTCGCGCCACGGACGGGCCCGCTTCTCCCTCTCGTCCGGGACCGTGGGGTTCGAGAGAGTGCGTGCGGTGATATATATACATATATACATATATATATCTACGAGGGTAGTCTCTATCTCTCCCCGTTCGAGAGACTTTTCCGGTCCGGACAGTGCGTCTTGCGTCGTAGTCCTGGCCCAGTGGTCGGGTTCGATGTGACCCGGACGACGTTCCCTGGGAGGGCCCGAGTTAAATGCCTCGGGCGCACCGCCCTCAGCGCGCCGAGAGGGATCCCTCGAAGACGGGGCCCGACGCCCCCTGGAGGGACTGTACGCGAAGAAGGGACTGTATACCTAGGGACTCATCCGGACTCCCCGAAGAGCTTTAATATTCACCTGGGCTCCTCGACCTTGGGGGTCCACCTTAAGGCCCGAGGCGTCCTTGCGCGCCGGCGAAGGTCGCGCGGCCGCGGCTCGCGGCCGAATGGTGGCGCGCCGGGCCCGCTGAGGCTCGACTCCCAGCGGCGCCGCCGGTGGCGCTAGTGGCGCTCCCCGGAGACAACCCCAGCACCCGACCTGAGAAGCCGCCGCGATGCCCAAGATCTTCCTCATCAAGAACCGGCTGCACCAGCAGCAGCTCAGGCTCCTCGAGGCCCAGCATCTCAGCAAGAGCCCGCCTCCCAGCGGCAAGGAGAGTCCCCTCGGGGGAGCCGAGCCCCTCAGTCTCATCGTCAACAAGCACCAATGTGAGTCCCGTGAAAACGGCTTTGATGAAACCTAAACTGTTTCCCGGGACTGCAGGTTTACGACCTACCTCCATTTTCAAGATGTAATGGGCACGAAATGTTTTTTCTATTTACTACTATCAATTTGGATATATTATTGACATTTAGGACGTTTGCTCCCTCTATCTTCGATTCCGGCCAGGAGCCGTTCGATTCGAGGTATCGGGTAACTGTACGATCGTTGCCGGGAAATCATCCGCAGTGGTAATGACGGTAACGACACGTTCTCGTTCACGTGAACGTACGTGAAGTATGAACGCGAGTCACTGCCATCTCCGGTCGAGGAGTGCGATAATCGCGGTTCGATTACTATTCAGGACTATAAATCCGGTCGGTGTGGTCGGATTCGATGATAAAGGATGCCGAGGTAGGATAAAAAAGTGTAAACATTAATTATCCCACACTTCCAACGCGGTGCCATTATCGGCGCACTCGGGTACCGCGAGCAGAGGTCGTCGAAATTCCTGGAAAAAGTCGAGTCGACTACAGGGTCCCTCCCGAGATGATGTAACGCATTGTATTAGATGTGGCGCGAGTTGTAGAAAATCCTAAGCAGGTGGGGCGGATTCAGGGGGAACCTGTTGCGAACCTGCTGGGAACCTGTTTAGAGGAACACGAGACACGAGGGGTGTCGCAGGTGCCCCAAAAGTGGGACCCTCGAATCGGGCCCTTCGTGAAGTCGCTCATATAGAGAAGAAAAAATCCCTTTTACGTAGAGAGAAAATTAAGGAGAAAATTGCTCCCGTGAAGAGGAAACTTCGTCGGTGAGGAATTTCTTCTCGACTTTCATTACCCTTTTCACGTTTTGTCCCGGCTTGACAACAGTCCATTCTCGGTTTATTACCGCTTAGAGGTCCCAAAACGAAGGTAACGCGCTCGACTCTTGGCGGGGCCCGATTGGGACCCCTCGATTCTCGGTTCGACCACAGTCGTCAGGGGGCAGTTCGAGGCACAAAGGGCACAGTGGGCCCGACAGAGTACCGAGAACAATGTCCCCCGATGGCCACTTAGTCCCTCCTCTTTGTGGCGACCCTCGGACTCGCAAAAGCCGGCGTTTACCCGGTCGGGCCCCGTTACCTACCGGGCCGAAAGGGCCCAGAAGTTGGACGTAATGATACTTTCGGCGGTGCTTGACCCCCGGGTCCCTTTCCTCGAGGTCTCGGACCGCCATGCTCGATTTTCGTGACGCGTTATCGAGCAACGGTACAGTGAGTAGAGCGAGCCCGAGGGACGCGAGATCCGTCCTAAAACTGGTTTAGAAAAGGCCCCTCTCGGTTTTATTGGGCCTTCGCGGGGTTAAACGGGCCCCGCGGGCCCGGTGGGCGTGGTGGTTACCCTCGTGGATCCCCCGTGTTAACCCTCTTCCGTGTAAATTCCTAAGGTGTGACCCTGCGCCTCGAGAATCTCGACTGCCTCTGGATACCTGTCGACAGACGAAACTTTACTTCGGGCTCGCCATGGAAAATTAGATTTAAAAATTCCCGACAAATCCGGGATTTTTCACTTCACTTAATTCATCTTTTTTTTTTATTTTTTTTTTTTCAACCGAATTTCTCTCGACGTTCCATCTCGATTGTCTTATATACCTTACAAAAGTGACGGGAATAAGATTCCAAAATTCCCAATCAATAATTATTTTCTTGCGACGTGAATTTTACATTCTTTCATCTTATTCCTTTCCAAATTTAAAATCCTCGGAGGAGTCGCGATGCACTTGGCGAATCCGTCGAGCGACCGGTGCAGGGCGCCTGCAGGTTAGGTTAGGTTAGGTTAGGCCGGATCGGTCGGAGATACAGTTACGGGACCGCCGGTGACACGTAGGGCAATCACGCGGTGACGCGCACCTGCGACCGCTCCAGGATGTGCGGCCATTGTCGCGGGTTACGATGCGCAACGGCGCGGCTACCTGTGCGCGCGCACTTGCCCGGCCCGCCGCGTGGCGGCGCCAGTGGCGGAGGGAATTAACAGGTGAAGCATCCGCACCGCGGTAAATCGAGCATCTAATGTACCTGTATATTTCCTATCCGCACATAAATATACCGGGGCATTATATGCGTGTCGAAGCGTGCGCATATTTCGCGTGGAATTTGACTATAACAGGTGAAGCGCAATTAACGAGGTACGCTAACAGGGGAATCGCAATCGTAAATTTATGAGCGATAGAAAAAAAAAAAAAAATGTAGACTAAATTTAGAGCCAAAAAGTGCACGATGTAAATTTTTCGAGTTAAGTCATCGGGAGGGAAGTATGTACAGGTTAAAAATATGTAGTGATGTTAACGGGTGAACGAACATATCAGGGTAGGCGAGTTGACCGATACGCGAGGGAAGGTGTATCGCGACCGTCTCCTTGTAGACCCGTCCACTCTCGGCACCGTATGGCGCCGACGTAGACGGGGACTAATGGCGCAAGAGGGCCGTGACCGAAATTCTACCGCAAGCGGGCCAAGTGCACGCACCGCCGCTCGCCGGAGAACCTTCGCGGGGCGAGCCTCTCGCCCCGAGGTTGCGATCGCGATTAAATGAATCCAGTCCCTGCGCTCCCATTGGCCGCCCTAAGGGAAAGGTTCCACTTTATATCCATTTCCGTTGGATCTCTGGACCCCATCGATCGACCCTGGAAAAAAAAAAAAAAGAACCAGAGACGCTATGTTCTCACAAGTTTTTCGGGAGTCCTTTCGCAAAATGGCGTCGATCTAACCACAAGAGAGAAGGGAAATATTTAAGATATACGTTTTATATCCCCGTTTCTCTTGGCGTCCATCGGTCGGTCGACCTAACCTCTTCCTTGCTCCTCGCAGGGGGCTCTCCGCGTTCTTGCGCACCTTATGTAACTTATAAGGTACCCTGTGCGAGTTTTGCGGATCGCGACGCCATGTTTGAGGCGATGGGGATTTCCCCGAAATCACGGAGTTTCTAATGGTCGGTTGAGAGAGAATACTTACGTAACCGACTTTGTGTCTGGCATTTCGCGTTAGGACGCGCCAGCCGGCGCAGTGTCACCTTGCTTCCAGCCCACGCACGGTACCGCTATACGCGGACGGCCGATACTGTTGCGCGGCCGCGCACGCGTCTGCGCAGCCGCTCCTAAGCGCCGCCATTTTCCTCGACCCGAGCGCGCCTTCTTCCTCCGCGAATTTTTCTCCCGCATCTCTAAGGCAGACATGTCGATCATAGATATTTATTTAACAAAAGGAGGAACGCGAGGACCTTTACAAATATTAATCCAGAGATTTTCTCTCCCTCTTTAGAAGGAACGTTAAGGGCGTCGACCTTCGAGATCATGACGCGTCGTAACCACGTAAACCTCGGTCTGGGAATCACCGGCATGGCCGAGAAGTAATTCCTCTAAGATCAAGGAAACTAATTAACGGGTCTAAAATATCGGCTTCTCAACGGAAGGAGAATGGAATTTTAATATGAAATTGTCTCTATGGGCTGGGAACCCAGACGCAACCTGCGGCGGGTCGATTGGTATCTCCCCTAATTTTCAGGTCGGGATGCACCTTGCGTTTCTAATCCCAGATTATGTATGCGGGTATATAAGGGAACGAGGTGTTCCGTGTTTCGGAGACGCCGGGTATGCGCGTCCACCTGACGCGACTGGGAGGAATGGAGGGGATTCGCTCGTTTGGTTCTTTTTACCGGTCTTCTTGGGGATACTCGCGAAAACTGTGACGAGATGTCTCTTGGACGAGCTATTCAGTCTTATCTAGGGTAATCAGTAACCGAAAGTACCCGTTTGGCTTAGTGGATTATATTTTTTGTAACGGCGCGCCTCGCGAGCCCCGCGGCCATTCAAGATGGCGACTGACGCCGTTCCGCGGCGGGTGAACGCGCGACATTGAGACGCGCCTTTTTAACGCCGTTGACACACCGCAGGCAAGCTTAATGGCGAACGCCGGGCACTCGGTTGGCATTGACCCGATTCCTTTTTTTCCCCTCGTCGTCCCGACGCGAGCCTCGTTTTCGATATCGAGACCGAGACCGAGGAAAGAGGCCGGTCCCGTTCCGGCGTCGCCATCTTTCTCTTTTTTTTTTTCATTTTCAAATTGCTTCTTTTACGGCTTTTCGTAATCCTTAACGACTTTTCGTCACTTTTAACGCTTCTTACTCTGATTAATCACCGGCTCGCTCGCGAAGGAAGCGTTTGAGCGTTTTATCCTTTTTCTTTTTTTAAGGTAGCGCATTAATATCAGGCAATTTCGGACGGGTAAATTTAACCTTCTCGGACAATCCGAGTCGCGGATTAATTTCCTACGTGACTTCGTCGAACTTGTGTTCGAGGTCGAGCGGCATTGAAGTCTCCGCCTCGTTCTTTGCGAGTCTTTTTCTCCCCGGTCGCCGAGGTATGAACGTACATACATATATATATATATATTTATATGTGTACAAAGTACGTACACGCACCTCGCTCTTTCTTCGCGCTATTCGTCCCGGCGTCGCCATTTCTCTCGCGCGATCTGTGCATTTCGACTCGTAATGGCGACAATGGAATACCGACGCGCGTAACGGTAGACTTCCTTATCGATTAAATTATAAATTATATATTATATACGCAGGATTATAAATTATATGCACAGTTCCTTGTAGGTACTTGTGATAGAATTTAGTGACAAAAAATTCAGTGACTTGGAATTTCGTTCGGGCGAGGATTCCTTGGCCTCGCGGGCACCGCCTGACTCGCCCAGCGTTGAACTCTCCGTTGCACCTCGTCGCGTCTCGCTCTTTCCCACGCGAGCCGCATAAGTGCCTCTCTCTCTCTCTCTCCCTCGGTCTCCGTAGCCCGAGTGCATTCCAGCCTCCCGGTCGAATTGAGCCATCCCTTTCTCGCAGTCTCTTGCTTCTCCCTTCTCTCTCTGTCCTATACGCGTGCATGCACCCTCTCCTCGCTATCTCCGTCTCTCCGTCGCCTTTTCTCTCTCCTGCGAGCTATCGGGACGCTCGACAAAGTACCGGTTCCCGCTTCGTTCCTCGAACGTCTCTTTCGCTCTCTCTCTTTCTCCCTCCGGAGTCTATATAGCCGTCCTCGTCGCACGCGCGTATTTATAGAGCCGCGAGACCAGTTAGGGGATTTAGGATGCGAGCGCAAGTCCATGGCCCGAAGGTTGCCTAACGAACCGGCCGCCATTTTGGGTTCTCTGGACGGGACTGACGCCGTGACGCAACCTGTTGCGCAAAGGACCGTGCCCTGAAGAGGGAAGAGGGGAGACGTTCCTCTTTCCTTTGAAGAATCCCCGAAGTCGGTAACGTCTCGGGCACACCTGTGGCGTCGATAACCTGGATTTATCTCTACCTTCTCGAGAGGAAACGAGGAATGGTCGAACGGCGCGAAATTTTGCCGCGATTTTTCGCTCTCGTCGGAAGATTACGCAAATGGCGGCGGGGGGGAAAAAAAATGGCGCGGACCGCGTCCGATTGCTTCCTGGTTTCCGCTCGAGCGGCGTCGACGTCCTCGTGCTCCATTCGCGAATCGCGCGATGTCAAAGTCAAGAGAACGTGTCTCCCGGGCTCGACTTCCCTCTCCGCGGGCCCGTTTCACCGGTCGCCAGGTCCGCTGACCCTTTTCTTCGCGCGACCCCGCCATCGTGGAAATTCCGAGCGCCGCCATCTTGGAAATCGGCGAAAAACTACAAAAACGAACGGAGAGCCCGCGAAACGCTCGAGTCCCGTCACAGTTTTCGTCGAATTAGACTCGATGGAAGCACTTTTCACAGATGGGCCGCGATATTCCGTGGAGGAAGGACGGGGAGAGCTTTCTGGAAATCCGTCGTCGAGGTGGAACGGTAGATTGCCAAGGACAGGCGCGTGTACTCGACCGCGAGCGCGTCACGTACCGGGCGAAAGATCAAAGAGTTACAGGGCTATCGGGAAAAACATTCATGAATAATATATACCGAGGAGATACTCTGAAATTGAAATCCGCGCCGCGTTTCGCCTCGGGAGCGTAACCGTGGGATTTGCATGGCCCTACGTGCGTCCTCATCCTCTTCCGTGCGTGCAGGCCGATCGAGGAGCGCCGCCATCTTGGAGAACGTTCGAACCGCGAACTTATTCCTCACTGACCAATTTTCTAGACATAAGTCGGGTATTTTATAGATATAAACCATGACGTTTAGCAATTTTATAATTCCACAGATCGAGATAAATCCGACGACGACAGGGCGACCACTCCGGAGTCGTTAAGAAGTTCGAGCCCGGCAGCGTCACCTCCTCCGCAATGGCAGCCCTCGACACCGTCGAACACTCCACCCAGGAGATTCATCTCGAGCATCCTGGGGGGCGACGTGCCTTACGGGAGCAGGGGTCACGTTTTGACGAGGGCGGAGCGAAAGGAGTACAGCAACCCCCCGATCGCATCTCCGTCGGGGGAGCTCCAACCCCTAGGGAAGTCGGAAAAGCTGGAACTACCGAGGCCCCCGACGCCCCCGAAGACCCCGAGGGTGGAACCCCCCACGAGGGTCTCGGTGATCCAGAGGGTGCCCCCTCAATCTCAGCCCCCCAGGAGAGAGGAATCCAAGCCGGAGCTCCCCCAGAGCCAGGAACCCGAACAGGTACCTGATCCCCTGTATACCTCCATATTCACTCAATACACATCTACATCAAATGTTAATCTTACATCTCAATTTAATTTGGATACATGTTCGCTTCGTTCCACTATCAAAAGTTAGGGAAAATGACTGGACAAATGGAAAATTATAATGGTTGTAATTTCGCTCGAGGAATCCGAAATGCGTCGGATAATCATGGATCTTTCGTTCCAGGAGCAGCCTATAGACTATGCGGTGCCGAAGAGGAAGGACGAGGCGGACGAAGAGCGAAGCCGAGAGGGGGCTAAGGCCTCTCGCACCCATGGGAACTCCATAGCGAGGCCCCTCTTGGCGATGAGGTTGTCAGGGCCCCAGACGGTGCACGCGGCCGCGGGTCATGGGAGGTCGACGAATTCCGGCGGGGGGAGCGGGGCCTCCGGGGGTGGAGGAGGTACCGGAAGCGGAGGGTCCGGCTCCTCGGCCGGAGGAACCGGAAGTGGCGGCGGTTCCGGGAGTGCCGGTGGCGGTGGCGGTGGTCTCGGGTACTCCGGAGGCAGCGCTGGTGGAGGAAGTGGCGGCGGAGGGGCTGTCGGTGGCGGCACGGGGGGTGGCGGGATGAACCCGGGGGGCAACGGCGGTAGAGGCAACTACGGACCTAGCTCGCCTCCCACGGGCTCGCTGCCTCCCTTCTACGAGTCCCTGAAGGGCGGCAACAATCTCGCCAACTTCGCCAACCAGTACAACGGCACTCAAGGTGGGTCCCGAATGGGAATTGTGCTGCACTGAAAAAAACAAAAAAAAATGGAGTTGTGGTTAAAAGAAGCAGAATTTTTATTTTTATTACTTTTTAATCGTTTCCCTTGGACCGACTCGTTGAGTATGCTCTCAGATTATTTCCGGTTAAAGGTATCGGACGTTTCTACGTTTTCCACCAGATGGGAAAAATGTAGACTGGTCCGGAGAGAAGACGTTCTTGATACAATTCGTTTTGCATTCTCCAGGAAACGGGTACCTTACCCTGTCGCCAGCGGTGGGCATGGAGTGCGACACGGGCCAGCAGGACGCGAACGGGCACAACAGTCAGTACGGGGCCCAGGAAGGGAAGCAGTACTCGCTCCTGCAGAACGTGTGCGCGTCCTACGGGCTCACCCTGAAGGAGGAGGAAGACTTGTCCGCTTACAAGATCCAGCCCAACGACCTGCTCTCCGGGCAGTACGGGCCCTACGACGTGACCGACTCCGGCATGATGGTGGATATGGTGACGGGGGCCGTGGTGGATCCCCTGCAGTTCACCGCCACCCTGACCTTCAGCTCCCCGTCGGACCACACGGCCCTGCTGGAGAGCCTCAGCGACGCGGCCGACCTCTTCCTCCCGAGGTTACCCACGGAGGACGGGGGCAACGATCTCCTGGAGGACTCGTTGCACTCGCCGGCCTCGGCGGGCAGCGCCATCGCCCAGGACGGACAGATGACCACCCCCGTTGAGCCCAGCGTGGACCCCTTCCCCGAGCACAGCATGGCCCTCACCAGGGGATTCGACTCTTCGAGGTACGTCGTCGGGAACTCTCCTTCTCCTACGAGATACCACTTAATTAAGGATCCGAATTAACGGAGGAGTTAATAATATTATAATAAATATCTAGGCATTACGGATCGGCGCCTCAGCACTTCGCCGGGACGAAGCTCTCAGGGCTGGGGTATCCTTCGGGCGAGTCCAGCTACCAGCCGCTGGCGAAGGAGCGACCGGAGCTGGCGCTGCACATAAATCAGTCCCAGCATCAGGCCGAGCCCCAGCTGCAGCAGCTCCAGATCCAGGTGCAACTGCAGCAGCAACAGCAGCAGCAGGCTACGGCCTCCTCGCCTCACCAGCAGCCTCAGCAGCAGCAACAGCAGCATCATCACCACCAGGGCCTCGTCAGTCCGGGTCTCAGCTTCGCCAGCAGTGGTAAGCGCGGTGAACCTTAAACTTCCGATTTTTGTTTACATGGTGACATGTTCAGGTTGCGTTTGTGAAACACGCAGGGAGTCTAATCCAGGAAATGTCGGCAGGTTTGGAGCTGGACTCAGGAAGCAGCGCGGGCGGGAGTCTTCCCAGTCCAGGAGCTGCGAGCTGTTCCCTGGACGCGGCCTCGACGAGCACCTCGCCACCCTGCGCTCTCATGGAACATGCCCCCAGCCCTGCAGGTGTACCCGCTACCGTGAGTGCGACCACCCCTGGCCCCGTTGGGGAGCCCCCTCTCACGCAACGGGTCGGTGTACTGCAGCAAAGGGTAAGCACCCCGGATTGATGAAGGCAAAGGCATACCACCCTGTTCCGCCAGGTCGGGCCGAGGTCGAGCACGCGTGAAGACTCTCTTCGCGGGTGCTCGCACTTCTATCGCGAGGTCTCTTGCGACCTTCGACCCTAAGATGGTCCCGAGTCCATGCTATGCAATGCCAATCAACTCTCGAGTGCTTCATCCCGGCTCACTATATCTTGTACCAACCACTGGAAGTTGGTCCAGCCCTGGGGAAGTCGATCACCCTCCAACCGGACGAGAAAGCGCAAAGAGGAATTAATTTAAAATTCATTTAGTATGGTAGAGTCATGTAGCAGTTGATGTTTGCAATCTTGAAGAGGAACTTGATGTACCATTATCGAATATACGGGGCTCCCTCTGTCCGGTTGGAATGGGCACTTCTCGGGGGCTGGGTCCAGGGGTATCCGGAGCGGAAATTCGAAGTTGGTTCTTTACAGTTGGGACTGCCTGGGGACTGCCAGTTGGAGTTCGTCAACGGCGGCCATGGCATCAAGAACCCGCTGGCGATAGAGGGCCAGAGGCAAGCTGCCGCCAGCAGGGAAGAGGAGAGGGCCAGCCGTCCTCCTCCTGGAAAGGTACGAAGAGGAGGAAGAAAGTTGAAGGGCTCTTGAGGGTTATTATTCTAATTCTACCAATTTTCTTCAGGATGACGACCCGAACCGCTTCACCTGCCGCGTCTGCAGCAAGAACTTCAGCCTCCAGCGGCTGCTGAACCGCCACATGAAGTGCCACAGCGACGTGAAGCGGTACCTCTGCACCTTCTGCGGCAAAGGCTTCAATGACACCTTCGACCTGAAGAGGCACACGAGGACGCACACGGGGGTCAGACCGTACAAGTGCAACCTCTGCGAGAAGAGCTTCACGCAAAGGTGCAGCCTGGAGAGCCACTGCCTCAAGGTTCACGGGGTGCAACACCAGTACGCGTACAAGGAGCGACGCACAAAGGTACGTGGGCTTCTTCGGGAACGTTGGTACAGGTCGCGGTAGTCCTGATTGAAATGTTGTAATCGTACGCATAGGTATACGTGTGCGAGGAGTGCGGCCACACGACGCAGGAACCCGAAGTCCACTATCTACACCTGAAGGACAAGCACCCCTACAGTCCGGCGCTCCTCAAGTTCTACGACAAGCGGCACTTCAAGTTCACGAACAGCAACTTCGCCAACATGTTGCTCCAGGTGCGCACGTAGACACCGAACGACGCGTACATGCGTAGCTCTGGAAGGATGGTGCGACCCCTGGCCCGAACCCGAAGGACCCCGAAGAGTCGCGACGGGGCGCGCCCGGAGGTCCCGGTAGGACACCACGAGCTCGTCCCCAAGACCGGGATTCGGACCAGGGGCTCGTCGCGTCCGACGGGGAGTTGGGCGAGATTTGAGACGATAAATCTATCCGGCATCGGCACTAGAGGTCAAAGGGGGAGGAACGAGGGCGAGTATAGGGTGAAATGAGAGAGAGAGACGGAGAGAGCGCTCTAGGCAAGATCTCGAGGAACCGCAGGAACGAGGGACGTTATTGTTCTTGGTCGTGTAACTCTTCAGGGTGGCCTCCTGCAGCGGGAGTCTAGGAGTGCGGAGAGCTGCGTAAAGTCGGCCTCGAGAGTCCTGGAGGCCCCTCTCCGGCGATCCTCGACGCTTCTGCACCTGGGACGAGCTTCCACGTTCTGACACCGAGGACCCAAAGACCCTGAAGAGAGCCCAGGAGGATGAATACCTTGATCCAGAGACCAGGAAAAGGAACGTAGGCTCCTTCGACACCGGAGGACCATCTATGGGACTTGGTATCCTCAACCTGAAGACCCTGCTCCAAGAAACGACCTCCGTTTCGTCTCACCGCGCTCGTTTCTACCCTGAAGAGCGGGAATCTCCTGTTGCGCAGTATTTCCTGTTATAGTAGAGCGTGTCAGACCGCGATTGCTCGGGATGCGTTCCAATAAGCGCCTCTAATCCTAAGTAAGCCGACGATTCGAGACGACGAACACACGTGATAGCGTTTACGAGCGGCCGAAAGATCCCAAAGACTTGGATTCAACGTTCCGGGGACGCGTTCCCCCCTCGGACGCATTTTATGGTGTTTCCTCGCAGCGACCCATGCTCGGGGGCACGGACTCTCGATTTTACGTTGCTTTCCGACTCGGCGGGCCCTGAAGAGATCCCTGAAGTCGCGCCGCACCGGAAGCAGGCTTTAATTACGAGGGAACTTCTCCTGGTGAATGACTTCAGGGACCTCTTCCAGTCATTATCGCGACGCCCATGCGTTCGCTACCCCGAAGAGACCCTCGAAAGGAGCGCCGCTCGGCTCTTACGTGTTTTAAGTTTAGCCCAATCCCTCGCAAGCGACTTGTATATTAATTTAATATCGACCTCTCGTTACTAAACGCGCGCGCGCACATACACACGTTGTCACACTGGCACTCATACATTCACACGCGCACATCTTTTAGTGTAACCTGTGATATAGGGAGGAGTAGGTGACGACTCGCGGTCTCCGGTTTCTTTCGAAGGAGACGCGTAGCGTCCCGAGGAGGGGACTTTGCAGATACAATGCAAAGGAAACAAGATATACGCTCACGGAAAAGTACCTTTTCATTTGTTGCATTGCCGCGAAATGCTTGGTGGTTCTTTAATTAGCTGGAAACAGGCAGCTAACCATCACGGATGACAGGGAAATACTTACTTCTAATCTTTTACGCCCGGTTTTGCAGCAATGCTCCCAGTGGGACGGTACATTTAGTATTATTTCGTTACTCGCTCTGCTTTCCTTTTTAAACCGCCATTTCGCAGGATGAAAATTATTTAAGTACTTTAGAAGGTTACGAGTGCTCCGTTAAGGACCGCGGAATTGTACAGCTTGTTTCTTTTGCATCGTGGCATGCGTTGTGTACAAATTTGTATTCAAGACCCTGCGGGACGAAGGAGCGTCACTCGAGCTCGCGCGTACGTGTACAAAGCATTACAAACGGGGTTTCGTGCAATCTTCAGGTGGTTCAGGAAACTTGGGTCCGTGGTAAGGACGGACTTCTTCGCGCCTCCGAAATAACGGCTCCTTTGGGAAGTGCGAGGAAGCGACGCGTTTAATTTTAGTCTCGCGCTCGAACCGGGTGCTGGAAGGGCGGCCGTTCCAAGATGGCGCCGTTTCAAGATGGCGGCGGCGAGGGACGCTCGCAGTGCTTCCTCCCTTTCCGCTGGCTTTCTCCGAGAAGAAACCTACGCCGATGTTTCCTCCGTGCGGCAAAGAGCCAGATAACTAATCGATTACGATGACGCGTGTTAAAATTCTCATTAATCTCATTATTCTCATCCCACGCGAGATTCCGTTCGTCTCTTTCCGCGCCGTACGGCGTCACTCGGTCGCGCCATTTCCCCCTTCTCTTGTAAATACGCATTATAAATATATTTACGCGTGTCTACCGTAGTTGTACCATAGCTCGACACCCGTATCCATGCGAATTCGACCCTCGCTTGATCGCCGCGTCGAAAATTGTACATACAAGTAGCATATAGGTTCGCGTGCACGCGTCCCGTTTCGATGGAAAGCCAAGATGGCGGCGGGAAAGGTCTTGAAAATTAGAAAAAAGTACTAGGAGCGTGAAAGGGGGAATCGCGTGCACACACTCTTCGGTACCTTGCGCTATTCTACGACCTCGAGGTCAACTCGCCGCGGGGGGTCGCGTCTTTCTTGGCCCAGAAATACTCAAGAGTCGCGAAGGGGCCTCCTCGAGGCGCGGCCCCGCACCCCGTTATTATTTAATTTACGTGCAGTATTGTCCAGCCCCCGTTATACATATATACATATATATATACACAACCCGCTAAGCGTGTCGTCGCACTGTAACTCCGGCGGCCATTTTGTCTTATCCCTTTTTTTTTTTTAATTACGTTAGAACACGTTATCGCGACGTCGAAGGGAGCGGAAAAAGTCGTCATCTCGTCGAGAAAGAGAGAGACGCTACGAAAACGGCGGTCCCCTCGACTATATTATGGTTATTAATAATATTATTATGGAAATATTTATCGTCGTTAACCCTCGGCCCCGCGGGGTCCCGGGGGATATCTTGGCAGGAGCCCGAGTCCTCGTTTCCTCTCCGCCCCCGCGCCGACGATGGCGCCGATCGCTTTTTTCGCGCAAGAACGTCGAAACGCGCGCCGACGAAATGCGAGAGACCTCGTGCGAATTGTTTTCTCCCATCCTCGATTCCTTCTTCCTCTTCCTCTGTACCATACAGCGACCCCCGAGGGTCGCGAAGCTCGGATGTCGTTCTAGGCTTTAGTTCAATCATTAATATCGATCCTTAACGGTTATACGTGGTCACGCACTTTCGTGTATGTAGAAATCCAAGAGACAATAAATGTAACGTTACACACAATGACCTTTCTTTTTAGGGAATTCTAAGATAAAGTCCTGTGCCGTTTCGTGCCGATGGTTTCACTCGAAGCCATTTTTTTTTTCTAGGGATTTGCCGGAAAAGGGTATGTGGAATCCTCCGATGGCGGCGCCACCGCGGCTCCATCTGGAGGGACGCTTCGGGAACTAGGAGGGCCGGAAGGAATCGTAGGTGCCAAGTAGACGGTTCCAAGTAAGAGAATTTATTTCTTAGGTGACGGATAGGAGGCAAGAAAAATGACAGACGTTTTTTCGCGGTTTTTGCCAGCCATTGTCGGGCGAGTGTCCTTTCACGCGAGCGTGTCGGCGTGCAAGGGGCTCTAACGGTTCGAATAACGGTAGCACGAGGCGACGACTCGCTCGAGCGAGTCGCTCTCGGCTCCCTTTCGTCATCGTCATTCTTACCCCTTTTTTGGGGCCTTCGGGTTCTCCCAAGAGACGTTATAGTCTTCTCCTAAGGGGACACCTTCTAAAATCGTAGGCTGCGCGCCGTGGCGCTGCAAGTGCAAATACGAATAAAAGCTACGGCTACGGTTAGACTATTACTCCGGGATACGGTTTATCTGTAACAGAGAATAACGGAAGTGCCGTTGGTGACTGCTCGGGTACTTCCTGAAGGTTGAGGTCGAAAAGCCCCGCGAAACCACCACCTTGAGATGCGCCCCGAAGAACCATGCAGAGTCCGGATCCTGGCCGTTACCTGAGGCTCCGTGGCAACTGGGAATTCCTCTCGGCCTAGAGAATTTTTTCTTACCATTAGTTTACTTACTTCCGGTGGCCGAGCCGAACAACCGATACCTAGGCGTCGCACGCACCTCGAGTTCGTTCATCAAATGCTGCTCTGAACGTACTATCTGGTTGACCTGAAAAGCCACGTTCTTCAGCTCTTCTTCGAGTACATCGGTACTCTACTTTTATATATATAACTCAAGAGATGAGTTGGGAGATCGCTCACGGGCAAGATCGTGCGATCGCATCCTGCCCGTGAGCAATCTCCCACCTCATCTCTGATAACTCCTGAGGGTCTTTTTTACCTGTTCGTCTATCGCGTTGAACTGCCACTTCCAGGTGTGGTTGTAGAGGAAGGGCCTGTGGTCGAACCTGTTGTCGTCGGGGCTGTAGATCTCGGCGTGGCAGGATGGCGTCAGGATGGTCATCTTATGCCGATTTATCGCGTAGCACTGGTAGAAGTGCTTCACCTTGGCGGCTATCTGTTAAGGGGTATCAGTTATCCAGGGATCGAGCAAGTAAAGGGGGCGGAGGTACCTCTTTGGGTGGAGTGTCCCATATGTGCGTGAGCTTGGTGTACATGGAGAACGGTCCCGCGCAGTTCTGCTTCCTTAGGCGACCAAAAGTGCCCAATTCGTTGTAGGTCATGCCCATGTCGACCTCGTCCAGCTGCGCCAGCTGGCCATGTTGTAGCGGCTCCAGCTCCGCAGTTGGCGGCGCATCCAGGATGCCGTCCAAAGCCGAGATCCCGTGCTTCTGCCTGAAGATGGCCACGAGACGGAATCATTCACGAGTTACCGGAGACCCAACAAGGCCAGCGATCGCGTTAACGGAGCTGGTGGACTCGCCTGAAGAACTTCAGGAACCTCTTCAGGTCGTTCTTCGCGATCCCACCGATAGGGTTGATGTCCGCGCTGCTGCAGTCGTACTTGGTGAAGTATCCTCGAAGAGCCTCGTCCACGTTGGAGCTGCCCAGTACAAGAAGACCTCCTGGACGACCTCTGACCCAGAGCATCAACTGGGCGAAGAGATACGCGATGACCATCCTCAGACGCGCCTTCGACCAGGTGCATCGATCAGTCGAATTCAGTCAAGGAAGATGGAATACCCAACTGTACCCCAGCTAGGGGAATTATGGAGAGCGGTACCTGGATGTTTTGCAGGGCCAGGTTCTCTCTAGGCGAGCCACCCTGGACTCTAAACCTTGGAGTCAACTTGGAGACTTGTTGAAATATTCCAAGTACTGCCGACACGGCGCCATCGATGACGATGCCATGATGATAAGAGCCGATTTGACTGGCCAACTCGGCAGCTCTTGCTTTGGTCTCTGCCGAAGAGTTCTCTGTGCCCATGTAGCATGTCACCAGGATGGTGTTGCAGAGCTGCTTCGGGTCCGTTGGCGTGTAGCTGCAGTCGCCGACGATCTTCCTGATGTCCGAAAGAACCTGCGAGTCTGTTTGCAAAGTTAGGAATCGATGAAGCAACCGCACGAGGAAATAAACCAGAAGGTGGAGTACCTGCGACGGATGCTTCAGTTTCTTTCTTCACGGATTCGACGATCATGTCGCACATCGAGTAGACCAAGCAAGCAGTAGAAGAGGAGTCGACGCCGCCACTCAGCGGTAGGAAGAAGCCACCCTGGCAGGATCGCCTTGAAGAGGAGAAAGAGACGTGGTGCCCGACTCTTCGGCATGAAATTCAAGAACCGATCAAGTAGCCTACAAACCTGAGATAGTCCCAGAGCCAGCAAGCCGGCGCCATGGAGATCTCCTCCTCGGGGGTGTAGTACTTCACTTTATTAACACCCTCTTCACCATTTAAATTGGAGTCGAAGAGGAGGGGTCGATGAGGAACGCGGGAGTGAAGCGGCTTCGAGGCCAGGGCGAAATCCACCTTCACTCGAGGATAAGGCTGGGACTTGGCTGCGGAGTTGCTCCTGGACCTGATGCTGTTCCGGTAGGTCCTTTAAAGAAAAGAAACGATGAAGAACCGTGAAGAATTCTCAGGAATGGAAAAATTCCAAATAATCGATTCCACCTTATGTCTTCCAGGTCAAAGGTCGCCGTAGTAACCTCGACGTCTTCTAGAGCGAATTGCCGGCCACGGTTCAGGATCTGTCCATTCAACGCGATGCTGGAGCCTCCGTTGAAGTAAAGACGACCTCCGTCGCAACCTCGGAGGTTGCTGAACATGTAGCAACCGCCGGACTTAAAGGTCGCCGCCTTTACCATGTCCACCGTGACGTAAGCCTTGCGCAGCTCGAAGTACGAGCCGCTGCCTGAAGGAACCAGGTTGAAGAATTAGAAAAAAATGAGAAACCAAGTCTACGCGAAGTTGACCCTGAGGAGCAATTTTTTTTTTCCTGCGATTACCGTTGGCGATGATCTCCACGCCGTCCAAAGACATGGGGATGTGGTTGCTGAGAGGGTTCCAGAGTTCCTCGCACATTTCGAACCCGACGCAGGTGTCCCAGGTGGAGATGACGGCGTCGCCGAAGGGCACCACGCTCTGCTCCGTGATCTGGGCGATCTTGTTCGGCAGGAAATGATCCTCCACGGTGCGTTCCTACGGAATTCACGAAATGAATAAAACGTACGATGACCCATCAGCAACCGACCTCGGCAATTCCTTCAGGACTTGTACCTTCGTCCAAGGAGAAAACCACCTGGACTCCCTGTAGTTCCCATCATCGCACAGGTGCATCTTCGGCCTGATGAGGAGTATCCTCCTGTTCAGGAAGGCGACTCTGCAGTTGTAGGTCACATTTTTGTGCATGACGGGCATGCCCACGTCGACGAGTATGTCCTTGCAGACACTGGAGCCCAGCAGCGACGCCAGGACCTCCCAGCTGTGCAGAAGAGTGTCGGACTCGTAGAAGTGGTCCTCGCAGCTGTACCCACTAGAGAGAAAAGATTCATAAATGAAGGACATTTCATCTCCCCGAAATTAATCTCACTGTTCAGGTCGAACGTCATACCAAATCTCTAACTCGGGACCACTTCTGTATCTAGCCCCTGCCTTCTGTGCATCTTCGATGCTCTTCAGGATCCTCTTCAGGTTCCCTTCGAAGTCCATCGCCCATTGGTTGAGGGTGCAGACCGCCACCGTGACTGTGCGACCCATCTCGCATGAAATTTACCTCTGCTCGGGTTCACCTGGAAGGATAATTAGAATTAATTTCATGTGCGGCAGGATGCATTAAACCTCGAATATGATGCAGAAGACATATCGCCTCTCCGACGTCGGCTCGAAGGTCGACGACCCAAAGGCCCGGGTCCACTTTTACCCACCAGGTAGGAGTTAAAACACGGTTAAACTCTTTAATCGATCCTTCCCAGGTGCTCGGCCCTGCCGGCACGCAGCGACGATGAAACAAATCACCGGAGGGTAATTCGAGGAGAGTTCGCGTCCATCAACGGCGAGCCCTCCGGCTTATTTCGCTTCTTGATTGATCAATACCGCCCTGCTTCCTGGGGGGACTATCGGAACTCGATGCAGGGGAAAATTGGCTCACGAGCCGAGGAAAATCGATTGGACCACGAGGCAACGCATCCAGGACAGGACGAAACTTTCGTAGCTACCGGGTACCCTGAAGGTCCACGAGCTGGATCCTAAAATCGTTGGATAGGCAGACCCAGGACTGCATGGAGGTACCAGAAGACACCTACGGACACTTGTAGCCCGGGGTCGAAATCGATGGCTATCAGAGATGGTACCTTTCAAGCCGAAGAACGAGAACCGGCGAAACTGAGGGTATCTTATCCAGGGTATAGGTACCAGTCATGAGAGGGCGATGCCAACGAGCTGGAACATCAATAACCACCTCGTACCGGTCGTACGGATACCGATGGAAACGAGTCGCAAACAAGCCAGGGCTCCGCCCCCATCGGCCCGGTTGTCAGGCAATCGCCAGGGACCCGGGGAGAGACTCCGGGGACGACTTAGCCGGCTCCGGGCACGCGAGGTCCGACCGCTTCTTCGGGATCAGTCCAAAGTGGAGACACCCTCGACCGGTTCTCCGGGAAAGAGGAAGAGGACCCTCCAGGACTCTCGATCTTCCTTAAAGAAAAGCCAGTTAAATTTTGGAATTAATCCAGCAAGATGAGTACCAATTGGTACTCGTGGTCATGTCTGGAAACGGACCCTGAAGAGCAGCATCCGAGGACGTCAAGGGTGAAGATCGATGCACCCTAGGGGTGCCTGCAGAGGAGACACGTCTTGCTTGGAACTCCAAGAACTTGACTGGTCTCGCCAAGGTCTCCTGGACCATTCCCGAAGACTGGGTATGTATGCAGAAGGAGATTTGGATGCCTCGGACGCCGATTTGTCCCTGGATGCATGGGGCTTGGTCAACCACGTGTCCCTGGCTGGTAAGTAAGGCTTGGCGGGCGAACTCGGCCAGAGGACACCCTGAAGAGCTCGAAGATGCTTCCCGACCTCCTTGGGACCATGCGACATGGAGTTCGTCATCAACGGAATGGTCAAAGAGTTGCAGGCTGCTCTCTTTCCCGTCCATCCGGTGCCCGGTAAGAGATCCACCTTGAACCGAAAACGGGCGGGACGTAACTTGGTACCCCGAAGAAGATGCCGAAGAAACGTCCGAACCTCCCCTTTCCCTCGACTGAGACAATTTTCTCTCGGTACAGCGACCCTCCCCGAGTGGTCCGGAAGTTACGTCTCGCCTTTTAATTCACCATCTTGACCTACGAGGCACTCAAAAATGTGTTTTAGCGCTTTCGCGTAACGTCACCTCGCCGGAAGAGCTTTTAAAAATGCCGGAATACCGCGAACCGGTCTCGGTGTCGATGTCGGTGTCCGTGTCGGTGTCGGAGCGCACCGAGAAGATTGGTGAATATCTCGCAGAGTAATTTTATCACACGTTATCACATTCAAAACCTGAACCATAGCAAAAGATACGACGCCACGTTAACCGCACCATTTTTTTCCCCCCCTGCACAATTTCGCAATAACTAATTCTACGAGCGATAAATAGCGATAATTACTCGTACCCGAGTTCGTGCACACGCTAGAGTGCGAAACGAAAGTAAAGAAAAAAAAAAAGAAAAAAAGGAAATCGATCAAGACAGGCGTTCGTTGCCGTTCATTATCTCTTTCCGCGGGTTGCACGCTCCGTTGGCATAGTTTGTTGCTCGACAATTCCGATATTTACCTAAATTCCTCGCCGATTGTTCTTAACTACATTCCCGGGAGAGACACGCCGTTCTTCTCACGGCACAATTTCGATTACGTCAATGCGAATCGATGCCATCGATCGTTTCTCCCTTAGAACTATTTCCTAAGTTAATCAAAGCGCTCGCCATTACCGCGGATCGATCGGGAACACGGGGATAACAAGTAAATCCATAACCGTGGAAATCATAAATAGCGGTTAATTCGAGAGCAATTTGCAGAGTGCCTTGCCTAAATGAGATTTAGACGAGCTAGAAGGATGAACAATTCCAAGCGGTTGCACGTGGCCATTTTACGCACCCTAATCAAGCCTAGGATAATCTGAAATGACGCGAAGACAAGAGAAAACTAAATTTGCCTCCGATTCCCAGGGAGCTTCCTGACGAATCAATGCCTGCAAGGCCGCTTTGGGATCCTGAAACGCGACATCGATTCTACGCTGTCGCTGACATCGAGTTTCGGCAGATACAGAGAGACCAAGGATGCCCTGCAAGACGTGCACTCGGCCATAGACGGAATAACTCAAGAGGCGAGGTGGCCAACGGAGTGCCAGGTAAATTACAGATTCTTAAACATATAAACATTGGATTAAAAAGTTAACGACCGGTAACCGGATCTCCAGGTGATCCTGGAGAGGATACGCCACATAGAGTACGTTCCAGCATCACCGGAGCCGTATTACGTGCCGACCGGGAAGGAGCCTCAACCGAAAGCGGTCGGTGACGAATTTGGCTCCATCGTGTTCCACTACTGCCCTCTAAGCGTTACAAATTACGTGCGTAATCTATCTCTACTATCTCCTAATTATATCTAATTATTTCTAATTATTAATCGCTAGATTGCCGCGCGATTCAGTTCAGCAGGTCCTGCATCGGCGGGACCGTGGTCGTGATGCCGGACCAGGTGTCGAGTCTGTCGACCGTGCAGGTGGTCCCCCAGGTGGAGAACCCTCCCCCGGGCAGCGACCTGCTCTTCGAGTCGAGATTCGAGTCGGGGAACCTGGGGAAGGTGATCAAGATCACGGACACCTACTACCAGCTGCACCTCCGCCGGGACCTGTACACCCAGCGGCACATGCAGTGGTACTACTTCAGGATATCGAACACCAGAAGTAGGACGATCTACAGGTTGGTCCGCGTTAACTCGTTAACTGGTAGGGTCCATAAAGATGTCCAGGGTGTTCCGGGAGTAATTCCGTGATAAGGGGACGTTACGTCTCGCCGGTTCCTCGGATCGGACAGGAAGCCTTTCTGGATCTTGTTCTTGTCCCGCGAAGTCGCTTCCCCGGTCCGCCGATTTAGGTGCAATTATGGAACGGGATTATTAGCCAATTGCTCGAAATTGCAGGCTGTCGATCGTCAACTTCTGCAAGGAGGACAGCCTCTACAACGAGGGTCTGAAACCCTTGCTGTACTCGACCAAGGACGCCTCCATAAATTCGGTCGGTTGGAGGAGGTGCGGCGACAACATCACCTACTACAGGAACGACTCGTCGTGAGTGTTTATCAATTTTTTTACACAATGTTAAATAATAATCAGGTCGTAATGGCGGTTCCTTCGGCAGGGACGAGGAGAAGGAGAAACACACGTTGACGTTCAACGTCTCCTTCCCTCATGACCAGGACACGGTGTACCTGGCGCATTGTTACCCGTACACCTATACTGACCTCCAGGTACGAAGGAGACGGTAACGAGGTAATGACTCATTATAGAAGGGTAATTACTTGTCGAGTTGTCTCCTTTCGCCAGGAATACCTTGGCACGATCGTGAGCGACCCGGTGAAGACAAAGTTCACGAAACTTCGATTGCTCTGCCGCACTCTGGCGGGTAATAACGTCTATTATCTGACGATTACCGCGCCGATGTTGAACGACGAAGCCAAAAAGAAGAAAGGCGTCGTTATCACGGCGAGGGTTCACCCAGGAGAGACTCCTTCTAGCTGGATGATGAAGGGGATCATCGACTTCCTGACAGGGGACTCCAACCAAGCGAGGGTACGTCGAGTCTGAATACAGTGATAGTTTGAATTAACCGTGAGATTAATTATCTATTGTAATTAATAGGAACTGAGAGAAAGGTTCATCTTCAAGCTGGTGCCAATGCTGAACCCTGACGGCGTGATCGTTGGCAACAATAGATGCTCATTATCAGGGAAAGATTTAAACCGACAATACCGAACTGTCATGAGGGAGAGTTATCCTTCGGTCTGGCACACGAAACTCATGATCCGCAGGTAATCTACAATAATTAATATGTAACGGCGTGTATAATAATTCATTTACCGACTCGTTTGGTTGGTTTTAGATTAATGGAGGAGTGTGGCATGGCGATTTACTGCGACCTCCACGCGCACTCCAGGAAGCACAACGTTTTCATCTATGGCTGCGAGAGCAAGAGACCTGGGTGCTACGGAAAGCTGACCGAACAAGTGTTTCCACTGATGCTTCACAAGAATGCTGCGGATAAGGTTGGACATATTGTACCTTGCAAGTTGGATCGGCTGGTGAGATGTAATTGACGTTTCAGTTCTCCTTCGAAAGCTGCAAGTTCCACATAGAGAAGGGTAAGGAGGGCACCGGTAGGGTGGTGGTTTGGTTGATGGGTGTGCCGAACAGCTACACCATGGAGGCCTCCTTGGGTGGATCGACTTTAGGCTCCAGGACAGGAACACATTTCTCCACCCAGGATTACGAACAGATTGGCAAGGCCTTCTGCGAGACTCTCCTGGACTTCTCCGATGAGGATCCTGTCAAGGTAGTCTTCGTCCTTTTTCACCGTACTCCTAGTTCCTTTAGATGAAGTCTTGCAATGAAACTGTCGATCCCTTTCGTGCAATCTCTGCTCCTATGGAACACCATCGGTAAGATAAATACTCTGTAGACACATCGATGCATTTTCTACAGAATTTATTAATTATAATTTTTTCAGTAACGCAAGGTTTAATAATTAAATAATATTTTCACGTATATTTTTAGGATTTTGTCATGCAATGCAAATACAGGAGAGGCTGCGGAACAAAATCATTGCAAGACTTGTTCAAGAAGGGTCCAGTGCGGATGAGCCTACTAACATCAATTTAACTGATTATTCCAGGTAATTAGTGTGTGAAAATTCCTGAAATTGTTGAGTCGATTATATAATATTCTTTTTTTTGCAGTGACGAAGGCGATACGTCAGATAGTACTTCGGAGAACGAATCGAAATTGATGGACACCGTAGAGACTATAGAGCGAATGGAAATAGAAGACACTCGATACCTCTGCATACCTGCACCTTTATATTCTCCAAAGGTCCGAAGTATCAACAAGTCAAGAAAAACGAGGAAAAAATCGGCTCAACTATCAAAGACATACTCGGTAATCGATATCTGGTCAGATGAAATTTAATTAAACTATTCAAAACACTGATTTATTAATTTGTACCTGCAGACAAACAGGGCAGCAATAGATTTACCTATCACAGATCCTGGAAGTGACTTATACGATCTCACCGATTCAGCTGACGATAATTACACACAATCACCTGTCAAAACAAACCGAAAGGAAAAGAACAAACGTTTGTATCAATGAAAAAGAATAGAAATAATTTTCCTACTCCCTGCTGAGAGTCATTTAATATTGTGAATCGCAGGATCTCGAAGGAGACTTAGGGAAAAGTCAAATCGTTTGGAGAAGGAAGAAGACTCTAAAAAAGATTTTGGTGAATCTTCCTCCTTGCCATTGTTGGTTAGACCGCGAAGCTTATCGCTCGGAGAAGAATTACTAGTCGATCAAAAGCAACCTTCCAAGGCCAAGCAGTATTCCCATTCTAATCGACTTCCAAGGTGAAAAATCACATACTACAATATACGAAATTGTTACAAGCCTGTTATTTATTTATTGCAGAACTCATTCAAATTTATCCTCGGTGCCGTTGAAAAGTCAAGAAATGCAAATTAAACTGACTGCATTAAGACAACAGATCTGGACTGGAAAGATGTACAATGCCTCGGATGGAGATGACTTCAAATCTCCATTTGTTCAAAATCTTATGAGCTGGGGTATTGCCGACTTAGCATTATCGTACCAAACTGATGTTGAAATGAAGTGAGTATTTTCCGAATTTCTAAAATTAATAATGATGTACAATATAAATATGGCGTATTACCTTCAGCAGAACAATGAAGAAAGCAACATTAGAAAAAGTAGAAAAGAAAACAAAAAAGAAATGCTCAAAGAAGCAACTGAAAGTCAGCAGCATCTCTCCGGGTGACGAAGCACCTGAAGACGAAGAAAAAAAAACATTAAAGAAGAAACGAGCTAGATTCAAGCGTCAAAAAACCATCAATGTCAATATTAATACACCAGAGTTTAATCCTGCCTTATCTAGGCCAGATAAGATAGACTCTTTTAAATTATTTGGAATAGGTAAGCTACCAAAGGTAGATTCAAAACAAAAAATCGATCCAAAAAGAAAATGCCGCAAAACGGGCACCTCAACGGTTTTGATTACCGATGCTCCGAAAGCAAAGCCAAAGCCAGCCGAGACTCTCGTTGACAGTTCCAGCTCTGACGACGTGGTGACAGGAACACGTCCCAAACTCACCAGGAAGAAAAAAAAACCTATCGGTGGGAAGAAACGGGCATCGAGCGCCGGTCTCATAATTTCTAGCATTAAGGAAGAATCCAAGTAAACCTTTCAGGTCCACCAGGCTGCCACTAACTCGCACTGCCATCTAGAGCGTTTAAAATATTCGTACCTCAATTAAACAGCTAGTAATATATAACATAAAATGTTACACAACTACTTCTCGAGTATTGACGCCTCGCGGTTATGTGTAAACCGCATTCCAACCGCATTGAGAGAAAACTTACTAGAGTACATTAGACACCTCTACTAGGACACATTCAGGAATACCTGTTGAACATCCGCAGCAAGCTATGGAACACGAGTCGGTTCAAAATCCTAACCTCAAAGTCGCGTCGTTTCTCAAGTCCTGCCAGAGTGAATGAACGCCTGTCACTTCTTGCCGACACCATAAGTAGCTATGCCGATCTCCAATGATCACTAACACCTGTAAGCCCGGAGAAAATAATAAATATTTCCAGAGTTAACACTTGACACGTCGAGCGCCGTTTCGAGGAATTTGAGGTCACTTTAGAACAAGCTTTGAGGTTAGAGAAAGTGACGCGGGCGTCCGGATACCTTTTGCCGGTGCAGTTGGGCGTAGCGCAATCCTCTGCCTTGTACGTTGCACGAACAATTACTCCCGCAATACCATGAAACGCCATGCACCATGCCATGCACTCACCGTATATGTACATATTTTATGCATCGCAGGCTGAGAAGTTCCCGCGAGTCGCCGCCATCTTGGGACGCCATGTGTGACCATCAATGGCGTCGCCCCTTGACTTCCGGTGCTCTTTAAATTCGCCGAGACTCGCGAAAACCAAGTTCGACCTGCATTACAGACCGATTTATATTACGATTAACATTTAACATAAAATAATTCCAAGCGCACCTCATATTATTTGGAATATGAAACGACTTATGTAAGAACCAGAACCGGCGAGTCGGCGCCATCTTGGATCCATTTCTCGTCAAAGAGGCATGGAAAAAATGGATCTATTTCGATTTCAATGTTTAACTCTCCTTGGGACTCTTCGCGCAAACCGCAAGACGCGATCAGAAACATATCTCTTCAGATTCTGACGTCAAACAGACGTAAGAAGTGAATTACGAGACGCGCCCGTACGTAGGCGGATCGAACAAGAGCGCATAATAACTCGGGCGATTCAAAAGTCGAGGAACGTCAGCAAAGTTCTCGCCGAAAGACGGGTATCACCCTGACGGCCCCAGAAGGCCGGGTCACAGAACTGTGACCTGGATATCCGTCCATTGTGCACGCGAAGTACACATTTTCCCACGCACGACTACGGAAACTTTGTAGACACGCACCATCGATTGTGTCGAGCTTTCCTTCCGCTTTTAGCGTCCATCTTGGACTTCATATATTAATTAATTACGCCCCACTAAATAGATTCCTTAAGGGATTGACTGAGGATTTTTTGTCCACTTATCCGTGATTTTTTTTTTCCAGACTCCTCGCCCGTGAAAACGTCGCAGTCGCGCACCAAGGATCAACGTTCTGCTTCTTCGTTCAACTTTTCTGCCGCGTCTCGGCGGCCATCTTGGATTTCTTTATCCGTTCATTAAATCCTATTTAAGAGTCCCATTCAGGAGAGATTAGACTCTCCGTCCGTCTACCTAGAGAGGAACTCTGCTCGCAAAGAGACCAGTCTTAAATATTTAGCACATCCACCCTGAGACATGCCATATCCGAGTTTGCACCCTCTGATTCGCTCTTACTCGCCTAGTACCCATACGCGCCTATACATAGAGAGTCCTACATTTTCCGCATTACCGAAGACGCGATAAAAATGTTAAAAATATTTAGAAACTATTAAGTTATACTTTTACGATTTTTCGAGGCATTATGTTAGGGATTGGTTAAGCCAACTAAGCGATTACGCTAAATTAACGCGAAATATCGCTTCTGTCTCTTCGAGTCATACTTCTCTGATACGCAAAGTCGCTTTCGAGAGAGCTTTGTAATTTGTCGCTGAGACGCGTCCGGTCTAAACCGGTAATACGAATTGCGATTAAACACGTATCGATTTGCGCAGTAATTTGCTTGGGCCCATTTTCGAGTTCCCTAGGTCCGTTTTAGCGAAGAAAAATTGAGTTTCTTGCAACCCTAATGGATAAGATCGAAAGTCGCCGCAAAAATGGACCTAGAAATGTACGTACACGTAATTTCGAGTATGTACGTACATACGTGGACTTATTGGAACGAGAACGTTCCTTCGGGTACGCGGGATAATCGCGTGCGCGTAAAACCGAGTCTTGCCGGCAGTGCAACGAGTTATGTAAGTAATGTCGCAAAAGGAATGATCGGGTCGATCCGGAGCACGTACATCGATTTTCGGATGAAACAATGAGTCGTTTCAACGACTACTTATTAACGAATAGACGGGAGGGAATAAATTGGCGAAATTTCGAAACACCTCCGATTAGACTTTGGAAATTTGTGACGAGATAAAAATCGCTAAATGCTGTAATAATTGGATTCGCCAGGAAATCCGAAATCCAAAATCCAGCGATTCACGGCTCGAGAGTTCGAGTTACTTAGCCAGTCGTGTAAAAATGGACTTCAGACGTAAACTGGGGCATTGTTTGCAAATATCGGGATTACGGGTCACTACGGATTCACGTGTCCATGAATCGTCATAAACCGCTGATTTTTCTTCAACGCGTGAAATGCGTCACGAATTTCTCGTCCCGGGGAATTTAACGACGATGATAAATTATTCCCGCTTTTCCTCCTCTCGAATTTTCGCCAATTATCTCCTTTCTTCCCACGATTCCGGAGACGACGATGGAAAATGTTCCGTTGGCTGCGACCTTCCGCAACTCGCTGTCTCAAAGAGATCGATTTCACGTATCATTCCTATGACGAGTTTATGAAATTTCCAGCCGACGTAGGACATCGACGGCCAAGTAAGACGATATCTTGCGCTACTCGTTTGTAAACACACGTTGGATTTCTTGAGGCCGCGGAGCCTAGTTCCAGGAGGCAGAAAAAAAAGGCCGTTTCTCCTCGTTAACGCCGATCGAAATTCCGAAATTCGATCAGTTGGTGAGCGTCGATCTCGGCACGCACGAAGACTTCATCCGATCCCTTTTGGCCAGGTTCCCTCGACTTCGGGAACCCAAGATCCACCGCAAACCAAAGGTGACTTCGAACAACCTATTTTACGGAACAATACATGAAAAGCTTGCCGATAGAAGAGTTCTAGGCGAGCGTTAAAAATTCCCCTTACCGATACCGGGATTTCTAGGCGTAGGGTTTCAGACAGTCGTTTGGAAATTTCCTACTCTTTCGGGGGCGATCCCTTTTCCTTTCGGTTTTTTCCCCGCTCTTCTAGGCCGCGGCTGGCTTTAACCCCTCGCTGAGGTTCTATTAGCGATTCTAATGGTTCCGATGTAACGTACTTATTAATTATCGGTGCGAACTTCGGGCCAGGACAGGTGGGAGTCGAGATTCGTCCCCGGTTATAAAAGGCACCGCGCTCCGATAGGACGGGCAGTTCGGTGGTGGTTCTTCAGCAACGCGGACGAATAGGTGGGTGGACCGATCCTCACCTTTCCCCTTATTTCCTCATCCTCCATCGGCAATTTTCAGACATCCCTTCGTCTGAAATTAAAAAAAGAAACAACTCACAGCAATAAACACTAGTTTTCGCGTCCTTAAACAAGTGCTTTATACTACTTTCTTCGGGACTTCTCGGTGTAAGATATCGTGACTACACTCATGTTTGGTAAAAAAGAATCTAAATAAAAAATAGAGAGTGCAATTTAATTACTAATCTCTTTGTCCATGGCGCGAAAGAGGAAGCAACGATAAGCACCATCGCTCGAGAGATTAATCGCTGAGAATGTCAAAATCATCGAATTCCCCTTGCACTCTACCTAGGGAAACATCACGTAGGCCGATAATCCAATCTCCGGACTTCCTGATGAAAATTCGCAGCTAGTTTCTCGCTGATTCATTTCTTTTGTCGAAGAAGCCTCGCGCGCCCGATAGCTCGAATCGGCACCTGAAAAATCCGTAACATTATTAATTTGATATCCCACCACATGGAATCGGAATTGGAAGATACAAATGACTAATCGCTCCTATGGGTGTTAAGCAGCCGCTACAAACAATTACAAACGTTTTCTGGGATTTAACACTTCTATTTATTCTACTTCGTTCCTTCAGGTTGCACCCCGAAAAATGTCGTCAGCAGGACCGGAAGTGATCGCAGGGTCGGTGACAGCGGCATCGGCCACAGGAGTGTCGGCCATGTCGGTGTTCTTCGCCCTCCTCATCCCAGCCGTGGTCCTCTACTACATCTACTTCAGGATCTCACGCCGCCACCTCGTGGAGCTGGCGGAAAAGCTGCCAGGTCCCGCGGGACTCCCAATTCTCGGGAACGCCCTGGAATTCATCGGCAGCTCGGACAGTAAGTGAAAAAAAAAATAAATTACAAGTACTAGATGAGTCTTAAGTCTACCAGTCAGCCCCGAAGAAGGCCTCCGTTAGCTTAACGACGCATTCGCTCTTCTCAGCAATCTTCCGCAACGTCTACAAGAGGTCCTTCGAGTTCGACCAAGTGATCAAGCTATGGATAGGCCCCAAGCTGATCATCTTCCTGATCGACCCGCGGGACGTGGAGGTGATCTTGTCGAGCCACGTCTACATCGACAAGTCCAGCGAGTACAGATTCTTCAAGCCCTGGCTGGGAAATGGTCTCCTCATCTCGACCGGCACGTATTTCGATTACGCATTTAATTTTCCTTTCCTTTCTCCGTGCTTTAAGCGTAGCAAGTGGTAAAACGGTGTCCTGAAATGGTGTGGTGCTCGATGAAACCGATGCTGAAGTCCATGTCGAGGATCATCTCGAAGATCACGCCGAAGTCCACGTTGGGGCATGTGCGAGTAGTTCTCGTGGAGACACCCGGAAGCTGCGCTCCCACTAGAAATCTCTCCCTTCCTGTTCGCCTCTCCGTCCCACCGGGTCACTAGAGAGCAATTTCTCGCTCGCGACTCGCCCCGCCCGGTTCGAAAGTAAAAAAGACACCCGGGACGTAGCCCGGCGCACTTTCTCGGGTCATTTTTCGCGTCGAGCCGGCATGCACGCGCGATTGCAGCGGCCCACGTAATCGCACTCGTCGTTTCTCTCGGGGACCGCGCGTTTCCGATGCACCGAGAGATGCAACAAGGAGGAACCGACGTCGCATCTCGAGTGAAATTACAGGCGCCTCTCTCGAACCTGACTGAAAGCGAAGGAAACCGCTTCCTAGTAGATGCTTTCTCTCGCCGGAAAAAGACTCGGTCGCGCACTTACGCGTTACTCAATCGGCGATGTTCCGTCGTTTCCTCGGCGTTTTTCCCTCATTGGGATTAAACGAAGGAAAAAAAAAATACAAAAAAATTATCTAAATACTAGCAAAGGAATTATCGGCATTTTCCTCAGAATTACGGGACACTGTCTTGAAATCTGCATTCGCAATTTCCAGGACCAAAATGGAGGGCGCACCGCAAGCTCATCGCCCCGACCTTCCACTTGAACGTCCTGAAGAGCTTCATCGACCTGTTCAACGCGAACTCCAGGTGCGTCGTGGAGAAGATGAGGAAGGAGGTCGGCAAGGAGTTCGACTGCCATGATTACATGTCCGAGTGCACCGTGGAGATCCTTCTGGAAACCGCCATGGGGGTCTCCAAGACTACGCAGGACCGCAGCGGCTTCGAGTACGCCATGGCGGTGATGAAGTCAGTCTTAAATAAATATTTTTAAAATAAACTTCTAGGTGGAATATCTAATTACCGGTGGTTCTCGTCTTCAGGATGTGCGACATCCTCCATCTGAGGCACACCAAGGTCTGGCTGAGGCCCGACTGGCTCTTCAACTTGACCAAGCACGGCAAGGACCAGATCCAACTCCTGGAGATCATCCACGGGCTCACTAAAAAGGTGATCAAGCGCAAGAAGGAGGATTACAAGAGCGGGAAACGCAACACGATCCAAGAAAAGGGCGAAGTCAAGGACGCAAAGGTATCATACGGATATCATACGCATTTTCTACGCTGGACCTTGAAGAAGACCTCCGAGTGACGCTTTCCTTTCCCGTTCTTCTTCCAGAACGGAAACACCACCGTCGTGGAAGGGCTTTCGTTCGGTCAGTCAGCTGGTCTGAAGGACGATCTGGACGTCGACGACAATGACGTCGGCGAGAAGAAGAGGCTTGCTTTCTTGGACCTCCTCATCGAGGCCGGCCAAAACGGAGTCGTCCTCACCGACGAGGAAGTCAAGGAACAAGTGGACACGATAATGTTCGAGGTGACTGGACCTAAAAAAAAAAGAGACATCGATTAATAATTAATTATTAAATATTAAAATCATAAAGATTTAAGAGCGAGACCCAGAGTCGTACATGTAAAGACACTTTAACGATGCATCTTCAGGGTCACGATACCACGGCTGCAGGGTCCAGCTTCTTCCTCTCCATGATGGGATGTCACCCAGACATCCAAGAGCGAGTTATCCAGGAACTGGACGAGATATTCGGCGACAGCGACAGACCGGCCACGTTCCAGGATACTCTGGAGATGAAGTACCTCGAAAGATGTCTGATGGAGACTCTCCGCATGTACCCACCAGTGCCAGTGATTGCTCGCGAGCTAAAATCAGACCTGAAGCTCGGTGAGTACCCGGACGTGAGGTTGCTCACCAGGTCCTCGGTAGGATAAATCTTGATATTCTCTAAAAAAATCTTCCTTTCCAGTGTCCGGGGACTACACCCTCCCGGCCGGCTGTACAGTAGTAATCGGGACCTTCAAGATGCACCGCCAGCCACATATATACCCGAACCCTGATGTCTTCAACCCGGACAACTTCCTCCCTGAAAAGACGGCGAATCGCCATTACTACGCCTTCGTACCATTCTCAGCGGGTCCCAGGTCCTGCGTAGGCCGTAAATACGCGATGTTGAAGCTGAAGATCATCCTGTCGACGATCCTGCGTAACTTCCGCGTGCACTCCGACATCAAGGAGTCGGACTTCCGGCTGCAGGCGGACATCATCCTGAAGAGGGCGGAGGGCTTCAAGATCAGGCTCGAGCCCAGGAAATTGTCGGCCAAGGCCTGAGGAGCACCAACGAGATCGGCGATGTCCTGAAATTCCGAGGCGCTTTTTGAGGCACAAGCGAAGAAAAAAAAAGAAACGGGCCCCACTAGAAGGGACGTATATATCGATACGTTGTACATGTTGTAAATTGAATCCAATTTAATTAAATGTCGTACGGCATATCAGCCTAGTGTTAGCGTATGATTTACGTGGATTATTTATCTCGAGCAATAAATAATGCAGCTGGCGAGCTGTAAAATCGTACCAGGGACCCGCCACTTCATTGAGACCCATTTTAACTTTTTCACCGTTTATAAGATCTCTAACAAGTGAATTAAAAATGAAGTACACGTTCGTGAATTTTCGTACATATCATATACATGTCACGGCGCCATGGTAATTCGACTCGGGTTAAAGTCTCGGTTAAATAGACATTCCCTCCTGCCCTAGAATGTCGAAAACCCTGAGGAAGGTCGACAAATCAGGACATTCAAGGATGAAGAACCTCGCCCAGGCGACGAAGAACGAGATGCCTGAAGTCAAGGCTCGGTTTAAGGCCACGTTGCCCGAGCTGGGATATGTCGACGTGAGGAGGTCCTTGAAGAAGCCGATGAAATGATTCTAGGATACCCTCTCTAGATAAATCAATGTCCTGATCCTGTCTATAACTAGATATCGGATTCCTCATCACGAGGCGGTGATCTTGGAACTTGAAGAGAACAGCTTCCACGACGCTGCGGAGTACCTGAAGATGCTCTTCAAGGTGGATGAGGATACAAGGACATCGGAAGGTCCTGGGAGCACCATCTGGAAAAAACCGCGGTTAAAGGACCAGGACGAATTGGTGGACAGCTTGGCTGCCGGGTTGGTTAAAGCCAACGAGGGAAAAATATTTGGTAAAGACCCTTAAACCTTTTACTCCTCGATATCCAAGAAAATGAAGAGCTGGTTTCCTCTTTCAAGGTCAGTCGATGGTCCAGTCAGCTGCTCTTCTGGACACAGCCCTATATTTTCAATCAAAAACCTCGGAATGGTGGTGGGTCGCCGAAGAGGTCTTCAAGTCCGGCTTGGCCGTTGCTGAAGAGGTTCCTGACGACGGCCAGACTCTTGCCACGATGCGCTTCCTTTACGGCAGACTCTTGACAATTAACAGTACGTGGTGGAAAATTGATACAATTGCTGAAGGCTCCAACGTAACAAATCTTCAATCCAGTGGATTGTCCGGAAAGGAGCTTGGATTATTTAAGCAGAGCTCGAGCAGCAAGTCAGGGGAAGAATTGGAATGTTTCCAAGATCCTGGGAGTGCCCCAGGAGAGTCTCTTCAGGGAGTGCTGCAGCCTCTTGTACGAGGCCCTCCTAAGATTGGTTCGCCGGCCGCAAATGAACCCTGAAGTGGCCATGAAAGCTTGCAAGCGTGCTTTGAAAATGGCCCTTGACTGTAAGTTCATCACTAAGCTTAACAATAACGTAATTTCATCGAGTCACGCGGCAGCAGGAAGAGAGGAGTACATTGCCAGGGCGCATTTCGAGCTGGGGAAAGCAGAAGTCCTGGCTGGAGACACGGAGAAGGCTCTTCGGGATCTCTCAAAATTCCTGGCCATCGCCAAGAGGATCCCCGACCCTGAAGGGGTCTGCAACGGGCACATGCAGCTCGCCTTCGCCTACAAAGTGCTTGACATTATTAAGTGGTTCGAGTATCTCCTAAATTTTACTCACATACGTCTCCTTGCGCAGAAGCTCAAGGACCATGACAATACCATGAAACACCTGGAAATATCCCGGGAACTCGCCGGAGGATATCAACTACCTCGCAAGCTCGCCGAGGCGCATTACACTATAGGGGAGTACCTGTTAAACCTGGTATCGAGTACTCTGAATTTACAATATTTCAACATTAAACCCTTAGTCGTAAATTAATAGACTTATCAATAAATTCTTCTAATTTCAGCGTCTGCCAAAACTCGCGACGCCGCACCTGGAGCAGGCCTTCACCCTTTACAACGCCCTGGGGATGATGAATGACGCAGACAAAGCTCGAGGTCTAGCAGCGGTTTCGAAAGGTGGCAGAGACCTCTTACTCGACATGCGGCTTTGTTTCGCTCTAATAATTAATTTTTAATTTTTAAACACTATCTAGGGCAGGAGGTGATGGACCGTTTCGTTGAAATGGTCCAAGGATGTGCAGACTCCGAGGAGGAGAGGCTGGCGATGTGCGGTTGGAAGAATCGGAGGATCCCATTTTGGAAAGACCTCGTTCCTGAAAAAACTGACGAAGAGAGAGGTGAATACAAAATTCGTTGGACTCTTCGGCTTCGATCGATATTTTACATACTTAAATCTTAGGCGACTCCGATGATCAGCTTGAATTCTTCGAGGGTGCGATGTCGACGTCTCGCTGGGAAGCTGAAAGCGAAGCAGACATGCGGAATTAAAGCTCATACACGTCTCGGGACGACCGATACTTCGGTAAAGAACGTTTTATCACTGTCTACACTGGGTGGCTGCTACAACAAAGATCTGTCCAAAGCTCAAGATAAACCTCTTGAGCCCTATGTGTCTCTTAATCGGTCCTTCTTATCGCTAATCACAGATCGATGGTCGATTCCGCATCCGTTTCTTCTATTCTTAATCGTTAATCATTAATTTTTGCAGAAGAGCGCGTCGCTCGCGAGTACCAAACTTCAAAGGAGCGAAGAAAGTCGATAATAAAGTAGTAAATGATAGACTGAAAATCCACTTAACGTTACATTTAATAGGCGGGGTTTGCCCCGTCCACTTCTTAATTTTGTTTCTGTCTTCTCGCCACGACATAAATGTAATATATATATATAGTTATATGTATATAAAATACGCCAAGTAAGCCGATCGCATTCGTGTTCGCTGCACGCTCCATCGTTTGCGATACGACCTTAATTCATTCAGGAGAAAAAAAAATTGTACACATTTCTCGCTCGAGTCCATCTTAGCGTGCGGGTAAATGACGGGAAACGTGCGAAAATAATAAGAAACTATGGAAACAAGATGGCGGGCGGCCGTGTATGGTCCGATACGCAGATTCGACGACCCCTGGCAATCGTTTCACTTCTGCCCTTAATTTTTTTTCTGTCCATCGCACAATTAATTACATGAAGTCCATTGGCTTATTTAAGTGATTCTAATTAAAACGGTCGACCAGGTCTTTCCCTTCGTTTTGGGTAAACGCTGGAAAGTGCCGATATCGTTCACGTCAACGGACGGACACGCTTCTGGTGGCCGTTGCGAGAACTATCGGGAATAATCGTAGCCACGGAGTCGCCGATTCTGAATGAGACCACAACGATGTATCTCGAGGACCCGCGAGCACTCCGAGATTTAGACTTCTTCGATCGCGACAAGCGTCTCTTGGAGGTCTTCGAGGTCGGTTTCCTCGCTTGCCGGATCTTCAACTAACTTCGGGAAAAAATCGGGGCTGTGGAGTCGCCGAATTTGATTTTAAGACGTAGTCTTCATCCAAGCCCGAGGTGACGATAAGGTTGGAGTACCCACGAGCATTCCAGGATTTACACCTCGTCGATCACAATGTGCGACTCGTGGAGGTCGTCGAAGTCGGCCTCGTCACTAATCGGATCCAACGAGGGCATGTCGGCGCTGTCGCGTATCTCCTTCGAGATGTTCTCCAGAGTCTCAGGAGTTGATTCCTGATTTGCTTCATCCTTCTCCTCGAGTTTCTCTGATGCCTCTAACCGCTTCAGAACTTCGGCCTCGGCTTGGTCGAGGACCTGGTCCAAGACTTCCGCGGCAGCGGTCAGGGACTCGGATTTCTCCTCTTCAACTACCTCCATTTCCTCTTCGACTACCTTTTTTTCCTCTTCGACTACCCTTTTTTCCTCTTCGACTACCTTTTTTTCCTCTTCGACTACCTTTTTTTCCTCTTTGACTATCTTTTTTTCCTCTTCCACTACCTTCGGTTCCTCTTCCTCTTTGACTATCTTTTTTTCCTCTTCCACTACCTTCGGTTCCTCTTCAACTACCTTTTTTTCCTCTTTGACTATCTTTTTTTCCTCTTCCACTACCTTCGGTTCCTCTTCGACTACCTTATTTTCCTCTTCGGCTACCTTAAGTTCCTCTACGACTGCCTTCTGCTCCTCTTCAACCGCCTCCTTCTCCTCTTCAACTGCCTCCTTCTCCTCTTCAACTGCCTCCTTTTCCTCTTCAACTGTCTCCTTTTCCTCTTCGATTACCATATTTTCCTCTTCGACAGCCTTGTTTTCCTCTTGGACTGCCTCCTTTTCCTCTTGGACTGCCTCCTTTTGCTCTTGGATTGCCTCCTTTTCCATTTGGACTGCCTCCTTTTCCTCCTGGACTGCCTCCTTTTCCTCTTCAACTGCCTCCTTTTCCTCTTCGACTACCATATTTTCCTCTTCGACTGCCTCGTTTTCCTTTACTTCTTTTTCTACTTCTTTCTGCTTGCTCTCTTCTTCCTTTGTATTTGTATCCTCGATCATAGGCCCATTTCTCATCGTATGCTCACTCTCGACCGCTTCAGGTTCCTCATCTGCTTTCTCCTTTTCTGTCGTGCACTCTTCAAGTTCTATTTTCTCTTCGGTCTTTTCTTCATCCTCGACCTTTTTTTCAGAAGGCGATAGAACGGTCTCCGAGCTGTTCTCTGAGCTCCCTACATCGACGATCTTGATATCCGTCTCGCTCTCCACCTCTGCATCCTTTTCTTCAGTGTCATTTTTTTCGGGCGTGGCGATGGGTTCTGGAGAACACTCTTTCTCCACCTCCTCAGTCTTCTCAACTTCAGTCTCCTCCTCGAAATCTACTTCATTATTTTTCTCATCCTTGTCGTCGACTTCCTCGGTTACCGGTTTCTTCTTTGTCGACTCGATCTCTTCAACATCCTCGATTTCATCTTCCGTTTCGGATTTTTTATCCGTGTCAGCTTCAGTGTCGTCATTGACCCCGTCATTTTTATTCATTTTTAAAGGAACCGAACCATCTTTTACGTCGGAAGACACACCTTTGACTTCGTCATCTACCTGTTCAACGTCGACGTCTTCATCGGTTTCCTTCTCCGAAGAGGACAATTTAATCGTTTCTTTACTTTCTACCTTCATCAACGTTTTGTTGTTCTCCAAATCCTCCGTATCTCTGGTTTCTTCGTTCAAATCATCTTCTCGAGGAGCATCCGAAGTACTGCTGACATCATGAGACTGCTCCTCCAGATCCGTTCTCAGTGAAGAAGCTTCTTCAGCTTCCTCGGCTTCATGGATATCGGGTACCCTGACCTTGTAAAGCTTTAACTCAGGCTGCTTCGAGTGAGAGAGTTGATGGGTCATGCCATCGACCTTGTTATCGTAGGTTGCATTGCAAAGAGCACAGATAAATGGCTTCTCCGTATCTTCTATTATAATCAACTCCGGCGTGGAAGCCTTACTCGACTCAGTTTTGCTCTTCACTGATGATCCCTTCGTTACGGAGGAAGCTCTTAAGCTTCGATGTGATGGACTTTTGAACTCCACGGAAGAACCTGGCTCTTCACTGGAAATTGAGCTGGACCTTGTATTAGTTCTTATCCTTGGTTCGGTTGATATCTTTAATTTTAAATTATTTTTCGATTTCCTTATCTTAACCTTTTCTGGTCTCTCGTCATTGGACGAAACTTCACTTTTGGATTTTTCATCAGATATTCTCGAAGATTTCTTCTTCTCCTCATCTTTGCTCTCGGCATCTAAATCTGATGTCGAGCCCAATTTATTTCGAGTCCTCTTGGGGAGCTCTTCCTTCTCGTTCTCTTCTACACCTTTTCCAACAACTTTTCGCTGTTTTTTGGATGTAGAAACTTCAGAATCTGAACTACGTTGCGTGTCAGATTTGTGTTTCCTTTTTAAATGCACTTCATCAGACTTTGATAATTCGGCATCTTGTTCAGAGTGTGCAGAATCCACAGATTTGTGTCTGAATTGTCTTGTGTTTAAATCGAGGTTTTTATTAGATACAACTTCAATGTGTGTCTTTGTGCTGCTTTGTTTATATTTGTGCCTTCGCAGTTTTGTGTTCGCTCGGTATTTTTGGATTTTAGGTAAATTATCTTTTTTCCCTGATACCTTCAATTTTTTATTTGACAATTCTTCTTGTTCCGAACTGTCATCTGTTACGATTGAGGTTTTGATGCTTTGCTCATCCTCATCCCCTGTGTGAATGGGTTCGTCCTTCAGGGACGTATCAGTAAGTACATCTTTAAGAAAAACTGAACATCTCTTTGTACTGCGCAACTCTTGGGAGTTTTGACGTTTTCGTTTAGCCGACAGATTTTTTTCAGGGTCTGTCGTTCTCCAACACGATTTACAAACTGTCAAACCTGTACTGTGAAGTCTATACATATCGGTACCATACTCAATATGAGCATGGCACTGTTCACACGTGACTGTCTTTGATTTCTTCTCCGTCTTGTTAGAATTGATTTTGGTAGCTCGGTTTCTACCCCTAGCCATGATACTAGAATCACTATCTGAATCAGATGGTGTCTGTAACTCCACTTTCGCGGATCGGATAGCAGTCGTCTTACGGTTTACCACATACGTCTTTGTCTGCAAAAATAATAACATAGTTATAATTAATTATAAATAATTAAAACATCATAAATCATTGCCTTCAATTTTAACTACTTATTATTACCTTGGGCACTTCAGAAACAATAGTATTTCTTTCGAGAATAGACTGCAACTTTTCACTGGCCTCTTGTGATATGTTCTTTAGGTCAAATAATACATCCAAGTTGTAACGGCACGTTAAACATATTGACAAGTTTAATTCATTTTTCAACAACTATAATGAAACACATTTTTCATTGTATTCATACGTTTATACATTGGACTAACTGGTGTTAAATATTTCATAAATTAAAAACATTTGTTACTGACACCAATAAATTTGTATTCATTACCTTATTCTTAAAACAGTCGTACAGTTTTTGTCGAGGATCATTTAGCGAATGACTATTCTTGTCCAACTGAAAGATATATCCTTTTTTACCAGGCTCTAGACACAGACTACAGTGGCCCTTCTTCGGAATATAGTTTGCGTTTTCGGAGTGGCAGTCTTTGTATTTTTGCACAAATTTGTTGCACTGTTCTAGTTCGTAGGCACACTTATGACAAATCTTGGTTGATAGAGAACTCGATCTGTTGACCTACCACAAAAACAAGGCATTAGTAAGTGTTTATACATAAAATAAATAAAAAAACAAGTCATAGAAGCGAATTAAACTTTCCATCCAATAATAAATATTGAAAGGAAATGTGTGGATAGTCAGATAAAATAATACATAATCGTGAATCGGGGGAGAGAAGTCTTTCAGCCCCATCAGTAAAACAAATAATAAAGAGGCATCTCGTCCAACATCGCAGAAAACCGGCAAGGTTCACATATCGTAGTAGCCGACAGAGGTTAGGTTAGGTTACACAGGGACACGGTCTGGTGACGACGGCGGAGAAAGTGGTCGGTTTGCTGCGTCTTCTTACAGGTTGCAACCTTTGACAGAGTCCGGCAAGCTAAACCGACCCAAACATTTAATGAGAGCCCATACCTTCAAAGCCAAACAGGTTTCCAGTTTCCATGCGAAGGTCTTATCGCTTCCTGAAAAGACGTCCAGAAAGACCCCCTCGTCGCTGGCGCAAAGCGAACAATAATAACTCGGCATGCCGATCCACGTATCCGCCAGATCAGCTTTGATCACTCAACCAACAGTCAAACCTTACTCCATTTAGCGTCACGTCTCGATATTTAAAGGAAACATAACGCGTTTTTTAGAGTTCGTGTCTGACCGAAGTGGACGAGGAATTGGCGGTAACGGCGTAGCAGCTCAAGATGGCGCGCGACTCGAGCGAGAATTCGATATATCAAAGTGTTAGATCGAAGTACACAATAAATCGATTCTCCCCGCGCCGACCATGAACTGCGACATGCGGTGATCAATGAATAACAAAATGGATAATTAACAAGTAATATTCGACGGAAATTTCACATAATACAGAGGAATAATGTAAAATACTTTTCAGACGACCGATCATAATCTCCATGTAATTCAACAGTCCTTATCCTGGAGTGAGTCCACCTTTAAAACTACTCGTAAGCTCAGACTGAAGTTGAGTACGTCATTCCATTTATTATATTCTGTACATATATAATGGCAGACAATAATTTTGTCCTGTAAAACTTGCTGAATAATATTTATATTAACTGTTCATAGGTTGCTTTCAGCGATAACTTATATGGGTCGATCTAAAACAGCTAACAGTGTTCTACGTCGAGTATTATTATCACAAATCACACGGTGTACTGCATATATTCATTGATACTTTAAGATCTGAATGTAGAATAAGTACTTACACTTGCTAATCACAAGGGGCATCTGAAACAATGTTCAGATCATTTTGATTGTAAGTATACACACAGGGCTTCAGAAATAATATCATCAACGTTGGCAACAAAATTTCATTTAAACAAGATGTGCGCTCCCAGCTGAGCAGAAAGATTATCTTTCGATTATTTAAGACACATCGGAACTAGTCCTTCTTTGACTTTGGGGTCTCTTTACCATTCGTTTCTTCATTTGCCGTCAACTGCCCCATCTTTTCCCTCATACTCTCAAAAAATACGCTGTAATATTGTATCGTTACACGGTAAGCACATCTGCAACAAATTAATAGATCCAGAGAAAACTCTTTGATTAATACACATAATAAATTCAAGATAAATTATGTTTGACCGAAGATCGATACCAAGCCGAAGGCAAGTTCCAGAGCCACTGGACTATCCACCATATGGACGAAAATGGTATGTAATACGTTAAGAATTATCCACATACAATTACCTGATATAACTAACAAAGACTTCATAAAATTCTCCCGCCGGTTGAGAAATATCCGGAGCTTTTTCTTCTAGGTAATCAAGTCCTCCACAGATGGCGCTGTCGATGCTTCTCAGCGGTGTCTCGAGCGTTGCACCGATTTTGCTGGTAGCAGGCTCAACAGCCTTGGCAACTCCTCCCAATATATCCTCAGCGTTGTTCAAGGTCGTCGCGACGGCGCTGTGGGACTCCTTGAGGGAAGTATACAAGTCCGAGACTGTCGAGGTCACGGAAACAACAACTGGCAGTCTTAAGATCCTAGCGGTGCACGAGAAGCTCTTAACATCGTCGACGACGATCGGAGCCGGTTTAGTGGGGTCCTCGCAGCCGGTCATGATGCTGAGTTGCTGAGGAACGACATTGCAATCTTTTCTTACACATGAAGTACACGATATAGTGATATAAATATGTTATTTATCTATGTTTAGGTTTATTTTTAGTCGTGAGTGTTGACAGAACGGAGGAGAGATCAAAGTTGTTCCTACGGGACGGGCAAAGCGGAACTCTTGGGTCCAGGATTAGATACGAACGCGATAAGCGATGCGCACGATGCAAGCCGTCTTCCCCGCTGCATCTTGCGGCTTTTCCGCCTTCTCCACCGGGTCAGACATTTTGCTGCGCCCCTAATGTCGCCGAGGAGACGACGCTCGACAGGTGGAAAACGAGAGATGCACTGCGCTTGTGAGGCAGAACTTGGAAACGAGCCGCGCAATCGAGCGGCCCAGTAGTTCCCGGCAGCGCCGCGATGACGCTAGCAGTAACTTGCGGAACTCCCTATTGATAAGGCGACCCTTTTGGACGATTGCAAGAAGAGATCCGTATTGACGTTGCATTTAAACTCTAATTTACCGTGGAAGAAATTTACCGTGAAAAATGTAGAGAAGGATAATGGCGTACCCTCACATGGTAACGCAACGCTTTATGGATCGGAGTTTCTTGGATATTGGATTTCTACTTGCATCGCCATCTACTGAGCGTCGTTTGCCTTTTGATCTATTATCACGAATGTCGTTTCTTTCAGGGTTATCAACGGAACGAGTGGATGTGGGACACAGTCGGAAGACGGAGCAGAAAGCATTGCGGAACACCGGTCAACGGGCGTATTATTAGCGACCGTTTATTTTTGGCACTTCGCTTCAAGATCAAGTCTAGCACGTACTAATCGAGTTAGACGCTCGATTCGTAGATTACGATCTGCATGATCGGTTTTTTGGGGGGCGGCGGAGCTGCAGCTGCGATGTCCCTCAGAACCGCTTCGACAGCTTCCTCCCACTCTCGATCTTTCACGCTTCCTGGACCTCCGTCTCCTCCTCGACGAAGCTTCGGCATTGATACCACCGTTAACACCTTTCTGTTAATAAACGGAAGATAAATAGTGTTACAAAAAAATCCAGTAAGTACAACGACACCTGATGAGGTTATTCGAATATCTGACCTTCTACTTCATCGATCTATTTTTGCTTTCAAAGTACGATAGAGTTATCACCTGAGATCAGCTTGGAGAGCCGACATGTCGCCACCGGCATGTTCGCCCAATCTTTTGAGAGTTTCCGCGAGCGGCCCGCGAAGAGCTTGCAGCCGTCTCCAGGAATGAGCGTATTGTCTTCTGACCAGCTCTATTATTGTGCTGGTTAATGCTAGGCCTACCAGGATGTACAAGGTGCACAGCAACATGTACTTTGGCTTCTCTAAAATGTAAACGCATCTTAGGATTTCTTTTTTTATCAGCTACTGCGCCCGAATAAACGAAGACCCACTTGGAACCAAGTCGCCGAAGCCGATCGTGGTCATGGTCACGAAGCAGAAGTAGAACCCTTCGAAAAAATCCCAGTCCTCTTCCCAGAGCATGAACATGCCGGCTCCACAAGCAAGGTAGAGGAATAAAAGAACCACGGCAGAGAAGGCTCCTAAATTAGACGAACGTTTATTTTAAACCTGCGGACATGTCGGGGAATTTTAAGCAATTCATTCACTCACCCAGCGATCGTCTTCCAGCTAGATTCGTGGGTATGCACGAAGTCACGGCAGCAGGAAGTTTCTCACGAATTCTCAGACCAATTTCGCTGACACCCTCGGCGAACAACTTTCCCCAATCGGCGATCACTGTCAATGTCAGTGGTATGCCAATCAGAGCGAAGAGAATGCAGAATATCCTGCCCCAACTGGTAGTCGGTACGACGTTCCCGTAACCTGTTTAAATTGATTTCGATTTACATTTATAATTCGTCTTAATTAGTTTAAAACCTCTGATACCATTGTCAACATGAACCTTCCATTAAGTAACGAGTCTACCGGGTCTCCCGAAAATACCTCTCTTAAAAAAAACCTCATCCCTCGGTAAGAGGGGGGAATTTTTACTCTTTTCTTTTTCAGGAATTGGACGTCTTTTTAAGCCAAACTCTCCGCAACTATAGACAAAGCCCGACAATGGGTATTTCCTTGTTCGAGGGCGTTGGCGGCGGGTTACTTTCCCGGCGCATATTAATTGGGACGTCATAAAAGGGAGAGGAGGGAGAACAATCCCCTAACCCCGAGTATGGCTGTCGACGATCCCGGAATCCAGGGTACCACGTCCCTTTCGGCAGTACGTACTAGTCTGGGAAAGAGGTAACTACTGGCAGGAACTAATATTCCCCGCAGGAGGACAGCTTTTCCTCGAGTGCCTTTCATCTGCGAACAAACAATCCTCCACGCGCGTAACGCTAGACAGAAGAATCGGAGATGGAGGAAGGAAATTTCCCCCACGGTTTGGAACCTCACCTCTCGACTCGTCTCGCTATTCAAGATCATTCTACGGACTTATCCGGAAAATAGGTGACTTACCGATCGTTGTCAAGACGGTGCTGGCGAAGAAGACGGCGTGAAGAATGTTCCACCTTTCGGTGGTGATCTCTGGCGGTTCGATGCTCTCATCCTGATACTTCCAGTCGGCGATCTCTCCAGCAAGACTGACCAACAATCCTGCCTGGGCCGCTTCCTGGACCGCTGCCTCGTAATCCTGGAGCTTCATACTCACCTGTAGACGTAATCGATCTTGAAGTTGAACCCGGATTCAAATCGAAGTACCTGGAAAGTCAGGAAAGATGTAGTAGAACCGCACCAGAGTGGCCAGGTTGCTAACATCGGTGTTGTTGGTTATTGCACCGACTAAATGGCGCCTTTGATGTTGCACGGTCGAGCGCAGACGTCCCAATCGAGCCAGTTCTGCCGGCAATTCCAGTTCGCGAAATACCTGAAGAAAAAGAAGGACTTTCACCCTTAGAATATATGAAAATATTATCCACTCGCGGAGTGTATAGTCGAGAGAGATTGTAACATAAAGTACTGTGGAAACGCAGCGGTGGGTCGCTTCACGGAATAGCGTAGTAATAATAATGAGCGCCTTGTGTGAATGCGGGGGCGGATTTATTTTCGTTGAAATCGAGAGAATGCGAAGCTAGAGCGAGATCCGTGCTGCGGATTTCTCAACGCACGTCGGATACATTCGAGGAATTTTTCGGACCACCGGTTATTGTACTTAGCCTCGAATTTTTTCTAGTAACTGCCAACGAAAACGCGCGCGGTATGCTGTAATGATTTTTCTTTTTTTCGAGTGGCACTAATTGCACGCGTCAATCGGGATGTTGTCGTTTGCGCTGAAAATAATCGCGATTCCCTTCTGCTTGCGATCATTAATAACTCGGGAGAGGCTCGAATCGAAGCTTAACGATGCGCCGATGAAAGCTTGCGAAGGTGAGCACCCGAGCTTACTCTATAGACTTGGTTTTACGCAGAAGCCTAGATACATACATACATTCGGAATATACGTGGGGAAAATCGCCGGATTGAAGCGCGGCTTCTGCGCTCTTTTCTCTGCATCGAAATATTTTCATTTAAGCCCTCGAGCATGTCTCGTTAAAGATGTTTAACAAAATCGAGTAGCGAAAAAAGCGCTCCGGTGCGCAAAAAAATGTTTCGGGAGTAGTCGCGTGTAGTAATTAAAGTATGTGGAAGTAACGCCTGATTCTCTCAAGTATTTCTGTGATACAACAAAGACCCTTCGGAGAAGGAGGACATTCAGTCTTAGAAACACAAGCCTTCTGCCTGCGAGCTTAAAATGTACCAGAATACCAGATGCTCGTCGGAGCCTTTGCACTAAAATCAACGATCAGAGATTTTTTTAGGCCCTCGCTTGATATTCTTATTTCATTTCAACGTATCATTATACTCCACTTATTCCCGCAATTGATCGGTCTTTATTCTATCGTTAATCATTGTTTTTCATGTTTTTTTTTTTCTGTTACACTCACCATACCGCCAATGGCGGTGTAAAGCATTAAAGTGATCAATAGTCCGACGTGACCGGCGATGGATTTCAATTTTTGCATGGCCTCGCTTCCAAAAAATCCGCCGGTTTTTATATCTCCGTTTCGTAAACCATTAAGGCCTGTAATGGATGCATTGCCGGTGGTTTCAATTTTTCCGGAGCCGTTCCACCGGGATGTTACTTCCAATTTGTCGTTTCCAGTGACCGTCATCATGCAACGCCTGCGTAAAATTAAAAATTATAGTGGAATTAATATATATTCGGATGAAAAAGATAATTCATCCTGATCTAGTGTTTTGTTTTTTTTTCGCGACTGTAAAGCACCTCAAGCGTGGGTTTTTATTCGAGGTATCGAGTTTCTTACCTTTCTCGGGCTCCCGGAAAGCTCGGCTCAAGAGGAAGATATTTAAGAGCTTCTCTCGCATTCCCGGTCTCGGCTTTTCAGCTCAGCAAACGTGCGTCGTTCTTCCGCATTTTATCGCTCCTAGGATAAGAGGCTCTTAGAAACGCGAGAATGAACGAAAAAATTAATATAACAGTTCACTTACGTCCGCGTCTCATTCGGAAAGCGTTCACCAACTGTCCCCAATATTTCGCGGTTCAAATTCCGAATGTACTACGTGAATCATCGTGTCCTCGTGAAAACTAGTCAGAATAAAAACTGATATTATGTAAACTATTTTTATTTAAGGTGTACAAGATCCGTTAAACATCTATTCATTACTTCGGCGTTGTACTATTGTTTTTGGGATATTAAGACTCGATTGTAAGAATTTTTTCGATCTCGAAAAAGATCTCGCCGAAGGAAAGGATTCTACGTGACTGCACGGAAGTGGAGAGGCGGTGGAAATTTTAAGTCAAGCTTTCGGGCTTACGCAGCCGCGCTTTCGACTCAGGAGGAAATAGTGCGTCGGCGCGAAGTTTACTTAAACGTTTACACCGTTCTCGTTATTTCTAACTGCATTTGCGCGAATTGTGCCAAAGATATCGCGAGCTTGTAAAAGCTTTATTGCTCTAGCCTGATTTCTGATTTGCACCCCGGCGGAATTGCTGCAAACGATCGCAATAAGACGTCGATGTAGGAATGAAAGTTTTTTGTAGGAAAGCTTATTCAAAGTTATATTTTTATTTCAAGAGAATCAGTTTTATTTGCGAATGATTATAAAGTGTTTTCTTTTTTTTTTTTCGGGGCGATATTAGCGCTCTTGCGGAGAATCCGAACGAACCTCGAACCGTTTGCTTTGTCGGTAGTATAGAACTCTGTGCAAAGCACTGAAAGGAGATTAGAGAACTAAGTCAATTTCTGTGACATTAAAGCTGATTGGCTAGCTACGGAAGATTGAATCTCCGTTTAGTGTTTCTCCCGTAAGTTATTCTCTGACATAAATAATAAACGTCTCGTTGCAAGGCTCAAGAAATGACTGTACGCAGTATAGGTGAAAATATTAGAATAGGTTATGTCAACAAGTTTGAAGATATGCCACTTTTTTTCTAGATTTCTCGAGCGATGGAAAGAAGAATTATGGCCAAAAATACGTAAACTTGGTGCTTATCATTTCACTGACAATATCACTTATCGAAACGAAAGAATTAGTACGGTTAAGGTATGACGACCGTTAAGGTCCATGGAGGCATCGATATACTGCGACTGCCAGTCAACGAAGAAGAGCATTTTTTTCCCCCATGGAATATTAAATACACGCAGTCTCATATACTTCATTCGAAGTGTTCCAAGAATGACAGTGGTTGTGGAGAGGACGACGACGATGCTTGTCAATTCTGCGTGTATGTCATGATCATATGATCGTTTATATGTACTTTGCCTGTAAGCTTTTTATTTAGAAAACGTTCTTGTAGATTCAATCGCACGTTAGATTTACCTCACATGCCAGACATGGTCTTTCCAAATAACATATTGTTTCTGAGACACATTGATGGTGCTTCGTTGGAATTTAATGCATTAGATGCTCTGAAGCGGGTTTCTAATGGAAAAATTAATTTGCAACTGGCTTGTGCAGAAGAATGGAAAGAATCAAGGTATTGTCGGTGCCCCATTATTTGTTTTAATTCTGTGTCAATGATTCTTAGAATCGGACTAATTTCTGGCTAGTTAATCGTACCTTTATCGTACCCACATTAGATCGGATACCAGTGAATTCCTTGAAGAAAAGATCAAACCATTTGATTGGACCTTCACGACAGACTATATGGGTACTGCATCAGGTTTCGATATTGAGGAAACTGGCGAACGAATAGATGTTGAAAAACTGAAGCGAAAGGATAAGATCCTATTTTACCATGATTTGACACTTTTCGAAGATGAACTTCACGACAATGGGATTGCAGTTTGCTCTGTAAAAATTGTACGATCCAGTATTATTAATTTAATCAGGTCTAAAGATGAGGTTTAATTGTTCGTTAATATATGCTATGATTTCCATACTCTACTTGCAGCGGGTGATGCCGAGTAGCTTTTTTGTGCTACTACGTTATTTTCTAAGGGTTGATAATGTTATGTTGAGAGTACACGATACCCGAATTTACCATGAATTTGGGCAAAATTATTTGTTACGTGAATCTACTGCCAGAGAAGCTAAGGTGCAGGATCTTCGTGTATGTATCACTTATAAAGCAGTTTTATACTATTATCTATCGTGACTTCATTTTTTTAAATTATTTATAACTTTTTATTGCTCTTGCAGGTTCCTCCATCATTCCTCATAGATCCTAGTGTTATAGCGCCACATCTGCCCCTGATGAAAAGCTTTTATCACAAATTAATATTTCATGCCAAACAAGGTGAACCTTCGGTAGGTGATATGGCAGCAAATTCGATTGCAGAAAGTATCGTTTCATCCAATGCCGTTCTTGAAACAATACAGGAAGACGTAACGACAGACTTTTCAACTTCTACTACAACTAATTCTGTTACATAGGATGTTTTCCTAATGTTGGATAAATGTAATGTTAACTTAAGCCACCAACGAAGGACTGTTCATGTGCACTTGAACCGTGAGGTGGAGAAACTGATAAATACGAGATTAGTTAAAAAGAAAGGAATATAAATATATGAAGAGCACAGTATAAATTTTGTGAAGGCATCCTGTCACTATTCTTGCTAATTACTGAGTTTGTCGAGTTGCTAATTACGGTAAGGAGTTGAGAGAATCGAATTCGATGTAAAGCACCTATTTAAGATCTTTTTTTAAAATAAATAATATTTGTTTTAATAAGTGTGTGAGTTACTAGGTAATTTTACGGCATCGGAAGAATTTACGTATGTGTTAATAATGTTAGAAAATGAAGAATTTTCCATTTTTAGTTTTCGAATCAGTAGGTAACGAGGAGCAAGTTTCAAGGTGTTCAACGTCCGACCGCTAGGCGATTGGGACACGTTGATAACTGGGATAACTGCAGTAACCTTAAAAGATAAACCATGCGCACTACACCTGCAAGCTCCGTGATTCTGTGTACATAGAATCACGTAAATTTGTACGCAAAGTATTAACTTGATAATCATGCTTTCCCGTAAAAATATTCTGCAATTTCAGTTAAAAGATATTCTGAGAATCAAGTGCTTTGCAACTGTCTCAACAGAAGCCGTTGCCAGTAAAGAAAGCGAGACTTGTGAGGAGCCAAATGAAGAACATAACCTATTAGCGGAAAATAAACTTGCGGCACAAAGAGATAAGTCTGGATTAAATCCTCCCCATCGAAATATACTTTACGATAGGCGGCCATACAAAGAGAGCATGGCCATAATTCATGATACAATTCAATATAAGAAAAGATTACTGGGACGATATGGCATAGAAGCTGCCGGGGTACCTGCCGGCATAGCTTGGCCATCTCCCAAAGAAGTGGAAATTAAGAAAGAATATGAAAGGCTACTTTATCCACTAACGATTCAAGAAAGCTGGGATATAATTGCAAAGAAGAAGGAGGAAAAAGCAAAAGCTATTCAAGCTAGGTTTGTCATTTACAGTTAAAGTATGATTTAGGGTATCGAATATGTTTCGTTAATGGTCTATGTGTTTGCAGATCTTTTCATTAGTAAATTTAGAATGAATGTTGTAACTAGTCGCTAAAGGGCTGTTCACTTTTAGGGAAGAAGAAATCACAAAGAAGTTGGCAAAACATGACAAGTGGTTGGCAGAACTTCAGGCAAAAATAGCAAAGAAAGAAGCTGACGTTTTGGCAGCAAAAGCAAGGAAAGATCGATTGATGGAAGAGGTCCGACGTCACTTCGGTTTTAAAATAGATCCACGTGACGAAAGGTTTAAAGAAATGCTGGAGAAGAAGGAAAAAGAGGACAAGAAGAAGAAAAAGGAGGCTAGAAAGCAGCAACGAGAGGCGCTGTATATGGAAAAACTGAAAAAATCCAAGATTCCGGATACGGAACCAATTGTGTCCAAAAAAGAATCATTACCTGGGAAGGCTGAGGACACCACGTCTAATTAAGATCTAACTTCCTCCTGTTCTGCTTGAACTGATGTTAAAGTTTTAAATATAATATTGCTAATAAATATCCTTGCACTTGTCATACAAATTCATGTTTTAAAAATCAATTTTTCATTTTTACAGCTTTATCATTATTCAAAGTTTAAGGATCAAAGTAGGAAGGCAATGATATACATATAACCACTGTGATATTAACCAACTTGCAGTAGTCCAGAATGTAGGCAAATATGTAAATACCATATTGTATTTTCATTACTAATACAAAAACACATTACACACAGTTCTGTAAGACCTAGGGGAAATTCTATTAATGCGTAGTTAATAAATGATAGTAAGGACACTTGTCCGGGTACTGTTTCACAATTCATCAGCCAAAGGAGTACAGTACAGAGATCGTCGATCGAGTACAGCTGTTGATGCTCCCTTAATTAAAATTCAGCTGTCAATATTTTTTCAGTTAAAAATCAGCCGCAACGCACAATAAGGAAACAAATGATTGTAACGGCACAGTGATCTTCGAAAGTAGAACGGTGAAAGGTACACCGTATGCATCAACTGGATCAGCTGTTGGCTTTACCGTCCGAGGAGCATGGAGCTTCACAGTTGTTAAAATTCACCGATACCTCCTTAGAAACCAAAGTGTCAAGGGTTCTGGCTGTGTCAAAGCCTGAAGACACCCTTTCCAGAGCTGTTTCAGTTTCCTCCATGGAGGAGTCTGGCACATTGAGTTGCTCGCTGACAACTGTCACTTCATCGGCAATCTGAACATTTTGCATCTTCGACTCGTCTATAAAGATCAGTCGAACTTTATTCCTGTCCATATGTCAAGCAGACTGTAGCTGGGACGGGGAGGTCAGCTCGTAGAACTGAAAGCTCAGTTCCTCTCCAAAGAGACTATCCGTTGTAATCATTTCAGGATCGATCATGTTAAGACCTAGTGCCGATGGGTTAAGGTCCGTAACCAGGTACCCTTCACCTATCAATCCACACTCTTCGGCTACTACTTCCTTCGAGACTGGATTTAGAAAATCTGCAAATATAAAAAATAACACATTTTATATCTTTCTAGAGCACGATCCATCCAGAGCAGATGACATACCAGTTTCTTTGGACACCGAGCGACCATGCTCTCCCTGAATATGCTGACCATTGTGTCGAGTCTGTTGCATCTGCTGAGAGGAATCATTAGGTACCACCATCGGCACTAAATACTGCACCTCCACCTCCCTCTTGATCCCACTCAAGATCTGTTCGGCACAGTGTTCCAGGGTGACAGAATTTACAATATTGCTGGTGTCATCCGGTTGCTGAATACTGGCCGTGGCCGCAGCCACCTCATCCAGCGTGACGATTTGACTGCACGGATGATAAATTTAAGACATTTAAATTAGAATACTTTTAAAATAATTTAAGCGACGTCTTTTACCTAGACACGTTTCCGCTCTTTCGGAAGTTTCCTCCGATACTCGCTCGCCCGCTATCGGGCGGGTTCCTGGAGAGTTGCTGACGAGAGGTCGCACTACCAGTGCCTCCACTCGGCGGCAATACTTGGCGAGGTCTCATCTCTCCTCGGTTTGCGATCGCCCAAAGATGACCCGCTCCATGAGGGGCTTTCGAGCCCTTCCGAAAGTGCGGATTTATCGACAAGTTGTGCCGCACGGAGTTCTTCCAGCGGTCGTCGTTGCTCTTGTAGTACGGGAAGTGTTCCCTGAAACGTTCGGACAGAGGCATCAACCTTGTATATAGTACAGTCTCCCAATAATTGGGGCTCTCGTGCCATTTTTCTTTTCTATTTCTCCCCGACGACTCGGTACCACCCCGTGCAGTTTCCTTCCCGGACTCTCGAGTTTCGATGCTAATCGCTACTTCGTCGGCCCCTCGTGCTTGATACCAAAGCGTGGGCCGCGATATCAACCCTAGGAAACGATTCCCCATCACCTGCCGACCTCGTCGTCACGGCGCATTACCCACCCCGCAATTACTGGTCGGCTGTGCATGTACACGCGTTCACGCTTGGGAATGATAAACGTCAGCGTTTACTCGGCTGAGTAACCGCTACCACGCGGTGTGCACGAATGCGTGTTCTCCAACTTCGGCATGTGTGCATGTACATTCGATTATGTATATTTTTATGTACATGCCGAGTTAACGCTAGAGAATGATAGATGAGAGAGTTTACTCGAATAAACGTCGAGTAAACGCTGGTGTGCACGAACGCGTGTCCTCGACGATTTCGGGGACAGCAGGATGGGGGAGGGCTCGGTGCACGGTATAGGCTCTTCAGGGCTGCGATCGAACAGGTGAAAGCTCTGCAAGATGTAGCGATCGACGGAGGGGTGCCGGAGTCGGGATTGCGAGAGGTAGGGAGAGAGAGGGTCGTAGGGTGAGAGCGTGGTACCGGGTGGTACCAAGCAATGAGGGCCAGTGGTACCAACGAGTACCATCCAGGCAGCACCCCGCAAAGTCGCCGCCCTCTCGCTCCCTCTCCTTAAACGTCCCCCACGACCTACCCCTCGGCCTCGGCAAGAACGCCCGCCTTCCACGAACCTGAGGAAAATGCGGCGAAATGTGACTTTTCGCGGGAAAAACAGCGAACCGATCGATTTAACGGCGACCGATGGATGATTTTACCGGCTTGATGGACGATTCAGCTAGATTCTATCAGCTTGATCGACAAGAAAGGGTCTCTTGGCCCTAACTCAATTTTTTCTGTAATATTAAGGACCTTCTCACTTACGAAATCCATTGGTAAATCGCCGACACAGTCAACTCGCCCCGTTCTTGAAGAGCGTGCTCGATCAGTTCCGTATAGGTAAAGGGGGGCTTCTTCGGGCCATTGTAGCGACCTGAGGAATTGATAACTCTGTTATCAGAGGTCGGGTACGCAGGCGGGGCAATAGGCTCCTGCAGCGAGGTCGAAGTCTCCTGCGAGTAGGATCTCTTCATGTCGTTCGCATAGGTCGTGAATCCATTGCACTTGGTACTCCCATGGGACTTGTTCCTGGGGTTGCCTGGTGAATAAAGGGATTCTTGTATTTTAACCGTCCTACATGAGTTTGTATTGTTTTCAGAGGTCGAGGAGAGTTGCCTCACCCTGAAGAGAGTCCCTGGGGTCGAAGGAAGACCTCTCCTCGGGGGCCTCGATGAGGGAGTCCAGCTTGAAGTCGAGCAGCCAAGAGAGGTTCCCGTTGTCCTGGTCCTCGTTCCTGGGACTATCGGGAGCAGGGTTGGGGCAGGTCAGGGCGTCCACGAAGGAGTTCCCGGGAGCGATCCTGGGCTCTATAGAACCCGGTGATTCCCAGAAAGGAAGGGTCCCATAGCCTTCCCCGTGGATCGTCTGGACGTCGGCGAGAACGGGTCCTGCCGAGCACGGTGCCGGGACCGCCATGTCGGCTAGACTCGCCCCGAAGGTCGAGGTGTCCCAGGAACCGTCCACGACGAGGACCTCGAGCCTGGCCACGGGTCCGGAAACTGCAGCAGCTGCTTCCTGGAAGCCTGGCTCCCTGATGAGCATCTGGCTTTCTCCGGTCTGCTGGTCCCCGACCTGGAGCTCCGTCAGGGCCAGGTGACGCTTTCTGCTCCCTTGGCAAAAGTCCTCCTCTTCAGCGTCCTCTTCATCGAAGACCTTCCGTTTCGCTCTTCCAGGATTTTCGACCACCTCGTGGCCAGATTGCGAGCCGTCTGCCCCGGACGAGGGCCCGATCATCTTCTGAGATCTCCCCGACTATGGGGATGCACCAGGAGGTCCTTCGTTAGTCTTAGAGGTAATCAATTAAAAACAAAAAAAAAACATCGATCATCCAGAAATGTATCAATAAATTCTCCGAACTCGTTTCCGTGTTTCTTATAACAGTTAAACGGAAATATTAGTAATTAAGAGAATAGATTGTTTATCATGAACTCACTTCGTGGTTCCCACAGAGCACCACAGCCGAGGTCGCGTTCCAGCCGTTTTCTAAATCTTCATAAAGAAGACCCTGAAGAAGTTACTCCTGGAGCGTCATCCTGAGGAACCCTGGCAACCCGAGCAACTGTACTGTCTTCGTTTCCACTGTCCCGGTTTCGCGGAAATAATTTCGCGAGCAATTTTAGCTTGTAACTAAACCGCGCTATTCGACACCGGGACCAGGTGAGTCTTCGACTTCTCGACGTTTGGCATTATTCAGAGAGATCGCGGTTATTTTATTTCTCTATGCTTATGACTTTTATGCCGTGGAAGTACTTTTGATTATTCTTCCAGGATATCCGAGGGTAGCGGATTTAAAACTAATTCAATGGAGACCATCAACGCTTGGCGAACGTCCGCGTGGTTCACTTCAGGCTCCACTGGTGCTTGTTTCGTATTTCGGCTGTTCGGCCGCCCTGGAGAACGGACCTTAAATCGCATGCGCATACTCCCTGAAAATACCGAAATGCGACTGGTTCTTCGGTATACGGTTGAGGTCCCGTTCCGCCGACGTTTACTGCGGGGGTCTCCTCCCCCTGGTCTCTTCGGGGCCCTCTTTGGGGGTGGCTATGCGCACCCTGCACCGGGCTTGCACCATTAGGCTGCGCGTTACAGGATGCTTAACGTCCGCATCGGTCATATTTAATTACTAAGTGAAGGTTCGAATGATTTGAACATTTTCTACAAACGGGAAACCAGCGTAAAATCAAGGGGCTTATTTTTTACAAGGGCAGTTCGAGTCTATTATTTCTTTACGAAATTATACATCTCTTGATATTTAGTACAGATTTATTGAGAGGGGATTTTTCTCGATACTGCGTGTTTAAAATTGCCGCCTACAGGGGTGAAGTAGATGTTTCGATCGTTGGGTATCGATTATTTGGTTTTGTTGCGATTATCCACTGAGGCGGTTGCGTTGGTGTATGTCGTACCGATGGCGGCCGCCAGGCGACTCGAGCGCTGCGGTCGCATTCGTCCTTCAAGATGGCCGCTTTCCAATCGTATGATCGTGCTGTGCGTCGGCAGAACACCTTGTGACCGTTTGTGTCACACTCGTCACGCGTTTTCGCTACCTGCAGGATCGTGGCCTCGAAGGTCCCTCCTAGTCGTGCTTGGTAACCTCAACATCGATCCCTCGGTGTCTCCAACATCGACATTCCTGCAAGGACGAGAGGCCGCCTCCGGCGAATCGTCGACGAGAATGTACCTGTTCAGGACCAGCTGATACTGGCCGACACCTGGCTATGCGAGCGAGGAGGATGAACCCAGAAGTTTTATGGCGATTTCGCACATGACTGTGGTGAGTCACGAGGATAGAGATAGATTCGCAGACGAGCGCCGTCAGTAAATACCGTCGGGCCTTGACACCCTCTTGCCCTCCTCGGCACCGCTCGCTCCAAGCATTTTTATTATTTGTACACAGCGTTTACTTCGGCTCGCCTTGTTTCATCCTTTTCGTGCAACCGGCAGTCTCCTTCGAGTGAGATTATATATTCTGACAAGGGGTTTTGGATTAGAGTCGTTTTTTTAAGGACTTTTGGTAAATGTCAAATAACGTTGGTGCAAACGTTTCAGGATATAGTAACTTCTGAGGTAATCGCAGAGGTCGAGTCGATGAACTCAGTCCCAGGGTGGCATGTGGTCCACAGCATAGATCGTGAGGCTCGCCATGATTCCATCTCTAAATCCCAAAGGCGACTCCTCCGTGAGTTTCTCACGTGGCAAGGAAGACGACGATGCCAACGACAAGATCCACGTGTCACTCCCACCTTACATCGGAACGTACATGGCTCGAGGAGAATCCGGAGCAGGGTGCTGCGGAGTCGGCTTGCCAGTGCCATTCGAGCGAGCTGCCCCAAGATCCTGGTGGAACCCAAAGTTTGATTCCGAAATCCTTGAGGAACAGTTCAAGACGAGTGCCTTTCCTCAAGTCAGATTAAGATTTAGGTAATGATATATAAAACCAGTCGGAAAAATATTAAGATAACTGCAAATTCGTGTGATTAAATTGTTCAGTTTGAAATTTGTAGGATTAATCTGTTCTTTTGCAGATTCGCTCTTGCATACATTCTAGTAGTGACGGTATCGTGGCTTGTGTACTTCGTCATGGTTGGCGTCCAACGGGAGGCACCGTCGTGGCCAGCTGTGGCAGCAACTTTTAGTACGGTCGGAGCACTGGTATCCGCAGTACTGTATTTAACCTATTTGGATTGTTACCGAAGCTACGTCTTACCGACATCCTTAAGCGTAGCGTCAACATTGTGCCTTCTTTCCTTGCTATTTCTTGCCCTAGTCCCACCGCACAAAGACGGCCTGACCCTGGTGGGCCATTTTGCCCTCGCTTCGGAGATCCTGCTCTTGATTTACACCATGATACCGATGCCACTTTACGCCTGCATAGGGATTTGTACGGCCTACTCTTTTTCCTTCGAGCTATTAACTGCGTACATGTATGGCACAGAAGGTGCTGCTCATAGGAGATTTTTTAACGAACAAATTATACCAATTAGCATGGTAAACAGCCTCTCGGAAGCTCTTCAAAGACATGCATCATCCACGGAGGCAAACTGGACGTCGAATTCCACCTTTGGTCCTGTGAATACTACAAACCACTTGTTATCTAAGGAGATCGATCCAAGCCTAACGAACAGCATCGTAGAGTCCATCTCAGGCTGGGACTCACTATCCAACGATTCCCAACCCGATGGAGTGAATCTTTTAACGATGTCAACCATACGTATCTTGATGCAGATATGTATCCATTTGATCGGCCTGCACATTCTAATAATGACATTGGTTCGCATGCGTGGGACATTCATGAAGGTGGGTCAGTCGCTGCTGGTCAGACGACAATTAGAAATGGAGAAGCAGCTGAAGGAGAAGATGATCCATTCGGTCATGCCGCCGAAGGTTGCAGACTGGCTCATGGAAGAGAGCGAGAGGGAGAGAGAACGAGAGGACTCCTTGAAGAAGGGTTCGATCCCTCTCAATGGTACAGACATACGTTCCTTGTTCCGGCCTTTCAACATGCACTCCATGGAGGACGTCAGCATCCTTTTCGCTGACATCGTGGGCTTCACGAGAATGAGTTCAAACAAGACTGCTGAGGAACTCGTGGCCATACTCAACGACCTCTTCGAAAGGTTCGACGACCTCTGCGAACAGCACGGATGTGAGAAAATATCAACCCTCGGTGATTGTTACTATTGTGTCAGTGGGTGTCCGGAACCAAGGCCTGATCATGCAAGGTGTTGTGTAGAGATGGGTTTAGGTAGGTTGTTGTTCTTAAAAACTGTGGAAAGTTGTTCCTCTTGTGATCCCATCGAGTGAAGTTATGTTTACATTGCAGCAATGATAGAAGCCATCGAGCAGTTTGACATCGAAAGGCGTGAAGGGGTGAACATGAGGGTTGGAGTGCACACCGGTACGGTGCTCTGTGGTCTGGTTGGCACGAAGAGGTTCAAATTCGATGTCTGGTCCAACGACGTCACCCTAGCGAACAAACTGGAGAGCACAGGGAAACCTGGAAGAGTGCACCTCAGTGAGAAGACCCTGGGATTCCTGGAAGAGGAGTACCTCACCGAAGAGGGAGATCCAGTCAACGGTAATGACTTTTAACCGAAACAATATAAGTCCCACTGCGTACCATACCCAGAAATCAGACATTTTGAATTTCCATCCCAGGGATCAAATCGTACTTCGTCAGGGGTCGCAAGTCAGACCTAGTGACTCGGTTTACGAGCAACGAGGTCCCGATGAACATCTCCCCGTTGTTACCACCTCGTCAACGTCTGTCCTCGTATACGTGCCAGCAAAGACCTAGACAACATTATTTGCGTATGGTCACGGACGCAAGCAGCCAGCGAGCGAAAGCGAGCTCGCTGCCGAGTATCCTGGATTCGGACAACGACGGGAACAACGAGGATGAAGAGGAGGACGAGAGCGATAACAAGAGCCCTACCTCGATCGCCAGCTGCGGGAAGAAAAAGACGAGGTCGAGGCCATGGAGGTACCTTCGCCGACAGAGGACCGACGAGGGGTCGTCGCCGTTGGAGCCGGCTTCAGGGGACGTCAGGATCTCGCTGGACCCCAAGGCCGACCCTGAAGAGTCCCCAAAAGACGCTCGTAGTAATGGTTATTCTGTAACATCGGTAGGTTGCATGAGGCACGAAGTAACTACTCGCCGTAGACCCTGGTCGAGACTATTTATATTTTTTTAAGAGTTTCCTATACCTTGACACGGTTCCTTCTCGCCAGGTGCCGATTAGCAACGGCATCGATACGGATCCAAGAGCTACCCCAGTCAGTCCGTTGCTTCCTCGAAGGGAGTCCATCAGCCATGCTTCCTCGATCTGCAGCAGGAAGGACTCCGGGATTAGAAGCACCAGTAGGCGTAGCAGCATTCAGCAACAAGTACGTACTGCCTGCAGGGATCGACGGAGACGATTGTTCAGGGTGGTACCGATACATTCTTCTTCATTCAGTTGTACCTGATGAACGGCATGGCCCAGGGCGACCTCCTGGGTCACAGGGTCAGCGGGTACTACACCTCCAGCTCGACTTTGAATTCTACCCAGGAACCGTCGTCGGCAGTGCCGCCGTACCCTTTCCCCCCGATGGTCACCGACACCTTCGGCGCGTGTTTCCATAAGCTGAGGAAGCAATCGGACCTCCAGCTGATCAGGTAAGGATGACAAGACCTTGAAGAGGACCCTCTGTACAGAGGTACTCAATGGTTGATCCCTTTCCGCGTTGTAGATGCGTTCAGGATAACGTGAGCTCGCAGCGGTCCTACTTCGTCAAGCCGCCGCTCTCCCGGGTGACCCTGTTCTTCAAAAATAAGGAGATGGAGAAGGAGTACCGAGAGAACGCCCACAGATCTAGTGGCGGTCTCGGGGGGAACCCTCCGACCTTGGCCACTTCAAGGTTCAATACCTACTTCGATATCCTGATCTCTGCCCTGGTCTACTCTGCGATCACCGCCTCGCTGTTCCTCCTATGTGAACCGACCGTCCTCTACCTCGTTTTCGGTGTGTTCGCCACGTTGATCGAGGCTTTAGCAGTGTCGCTGTGCATCTGGCAACTGATGGCTCCTAATACGAACCACGCTACGATCACCAAGGGCCTCTTCGAGTTCTTCTCCAGGTGGTACCCTTGGCACGTCTGCGGCGCCGTCCTGGTCGCTCTGCCGATGGTCTCCATCCTGATGAACTTCACCTGCAGTGGTCTGGACTCCGGACCGGGGAATTTCGAGTACTACTACGGTTACTTGGCCCTGGTCGGCCTTGTGCACTTCTGCAACTTCACCCAGCTGAACTGCTGGATGAAGAACCTCCTTGTCACCCTGACGGGGGTGCTCTTCATCTACCTCGTGGCGAGTCACGCGGCGCATCATGTTCTCCAGCGGGCGCAGGTTGCTCCAGGTAGTCGGCGAGGCTCTCTGGAAGGAACGTTGCCTAAACAGATGCCAGGGTCGACAGGAACTTCGCCCTATGTGGAGAGGAACACGAGCTTGCCGGGCCCGGAAGAGCGACCATTCGATATTCTCCCAGGAAATGGGAGTAGAAGCGTGGAAAAGGAAGGAGGAACCAACTCGGATTTAGAGATGCATCCTGAAATCCCTAAATCGATGGAGGTCGAGCAGGATTCCCCGTTGCCAAAGAAGTTGACCGACGGTGGGAACGAAGAGACGCGCAGGCGAAGAGACGTCGATGTCACCCGGGAAGGATTCAAGGTAGACCCTGGAAATGGTACTGAATCGAGGTCAAGGGCTCCTGCAAAGATGTACTCTGAAGAGTATTCCGACAGGGCTACTAAGGAGAAACAAGACCGAGAGTCCTACGGAAACGGATCTGAAGTCTTCTTGGACATGGGTCTGCTTTTGCTGCTGGTTTGGTTCCTCAACCGCGAGTTCGAGATCAGCTACCGGATGACCTTCCACGGGAACGCCGTGGCCGCCAGAGACAAGGCCCGGGTCCAGTCCATGAAGAACCAGGCCGATTGGCTGCTGCACAACATCATCCCCAAGTACGTCGCCGACCAGCTTAAAACCACTGCTAAGTACTCGCAAAACCACAAGTCGGTGGGCATCATCTTCGCCAGCATCGTCAACTTCAACGAGCTCTACGACGAGTCCTACCTAGGAGGGAAGGAGTACCTCAGGGTGTTGAACGAGCTGATCGGGGACTTCGACGAGCTCCTGGAGAGGCCGGAGTTCGCCAACGTGGAGAAGATCAAGACCATCGGGAGCACCTTCATGGCGGCCAGCGGACTGAATCCCCAGGTGAGGGAACGCGGGGACGACGTGCACGGACACCTCTACGAGCTCCTCGACTTCACCATCGCCATGCACCGGGTGATCTACAACTTCAACCGTGACCTTCTCGGCTTCAAGCTCGTCCTTAGGATCGGCTACAACTATGGCGACGTAACGGCGGGCGTGATAGGCGCTACCAAGCTTTATTACGACATCTGGGGCGACGCAGTCAACATCGCCTCCAGGATGGACTCCACCGGGGTGGCGGGGAGGACGCAGATCGCCAGCAACTGCCTGGAGGTCCTCTCCAGGAGGTACGAATTCGAGCCCCGAGGCAGCGTCTACGTTAAGGGGAAGGACAACATGAACGTGTTCCTGCTGAAGGGGAAGAGGGGGAGCGCCGATGACCCCTCGGAGGAGGTCGCTAGCTCCTGAGGTGGGCAGCGTATCGCGCCAAGTACATTTATAGCCAGCGTATTTAAGTCCAGCTGACCTTTAAGAGCTTTTCGATGAATCTCGCCTGGATGGCACCGAAGGGACGTCGATGGACCTAGAGGCAGGACCCTCGCCTTGGAACCGACTCGACCGCCATCGACCTGGGGCCTTGGTAGAGTCTCGCCCCAAGTACTACATACTCAGCGTACGTGATATTCGCTCGCTTCGGCGACCTCTTCGATGAATCTCCTGAAATACTTGAAGGTATCCCGCGCCAAGTACATACTACTCGGGTCTACGTGGGATGGACTTTCCTAAGGACCGTTTACGACAGAAGCGTGACGCGATGGCCTATCCGATTCCAAAGAGCCTAGTTCTTTTTTCTTTTCCCTTTCTTTTTTGGATACCTCGATATATAACCTCCGATAAGCCTCGACGTACCTGGTGATAAACGCTTCTCGAGGGCCCCCGAAAACGGGCGTGCACCCTGAGGATTCCGGTTCGCGCTCGACGACTGCAAGTGAAATGTATTTATTCGAGGATGTTGTGTATTTTTGTAAATATCACGAGTCCGGGACGAGAAGGTCGAACCTCTTATTGGCGAGCACCCGTTGCGGCTTAATCTTTCTTATTTCCAGGTCGACCACCAGGTGATGTGATTTAAGGTGAAATATCAAGTACTGTGATTTAAGGTAAAACCCCAAGTATTGTGATTTAAAGCGAAACACCAGATATACCGTGATATCAGGTCAAGCACCAAGTACTATAATTTCAGATGAGCACAAAAAATTCAGACAACACGACTCTCGCATTAAATTCAATTTAATCAGTTCGGCATTTCGGATTCCTGGACGTTGCCGGATACAAATCACCCAATTAGATTTGATCGTCCAACTCGGACGTACCCAGTTAGCCGGTGGAGTCGCTCGTCGGTCATCCCGAGGAGACCAATTGCAGTAAGAAAAATTTCTGCCATGATTCGGTAACGCTGCCAGAGGTATCGCCAGATTCGTCCCGACATTTCGCGGGTATGTATGTACAGTAGATGTCCCTATAACGTGGTAAATAGATCATACTCGGGTGTACTGTCGATTTTACGACGTGAAAATCCGCCGCCGTCCCGCCTCCATTTTTCCCTGGCCTATGACGTTATACGGGGATCTACATATACATAGATATATAGATATTTATATATACACATATATATTTTTCTATTTTCAAGGGATGTACTCGAGCGAGCACTCGTTTCGACACTTAATACCGAGTGCTCGCCCGATCCCCGTGACAATAAATATAAATACACTCGAGTAGGTGCGAAGCTATGCAAGACGCGACGCGAAGATCTCCTTCTGGCGGCGTTACCTCGCTGTACATGTGAAAACATGGGCTCAAACGGTTCACGAGTGAACCTCCCGCCATGTTGGAAGTGAAAACATGCGTTCGCTCATGAATTTACATGATACGTACACCGTGATAAAACCGTAGTTGCGCCTAAACGTAGCCATGCAGCATAGTAAACACGCGGCAGTCGGATCCGAGCGACCGCTGCCGTTGCGAGAGTCTCAACCAGTCGGTGCCAACGCCAAATAATTCCCGAAGCTGATCCCGAGGAGCGGAATGTCCCTTCACACGAGTCGAGTCGGTCCAGCCGATGCGCGCGGCAGCCCGAGGTATAAATATAAAAAAGAAACCGGGACGAACGCCCTCCGTGGGCCGGAAACCGGCGAGACGGGTAAAATGAACAAATAGTCCGCCTCTCGTCCTGGAAGGAAGCGCTTCCCCGGAGAACGTTCGTCGACATCCGTTGCAACGAGTCAGGTGATGTCTTCGCGTCTCTTCCCGTCCCCGAGGATGAGAAAAGTGCATTCTCTACGTCGACGAGAAGCCAAGAGGCAAGCGGGCCCGCCGGGGGAGCCAATCGCAAGCGAGTCGTCCTCGACGGCTATTTTCTTCGTCACGGTCTTCAAGGTCCAGGACGACAGTTTGAGACGGTTTGCGATCAGACGTCGAATTCGAGAGCCGGTCCACGGGCGCGCGAGGACGCGCGTCCGCCCGCGATCGTTCGTTACGTGGGGCCGGCGAAGAGGGCGGCCAACCCGGTGTCGGTGGCGCTCTTCGAGATGTCGTCCAACCGCAGGGGCTTCGGCTTCCCCGGGACCTCCAGCCGAGGCAGGTTGTCGATCTTCACCTCCTTCCGGAAGAGCTGGCCCACGCTTCGACCGATCAGCTGGAACGACCGGGAAATTTTTGTTTAGGGAGTGGAATTAATTAGCCACCCTGGAGAGCGATCACAACGTAAGGATCCCTCTTCAAGACCGAACGGCAACTCCCACCTGGTTAGTGATCTTCTTGAAAAGGTCCTTCTTTCCCTTCTCGACCTTGTTCCCCTTGGTGCTGGTGACCGACATCTTCTCGTCGAAGCGTTGCAGATCCGCCGGGTTAACCCCTGGGATCTGCTGCATCACGTCGATGATGTTGGGGAACTTCGGCCTGAGGCACTCGTACACCTGTGCTCCCAGGGTGATGAGGGAGCCCTGGTTCGCCTCGTGTTGCCCGTGGAGCTGCAGACCCTGAAGAACGGCCACCATGATGTGGGCAGCCATGGCCGGGGTCAGGCTGCAATCTGCTGCCAGGGCTCGCACAATGGGACCGGTTAACGTCGTCGCCCTGAGGCTGGCGTTCGAGTCGTTCCAGGATAGGGCCCTAGAAGATGAAGATGAAGATGAAGACGGAGAGTGTTATTTACTTTGGACCGTTTCAGGGAGATGAATGGACGTTATTATTGAACCCACCCCAGCACGCAGAGGACGATGCTGTGGCACGTGGCCGGGTGTCGGAGGACAAAGGCTCCGAGCTCGCTGACGACCTCGGCGACGATGCTATTGCCTCTTGACGAGGGCGGATCCACGGCCATGCCGCCGTTGTCCTGCTCCATGGAATCAGGTGGAGCCGCGTCGCTGGCCGCTCCTCCAACCAGGGTAACCTTCAGCACGTCGATGAAGTCTCTCGTCAAGTTCCTGTTCAACATGTCGTCGATCACCTCCTGGGTGTCGGTGTTCTCATCCAGGCCCCCGGACTCGTGGAGCAACGTCATGTACTGCCACTTCGCACTGAGTCTCTGGTACACTGCGAAGACATGGAATGAGGTAACGAGGAGTACTTGAAGAAAAAGAAAAAAAAGAAAAGACGACGGTAGAGAGAACTCACTGTGAGACGACGTATGCGCCAGGATGGGCACGAGGACGCTCTCGTAGAACGCGGGAGGACACGAGTAGACAAACGGCTTCATGAAGACGCGGATTATCGGCCGCAATCTGTAATCGGGAATAACCTGGAAATGCAAACGAGCGCAAGGACGCGGTGAGCTGCCTCTCTTCGTCAACTGGAGGAAGTAATCTGAGGGATGAGAGGTCTAGATCAAGTCTTCGCTCACCTCCAGGTTGGAGAACACTGAGTTGATGAGGGCCGGTGCCAGACCTGGCAGCTGGTAGAAATCTCTGCCTATCGTATGACAGCCACTGCCTAGGAGGTGGTAACAGTAGTCGTGGATGTTACTGAAGAACGACTGCATGCGAATCAAGGGTGCACAAGGGGACTGTTCCTGCTCCGGAACGCTCTCACTGGATATTCCTCCACTCAGGCCCAGAAGGTTGTGCTTTTCCCACTCTAGCAAGTTGTAGGCGTTCCGGTAGCCCTGAGAGGAACGTAATTTATATACACTTTGTCCATTGACTTGATTATTTTTCAGTTGTCAAATTTAAAACTGTACCTCCGAGAGGGAGGCGAGAGCATGTGGGGTGAAGAGTGCATTCATCGCTCTCACTAGGTTGAACAAAGTTGGCAGGATAGGGATTATGTGTGGCGATGCTGGATTTCTGTAGACTGGATTGCCGCTTTCACTTAACGCAGCCACGAAGCCTCCCCTGGCAGCACGGTCAGGGTCCTCCGGAATGGAACACCGTTTTACAACACTTAGTATGGTGCATACACAGAACATCAAGTCTGCCCGGTTCTTTCCAGTTGGGTCTTCGAGTCCATTTTCAACGGGCGGTCTGTCCAAGCCAACCCACCTCATCAGTTCGATGGGTCCCTTGAAGGCTTCTGCTCCCAATGCCAGGAAGCAAGAGGAGCCTTCTCCGATGACCTCCGCGACGAACCGAGTCTGCCTCTCGTAGTCGCAGAAATGATTCGATATCAGAAGCAGAGCCTCGTAGAGGGTGACACTCTCCATCCTGGACAACTGGCTGGGCTCGTGCACCAGGCCTCGTACCGTAGTGTGGATTTGCTCGAAGACAGGAAGCAATAGTAGGGGATACTTTAAACCGATCTTGACCATGAGGCTAGCAGCATGCCTCCTCACATTTTTAGCTGCCTTTGATCGGGTCTCCCTGGTCTCTCCTGGCACCTCAAACACCAGGGCTGCGAAGATCTTCTCCAGGACTCTCGGCAGAATGGTTACTCCTGGCATCGCCATCGACCCACTGGACATGGAGAGAAATACGAAGAGTGCGCTGATGCAGGATAATAAACTGGAGAGAAGCCAGGGATCCGAAGGAGAGTAGCCGAGACATAATTCCAGAAGCTGGAGGCCACTCTGAACACTTGGCCTTTCGCTCACTAACAAGATCTTCGACACCACTGAGTCCAACACCTGTGCCAGAGCTTCCCATTCGAGGTACTCCGGATCGTTGGGTTCGCTCTTGTAATCCAGAATCGACAGACCCTTTGTAATCTTGACGGTCAACCAATGTTGCACGTATGCAAATGTCACTAAGGGAGCTACCATCGTGGCATGTCGAAACCCTTCCAATAAGTCCATTTTAAATCTGTGGAAGAACACGTTGAATTCTTCCTCTGAGTCGTAATCTGCAAAGTAGTGCATCGATGTGCCATTTGCTAGTCTGCCATTGTGGTATGCTACTCGGACCAACTTTGGCCCACTAGTTTCCACATATTTTGGAATGTAAGTTAGAAGCGTCGAGTCGACCTTGATCTGCTCATGCTTGAACAGCATTATCCAAATTGCATTCGCTAAATGAGTTAACGTTAAACTGGAGTGTACGGTGAAGGTAAGAACCGTGTCCAGGAAGAGACTGAAATTGTTGGGTCGAATACCGGACATGTCATCTTTCCCCCAAACACTGCACAGCTGCGTAGCCATTCCAGTGAGAACCTGTGGAATGATCACATTAGTAGAGTATTTTTAAATTTGAGTTTAACTCGTGAAATTTAGAAGGGTACCTGAGTGAGTTTCTTGAGAAAAAGATAATGATTCTCGCGAAGGTCGTTCGGGCCTCCGATGGAAGGAGGCTGAGGTGCCGTGGCTGCCGAGTACATGCAACCCAGTGCCTCGTCGGTGAACAAAATCATTAACTGTTTCCTGTCTTCTGCTTTCCCCTTACGATTGACGACCTGCAGCAAGCATTCCGCAGCCGAGCATCTAAAAGTGGAATTTCCTAACAGCAGGCAAAGAATTTGCAACAGGCGTCCATCTTCTGCCATAACATGAGTTATGGAAACCCATTCCACGAATCCCGTCAGTGTCAGCAAAACCACCTGTAGAGCAAAAATTCATAATCAGCTCGTTATCTCCTCTCTACCTTGTATATGTACACTAGTGAACTAATCATTCAAATAATGTATACTTCAATTCTTCCAGCCTACCTGCACTACTTTACTATGAGCTGCCGCTTCCTCGGTTCTACCTATAGCAGTCTTGTCTCTGAACTCCGCGAAATGCTGTTCGACGAGCCTAAGAAAAAAGGAAAAAATCTCCGCCATGTTTGTAGTGAGCGCCTGATAGATGTCCTTCCTTCTCTGGTTGGACTCCAGAGTCTGCAACAGCGCGACATCTTCGACTAGCCTGAGAAAGACCAGCAGAACCAACTCGGTTTGGCTCTCGCCTCTGGTGCAAGCCTCGCTGAGCTCGGCAAGCAGGGTCGGCCACTGTTGTGGCCACTCTCGCTTGATCATCTCGACAACCACCCTGGAGAGCGCGTCCTTGATGTGAGTCTCTTCCTGAAGCAGCGGCTCGGTGCCTTCTTGCAGCAACTTCATGGCGCTCTCCTTAATGAATATCTTCTCCGGCTGGGATATCTGGGTCCAGCGGTACTTGACGCAGTGCTCCATCAACTGGAGTCCGAAGTGGCGAACCACGGGACTCCTGTTGGGAGATTTCTGGGCGAGGTAGAGACCGCATTGAGCGCATAACGGAGAAGATTCCTTGAACCGCTCGCACGCGTTATACGCCTCCAGTCGCTGCTGGTGTGGCACGTTTGGCGACATCGTCACCTCGACCGCCCTGGCGAGCTCTGCCGCGATCTGCGCGACGTCGGCCACACCGACCTCCATGCCGGCCGGCCCGCGTGTCCTGGGGGTTGCTCGAAACTTACCCTCGTGGCCGTTGGCTGGGATTCCTGGCCCCGTTTCAGAGCGCCCCGGCTCTCCTCCTGCGCCGCGTTCCGCGTGACCCTGACGTCGCCGCTCGTTTCCCGACGACGCGTCTCCTGTTTTTTTTCCCTTCCTAGGCTTCCCGAGCACGCCAGAAGCCGCTCGGAAAATCCGACCGAACCGCGCTGAATCTCGCGCGACGAGTCACGCCGGCCACGATCGCGGTGAACCAGGGGCGCCTCTGAGCGCCGCGCGGAAGCACGTTTGCCTTACCACGTGGGCACTCGTACGCGGTTCGCGCAACGACCACGAGATGGCGCCACCGGCCGACTCGAAGCCCTCTAACGGAAATTTCATGGGCGACTCTCATTGGCCCGTAGACTCGACGTCTAGCAACGTGTAGAGACGCGCCTGGTTAGCGCTCTCGCTGTGACGTTCGCCTCCTTCTTTCGTGACCATTCATCGCGGAAAGGAGTACCGTGAGTGCATTTTCTGTTCGATATTTGCGATATAACCTTTCTAGCCCGGGTGATGGCCTCTCGTAGGGTGGGAATGCAATCCGCCGCGGTTTTTCTGTCTATCGGAACCGGCAATGTGACGTTCCTTTCGGCGGGTCGTGAAGGCGAAATGTTTGCGGCTCTCTTGTCTCACCACGTGTAGTACGGACATTTTCGACAAGATTTTGACTCTTCGGCTCGACATTTGGTGGAAGGGGGCCCTTTAATTAATTTAAGTAATCGTGGAAATTGGATTTCACTACTGCAAGACTTGTACGTAGTGGCTTTTACGGGGTTGCGTGTACCTACAACGTGAACCGTACATAACCTCTCTTCTTGTTTCTTGGGTGGGAGTTGCTGGAATCAGGCACCGACTTGCTGCTACACTTGTCCCGTTTTTACTGAGAGTTGGGCGGTTCATTAGTGAGGTTGTTACATTGTTTTGGTGAAGTTTGTATTTTTTTTTTTCTAACGGCTGCCAGTGTAGGATTGAAAATATAGAGTTGCGGCTAGGTGCAAAGTAGTTATTCAGGTTGCTTATTGGTGATCAATCGTGTAAGTTAAATTCTTTTCAAGTATGTTAATTCTGTTTCAGAATGGCAGACGCTGCTGCACGTGGTGGATTCCGCGGAGGGTTTGGGTCGCGTGGGGGCGATCGAGGGGGACCTAGAGGCCGAGGTGGAAGAGGCAGAGGCAGAGGACGTGGCCGTGGTCGTGGCAAGGAAGACTCCAAGGAATGGATTCCCGTGACCAAACTCGGTCGCCTCGTGAAAGAGGGAAAAATTCGTACCCTTGAAGACATTTACCTCTTTTCCTTGCCTATTAAGGAGTTTGAAATCATCGACAGCTTTATTGGACCCTCTCTCAAGGATGAGGTTCTCAAAATTATGCCTGTCCAGAAGCAGACTAGAGCTGGTCAGAGAACACGCTTTAAGGTTGGTACTGATGTATTAAAATGAAACGTTATGTATATTAAAATTAAAAATTAAACGGTTTAATACAGCAATGTTGATTTATGGTTTTAGGCATTTGTAGCTATTGGTGACGCCAATGGACACATTGGTCTTGGTGTCAAGTGTTCAAAAGAAGTAGCAACTGCAATTCGTGGTGCTATTATCTTGGCAAAACTCTCCGTGGTTCCTGTACGGCGAGGATACTGGGGTAACAAGATCGGGAAACCCCATACCGTCCCTTGTAAAGTTACAGGAAAGTGTGGCTCGGTACAGGTACGCCTAATCCCAGCACCCAGAGGTACAGGCATCGTATCCGCCCCTGTCCCTAAGAGATTACTGCAGATGGCAGGTATCGACGACTGTTACACGTCTGCCAGAGGTTCTACCGGCACTTTGGGTAATTTTGCTAAAGCCACGTATGCTGCTATCGCCAAGACATATGCGTATCTGACACCGGATCTCTGGAAGGAGATGCCTCTTTCAAAGGCACCATATCAAGAGTACGCCGAATGGTTGTCGAAGAATCATCGCCCTGTAGCAGGACAGCGGCCTGCCGAGGTCGTTTAAGGAATAAATATGTAATTCTGAAAAGTCAAATCGAGAGATAATCTACAAACCCTTGTTTCATTCCTGCTTAGAGAACATGTACGTTGCCTTATTTTATTACTGCATTCCAAATTGAATGAATAATTATTGAAACATCTGCATCCGATTAAAAGTTAATGTAATGATATTATGCCTTTAATCAAATGCAAAGTGAAATTTACTTACAAATAAGTTATTAACAATGAAAATTACATCATTTCCCATAAAAATACTTTATTTAAAGTAGAGCAATTATAGTGAACAATAATTTGTACAACTTAAACTTTACATAATTTATAATTCAATTAGTGTCCATTGATTCCTTTCTTTTTCTGTATTCATTTAATGCTGAATCAAATGTTTCCATAGTGTGATCGCACACCTTCTCCAGATCTTGAAGTCCTCTTCGCAGGACATCTACGGCTTTCTCTGATTTCGACTGAATTCTGAAGTGCATCTTCGATTCGGCAGGATGGGGAACCGTGTACCCACAAAATTCTACATCTGGACTGAACATCAGTTCCTGATTATTTAAGAATTCTAAGGTACGCCTTTAAACGTTAAATTTGTAATTACAGGTAATACTAACTATTGGGATATAATTGATCTCAGTATGTTTCCCAATGTGTGACCCTCGTCTTGAAACACAAAGGTTCTTGATCTCTCATCCGTAGTGCTGTCACCCGCAACCTGTAAAAATTAATTCTTACTTTATATACTGTCAAACATAAATGTTAAACATGATAATTCAAACCTCAGCTAAGCGTCCCATTGTCAACTTCTTAATATCCACGTGCAAGAACGTCGTTACTCGTGTTCGTCACTGATTTATGCTAGATGGCCTCTATTGCTCTCTTTTATTTCAAAATGGCCGCATGCTTTAGTTTCTCTAATTGCCACCATGTGGCACCAGACGCGCAAGTGTTAGGAAGTAGTAACCGAGTGCTACTCTGTATAGTACTTGATCTTGTTCGTGTGTAAAGTACACGTGGTTTGATGGATGTTTAATTGTTCGCCGACATGTCTCAGTCAGATTTGGAAATATTTCACAAGAGAGCAACGCTCGCGGTAAAATGAATTATCCATTGATCTTTCGCCGCCACTTATAGGTTAAGAGCAGTTATGAGTGCCGGGGAAAAGATACTTCATACTTGGAATCGAGGTTATGCTCACCCGCTATTTTCCCGTAGGAGGAAGAAATCGAGAAGTTGAAGAGAGACATCGAATCGTTGCGCACTTTGTGTCAGAGATCTGAGAACTCTGGAGAATCCGAGGCCGAGCTTGCCAAGCTGCGTCAGGAAAATAGTAAACTGAAGTACAGGTTAAATATTCTTAAGAGGGTGTGTAATATAATTCTTGGAGATACATACTGATCGTGAACTAATTCTACTTTAAATGTAATTATTTATTTCCTAATTAGGCAATAGAGAATGAAAGAGCAAAACATGGGGGTAGCGTGTTGATTAGCTCGCTCAAGATGGATAGTCTCTACGAGATGTTATGTGATTTGTTCCGGAGAGCTATTAATTCTGCTTATCCGGATATACCTGACCCTCCCATAGTGATAACCACTTCTGGTAATCCTAAATTTGGGGATTATCAGTGCAACAGTACGATGCCACTTAGCAAGCAACTTAGTAGTCAAGGTAGGATATTTAAACATATGTACAATGAACAATACTGAATTATTTCAATATTGTTATAAATTAATTTGCAATGTGCAGGTATTAAAGTTTCACCACGTGACATTGCCGCTAAGATCATAGCGTGCATCGAGTCATCACCATTAGTGGAGAAACTGGAAGTTGCGGGTCCTGGGTTTATAAACATTTTTCTGAGAAAAGAGTATGGACAAGAGGTTCTGACGGCATTGCTGCAAAGCGGGACTGTGCCAGGACCTGTTGTAAAGAAACTGAAGGTCATAGTTGACTTTTCAAGTCCAAATATTGCCAAGGAGATGCACGTTGGGCACTTAAGGTCCACTATTATCGGGGATAGTATTTGTAGGTTGTTAGAATATTTGGGCCATGATGTTATGAGGCTGAATCATGTAGGCGATTGGGGCACTCAATTTGGAATGCTCATTGCCCACTTACAGGATAGATATCCGAATTACCTGACGGTATCACCACCTATCTCGGACTTGCAAGTAAATTTTAATGATTTTATATAATAGACACGTTCACTTTATTATTATTTACAGCAGTTAGATATTTTTCTTCTATTCCTTAGAGTTTCTATAAAGAATCAAAGACACGATTCGATGAAGACGAGGAGTTTAAGAAGCGTGCTTATAACTGCGTTGTCAAATTGCAAGCATTTGATTCTGATATTACAAAAGCGTGGCAGTTGATTTGCGACGTGTCGAGGCAAGGTATGTACTTTTATTTCGAAATTTATTTCATACTCTAGATGCGATGGAAATATTAAAATGAATCTAATGAATAATTTATTAGAGTTTCAAAAGCTGTACACACGACTCGACATTAGAATCACAGAGCGGGGCGAATCATTCTATCAGAAGTATATGGAAAAGCTTGTCAAGGAATTGGAATCGAATGGTTTCCTGGAAGAAGATGAAGGTCGGAAGATTATGTGGGGTGCGAAACCAGGTGTCGGAATCCCATTGACTATTATCAAGTCTGATGGTGGATTCACTTATGACACTTCAGATTTGGCTGCTTTAAAGCAGCGAGTCGAAGAGGAGAAGGCTGACTGGGTGTGTTACACATTATAAGATTATGAAATTCTTGCCATAAAGCATCGATAACTGTTTCTTTCTATCCCCACAGATAATCTATGTCACCGATGCAGGCCAAGCAGTGCACTTTAAAACGATAGAAAGTTGCGCCAGAAGAATAGGGATTCTAACTGATAAGTGTAGAATGGATCACGTTGGTTTCGGTGTAGTATTAGGAGAGGACAAGAAGAAATTCAAAACTAGGTCCGGTGATACTGTGAAGCTTACTGATTTACTGGATGAAGGTATGAATTTAAAGTGACTTTAATATTATACGTGATCTCGAATAATTTAACTAATCACTCCAGGTTTGAAGAGGGCTTTAGAGAAGCTTCGAGAAAAGGGACGTGATAAAGTTCTTACACCGGAGGAATTAAAGGCAGCTCAGGAGTCCATTGCTTATGGATGCATTAAATATGCAGACCTGCTGCACAATCGTAACCACGAATACGTATTTTCCTTTGACAAGATGCTGGATGACAAAGGGAATACAGCGGTGTATCTGCTGTACGCGATTACGAGAATTCGTTCAATTGCTAGGACTGCTAACGTGACCCAAGAGCAATTGAGAACTGCTTTGGAAACGACGCCAATTTCTTTGGAACACGAGAAAGAATGGAAACTGGCCAAAGTTTTACTCAAGTTCCCCGATGTGATACTGAAGATAACTAAAGATTTGTATTTACACTCGCTCTGCGAGTTTTGCTACGAGATCTGCTGCGCCTTTACTGAGTTCTACGACAATTGTTACTGTGTCGAGAAGAATCAAACCGGTGAAATAGTCAAAGTTAATATGGGTCGGCTGATGCTTACAGAAGTGACAGCGATCATGTTAGAAAAGTGCTTTGACTTACTGGGACTGAAGCCTGTCACGCACATGTAAGATTTTACTTCAACTAAATAGTTTGCAGAACTAGCTCAGCGGCTCTGTCAACTCAGAGTATTTTTCATGGTTTAATAAAAACGCTATGGTACGTACTTATTCCCCTTTAACGTAATATTTCTTACTAACAAAATAGTTCATGTATTAGGAATAATAACTATATACAGGATGAATGAATTAACATAGAAGTTTGTGTGGAAATTACTACTAGGTCATTTTTTTTATAAGTTCTTAAATTGAAAGAGTAGATCTTAGTGTTTTTCAAGTGCAAGCACCAGTAATTCATTTAGCGTTGATAGTAACGTCCTGGGATCCTCGATGAGGCCAGCTGTCACCATAGCGCTCGTGAATAGCTGAAAAAGTGAATAGAAGTAATTTCAATTATTAGGATTTATAAACTTTACAAGTAGAATTGTAAATACCATACCTGTTGCGTGAGAAGATCAGCTAATTTAGGATTAGACGATGAGAGCTCATTGAGTTTTTTTATCAGTGGATGCTTCGGGTTGATTTCCAAGCGAGGTTGAAGGAGCGAATACCTCATCTCTTCATTAAGTTGATGACTTTGTGTGCGCAGAAAGTGTCTAGCTGCTGCCATATCCTGGACAGTGACGACACAAGGATGCGACTCAAGGCGAGTTGTAGGTTTGATTTCGTATGCTTTCTTAGATAGAACTTTCTTCATGTAAGACACGACGCGATCTACATCTTCTTTCTCCGTAGAACCTAAAGTAAACACGTAGAATTTTTTAAAAGAAATAAGAGAAATGTTCTAACTAATGACAGGAAACTGACCCAAAATTTCCGACTTATCAGATTCGGCGTTTTCACGCATCTCTTTCTCAACAGATGTCAAAGGGTGTGAATTAAATTGCACCAAGTGCATGAGTACCAGTTCATCGTAAGGTTCATAACAGAACAGTACTTCTACGTTTCGTTTCTTGAGAGACTCATAGTACGGTGATTTCTCGGCCAGTGTCCGACTGTAATCAGATAATATTACAATCGATGAGGTGAACAATAGGGAAAATAAAATTAATAAGTGTCAAACCTTGGAGCCGATAAGTAGTACACATCTTTCTGATCGCCTGCCAATCGACTGCAGTATTGTGGAAGGCTGATCAGTTCACCCGGAGCTCCAGCTGAAGATTCAAATCTTAAAAGTTTGGCAATATCCTCCTAAGACGAAACAAAGAGAAAATCATTATGTTCGTTACTGGACTTCCAAGTGAATTCAATATGCTCACTCTATCCGATTGAACTTCACTGGTGATTATTCCTTCCTTGAGGAAGATGCCGTAGTCTTTATAAAATTTAGTGTACTCCTCAGGTTGCTTTGTCGATCGCTCTTGAAGGAACCTGAGTATACGAGTCGTAAGTACTTTGCGAAGTTTCCTGTAAAATTCATAGCAACCATTAGAATTATTTCACTTGTGGCATTACTCGTACATAAATTCATAAGTAATCTGAATTACCCTATAAGGGAACTATTCTGTAATAATTCTCTGCTTAAGTTTAATGGAATGTCCTCAGAGTCAACAACACCCTTTATGAATCGCAGCCATTTTGGTAAAATGTGTTCTGCCTTGCTTTTGATTAGGACCTTTCGGCTGTACAGAGAAACTCCGACAGATGTATCTCTACTCATCTCGAAGAGTCCTGGCTTGCCTTCAGGAAAATATAGTAAAGCTCTGATACTAAGAGGTACGTCAGTTGTATAATGTAGGGTGAATCTGGGTACATCATAGCAATTTCCAATGAACCGATAGAACTGTTCATGCTGCTGTTGGGTTACGTCTTTTGGATCCATCATCCATAGTGGCTAGAAAATATAATAAATTAAACTGCATGAATTACTAATTAAAACATATGCTTACAAGTAAGACTCCAAAGAACGTACCTCAATAACGTTGACTCTCTTGCCATTGACAAAAATAGGGCTACCGACGAAGTTGCTGTACTTTTTAATTATCTCTGTAAATTATTATCTGGTGTTAACTGGGTATCATACAGATTTGCGGGCGTTTCGATAGGAAAAAGAAAACATAATACCATTAATTGCTGCGTCGTCAGAAAATTCCCGACAGTCAGGCTTCAAGTGTAATACTATCTTTGTACCAGGTTGTACACCTTCTGCTTTCGAAATTTCGTATGTCCCCGACCTGAGTAAATGTGATTACCGATTACTCTATGTTTAAGGTAATTTTTTCAAGGAAGATTAATATTATTTAGAAGCTTCTCTACCCATCGGACACCCAGCAATATCCCTCTGCGTCCTTGGCGTAGGATTTAGTATATACTTCAACCTTGTCCGCTACCATGAAGGCACTGTAAAATCCAACACCAAATTGTCCAATAATATTTGATATTTCTGTGGATGCTTGTTTCTCCTTCAGTTGCTCCAGGAAAGCCTATAAATAGAGTTATTCAAGTGGGTTAGTGTGTTAGTCAAGAATGGAGTACGATTAAGACTGGAGGTCTCGTTCGTAAACTTTGTTGGCAAGTGTTCTCTCTACTGGCCTTTTGCTAACAGTGCTTCAGGTTAAATGCTACAACTTAACACCAAGTGCAGTTACTAATACGAATGCATGAGCAGGAATGTAATTGTTAAATGTAGGGTGTAACTTGTTTAACTATGGGAGCACAGACGCGTAGAGAAAACAAGATATTCCCAGGAATATTTTCTTTAGTTTTACAAAAACCCGTAGGAAGTATGCTTTTTTTTATAGAAGTCAATTTTTTACAGTTTGCCATTTGTTTGTTCTTACCTTAGATCCAGATCGGGCAATGGTTCCCAAATTGGAAACAAGTTCCTCCTTTGTCATCCCAATTCCTGTATCTTGAATTGTTAAAATTCGATTCTGCTTATCAGTTGCAATGTGAATTTCTAAATTTCTGTCTCCGCCCTCTTCAGGACTTAGATTTTGGCTGATTCTTAAGTACCGAAGCTTCTCAAGAGCATCACTGGCATTAGAGATGAGCTCTCGTATAAACACCTGTTGTGGCAGTTGAAAAATTACATTCAATTATTTCCAAAAAATTAGATACTTGTAGTTTCTCTTAATTTAATCACTTTGTAACATTAAAAGAACCATATATTAATGCGGCAGTGTCTATATATCCTTCACTTTGTCTTTAAATATTTACGTCGACTAAGATTGCACAGCCAGTAACAGAGGCTTGCATAGCCAGTAACAGAGACTTGTGACAGATAAAATCGTATGATTTAAATTATTGTAGAAACATCAGTTATTACCTCTTTATCGGAATACAAAGATTTTGCAACGATATCTAATAACATACGGGTCTCCGACTGGAATTCATGTTTGGCGCTCTCTCCTAAAATCAGGGGATAGTTTCATTTAACTTTCAGCTGTTCACAAACCAGAAGTAGATCTTACGCACGGAATAAAGGCTGACATTAAAGGATATGTAATTAATATACCGATAGGTTTCTCCGTGTCCTTTACGATATTGTGGTAATCCTGCGAACTCTGAGGCTCTGCTTGCGAGGACAAAAGTCTCGTATGAGGGTTCCGTAAAACTGTAATCGAAGCGATTAAAAGTCAACGAGAACTACATTTAACATGGCAACGAAACTATTATCGCCAGTAATTTGGGGGAACATTCTCTATCAGGCTTTTAAACGTGTGATTCCCAAAATACATGACATAACGAGTGCACGTGCTTATTCCTCAGACCATACCATCTAGACCTCGCATTACAGTGTGAGGTCAGGGAAACCTCACACTGATGAAAATACTTTAAATAAGACTTCTAACAATACGAGGTGAAACAAGGTAGGATCATAACGAACCCGAGAACTGTCTCCATCTTCTCTCTACCGAGAAAGTTCTGAAAGTACAATTTACAGGCCTTGAAAACGATTTGCTTAAACGAAGCACGGTTCGAATTCTGCAGGCGGCCGCCATCTTTAAAATCTTGCAATTGTCCGCTAAAGTTGGAAGCAGAGATGAGTTGGGCCGCCGTTGGGGACAAGTCCGTTAGCCGCCTGCATTCACCACCGAGGGCAGCACAGAACGCGATCGCGCGACCCTGTCCGTGAGCAATCTCCCAACTCATCTCTGTGAAAACACTCCTATATATTTAAATTTCACTGAAAGGGACGAACAAGGTACAGAAAGTAACAACTCTCGCCCGGCATATAAATTTCTTTATTACTATCTGTATAATATATTTGAAACAATATCATTCTACAACGTTGCATAAAAATATACAAAGACATGAAAAAATGTCTCGACTCTCATACGATAAAACACGTTCTTGAATAATTTACCGTCGCCATGCCGTCGTCGTCGATCGTAACTAAATTCAACTAAAAGATCGCCCCCTTTCTTTCTCTACCCCCTCTAGATGATCCATATTAGATGACTCTCCCAGGCGATATTTAAAAATCAGAGATGGTATGCATTTAATACCCGTCCTTGCGGCTTTGGCGCTGCCGATTTCCCGTGCACCCCCAAACCAGAGGGCGGGACCGGTAAGACTCTCGCTTCCCTCTCTAGATCAATGACTCGAGGTTAACGATAAGAATCATACAGGCGATTACCACTTAACGATAATCAGGAGAAAAAAAAAAAATACAAAATAACTACTCCCTCAGATTTTCCGTGAAGGTGCATCGCGTGGGCCCGAGAGGACGGCCAGATAACTCTGATCACTATGTACAGATGGCGCCAACTCGCGACCCGGCGTTACGAAAAGCAGACACAGTGGATCCCCGGTACATAAAGGTCAACTCACCCGGCAACCTACGCATCGAATCCGATCCTGAAAACCATGTAACACGGATTTCAACATCCCCGTTCACCGTCGACATGCCAGGTCGAGTAAACAATGCCATCGAAACGCGTGTAAAATTCTCTTTGTCGCACCGGAGCCGATACGTGAATTTAGCGTGAATCGACCTTAACACGGTACCCTATAACGCGGCAGCGTATAGGACACCGTGTGACAGGAGTTTCTGCCTACACGTGTCGGTGTATATGTACAGGTTGCTCGAGAGAGAAACATGCGCACCGTTAAATTACAGGCGCGCGTCGTGTAAATCGCGAATCGTTACAACGGGTCTCGTTACAATCTAAAACCCTCGGGGTCGGGTACATAAATAGTAACGCAGCGCTATTTACAGGGCATGCTCTTGCGTCGGCGATCCGCCGATGAGCGCCAAGAGGCGTTATCGCAACGCCGCGCGGGCGTCGACCCGCCGTGGACGTAGAACCTTCCACCTCCGTCCGCCGCGCCGGTCGGACGAGGAGGCTACACGCAGAGTCCTTTCGCCCAGGAGGATCGGCGGTAAGAAAGAAGGGTGGGAAGAGGAGGAAACACATCCGCAGAGAGGGAGGCCCCCTTTCGCAGCCCCTCCTGGCGAGCACAAAGCGGCTGCGTCCCTACTTCGAGTAGGATTTTCGAGAACCGCCCGGAGGTCCTCGCCGGCAGTAAAGCGATTTTCGGGGACACCCATTTGTAATCCCCCCGGCCGTCATTTGGCGGTTCCATTCCGGTTCCTATTTTGAGGCCGGTTTCTCTCCCTCGGCGTGATATTGATCCTCTGGCGCGGCCCCGAGAGAGAGAGAGAGAGAGAGAGAGAAAGAGAGGGAGAGATAGAACGGAAGAGGGCTCCGACCTACTGGAGGCCCTCGACACCGGGGCTTCCCTCTCGATTGCTGGACGAGGTCGATACCTGGTGGATCGATTGGATCAGGGATCGGTCTCCTGTCTCTGGAGAAGCCTCTCTGGCAGAGGGAGGATTCCCTTGCTCGGTCGGTTTCGGGAATATGTAGAAACTCTGGAGACACTTTTTCGGATTGTTGTCTCTTGCTCGACCTTCCATGGATCCGGTGATTTCAACGCGGAATGGATATCGGGAACCCTCCCTCTGGCATCTTTCTCATCTCGGGGGGTATTCTGAGAGGGGTGCGCGCAGCATCTCCGGCGAGGGCGCCGGAAATCAAAGAGATCTTCTGTAGGAACTCAACGCATTTATTATATATATGTATATATATAACAGAGCTTTGCATCGCCAACGTGTGGGTACGCGCGTGTACTGTGTGTGTCTGCCAGTGTCTAATCCTACGCGAAATGCCCGGTATTTGTAAAATTATAAATATTACAAATTAATTAAGTGTACGCACCCCTCCTCCCGGGACGGTCCCCGGGTCTTCAGGGTCCTGGGGGACTCACCCGAGAGGTCTGTTCTCGATACACGCTCCTACGTACACCCGGTAGCAATACGACGTATTGTAAAGAAAAAAAGAAAGTAGTCGTAACACACAATTAGAGACAAGTACACGTGACGAGCGTGGGACGATTTCGAGAGGAACCGAACCCAGGGCGAAGTAATATTCTGTTTCTTTTTTTGGGAATGCTGCAGACCTAACGGATTCTCTTTTAACATATGTACACGTTATATATATATATAATATATATACTTTTTAAATTTCTCTAGCTTATCAAAAATCCGAAAAGGGGGGCTTTTCGAGACGCTCTCGAGAACAGACCTCCTAGACATCGCGACGCGCTCTCCGAGGTAAACGGCGCGACGATTTAGCCAATCGACGCTCTCTTTTAGGCGTCTTCTGTCCCCTAAGTTGGTCCCTGATGCTTCTCATTCCTCGTAGATATTTTCTCCCACCGTCTTATTCATTTTTTTTTAAGAGCCTCTCGCTCCCACCCTTGCATCCCTCGATCATTTTTCGGCACTTTTCCTCGAGGTCGACTTCACCCCTCTCCGCCGTTGATTTACACGAGTAATATTGACACGGGAACCAGAAGACGCCTGGCCCCTCCGTCCCGGCGCACCCCTCGACACCACCCCTGGCTCCTCTCTAGATTATGTGTGTTTCGTGGCCCCAATGTGTGCTTCCTCCCTCCCAGTCGGCCGGGGAAGATCCTCTTCTCGTTCTCGCCGTTCTTCCCCGGTCGCGTCTCGGACACCTAGGGCGCGAGGTCTCCCTCGAGCTCCTCCGCCGTCGCGACGCCCGATCGCCTTCTTCGAGGTGGGGACGAGACCTCGAGGTCTCCTCGCCTGGATCTCACCCTGGCACCTCGATTTACCTATGGAATGCATCGCTATTTGGAAGATTAGCCGCGAACGGGGACGAGATCCTCGCAGAGGAGGGACCCTGGGGGCGTCGCGACGGTGGTAACCTCGCGCGGCGACCGAACGCCTCCTCGACTTAACTTAATACAATAAATACAGGAGTGCCCGGGGACGTCCGGTCGCCGAGTCGGGGGTCCGAGAGGTCTCCTCGAGGTCTCTTGAGAGTGCGACTGGCCTCGGCCGAGCTCTTCCGCTACGTTATATACCTATGTACATGGGAGGGGGTCGTCGCGATCCCCTGGCGCGACTCCCGCGCGACGGAGCCGAACTTCCCCGTCCTCGATCACTCGTCTTCGGCGTCCTCTTCGAGGTTCATCTCGCGGGCCTCGCGGCGGTTCTCCGGGGAGACCAATGGGCACCCTGGGGACTCGCCGCGACCCCGACGACTACCTGGCTGCGTCGCCGGGAGCTAACTCGTCCTCGATTAGCGTTATAATTGACTTTCGCTTAATTGTATAGAGACCCGCCCTTGACCTCACGCGGTTAAATAATGCTACACTAGTCGTTACGTCGTCACCAGGCCCCGGCTCGGGCCCCCACGTGACGGAGTCGACCCTTCCTCTCCTCCACGTCTTCGGGGAGGGTTGGGGGGTCTTGGGATCGGAAGTCTTCGGAGAGGTCTTCAGGGTTAGAGGCTTTTTCAAGGCTATTCAAGGCTAATTCGGCTATCGTGCACTCGTTTCAGGTGGAAGATGATGGATCTCACTAGAGGGGCTTTCCCTGACGCCGGAGAGAGGAGGAAGAGAGCCCAGTGCACGAGGAGGCCCTCTCCTAGGGGAAACTTTCGCTCAAGGCTTGGCGACGACCTTGGAGAATCGGAGAACCGTGCCTCCTTCCAGAAGTTGATCCACCCTGTGCGAAGGGTTTCGCCTTTTAGCTGACGACTCGCCCAGGTACCATCCAGGTCCTTGCGTTCTTTCATGCCCCTCATTTCGTCCTGGAACACCAGGTCCAGGACGACCTCGGGCACCAACGTCGAAGACGTGGGTGGGTCACCGCTGGATCCTCCTCCAACTTGGACAAGGACCCCTTCGTGGAGTCCGCCGATCAGGGCGAGAGGAGTCCTTACAGGATGTCCAGGTTGAACCCGGCCGTGGAGTCCAGGGAATTTAGGAGCTCCTGCGCGCTGAAGTTGGACGTGTCCCCCGAGGGAAGGTTCTCCAGGAACTCGAGGCTGAAGTCGGCGGCTGCCGACACCGTGGGATCGTTCGCAGCTGGGGGTGGCTGGCTGTGTTGCTGTTGCTGCTGCATGCCGCGGACGCCTGGACTACCGGAGCCGTATTGCTGGTGCGGGTGCATCGGGGAACCTGAAGAGGACGATGGATCTCGATTAAGTATAAGCAACTTAGCTTTGAATATACGTGAAATATTCCACGAGTTATATTCGCTCGTAGACCCTGAAGAGACCGACCTGTGCCAGTGGTGGCCACGGAGTTGACCGAGGTCGACTGGGACATCTGCATCTGCAAGGACATCTGGCTGTTGCTCTGCTGCATGGCCAGGGTCTGTTGTTGGTGCTGCTGGGTCAGGAGTTGCTGCATCTGCGAGCTGTTCGCCATCCCTGCACCGGGCATGCCGCCGCTCTGGGAGCGGATCAGCTGATGCTGCATCTGCGCTGCGCTCATCTGCATCCCACCTGCCCCACCCATCCCGAAGCCACCTGAGAATATCGAGAGAAGGGGTTAGAGGGATGAAGAAATGGATGTCTTCGGCGTGGGAGGTCGACTCGAGGTACCTTGGTGGCCCTGCTGATTGAACTGCGGCCGCATCTGCGCCTGGAAGCCCTGTTGCTGCATCAGCAGGTGCCTCCACTCTTGCTGGGCGCCGCGGCCCACGATGCTGTTCCCCAGCCCGTCCGGAGGACCCACGCTCACGTTCGGCGGCCTCTGGTTGTTCGTCCTGGGGTATCCCAATCTCTGGTGCATTTGGTGCATGCCCCCGATCGCGGCCATGCCTCCACCTCCCATATACATGTTGCCCCCTGCCGCGTGTAAGGCTTGCTGCTGCTGCTGTTGTTGCTGTTGCTGCTGCTGCTGCTGCGTCATCTGCGGCCTCATCATCGGACCTGAGAACGAGAACGTAGGGTACCTTTCTAGCCGACGTATCTTGGAATTTAAGTAACACCTGAGACTCCGGGGGAAAAATTCATGCACTCGCAGGACGCTCTTCGCTCGCTCGGAGATGTTCCCTTGACATTCTGGCCGACTGCCAGGACGCGCCGGTTTCCCCGCGAGCTAATATTCGGGGATACCTTGAGTTGGGCAGGAAGGACGGGGACGACTCGTTAGAAAAAAAAGAAAAAAGAAGGACGCGGAAAAGGAAAGGTGGAACAAAAGTCGGGGAACCCTCGCGGGATGGCCGCGGATCGCCGTCTAATTAACGCTCTTCATTAATTACCGGCCGCGGGACTGATTTATGGAGACACTCGGACTTGTACTCTCGTAAACCTGGGAGTGCTCTGGAGCGAGTTTCTTGATGTTGCGGGGCCTTGCTGGCACCTGCCGATCGCCTTCGTGGAGAACCTTTCGTTTCGTCGGGCCTTGCTCGAGGAATACGAGCGCTAATTTATACGCGTGTTCAAATTCACGTGACCAAACTCACGCGTCCGAATTCACGTGAAGAAATTCATGCGTACAAATTCATGCGACCAAATCCACGCGACCAAATTCACGCGTCTAAATTCACGTGACTAAATTCACGTGACCAAATCCACATGTCCAAATCTACATAGAAAATGTTATCCGTGACGAGATACTCACCGGAAGGGGGCATTGGTTGCTGCGCAACGCGACGCATCGGTCCCGCGTTCGGAAACCTGGCCTGTTGGCCCATCCCGATTCCGGCGTGCATCATCTGGGCCTGGGTAGCCTTGTACTCCGGGGGCGGGGGCCTTATGCCCCCCATACCTCCGGCCAGGTGCTGCTGCTGCTGTATCACCTGGAACGCGAAAAGAAAATCATGGTGAGCGAGTAATTAAAAAAAAAAAAAAAATGTAGCCCGAAATCTCTGCATCCTTAGGAAGATGCCACTTGGTCTTTCCGGAGACTCGGAGGACGGTTAAAAAATTGATGCTCAGGAGGGCGGAGGGAGAGGAGGAGTCGGGTAAAAAGAAAGGGAGACGCGAGAGAAAGAAGGACGGGTGGCGCCGCGCGGGAGGATGACTAACCAATTGCGTGAAGCGCGCAATTAGTAACTGGAGCACGGCGCATGCCGCGGGGCCTTAACATTATCGAGATAATGATCGCATTAACTGAGTCATCTGCTAATAACCATGCAGTGGCCGCAAACGCAACGAGACGTAAGTGGACGCGGCGTTACACCCGCTAAATAGATTTTCCGGTGACCCATTAATTGCGCAACGTGGCCGGCTGGATGATACCTCCTTGGCGGCCATCTTGCCAAGATGGCGGCGGGAGTCCCGCGAAGGGCGATCGGTCATCGGGGAGTTAATATGTAAAATTCGGAAGAAATACCATATCCATCGCCGAAACTCGCGACGAGGAGGCGAAGGAAACTGCGAGAAAGTCCCCAGGTGGGTTAGAATGGACCTCGCGAATCCGTACATCGCGGAAACTGCGATAGAAGAAAGGGAGCGAGGAGGTTCAGAGCTCGCACGGGTCAGGCGTTCGCGGCGGGCGACATTAAGTCATCCGAAGTGAGCAACAGGTCCCGACTGCTCCGCGACTTTTGTTCCGCCCCCGCCACCCCCCGGGAAAAGAAGCTGCGGGGCCGGAGGTCGGAGGAACAATGGTCGGAAAGTTTTTGCCCGAGCCGACCCCGTGAACTTCCTTCGGGAAGTCGTCATATCGGCCGGTTCTCTCAACGCCGGGAGGTCCATCCCTTTCCAAAGTCGTCGGCCCGACTCTCTTCCAGAGGACCGGGACCTTCCGCACCTTCGACGGTATTTTTACATATCTCAATATTCCATTCTAACCACTACTCGAATTTCCAGGCTCGATGGGACGGTCATGAAACATCGGAGGCCCGAAGCGGCCATCTTACGTCGCCGAAGAAAACGAAGTCCCAGGTAAACTATTTTCATTTTCACATCCACTTAGAACACGCGACAATTTTCCTGTCCCTTAGTCCCGATCGTCAATTCCCAACGCTATCGCGCTTCATGGTACGATCCGCCACGGATTTTTAAAAACCCCTGCCACTAAAAGGGTTAACCTCCACCCTCGATGACTCCGATTTCTTTTTAGACCCGTTTCTCATGGTTACCTGCTGGGCGCGCATTATCTGTTGCTGCTGCTGTTGCTGCTGCAGCAGCTTAGCGTGCTGATGCTGGTCGACCTGGCCAGGTGGCACCTGCTGGGGGTGGCCGCGCGCGGCGCTGGGGGCCCCTTGCTGCGGCACTCCGCCCGCCGCCGCGGCGGCGCGCTGCCGCAGGCTCTGCTGGGTGAAGTTGATCGTCTGGGACTGCGAGACCGAGCAATACGTGTCGGCCTGGCCCCCGGGGCCCGACTGGTTCTGGGCCTGCTGCTGGTTGAAGTACATGCCCTGCTGGGCGGCCACCGAGACCCCGGGCTTCAGGTCGCCCGTCAGCTGCATGTGCTGACCCGCGGACACCTGCAAGGAGAACGAGCGAGTTAGGTATCTGTATCTACAGCTAATCGAGTCTACCTGGAGGATAGTACTCGTCGGTAATTATTTCAGGTGTGTACTTCGAGGAGAATGCTCATAGCTAATTATTAAATTAATTCAGGTGGTATACTCGATTATCCTAATACTCATTGTTAATCATTTCAGGGTCCACCCTCGACCTGACAAACACAACGCATCTCAGTCCCAGGATCCGCATCCGCGAAGTCTCGCACCCCGGGCAGGAATTTCGATCGGCGTAAAAAACCGCTCAACAAGTGGCGACTATTGTCCTGTCGCTGGTACATCGTAGGTAATGATGCGGAATGGCTTCCGTTTTTTGTTTTTCTTTTTTTTTTTTTCCCCTCTCCGGGAGTCTTACGCGGACGAGGCGCGAGGACGACGCCGTGGTTCCAGCGAGTCGACCTTACGACCTCCTCCGCAATCGAACCGCCGTAATCTGGGGCGGAACCGCTATCTGGTCTCTATCGGTACAGAGACGCGTTACGTAACATCCATGCTGAGGATCTTCTACGAGGAGAGAAAAAAAATGTTTTCTTCGCTTTTTACGCCTAAGGCGAGTCCCGAGGGTACTAGAGGGAGCGGGGGATTCGTTATTACGTTAAAATGCCGACCGGTCAATTATCCAGTTAATCCCCCATGATTTCAGAGTCAAACCCCGATTAGCCAATCGTCGCTCGAGATGGGCTCGCGCGATTAGTCGACCGGCGTGCGCCAGAAACGGGGAACGAGTGTACATGAGAAATGAGCACAGCTGTCCGGCGGTGATACGTGAACCTAGTGCAGCTGTTATGCTTCCTTCGGTATACGTGCGCCGACGTCTGATTCAATTCAAGTCTCATACGTGACACATCTGCGGTGCACTTTCTCAGGAGCGAGATATCGCTCCTCGGGATCGACTACTTGGCGCGTCGATAGCTAACGAGAGTACCTTTAAACCCCGCCATGTAAAATCGGTCGTCCACGTTGAATCGATATTTTGTGAATTCCCTTGGGAAATATTTATTTAAATATCCCGATTTGAAGGGGCGGAGCCTCTACTTGAGGTTATTATTTATCAGGCTCAATCCGCTAAAACTCGGGGAGCAAAACGTTGCGAGAATACTCGCCAAGGCCGTCGATTTCGGTGCGCCCTTGGGCGCGCGATCGTCGCGCTTCTTTAGAAGGAACTTAACCTCCCACGCCGTGTCTCCGGCTCGTATATGGAGATCGGATACGAAGAGCCGCGGTTTTCTGACTCAGCAGCTTGGAACTCGAACGTATCCGAGGCAGGGCCGAGTCGTACGATCACGTCGCCCCGAGTCGAAGTCGATTTGACCCACTCTCTCTCTCTTTCTCTCTCTCGAGAGAGACCATTCCCGCAAAACGTCCATTTTCAATTAAAATTTAAGCATTCATCTCATTGTACGTCACCGCCTTGCGGATATTTATCTCCTAATTGGAACTTTATCCTTGTCATTTATAATTAACGTTTTATAATAATTTTCGTTATTTCTTCATTCGCGGACGCGCCGTGTGCGACACTCGCCGCGCTCCTTGATACTAAGCTTATAAAGTGACTAATTCTCAACTAACCGTTACAGGTGAACCGTACCATCATGGAAAGAAAATTCCCTAGGAGTTTGCGGATTTGACGCCGGACTTTGCGGGGTTCCAGGAACCTGTCAAGAGGTGCGGCTCCCAGGGGAAGGCTCGTCGCACGCTACGTCGGCGGTTATTCGCGGTTATTCCTGGTTATCCGCGACGGAGGCTCGTACGTGGTGGCCCCTGTCCCCGGTTCCATCACTTAGGCGACCACCCCTTGTCTCGCGGATAGTTACGACATGCGAGGAGCCTCCTAGCGCAGTCCGCTCGCATAATTAGCCTAAATCACGGGGTGGCCTCCACCCGGGCCAACGGCGCCGGCTACGTCATTTGCATACCACGTGTCTTGTTAGTTTACGTCGTTTACAGGGCGCCGGCTTTGCCAAATGTTGCCACGTCGCGGGGGTGGATCGTCCCCTCCTGGGGAAGGGGCCGTGCGCCTCCTCGACGCGTTTAATATAATTATATGTCATATGTGTCATAACACGAAAGCGTGACTGTCTCGGTCTCGATGACCAGGTCGCGATCTTCCGAGCGTTTACGTGTAATTAATAAATTTTCTAAGAGTCGTATTAATAATTCTTAAGTTGCGTCGGGATTTTCCGAACCTCGGGCTAGGAAGGAGGTGGAGGGTTCCTTCGGAAAAGTCCTCGAGGGGTCCGGTCGTTGGCATCGGGGTGGCTCCCCTCTCCGAGGAATCGATCGGCAATCGGGAGGTGCGATTCGCGCGCATTAACGGCGCAATTAGTGCCGGCGTTAATGACGCCGTGCGTTCGTTAGCGGGAGCTGGCTCTCCGCGTCTGAATTCCGCGCGGGTTTCCTCGAAAAACGAGTCGGCCGGCATTCTGGCCGATTTTTTCACGGCGCGGTCTCGAGAGCCCCTTCGTCGAGTCGACGGAGGGAGGTGCGGATAATCGGCAGACTTTTCCTTCGGGGTGGGCTCGTCAACGGGGACGACGACGGGCGATCGACATTTGATCAATTGGGGTCAAGTTTAATTTCGGGCTTTTACTTATTTAGGGGGTTTTAAGGGAGGAATAATTAATGCGTCGCCGCAGTAGGCCAGCGATCCGTTCGGCCAATCCGAGGGGTCGACCTTGAGGGATGCGGAGGCGGCCGCGGAACCGCTGCGGGGCCGCTGCGGAATACGGGGGACGAGCGCGGTTGCAGTCGAGGCTGCCGGGCGCTGACCTCCGCCCCCACCCTGCACGGTATGTCCTATCCGTTTACGTACACACGCGTGTTTACCGGCACATAGGTAAGTATGTGCACGCGCGTGGACGTGCACATACTTGCGTATGTATATCGAGAAGGGAGGCCACCTCTCGCGGCAAGTATCCGCCGACCCAACTCCGAGCCAACTCCTCCACCTTCCGAGAAGGTTTATCCTCTCGCCTCGTCCCTTCGCGGCTGCGGGTCGCTCTTTATCGCGCCGTCTCCCTCGCTCCGCCGCGCCCGCCTATGGGTCCGTCTCTCTCGCTCCCGTGCGGCTCCTTGCGGTGGCCGAGACTGGTCAGCTCTCTCGGCGAGCCGAGGCATTCCCTCCCGATCAATCGTCGCCCGAGGAATCCCTCCAGGAATCCAGATTCGAGAGACGCTTCGTGGAAGGGTTGCCCTCGGGATTCTTCCCCATTTGCCCACTGATATCCCGAGGGATGTGCCTCCGGGGAAACGAATCCATGGGTGGTCAAAATTGGAACGCACCGGTGCCGCCTAATTCTCCCAAGGTGAGATATTTGCGAATTTACGAATATGTGAATTTGCGAATCTGCGAAATTGCGATATTGCGAAAATGCGAAAATGCGAAAATGCGAAAATGCGAAAATGCGAAAATGCGAAAATGCGAAAATGCGAAAATTCGAAAATGCGAAATTGCGAAAATGCGAATTTGCGAAAATTCTCACATCGTCTATCTGCGTCATTACGCATGCATTTTGTGTATAGAGTACCTAATGCAACGAATATATATATCGTCCCTTATGTATGCACGTATATAGATGCATAAGATGCCTCTTAAGCGTTCTCCGCATGCGGCCAGACTTCCAAGGCTTACGGGCGACTTTTCCGTCGCCCATTCCGCGTCTCTCGGTCGATCGGGCCGCGAACGGCGAGAGCGTGGATCCGCTCCGGTGCGCGGCGGCCGAGTGCGGTCGGCGCGGAATCCATCGGGCGGTGGAGGTGGCGCGGGCAAAAAACGCGCGCGCGGAAACGCCGGGGAGGGGATACGTCGGAACGGTGGAGCACGCGACCGCGACTTCTTCCGCCCCCTCTTCTCTTCCGCGACACGCTCTCTCTCTCTCTCTCTCTTCTTTCCGCTGGAGCGCCCCCACCCGCGCGCGGTCGCACGCTGCGATTGGCCGCCGCGGCCGCGTTCCCTTCGCCGCCACTCGATTCGCGGAACAGCTGGAAAAGATCCGCACAGTGGTGCCGCCGCAAAGGGGCGCGACGCGTCGCTGCCATTCCGCGGATTTCTCGGATTTTCCCCCGCAAGGCCGGACGCGACGTGTCACACTGAGCGCGTCGACGCGTCAAACTAAAAAACCACTAAATAAAAAAAAATCGACAATAATTTCACACGACATTAACCTACTCTCTCTCTACTTGAATTTTCACGTTCGACGCCGTCAGTCTGACAGTCCCTACCCACGTGCTCTATTTTAAGGTTAGGATGTCTTTCCTTAATCTCGTGCATCTGTCACAATCCACGTGGATGGTAAACTTGGATGGAAGGGAAAAGGAAGAGGATTTTTGAAGGCTTCTCGATGCGGCTCGTCGTTTCGGGGTAGCTAAGGACGCGCCCTTATCGACGGGGTGGGTTTCCATCTAGTCGGGAAGGTTTCGACACGGCTCGAACGGGGTTGAAGCTCGTACGTATGTACGCGCGACAGGCGTAATGTTCTCGGGGGTGGCACACGGCTTCCTGGGTCGATATTACGTGTGCACCGTTATGCGCCACCCCTCTGCTCGGTATCGCCGCTAAACTGGGCTGGTTGAGCGAGTGGATGAAAAGGGGCTCGACGTGTGCGTGCCTATGTACGTGTACACGGCCGCGGAGTGTATATATCGATATAACCCGATGATTAGCAGCCCGACGAGCCGGCAAGCGAGCATGACCGGGGTCGTTCGTTTCCCACCCTGCCACTTCCGGCCCTTGACGTCCAAATTTTCCCAATTAAGAGGCACTCGGGGCAGGAAAACGCGACTCGGGATAAGGACCCGCCGACAATGACAACGCCACCCACTGGGAAGATATTCGGAAGGAAGTCGAAACACCACCCCCCGCGAACAAGGATGCGCGCGACGATCCTTGTTCGCGGGGGGTGAGTCGCCCAAAACGGGCAAGTTTGCCCAGGCACCGCTCGAGAGGGTTGCCCGATCAACCCCGGTGCTCGAGATTGGCCCGGGTCGACGAGGTCGCATCTCCTGTTTGCGTTTAGCCTCGCACTCGGTGACTACGACTTCAGGTGGCGCTAACTCGCCGAGGGTCGGGATTTCGGGGGCAAACAATGGCCCCGGTTGGTGACGATTGACACCGAGAGAGAGGGAACCCAGGACTCGGATTCGATTAACGAGAGGTTTACCGGCCGCCTACGCCATTGTGTCGGCTAATTACGCCGCTGGAGCGCGCGCCCACTCTTGCGCGCGCACTCCACCTGTACACACGATGCGTTCGCTTTAATCACGCACGGTCAAAACCGCGTAACCGGGATGATTACTTTCCCGCGAGGTTCGCCGATGGTAATTTGTCCTGGAGACTTAGCAGACGGAGGAAATAAATTCCATCGAGCCGGAGAAATATTTTCTTGAACGGTATCAATGAAACGTTTCGATAATTCGAAGGATATTTAATTGACTGAAATTAACTGGACGCGACGTTTCTTCGGAATTGCGACGACTTCGATTTATTAATTAAGTCAAATCATTATTTCTCGAATGAGCGAAATATTTCTGGGGTTAGTTGAATTTTTTTATTTTCAGTATATTTACAAAGTGTGTAATTGACCCGGGAAGAGTAGAGGAGCGACAGACGGGATTCGAGGATCACCAGGTGGTGGAGGGTCGCGTCGTCGAACACCCGCAGGAGCCCGCAACGCTGCGTGCACCCCCGAGCCTATATATAGGGGCGCGCGGCCCGTGGGTGCGCATTCCGCGCTCGGCCGGCGAGTCGCGCGGGTCGCGCGCGCACACGGGGGGAGGAGGGCGCGCGGGTGCGAGCGTCCGGAATATACACGGGGCGCTAAATGGGCGCTATCGGGAATCGATATCGGGGAGCCACAGGGGCTCTTCCTCCATTTCCACCCCCGCGACCACGCGCGCCCCCTCGGCACGTGCCACCCCCCGCAAAGAATCCCAAAAGACACCCTAAGGGCTCTCTTTCTCTCGGACGGAGTTCCACTTTCTCCGGATCTACCCTCGACTTCCCGGGATCACGTGGACGAGTTGCTCCCTAAGCCCCGTTGTAAACGTTACCACACATGTTTCGTTATAAAACGCGAGGTTTGAAATTAATTGTACAAATATACAGGGACGTGGTCGCAGACTTTGACAGTCCAGCTGACAGCGGCCGAGGCCCTCGACACGCGTCACGACTGTCACTCTGCGAAACGACGAAACGCTCGAGGGACCATCGAGACCCGGACTCCACGAAAACGCCAACAAGTTAACAATATTGATCAACGGTTAACTATATTGATCAATGGCGGTGCAACCATTCACCCCCGTGCAAACACGCACCTATCTGGGGCGGAGGGCTGGACCGACGCATACTGCGGATATGCCCTGCGTTCTAGTCTCTCATTCTAGTGCATACGTACATACATGTGAGGGAAAGAGAGAGAGAGAGAGAACACATGGGTGACTGCATCCGTGTGAGTTACAGCGAACGGTATTGGAATTTCCAGGCGCAGGTGTGCGTGTCAAAGAGGCCTTGCGTGAACGATTCGCGCATTAATTATACGGGGAGGATTCGAATTGCGCCTCTGCCCATACATAAATGTATGAGGCATGTTTGTCTATGGACAATGAAAGAAAAAATCGGCAGCAATAAGTACAATAGAATAGGATAATTGGTAATGATAATAGGTATAACGGGTACAATATCGTTGGGATGTTGCACGAGCCGATCGTTATTTGGGGAAATTCGGGGGAAAACCGGGAAGGTCCTGGAAGGACCTTTCCTCGTCGGAGTTCGATATGTATCGATAATCGATGACGAGCCGTAAGGCAGACAGGATGGTCCAGAGCGCCAATTAGCAGGAGCGAGCCGGCGTCAAACGATCCGTCCACAATGGACGACCGAGGGCCAATGGCCTCTTCCCTCGGCCGGGTCGATCAGGAGCCTCCACTGGGAGCTGGGAGATCGGGGATCCCGAAATCCAGAGAGGGCTGGGAAAAAGGAAGGCGGGGGAAAAAAGAAATCGACTGGGGAAAAATAAATCAACCGGAGAAAAAGACATCGACTAGGAGTAAAGAAATCGGCCAGGACTAAAGAAGTCGACCGGGGGTGAGAGAGACGCCCGGATAAGGGACGAACACGGGGGGAAGCGAGAAAGATGATGCTGAATTAAGGAAGCCTAATTGGGCGGTCGAGCAAGGGGGTGAAATAGAAAAAAAAATAAAAAAATCGAGGCAGGGAGAAACCGGTAAGACAAGAGGGCTGCTATGAAAGGCCTCGCGGAAAATAATGGTGAGCGAAATTCAAAGGAGGGGAGGAAATATCGATTCGAGGGAAAAGAGAGGAAAAGAGAGGAGAAGAAACGAGGGATTTATCTTTCGGCATCTACCGACACGGCTCGTATTCGCGGGACTCTAGAGGGCGAGTCATAACGATCGTCGTTGTAAAGCAGACTCTCGATCCCTCTCTCCCTTCCTCCCTTAAGCATACAGGCGCGTCTAGAGAGAGAACCAGGCTCAGGGAATATTAATTAATTAGCGTCGAGGCATTGATCACGTCGTTACTTTACCTCGGTGCGCCCTCTCCCTCCCGCGTGCAGTTCACGAAACCCCCGCAACGCGCGCCACGTACGCTTAAGCATGGGATTAAGGGGACGTGAAAGTGGAAATCGAGGAGTCGCTTTCCTCCGAACTGAGGGGTACCGAATCGTCGGAAATTTTCCCACGGAGCTGGGGATGCATTTCTCCTCGACCGCCCAATGGAAGGGAGGGCCTTCCGTTGGACCGTATCACCTCCACCCATTTTACTCCACACCTGTACATGCCCACCTACACCTGGAGCGTACGTATGTGCTTGGATTTCTCCATGTGGCCTGTCTATGTCTCCATCGGTGGAGGCGCCTCTGTATTTCGATCCTCTCGGGTGGATATACCTACGAAGGTCCACCACGAGGGTTTGCGCCGTGTCGGGTGGGTGGTGGGTGGTAGGTCGTAGTTGGGTGGCCGGCGGAGCGAGCGAGAGGGAAACGCGAGGAGGGCAGTCGGCACCCCCCGGAGATATCTCATCATCACGCTACCCGCGAGTCCGGGAAAGCCACCCCCCGGGAAAGTCAATACTTAAAGGCTCCGCGATCTCCCTCTAATACCTACTTCCACCCCCGAGGGCCGACCTACTGGTCTATTGGTCTACCTATTGGTCTACCTCCTGGTCTACCGTGTTGGTGTACCTAGAGGTCTCCCTATTGGTATACCTCCTGGTGTATGTATCGATATACCTATTGATCTACTTATTGGTCTGTCAATTGGTCTACCTCCGGGTCTATGTATCGATATACCTATTGATCTACTTATTGGTCAGTCTATTGGTCTACCTCCCGGTCTATGTATTGATATACCTATTGATCCACTTATTGGTCTATCCTCTACCTACTACTCTACCTCCTGGTACAACTACCACGTCGGGAAAGGCCAACTGGGTCAAAGACTGAGAAAGACTCCGATAAGCGTTCCCCTCCTCTCCAACAATCTTCAAGGGAAGCGAAGGGATGTAAAAAGGGCGTGTCTTTAAGAAGGGCGCGTCGTTATCATCAAATCGGTAAAAAGGGAGCGTAAAAAGGTGTAAATAAGGCACTTGGGGGAAGAAGGTATGGGAGGACGGAAAGGGTGGAAAACACCCGGAAAATGGAAGAGGGGGGTGTTCGGGTTCGAGTCCGAGGAGGGCCGATAAAGAATGCCTCTACGTGCTCGGCGTGCCAAGTCATGGGGTGGTTTATGGAACAACCCCCGGAACAACCCCTGGAACCGAGAGGTACCGGTGTTAGGTTCCCTCTGGACGAACAACGGGATAGAAAGGGACGCGGAGACGGAGAAAGAGGAGAAGAAAGAGGGAAAGAGAGCTTTCGGAAGAAACCTGTTAACGGTTACTGCTCCTGGGATCCACCCTTGCCTCCGCCATTTCTCATCCCCTCCGCATCTTTTATTTCCCTCCCAGGGTGAGTTTTTCCGAGAGGAAACTACCCTGGCCGAAAACCACCCTCCGGGGTCGGCGAATTTACCCCTCCCCGATAATTTTCCCTTTCGCTCTCCCCGCCTTGAGAATTAGGGGTGGCTCATTGTCGCGGAGAAAAATTCAGTTTCCATGGAAAATTAAATTACCCCGGTTGGATATCTTGAAAATGGAGATTTCAGATTTTGTTTGTATGTACACGATTATTTCATCCCCTTGTTTAATTCCTTTCAGTAGATCGTCGGTCCATCGGGATCGCTTTGAGGGTGATCCTCAAAAGATCCTTAGAAAAATTCTGCCCCCCCCCCAGAATTTTTCTTCCCCATCTCCCTCGCCCCCTCTTTCTCTCCCATGAGAGAGCCTTCGGTACGCCGCGACGTCCCTTTAATAAATAATACAGAGGCTTAAGCTTTCAAGAGGTCGGCGTCGCTCCCGCCGCCATCTTTGACCCACTTGGACCGATCACAAAGCCCGGAGAAGAAACCGGCCAGAAAGGAGTTCCAGGCTCCCGGGGAGAAAAAAAAAAAAAAGAAGAAATCGGGAGAATTAATGCAGACCCCTCCTTAATACGACCCCCTGACCGCGTAATTAAAGACGCGCTTAATCCGCCACCCTGGGGAGGGAAAACCTTCCGAAACGCAGGAGCCGCTTCTTCCGGTTCCTCTCTCGACGTTCCCCGCCCGAAATTCCGTCCCGACGATTCTTCCGGGGGGAAGTTCACGTTGAACCCCTCGGGGAGGAGACTCGAGGTAGCCGAATTCTATCCCGGGGAGGATTTCGTACTGTACGCCTATGGCGGCCGAAAAAGGGAGGAAAAAGGAGGTCGTAGGATGAAATAGGTTAGAGGATACCGCCGACCCCGCCGCCCCTCGAACCGTCCCTCTTGACATCCCCAATTCCGCTGCAAAGCCGGTAATGGAGGGGCGCTCGAGAGCGCACCCGAACCGGACAGGAAGCGCCGTCGACGGGAGCCGGGACATCGGCCCGGGAAATATTTTAATATCCCGCCGGACCGCCGACGGAGAATATTCTCAAAATCTCTGAATGTCCCGACCTGCCCCTTCGATTCCCCCGTTGCCCCATTTTTCCCGAAAAAACATTCGAATTTACCTAAAACGAATTTCGAGTTTCCACCGCGCCTACGTGTCCGACCCGAGCGCGCTTCTACTACTTCGGAGAGCCCGAGCGCGAGTAACGCGAGTCGACGTCGAGCGTCGCTCGATCTCGACTTTTCAAAATAGATTAAAAAAGATCCCGGCCGACTTTCCTAAAATTGAATTAAGAAAAAAAAAATCACTCACTTGGAATTCGATTATTTCCCGCCCGAGTCTGACCAGGGCGCGCTTTTGCTACTTGCAAAACAAAAAAAAGAAACCGGAGCAAGTGGGACCAGTCGACGCGGTATATCGGGATCGATTTCCCGCTCCCGAAATTGAGTAATACAAATTGAACACCTGGGATTGAATTTTCTATTTTTTTTTATCTGGCTATGTCTGACCCGAGCGCGTTTCTACTACTTGAGAGAGACCTACGGCAAGTAGGAGAAGAGTCGACGGCGAATCGAGATCGACCTCGAGTTTCTCAAAATTGATTTCCTTCGATTCGTTCCAGTCGTTCGTCGAGTCTCCTGCTGGCAGATCGACCGATCGATCGATTTATTAATGACTCGCGAGATACGTCGCGAGGACGAAGTCGGCGTCCCCGGTAAGGTATAACGTTTTCAATTAAAACGCCGACATCGCCGCATTGCAGCAGTCGGCCGGCGGGTTATGTGCGGCGTCCCCGCATTCCCCGAGCCGCCCGTTTTCCGCCCACCGCCACCCACTGCCACCCACCCGCCCGGCATTGTCTCCTGGCGTACTTTTCCGGGACCTCCCTTTGCTCTCGGGGATGTGACCGGCACAGCTTCTGCCGTCTTTTTTCCGCTTCGACCCTTTTAAAGCACCTGGGTATACCCCACCCTGGACGGCCATTTTTTATGCCCCGATATCCACGTCGATTCGCCCCCCGAAAACAATAACGACTCGTTAAGGTGACTGCATTCCCTAGTTATTAAACGACGAAAAAGGGGGAAAATATCATCTATATATAGAGAGAGAAAATATACATCTATATATAAATAGAGAGAGCCCCTTTGGGTGCAGGTTACAAGGGATGAAGCCAGATCCGAGACCGACTTCGGGGGTTCTGCAGGGGCTTTATAAGGGTTTAATCCACCCTTTTAGCTCCTTAATCACCGGCCAAGGGACGGCGTGACCCGGCATTCGGTTCTCTGGAAGGAGGGGGAAAAAGGGAAAACAGGGGAAAACAGAAAAGGGGGGCAAACCGAGAGGAAAGCCATGGCATCTCGCAAGAACGAGAGGGAGAGAGAGGGAGCCAGAGGGCCGGTAGAGCGAAAAGAAGGGAGAAAGAAGCACGGAATCTCGGTACGATATATCGACCACGTCGAGGCGGCCCAAAGAGTCGAGGCTTCCCGAAATACTGCGTATCGCGCCCGAGAGTAGCATTGATAAACCGACAAGAGATGGGCACGCACACTCGCTCGGCGCCGAGAGCGAAACTCTCGGGGAGATATCTTTCGTAAAAATAGCATCGCCGTCGAAAACCGTCCCGAGATTCGCCGAAGATCCGACTTGAAGAGCCGCATGCGAAACGCGTCCCGAGCGATTCCTCCCAATAAATACAAAACCGTGGAATACACCTTGAGAAATGGTGTAACACCGTCGACAGTATCGTATGACATGCGTCGCAGAAAAAAAAAAAAAAAAAACAACATCGTCTTTTACTCGGGCCAAACTCAAACGACGGAAAATTTTACGTTTATTAAACCATCGTTCACCATACGTTAAGATGACAAAGTGCACTTGGGATAAACGCATCGAAAGCTTACCGCGTAAAATCAACGTCTCTTATAAATGCATATTTAACGTAGAGAAAAGAAAGAAAAAAAAAAAAAATAGTGGGTGGACAAACGTTTCATTCTGACATCCAGTCCTCTCTTTCCGCTAGTTTCCACGTGTCCGTAAAACGTGAATGCCATTACTTTGCGTTTATTGGCCGAGCGATAAGCGGCATTGTTTTTAATTTCCGCTGGAGAGGGGACGAAAGACGGAGGGAAAAGGTATAAGGAAGGGAAAGAGCCGATCTGAAAACCCGATAAGAGGGATTTTGCCGGTGCTTGGTTTAATTGCGTTATCACTTGCATCGTTACTTAACCCATTACCTGCTCACGACACGTGAAGGCACCGAGATACTTTGCGCATCTTTTCTTTTTTTTTTTTTTTACGTATCAACGTCGAAATGGGGATCGATTTTCCTTTCAACCGGATAGGTGAGAAATCGAGGGATTAATTGGAACATTGGAATATCGGTAATCGACGCGGATCGATATTTCGATCTCGAGAGGTCGATTTCGGGATCCAGGCCGGACAAAACTCGAATGCCTGACTCGAGGCCCGCTCCTATTTTTGAGTGCTGTTTATCTGGCCTGGATTATACGTTTATGAGTTCCAGAAGCAGCGAGATAGTTCCTCGAAGGAGTCGTCGTTAGGGGCCGAGTCTCTCTCTCAATCTCTCTCTTTCTCTCCGACGTTGCGGGATTTAAGGTGACGTGAAAGGCCGCGAGAAATTTAATCGACTTGCTCTCGTAAGACTTTTCCTGGCAATTCCCACGTGAATCCGTATCATCAGATTATCATAAAAAGGCTTAGAACCGCGTTTTAGCTGGGTATAAAAAATTGCCCATTTCGAATTTTCTTTTTCTTCCTGCCACTTTTTCCTCCAGGCCTCGAGGAGCGTCGGAAAATCGCGCACGGCGCGAGTCTACGTTATCGCGCTGCCCACGTGTCGCCGATAAGGAGAAACTCGGTGCTTCGTCACGATGCGTGGAACCATAAGCGTCCCACCACCTTCGACCTTCTCCGGCTGCAGAAATAATCGCCTTTGTCCGACGAGACCGCCTCGAGTTTCCCCTCTTGGCAGTCCCGGTGGCCCGAAAAACGAGATGCCCGATAAGGCCCGAACGATTAATCGAACCGAGCCCCAAATTGACCGCCCCCGAAAAAGTCCCCTTCCACGTCCTCGAAGGAAACGAGCAGAAACCTGAGATCCCTAACCTCTGATCCCATACCACGTCGAATAACTCCTAATCGGCGATACCCAAAGTCGGTCTTGCTCGTACAAAAAATTGTAAGATCAAGATCAAGACCACGTGGGAGCGCTAGACAGTGATTGGTCGATTCCCCTGTAGCGCGGACACCGATTGGCCGATTTCCCCTGTAGCGGCGAGTGGATTTCCCCGGTTGCTAGGTTACGGCGTCGCGCGGCGGCGGAAAGGAAATTGCGGCGTTGCCGGCTACGCGGGCGGGTGGGTGGGTGGGGAGGGTCGCCTCCTCGTTACAGAAATACCGGCGAGACAATCGCGCATGCGCGCCGGTCGCGCACCGACGCGCCACCTCGCGGTGTCACGGCCGAGTTCGAATTAACAAGTCGAACGCCGAGAGCCGACGCGACGCGTCGCGTCGCTTTCCCGGGATATCATGACACTCGTGAATTCCAACGAGCCGGAAAACTCATACCGGAGAGAGAGAAAGAGAGTGTGAGGTTAGGTTATCGAGCGACTTCGCCTCGCCCGAGATTTCCCACGAAACGCGCGCCATTTTGCCCGCGACTGTACGAGAGAGCCCGGCACGATGTAGGTTACAAACATAGAAGGTATACATGGGTATCGATTTCAGCGTGGTATGCAGGAGCATTGTGGAATGCGCCTTACACATTGTGGACGGCGCAGAGACCGACGACTTACGGCCGCGTTCACGCATCGACCACCGATCCGGATCAACGGTGATCGATGCCGACCAACGGCGGCCAATCGGTGGCCGTTTACCCATCCTCTCGCGTCGCGCCACTTCCCGGCCCCCAGCGGCCAAACGATCCTAGATGCGGAAAAATGTCTCGGACAAAAGTTGCCCGCCACGTTGCGCCGGACAACTTTCTCGGGGGACGTTTTTCCGCTGCGCGACTCCCGCCCGGAGAAAATCCCGGGTTAAGGCGAGCCGTCCCGCGGAGGACTGTTCGGGATGGTCGCCCGCGGTTTTCGCTGCTATGCTCGTAGATACGGGAAAATGTCAGAGAGAAAAGTTCGAGCGAGCTCGAAGCCCCGCAACTTTCGTGGGAGGGACTTTTCCGTAGGACCGGCCGTTAACGCAGAAAACGACGCTCGATTCGGAAAGTCGGGCCAACCCGGCGGCACGCGCGCCGATCGAAAATAGACGCGCGCGAGCAAGAGAGAGAGAGCGCCCCGCTAACGATCTCGTGTGCCGATAATTAGATCAAGGTTACAGAAGTCTAAATTGGATTAAGATCGAAGGCAAGAAATAAACGTCGCGGAGGGGCGACGCGCGATGGCCGCCATGTCGGCCGCAGCGGATCGTCCGAATGCCGGTCTTAATGTCGCGAATAGACCGCACCTGCTCGGCGATAATCGGACCGAGATTAGTGATAACCAAATTGGATTAAGATCCCGGCCGAGGGAAGGCAAATTGGATTAGGATTATCGCCAAGGAAAAGTATCTAGACCGGCTCGGACCTTCCTCGATCTGCTTGATCAACGTCACGCTTGTCTATTCCGAATGTCTCAATTTAGAACGAAAAAAAAAAAAAAATGGGAAAATATTCTCGAAGTAAAAAATCACGTAATACGGTCTTAGTACCAATATCGACGATGTAAATGAATAAAAGCGAAAATCGATCTAGGATCTTAAATCGACCGCTGATCTCGAGGAGCGTGGGGGCGGCCATTTTGAAATGGACGTTCGTCGAGCTTTTCGAAGTGACGGGACCTTTTGACATAACCCACGGTAAAGTTCGAGCCACGAGGGCGACCTATCCTCTCTCCCGAGTGCCGTTTCATTATCGAATCAGTTTTCGAGTGCGTGGCGACCGCGGAGTATGAACTAATTGAGATGGGCGATAATACCCGAGAGCAGCCGCGCGAATTCCGGATTTCCCTCAGCCATGGCTCAGAGAGGAATCTACTTTACCGGCCTCGCTTTATCGACGTTCTACAAAGATCGATATTACTCGGCTACTTTGACCGTATTCATTCCAAAGGAGATACCGATCCTGTTATTTTTTTTTTTTTCAAAGGCGATACCGATCCAGATAAATTTTTCAAAGGAGATATGGGTCTTTTCAGGGAAACGCTCGAGGGATTGACAAATGGTTCCCTAGGACGTCGCCCGTGAGATAGGTCGAGAGTTAAAAGCGGAATTAGAATAAAATCGAGGAGCGAGATATTCCCCTCCTTTTTTTTTCTTCTTGCTCCCCCTTTTTCCTTTTCTCCGAGACGCGCGACAGATGTAAATTCGAAGGACGGCGGTGCACCCGGGGCGAGAGATCGATAACCCTCGATACCTCGCAGGAAGACCGACCAGGTATCCGTCCCGATCTGGGCCCGATTATCATTCGAATGTCGTATTTTCCCGGGGGTCGATTTGAATTTTTCGTCAATTAAGACGCCACTATTTAGCATAGGTGACACCCGGGGTCGCGACTCCAGGAGATAACGTCTTATCGGGCCCTTCGCCTCGTAGAAATTAATTCCTGAATTAATACGCGCCGTGTCTCTCTTTCCTTTTCTGTTTTCTCATTTAATTTCCAGTGCCACTGGACATGCCGATCCAATGGGGAAGGAAGGGAATCGGTCAGAGTTCTGAATTTGCCGCGATGACGCGCGATAACGTGATAACGCGATAACAGTTTGGGCCCAGGCGAGCCCGAAACGTGGATCGAAAACCGACCCTTGAACCGAATTCTCCCCCTCCGACTTCCGGTCGAGGCGAGGGGGGCCGAGGGAATCTACATAAAATCGTAAACACAAAGCGAGTCGTCCGCTCGTCGCCGAGCGTAATCGGGGCATTTGCATCCGAGACGACGCGAGCGTCGCCGCGGGTCAGAGGGGCCCGATGCCGGAGACTTGGCAACGTGGCCAACTGGGTCGCGAGAGATTGCGGGCCCGACTTTCCGACTTCCGGCCCCCGTCGGGCGAGATAGACTTATCCGCCGGCGAATTTCCGGTCAGGTGCGTCCGAATTTCCGTCGGAGGGTCAACGATCTCGATCGCGTCAAGATATACGTATCCAGGAATTTAACGTCGAGATTTGCGTTTCCAAGAATTTAACGCCAGGCGCAAAAATCCAGGAATTTAATGCCAGGCGCAAAAATCCAGGAATTTAATGCCAGGCGCAAATATCCAGGAATTTAACGCGTCAGGCGCAACTATCCAGGAATTTAACACGTCAGGCGCAAAAATCCAGGATTTTAACACCAGGCGCAACAATCCAGGATTTTAACGTCAGGCGCAACAATCCAGGAATTTAACACCAGGCGCAAATATCTAGGAATTTAACACATCAAGCTCAAAAATCCAGGAATTTTACATCAGGCGCAAAAATCCAGGAATTTAACGCCAGGCGCAAATATCCAGGGATTTAACACGCCAGGCGCAACAATCCAGGATTTTAACGTCAGGCGCAACATTCCAGGAATTTTCTGCCTGGATCGGAGGATCGATCTCGTCGATCGCCGTTGGATGAGAAACGAAGGGCGAAGAACGAAGGGGTGGGCCGTATCGACTCGGGCCGGGCGTGCGGTTAAATCGAGCAGACGGCGGCGTCGCGACGCCGCGCCGCCGCCTCGGCGCGGGGGCGGCGGCGGCGGCGGGGACGCTCGCGGGCGGTGGGGGCAAACTACTTGTTGCGCGTCGCGTCGCGTCGCGGCGGCGGCGGCCCGCGGGAGAGGGACGCCGACGCCCGATAAAAATAGACGCGGCGTCGCGACGCAACAGATATCGCTCCGCGTGAGAACGGGGAGAGCCGATTTAATTGGGTCGATCTCGATTTTCCTGGCGATGGGCAAAATCGGTCACGATCTTGGTCTTGCGATAAGTGTAAGATGATTTAAACCCGATTACGATTTGCAAGATCAAGATCAAAGTCTCTCAGATCAAGATTGTAGGGTCAAGTATGTAAACCCAAGACTTTGATATCGTGTTATCAATACCAAGATTTTATTGTCAAGAATTCAATATTAAAACGTGATCATTAGGACTTCATGATCACGACTTTATTATCAAGGCGTCATTATTAAGCGTTATTATCGAGACTTCATTATCAAGACGTCATTGTTAAGACTTCGATATCAAGATCTTAAACTCCCAACTACAAGTCCAAGACTAAAGTTAAGACCAATTTCGCTCATGAATAAATTAAGCAGAGGACTGACCTGAATCTGGTGATTGGGGTTGGTGATGTGCAGCTGCTGGGCCTGGTTGATCTGCAGCGTGGAGGTCCCAGGTCCGGAGGGGGGCCTGGGAGGTGTGGAGCTGGTGAAGGGTCCCTGCGACCCAGGCTGGTTGGGCCCGGCGTTCTGGGAGCCCCTAGGAGGCAGGGGATACCCTGGGCTTCCATGGTTGGGCATGGACCCGGGGCTCCCGTAGGGCGAATACTGTTGCTTGTACCCTCCGGTGGGGCCCAGCATGCCAGGTTTCCCAGCGGCACCAGGCTGGGGCCTCTTCATGTCGGCGAGTCCAGCAAATTGGGCTTGGCCGGCGACGAACATGTCGCCCTGCTGGCCCTGGAAGCCAGGATTCCCTCCAGACTTGTGATAGGGTCCCTGGGCGGTGGGGGTCTGTCCCTGGGCCCCGGGTGGCACGGTACCCCCGGGACTGCCGAGGTAATCCGAGGCCCCGGCGAACTGAGGGAACTCGGCGTATGGAGACCTCGCGGCGGGCCCCCTGGGTGCACTGGCCCCAGGGTTGAACCCAAGTCCCAACTGCTGGCTCTTGTGTTGGTGCTGCTCGGCCATTTGCTTCAGGGTCTGAGCCGCGGGACTCATCTCGGACTTGAAGTCCAGGCCCGAGTACGGCAACCTGGCCGGGGAGTACTGCGACGCGGCCAGGGTGCCTCCAGGGCTGGAGTTGGTAGGGCCGGCGTTGCCATTGTTACCCTGGTGCTGGGGCTGCTGCTGATGCAGGGCCTCCTTGTCGTCCTCCATCTTGATGTGGCCATTGTTGGTTACGTTATTGGGCCCGGAGTTCCCGGACCCGGAGAGGTGGTCCACGCTCTTGTCCTCGAAGTCGAAGTCCTTCATGAACTCCGGGTGGAAGTCCGAGATCTCGGAGATGAGATCCTTGAACGCGTCCGAGGTGATGATCTCGTCGCCGGTGTCGTCCCCGATGAAGTCGGAGAACCCGGGGAATCCGGCCCCGTTGGCGGCGGCGTCCTTCTCCAGGGCGGCGGCGCACTGTTCCAGGTCGACGAACTCGTTGTCGGGCTCCTGCTTGCACTCGACCAGATTCCCAATGTCGACGCACCCGATGCCACCCCCAGGAGGCCCTGGGCCCGGTGGAGGAGGTCCTCCCCCGCCACCCGACCCTCCGCCTCCACCTCCTCCACCTGACCCGCCACCGCTAGGCCCGCTCTGAGCCCTGGAGGACCCCGACGGCGTCTCGGGGCCCGACTTCGGCGACGAGGACGAGTTCACCAGGTCGCTCTTCACCGAGGCGTTCGTTAGCGCCTTGACCGTCACGTTCGTCGAGATCTGCTGGGCCTGAGAGTTGGCGGCCGAGGTCGTGAACTCGAGCTGCTGGACTATCTCCACGGAGAACTTGGTGAGACCCTCGTTGGAGCTGCCGCCGCCACCCTGGCCGCCGCTCCCACCGCCTCCGCCTCCTCCGCCGCCGCCGGGCGGCCCCGCGGATCCGGAGCCGTTCCCGGCCGCGTGCGGCCCATGCGGCCCATGGGGCCCATGGGGCCCATGGTGCGGGGGACCCCCGCCTCCTGGGGCCTGCTGGTGCTGGTGCTGCGCCTGCGTACACTGCAGCTTCACCGGAGGCTCCCCGAAGCCCGCCTCCCCGCTTCCACCTCCTGCCGGCTCCAACTCCTCCGCAGTCCTCTTCAGGAATTTCTGCTGCTGGAACGGGACAAACGAGACGGCGTTAATTTCCTCCTTTCCCTTAAAAATGGTCACGGTGATAAGACTAACGACCTACGGGGGGTTGAGGGGGTCGTGGGTATATATTTGTCACGACTTGAACCAGGGTAACCTCGACTCCGTTCCAAAATCGATAATACCTATTACCCCTTAATAGGGATTCTGGCATCCTTTATTCGGGCCCCCGGGGGCTCCGGTCCGCTGCCGAATAATTTCCCGTCTCCTGCAGATGCGATACGATATTCCATCTGCCTTCGACTCGCTTCCTCCTCCTCCTCTTGGGTGTACCCAACTTGCCCGGAATACGCATCCCTCGATTACCGAGGATCTGGCCAGGAGTACCGAGCGATCATCCCTTTCGGAGTCTACCAGGAGAGGTTAAGGGGTGGATCGGCAAGGATACCCTAAAATGAGGATTACGGAGCAATTTGTTTATTCGCTCGGGATTTACCTGTTTCAGAGCCTAGGGATGGAAGTTAACCCTTTCGGTACGAGCGCTCTGTCCGCCGAGACACTTCCGCTGTACGAGGCGCCGCTCCGAAAATTTACACGTGCGCATGCATACAGGCTATCACATGGACGCCGGATATATCCGGCGCTCCTCCACACAGGTCATATCAGATGGCCGCCGGATATATCCGGCACCCGTACCGAAAGGGTTAAAGGGTAGTTGCGCAAAAATATTCCGAGACAATAGGTACTGATAGACTAGACTAAGCGAATTGTTCAGTCGGACGCGATTCACCCATCTCGGAGTCCACGGGGCAAGGTAGACAAAGGTGAGAGATAAAAGAGTACCGAGGGGTGGCAAAGGGCGGGGGCGGAGTATATGCGGATCAGAAGTCTCCAAGACGTTTCTCGAGCGGAGAGAAGGCGTGAATCCGGGTCTAAGGTAAATCTCGAAGGAGGCGGCCCTCGTTTCCCGGGGTCGGTCGCCCCCGCCCCCGACGCGGCGCAATTTCACGGGGTAGCTCTCCCGGCGCGGTAAAAGGGGTGACGGTGCCACCGCCGAGGGTGCGAGGGAGGGAGAGAGAGGCCCGAGGTCGCGTCAATATTGCCCCCTCGTCCCCCGCGTCCGAGGGTTAGCGATCTCTTCCCTCTGCTCTCGCCCTGGCCGGCCCTTCCGCCTCCTACACGAGGGAAGGATCTCTAGGTATCTTCCTCGCATCCCTTCGCACATCTCCTGGTAAAGACCTTAAAGAACGTGACCTCGAAATAGTCAGAAAATTGAACATCCCCCCCGACTTCGAGTCATCGAGGGTAATCGATCTTAACCCTTTGGCTACTAAGAGCGCCTAAAGGCGCCCGACGTTTGGTCCAATATTGCCTGCACGGTCAGACGAATTTCGCCCATACGTCGAAATGGCTCCGTATTCAAAGGGTTAACCCTTTTTATTCCTCTCGACTTTCCATTTCATCCCTTCAATTGAAGCAATAAAAAAAAAAAAAAGAAAAACAGATACCGCTCTCGGGACTTCGAGGTACGACGAGCACGGTCGATCTTAACCTCGCTCTTTTAACTTCTCCCCCATCTTTCCAACTTTCCCCCTCGTCTTTAAACCCCTACCTCGAAGAATGCCCGAGTGTTCGACTTCGAGGAGCCCTCGAACTGGGCCGAAGAGCAGGTGCCGCCTCTCGGCCCTCGGAATAATGCGAGGATTACGCAACGCCCCGGTACCCGATACGCGATGTACGGTATATACGCGTATATAGGTATATAAATCGTACATATTGGTACGTAGGTACCTACGGGTGCCATGTAGGAATCCCCTCTCCGGGAGGCATCCGTCCAGGCGGCCTCGCCCAGAGGGAGACGTCCACGCGAGACGACCTCCCGAGGCCCGGGTCAATCGGATGCATCCGATCGGCGAATTCGCCATGCGAAACGTCGAGGACATCGGCCATCTCCCTGTGCGGCCACTCGTCACGAGGCGTCGCGGCGTTAGCGTCGGTCACCAGTTCTTTTTTTTTTTCCTTCCTGATTTCCGGTACGCGTACAGGGGCGGACATGAATTCCCTCTCGGGGCACGCAAAACGTGGCGGGGAGACACTTCCAGAGAAGGCATTCATGTCTCGTGGTGTACATTGAGCAAGACTCGGTACTCGTCGTCCTCGAGAGAGGTTAGAAATATTTCTTGCCGAACGAAATTATAAATATTCCTCGTCGTCGAGAATAAATTCGCGCATACTCGTCGTCGAGGTAGGTCGGAGAGGGATTCCGGCGCTCGGAGGAGGTCTCGGATGGACCCGGGGTAATTGCGATGGAAACGCTTAATACAGGGCGTGGCGGACGCCCTCGGGGGCCCGGTCGCCGAGTTATTACACCTCCATTATTGATACAACTCCATTACGCGAGGCATCCGCGCGATCCCGGGGCCTCACCTCTTGGCCCCTGGCCGATCACGGCCAAGAGCCAAGGAGGGGTAAAGCCATTTCCAGGTGGGGCAAAAGGAAAAAGGACGCGTCCCCCGTTCCCGGCGGGGGGACCGAGACGTCCCCCGGGACCCGGCAGAGATTGGCTCCCGGTTTATATCGCGGGTTTACGCCCCGGGACCCTGCCCCGTAATATGGATGTCACCCGGGCACGGTTTTACGATCTAATTTCGGAACGTCCCGCGGACTCGCTAATACCGCGCCTCCGGGGCCTGATATCTCGCCCGGGTAATTTGCGGAATTATACGACCCTTCCGGAACCGCCGTTTCCCGTGGGACGGTCGGGAATTTCGAAAAAAATAAAAAAGAAAGAAAGAAAATCGCTCTACGAAAATTCAAGATGGCGGATCAGGGCGTCCCTCGAGCGAGAATCCTCGATGTCGGTAGAGGAGTATCCCCGGAGGAGTAGAGAAGACGGAGGAAAACCCGCGGAGGAAGAGAGGGAAAATACCCACCAGGGCCGACGACGGCGTTTATCCGGCGGAAAGTTCGTCATCCGGCGTACAAAGGACATAACCTCAAAAGTTCCGCGCGCCCGAGGGGCATTGTTCGCGACGGCGCGTGGGGGTCGACCGAGGAAAGTCCGATACTCGGCCAAGGTGTAACGCACCGGTTCCGTTAAACGGCTAACGGCCTGGACGGGAGTCCCGAAACCTGCGGAAACGGCCTTCCGGGGCGATCCTAACCTCTCTTCTATCCGCCGGACGGAGGTAGGAAAAAAATAATTCCGAACCATGGAGAGGAAAAAAATAATTCCGAACCATGGAGAGGAAAAAAATAATTCCGAACCACGGAGAGGAAAAAAAAATTAAAAATCAATAAATCGGTTGTAATTGACTATCGTCGATTACCAAAATTATTAAAAGAAAAACGGGCGCGATAGAATGGAACTTCAGGATTTCCAAATAAGGGAGTATCGTTGTCGATTTTACGGAACGTCGCCTTTCAAGAGCCGCGTCCTCTGGATCATCTCTTCCTTCGGACAAGGTACATCCGATAAGAACACCGACGGGCAATCATTGACAAGCCTCACGAGGTCCGATCCGCCGCCTAGCGCGAGGGGGGCATTTGAATTTTCCGCAAAAAAAAAAAAAAAAAACCGTGGCGGCCATGAACCACGTGGAAGACAATCGCTCGCCGCGAAGTCGGCACCGTAACTGGAACGCGACCTTAGACTTATCTAGGACGCGGTGGCCCTTCCTGTTCTTACTATTTCTTTCTTTTTTTCTCTCCCTCCGTCCCCTCTCCTTATTCTTTTCCTTCTCCCCGGCTGCGTTTCCGTCGTGCACATCGTACGGCTCGCGTCTACCATCGGCATTACACTAACAAATCGCGAATCGGGCATTCGCGACCCTGACTCGTCGAGGGGAATAACTTAGCATCCGTTCTCCTCGTAGGAGATGCCGAGTCGATACGATCCCTCGAGGAGTCGAAAAGGAGGTACCAATTGGTATATATAACAAAAAAATATATATATAAATATATATATAAATGCCCCAGGGAAGGTTTGAACATCGGCGAAAGGCGCAACGGGGACCGACTTCCAACATCGCGCACCGCGACATTAAGCCTGCTTCTCATTGTCGCGACGCGTGTCACCTCTGTTGAAAGAACGGTTATGCAACCCGCTCGCTCGGTAATTGCATATTTATTGCGCGGCCGCTTCTCTTTTTACTCGGCTTTTGCCTCCACGTTTCCCCTCTTTCTCTCTCTCTCTCTCTCTCTCTGGCTTCAGGTAATTCCGCCGCGGCGCAGGAACTAGGAGGTTATCCCGCGCAGGACATTCCGTATGAGTTTCTTTCGCCGATTTCCAAATCTGTGCGACGATCCGACGTTTTCGCGGATGAAAAGGGAGGAGAGGGAAAAGCCGGGGGGGACCAAAGGAGGGAATTAATCGAGTCTCACGGCTGGCCGATTTCGAATTACGCGCGGTTAGCCCGCGGCCGACGTCGCGTTAATCGCGCGATCAACGAGGCACTTGTATTCGATTTTTTTATCCCATTGGTCGTCGCCCTTCCGGATTTTCCTCCCCATCCCCTAGCCCACAAGAAAATTACTGAAAACCCGGAGAGAGAGAGAAAAAAAAAAAAATGAAATCCTCGCCACGCCTTATCGGCGACGTTAACGGGTTACGTCGTCGTAGATTATCCATTTCTTTGTTTCTTTTTTTTTTTTTTCTTTCCTTTTCCCTTCCCTCGGTTATCCAAGGCCTTCGAAATTACGTCTCCGGGTTACGTGCGATAGGAGCGAGCATAAAATTCGACCGTGAAACGACCAGCTGCGACGAGTCCGGCCTAGAGACAAAGGGAGACTATTTTACCGCGAACTGGTACTTTGATTAGGATACCAAGATGGCGGAGGGCGCCGGGACGCCATTACGAAACGCGGAGACGGCGAGCGAGAACTAGGCGAGAGGTACGCGTTAACGCGTTTAAAGAGAGTGGTTAAATGTCCGAGAATGTCTGAGAGATTCTGGGAAATTCCCGGAAATTCTGGGAAATTCGAGAGATCTCCCGCGCCTTTTTATCCCAAGCCGTTTCCGGTGAGTCCGAGTCGGGAAGGAGAGGCGCGTCGTCGTTATCGGCGCGATACCTTGAACTTGGACACCCGGAAGAGCGTTCTCGAGGAAAAGAAGCGCGGGAGGATGAAAAGGGAGGTGCGAGCGAGACGGAGCGAGGGGAGGACGGGGGGGTGCGAGAGAGACACCGCCACCGCGAAGAGACGGCGACGCGACGCCTCGCGCGCAAATACGTATGCAAATCCGCGGACGGCGGGGGCCGCGCACCGAGAGGCGGGTTTTAACGGCCGCCGTCTAAACGCGGATAAAATTCCGCCGAGCACGTGGCGTCCCTCCCGAAGGAGGAACCGAGTGCAGGCGATTCCGCAACCGGGAGGAAATCCGCGATCGGCTCGATTTCGGCCGTTAACCCCGCTCGAGAAAATGCCCCTCTTTTTCGGGATTTTGGCAGCCAGCGAGGTCCTATGGGGGGAGGTAGGGGTCCCGGTTTGCGAAATATATTTCCGCCGAACGAGTTGGCACCGCTCCCGCACCGCCGTCAATTGATTATTGAACAAACAAAGCGGCCACCGGAGTTAGCCCGAGTTACGCCGCGGCGCAAGACCCGGTAATGCAGCGGGCAAAATCGGGAAAGAGAACTCTCCGATCCGTCTCTTCGATTATTCACGTTAAAAGATCCAAAGGGTCTCGACATTACCTTTCTCCGATTTATTCCCAGGATTTTCATTTTTTTGTAATTTTTATCAAGGCCAAGATCGACGAAAATCACCGTCGAGTGATTTCACTCGGGGGGAAGGAAAAGGTGAAGCGCGCCGCGCGGAAAAGCTAATCCTTCATCGGCCCCGAAGGGCGGCCAGTACTGCGGTAAATCACCCCTGGATTTTCGCCAATTACACCGGCGGGGCCATTTCGAAGCGAGACATATCGCTCGGCCGGCCTATAAATCACGGCGAGTTAATAAAGCTCTCGTCGAGCTTGCGCGGCCGACCGGCGAGAAGACAGTCTCCGGAAGGACGCGAAGAGTCTTTCCGGATAACGGAAAACCCGTAAAAGGATCAATACCATAGGGCGACCGAGCCTCCGGGGACGTAATATCGAGTCCAAGTTCGATTTTATCGATCCTAGAACGCGATCGATTCCGCCGTCTCTTCGCCTATCGCGGGGACCAAGATGGCGGCCTCCTCCGCGAGGTCCCCGAAAATCGGACAGAAAACGGCCCTCGTGTGGGGAACTCGCCTGGTGGCCGCGTCAGCGACTCCTTCGAGGATCGGCCGTCGATGCGTTTCGAGGTTACGCAACTAAACGCGAGCACGTAAACATCGCGCGGGGCAAGGTCTTTTCGTCGCCGTTTCCAGCGTGGCGTCGCCAGAGGGCGGCGCGGTCAGCGGCCATCTTGGTCCGCTTACGCAACACGTCAGGAACGTCGCCGTAAACTTCGCCGGAGAATCCGTTTCCTCTACGGCGATCTCGCTCCCGGTTAGGTAACCACCCCCCTCGAGACGGATATCATAAGGGAAGGTTTCTTCGCCCCGAGTTATTTCGCCCCCCCCTTTCAGAGGGTGGCCGAGCTTCGCGCCGACGTTTAAGGGCGAAGAGACCCGAGTCGGTTAGAGGAGGCGACAGAGGGAGAGAAAAAGAGAGTGGAGCCGACGAGGGGGGGAATCGATAGCCCCGTGTCGTGGCAGTCGTCCCGTGAACCGCGCTTAACCCTTGGTCGCCGATGGAAAACTTAAACCCACGTCAGCACCCCTAAATCCCCGGTCCCCGTGCGAGGAATGCCATTATTTCGATTCCTCGACGGCCTCTTCGACGAATCGATCGCACCCTCTCGACAGCCCTTTAACGTTCCCTTTCATCGGCTCGAAACTTAAAATCGACAAAAAAAAAAAAATATATACATATAAACCTCAAACCAAAAAAAAATTGATTTTTTCTGTACATCGTTGCGTCGAGATTTTTTACAACCCCATAGGTCTCGTCGGTGAAACTCTTCTCCGAGGTGGGTGGTACCGAATCGATTCTCGAAACTTCACAACGTGAATACGGAGGGGGGGGGTGAAATGTCAATGCTATTTTATTTCCTATCAGGATATCTAAAAAAGATTTTTTCTATTTATAAAAATTGAAATCTCACGGGGGTGGACCTTAGGATATTTGCATCCACGGGGTGAAGGGTGAAACGCAAATATATGAAAATCGCCGTCGTTGAAGATTTTTCTCTATAGCTTAAAGTTCTGACAGTGGTTTGAATTAATTCCAGCGGGTACATTGTGGATAGTACGGTGTTTAGAATTTTTGTCGAGCCGACAGGAGCGTCCCGACGACGATTTGCAGCAGGGTGCAGGAAGAAGGGTGCAGCGGCGTTCCGTAACGCACACGCACCCCGACGTCCCCGTACACATCCGGCGCGAGTCGAAGCCAAAGTCTCTAACAGACACGACACACCTCCGACCTTTCTATCGATCTGTGGGTAGAGGTTTTACACACGCCCCACCCCCGCCGCCGCCACCCACCTACCACCCCCCGTGCTTCGGGCGAAGTCATCGCGAGGAAAGGCAAACCCTCGACGAGCGTTCCCTCGATCCTGCCTCCACCCCCGCCACCCCCACCGTTTCTTCATCCACTTTCCACCTCACCCCGAAAAGGTGGAGGAGAGAACGAGAGAGAAAAAGAGAGAGAGAGAGAGAGAGGGGAGGTTCCGATAGGAAGGACCGATAACACGTTTTTACGATTCCGCCATCGCGAATACGCAGGCCCGACATTTTCGCCTACCCCTCTACGGGGTGAGAAAAACATTAAGGGATGAAACTTCAAGAGAGGGTGGGGGGGGTTGGGGGATATTAATTTTTCTTCGGCCTCCCGGAAAATCGGGGGAGATTTATTTCCTAATCCTCCTTTTTAATAACTCGGAGATAATCCACGATAAGTCTTCCCCCTCTTCGACCTCCCACGTGGGGGGGGGTAGGATTTTCAATGAGTTCCCCGATTAGTACCGACGTAATGGCGCCTGCACATTGCGCGACTAAATTTACCGGCAGGCCGCTATTAATAGGAGAGGCGCACGTAGGCGCGCTCTCATTAGGGCGTCGCTTGATAATTTCATGGAAACGACCGAAGGGCTAGAGAGAGAGAGAGAGAGAGAGAGAGAGGGAGTTCGCGAACACGACTATCGTACATCTTTTCCATTTCCCCGGTCCTAAACACCTTTTTCCATCAAGATCTCTCCAGGGAGGAAAAAGGAAATTCCTTCCGAGAAAAAAGAAAGGAAAAAAAAAATTCATCGACCAAATACCATCCTTATCATTTCGTATTTTTAATTTAGCCTCCCGATTTTTTTTCCTTCGCCTCCCCGGCGCCTCCATGCAGTCCCTGCCTAGTATCGATCGTCGGGCTTACAACTTTCTACGCGCGTCCATTATCGTCCCGAGAGAGGAGAAACAAAGAGACTGAAGTGCGTCTCCCTCGCGCCTCGTCGAGAGGTATCGTCGCCGTCGACGAGTCCCTCCTGTACCCTCCCTCCTCCCCCCTCAGCGCGCCGGCAGTTCCCGCGGGATCTCGAAAAATTCGGGCACGTCCCGTTTCCTCGGCCGTTCCTTCGTCCCTCTCCTCTCCCTCTTTCGGTGTCTCGGTCCTCCTCTAACCGCGGAGCAATCCGGCCGCGCCCGGGGACGCACGGTACAACGCGTGTAATCAAGTGGTATAAATAATTCCGACGCGGAGCCGCGAGAGCCGGGACGACCCGAGCGAAGCTCGTTCCCCGTTATGACACGCCACTGGCTGCCAGTGGTTGCCACCGAGGAGCGTTTCACGCTGAATTTCATGTCCAAAAGTGTCCCTTTCGGAGGAGGGGACTGCTCTTTCGGGGGAAAGGGGACGAACAGGGTCAAGCGGTTGGTTGTTTCTTTCTCAGCTACGGTGGGTGGGAGTAGGCGGGTGGGTGACGGTGGCAATGGGTGGTGGGTGGCAGTGGGTGAAAATAAGTAGTGGGTGGACGAGGGTGTTGCTTACGGATGGTAGTGGGATGCACATAGCTAGAGTGTAGGTGAAAATGAGGGGGGAGAGACTCCCCAGGAGTTAAACGGTAATACCGACACCCGCGCAAAAGCACGACGCAAGAAAAGGAAATCCCCATCCCGGTTCGATGTTCCTCCACTCCGCGCGGAATGGAAAAAAGGTATTCCCGCAATAACTCGCTCGCAAATGACCACGGCATACCGGAGTGTGATAACGCGGAACCACCCTAAAACGGGGACCAAAGCGATCCGACACCCCTCGGTGACACTTAAGGTCGGCTAATCGGGGTCATTAAATGCCCTCGGAAGTGACATTGAGAATAATAAGGGGAATGAAAAAAAAAAAAGAGAGGGAAAAAAAAATGAAATAAAATAATACAACGACACCGAGTCGGGGACTTTTATCTGCCCATTTGTCGGGCTCTCGATACGGCTTTATCGAGGGAGCGAATCGACACCGACTCGGTCGAGCACGTCGGTCGAGCGGTGCGACACGTATGCTCCCATAAACATTAAACATTTAAATATTGAACCGTTGGTACGCTCGACGGTCACGTAGATCGGCGATCGCGAGTCCGACATCCGTGACTGCGATAACGCTAACGAGGATAACCTCAACGGAAGATGGGACGAAGCCGGCCGTCACGTGTCACGGTCCGCCATGTTTTCTGTCAAGCAATGGCACCGTTGTCCACCGACCGCGTCGTTACGCGTTTCTGCCCGAACCCGACAAAAAGTCCCAGGCCTCGTGTTCCGGGTAAGAACGAGCTTGGAAACGCGTTGCGCGCTCCGGTTTTTCCGCGCGCGGATCACGCACCGGGACACCCGCGGACCGATACGGTACAGGTTAGAATCGGAGTCACCGAGACGTAAAGTTCGGATTTTTGACAGAAAATCGACGAGACCTCCATGAATTCGACCTCTCCACGGAGATTCGTGGTTATTAGAAGAGCAAGACGAGCAATTTCCCGTGAAAGCTACGCGGAGAGGTTAGGAACGCCCCGGGACAACTGCAAACCGCTAGGTACAGGTTAAAATCAGTGTCGTCAGGACACGTCGAATTTCGACTTATGACTAAAAATTGAGCGTTCTCGAGGGATCCCATTTTATATTTCTTATTCTTTTTCCCGAAGATTCATGAATATTAAAAGTGCAAGGCGAGCGATTTCCCGTCCGAGCGGCGCGGAGAGGTTAGGAATGCACCGGAGTCCCGGCACTGTCATGGCCGCCCCCATTACCGGCCCCACGTGACCGCTAGGGGCCCCGTTATACGGCGACCGATCTATTGTGCAAATGCGGCCGTAAAACCGCGCCGATGCACCGGTAGGATGACTCCGAGAGCTTCCGCTTCCTCCCCCCGACGGGCCCCCCGCGGAGACGCCCCTTTCCCGAGGAAATATCCCTTTTTTCTCGCTTCCCCCCCCTGCCCTCTCTACTTTTGTTTTTTCCGCCCACCGTCGCCGGCGGAATGCCGATTAACGGGAACGCCGATTACGCGAAAACGAATCGAGGGATGGACGGATCGCGGCGATATAAGTATTTCATAATAAAAGATATGGAAGACCTCGGGGCGAAATTAATCGACTCATTTTTCGGGGAAAATAACAAGCCATCCTTCCTCCCCCCCGCGATCTCATTTCCCGAGGAGAAAAATCGTATCGAATCGTTCCTCCCTAAATCTCTTCATACTACACCAAAAAAAGAAAAAAGTTTCATAGAACCAAAAGGAAATTTCCTGGCAAAGAAATATCTCGTTAATTCAAAGAATTGGATTATAATGAACTGGAATAAATTGTGCGCAACGTTTCTTCCGAAGGACGGAAGTTTGTTTGGGTTTATTCGAGCGACCCTTTGAAACGGTGTATTTCGCAGGTACTATTTAAAGGAAACATTCCTTTGGTTCAATGAATGTTTTCCTCGATGTACGCGTTAACGAGGCAGGAGGGGGGTCCCTATAATGGGACGGAAGGTCGGCCATAAAATATCTGAGAATCCGTAGGACGCATCGACCGCCCCCGAAAATTCCCGGAAAGGTAACGCCTTTGTACCACGGTTTACCTCGATTTACTTAGCAATATCTTGGCCGATGGTTTTACCCAGGTGTTCCTTCGAATATTCTAGACGTACCATCATTCCAGGTGATATGGCGGCTCGACCGACGAGGTGGCGAGAAAGATCCGCCCTTTACAGGTCGGGAGCCGGTGCCCGGGGTGTCGTCCAACCCGGGTCCATGTCCTCGCAGGAGGTGCACCTTCTCCCTCGTTCGCACACTCCGCGGCACTCTTTGCCCCCGGGAGCAGGCCCGACGTCACTCGCCGCGCGGCGCGGAGGTCGCGCCTCGAGGGCCCGGGTCGGCGGCCGAGGCCCGCACAGCTGACCGGCGATGCGCGCCCCTCGGAGGCCCGCGCCTGACTGGCGCGCCCTGCGCGCCTTCCGGCCCTCTTATAACTTTTCAAGAATCGACGAGTGGCGGCCGGAGCGGGGTAGGGGGGAGCGGTCTGGGGAAAATCCAGGTAATCGTCGAAAACCCTTCGAGTCGTTGGCCAGTCCCAGGTGCGGCTAGCCCTCCAGGTCGACCCGAGGATGTCAAGGTCGGACCGCCGACCTTCCTCGGTCGCCCGCGGTGTCGTAGGTCGCGGTCCGCGGGCGAAGGTCCAGGGTCACGTTGGGCTGCCGCATGGCGGAATCCGCGAGGGCCCGCGGACCCCTCTAGCCCTTCCTCGGAATCCTCCCCACCTCCCTTGTTATCGTCGTCCCGGAGAGTTCCCGGAGTTCCGGCGAGATCGCCAGTTGCGTCAACGGCGGCGGCCTCGCCGCGAGTTGCCGACCGATAACCGCGCGCGGCTCTCTATCTGGCTCGCGCTATCGCGAACTTCTCGAAGGTCGTCGATCGCGACTCGCGTTCCCGCAAGCGGTTTCGCGGTTCCGTCCTTCCGGGTGGCCGAGGGAAGTGCACGAGGAGTTTCCAAGCATCCGGAGGATATTTTCCGAGCCCAGGTTAGAATTGACCTGTCCCCAGGGGTCGGCTCCTGCAGGTTCCTCGGGGACTTCCGGTCCCCCTGGACAGGACCCCGATAATCTTCTCGGCGCGATTCCCCTCGAAATTCCCCTTTGTAAATCGTCAACAGGTGGTTTTAAAGCCGCGACGCAGCGGCGTTTCCGCTAATCCGACGCGTCGCGTCGCCCGGTGTGACGCCCGGGGCGATGGGTCCTGGCGCGCCGCGTCCACTTGGGGGCCCGGCACGCGCCGTCTCTCTCGCTCTCCCGGCGCGGCCGATCGTCCCCTCTCTCTCGGGGCTGCTGACAGCGGCCACGTGCGCGAGCGCGTCTCCTCGTGCAGCTCTCCCCCTTTCCGGGGCGCTAGCGAGACACCGTGGAGCCTTCCCCAGGTAAAGTCAGTCCCAGCGATTCACCCCGAGTATCTCCGAAGTGCCTCGAGGTGGACATCTTCGAGAGGCTCCATCACCGGGCAGCCCGGCGCCGATCACTCGGGGGCGTCGCGACGCCTCGCCTTGCAGGTGACTCTCGAGGTGGCGCGGGGGGGCGGAGCCGTCCCGGGGGGCAGCATGGCCCGTAGACCTCCTTCAGGGCAGCGGATCGCGCGCGGGGCCAAGAGCGATCGCCGGGACGAGCGTTCGTCGCGTACTGCGCGCTCCTCCCGCTCCGGAGAGGAGCGCGACACGCGCGGGAGGGGAGCAGGGCGAGGGGGCGCGCGCGCGCGCGCCGCCAGAGAAGGAGGAGGAGCTCCTCGCCCCGTCCAAGTCCGCGAGCGATTGACTCCCGCCCGCGCGCGCGGCACGCGCGAGGGGAGGCGGCACCGGGTGGGGGGAGGGGAGGGAGAACGGCACGGCGCGTGCCGCTACACGCCGGCAGGTGCACTGCGCGTGCCCGGACGAAGGACCGCTCTCTCCAACGACACGACGGCGACTATGGTCCCTGGGGTCTATTGGTGACACCTCGCCTTCCTTTCTACCTGATTTTCAGAATCTCGGATTTTGACTCTCTGGATTGAAAATCTCGAATTTAGGAGACTTTGCGGAATACCCCTGGGGGGGGGGCGATCGATTTGTACGTCGCTGGTCGTTTTGCAAATGTAGCGGTATCTTTGGCGCGTTTCGAGGGAGAAGATAGCGCGCGGGCCACGTGGTCGCGGCTGCGCGCGCAGGCTCGGACGGCCCGCGATGCCGCCCGCTCGAGAGGTCGGCCGGCACTGACCGAGTCGACCCGAACCGACCCGACTCGGCCGGCACCGCGACCGCCCACGTTATCCGACCGCAGCGAGCGGCGTCGCGGCGCAGTGCGCCGCGCTCACCGAGCACGCCCGACCCGGCCCACCCCGTTCCGCCGAGCGGTACCGCGTACTACCTAAGCGCGGTCTACGGTCCCGTTGCGAGTCCCGCCGCGTCTTTCCTAACCTCTTATCGGCTTACTCGCGGGGAGCCGCGTGGGTGTTGCGTTTCAGGCCCGGAGGAGAACCGTGGAACGACCGCGGTCGTAATTCCTCGAATCGTCGCGCTCTCTCCGGCCAACCACCGAGATGCCGTTGCGTCACCGCCGAGCGTCACGGTGTGTCGCGATCCGGCGACTGCGGGCGACGCATCCGGCGCGTCGGACAGCGGTTCTCCCGCGCGGCCGCCTCAAGGACCCGCGCGCGGAAATCGGACGGCGAATCTCGAGCCGGGGGATCTCAACCTCGGATATCGCGAGGATATCCACTCCCAGGGACTCTCAAACTCGGCCGCGCGGAATTTGCGGTTCGCCCCGGCGGCCTCCGCAACGCGGTCACGCGGTCGCACCGTTGTTTGCACTCGCTGCGTATCTGCGACGGTGCTCAACCGGCGGCGCCGTACATATTTCATGTATTGGGTTGCGGAATAAATTCCCGCTGTTTTTAAAGTGACGTAACGTTATTAATTACCCCAATTTCGGTGCCGTGTTTCTCCTTAGGAATGAATACTTATTATGTTTTTGGTGAGGACGTAGGATAAGGTTTGACGGTAGGCGGGAGGTGTTCAATGGGAACGATTCCCATGAATTCCCGGTGAGCGCCTCCTTTTATCGGAGATATCAAACGGAAAGACATTTTTAGAACTCCCCTGGAAGAGCGGGGAAGGATGCGCGGTCGACCGCAGGAGATACGTCGCGTGGAAAACAACTTAAATCCATTTGAATGACGAAGCTGTGGACGAGAGGGAGAGAGAACGCTCGGCGGTGGGAAATCCAAGATGGCGGCGGAGAGCTCGATCGACGATACCGCGCGTCGGTCCGAGAGCTCGCGGCTGACCGCACGCGGCCTCTACTACTGGCCGAGTCGATCGCGGCGGCGATTTTCGATTACCTTCGCTTTCGGTGGGACCTTTTTGCGAGAATAAGAGGGACGCGAGGATTATCGAACTTTCTGCCCGGAGGTACGGGAATTCCAGGGGAGTTTCCCCCGGAGAGCGGGCAGCGTCGTGGGTATTTCTAACCCAACTTTGCGGACAAATGCCCCCCCGGTCGATCGCCGGAGTTTCCGCAGTCATCCCGCCGCCGGGGAGAAGGAAAGCTCTCGTCGCGATCCCGGCGGGCCGGCCGAGGATACGCCAAGTTTAATTAAAAGTCTAACGAGCCGTCGTAAAAGTCGGCGCCGCCCGCGCAGGTGACCGTCCTCTCGCTGCGGCGCCCTTAAATCGCTCGATATCTCGGGACAGACCTCGCGGAATTCAAAGCCCTTGGAGATGTCCAATATCTCCACCCGGACGAGGATTTTCCGCCATTCCGGGGAACGATACCTCTCCTAGGCTCCGAGGAATGGCCTGCGAAAAGTGCGAAGTGGGCGACTTCGCCGAAGCGGTATCGGGGCTCGCGATAACGCCGTCGCGACGAGAGCCTCCTCGAGGAGCGACTTTTCCGAGGAAGGAGAGCTGCAATCTCGCGCGGCCAATTAACCTCAAAACCGTTTCTTATCTGCGCCCTTTACGAGCGGGGGCCTTACGGTCGCGCCCCACGGTCGTGGGCCACGTAACGCCCGTCACGGGCTGACTCATGGAAGAAAGAGTCGACCCAAAGGAGATATCGCCCCCGAGGCCTTATCGGTAAGTCCGGCGGGGTCAGGGGCCCAAACGCTCCCGCCACGTGCGACCGGTGTCTTAGAATCGACGCGGACTAGGAAACTAGGTTTTAGTCACCGTCTTGGTCCCATAAAAAATCCAAGTCTGGCCACGTTCGCAAGACGAAGACCCATCATCGCGAAAGAATGCCCGAGGAGCGAGAAACAATGAAAAAGGAGAAAGAGTAAAATCCTCTTTATCGCCGGCCGAGAGCAATGGCGCTCTTCGGAATCGGGGTGCATATTTTTAGGGCGTACTATTTTCGAAATGCGCCGCCGACGTCGTCGTCTCTCTCGGACGCGCCGTCGGTCGTATCGTCGGTCTCTCTCGCCTCTGTCGCTCGCGCCTCTCGGACGAAGGAGGAGGCCTCCTCCCCGCGCGGCCGGCACAATGCGTGGGACGAGGACGCCGCGATGGGCCGGGCCGCGGGAGCGAGAGAGAGGGCGACGCCGCGCCCCGAGAGACGAGGTCGATGTGCGGGCTCTCTCGCTGATTTGCGAGATCACTCGCATTTCGCTCCTTCTTTCTCCTTTTTACCCTCTCGAGGCCTCTCCATACACCCGCGGCTTCGCCCCCCGACCCGCGCCCTTCATCTATATTTGTTTTCCCGCCAACCACGGCCGGGGGAAAACTCGGATCGACCGAATTTTCCGCGACGGCTTTCCCGATACGCGGAACGCTCCGGAACGAGTTCGCCCTCTCCCTCTTCGAGATTCCCTCCCACACATCGATCTTACATCCGTACAAGCGTATCTTCCATCCGTGCGAGGAAGAGAGGAACGGAGCGGAATTTCCCGCGGCACTTTTTTCCCAGAGTCGCGGCCCGACGGAAATCGCGGCGATTCTCGCGAAGCCCTAGGATGCGCCCAGGGGGGCTTTCGGAAAGAGAAACGCAGGAAAGGACCGAGTCCTTAAGCCGAGCCGAGAAAGCTTTGCAACTCCCACGCAGCGGAAAAATAATGACGAGGGGTCGGGAAGGATGCCGTGGAACGAGCGGAGGACCTCGGGGGATAAAAAGGCAGAAAGACGGAGTCCCGTCTCCCCCGCACCAAGGGGGGGCAAAACGACCCTCGCGAACACTCGAGGCACGCGTGAATCGGGGTGGGGGCGGGGGCTCGTGGAGGGGGCACCCGGACGCCAAGGGTGGCGACGGGGAGGGTGTTAATTAGTCGGAGTGGGGAGCTTCGTCAGGACGGCAGGAGGGAATCGCGGCTCTCCGCCTCGATAGGGGATGGTTCCGAAAAAAAAAAAAAAAGGAAAAGAAGAAAACGGAAAAGTGACGTCCGCGAGAAATAAAGATGGCGGCCGCGAGAAGGGGCGCCTCCTCTCGGTGATTACCGAGGTGGCCGCGTAACCGGCGGTCCCCGGAACTTCCTACTTAGTAATAAGGGAGTTTCGAAGCTCCGGGGGATTAGGCGCGGCCCCGGCCGCCGCGACGCCCGGTCCTTAATGCCTGGACGCTCGTTAAGGCCGAACTTGCCGAAAGCCTCCCGCCCCCCGGGAAGTAAACTGGGATTACTCGCGTCAGGACGGCGCGGAAAAATTCGGACATCCGTCGAGGAGACGCGATCCGCGATCCAGGATCGATGTTGGGTCGGTTTCGAGAAAACTCGACCGGGAGACCAGCGTCGAGCCGTGGCGCTAACGGCGCGCTCCACTTTCCCGGCCGCCACCTTCTTCGGGCTCTCGACTCGACTTTCTCGCGCGAGCCTCGTCTAGATGCCCGGAATATTGCGAAAAAAAAAAGAAATCATTCCTTCGTAGCTCCTCTGTCCCGACATCCCATACACCTCATGGCTAAGTATACTGCGAATTGTGCCCATAATTATGAAAGTGGTCTAAGTCATATATTTTTTCTTTCGAAATTACATTGAATTAATTTAGTTTGAAATAATGTGGCGTGAAATAACTGATAAACTCATTTTTTTTTTTTTTAATTTTGACTTAGACCACTTTCATAATTATGGGCACAATTCAGAAATTCTCCTTTTTAGACGTCGACCGTCAAGCTCGCGACGTCTTTTCGCGCTTCGTTTATTCCCAGGCTCGACGCGCGGACGCGCCGCGCTCGGTGCGACTCCCGACGCGCCTATCGCTGCCAGGACTCGCGGCGGTGACGTCACCGTCCTCCGAGGAGCCGACGCGCGTCGTGAATCATTGCGTCGAGTGTCTGAAAAGTGGGGCCAGGGGTGGGGGGTGGGGGAAGGGTCGAGGCGAGCAACAGTGTTTACCCTCGTCGGCGGTCGGCAAACGCGGCATCCGCGATCTCAGAAACCAGACCACGTCGCCGCTAATATACGGCCGCGTACCTCCGCCCGCGTCGTGTTTATACTTCCGGCCGAACGAGCGGCTGCGGAACCGACTTCGAGGGCCGCGTTCCGTAGAAAGCGAGAACGCGCGGATTCCGACACGCGCGTCGCACTTGCGCCTAGAGCTCCATTAATAGAGGAGATTCGCTATCGAGAGAAGAGTCCTCGAAAGGACGCTTACCAGGGTAGTCCGATAAGGAAGATGATAAAAATGATAAGGGTGACAGAGATAATAAATTCCGCAGGGCTCCTAGGTGCACCCCGACGCGTTCGGTGTGCCACCCTTCCTCCCGGCGCATGCTCGAGATCCGAGAGGGAAAGAAGGTTCCCTCCGAAGGGCGGAAAGTCCGCGGCCCGATCCGCCGAATTCCCGCCGAATCGGGCCGCGTAGGTGCCGGGAAAGGGGCGCTCGCGGTAAATCCGCGCGGGTACGGCGCAGGTTTGCATAAAGTGGTGGAAAATTCGGGTTGAAATTCCCGCGGAGGCCGGAGGAGGTCGGGGGGGAAGATCAATAAAGTGGTATGCCATGTTGCTGGCGGTGCCGGTGTGTGCCGTTGTAGCGCCGGGTGGCGGGTGTGTATTATTAAGCGGAGGTGTGGAGATAGCGGGGTCGGAGTCGGCCGCGAGTGGGAGTGAGAGGGCCCGCGGCCCGCTACGGCGAGAGGGAGGGAGACGGAGAGAGGGAGAGACGGTGCTGCCGCGGACGGCGCGCCGACCGAGGCTGAAAATATGGAACAGGCGTAATAAAAACGCACGAGAGGGCGGCCGACGGGGAGGGGGTGCCAGCGGAGGGGCGGCCAGAGTGCCGAAGAGAGGAGAGACCGGATTACCAGATATTAACTCGCAGCGACTCCTCCCGACTCCTCTCTCTCTCTCTCTCTCTCTCTCTCGGGGGGTTACGAGACGCCTCGGCCGAGCGCGCGCCCGCACTCTTCCCCCGACCGTCGGAGCGGTCGGACGTGCCGAGGGTCGCCGACCCCTCGTGCGACCTATGGGGCGCGACCTCGCCACGGAATTCCGTTAAGAGGGACCTCGATATCGCGACCGAGTTCTTCCTTATCTCGCAAATCCTGCGAATTGAAGGAAAAAATCGGCGAGGGGTGACTTTTCAGGGGGAGGGCGCGGAAGTTGAGCGCCCCTGTCGGCGGGCCGCATTCCCTTTGCGCGGCCAGCGGCGTAGCCGCGTGTTTACCCGCGGGGCGCGGAAGAACCGCGTCTTCTCGATTCGTTTCGCGAAGTCGACGCCGACCGTCTATTATTCCCCCGGTCGCCCCCCCTCGGCGCGTTCCGCTCGTTTTCGGCCACGAGAGAGAGTCTCGCCCTCGGCACGCGCGCGCGATCATCTTTTTTTTTTACCTTCACCTTTACCTCCGACCACCTAGGATTATTTATACGGCCACCGCCCTCGAGCCTCGTCCTTCTGGAAGCCACCCTTTGACCTTACGTCGACGCTCGGTGCGCACCGTGGAGGAATTCGAGGACCTTCCGAAGGACCTTCGTCTCCCTTGCGGAGCCTACGCTTGACCCAAATAACCCGCGATACGGATTACCTCGTAAAATCGGACGGTCGAGGCTCGTTAAACGCGCGACCTCCGCCGCGGCCATGATGGCGCTCGCGAGGTCGACCATCGCCGGGGTGCCGGTCGCGGATCGCGAGTTTCAGGTGAAACGGGGAGTCGGACGAGAAAACGCTCCGGACAAAAGTTGCGCGGCTGGACGTTCCGCGGAGATCTCGTTCGGGACATATTTCTCCATCTCCCCCAGGTGGGGCGCAAACCCGCGGAGAAGGTGCTCCCGCACGGGGAGCGATGATCTCGCCGGCGCACGCGGCCGTAAACAGGGAGAGCCCGCCGGCGCGGGAATATATTTCGGGGAGCCGACTCCTCTCCCCGTTCCGCGACTCCTGGAGAAATCCATACCACCATACGCCACTCCTCGGCATTTCCCAAGGGATGCGTTTCCCCGATTCGGTTAATAGTCCTTCCTGATTTATCGGCCGACTCGCCGAGGGGGGTGGAAGCCTCTCTCGCGAAATTAACTCGCGCCGAACGTCATCTTCTCTGTTTCTCCGCGTAAAGAGGAAGCAGGGGCCCCCCCGTCCCCCCGCATCAAGGGGGAAGCAACAGGGGAGATATCCCAAGGAATGCTCTCCTGCCCCCCACCCCCAAGGATTAATGATTTAATAAACTTCGTTACGAGTTAACTCCAGCCAGGTAACTAATGGAAAGGGGAGAAGAAATCAGGGGGTGGTTTAGTTCTCGCTGCCAGAGAGGATCCCGAAAGGGCTCTCATTTGCCGGTTCCTTATCAAAGTGCCACCCCCTCATCCCCCAGGATTCGCGATTTCCGGTCGCGCCGCATTCGGGAGCGACCTTCCTTCCTTCCTGCTCTCCTTCTTTCGGGATCCTCCATCTCCGAAGGGGCGATCCCCCCGAGGGAGGGGGTCGCACCGTGGACGCTCGGCGTCGCGGCGGGGGTAGGTCGGGGGTCGTAGGTGGGTGACTTCCCCACCCCGCGCGACACCCCTCCTACCTGGACCACCTACTCCCGCCTCCCACCACCTACGCTATCCTGACCAACCGGCTGTTTACTGTTTGGCCTCCCGGGATATCGATCCCAGTGGCGTAAGAACTCGGGGGGCTCCTCGCCCCTCCCCCCTCCGACTATGCGCCCTCTGCCGCTGACGACCTCTCCCTCTCGCTCGCTCTTCCTTCTGAACCCTCCGATGCCTCCACTCGAGTAAATTGACTTCGGCCGTGTCACGCCCGTTTAATTATCCGCGCGAGGTTCGCCCCGAGCCGAGGATCGCTCGGGCGCGCTCGGCCGCGTTCGGCCACTCGAGGGGCCGCGGCGCCGCGGGGCCCTGATTGGCCCGCCACCCCCCGCACTCGCCGGCCGGCGGTGCAGCGGTGCGGTCGCATCGCCGCGGCGCTGCACTCGGCGCACTCGAGGGCGCCAATCGTCTCCTCTGGCGCGCACGGAATGGATTTTCACGGCCGTCGAAAGAACATTTACTTTAAATCAAACGCGGACCGCTCGAAAATGGACCCGGAATATTTCTATCAGGATATTTATTGTACTGAGAACAAGAAAGGATTGCATCACCGGGGCAAAAAATTGACCGTTGGGAATTCATCCGGTAATTTAGGTACCACTTATTTTTCTAATGAAATCTGGATTATGTCCACGTTCGAAGAGATTGCAAATGACTTTTTTGCGGCGGGTAATTATTCCTGCGGTAGGAGGATATATTTATCAGGAGGGTCGAATTGCCAGGAGGTGCAGACATTTTTTTTTTTTTTTTTCAGGCGCGCGTCCTCCTCGAGTCGGTCCCAGGTGAGGTGCGCGAATCGAGGCCCGGTGCACCGGCCCCGGGAGGAGGGGCAGAGGAGGAGCACGGAAGGGGGAACACGTGTCCCCCGGCGTGTCGAACACGCGTTATCGGGGATCCAATCTTTCGGGCCCTCGCTGATTCATGGACCCCGGGGCTCGGGAGGGATCGGAAACGGGCCTCGTTATCGCCCGACAGGGAGGACTTCCGGGCGCGTCGAGGAGTCGATTTTTGGGGAAAGAGTCGGCGATAACACCGAATTACCATATTCTACCGGGCGACCCCAGGACTCGCCTTGATCGTGGTCACCGGCAGATCCGCGCCGATAGGGCCGTCCGCACCTGCGGAATTTATCCCGGCGCTATTTCCCCGGGATTATGAATTACTACGTACCCGGGACCACCTTTTTCCCGAATTACTTTCCGCGCAATTAGGCGAGCGCCTCCGGGCCGCGTCCGCAATCCGCGACGTATCCTGCCGGCAAACCCGTCGGAGTGCGTCGCGGTTATTACGCGTGGCCACATATATTAGTAGGACGCGGAAACGCAACGGACGGGCCGGGAAGCTTTCCGCGGGGAGGCTGCGTTTCCAACGCACCGCCGCCGCGGGCGAGCCGCCGTTGTTTCCTTGAAACGTGACGGGATGCAAGGCAACTGACGAGTTGCGTTTTAAATTTCGAGAAGGGGCGGCGGACATTCCGGACTCTTCGCTCGGGGTGAATCGGAAAACGCGGTAGAGTCTCGCGCCAAGTACAAGGAGAAGGGAGGTAGGAGTTTCGTATTTGCTGGGATTTTTCGTGGGGGTTTATCGCGCACCCCTCGAGGGGCGGAAGGACCCCGAAGGAAGTCGAGGAGACCCGGGGAAAAGGAGTCTCCGTTCCTCGCCATGGGGATGAGAAGGCAATCTGTCGGCTAAGCCGACCCTTATTACCACCGTCGCACCCCTCGAGGAATCCGCGTGAAAATATACCCCGTTACCCTCACCCTGGGGGGTCGCCCATCGTCCTCGCGACTTCGACGTCGACTTCGCCGCGGAGCAAAATCGACCTGATCTTGCGAGACGTGCGAAAAAAATAAGGAAAAAATATGTCCGGTCTCGCAAAGGTGCAAGAAAAATTTATCTTCACCTCGCAGACGGGCAAAAAGTATGTCTTGGCGTTGCAAGACGTGCAGAAAAGGGTACGAGATGAAAACGGCCCGGAAGAGGCGATCGCCGAGTTCGCTCGTCGGCACTCTTCGACATCCTCGCGGGGGGTCTTCCAAAATTAAACCGCGACCCTGGGGCCTGGGGATTTTTCTCTCTCCTCGGCACCCTCTCCCCGGCGAAGGCGAGGCAGGACGTAGGTCGTAGGACGTAACGCGGGTTTACATAAGCTTTTAAACGAAATCAATACTCCATCCGAAATACGCCAGAGGAGGCTGCCCGGAGCGAGTGGGAGGGAGCGAGAGGGCCGCATGGGGGCCGGCGCGGGAGCGAGAGAGACGCGAGAGCGAACCCCGACTAGCGCGCTACCGGTGCCCCGACGTATCGACGCCTTCGGGGCCCCGACGCTACCCTAACCCTCGGCAGTAATTATGCGAACGTAGCGGTCCGTTTCCGGCCCCTAAGTGAATTTATAACCCGATTTCGAGCCCGACCCGGGACCCGATCGATCGATTTCCGAACTTTCCAGAGGGGTCGCTCCCCTCTAGGGGGTCCCTAACCTCCCATCTCGAGTCGGAAGGACTCCATCGATCGAGACAGATCCCGGTATTTGAATGCCGGTTCCCGACTTTCAAGGCAAACCGACTTTCCCCCCGTGGACGCCGATCCGAGCCCTTTCCTTCCCAGGGAAATCCTTTCACCGAGGAAAGGGAACTCCCGGAGCTTTGATGTTCCTTCTCGGGGATGCTCGTCGGGTGCGTCAGGCTGTGTCAGGGTGCGTGAAGGGGTGCGGGCTGTGTCGCCCGGTAGCCGAAATGGCTCTGCCGGACCCGAGCATTACCGAGTCCAGGCTTTGCCAGGGTAAAGGGCCCGGGGAAGGGCGAGGGGGCCACTTTGCGGCCGGATTGCGGAACGGCATTGACTGCTTTACATCGCGCCGGGTGAGCCAACAGGGGGATCCTCTTGGCTTGTCGATGACGGATCCCATCATTGACCTCCTATCTTCGAGGGGCGGTTGATTAGGGTTGTCGACCCGAGAGGTGACGAGATCCCCGACCTCAACCCCGAAAACTACGTGGACCTCGTCCTTGCCCGTCGTTCAAGAAATTCCGCAAAATTCAGTCACCGAAATTAGCGAGAATTTTTTTATATGAACTTAAAAAATCACGTGGACTGATTGTCACTTCCACGTGCCGTTCAAGAAACTCGGGAAAATGAAATCGCCTAAAATTAAATTCGGAAACATGAAATCGCTTAAAATTAAATTCGGAAACATGAAATCGCCTAAAATTAAATTCGGAAAAATGAAATCGCCCGAAATGAATGTTCAGAAAAATTAAGTCCAAGAGAATGAAGACACTCGAATTATCAGCGATCACGCCGGTGAGTACTTAGACCTGGCAGGTCGACACCGCGAAACTCTCGGTGAAATGTTAAAATTAATGTCGGGAATTAACGAAGAGCACGACTTACGAGGGTCGGCGAGCGCCCCAGCGACTGGATCTGGGCAAAGGAAAGGCGGCTTACCTGGAACAGAGAAACGACGCGAGAAGTCAGCATCGAGAGTTAGTAGAATGACAGGATCGACTTCGGCCCCCTTCCTGCCAATCGCAATTCCTCAATTCTCTCCGTGGAACCGATAATGGGCTTAACAGGAAGCGGGCCACAGTCGCTCCTGCCGTGGTAATGCCGGAATTACCGCTAATTACTAATTACCATTTCACCGTTTAGTCGCGGCGACGTTGTCCAATATCCCTTGAGATTTGTCGCGACCGCGACGATTTACCATTACGACCGCGGATCGTAGCGATGTATCGTTTCTTGCGATCGGACTCGTGGATGTCTTAGTTCGCGGGGGGTCGCCGATTTGAGGGCCCTTTGACAATGGGAAGCGTGTCAAAGGATGTCCCTCGCGACACGCACTGCGTGACGCGAATGGAATGGACGACGTGCGTAATCCCCGCAAGAAATGGTCATCTTTCCTGTCCGCCTCGTGGCCCCTTCCCCAGAGGGAATCGGAGGCGCCGAGCGATCGATCGATCGATCGGCCGATCGATCGCCGGCGGAGAGCGTGCCCGGAATACGGAAGGCCCCGAAGACAATGTACCGGAGACAATGAGAAATTACGGCCCGTTTAGCGGGCCCCGCAAAACCCCCGGGTCCCTTCCATTCGACTAAAAGTGAAATCAAGTGAAACCAAACGGACATTTTCTACACGCCGTTCCGTTTCACCAGACTTTCCCGCGTTGCCTTTCAGGCGCTCGAAACGTCCCCCCGTAGGCGTTTCCTGGGATTTTTTTCCGCCAGATCCGTCTAAATAATGAATCTCTCCGAATCTCTGGTTATAGATTGACGAGAATCCTTCGGGATAACGTTTTTATAGCGATTAATCGGGCCAGGAATAGTTTCCAAGCGCGGAGGTACGGGAAACCAAGATGGCGGCGCCCGTGGCTTGGAGCGGTCGAAAGTGCCGCGCGAGGTTTTACCGAGAAAGATACGCATTTCGAGCGGTGGCATGGCTTTCCGATGTAGCGCAGAGGATCAAGGCGATTATAGAGTATTAAATCCGCAGCCTGAGCGCGTAATATATGGTATATTTAGTCGTGATCTATATGGGTCGTGAGTCATCCCGAGCAGGGCGAGGCAGAGCGGCGTTCCAAGATGGCGGCGTCGATCGCCGAAAGTGGCGTGTGACTTTCCAACGAGTCTCGGGTAACTTGGTCACGCGTCCCGAGACTCCGGATAATCGTTATCCGGGATAATGGCCGCCAGCGAGAAGAGGTGCGAGAGGGGGGCCTCTTGCGAAACGCCATTGTGCCATTATGCCGAAGGCTGACGCAAAATCCGACGCTCGAGGCGCCATCTTTTCCCCGGCTGCCACCGACGCGTGGGCGCGGGCCAAAGAACCGAGATCCACGGCGAGCAGGGTGCAACGGGGACCGGGCCGAGGTGAAAAATGTCGCGGGAGCTCGGAACCGTACCGAGAGCCTGGAAAAAAACTCGGGGGCTGGTGGCCAATTTCTAATTATAACCCGTTTTCGTAGCCGTGGAACCGAGCGAAATCACGGCCTCGAGCGGCGAATCGAGCGGTCCGCTCACCTTGCCGGGGGCAATTATCCGGGAGGACAACTGGACAAGGTGCAATTACCCGTCGCCCGGAACGCTCGATCGCTCGGCTAAGGACTCGGGGCGGAATTAAGGACAATTATGAGCGAAGGAGCGACGGGAGGGGCAGGGATGGAACGACGTCGTTCCCGTTATTTCCCAGCGAGATACCGCGCGCTGCCGAAAGTGGAACTCGCGTTCAGGGTCCACATCGGCCCCGCCTCGTTAGCCCGACCCGTCAGGGTGGCCAGCCGAGCCTTATCGCGAGACCCCTCGGTGCTTAACCGACGATCTCGCCCAATGGAGGCCGGTGCGTGGGCATCGATGACTCCAATCATCGCGTAATCATCTCCCCGGTCGCGTCCCATCGCGATCGCTATCCGGACGAATCATCGCTAATAACGAGGAAAGCCGCCTAATTTGCCGGCGAGGGTTCATCGATCCGAAAGCTGAACGGCCTCCTGGATTATTAATAGACCGGTAGAACGTACCATCGCGATTTAAAGGTTAGGGCGGAAAGACCGCTTCCGAAGGTCCGGTTCGAGGTTAGGTCGCCGCGCGCGTTGCCGGGCGATCATGGGAGCGGCCAGTTATTCGACATAACCAAGCTGGAACACCCAGCTGATGCCAGCTGGCCGTTGGTCCGATCGATCGGCAGCGGTATCGGCTGCGTCCCGCACCCTCGCGAGGTCGCGTCGGTAGTGCAGTCGCGCGAGTCGCCGCCAGCCTTACCGGCCGGCGGGCGGCCGAGGAGCGCCGCGCCGCGCCGAAGAGTCCCGAGCTCTCCCGAGGACCTCCGAGCGCGGCTACGTAACGACCGGCGGGCCTTCATAAATCCCGCACTTTATCCCCGGCGCGAGGTTCATTACTGCATCCATTATATTTACGGGGATATCGCGTACGCGCTCTCTCGCGCAGGGAATTCCGTCGGGCGTCCCGACGTCACCAAATTCCTGCGGATCTCCCGAAACCCCGCACACTGGACGCTCAGAAAAATTGCTCGTCTCAACGAAGTCAAGGAAATCCTGCGATCGCGGACTAGAAAAGAAAAGAAAAGAAAAAAAAAGAAGTCACATCGAGGTAACAAAAATTCGACCCAAGTCACCGTCGATTTTTCTTCCCGAGTGAATTCTTTCTTAAAATTATATAAGAAGCAGGCACGTACATTTCTTCCGGTCAGCTGATTTTATTTCTCAGGATAGCCTTTTCCCGATTTAAATAGAAATAAAGTCGAGCCCTTTGAACACAAACAAATCGACTTTGCGCTTTCCAGCCGGCTGCGGAGGTTCCAGTCGCCACGAGGGGGAGGGCAAAGGACTCGTCTCGGTGGAAGGGTTGCTCGCGAGGGTGACATCCCTTCGAAAGGCTCCAAGATGGAGGGAAGCACCTCGCCACCGAGGTTGTACGGCGAAGTAGTACCTCGACGAGAGCCTGAATATTTCAGGACGCAAGGATCGATCCCCGGTCCCGTTTCGCCCTTTCGTCGGTTCGCGATTTCTCCCTTTCTCTCGCCCTTTTCCTCCCCCGCCCCCAAGACGCGGAAAACCCCCTCGGCCCGACTTCCGTTCGGCGTTTTGAAACGCGGCACTCGATGGCGGGCATCGAGGCAGGAAATCTCGGCTTCCTTCCCGCCTCGGCATTGTTTAGCTCCCGGCAATATCCATATTAATTCCCCATTAATTCCGCGGCGATTTCCCATTTGGAAAATTCGCCCGGCTTTTTCCGGCGCGACCGGTGGGGCGACGCCCCTGCGTCGCGGCGTATGAAAATATCCGAGAGCGTCGAACGATCTCTCTCTCTCTCCCTCTCTCTCGCCATCCCCGAAATGGATTCCATGGATTCTCCATCATCCGCCTCTCCATCCGGCCCGGCCGGACCATCCGCGCGTTTCGGCCAGCCGGTGGTCGATATAACCTCCAAAAACGATGCCGACCGTCGCGACGCGCCGCTCCGTTTCCGCTGCACTCCGCCAAATTGAAGGCAGAGGCCCTCTTCCGTCAACCCCGCGTCCCGATATTCCGCGTTGCTTATCATCAAACCGACGTGAAAAAGGGAGGAAAATGGAAATACCGTCCGGGAAAAACCTTCCCCGAGATGATTTCTATTTTTCTTTTTTCTTTCCCCTTTTCAATTATTAGCGGTTATTTCTAAGGCTGAGAAATGTTTTGTATGTCAAATATNATATATATTTTATATAAAATACCCGGGACTCTAGTGGACCGAACAACGGGGTGGAGACGTGGCTTCAGCCGAGCGCTAGTCACCCACGGCGGGACGTTTTACGGGCCGACCCGTCACTTTCTTTTCTCTCGTCGAAAGAAAGAGAGACGCAGAGAGCGACGAGGGGAGCAAGAGAGAGAGGGGGGAGAGAGGGGACCCGCTCGATTGTGTCCGACCGCGAGAACCGAGGTTAGGCTCGAAACGAGCGCGCCGCGCCCCTGAGACGCCTATGGGCAACGGCGCAGCAACGCCACGGGCAACCGAGGGCAACGTCGCGCTTTCGCAACGGTGAGAGGGCCCGCACGCACGTACGCACGCGTTTCGACGCTCCACGGCCGACTGGGGGCACGCAACTCTCTCGGCGCACTTTCGCGCGACGACGAAACGTCGAGTTTCGCGATGGCGGCCGATTTCGGGGTCGTCGAAAAAAAAAAAAGAAAAAAAATTGAAAAAGTGCATAAAATGTTATGAAAAAAAAAAATCGAAGTACTCGCGAGAGGCGACTGCAACCGACGGTCCCGTCGATCAATATATCCCTCGGGATCCTCCACCCGGGAGCGCGAAATTCCCCCATTAAGTGCCAGGGGATAATCGATCGATTAATTATCTCGGCCGGTGTCTCGTTTACCCTCCTTTTTTTATACGCGGTTTAAAGGTAAGGGTAAAAGTAAAATGAAAAAAAAAAAAAGGTGAAGGTAAGAGAAAAAATCCGGAAATCATTTGACCGACCGTGGATGCACTTTGGGGATCCGTCGAGGACGTTTCCTCGTCGCGGGCGATCGAGGCTCCGGACCAACGGGGAGTCTCTCTCTTTCTTGGAGAGGTTTCCGGAAATAAACGGAGCCACCGTTTCTCGGCCTCGGCGGGTATATTAACCGAAGTATTAACCGCGTTTGACGGCGATGTTCGTGTACGTGCGCCGTTCGCGTTTCCTACGTGGAGAATAGAGACCGACTTCTGCGGGGCTTTCACGCGCGGCCCGGAGGAAAGTGTGCAACGGAAACGCAGCGGAGCGAGATCGTCTCCTCGAGTGTCCCTTTATCGTCCAAATATACCGATAGATTGAAATTCATCCGTACCCTATTTGGTGGGAACGCCATTTGGAACAAGGCTCGACCGGAAATAAGAGCGACTGAGAAGAGGAATTTACGGGGCAGGTGTTTTTTCATTTTTTTTTTTTTTTTCCGCAGGTCACAAGTCACCGAATTACGACTTCCGGGGTATTTTGCAAACGAACTCGCTAACCGGAAGTGGACCCAACGGGGAGGGACGCGGAAATTTGCGAAAGGAGGCGCGGCCTCCTCTTCGCGACATCCAGCTACGTGGAATATTAACAAGGCCGCTCGTCGCGGTGCGTTGCACCTGCGTTATCGGATTACCTGCAGCTGCGCCGCGGCGCCTATCGCGTCACGACGCGCGTTCCGCGCCGCCCTCGGATTACGCAGCCGAGCCGCACGCGGATCGCCTGCGTTAGCCTCGGAAAATCGGCCCCGGGCGGCGAGAATCCACGCATGGGGTTTCGGACAGTCGATTGTCTCTCACGATCTCATCCATGGACTCGTACCGAGGAATTGCGGAAAAGCGCGGAAAATTCCAGGCGCGGCATCTCCGCAAAGTGCATCCCCTCGGTATACCATGGACTCGTACCGAGGGATTGCGGAAAAGGTCGGAAAATTCGAGGCGCGGCATCCCCGCAAAGTGCATCCCCTCGGTATACCATGGACAACCCCATGAAATATATTTCGGACAGTCGATTGTCTCTTAACATCTCATCCATGGACTCGTACCGAGGAATCGCGGAAAAGGTCAGAAAATTCCAGGCGCGGCATCCCCGCAAAGTGCATCCCCTCGGTGCACCATGGACACCCCATGAAATATCTATCCACGATGCAGCCGGCACTCTCGTCGAGCAAGGGTCGGTGGAAGGGTTGGCGGCCCCCACGGGGGGTGGGTGGGTGGGTAAAGGCGAGGCTTCATGAAAATGTCGCATTATGAAAATGCATCCGTCAAGTTTAGTGTATTTCACGGCCGTCACGGGGGTGGAGGCGCGGGTGCGGTCTCTCCTTTCTGCCCCGTCCTCGCCTCTTCCGTTCTTCCCTTTTCTCTCCAAATGCCGCCCACTAGTTCGCGTCGAGGAATCTTAAGAGCCCGGAAATATGATTTTCGCCTAATGAGAAATTCCATATACCTTTGTCCACCATCTCGCGCGATGCACGGTTCTGAATTCTTTTTTTTTTTTCTTTTTTTTCTCTCCGTTCCTAATGCCCGCCGTTCTTTCGTGTGATCAACAGTCGAATGCCCAGAAGTATTAGCCACGTCTAACGAGAAATTTCACATACTCCTGTCCGGGATATTTCACGAAGCTCTCGGATTTTAAAATGGCGCCCGGCATCGCGGGGAATACTAATCATCGATCCTTCTCTCCCGTGCACGCGATCGCATTCGCCTCGCGATTCGCTCGCTTCTCCGCGGGCAACAGAGTTGTGCAAAGTCGAGGGTTTCAACCTCTGCTCCCTTCTTCCTCTCCTTCCAGGTCGCACGCCACTCTACGTGTCATTATCCCTGAACGCGAGAGCGAGTGTCATTATCCGTAAACGCGGGTTCGACTCCTGGGGCCTCGCGTGTCCAGGACGTCGATTCGCGGATCGGGAGAGGGAAGAGTCGGTCGAAAACCGCAGGAAAGCCGAGAAAACCGGAGAAACCAAGAAACCAAAGGAAACCGAGTAAACCTGGAACGCGTTTTACCGGGAAATCGGGAAATCCCTGGAAGAGACTCCTCGTTATCCCGCCGACCGCCTCTTACTCTTGAAATGCAAAGATGGATAAAAAATCGGCAAAAGGGTCGCAATTACCATAAAGTCCCCGTACCTTCTGTAAAGAAAGAGGTGAAATACGAGAAAGACCCGACGAGGCGCGTCGCCGCGCCGCGACGCCTGGGGAACGGGTCGCCAGGAGTAAAGTCGAGGAATGGTCAGACAGCGAAGGCCGCGCCGCTCATTTCGAGGCCGGAGACCATTTTCACTTTTTTAACGACTCGCCCCTCCACGTTGCAATTGTTCCTCTCGATGAGAAAAATTCAGAGACACTAGGTACACCGAGGAGTAGAATAGTACGCGTCTCGATAAGGGAAAACAGGGAGAAGTGCTAGATAATTCGAAACTCCGGGTTTCAGGCATCTCTTCGATAAGATAGGTTCAGATATACGCGAGTAGATCGATATGCAAAATAATCGGCGACTTGGATAAGCTCGAGCCGGGAGAGACGTAGAGAGGGAACGGCCGACCGGACGGATGGAAAAGCGTTTTCGGATGAGCGAAAACAGGAAAAAGTGCTAGATAATTCGAAACTCCGGGTTTCGGGCATCTCTTCGATAAGATAGGTTCAGATATACGCGAGTAGATCGATATGCAAAATAATCGGCGACTTGGATAAGCTCGAGCCGGGAGAGACGTAGAGGGGGAACGGCCGACCGGACGGATGGAAAAGCGTTTTCGGATGAGCGAAAACAGGAAAAAGTGCTAGATAATTCGAAACTCCGGGTTTCAGGCATCTCTTCGATAAGATAGGTTCAGATATACGCGAGTAGATCGATATGCAAAATAATCGGCGACTTGGATAAGCTCGAGCCGGGAGAGACGTAGAGGGGGAACGGCCGACCGGACGGATGGAAAAATCGAGCGGCGCGTCGGAGCGGAGGTACAAACGCGTGGACAACCGCGACTCTGCCTAGGAGTAAAAGTATCGGTGCACTTGGCATGCACCGTGCCTATTTCCTCAGGGGCCCCGGGTTCATTGGCTCGGCACGGTGAAATAAAATAATTGCGGCTCTCTCGAAGGCTGCAACGGTATTTTCGCGCGCGCGCGCGCGCATGCGCGCCTCGAAGCCCCGCAACGCCGGCGAACCAAGACAGAGGCCGGAGATGCACCGGCTATTTCTAATCGTTTCCGACATATCCAGGCGATCGACATCATCGGTAAGTTCGTCCTTGGCGACGTCGACTTTAACTCTTGGGGGAAAAAAAAAAAAAAAAAAAAAAGAGAAACAAAAATTTCCTGCAAGACCTCATTTCGGAGTAAATTCGCAAATTCGTTGAATTTAATTAATCTATATTCGTAGATTCACGGGAAAGAAATAATTCCAGGCCGACGACACCGAGGTCCCTCCTCGAAGCGCGATCGTCGTATAAGGGATCGATTAAAAAGTGAATTTGGCGCGATGACGCATGCGCGCTTGCGTGGGCCCCGCGCGCTGCATAATCGCGAGGTCGCGACGCGCGTCGAGTTTCGCGACCATATGCATCTACGTGCACCTGCATGACGTAGTCCCCGTGTGTCGGTATTCCATCCACGTCTACGTGGACCCCGAGGTTCGCCTAGGCTCGTTCCCTATCGATCACGGAGCCTAAGGATTCCCGGGGCAGTCGACGCCTCGGGAAGAAATGACCGATTCGCGCCATCCCTCGAATAATCGCCGATCGACGGACGCGCGCAAAAGGTCGGGGTAAAATGAAATCCGAGATTACGGGCCGGCAGGACCGAGTGGCAACGGCGATTGCAACCGCGTTCCTGGTCATTCTTTTCCCTCGACTTGTAATATGCGTATCAATATGCACCACTCGGCGGTTGTAACGCGCACAGGAAGCTGATTCATCCGCGACGACGGAAAGGACAAGTTCACGCCTTATGCGTGAAGCATAAATAAGGCCCCTCGAACGATTAAAGGTGATGTGAAAGTGGCATCGAAGAGATTTCCTTCATAAAACTTTTCTCCCAGCTCGGTTTGCCGGATAGTCTGAAACTTTACAACGTGAACAGGGAGACCACAGGGAAGGTCCTGAAACTCATGAGATTTCAATTCCCTTCAAATTTCTTTATAGGTATTTTAAAAATAATTGATAAAAAAATGAAATTTCCCGTATACACGTTTCAAAGTATGAAACGATTTGAGACACCCAGGTAGCAGAAAGGTTTTATGTACGATTGAGCTTTCGGATGCCACTATCACATCCCCTTAACCCTTTGAACAGGGAGCCATTTCGACATATGGGCGAAATTCGTCTGACCGTGCAGGCAATATTGGACCTTACGTCGGGCGCCTTAGTAGCCCAAGGGTTAAGGGGGTGATAAAGGCGAGAGGCGGAAAAAAGCTCGGGGAAAATCTCTGAGAAGCTCGAAACTGTAGGAAGCGACAATCAGAGAGAAAGTTCGACTTCCGGCATAGTAGAGCGGTACGGAGGTTAGAAAGAGACGCCTGAAGGGGGGAGAGAGAGAGATCGGGCCCACGTCGCAGGCCCGATACCTTTCCCGGTCCTTTCTCCGTGCTCTGGAGTCGTCCGAGTGCGAGATAGCTGGGAGGTGGCTAACCTAAACTATCCTGTACATGTGCGGTACCGAGGCTCGCTCTATAGTTATCGCCGTCGTTGCGGCGCTGCGGCCGCTGCAGCGCGTCGAGAGGAGGGGTCAGAGAAGGAGAGAGAGGGAGAGAGATAGAGAGACGCGAGACGACTACGCCGAACGTCGGATGCGGCACGAGGGAGGAAAATTCCCGAACGACCGATGCACTTGGCGAGGAAACGGGCCACTGGAATGCCCGACGCTCCTCTTCCTCCCCCTCAGAGATTTACAATACGAACTTTCGGAAGGGGGAGGAGGAGGAGGTGGAGGAAAGAAACTCGGCGGCCAAACCCAGGTTGGAGTCAACGGTTAACGGAAACTCGGACGATCATGGCGGACGGGATGGAGAAAACGCCTCTCGGCTTTCTAGAACGTTCCCCGGCGAGGTCGGGAGGGAAGGTGGGTGGGTTACCGCGAGTCACGGGAGAAGGTCGGCTCGTCGTTATTACGTGACGCCGTTGCGCAACGGCGACGCGGCACGTGAGCCAGCTCCGATCCAGAGGCCCGTTTCCGGCGTCCATGTGAAGGGGGGAAAAAAAAAGGAAAAAAAAAATATACATATATAAAAGTGGAAAAGATCCGATTTTAACCCTAGCTCGACCTCCCGCCGAAGGACGCACCTGCAGAACCGACTTCCGCTAGGTCGGAAGTGCAGGACGCCGGGGATTCGGCGAGTTAAAATTAGCTCCTTCGGGTCCCGCGAGCCACCGAGGAAGGAGGAGAGGGAAGAGGAGCTGCTCCTTCCGCCGCGTGCGGCGGTTCCGCGCAAACGAGCGCAAAGTTGCAGCAGCGATTGGCGCGCGTCTTCGACGGGAGCGAGCGGGAGAAGGAGAGGTCTCGGGACAAGTAGAGGAGAAAGAGAGAGATAGAGAGGGACGCGAGGGGGAGCGGGAGAGAAGGAGAAAGGGAGGGAGGAGCACAGTGGCGTGGTCACTTGTTGCGATCCTGTTAGTTCACCTCTCCCGGGTTGGCCGCGTCCTCTCGCTTCTCCTCTGTATATATATTTCCCTCTCTCTCGTCCGCGTAGTCGCGCGAAGCCGGATTAGGCATGGCGGGCGGGGAAAAATCCGCGTGGGCGAGAGGTACGCAGAAGCGACGAGGACGGTGGATTACGGCCGACATGCACGTAATCGCTAAGTGGCCGGAGTATCCATTTGCGATCATCCTCGGTAGTATAGTGGTCGGTATCCAAAGAATAACTCGTCTTATCGTCTAAGATCATCCTCGGTAGTATAGTGGTCGGTATCCAAAGAATAACTCATCTTATCGTCTAAGTTTCCGTAGGTAGCGGTGGTCGGTCGCCGCTCAGCTGGCAGCTTCCTCCAGGAGGAGGAATTTTTAGGTTAGGGACGTCGATCGCGCCCGCCGCCGTCGGAAGCGGGAAGAGGAAGCGCGACTCGAGGTAACGGCCGGGCACGGTCTGTAAATCGCGGAGGCGCCCAGCGAATGGGAGAGCCCGCGGACAATGCCACCTGACCGTCTCCCCGAGACCGAGACGGCGGTATTGTTAAACAAAAGCGAATCGGCGATAAAGCTCCGCCACCCGTGGCCGCGTCACTCGGGCCGGCGCGATTACCGCCCGAGCCGAGCGCGCCCTGCCTTACCGGCCGTTAACCGGCGTCGCCATTGTATTCAAAATAGTCGATATCGCGCGCGCGAGGCGACAACCGCTCGGAGGTGCGGGAACGAGGGCGCCACCGGACCAAGTCTCGTTCCCACGTGATCCCCCTCGAGGCGCGAGCTCGACTAACGGCTAAGAAAACCGTCGGAGCCGCCTCAAAAGGGAAAAGAAATAAAAACAAAAATAAAATAAAAAAAAAAGATAGAGAAAAGATAGGCGCATCGGGGGGAAAATGCAGATGCAGCGTCAACGGTGCTTCCGTATCCCTCTCCGGGGCGATATCACCGCGTGTAGGGCTTTAGCATAGACAAACAGAGGCACGAGGGGGAGGGACGCTAGCGTTTCCCGCGCGGTGGCCGGATCCTCGGCAATATCAACGGGCCGGTTCTTTGTGGGTCCCCGTTATCGCCCGGCGAGGTGATATATATCCCGGGCCCTCCACAAAGGTGGACAAACCGGGAGCGCCGTTTAGCGGCTCGCTTCGAATTATTCCCCGTGTCTTCGAGCCGGGGTCAAAGTTCGCCGGCGGGCTCCGCCGGAGTCACTCTCGCCGTCTCTTTCCCTCCCTCCGGGGAAAGGGAGAGGGGAGCCGGAAAGGGGGATTATTAACGGAGTAGATTCGCGACCGACTCCACCGGCGGCCATATTGCGTCCGGCCCTAGGCCGCGCATCGGAGCGTCGAATGACCGGTACCGATAATTTACGATTATCGATCCGCGGCCCGAGCGGCGCTCAAATTTGCTAATTACGCAATAATTAAACGGCCTACATCGGGGAAACCACGGGGTCCCTCCCTACAGGGCACAACGGCCCAACCATGAGACGGCGCATCAAGAATCCTTAAAAATAACCCCGACGGATCCCAAAATCCCCCAAGAGCTCCCCGGTATAACCTAAAAATCGAATACAAAATCGTCCTCCCAGTCCATAAAACACCGCCTCGCTCGTAACCACTGCCACGTCGCGCGCGTGCGCGCGCGAGAGAGAGAGAGAGAGAGAGAGTGCGCACGTACCTACTCTCGCGCGTTATGCGTGGCCAAAGTCGCGCAATACGTAACGGCGCGGCGGTGTTGCCGTCGGTGCGTAATCGCTGTCGCACTTGCGCCCGTCGGTGCCACAGAGCTCGCATCGAGGGGAGGGGGAGAAGCGAAAGGTCGAGAGGTTAGGTTAGACCGGCGCGCTCCACCTGCGCGCCACTCGGCGGCGGCGACGGTCAAATATTGACACGTCGATCTTCGCTCGGCTGCATAATTCATGCCGAGCGCCGCCGTCGAGATTCGCGCTCCCGCGGAAAAGTAGATCGTCCGCGATCGCCGAAGGCGATCTGCTCGATCGATCGGACGCACCGCGGAGAAGGGATTACCTTCGGAAGCCTCGGGAGCAAAGTCGGTTTCCCGTGTCCGCTGCCATTGTGAAGAGTGGGGAGAGAGAGAGAGAAAGAGAGAGAGATAGAGAGGCAAGGGTCGTCCAAGGGAGAGGGTCGGCAGCGAACTGGCGTGCGGGCGCCGCGTCGCGGTGGTGTCATCTCTCGGCGCGCCGGCGGAGCGCCTCTCCCCTCCCCTCCCTGCGTCGGTGAGTTTCCGCTCGGGCGCGTCCCGGCCCCTCCACGCGCGTGCGCGCGGCCCCTCCCCTCGCGCGCCCCCACCCCAGGCACTCGAGCGGTATTTCAACGAGTGTCCACTCGGGGCGCGAGGGACGGGGCGCATGAGCGCGCCGGACGGGGCACGGGGAGGAAGGGGCGGGGGGAGGGGAGAACAGAGATACTGCTCCACAACGCCGTCTTGCTCTCCTGCCTCTTCGTTCACGGTCACACCCGCAGCGGTGCTCATCCCGCTCGGAGTGGGTCCAAGCCTCGCGATTTCGAGTTCGAGGGGTTAAAACGAGCACCTAACCTCGACCAATGGACTGGACATTGGACAACGAGGGGTAAGAAAAAAAAAAAGAAGAAAATAAAGGGTTTCACCCGAATTCTCTCCCCTCAGCCAAGGGGGAGTGAAGGGGAAATTTTAAGGGAATCTTACTTCACGGGGTAAGCTATATGGAATCGTGTCGTGGGAGTCGGAGATATGTGTATGGATTTCGGTGGAGGAGATATTCGGGTATACCAGGGCGCCGCGTATTGAGCGTCACTGAGGGTACAGTATCGGACCGGCTCCACCTAGCATAGGGTGAACGGGTCGGAGGCCGTTGGTTCCTCATAGAGTCGCTCTCTTCTTATTATTATTACACGAACTCTCACCACGCCGCCGGCAGCGCCATGCGGCGTTGCATCGGCGGCGCATGCGCGCGGCCGACGGGCCGAGGGGAGGGCGGCTCGCGCGCGCGCCAGGGAAGGGCAAAACAGGTTGACTCGCGCGCGAGGCATCATGCTCGGCCGGGTGGTGGGGGCCGGTGGGGAAGGGAGGCTTCTCGGGGTGGGGGAGACGGGCGGAGGGGAGGGGAGGGGGGCGGGAGGACGGGCGACACGAGGTTGCCGCACTTAGTTGCTTACCGCGGATTACCATTATCATTATTCCTACTTGTCAGGCGAGCGAGTCGGCGCGCACCGAGCGCCGCGCCGCGACTGACGGCTCTATATCGAGCCGATCGCGCGCGTAGCGGATTGGTCGGCCGCGCGGTCACGCGTCTTCCGCAAAATCACGGTTACTGCCGCGAGAAGGAGAGAGAGAGAGATGTTGGACACGGGAGTCCGGCACTCTTAAGGGGGCCTCGCAGTTGCCGAGCGCGGTCGCTAGGTGGCGACCTTGTTGCGGGACCGAGCCGAGAGGCTAGGCGCTTCCTCTCCGCCCGGGGAGAACGACCGCGCGGATTCCCGTTCGAGGTGGAGCGAGCGCGCCGGAGAGAGAGAAAGAGGGGGAGAGGGAGAGGGGAAGGTCGGAAAGCACCCTTTCCCGAGGTGGCCGCGCGGAACGCGCGGCACGCCGACCCCTCCCTTCCCACGCGACGGAAATAACCTCCGCGTAAACGGACCGACGGCCCGGAGAGAGAGAGAGAGAGAGAGAGTTTCAAAGTCGCCCCGGAGTTTTCCTCGACGTAGACCCTCCTCCTGACGGCGGACTTCCCCAACTTAGCCGTGGAACTTTTTAGGAACTTCCCCGCCAGGAGTACTTACTGGCCGCGGTGGAGGGTACGACCTCCTTCTTCCGAAACCCCGACGTAGGTTAGGTTCCAAGGGGGCGAGATCGAGAGGTTATGTTCGACCGTGACCGAGATAGTCGGCTGGGGCGGTGGAAGGTGGAGGAGGGAATTTTCGGGATCCGGGGAGAGACAGAAGAAGGGAGCAATGGAACGGGAGGAAGGAGAAAGTTTCCCGAAACCACCCCCCCGAGGGCCTCCGTGGGAATAGCCGCGAGGAGAGGCGCGGCGCGTCCCGCGTAAAAAAAAGAAAATAAAAAGAAATCAAGAGGATAGTTATACCCAGAGGGTCCAACTTTACGTCTCCCCTAGATTTCCTAGGCGACCCTCGGGGTGTCCGCCGCCACCCTCCCCGTGGAGGAAAACGAGCCATCTGGCGGTCCCTTCCTCTTCCCAATCGGAGCACCCTCTCCAGTCGCTCCGCGAGATACTCTTCCCTTTTCTGTCTTTTTCTTTCCATCCCGAGATAGATCCCGTGACCCGCAATTCGCGTCACGAGGCCGTCGAGTACCGATCGGGAGCGTCGCTTATCGTAGCGAATTCGTCGGCCCTCGCGAGCCGATAGATACGCCGAGCCGCAAATAGCGCGCGCAGTTCGGCGTCCCTCCCTCGCCTTTGGCGCAGGTGGCGCCACCTCGCGGGGGCGTCGCCGAAGGTCCCGGGAGCGGAGGAGACGTCGCGCGGCAGAGCGGCGGACGGAATCGAGGCGCGTCGCGCATCTGGGTCGAGACGCCTCTCGTCGAGCTCTCCTCCGGAGACTTTCACCGCCGGGTTTACGCGCCGACTTGCTACATTGTTGCGACCCGCGGCTGTCCCCTTCCCTCCACCTTCGGTCCGCATACCACGGTCCATTTTGTCTTTCTTCAAGAATACGCGCACGCGTCGTGCACCCTGCCGCTCGGCGCGTCCCGAGAGCCGTGAAAACGGCATAAGTGAATTTCTCTCGCTTTTCCCATTTTCGTCGTTCCTAACCTCTCCGTGGAAGTGAACAATGGTCATCTGGACTTACGTCGTCGCGACCCGCGGTCGTCCCTCCACCTCTAGAGCCTATATACTCCTTGGTCATTTTTTTATTATTTTTATTTTTTTTTCCCAAGAATACGCAAACTCAGGGAATTACCTGGACGGATCCTCCGACTTACGAACCTGGTTTACCCTTACCTCCGATTCTAACCTCTTCGTGGAGGGGAGCAATGGCCGCGCGCGAGGATATCGCTTCTCCTCCGCCCTTTTCGCCTCGGTTTTCTCCTGCCCGAGGCGAAGCCGCCATAAAGAAGAGAGCCGTTAACCGTCGACCGAGGGATAAGTAAGGATCTCGTCGCGGGTGGTCTCGCCTCGTCGCCGGAGTCCGAGGCGACACCCTCGTCGATGGTCCTCCGGTCGTCCGTCCTCCTTCCTCGGGCGCTCCCGCCTTCGCTCCTTCTCTCTCGCTCTCGGCCGATGGGGCGACCGCTAACCTCCGCCGCTCGCTCCCTCTCCCTTCCACTCCCTGCCGCGCCGCGCGCTCTCTCTCGCTTCCGCCCCGCTAACGACGCCCGGCCCCGCCGGTAAACTCGCGCGCCGAGTTACCGACGGCCCCGCGCGAGTTACGAGGAAAAACGAAGTCGCGAGATGCACCTCGAGGACGAGGCCAAGTGGAGGGACCGAGACGGTGACGCGACCAGTCGATATCGCGTATATGCTTCGATTACGCGAACTCGAGGACATCGCCGATCCGAGTTTCGCGTCGACATATCTCGGTAGCGCGACAACAATTCCCGACCGTATTCGCAGGACAAAATTAATGCCAAATCGGTATTTCCTCCCTGGACCCTGGAATTAAAATTAATAAAATCGAGGATTATCTAAGTGATTCGTAGATCGAGAGATCTTAGTTAAGAAAATTTCATATTAATCGCGATTGACATGAAATTTCACAATTTTTGTGGAAAATCGGCCTTACGAGGGAACCATAATCCGACTTCGTCGTGGCATCCTGGGGTCGTCCGATACCCCCGGATACCTCGGCGATGTGTACACGAGGGTAATCGTTTAATCGTCGCCATCTCGATTGAGCCGATCTAGCCGATCGATCCGATCGACCATAGTCGCCGATAGGATCTGCGAGGAGCCCAGGACCCCCCGCGGTTCCCCGGGCCGTCTCCAAGAGGACAAAGTGGGTCTGCACCGGCGGACGTATTTATCGACCGGGCCCTTCGTGGCTCGACTCGCCATTAGCTTTACAGAGTCCCCTGGACATTCCCAATTGCCCAAGTACTCAAGAAATGTCTCTCTGCTTGGTTACATTTTCTTTTCCTCTCTCCAGAGTAACGTGATAACGCGATATCATAATATTAATTCATCCCATCGCGGGTCAATTTCGACGCTTTCGAGGCGCAGGCCCAAGTAAGGACGGCGGAAGGATTAATAAACGCTAATTGTATCAACGAGGGCCCCGAAGTAAGGGCCCCCCTTAATAAACAATATTTAAATATATTCGCTCTAGAGGATAATATTCGATAGATCGATTTATGCCGACGCTTCCACCGATCGATCGATTTATACCGATACCTCCGATCGAGTCCAAGAGTCACCCTCCTCCGGGAACGAGGTCGGGATGTTACGTCACTAGTGCGAGCGCGTCCGCGAGATAAGACGCGGAATTACGGAGACGCGCGGCCGTGATAACGTTATCACCACTCGCTCCGGCGGCGCGAGCGGACCCGATTCGTGGAGCTTCGATATATCCTGGCGATGCTTTCCCTTCAAGATCGACGCGACATATTTTCATTTAATAGCGATTTCTTCCCCAAGACCGAATCCAAGATGGCGGCGACGGCGGCCATGTTGGTTAGCGAGCGGCAACCAATTACGGCGAATTACCGGACCCGATTCGCGGAGCTTCGATATATCCTGGCGATGCCTTCCTTTCAAGATCGACGCAACCTATTCGTCTCGAAAAGCGACGGGACATATTTTCATTTAATAGCGATTTCTTCCCCAAGACCGTATCCAAGATGGCGGCGACGGCGGCCATGTTGGTTAGCGAGCGGCAGTCAATTACGGCGAATTAGCGCGCCCGATGACGGTAAACAGGTGCCGCGATATGATCATTAGCAACCCGGACGGTTACGTAGCGGTTAATAAGCCGCGGTTTAAGAGTCTCGCGGGCTTATTAATCCCATTGGGGTTAGCGTTAACGAGACCGGCACCCGCGGGAACCGTCCTCGCGTTTCCCGAGGCATTAAGGTGGCATCCAAGTGGTATCGACCATTCGTACTCGTCTTCAAAATGAACAATCGTTTAAGGGGTTTTGTTTATAAAACATTTCTCTCAACTTGATTTGCCGAATAATTAGAAACTCTACAACGTGACTAGGGAGACTATAAGGGAGGTCCCGAAACTCATGAAATTTCAAATTTCTTTATAGGTATTTTAAAATTAGTATATAAAAAAATTAAATATCGCGAGTCTCAGGACCTACCTTGGGGTCTCCGTATTCACGTTTTAAAGTATGAAACGATTTGAGACACCCAGTTCTATGAAAAGTTTTATGAACGATGCCACTTTGACATCCCCTTAAGGCCGCGAGGAATAGATCAGAGATATTCGCCGAGGGGTAGGACGCGGAATTAATTCCAGGACCTCGCGGACGCGTTTCCCGTGAGGATGGACGAAACGGAAATAGGGGACGTCGGGCTCGGCCAATGGTAACGCGGTAATGACCACTTAGCCATAGATTGTGTACAAGACGCGATAAAAAGGACTGTTTAACACGCCTCTTAGTGGACGCGCCGCTCGGCTCGCTAATGCCAAAGATATTTTCCCGTTTTTGCCGTCGTACCTCTTCCCCCGTTCCCCAGGGCCGCTCCCCAGGTTCCACGGGGAGTCCGTCTTCGTCGCTCCCCCTTTCCCTCCCTCTCGGGAGAGGTGCCGTACCCGTGAGAGCGAGAGAGACCGCGAGAGAGCTCGGCGAGATTCCTTCGGTGGCTGGCCTCTTTGAAATAAGATTACGAGCGAGCCGTAATGACGAGGAGGAAGAAAATAGCAGAGAAAGGAGGAGGGAGAGAGAGAGGGGGGCCAGGACCTCGGGATCGCCGAGGATTCTCGAGCCGCGGAGCCGACGTCGATCCTGCGCTTTCCCTCGCGCTCGCGTTTCGCCCCGGAAATTCCTGCGGACCGATGCCGCGCTCTTTTGCGCGTACAAAAAATACCCCCCAGATCCTTAACAACCCCTCTTTTCGGGAAAAATAATCCAGGAGAAAGTGGAGCGATCCCCCGCGCTCTAAAAAAAAAAAAAAACCCCGAGACCCTTTGCGGGGCCTCTTTAAGGAAGACAACCGCGCGCGCCTTTGTGCGTTGAAAAAAAAATTCATTTCAAGGTACCTTTTCATTGTCCCTTTTTTCCCCCAGGGGATTTAGGGAGGAAGGTCCTCCGAGTAAAATGAACGTATATGAAACGAGGAAACGTATTAATTAATTCCGAGGATTGCACTTCAATCCGTTTCTTCGGAATTGTGACAATTTACTCGACTTTATCCTCGACGAATTAACAAAGTATTCCCTTGGGTGGATATATTTTTTTCTTTTTTGTCTTATATATACGTATTTTTCATACGCGCGTACCCCAAGTGAAAAAAGAAAAAAAAATCCACCCAAGGGAATACTTTGTTAATACGTCGAGGATAAAGTCGAATAAATTGTCACAATTCCGAAGAAACGAATGAGTTTAAGTACAATCCTCGGAATTGATTAATATATGTATATACGTATGTTTGTATGTATGTTTAAGGACACCTCGCAGGATCGCTCGTATCGGGGCCCGGTTCGCGACGTGCCAGGTCCCCGGGGGCCCGGGTGGGTCGGCGTCGGTGAGCGATAACCTCGTAAAGGCTGCATCCGTACTCTATGGCCGTGGGGAGCGGGCGGAGTTGCAGGACCCCGCCGAGGGAAAGGATCAACAACCTGCGGCCGACTCATCCCGGGATCGGCGGAATCCTCGCCGAGGGGCGGGGAGGTAGAGCCCGCCGACAAACCCGCCGTCGAGCGGCGCTCACTCGGCCGCCGGCCGTCCGCTAGGAATCTACCTGACTCGGCATAACGGTCGCGAGGAACGCCCGGGAGACCATTATCCTCCCCCTAACCTCTTCCCCCCCCCCCCGACTAACCTCGTCCTAACCTCGCGATCCCGCGACTCGCCGAGTTGCGAGGAAAATCGTTCCCCCTGTTACTGGTACTACTCCGAGAAAAAAAAAAAATCTCGAGCAAAATACGTTCAATTAGGTATTTAAATATTTCTTTGGTTCGATATATGTATTTTTTTTTTCTTCTCGACGCCCAAACAGGACACGAGGGAAGATCAGAGATGATCGTAATGTGGAATACAATTCTGAGACGAGCGAGTCCTCTCGGAGCGATGTTTCTCTCGGTTCTCCGTCACCGCCGAGTAGCGGCCTCTCTCTCTCGCCTGCGGTCTCGCGGCGCGCCCCCTCTCCCTCGCACTCACGGTGCTCCCGTTCCCGGCGATATGCGGGTCGCTTTCGAGCGGCGACAAACTAGGAGAGGCAGTCGCTCGGCGTGACTAGAAAGTCCTAATTCCGACCTTTCACGGGGACCGCCCGACCTCGGCTGGTCGAGGACGAGGAATGCTCCCGACAGGGCCCCGGCCGATCGTCCAGGGGACGACGTCGTCCCTCTTTCCCCCGTCCTCCCCTTCCGGGTCGCGAATCACCGTTCGGCGAAACGGGCCGCGCAAATAGCCGGGATATATAGGGCAACCGTGACTCCCTTTTCGGCCACACCGGGGCATTATTCACCGGCTAATATTAGAGCAAGCCGAGGTACGCTCGAGAGCCGCATTTTTACCCTTCGCCCCGGAGGAAAAGAACCTCGAAGATGAGGCGCCCGTCCCCTCGAAAGTCGCGCGTCGCAACGGCGAGCTGCGCGACCGGTCGCCTCCTTCGCTTGAGACATGAAATACGTAAAAAAAAGGAAAAAAAATTCATTAATAAGCATTATAAACGGAAGCAGGGAAAGAACGTGTAATAAAGCGTGTTCCCGGTTTATTTAGCACCGAGTTCCCAACCTCCGTTCCCCTTTGAAGCACCCTGACCTAACCTAACCCCCCGAACGAATATGCGCGGCCATTCTCGAGGTTCCCCTTCTGATTACAGTAATCCAGGGCATCGTCCATTTCCCTCGATCGTCGGGAGGAAGTCGCCAAGGTCGGGATCGCGCATCCTCGGAAAATATCGGCGGGGTCGCCGAGGTGCACCACTCCTAGGGGAAGTTAATTCCCATCATGTACATTGTTAGGCATAAATGAGTTTCCCAGGTATTTTCACGTATCCGTACTAAATAAAAAATGAAATAAAATAAAAAAGTGCAATCGGACGATTCGTTCAGGGAAAGAGATTTTCTTTTTCTTTCCTGGGCGCAAGATCAGGATGCATTCATCTCTGCCAGGATGCACCTGGCAGGGGTCTCGATTCGAAACCGCTCGTTTCGAGGGGGGTAGGGAAGGGACGAGGGTCTTTCCGTTCCCTTCGAGCATCGGAAATCCCTAGGGCACGAGTTCCTCTGGGATTTCTAGGGAGCCTCGGGTTGAGAACCCTATCACACGGACCGACGTTTGCGGCAAGATTAATATCGTCCGTCGAGTACTGTCGGGGCGACGCGCGTCGACCGTCAGCTGTCGTCGGACAGGGTCCGCGCGCCGCGTCGCGTCGGCGACCTTCCCGGTTGTCTTCGCTCTCGGTACGCGCTAATTAAATGCCGTAACTCCTCGAGATAATACGTAATACGACGTGTCACCCAGCCGTGATCTAGCCCGCCCTGCATCGGGTCTTTCATCCCTCCGAATGAAACGCTACTCCTAATGTGACGCGAAAGTGGCGTCAAAGATCTCTCGTTTATGAAACTTGCCTCGAAACCAGGTCTTCCGAGTCATTAAAAACCCAACCACGTGAGCATGGAGGCGGTGCGTTAACGTTCCCCGAAACGAATTTTCCGGCGCATTGGGTCGAGGTGGATTTCCTTCTCATTTTTATTTTTTTTCCATTTTTTTTTCATCTTTCCCTCCAACTTTGTATTTGGCTCGCACGCGAGCTCGTCGTAGGAAGAGTCAAAATGAGATGAAAGAAGAGATAAAAATAAAAAAAAAATAGTTGCGACGTTTCTTAAGGGGGTTGACGTTGACACGGAAGCGAGGAAGAGCCGGACGGTCACGTGACCGCGAGCGATGCATTTGACGCGGCGCTCAGTGGGACCTGTTGCCGACCCCGCGGCGCGGCGCGATCTCCGGGAGAAACCTTCTCCCTTCGCGGACAAAGACTTTCACCTAAACGGGACCGACCGAGACTCTAGCCGCGATATATCTCTCTCTCTCTCGACAACGGTCGACTTTTTCCCGGACAATCCCGTTCGAGCGACCGTTTCGGAGAGCTTACACCGACGGAAATAAATTTCCTCTTGCTATCAGTCATATCGCTCGCATAGATTTTCCTATTCGTTGAAAGCAATTGTCTTTTGCAATTATTCACGACTTATAGAACAATATACGAGTCTATGATATATATATTTTTTTTATACATCGGTCAATTAATTTCTGTCCTCAGCGCAGAATCCTAGAGTATAGGGGTCGGCCATCTTGGATCTCCGGATCCGATCGAGAATCCTCGAAGATGCAGTTTCGAGAATCGCCGAGTCCCGCGGAATCGACACCTGGAGGTGTCCAGTTACCCGGGTCGCGAGGGGGCGGCGGCAGGAAGGGGGGCAAAAAAAGGAGACGGAAGAAAAAGATAAAAAAAAAAAGAGAGGAGGGAAAAAATCCTCCGAGAGGATCCGAGTGACGGGACGCGTCCTCTCCCCCTTCCTCGCTCCACGTAGGTGCCGGGACGCGGAGGTGGAGGAGCCGCGCGTTGAGGTTAGGTCCCCGCTCGCCGTTGCGCGCGCACGCCCCGCAATAACCGTTCACTCTTTGTCCCCTCAGCTGCCTCCTGGGGGCAGAGGTTCTCATCTGCCTCACGTTTCCTCCCATAACCTCTGACCTATGCTCTCTCCTGGACATCCCCTAACCCCTCCATATTTACCTCATACGCTCTGGATAAATTATCTCACACCTCCTGGGGGTCATCTCGCGCCTACGCGTCCACCTCCACGTTAAAGATCCAAGGGAATATTAAAAATTAAATCCCCGTAGGTCGTTACACCTCGTCTTAGTTTCGTCGCAATCGGAAGCTGAACGTAGGATCTAGGGGAATGCGGGCGTCCGGTCCAGGGGAAAGTGAAAAAGTGGCTCGCGCCGACCCGCCCGCGGAGTGAATGGCGGGCCCTCTCTCCGTCTCTCTCGCGCCGGCTACGCTACGACTTTCGGAGCGCGGTACCGCGCATGCGCGCGCGCCCGTTCATTCACGAGCGAGGGAACGAAGGAAGGCGCGCGCATGCGCGACCCGCGCGGTCGCGTCAATAGGACCATCTCGTCCCTCCGTATCTTCGCGCTTAACGAAGCCCCCGATTTAAAATAAATCCACCGTAGAATCGATCTCCTCGTACTCTCCGCACATTCCGAGTAAACCGTCGAGCTCTCACTCCCCGAGATTTAAATAAATCCTATTTACAATAAATCGCATTTCGGTGAGAAATAATAGGCGGAAAAAAAAATTTCAATTTCCGTACAATTTAATCCCGGCTTTTACAATTGCGAATCATTGCGGGACCCTCGATGCGTGCCGAGGAATAAAAAATACGTAGACCCCCCCCCTGAATGACCGGGATGAATTAAAAAAAAAAAAAAACAGGTACGGAAGGTAAGGATAAATAAACCGGGGAAAAATGCAAGATGACCAATCTGCATATCGAGTTCCAAGCAAGGGGGCGAGATCGACCTTGAAACTCGTTTTCGCAAAGAGTGGCTCCACCAGGAGGGGAGGACCGGATCGAGGGGGGCGCCTCCTCGGTATTTACGAATTGCCCGGCAAGGATATACCGTTAATGGACCGCGAGGATCGAGCTGGAAGAGAGATCAAGAGTGATCGAAGATTTTTTTTTTTTTGCCACGGTTTAGGGTTCCGGCAGCGGCTTGTACCACTAAGACCAAGTAACCCACCTACAAGAAGAGGCTCTCGCGAAATGTTCCTGGAGAAATAAGTTTCAGAAAATGTAAAAAAAAAAAAATAGAAAAAAATAATCTCGTAAGGAACCAATAAATCCGGATTTTATTCTCGATACCACGTAATATCTTGATAAATAGGATACGAGATATCATCGATTTCTTGCTTTTCCACGCCTACCGGGAGTAACCCTTTACCTGCGCACCTAACCTCGATTACGCCCGAGAGCACGGTGGTCCTCTTTCGCCCTACAGACTGTCCCCTCCTCGAAAGTCTGGCGTATACGCCATGAATCGCGAGCGAAGAATGCGAGGGGTAAACGGATCCAACATGGTCCCGAAAAAAAGGGGGGTAGGGGATGGGGGTTGAGCACCGCTCGAAGCGGCCAGCTGTGGGTCCCCTAGGGAGGCGCAACAGGGTCGCGCGTAGGTAGGTTAGGTACGGACGCGCGGCCCCGCCCAGAGAGTGTATTAGACAGAGCGGAAGGTCCCATAAGACCGCAATGGATTTTTGCGTATAAGGTCTTCAGCGCTCGTGGGTGGTGATACACATTAAATACCCCCCACCCCATCGCGGTGCCTAATCCAGCGGGAAATTTTACTTTGAAATTTGACGACGCCGGGCACGCCCGGACCCCTCCGTACCAATTGGCGACACCTCCGGATCTACAACTCGAACATCCCGTCATGCCCTACATAGCCTATTTCGCCATTACCGACGGAAACTTCCTGTACTATTTTTTTCCTTTTTTTTCCCCCCACCGAACAGGAAAGACGAGAGAACGACGTCGGGCACGTCTCGTCCAGAAAATAAACAGAAAAAAAAAAAAGGGAAGACGCGAGCGCGTAACGTCCATCCAGACATGACCGGGAGGGTCAGACCCATCCAATCGGGACGTGACCGGCGACCTAAATCACCGCTCTTCCACCTCGTCGTTATCCCCTAAAAATCTCCAATTTTTCTCGGATTTCCTCGGTGCCAAGCTTAAAGTTTCACCGGCTCGTAGAGGAATAAACAACGCGTGGTCGGATGCAGGTCGAAGAATGGCGTCTTGGGTGGGCCCCCGGTGAGACGTCGCCCCTGCGAGACACCTCACCGGCGGTGAGAGAAGCTTGAGAGCGGGACGAGCGAGACGGAGCGAGTCGCCGTAGCATGCGACAGAGAGAGAGGAGAATATCATCCCGGTCGGGGCGGGCGCATAAAGTGCGCCGACATTTTTTACGAGCCCGCCGCCGGCGGGGTGAAACATTCCGCGGGAGTGACGCACACGCGGGGGGAGGGGGGGAAGGGGTAGGGAACGAGTCTAGGGCGTCGCGACGCCCTTAGGCGGCCATTTAACCCGCGGGTGCGAGGTCTCCTCCCTTTCCAAATAATCGACGTCGCCCACGAAGGAGTCCTTCCTCCTCGAGCGCTCGAGAACCACTGGGTCAGATGACCCGCCGACCGGCTGAGAACCGCCGAGGGCTGCGGGCCAATCGGCGCGCGCGCGGCATGCAAATTGCGCGCGCACGCGCGGAGGCCCACCCGCCCCCCTCCTACCCCGCGCCGCAGCCGCCGTCCCGACTCGCCCAAGGTGAGCCGACCCATTTTGCGCGCGGACCTCGAGGAGCGCGGATGCGCGCGGAGGGAGGGAGTGATGGAGGGAGGGAGGAGAGTACCTCCGGTACGTCCGTCAACTCCGACGCTGCACCCGGGAACGTGAACTAGGCAACAAGAAGTGTTCCTAACCCCTCCACCTTCGCCGTACGCATTTTCCAATTTTTTTTTTTTTTTCATTCGCCACATTTTTTCATCATGAACACGTTCAATGAACTATCATATCCTGGGAATAAATATACATGGGCGTAGAGTTTACTTCCGACTAACGACGATTTATCCGAGATCAGATAATAATTCCTTGATTCGAGTTTCACTCTCGGCGTGTAAGGTTATCATTCCCAGGACTTTCCGTATTTCCAGATCGAGGGTTCCTTAGAAGAAAATGAGCCGAAACATCTAAAAGGTACATCCCGTCGAGTTCCATTTCATCGCGTGACCCTCCCGCTCGAAGCTGCACCTCGCGCCAAGTGCACTTGCGAGAGTACCTCTTCTAGACATGCCCCTCGATCGAAGGCAGGGGGGGGGAGGGGGAAAGTCTGCCTTTTAAATTGTCCTACTTGAGCGGATAAAAGTCGGCCCGACGACGCATCGTCGCGGGTCCTATGCGTGGCGGAACGACGTCGCGTGTGCGTGCAATTACACGTACCTAGGACATACACGGGGAGGTCCGGTGGGAGAGACACCGGCTACGCCTTCTTTCCTTCCCATGTCCCCCCCCGTGCGGCGAGAACGCGCGATCCCGGCCGCGTCGGAGGTTTCGGCCCGACGCGGCTAAACCGCCGCTGGTTTACGCAACTCCGCGGAGAGGACGCACTTTGCGTAACGCGGCCGCTCCGCGAACGCCCCGGGTCTCTCGGGTTTCTCAGCCATTGACTACGTACCGCGAGGTAGAGAAATACATGACTGTACAGAGAGAAAGAGAGAGGATGGATAGAAACTCTGTCGGGCTCGCATTAGCGCCTTTTGTTCCGCAGGGGTCGACGACCCCGCCGAGTAGTCCTTCGGGACTCGCGAGGGAACCCATCGAAGATCCCCGTTTTCCGGCGCGGCCGCTCGTTTCATCGCGAAACGTCCCCTACGAAAGTTCCTCGTCCCCTCGTCCCGCGGAACTTTTCTATCTCGAGTTTTCCTCCATCTCGTCCAGGAAGTCCGCTAACCTGGATAATCCCGCCGCCCCCCCCTTTCGGCTAGGACCAGCGCGCGGCTCGCTCTTGCGTCCCAATTTTGACGAAGCAGAGTCGATCTATTAATAGGGCCGCGTCCGAGCGGGCATTACGAGCCCGCGATGTCGCTCGGCCCTCCATTCGAGAACGGAAGCACGTCATCGGCGACACGCGACACGCGACGTGCGACGTGCGACGTGCGACCGCTTGGCCGGTCCGATTTACCGCGCGGCACGATGCGCCCAACCCCTCGCCTGCCCGTCCGAAGGTCGAAGGGCGAAAGGTCTGAAGGTTTACACCGTCCCTCCTTCGTCGTCGTCGGGACGACCGCGTTTTCTCCGCGAGCGGAATGACGCAAGGTCTGCGTCAATCGCGAGGCGCCCACGCTCGACCTCCGACCTACGAGCACTTTCCACCGAGGAGGGAGAAAATTCGGGGGGGGAGGGGAAAACTTTACCGTAAAATGCCTAAATCTAAAATACAATTGAAAAAAAAAAAAGTATCCCAAAAACAGACGTATAAAACATAATTGTGTATATCTCTCGTAAAACAAACGTTTGTAAATGTATACTTTACGAAGCAAAAAAAAAAATATATGTGTAGGTAAAAAAATTAAAAAAAAAAAGAAAAAAGAGAGTGAAGCGAGCGAGGTCACGATCGACGCGCGGTCTTTTTCGAGAGATTCGAGAGAGAGTAAGAGGGAGAGAGAGAGAGAGAGCGAGTTTTCCATGCAAATCGGGGAATTACTCGCCAAGGGCGAGTTGGTGCGCGTGCGTGGACCGAGCGGAGGTCACGCGGAGGAAGTGAGAGAAAGCGAGTTGCGGAGGACGAGAGGAAACTCCGTGGGTATGTTGGAAGAAAAAGAAAAACGAAGGAGAAAGCGAAGGAAAAAAAAATCGAGCGAGTCGCGAGACGTACCGCGGGTGGTCCCCGTAATTTCGCCGATATCGGCCCACCGGGTGGCGGAATAAACGCGCGGCCGATCCGCCCTGAGGCAAGTAACCTCGCCCCGCGGGTAGGTTCGACGGATCGGCGTCTATAAATAAATGAGACGTCGATATATACGCGTACGAGCGACGCCTCGGCCGCGGATTCTAAGTATATCCGGCCACGTGGCTATATTTAATGTCCTTGCGCCGATCCTCACGGATACGTGGTCACCGTCCACGGGCCAAGGTGCGACGTCCACGTCACGGGAGCATCCCCGATGAAAAGTGATACAAAATCTGAATCGAGATACGATCACGCCCCCTGAGAATTTCTCTTTTTCTAGGTAAATAATCAGACGGAACTCCCGCGCGTGGCTTGTCGCGCCATTGTCCCGTCACGAGGGGACCCTCGATAGAAACCAAAAGCTCTCCCTCGAGGCATCATCGCCCCCGAGCTCAGAAATCGAGGAGGAGAGGTCGCGGAATGCCCGCACGCGGCTACTCCGATTACGCTCGCCGTTCATACCGGGTACTCCGTTTCCCGGGACGCCGAGTCGGCAGATATCCAAGTACGATCGGACCCATCCCCATGGGTCCATCCCACCTCCCGGTCGGTATAAAATTCCCCTAGCCTACTAAACGATCCATGGATTAATTCCAAACGCAACGAGATATCGCACTCACCACGTGTACGCCGGAGAGTCCAACGGGCTCGCTCTGCTTCTTATCGGTCTTCTTGGCCTGTCGCTTGGCCTTGCTCTCGAGGAATCGTTGCTTAAGCACCAGAGTGTCCTGGATGTTCTGCTCGCAGAGTCCATTGAAGCTCTGGTCGAACCTGGGTATGCAGTCGGTCTGCCTCCTGCGGTAGCTCTCGATGCGCCGCCTAAGCCGGTCGACGACGGCCTGCCGTTTGGGGGTGAGCACCTCACCCATGCCGGGTGCCTGGCCCATTTGTTGCTGCAGCTGAAGCTGCTGGGATTGCTGCTGCAGCTGACCGGGAACGTTGAGCTGGTTAGGAACACCGCCAGGAGCAGTTATCTCGGCGCCGGGTTGACCACCGGGCCTGCCGGGCGATTGGCCGGTCCCGTTGGGGCCCTGGGGCCCGCAGACGGTGAGGCCCCCTGGGGGGCCTTGCGGGGGGGGCTGGCGGGGCAGGAGGCCCCCGGCCTCCATACAGCCCCCTAGATCCACCCCAGGATACGCCAGCGCTCAGTGAGAACCGCTGCCGCTGCGACTGGTTGCAGCAGCCTCTTCCGCTGCTGCTGGTGCTCCTGCTGGGCCCGGAGCCGGCGGGTCCGCGGGCCCTAGCATCGTCCCCGGGGGGCCCGCGAGTCGCGCCCTCCAGCCGGTCTCCACGACCTCCTCGCCTCCTCTACGTGCCGCGACCCTGGGACCTAGGGACGGTCCCCAGGCATCGAGGTCGCAGCATCCTCCCCCTGATCCCTCGCCCTTATCTCGCCTCGCCGTGTTTCCCGCCTCCAGTTTCTCGCCCGGATAATCGATCCCTCGTAGACGATCCAGGCTGCATCCTCGAGGGCGTTCCTTAACCGGAGGACGAAGGGCCCTAGGTCGATCGACCCCTCGAAATGTCCACCGTCGCTGGTCGATGCGTTCCCGGGGTTCCAACGAAGAAGATCCTCTTCCACCAGTCTTCCTCCTCCTATTTCTCTTCCCCTCGAGACGACGCCGACCCTCCGGGTCACGTGGCCCGGTGAGACGTCAAACGCACGTGGTCGCTCCCTACCGGGAGAGGGTTCCACTTTCTAGCCGGATCGCCGGGTGGTGTCACCTGAAACGACGAGACGTCGAGTTAGAACTCATCCGAGGACTCGGTTAGAGAGAGGCCCAGGTCGGAGAGGCTCTCGGTAAACCGGCAACGAGCGAATCGCCGCGCGCGAGCACTGAGAGCCGAGCGATAAGACGCTCCTCGTCTCTCGTCCCGAGGGAGGGAGAGAGAGAGAGGGACGCCGGGGAGGGAGGCAAGTCGCGGGTCTAGAGTCCCGGCACTCAATGGCCGGTCGCCGCGAGGGGCGACCGGGTCATTCGATTAATTAGTTAATGCGTTAAACGGATTGTTAGACGGGTAAAAATCAGGATTGCCGGCGGATCGAGACTCCAGACTGCGAGATATGCCCTACGCGCTCGATCATCGACCCTCAACCTGAAAGAAAACGGCCATTCGACCGAATGCCCTATGAGAGGGTTATAAATATGAAATAGAAAAATTATAGTAAAAAAAAAATCCAGGGGGCCTTAAAACGTAATGAAATAAATTAAGATTTAAATTCCACGTCGAGCGGAAGACGAGCGAGGGAACGTTCAGCTTGTTTACGGATTCTGGAATTTTCGGAGAATTTATGAGTTTATGTTAGTCGTTCAAGACCCAAAACATTCTCGATGCCCCGCGCTTGGGCCTTGTCTTCGAGTGGCAAGTTTGTTTACCTTGGGGGAATATGCGACGCACGTTCGGAGGACGTTAGGATAAGACGAGGTCGGGAACTTTCCTCGGGGAATAGTCGGGGAGATGAAAATTGCGATTCCAGCGGAAGTGGCGTCGGCAAAGAGGTTGACCCGCCGATCGGTCGCGTATCGGCACGCTCGAGTCCCGCTGGACGCCGGACAACAGGTAGTCGAGGCGGGGGCAGCCGCCGCGCGAGCGAGAGAGAGAGCGCGAGGGGAGGGGCCGCGCGAACGAGAGAGACGGCGCGACTGGAGGGGCGGTCGCGCGGCGAGAAAGGGAGAGGGCGCATACGCGGCGCGCGAGAGCGAGAGAGAGAGAGGGCCGCCGCTCACTTCGTGACCGCTACCCGCACGGCTTGACGACGTCGCGGGGCACGGGGCTCCTCCTAGGAGGTTATGTCGATGTTTTACGATTACACCCGGGCACCTACGTACCTTAAATATATCCGTAGACCAGCGAATCCGCCGATGGACTCTCCAAGGATGTCTCGGGGTCGGCGCGTTTCACTTTCGCTTGCGTCCTCTCACAGTTTTGAGGTTAGGCCCGGTCGGCCGGCCCTCCGGCGCGGTCGCGGCGACGCGGCGGGCCGCTGCTCCTCGTGGGCCGACGCGCCGTCGCGTGTCATCCCGACCGTCGGTATTTCGGAGTCTTTCAAACAATTACATAACCTCACTCCGCGGACTGTCACACCGAGCGAGCGCGACTCGGGGACGCGCGGACGCGGGGCCACGCTCTCTCGGCCCCGGAGCTCGACGCGGCGGGCACTCACGGACACGACGGCGCGCGATCACCCCGGCGACGGTTACGCGCGCTAACGACTCTTTCGATTGGCCCTCGTGAACGCGCGGTACCATTAACGGAACTGCGCGTGGGTACCGGGGCACACATCGTTCAAACGGCAGGGGACTATTGTCGCGAGCGACGCGACCTCCACCGACTCTGCCCGAAACTAACCGACTGGACTGCTGCCGGGGGACGACGCGCGCACGCGGCGCCGCCGTCGCCATCTTGGAGCCGTATCTCGCACTGCTTCTTAACTTTGGTCGATATTGTCGCCTACTTCGATATCAATTGATATCCACTGATGTCGATATTCAACGATATTGACGGCGTTACACGTGGTCCGACTAAATTCAACGTTCCCTTATAATTATATACGTTTGATAACGGCTCTTTATGTGGAATTAATTTAATGAAATTTCGTAAGCTGTTGCAGATTTGCGATTTTTTTCGCCTATTTCTGGATCATGTAGATCGAGCTAAGGTTATGTCGTGTACTCTCAATTTTAAATACTTGTGGTAATGGTCCACGTCGATAGGGAATTTGTATACTATTTTAAAAGATAAAGTGTACTTTAGCTTGCCAGTTGTTCTTTAAAGTAGTCTACAACTGTATTTTGTCATGTGAAGAAGCAGTTGTGGACCATTTGCTAGGGTGAAAAGTTACAAAGTATGGCTTCGAGCGTTCAGAAAAGTAAGAGCAAGATCCCTTATATACCAGGGACTAAGCCTTCGATTCGAAATGCTCAGCTTCTCGTGTCAACCGGTGTTCCTTCTCTGGATCACGTTATCGGTATGTATAATAATTAATTTTATTTGATGGGTGGCACTATACCTTTTTATTTTCAAATAGGAGGAGGACTACCGATTGGATCTATTATGTTAATTGGTAAGAAAAGAAAGAGGGGTTTAAACTGATTAAGAAATTGAATTAAGGATTAATATTTCTTGTTTCTTAGAGGAAGATCTATATGACGTGTATGCCAAAGTCATGTTGAGGTATTTTATGGCAGAAGGCATTATATCGTCGCATCCGTTATTAATTGCGTCGAGAGAAATTAAGCCCTCTCAACTGCTCGCCGAGATGCCAGCTGTTATAACGGAAACATCTATGATGCCTAATACCCAGGATGAGGAGATGAAGATTGCATGGAGATATCAGAATATGAAGGTAGTCGACCCTTCTCCATGTGGCGGTCAGCCATTTGGTCATTACTACGATCTAACGCAACCAATGGATAAGGAACTTGTAAATAAAGCTAGTATTACTCAATGGGATGGAAGTTGTATAAAATGGAAAGCAGACTGGTTTAAGAATGAGGAATACGTGGATCTCCTTAAAACTATCCAAGAAACCTTGAAAACTGGACAGTTTCGATTGTCCGACAACCCAGAAAAGAGATCGGTCCTCAGGATAGTAATACATTCTCTCGGGTCCAGATTATGGCTCTCCGATACAGAACCTGATACCCATGCCGACCTTCTGAGGTTTCTATACTGCTTTCGAGCTCTACTGCGAAACTCTTACGCAGTAGCGATGTTTACCTTCCCAGTGGAGAATTTTGACAATTCGGTAAGCTGTGGAATTATTTACAACTATTGCATTTATTCTAACGAGTAATTTTTAGGATGCTATCGTAGAGCGGATAGAACACTTGGCCGACACTGCGATAAGATTGGAGTCGTTCGCTGGTTCTCCTAAAGAAACCAACCCAATCTACAAAGACTACCATGGGTTGGTGCATATTAAGAAAATTTCAATCTTCAACACCTTGGCACCGCACTGTCCAGAATCTGTGGACCTGGCATTTAAACTGCGAAGAAAGAAATTCCTTATCGAGGTAATATTAAACCTGCCCACTAATCACTGCGAAACCCTAACGATGTTCCTCTATCTATAACTTTCTCTTCAGATTCTACATCTACCACCAGAGTTGGAGGATACGACACAAAGAGAGCAGGATGATCTATACTCCGTCCCAAGTTGCAGCGGAGGCACCAAGAAAAATTTGTTAGACTTTTAAAACGCGACATTTTGTAAAATGCAGGTCCAAAAATAGACCTCGGTCTAATATATTCTTGAATTTTGTTACGTTCAGTCTCGTTTAATCGAAGCCATATTCAATAATCCTACGGAAGAGTATATTAATCTTCTCGAGAATCCAGAAATTCGGAGACTGCCCCGATTAAATGTACGCCACGTCGCATTTAAATGAAACGGAAGTGCGCGACGTTCCGGAGTGAATGGCGCAGACAAGAGGAGATAGGCTTCGTGAACACTTACAATAATACCAATGAAATACCACCGAGCCGCCCACCAAGTACATGGCAACGAGCGGTGTACTTTTACAAACTCACGGAAGAGAGGAGAGCGTTCCGAACGATTAGGTCGATGAGTCGCAATCGGCTCCCAATGAAATGAACTCCATCGACCCATCAATTTGCTCGTCGATTACCCCCAATGGCGTGGTAAAAATAATTCCGAAAAAAATAGGGGGGAATTATTCAAAGGTATCGCTATTAATTGTACATAGGTGGATTAAATCCAGATCAGGTGTCTTCACGGGATTATCCAAATACCATGGGTCGTTCCCACTCCACACTGTTCACCTGCACATATGGGGGCCAGTAAAAAACCAGAGTTCGGCGCGGTGCGACGCCCTTTTCCCTCGCTTCCCTACTTCCTTCCGGTTCCAAGAGGTGCGTCACGCACGAGGGAGTCCGCAACGTGAATACACGCCCTGGTACCGATATTCTTACGGCCCTGGGCAGCTTGGAAAACCACGAAGGGGCCCCCCAGTGCCTCGGCGAACGCCATAGCGAGCGCAGCTCTGTCCGGTCCTCGACTCGGCCGAAAATCGACTAAACTTCCTCGCAACTTTGATATCACCGGTTCGAGAACCTCATCCCATTACAAACATATTGCATTATCAATTGTCCCTCGCGAGGAAACTTGAAAATTAAAAATCCCGCGCGCGTACTTATGAAATTATCCTTATAAGTAATACTTTAGAGCCAGTACTTTAAAGACTAATGTTCCTTAATCGAGTATCTTTAAAACTATGCTTTTAACTAGTATTTTCAAAATCATGAGGGAAACGCTCAAGTCGAGTGCAACCCCCTGAAGCGCCGACTTGTATTTTGAGCTCAATCGCACTTGGTGCATTGTAATGGGATTTGGATATGAAGAAATGAGTAGATGTATGGTACCGACTTCCAAGCGAAGGGAGGAAGAATAAAAGTGCGTCGGAACGGTCGAAGGAAGGCAGTGGTGAAGAAGAAGTGACCATGAAGGCCGCCAGGTTGGGCCTGCCGAGAGTCTTCGTGTGCTGCTCGAACGTCATCTTCTTGGTAAGTAATGGTGTTAGAAAATAGGGAATAAAGAAAGAGGCAAAGTGAAATACCATCACCGAGGGTTTCGTCGGCTTCCAGGCGTCCGGATTCACCCTGATGTCTCTGGGGGCTCTGCTGCTGTCCGACAACGAGAGGGTCCTTTTATCCAGACTCCTTGGTCCAGGAGACGTGCATCCCGACCAGCCGCTCTTTTACTACGTCGCCTTCGCCGTCGTTGGGGTAGGCTTCGTCATCGCCGTAACAGGTCTCCTCGGATGCTGGGCCTCGTGTCTCTTCAATTGCTGCATCACCGCCTCGGTAAGGGCCATCCTCCAGACATCTCAATTGGCATCTGCACTAACGAGCCCACCCATGATTAATTACGGCTTGTCCCGCAAGAAACGTGCAAATGGCCCGCCCTGGCCCTCGCTTTCGTCCCACCGAAGCGTTTCCACGCTAAGAAAGGCGAGCAATCTTTACAATTGTCGGAGAAAATTACATACGAGCTGCAAACCAAACCAAATCGAGTCCATCTCGAGCCTGGTCACGCGTCGTTGCCCGGAAACGGATTCGCGCCCATCCGAACGTGAACACGCAACGCAGGAAGAACGGCTCTCCCGGAATTACATTTTTTACCATGCCTTTTTCTTAATAAAATAGAGACGCATCTATGTGCACGTTAGAATTGAACTCAGGACCACGCAACGCAGGAAGAACGTAGCAGGCTCTCCCGGAATTACATTTTTTACCATGCCTTTTTCTTAGTAAAATAGAGACGCATCTATGTGCACGTTAGAATTGAACTCAGGAGGAGTGGAGTAATTATCGACCTGGGCATTACCGTCCCTGGCACATGTCGAAACCAGCGATTATGGGGGAGTACCTCGCGTGTGTCGGTGTTACACCTGCGATGACGTAGACCGTTTAGACCTGCCCCCAGGTTTCTGTCTTTCCCAGTAGCGGTGCTCCCCCGTTTCATATTCATGGGGCCTGCTTTTGCGGTGCCAGCTCGCTGGGGATAATGCATTTTTTCTTTTTTTTCCTTCCCTTCCAGTATCTCGTTACTTTGGTGCTCCTGCTCCTCGGTGAATGCACCGTGTGTGTCCTGGCGGTGTTCTGGCCGAATCTGTTGGGGGTGGACGTGAGACCGGCTCGATTAGTTAGGGCTCTTCAGAGAAGCTACGCGGTGCCTGGTCGAGAACAGTTCACGGCGGCTTTGGATTTGGCGCAGACAATGGTTGGTATACCTAATCGCTGATATGGCTGATTCCTATAAGGATGGTCCTTGCAGTTCGCTTGCTGCGGAATCAACGGGAGCAACAACTATGGGACGTCCTGGTGGCGTCTTCAGGAAGTGGGCCGGAGGGAACTCGTCGTTCCCCTAAGTTGCTGCCTGTTGAATAATACCTATGAGGTGGAGTCTTTCTTGAACCCCCAGCCGATGAACCTCACCCTCTGCCAGGCTCTGAACCCCGCAGAACACCAACAAGCTCGGCACACGACGGTAATCCAGCTCACCTGTGGAATAAAAAATTATTACTATAATAATAATAACAAATTAATACTATAATAAAAAATTAATACAGTTCGCGGTGTCGCTTAATATTTATTTAGAGAATTAAAAGATGAAGGCCAGGCAGGTTGCAAAAGAGGTTGGCGAGGGAGTCAATCCTCAGCGGATAAGCTGCCCGTATTTTGCGTAATTTCATTCTCGTTACCTTCATCGGTACCGTTGACGTACCTAGAGTGCCGAACGAAATGTTTAATTTTTAGTTTCCAGGGGTTCACGACCCGGAAGAAGGAATTTTTTACGTTAGAGAACAGGGCTAGCCGTGGCCTCGGCGATCAGATTAGGCTTGATGAATTATTAATTAATCGGGCACACATCGCCGACCATGAGCATGGCCAGCGGAGCGGATGGTACATCTGCACAATGGAGTACACCTGTACGGTACTTTAAATTTTTTTCATCCTCTTCAGGGCTGCATCGAGATGATCGAGAAATGGACGCAGGACCAGGCGATGATATTTCTGGGGGTGACGTTGGGGGTCATCCTGGTGGAAATTGGAGCCCTGCTGAGCATCGTCCTGGTGTGCACGAAGGCGACCTCGAAGAAGAAGTCGCAACCGTCGACCTTCACCTCGACGCAGACTCTGAGTCCCTTCGGCGAGAGCGAGCAAGATTTCGGTATAAAAATTCAGACGAATAGTAAAATAGAAAGGAAGAACAAATAAAAATATACGAATCTGGATATTAATACTTATCTCTTCAGGGTTAGGAATCGAGAACAGGATGCACATGGCGGGGACGACGTTCGGGGCGAAGTCATGAAGGTGGTTGGAGGGCAGCAAGGGAACGGTGACGCTGATGACGATAGAGACGATCAGGAAGGGAGCCGAGTCGACGAAGAGCGAGATCAAGAAGGACACCTGGAAGAGCCGGAGCGTGATAGAGGATTGGCGTAACCCTTTGAGCACCCTGGATAATGCGATCAGGAGCGACCAGCTCTACGAGGAGAGGGCGATAGACGTGGAGGTTTCCCAGGAAGAGACGAAAGAAAGAGACCTTGAACAGCCAAATCCAGGGGCAGCAGGGAGTCCCGAAGCTGCAGAGAAGCCGAAACCAAGGATCGAGACCGAGAGAGAGGTGGTGCAGCCGAAGAGGCCCCAGGAGAGTGGCACAGTGCGCGTCATCCCCATAAAGGACTACAGGGCCTCCATAGCTCAGACCTTCGGGACCCTGAAAAGATCGCCAGCTCCTCATCAGCAATTCGAGTCTCTGGTCTCGGAGCCTGAGAAGAACAGAGGGGAGAATCTCAACGTCCCCCGGGAGCATCAGGTCTGCAGGGGATGCAGAAGTTCCTCGTGGGACCATCCGGATGGTGTGGATGCGCACAGAAGAGTCTACCTAGGCGGCAAGGAGATAGTCCTTACCGGTCGCACTCGCATCCTGGGGAACTCTAGCTCGACCTCGAGGAAATGCCAGGAGAGGGACCAAAGCAGAGAGCGTCAAACTGGAAGAAGCTCTTCGGGAACCACCTCGAGAAGGGACGCTCACGAGGCCAGGGACCAGGGGAAGTCTGCGGATCAAGGTCGGATTAGTCAGAGCCGCGTTGGTGAGAAAATTGTAGCCTACGAAGAGGCCAGCCGTGGCCAAAGGAAAAATCTAGAGACCAGGACCAGGACCATCGGAGTCCCCTTGGTGGGCATGCACAACGCTTGCGGGCTTCCGGTCGTCGCTTCATGGACGCGCGACCAGATCGTGGGTCCCATCAGGGTGTCCAGCAAGATCGTGGGGACTCTGGGACCGGTTGTGGCCGAAAGAAGGGAACCTCCTCGAAGCTCTAGGACCAGGACACATCAGAAACGCAGAGCACCGCAGCCGGAAGGGGTGTCCTCGCCTCCTGGGGAACGGAACATAGAGATCAATGGGGTAAAAGATTTGAAAAAAGGCCAGATAGTGGTGCTGGGGAAAAATGCAGTTCACCGGAGGCCGTCCAGGGGGAAAAGTAGGAAGCCTTCCTTCAAGACCAGGAACGCTACGTCGAGGTCGAAGCGCTCTTCAGGGGGCAGTCAGGCGAGGAAGAAGAGGAGATCCGATGGCACTTTTAGGAGGCTGTCCTTGAGGAGGGGGAGTGCCAAGAGGACCACCTTGTATGCCAGAGATGACGGGGACGAGGCTGTCAAGGCTCTCGCCAGTCTTTGTCTGAATCCTCTGGCTCGTGCAAAAGGTGACGCCACTATGATTTGGTGACCAGGAACATGGAGGACGTTTTTGTAGACTCGAACTCTTGCCGCCCTCGTTGGCAGAAATCTGAAGGAATTTCAAACGAATGTTTCAGAGAAACTAAAGACGCCTCGTTATTTAAACGTCGAGGCTCTTATCGCGTAGGTGTACGGGAACTTTACCTCGTGTAAAACGTTCGGATAAATAATAAATAAGTTAATAAACTGAGCGTTTGCTACGTCCCACCTTTTCATCGCCTGGTCTCTTTGTAACGACTTTTCGTTCGGTTCTACTTTACCTACGATGGGTCTCGAAGTTATTCTCGTCGATAAGAATGTGCTGCTATTCGCTGCGCTCTATTTTACCTACTATAGAGTTAAAAGGTAGCGTTAAATTTAAGAAAGCTACCTCGGCGGCAACGGTGCTATGTAGTTCGTCGTGCCGCCGCAAGATGGCAACACAAGTCAACTTCGCCCGCGCATACGTCGAGTTTCGAAATTATTTCACCGGGAGATAATTCCTTACAGCCTGCGTCATTTATTGCGAAACTGCGGGAAAATTCAAGGAACGATTGGATAAGAATAGAAATAAAGTAATAGGTAGTACGGTGAAACTCATCACAGAGAATCGAGTCGCCTTCGATCGAGAGTCCAACTACTGTGGAAAAACTTAACGCCGTCGCTCGTCCTTTTCTCAAATTTAAGGAACAATGAAATTCCGGGTACCTTTCGCCTTGGATCTCGGATTACTAAGAGAAACTACTAGAAACTCGGTAACGGGAAGTCAGGAGTGACCAGATGCTCAGAAAATGCGAATCGAATCGCGTAGGTGGACCACCGAGGGCATTTTCCAAGATGGCCGCCGCGTCCCTCGCAACCGGCGCCGCGGGAGTCACCTCTTTTTCCCGCAAGAACGGAAACGATAAATCGTCCAGGGACTTTCCGACGTGTAGGAAGTTGGGATGGACCGCAGGAGAAGAAAAAACTAAGGGAAACCGTCCGAGAGTCTCTCGAAATGCGAAAAAAAAATGGCCGGCTTCTACCGCCCACGAGAACGGTAAGAGGAAACAGATATTCATCGCCAACATCTTGCGTCTTTATTATTAGGCTCCCAGTTTGCCGTGGAAACGTGTCCAGGGAATTTTTCGAAGTCCTCGAATGGAGATATCTCTGGCCACCGGTTGCTCTTTTCAGGCTGGACACTTTATAGTGATATATCGTCCGGTCTTCGGGCCAGCGAAAGAAGTTCTTTGTCGAGCTCGTGACGACCAGGTTAGTCGGACTTAGTTACGCGTTAAGATAATTCGTTCCAAGGAGACACCAGTGTCGCCCCCGTAAAGGAGTGCAACCGTGAACGTCGGCAACCCTTTTTGATCCATGCCGACGAATGAAGATGCGTCCCCTGATGCTCGGAGTCCTGGTAAGGATACCTTGAAGATTCAAAGTTTAGCATGGATCCTTCTAAATAATTCCGAGCGATAATAACGGAACACATTTTCAGCGGTAAATTCAAACGCGAGGAAGCGAAGAAGAGGAGCAAAAGTCTGGCCAACTCTGGAAACCCATCAGGTGCGATGGTCTCGTCCCTAAGGACCATTAGTCAGAGGACATCGGCGATAATTATCCCCTTTCGGGAAAACGGGCGGAAAAATCGGCGTCTCTTCGGAGCCCTTTCCCATTTTCGAGTGGCTCGCGCTCCCTCTCGCCAGGGACTCCCGGATTGTCGGCATTGTAAGTCATCCCCGGGATTGTCGAGGAGCAAAAGGATCGCGCCCGGCGGGATGGATCGTGAGGTGGATGCAAACGAGGAAGGACACGTCGCAACGGGACCACCGCGACTCGGGCCTCGTGAAACGCATCCCCAATGAGGGGAGGAACATCCTGCAGGATCGATGGGGTCCAGGACTGGACTCCTGGATGGACGAGTGACATTGTGCCGGAGAAAGTGGCCAGGATGACCGCAAGTCGAGACAAATGTCCTGGAGGAGTCGAAGCTGCACTTTCGAGCCCATAAATCCTGAAGAGCGCCACGTGCTCCGGAAGATCCTTGCGGGAGGTTTTCGCGGGGTCCTTGAAAATCGATCCTGGCGACGTGTCCCGTCCAAGAGACTTTTAATTAATCGTTCGTGCTAGGATATTCGTAATTAGTAATATATGCGTGAATTATTTGTAGGGGAACGTTTGACCTCCTTGATGGATTTCACTGTAAATTTGGGAGGAAGTGGCGGTCCGATCGAGAGGTCCTGCGAGGTCCTTCGAGCGGCCGGAATTCCTCGCAGATGGCGCTCTTACGAGACGGAACACATAAATTTCCCAACGCGAGCTGCGCCCCATTGTGCCCAAGAGACGCTCCTCCATGCTTTTCCATGCTTCGCTATGCTTTTCCGTTTTCCGCCGAGCAGGCCCTCGGCCGAGCCCTTTGAAAGCCGATCCGAGAAATCTCCAGGGCCTCTGAATAATATTCCCTCACGGTCGGATTCCCTTCCGATCGGAGTGCAAAAGAGGACTTCGACGTATTTCGAGACCTACTTACCCCGGAAAAAAAAGAGTTCATAAAACGAAAAAAATATTCCTTCACACCAGTACCAAAAAGGTCATATATTAATTCAAAAAGGACTCGACTCGAATAAAATCCAATAAGTCATACGGGAACTTCCTCCGGAATTACAATTTATCTCAGCTAAATAATAAATCCTCGATTTAAAAATATATTCCCTTGGTGGTATTTCAGAAAGAATAATTCTTTGGTTGTATGAATTCTCTTTTCTCAGGGTACAGACCCCGTGTCCTAGTTTTTAGAGTGAATATCGAGCGTGGATATCAATGAGCACGATTAATATAATTAATGGATAGAATGAATGGAGGATCCGAGATTATCCAAGATCGTCCTCAAGGGAGGAAAAAAAAGGATCCTGGAAAAGAGCTCGTGTCTGGTTCACGGTGTTTTTGGAAGCGCCGTCAAGAACGAGGCGAGGCCTGTAATTTTCCCCAATTTGGGGAATCTATCGGTAACCGAAGGGTGGAAGGGCAGGGAATAATCGGGCGCAGTTATCGAGTTCTCGAGTTCTCGAAAGAGTTCCACTCCGGCCGCGCGCCGCATGCCTTATGGCGGGCTTATTAAAACTCAAAACCGGGGAAAGGGGAAAGAAAAAAAAAAAAGAGGAAACGAAACGGTCGGCGGTTTCATTCGCGGCCTTCCACGAGGGTTCCTCGTGTTCTCCACGAGCTACCGTGCCACCCTGCAATTATTATCAGTCGGCGTTCACGTTCCTAACAGGCTCGTTTATTAGGCTCTCTTTCGTAACTCGATGCCTCTCTTATTTTCTCTCCTCGCCTCGTCCTCAAGGATAGCATAAAAAAAATCCAGACAATCAGGGAGGTCCCACCGAATTTCCCGGAATATTTTCCGGAGCCCTTCCCGACGTCCACGCTGCAGAAAGAAATGAAACAAGATGGGTTAAAAAATAGGAAGCAAGGGAAAATCATCTCTGGGAACGAAGATAAAAATTTCTGCGAGGGCGGGAGTGACCGAGAACCCCATGGTCCCCGTGGAAAATCGCTTCGGCCGATCCCTGGGGTGAAGAGAAAAAAAAAAGGAATACCTGGAGGTACCTCTCCACTTTTTACAGTTTGACACTTTTACGAACCTCCTGATGACTCTCGCTGTCGAAGCCACGTGGATCATGACTTTACGAGGGCGGGTCGGGAAAAGTTTAGAGAAATAAGTCTTTTATTACGGTGTTTGACACGTTTTCTCTTTTCCTTCTGTTTTAGACATCCGGAAGAAGAAATGTAATGCTCGATCTGGATGGCCTTTCGAAGAATGGAGCATTCCATTTTAAAGACACTGGTTATATAGGGCCCCTTCGTTGTGCCCCACCATGGGGTTTAACATGCTCTCCTTCCCTTTTTTCCTGAATTCGAAGGTGGGTCTGTTAGGAAAACTCCTTTCTCGATGATGCGCTTCGAATTCGCGCGGCCGGCGAGCCGTGTAAGCCTGGACCAAAAGGAAGAAACGAAGGCCAGGACGGCGAACCTCCCCATCGGGGATCCCGTTGATGTCACCGGGAATGGACTTAGCCCGTAATTTCATTTGGCATCGCGACTCCTGGTCGAAACGCCGCCGAAAGGGCCGAGTCCGCCGAGGAAGGGCCCAAATCCGCGCACGCTCGATCGGGCCCCGAAAGGCTTCCCCAGGGCATAATGCCCATGTTTGGACACTCCGATCTCGCTTCCCGTCGACAATGACCTAGGTAAAGGCTTGGGCTTCTATGAGAAAAATAAACTGGCCCTTATGTCCACGATCCCAGAGAATGGGCCCGATCGAGCGTCTCCTTCGATCCTCCCCGGAATACGAAAATTCCACTCCAGGAGTTTGCCAAGAAATGTTTCATATTAATTAATGAACGATAAAGGTTAGTCATAAATAAAAAGAAAATGATGTTTATGTGCTGGAGGGATTTTTTAGCTTCTTATTAAACGTCGACAGGGTGCACTTATACCTATTTTTTCTTGCAGGTGCACAGGGCTCCTTGTCTTATCAGCTGATAACTCTTCTTCCGCTCTCCGGAATCCGAGGGCCTTTTCGAGGAATCCCGACGATGGAGGTCCTCCGATCGGTTGATTTAATTTTTTATTGCCTGGGGGTAACTTAATAAGCCCCGAAATCGGTACTTCCGGAGCGAGGTCGGCCCGTTCCTCGGAGGGTACTTATCGAGAGGCTGCTTTTGACTTCCCGAAAGGAAGAGTTTATTGGGGGCCAATCTTTGGCACGCTTTGAGAAACACGCGCGCCATATGCCGATGACTAAGGCGAGTCCTCGGTAATTTGCGAAACCGCCGTTTCTCTTTACCTCTATGCCGCGTTTCTTCCTTTTTGATAATAGGCCTTCCCTCTCCCGAGGGATTACCTTCGAGCTTTCGTCCTAGAAACACGGAAGACTTTCGCCAAAACTCAGGGCCATTCCTCAAATCCTCCCCGTCTACCTTGGGAATCTGAATCGTATTTTCTGCAATTTTTTCCCCACCTTTCGTCTCTTCATTCACCTTAATAGGCTCAATCGGCTTATCAATATTTTCATTCATCTTTCCAAGCCTTGATATATATTTTCTTTTTTTCTCCAATTTTTCGCACGCCTTCTTTCTTCACCAAGGACCTTCCGAAAATTAGTCTGGCCAGGGAAAGGACTCGAGGACATTGTCCCTCGAATTTTCCTTTCCATAAATTCTCAGTCGCCCTTGATCAGGGAAAATATTCTCCACAGCTTCCACGGTAGAAACGTGAAAGGAAACGATTCGGGCCATCGGGCGAGGCGTGAATTTTTTACGCTCTTCTCATGGCGGATCCCATAGGAAAATGAAGCTGACGTGGGAGACCCCGAAGGTTTCGGCCTTTTCGAAAATGGGAAAGAAAGAGAAGTGGAGGAAAAGGGAGAAACAGAGAGAGGAGGGCGTTTGCGGAAGCTGTCAGACGCAATCAGTGTCAAGGGAAGGGCTCGCGATTTTTTCGAGGAATTGGTAAAAAATCTCGGGTACCGGTTCGATTCAAATTGGTCTCTCTCTCTCTTTCTCCTTGCATTTTCCCGCTTTGTGGGACTCGGTGAAACGCAATACGCTTCCCGGTTTCGAGTTACCTTTTTCGAATTGCCGGGTTACGTAAGGCCTTTCAAATCTAGGTGGTTTTCTCGTTCTCTCCCCGCGCCCCTGTCAATCATCTCAGCTCGGTCCTGGACCAGGACCCCGGGTGCTGAAAATCAAAATTCGATGCAATTTCAATTTTTTTTCCACCCCTTCCCACATCATTTTCTCGAAATCGCAGGAAAACCTCCGCTCAGACCATCGAACCTCCCTCTCGTAAAAATATCTCGTACACCAACAAAAAAAATTCCATCGACCCAAATAATCATTTCTCCGAATAGTACGAAATAAATATATTTTTAATCCGAGGATCAATCGATGGGAATAATTATATCTCGAATTTATAAAATATTCCCTTGGTGGTTCTCCGAGAAATATTTCCGATTTTTATTTTCGGTGGAAGGCTTTCGCGAGGAGGGTTTTCCTTCTTCCAGTTCTCTATTCCCGGTTCCAGAAACGGGATACCCTTCTCGCCTTACTTTTGGAATCAGCGTCGATCCAGGACCTACCGTAACCGAACGCGCAGAAGTGACGTAACAATGGCGACTGCTCCTTCGACGTCCAGGAACTCCTTCCGCCCACAATGAGTCCGGTCTATCTCTTTGGAAGCATCTAGGACCTCGTCCTTCCCGCTTCTACGTAAAAACGCCGGCGGAGCTCCAACTTCTCCAATGAGGATCGAATTTTATCCTTTTCAGACAGGACCTCATTGTTGGATCGCTCCTCGCCGCGACCCCCAGGGACCGCTGCGTATCTTGCCCCCGGTGCATAATGACGAGAATCACGATAAAAACCGGGATAATAACCGCCGATCTTCTTCCACGTCTCGAGAAAATTCCCCTCCCAGGAATGCGCGAATCTCACCTCGCAATTTAACCTACGCGTAATTATTCCCTCGTAAGTAAACGTTCCAAGGAACTCGGTTAAGGGGATGTCAAAGTGGCGTGGAAGAGTTTTCCTCTATCAAACTTTTCTCCAAATTGGGTTTACCGAATTATTTCGAACTTCACAGTGTGAATAAGGAAGGTCCTGAAACTCATGAGATTTCCATTTTTTCACAATTTCTTTATAGGTATTTTAAAAATTTTCTATAAAATCTTTTACCCCAACTTCAGGTTTTTTAGCCAACTTTTCGAGTATCAAGCTTCTACGGGACTTTGGCAGCGTCTTCAGGAGCTTCCGGCGGTGGTTAGGATGGGTCAAGATTTGAAACTTTTCTCCAAAATGGGTTTACCGAATTATTTCGAACTTCACACCACGAATACGAAGACTACAAGGAAGGTCCTGAAACTCATGAGATTTCAATTTTTTCACAATTTCTTTATAGGTATTTTAAAAATTTTCTATAAAATCTTTTACCCCAACTTCAGGTTTTTTAGCCAACTTTTCGAGTATCAAGCTTCTATGGGACTTTGGCAGCGTCTTCAGGAGCTTCCGGCGGTGGTTAGGATGGGTCAAGATCGCCACCAGGATCCGAAGCAGCCGGGAGGGGCGAGGAATTCCCCGCAAATCCCATTTTACACCCCAGTATCGGTCCGACAAAGGCCGGGCCCGAAATTACGCGAACCTGTGCCGCGTCCGTCCGAAGTGCTCGCGTCGTTAGACTGGCATTAGGGTGACACTAATCGGCATTACCGGACGCAATCCCTTCGGCCAATGGCCTACTGGAGCATAGGTCTCTCCTCTCCTCGGTGGATCGCACCACGGGACCTTTCTTCCCGAAAGCCTTGTTTGGAAACACCCTTCCCTCCCCCAGGCCGGACGCTTTGCTCGCCGCGCCGCCATTGTTCTTCCATTATCGCTGCCAACCGAGGCGTGCCGCGTCTTATGCCAAATCCTTCCGATCCGCCGGGAAATCGAGACTGTTTGTAGCAAACAGATCGTGAACGCGGCCATTGTCCAGGCCTAGTAATGGCCGCGAGCTTGGGTCCTGCGAGCCGGGATTAAGGAGAGACGTTTGCGACGAACCGACGCCATCTTCGCCACGCCCGACCTGGGGCTGGGGAGGAAACTCTCAAGAGAAATCTGCTTTAGATATTATCATTTATTACGGGGTGTGGGTAAGAACTAAAGGAAATATTCAGAGAAAGCTTCCTGCTCTTTACCCGTTTATGTGGCTCTGCAACCGATGCAGCGAGATGCGATCTACGCGAGGTCCGAATCCGAGGGTCACTCGGGAGTGAGGTTAGGTGACTCACTCCCGTCCTGGTAACGCACCCTGGACGCCATACGCTTCTTACGCACACGAATGTCGAGATATGTGCTCGATTTAACGTAGGTGTAACATGGAATGGGTGATGAGCGGCATAGAACATACGTGGTATATAGCGAGGCACCTAGGGTGCGTCCGACGTAATTGCGTAGATCACGCGAGGCGGTTTCCGCACGCACTCGCGTGCATTAAATTCCCCCGGCATGGAGAGTGCATAGATGAGGATGCGCTTCTCGTTGCAGCTCGATTATCGAGTTTTTTCGCTGCGCCTTGATTATCGAAGATTTTTCGTCGGCCCCGATTATCGGTGGTTTTTGTTGTTTTTTTTTTTTTCGTTGCACCACGATCATCGGTGTTTTTGTTTTTTTTGTTTTTTTCGTTGCACCGCGATCATCGGGTTTTTCGGAAAATTCTCGAGGCCAGCCGGGTGTGGATTTGTGGGAGGAAGAGGAAAAAGTCGGGTTTCTATTTCGGTAGGGCAGGTGGCTGTCGCCAGAGGAAGGACCACGTGTCGGTTTCCGAGGTCCACAAGTGTTGCCCAAGAACCCTTAGCTCGTCGATCATCGATCGGGCGTACATAGTGTCCTGGACATGGCGGAATAAAATTCGAGAAACGATAGAATTCTCCCTAGGAGAAATTTTATCAGCTCCGAAATAATTAGCGGTTGTTAGATCCCTTTACAAAGGAGCGTCCAAATGTTCGCGGTATGTGGTACTAACTTGAGAATTGAAGTAATGCAAAAATTGGACTATTGAAAAAATTCGACCGATACTAGATTTTTGCTGGCGATGGAATTCTCTAGGGGAGGAATTTTATCGGATCCCAAAAAATTAGCCTTTCCCAGATTTTTCATGAAAGAGCGTCCAGGGCGTTCGAGGGTTGCGCAAGGGCCGCTCGTCCTGGCCATTATCCTGGACAAATAACCACCTATGGTCTGTGGGGCAAATGTAATCCGACTCCTGGAGCACTCTTCCGAAAACTTTCCCTCGGCCGAGAGGTCCTGTTGATGCACCCTGGGCGGATGTCCGGTAGTCGAGGACCGGTCCCGGGGGAGGGAACGGTCAGCGCGGTGCAACAGGACCTCGGGATAGACAGGACCCCTCCGACTCCCACGATTCATCCCTTAACGGAGGAAAAAACATGGAGAGGAGAGAGAAAAAAAAAACAGGAAAGACTGCCCCGATTCGTGGTACTCTTCTGGACGAACCTTTTCCCAGGATGTTCCTTGGCCGACTTGCGCTCTTCTCCAAAGTTTTCTCCCAAAGATTTCCCGATTTGAAGGATACCAATGATAATGACGACAACATTGATAGTGAGAAAAATGACGATGATGATAATACAAATTTCCTAAGGGGGCTACCGATATCGAAATTGATCCCACTACCCTTATCATACCATAAGACATCTTAACAACCATTATCACCCGCTTTCGAAAATCCACCGTGAGAATCGAGCCATCGGTCCCAGAATTTGCGTGAGAACATTTCCGCGTGTCCGGAATCGCCCTGCACTTCCCTCAGGATCAATTAATTCTCCCTCTTTTCGACATTTCGTGCAGGACCCACCCCTCGAGGAACCCTTGCAGGACTCATCCCAATCAGCACCAGAGGCGCTCTTCGTCATCAGGGAATTAGGAGACGGAAGTCGAGAAACACCACGAACGGATGCTGCCATACTCGATGATCATTGTTTCCCCAAGGCGACCACGTGGTAAGTATCCTATCCCAAGGGAAACCTCTTTGCACGTATTTTTAACCGAGATTTTTTTTATCCAACCTCCATATTTGTTCGGTGCTCGCCAGGAACCCGGTCGTTCCGGGTTTTTTAAATGCTTTTTTAGGCTCCTTCAGGCTTTTTTAGCCCTCGGATTCGTTTCAGGCTCGCGCCAAGAACCCGGTGCGTTTCTTCAAGTATTTTCGTCGCGGGATTTCTTCCCGAAATTCCTCCCCTTCAGGGAGAACTCGAAGAAATCCTGGAATACGTCTAAAAGCGTTGAAATACGTAAATGGGAATTATTTAGGATTATTTCTGCGATTTTATAGATTTTATTCCCATGATGGCACATCGAGGGTTTCCATGTGGCGGTACGTCAAGGGGTGCAATGGGGTGCATGGGGTCCAGGGACAGAGGTCCCTTCCTCTCGGCCATAACTCGACTATGGCCGATGGTCAGCCATTGCGCAAGTTTGCGATCGCATCCCCCAAAAGTCGCCCCATGGGCCCCTCTTGCCCCTCCCCATAGCCGGTCAAACCCCCATCCTTTTTTTCGAGCCTGCAGCTGGCAAACCCCTTGACCTCGTGCACCCCTAACGGAAGCTGGACAATGGCGACTCGCGTCTCGGAGACGACCTCCCCTTTCGGGGGGTTCGTGCCCAGTGACCAAGTTGTCCAGGTTCGACCTGGCCGAATACCCCATATCCAAAATCGGCTACAGGAGGACATCCCATCGATCGAGCAGATGTCCTTCGATCGAAAATCCGGGGGAAACGGGGGGCGGGAATCCCTTCCCAATTTGAATGCCCTTCGATGGAAATGCTTTATAAAACGGAAGAAGGGTCGATCGGTACGTTTCAAAAGTCTCGCCCTCGAGGGACTTCCGTTTCAGAATTTGTCGTTTTCATTTTAATACATTTTTTTTTTTTCCCCATGGAATCAGTACTCGAAGAGTGACGAAAATTGGATACACTACACCAAAACACCACGTACAAACCTAAGTGCCATTTCGGCATGGTGGTTTCATCCAAAGGGTTGAATCCTTGAATTTTTATTTTCCTTCGTCGAGATCCACCCCTCCTAGGATTTCTTTTTTCCACCTTTCAACAAAGATAGGGTAGGTCAACGAGCAGCCGAAATTGAGAAAGTCTCGCTAAGGGAAGTGGCTTAATTTAAATAACGAAGTCGCCCCCCTCTCCACCCCAGTGTTTACTCCTTCTGTCATCCCGTAATTATCTCTGTTGTCTTTTCATTAAATTTCTATTAAAAGGGGGAAAAGTGACTCCCCGGTAAGACCTATCTCGTCGTCCGGGAAATTCGAGCAAAGAGAGAGAATCTCCCCCCTCGAGTCCTGCGGAGATTTAATTTCCTTCTAATTTATACGACGCTCTCTCTTCTAACGAGGAAATTTTAATTGCTTCCCAGGTTTAATATCGCGAGTGTTTTCCGCGGGGGGAGGGAGGACGATTCGAAATAAAGGGAAAAGGTGCGAGGACAAAGCGGAGGAAATTTCTCGGGGGAGGGAACGATCTCCTCGCTTGGGGAAATTAAATATAAACCGACACGACTTCTCGGCTTCATTTAATTATTCATACAGCAGGTGTCATTACCGACCCCTGGCTACGCTTTCCCCCCGCTTTTTTTTTTTTTCAATTTCTTCTTCCTTTTAGAGGAGGCAATTACCTCGAATCGGCGATTCGTTTAGCGGGGATCATCTGGAAATCCTTTCCCTGGTACCGGATGGGAAAAATTAATGCGTTTTCCAACCTGTTCCCTGCAGGTTGGTCGACACGTCAAATCTGTCGGCAACCCTTCTCTCTTCTCGGTGGTTGCCCTCGAAGTTGCTTTCAACCCTTCGGCCTCGATCCCTTCCGGGGTGTCCTCTTCGAATTTCTACCGAAATTCGAAAAGTCGGACGCCGCTCGATCCTGAATTTTTATTCGTCTTTTTATTCGTCGTTTAAAGATGTAGGAAAAAAAAAAGAAAATTTTTCATAGGATTCTTTGCGATGTATCTCGAGTTTCTAATGGCTTTTAATTAGTGCGAGGCCTTCGACAGGTTGGAATCCTTACGAGGACCAGGTTCTGTTCTAATGAGGATTTTCTAGTTTCTAACGATGGCCACCGAGTTCATCGAACGGAACACCCGAAACTACCCCAGTGTCCTGAGGCTTCCAGGTTGTTTCGACGGATCCTGGAAATCGACACCTACGACGAAAGGACCTCTCCCATTGGTCATTCAATTCCCTACGATACGCGATCATATCTGAGAGAAGTTACCCCGACATTTGGGAAGCACTATCGATGCTTCCTGGTCGACCCTCTATTTTCGTAAGAAAGTAAAACCGACGTCCTGGACGAGTCCTTGCTAGATGAAATAAAAGAGAAATCGGAGTTCTCGATTTTCTTAAATTCCTTCCCAGGACGATTTGGTCGGTGTTTCCGAAATTGCCCGGAATCGCCTACGAGTTAACCCCGGAGGTCCTGGAAACGGAAGGACGCGATCGCGTCGCCAGGGCAACCCGACCCCAAGGACTCCCTTCTGGGAGAGCGCTTCTGGATGTCTTCTTAAGTTGTCGGAACAAACTTCGCCCCGGAAGAACAACGTGTAATGCCCCTGGGCCAGAGCCCGGGAAAAGAAACGAGACGAGAGGATCCACCCCCGGATCCTGAAGGAGGAGGACGAGAGTCCTTCGATTACGCCTTTGTGCCTCGATTATTTTCTGGCTCTTCTAAAGGATATTTAATCTAATATCAAGGCGCATTTAGGCGGCCATTATCGATCGAGTACACATATCAGTGCTTTGATAAGGGTTCAATTGGCGAGAATTTATTCTCTACGTGTTGATAAGAGGACGAAGTTCTTCCAATTGGTTCAATTCGGTATTTATCACTAGGGATATTTTTTTTCTGTTGAATACTTGATGTTCCAATATCGAGGCGCATTTATTGTTCATATATCGAGGCAATTATTGAACGGGTTCATTTATCAACCCTCTGAGGTAGGTACATCTGTCGACAATTAGCTCTTTTTAGACGTGGGTGTAGATAAGAGAGCGAAATCTCCGTTTGGCTCGATCGGGACTAATCGTAAGGACTAGCTAAGGTGGGCAAAAAGCGCGGGGGAGAGAGGACTGAAAGGAGGTCGTTGTTGCAGAAGGACGGAGTGACTCGAAGGGTGGGCCCAGCATCCCTCTTCCGACAATGGGGCTTCGAAAGTTTCGAAATTTCGAGTCCTGGGCGAGGCCCCCGAAGACGCTTGCACAATCGGGTGCACTTTCCAGGAAGCTGGCCTGCTGCAACAATGGCGGCCCTACGTCCCGCCAGGTAAGGCCACTTTGAATACGCATAACGATCGCGCATTGTTGCGCGTCCGAATGGCGCACCCTTCGGCCATCGAGGCCGAAATTGCGGGAGCATTACGGAGCCGAAAGGAGATCCGTGATGCAACCGCCGAAAAAGAGAAAGAAAAATAAAGAGAAGCTCGATCCTTCGACCATTCAAGATGGCGGCGGAGCGCGCCAAGTTCGCACCTCCCGCCTTTGCACCCGAAATAAATTCCAATTATCGTTCCTGGACGTGCCTGATTAAAAAATTCCGAATTATCATTAACGAGGGAGTCCTATTAACGCGACTGGGAAATTCTTTTTTTACTCCGAAATGTTTAAATTTCTTATTTACCGGAGAAAAGGATTAACGCGGCTAGGTAATATTTCATTAGGGTGGAAAGAGAAAGATTGCTGGTGGAAATCTTCGAAAAAGTGGGCCCTCGCTTTTGCACTCCCTTTTTTCCCCCCTCGCTTTTGGATCTCGGGGGTGGAGGGACTCCCCTTATCATCCGGCCAGGGATAATTCCGGCTCCCAGGCGGGGGTGGAAACGCGAGGATTCGGGGAAGTTGTTCCAAGAGCAACCCCTGCCAGTCGTCCGGCCAACCCTCCTGGGGAATCGGCGGTTTTGGGGGTGGTTCGACACACGAGCTCGTGTCGGTATCAACGGGCCACGTGACAAAACCGATGACTGATGACCTCTCCTCTTGCCACCCCATTTTCCTCCCCGTCTTCCTCGTCTCTGGAACTTTTGTTTATTCCTAACCGCGTCTCCATCGATCAGAGGGCGAGGGTCCTGGGGATAGAGCTTCCCCTAAAGAATCCTCCTCCCACCTCGGTGACGTCTCCCGAATTCGTTAATTTTCATTTCACTCCTTCGGTCCTTCCGTTTGATCCGTTGATCGGACTTGTCGGTGCATTTGGCGCAAAACTCTGCCGAATTTTCTGATGGGTGGTTTAAAGCGCTTGAGTAGAAGCAGGTCTGAAGGATTGGAGGGATCCTCGATTATCGAACTTTGTAGACAAAGTCTGATATTAAGTTGTTTATTGACATTGGAATTTATTTCCTATTTTTTAGGGATCGTGGAACAGGTCTGAGAGGCGATCGGCTGGACTCGTCGGAGGCGGATATCGGCGGCCATTTTGTTTTTTCCCGTTCGCCCCTGAGAGTGCTCTGCCTATCCATCAGGGACGTCGAAATGAGAGATTCGGCTGCTGCAGGAACGATTTATTGATCAGCGAAGGGGCCGGCCAACGAGCCAATGGCGCAACGGTCAGTTGCACGAGCGAGAGCAACCCCTGGTCGAAGGGTGAGTCCTAGGTTTTGGGGAGAGGGTTGCGACCCCCTGGTCCGAGGCGCGGCTTATCTCCTCCTGGGGAGTGACGGCGGAATCCTCCAGGGGCGCCACCGGCGCTCGAGTAATGGCGGCCGCCGCCACCTCGCGTTTTCTCTTTGATCTCCTGGACGAGTCTCTCGACGAAATCGATTGCTTCCTCGGGATTTCGCACCCCTACGGAGGAGGGGACCGCAATCCAACCGCGGAACGTTAATTCGATGTCAGGAAATATCGGAACTTCGAAGTTCCCAGTCGAGGTCGCTTAGATCGGGGGGCTTGAAAAATTTAGACTCCTAGAACCGCTCGTAGACTTTCAAACGGGGGTGGCGACACCCCCAGCAGCGACACTTTAAGGGCATTGAGTATGCGCAAGGTGGAGAGTCGGATTAATTATTCACCGGGGAAAAACGCGGGGCTTTTTAGGTTAGGTTACACCCCGCGAGCTGGGAGCCCCCGATTCTCTCCATCGCTCTCCCGACCATCTTCATCCCTTTACGTCGGCACACCTATACACGAGTGTACATACTAAAGTTGACGTACATCATGCGATACATAATGCACCCCAGAGGCCGTCTCTTAAGGGTGGTAGCGTTATAATTACGCGGACGGCTTATAAAGTATTTATACTTTCATTACTTTCCCGAGGAGAAAGAAGGGTGGCTCGAGAGGCGGCGACATCGCGAGAAGCAACCCGGGGGTGGATTCTGGAAATTCCCGAAAAATCCTTCAATGTTCATCCCGAGAAATAGATAAAAAAAAAAGATTCCGCACTTTCCTTCCACCCCGATTTACCCTTCCATTCCTCGAATCTTTCCAGGGCGATTCACCTGTTCCTCGAGTAACGTGGATGCCGATAACAAGGGGTGGATTTTTTTCTTTCCATCTCGCGTTGCGTAAGGTGATTAAGGGTGAAGGAAAGAGGTGGAAGGGGCGAATTATATAACCTAGAGGGTGTTCGGTTACGGATTCAATTACCGGCGACCAATGAGAGTCTCGTGCTCGAGGGGGTTGATTAAACCCTCGACATGGCGATGGAAAAAGGGGTTGACGACCGCGTTGCGGAAGGGTTGCGGCGAAACTCGCGGCCCCATTGGCTCCCCTCCTGGTGGAGGCACGCAAAGGGTTACATCCCTCCACCCATCCACCCCTCGCCCATCGATTGTCCACCGCGGCCATTTGCAATTTCATCCCCCGCGCCCCCAAGCCGGGGGTTGATCCGAATACATAACCTCTCTCTGCATTCAGGCGTCCGTCGAATCGCGGCATCTGTCGGTCGAAAATTATGCAAAAAAAAAAATGGGAAAAGCCGGACAAAGCTCTGGTAGAGGCTTGACGTAGGATTCGTTCGTTCCCTCCCTCCCCTTCTTTCGTTTTTTTCTCACCCCCTGACGCGTGGATTTTTCCCTATTCATGTATATACAGCGCGTGCCGGTGGACCGTCACGCTTTTCTGGACGCGGGAGATCAGCCCCTCTTTGTCGGAACGTGCCTAGCATTTCTTCTCCCATTTCCCCTCCACCTCACACCGAACTACCCCGTATGAGGTTTCGTCGAGAGGAGTGATTTTTCGCCACTTTTATGTGTGTATGTAAGTGCACTTCGTTCTTCTACCGACTAGGGTCCGGCGTCATAAGGGCGAGACTCCCGTCCCCGTGCGGGGGAATCGCGCCCTTATCGCCGGAGGGAGATAAATGTACCTTCGCGGTTTTTGGATTTTTCTCCCCCTTTTCTTTTTCTTCCTTCCAATTCATCATCCCGAGACTAATCAGGGCGACAGTTCGAGAGTGTGGGTGGCCAAGAATTTGGAGACCTGGGGTGGAAGTTGGTCCCTTTAATCGTTTTACGCGCCCATTTCCTGGGTTCGTGGGAGGGAGAGAGAGGAGACGATGCAGGTCCCAGGGGAGGAACGGAGATGCAAGTATCGCTGGAAAAACGGAGAAATGGGAAAAATTGAGAGGGTTCACCCTTCCTCTCGTTATATACTGTACGAACGTCGTGGATTTTTATTTTACCGGGGGTGAGAGTTCCAGGGTTTCGGGAAACCTGGATTCCACCCCCGGGATGCTCAATGGGACACGTAGGGACACCCTCGGTAATGACGTCTACATCTCGTCTACACGTCCTCCGGGGGTGGGGGCGCGTTTCCACCCCCGTGATAAACCGCCACCGTGGATCGATTCCCCGTACTCTCCCGTAAACACCCCCATCCGGCCTCGTCCCGGTTTCATCCCCTGGACCGACGTCTCCCTCCTCCCTCAGGAGGACCTGGGAAGAGGCGAAACGCCAGCAACAGGCACCACGTGTCTCGGCCCTCCCCCGTCCACCCCATGGACCAGGACACGTGAACCCACGTGAGAAGCAATACCCACCCCGCGCGTCTCCTCGCATATCCTTTCATCCCTTCTTGTCTTCCCTCATCCATATCATCCCAGTTCGCCTTTCCGCGTAATGGGATAAAAAATCAAGTCACCTTAATTCGACCGTATGGGGTGGACTCTTATCCAAAATGTTGGGATTCTTCCTTGTACGTGGAAATCCCAACGAGGGGGTGGCAGCAACAGGCGTTCCACCCCCTCGGGGACGCCGACGACGTTCGCATGTAAATCCGCCCTTTTTATGTCCTTCGACTTCCGACCTCCCTCGGGGTGACATGTCGACGATGTATGAAAATAAAAAGCCATCCCGAGATGGGAGCTTCCTGTCTACGGTGGAGGATCTTCGAAAGGGTTGAACCTTTTTTCAATGTCAAAAATCTCTGCGTACCGCAAAATTCATGTCCTCGGGCCGATGTTTCGAGATATTAGAGCGTATCGATATAACCGAGTTATCCCATCCCCCGGTCGTCAAGTCGAATCGGGAGTGGCCCGAATCGATTTAACGTCCGATCGATTTATGCCCATTTACGCCGGCAGGTGGCTCGGCTTAATTCGATTTCCTATCGGCGATATCTGCGATCCTCGGCGTATCTCTCTCCTCCTCCTTTTCGGCCGGCCTCCCTCTCCCTGTCCTCCTCACTGCCTCCGTAATTGCACGGTACCCGATCGGTGAGTAATGCCACGTCGTCTTTACGGCTCAATTTCGCCATCTGATCGATGCCTCCGGTACGACCCCTTTGACGTTAACCAAACATCTTTCGAGCCCGATCGCCTCTTCCCGTTCCTTCCCTCCTCTCTTTACGTGTCCCGAGTCGACAAAGAGACCCGAAAATGGCGAGGTCCTTTTCCTCCTCTTCCTCCGATGGATAACGTCGCGGCGTCTTCACGACTCGGCCATCGGGACTGATCGATAACCCTCTGCATCCCCGGGAGGCCGATAATCGTTCAATGAGAAACGACCCCCGACCAAGATGGCGAATTATGCCGCGACGTCTTTACGGCTCAATTTCGACGGCTGATTAATGCGACCGGTGCGTTTCAATTTTTCCCTTTTTTTCCCCTTATTTCTTCTTCTTCTCTTGAAATTGTAATCAGTGGGATATCATTTTTCCCGGGGACTTGGGGATGATTTGGGGAAGGAATTTCACCAGGGGAGGTCTATGCTTCGTGTAAATAACACGCGGATGCGAGATGCTGATATTGGCGCGGGACGCAACCGGTGGAAGTTCCAAAGCGAGAAAATTTTCAAGACGCGAAGTCGAAGGAAGATGAACGCGAGCGAACGGAAACGGGTCACAGGGGATGGGGAGACAAACAGGGGTTGTTGGGCTGGCACCGTTTGCGTAGGGGTGGCATTACGACACCATTTATCCATGGGGGGTGTCGTTCGCGCGGAGTCTTTCGCGGGCACTTCCGTCATTTCGCGAGGCGGATGCGCGAAGAAGTCCTAGGGGATGAAGAAGACCGATGAAGATCTCCTCAGGGGGTGAGATTTCTATATCCACGCGTGTAACGCGCATTTATACCTTTTTCTTCCTCCCACCCTCGTTAAGGGCCTAATGTAAGATGCCTGTAACGTGTTTGCCGAAGGGGTGGCGACGGGGGCGTTAATAAAAATGTGCCGTCGAGGGATGATGGAAAACCCCGTCGATGGGCAGGTCGCGTGACGTTTCTGCCCCTGACAGGAAGTATCGGTCTTCCTCGAGTTCCGGAGACGAACCGAGTTTTTCGTGTCAGCTACGAATTTGGGGATGCCGAGGGAAGAGAAGGGGTGGAGGGGGCATTTTCGGTCAAGAAATTTCCGAATTTGAAACCCCATTATCGAGAGACAAGGGGCGGGATCGAGGAAAAGGCTTTCCCGGGGGGGTGGCTCGCGGATTTTCCAAAGGGGGCGATCGATCTCTCGGGGTGGACGTGGAAGTCTCATTTCAGAATTTCGAGGTGGGTCCAGGAGATGAAAGGATCGAAAGGGGTGGGATCAGGGAATTATTCTCAAATTTCGGCCTCGGACCCGCTTTTAACCTGCGCCGAGAGGAACTACTGGACATGCGCCGGACCGGAAGTGGCACAATATCGCCATTGTCGTAAAAGAAAATTTCTCGGACAAAACCGAACACCTCGGCTCGAATTAACAGCGACGAGTCCTCGGACATCCGATCTCCGATTTCTTCCGGGGCTTTGAATGGAGAAACTGGCCCAAGGGACGCATTTTTTTCGAGATTCGCCTTATTTGCGAGATGCAAATTAGAGCGACAATGCCCGAGGCGCATTTTTAGAGATTCGCCTTATCTCATTTTACTGCATCTCGCAAATGAGGCGAATCTTTGAAAAATGCGCCTCTTGGGCCAGTTTCCCCATTCAATTTACTGCATCTCGCAAATAAGGTGAATCTTTGAAAATGCGCCTCTTGGGCCAGTTTCCCCATTCAATTCCCTATATGATAGAAACTCGACCGAGAAGCCGCGATTCCCACGTTATTTTGGGCCCTGCCACCGGTTGCATCGATTGCATCGGTTGCACCGACTGGCCCCACTGGTCATGGAATCCGCGGCACCCTTTTGGCTGTCCCCATGGGACCCATGCACTGGTTTACATAATTTTCCCAGGACCCCGGAGGACATAGGGCCCAGGACCCGACCGCGTAGGCGAGACGCCCTCGAGGCCCGATCGGGTCTCGGAATCATGAGGCTCTATGGGGGGAATAAGAATGAGGGGCCCGATTCGGACTCGGGAAAAGGGCCCGGAAAATCGGAGGAAGAGCGAGTCGGGTGCGGCCACTGCGAAAATATTTTTCCGGACGGAAGGAACCGCACAATGGCGAGTTTCGGGGCCCGGGCCCAATCCCAGGGGCCTCACTACATATAAGGCCCATTTCCTGGACACCTCACGGATCTGGAATTTTTTTTCCACCGTCCTATCACCATTTATCAAGGTTTTCCTCCGCGAGTCGCCAGAAGGGTGAAGGGATTAACCAGAAGAAGGGTGGAAGAAGAAGCTCGATCGATCCCTCACCCTCTCGAGGGGGGTGACGACTCGATGTCGCTTTTCCGGCGGCCATCTTGTTCCGGGAAATATGGGGGGAGGGAAGGGTTGGTCCCTCGGGAAGGTCCAATTTCATTAACCCTTCACCTTCGTTCCCTCGAATTTCGGCAACCCTCTCGTGCAACCCTTCAGTCGCCATGGCAACCCTTCCTCTTTTTCTCTCCTGGATGTCTAATGGCTACCACCCTTCCTCGCCACCCCATAAGGTGGATTCCTCGAGTGCATGCCATTTTGTTTCCTGCGTACTGTAATCAATAATTAGTCATTATGAATTAATACCACTCGAAAGGGGTGGATTAATTATCGGACATGCTGGAAACGAAGAGACACCCTTTTTCAGAGAGGGGGGGTAAAATGTACACCGCCCATTATTTTATTCCCATCCCTTATCGCGGTCGCAATCGTTCTTTCAGCCTCCGACAGGGTTGCGACCCTCCTGGGGGGCGATTCCCCCACCCAGAAGTCGCCCCAACTTGGATTGAACTTGTACTTAAGGGGCGCGAGAGACTATTTTCTTATATCGCCCTCCTTTGAATACCAACGAGTTGTCAATTTTAATTGGCTGCCGCGACCCTAGGGCCCTTCTGCCCTTTCCTCCCCTTTTTCTTCCCTTCTCCTCGCCGAGGAGGAATCGATTTGTCGATCGTCCGCCTCCATCGCGATCTGAATTTTCTATCTCGAGACGTCAGGGCTTGAATTTTCGAAAGGGTCCGAAAAATGGGCCCTTTTTGGGGGCCTTCGATCACCCGTCGAATCTCGAGGGCAGAGGAGACTTCGGGGCCCTATCTCGCGGAGAATCGGGCATACTTAAACGTTTGTCGAAAAATCGGGGCCCTGGGGCCCTTTTCTCCCTAAAGGGTTCGAAGCGCCGCTTCAACGGGGGGTGGACCTTTGTCATCCTGGGACGGGCCCGTTGATTATTTATTTAAATCATTCGGGCCCCATAGGACCCATTATGTCCCCGAAGAGGGACGTAACGTGACGAGGGAGATCAAGGGCGCAAAGGGGAAAAGGACCTCCTGAAAAATTCCACCGTGAAAAATCTTTTTCGAATTCCTCGGCGGGAGTAATCGGCCCCTTAAATTACTTTTAATTATTCTCAGCTTGGAAACAAGTGGTGGAGATTGATATTTTAAGGGCGATCGTTAAATCGGATTCCTCCGGGGTGGCTTATCGCCCTTAAGGGTGAAATTTCGAGAAGGTGCTGGAAAGGGAAAAGTAACGTCGCATTTTCCCTTCCCCCCCTCTGTCTTTTCTCCTTTTATTAAACCCCCGACCGGATGCAGAGCATGTTTCGGGGTGTCCCCAGTTTAGGGTCCATTTTTATTAAGTTCGCCTGCGGGATGAGCGTAATAAAAGTGCTCACGCCGCGATTTCGGGCCGCGGCCATTTTTTCTTTCCACCCCCTCAAAGGTACGCAGGGGGGCATAAATCTCGCGGGCCCGAGTATTATTGTGCACGCTTTTCCATCCCTTAACCAAGCTGGGGGCGTTTAATGTCCTGAGATTTAAAGGCCTCCGGGAATTTCGCTTTTAGATTACCGAGTGCCGAGACGGAAAGATTTAATTCACGGTATGACGTATTCCCACCCGTGCATGACTGCGTGAATTAAATAATCTAAGTACACGAGTAGACTCGTTCCTCGGCAGGATTTCGGGGGCGAGGGGGCCAAGGATTCGATCTCGTCCCTGGGGGTGGGTTTTCCTTTCCTTTTGCTTTTCCTTGGAGGGAGGGCACCCACCCTCCGAGGGCTCGCTGGAGGGATGATGAATATAAAGGCAGGGCAAGCAGTTAGGGTGGATTCAACCCTCTCGGTTCCTCGCCGGCTTTCTGGACGAGGAGGCACCCTGGGATCAATACTTTTTATGCGAGCACCGCGTGCTTCTTGGGGATGATGCCGAGGGGGTGAACGGGGGGTGGGCGCGATCGTGGGCGGTGGGTGGTGGGTGGAGGGTGGTCGGTCTCACTCCACGTGCCGCTGTAATCAGGAATATCATTAAACTCTCGGCTTCTTCGCTCCCGGCTCCTCTTTTTCTTCGTTTTCTCCTTAGGGGAGCAGGCTGCCCTTTTACGGGGCGCGCCTCTATGAGCTCGTGTACCCCATGTACACCCCCGTACCTGGTAACCATGGTTAATCCAGCTCTATCCTCGTTAAAAGTGGAGCCAAAAAGCCCTATAGAATTTTATTCCACGGTGGATACTTTGCCCGCAATAAATTATCGATAAGTAATCAGCTGGACGGGCATCAACCCTTGTGCAGGTTATAGAGACGCGACGCACTTTTCAATAAATTATTCCGGGCGAAGTACCCACCGTAGAGAAAAAATGGTATGATGCTTTCCGACTCCATTTTCGACAAGGATAACGGGGTAAAAAATTTGGATTATTAATTTTGAAGAGCCTTGTATTTATGCCTGATTTATTCCACCCGAAGAGTACTGCGGGGGTGATAACGTCATTCGTTGGAGCTCCTTAACTAATTTTCATTTTGATGGGAGAAATTGAAAACGGGGCTTTCCTGTCGACGGAAGACTACTTTCAGGACCAAGGACAAGGACTTCGGATAGGAGGCGCGTCCTGCGTCAAAGTGCGGTCTCGCAGGCGATTGGCAAACCGAAACTGAAGCAACCTGCGTGGACGCGCAGTCGTAAATCCCCAGAAAGGAGATTTACGATTCTCGCGCGCCGCCGCGGCAATTTCGCAAGGGGCCCAGGACCTCGTCCTGGGCCAGGACCCTCGCGACCATGCGTCGTAAATCCCAGGGCGAAACTGGAGCAGCCGGGACCTTTCCGTCGATGACTTTATGGGAGGTGCAGGAGTAAACGGGAAAACGCGTCTCCGCATCCCTTCGTCCAAGGGTCTAGAGTCCTTCCTAAGGAATTCCGAGGTACTCACCGGAAACACCCCTAAATACCTAACTTTCCCTCGAATTCCAGATTTTTGGCAAGTAGTCACCCCCCAACGAAGAATTCCACGTGATTTTAATCGCCGATTTTCATTTTGAAAAGGAGAGTAAGGGGTGGCGAAGTCGGCAGAGGCGAGGTCTGAATAATTTAAGGGCTGCACCGGCGGTCTCGGCGTTTTCCCCCATTTTTCCCAGCTTTCCAGGTTTCCCTCTCCCATTTACCCCGAGAACCCACCGGGAATCGGGGGTGTATCGCGCCGAATGCAAAATACCGGGAGAAGTCGTCCATTGAGCGAGGAATCTTGTAAGGGGTGGGTTCCCCCCGCCTCCCGCGAAGGGTGGGTCCGGCAGGGGCGCATTGTGGCCAAGGAACCCTGGGGGAGGGGGCAGGGTGGCTAAAAAAAATTACGGTTAGAGAGAGGTTCCCAACGAGTCGGTTTCCTTCCTTTTATGGGGAAATCTCCAGAGGTACAAGACAATGGGGCGAAAGCCGGGGGTGGTCCGGGAAGGGCTCGATTAGTCGAAAAGTGGCGGCTTGGGGGTGCAAAGTCGCCTGGAAGCTGGGCAGCCCTTTCGGAAGTGGCTCCTTGGTAATCCTTAGATTGCCACCCCCTCTCCTTTTGGAGGGCCCACCCTTCGACCGAAGGGATGACCGACTGACCGACTGACTGGACCGACTTGACGAGGGAAATCACTCGTTATCCTCGAAGGAATGCATCCTGGGAAGGATTCTCCACCCCCTTCTTTCCTTCCCACCCCTTGGTAGCTAATCCTCCCTCTGCAATTTTTTTTTTAATTTTGTGTCTTAGAAAAAACAACGATTTAAAAAGAGCGCTGCTTGCACCCTTGGCTTTGGTCTGGAATTTTTTCTAGGACTTTTGAGACTCATTATTGAGAGAAAACATTGGGGAAACAATTAGAGGGAAATTATCCTGTACTTCAATATCCCTTTAGAGAGGGGAATCCTTCGATTCGAAGGATCGAGGAGTTCTCAAGGACCCTCCTGGAGATTAAGGATCCTTGCCACGAGCCACGGCGCAAGGAGCACGCACAGGACACGCGTTCTCTCCCTCCCTCGTTTATTCCAAGCTGTCACGCACGTCAATCGGATCCACGCACTCGAACGTATCCTTCTTCTCGCTCTTTCTCACAGGACTCCGCATCCTTCCTCTTTCTCGCTCCCACAGGATCCAAAACACCCCCAACACGCCAGGAGCACATACGCAGGACCTCCTTCGATCTCGACCAGCTGCATCTGGCATTGTCGAAACCCCGTGACGAAAACTCTTCCTTGGAGAGATCCTTGATCGTCCTGCGAAAGGACTCCTCGGGACTTGTCGATTTTGACGTTTCCTGCACGGCGGAGAGGGAGGATCTGTGCTCGTCTGTTTTCCTTCCAGAGGTTTTTTTCTCTCCCTCGTCCTGCCTGGCTCGTCCTTAGACTCCACCAGGAGAGTCCTGTGAAAGGATGCCACCGGGTGCACTCGTCCTGCTAGTCCAGGATTTTCTGGGAAGGCGTAAAACCTTGCAATATATCAAGAGGGGTGAAAAACGGGCGGGGGTGGCGAACAATGACGACCCTCGGATGCACATCAATATCCTTGCGAAGGACATCGCGCATCTCGCAACCGATACAAATGACGGGACTCGTATATACGAGATCCTTGACTCGCAGGATGACGAAAGGAATTCCTGGAGTCCCTCGAGGGGTATCGATCCCCGATCGATCGGTCGATCCGGGTCCTGCCGAGTCCTGCGAGGTCTGGAAGGTCCTGGACGGGCATTTAATTATCCAGGACGTCCCGGGAGGAGATCACCACCGAAAAGAAGTGCGACAGGATGCTGGGCACATTTGAAACCGGAGACAGGTCCGAGTCCTGGCGCCGAAAGAGTCCTGCGACAAGAGGGAAGGACGAAAACTGGAGACCCGGGATCACTGGTGTCGGGTCAGGAGGTCGAAGGAGCCGGAATGACAGGAAACGGGATTCGAAGGAAGTCCTGTGGGGCGGTCAAACGCTTTTGCCCCGTGGAGTCCTGGGAAATGGAGGACCCCTTCCGGTGTCCTTTTCCGGTGAAAAAAAAAATATATTCTTGAGTTAAAAGAGTCATTCGTGATTTTCTTTTTAATACAGAGGTCGCCATTGGGTGATTTATGTCGAGAAATCGGAGATCCCTGGAGATGGGGTCCAGGATCTTAAGACCCCTCTTATCAACCCCTGAATTCATCCCCTTCTTCGGTTTCCTCCTTTATCGGGAATTACGAGGGACATGGGATCACGTGCCGGTCGTCGCTCGGAAAAACAAGCCTTTACTCCCAACCATGGTCCATTATGCTCTCGGATGACACCATTAGGTCCCTTCTCGCGAAAACGTCCCGAAGGATTCCAGGAGGGGCAACCTCCCCTCTCGTAAATAATGCCCCCTCGATTACCTTAGAAATTGGGGGAAAGAGAAAAGTACCGGATGAAGAAAGTTCTATGTCGAGAGATTAATTGGCTCACCGATTGGTACTCTGGAATTCAAGATAGGGTGACATTTATCCCCATTCGGTTAAAGGTACCGCCGGAATGGGACACCATGGAGACCTCAAGAATCGATCAGCCCCGATCGATCCGATCAATGGCGTCCTCTCGCGATCTCGAGTTACGGTGTCCCCGGGTTTATTTCTCCCGGTGTCGCATGGGGTTTTGGGAGAGACAATCGACGGTGGTGCCGACATATGGTGCCCCCTGCACCCATTGTGGAAATTGGGAGCGGATAAGGGCGAGTCGATTAAAAATTGGGGCCCGATCGGTTCCTGCCTATCGATTTTATTTTCCAAAATTCCGAATCCTTCCCCGTTGCGGAGAACCCCATGAGCCATGGTGTCGGATAATTTCTCCAGGACGTTAATGTCTGCGGATTTCACTCCCTGTCATTATTTTCTTAGTTCTAGAAGAAAAAAAAAAGGAAATTGAATTACTTATGGTCGTGTCAGGGCTGACGACAGATGTCGTGGCGTGGCCCCGATTTCCGTCGAGTTCCACTTTAACGTCCGCACGTTGCGCGTCCGGTTTTCGAGTTGCGGAACCGCCGGCCCGCTCTAAAAGATCCTAGGCCGTTTCCTTTTATTTATCTCCACTCGTGTATGGAAAAAGAACCGACACTTCGGAAAAGGGGACACCCTTAATCGTTCCCTCTCGGTCGGCAGTTTTTGAGCCTCGGCGTTTCGGGGTAAAAAATGGCCGAAATTTCGGAGGAGGGAAACCGCGTGTCCCCGGCGTGGCGGAGAACGTTTAGGGACAATAGAGGTCCTGAATGGTTCTCGTTATTGGCTGGGCTCCCTCAGGATACCCGGGAAGAAACTAGGCTGGCTCGGGTTTAAGGGTTGCGAGGTCCTTCGACGCCGGGACTCGGATAATAAATCAGGATTGCGCAGGTCAGGGCGCTGCTGCATCCCGCAGGACTCGGCGTCCTGTCGAGTGGTACCGCTAGTCGTGGGGAACGGATTCCTTCGTTTTCTTCTTTAAGTGAAATTCCTTTAACGGCTCGAACGCATTCGATTCGTGCGAAATTCCCGCGGGAAAAGTAAAACGTTGCTGGACCGATGGGGAATTAATAAATCCATTTTTCATATTAAATCGTGATAATTTTCTTCGCCCATTTTCCTTCCTTTTTTCTTTTTTTCTTTTCCGAAGCGTAAAAGTCTCTAAAAATTCGTTTCCATTTCTGTTGCAGACCCGGCGTGTCCTCGGAAGTTATCGGCAAGGAGAGGAACCCTTGAAGAGAAGTGCAGGGATCCCGATAAGGTATCCCTAGGGCTGGTTAACCGGGAAGTCACGTCGCATTCCCGAAGAGATACCCGAAGAGATGGCCAAGAAAATACCGAAGGAGAGGTAAGAGTCGTCATTTAGAAAACGAGCGACAAATTCCCGGCTTTTCCTTCCAGGAGAGGCCTGCCCTATTTCTTTTCCCCCTTATTTTTATTTACCCCGAATATGTTTTCCCTCTTTCCTCCAGGAAGAGCCGCGTCCCTTCGCTTCTGTGTCCACTCGACTCGGGATTAAGGGAGCCGGGAAGGGAAGGGCGCACCTTGGTTGTAGGTGGAGGTCCTGATCGCGTTTCACGACCTACCACCTTCGAATGTCACGCCCGGTTCCATTAGCGACCTCTCCCTGTCCAGGAGTTCCATCAAAGAAACTTCTCCTTCGGGATAGGGTCCGGTGACATTAACGGGTCCTGCCAAAACATGCCGGGTTTTTTTTTTCCCCCCCTCGTCCCCACTCTACCTTGCCAGGATCAAAGGGGTTCGGCCGGGATCCCTTTTCCGATGCGATTAGGTCATAAAAGACCAGATCGGGCCCAGGGACTCCTGCCAGGGTCCTGGAGGAATGCCTTCAGTGGCCACGAAGCCGGGATCAGGACCCACCCCCGCGTCAAAGGGTTTCCGGGGGCGCGGCGATAAACCCTTCGCGATGAATCCAAGATGTCCTGGGAAATCAAGGGGGTGAAAAATAAGAGGAAGATTTTTAGCAGAAAATGTCTGATATTTTTTAAAACCTCGCTACGAAATCAAGATGTCCTGGAAAATCAAGGAAAATGGGGATCAAAGAGTTCGGGAAAAATTCTGTTTTTCAACTTTTCAATTTTCTAAATTTTACCGACTTCCTCGATTTCCTGAAAAATTCTCTGAATTTTCTACATTAATTTTATTTTTCTCCCGTTTATTTTTTTCTCGCCAGCCGATCGATCGGCTCTGCCCCCGAAAAGGGTGGCATCCTCCCCCACAGCCCTCGGGGGCGTTTCGCCCCCGGTCCAGTCTGGACCAACGCGATCAGCTGCCGCCCATAAATATCTTAGCCCTTTCACGTCCTGGACCATGCTGACCATGGATTGTCCTTAAAATATTGCGTCCCACTGTCGCACCTTAAACTCGGATGCTGCGGTCGTTACAGTTCCCTCAGGATCCTGGAAGTCGGGGAATCCTTTGGACACCCGCTCGTCCTTTCTTCGAGGAGCTTTGTCCTGCGGGAACCGCAGTCCCGCCGCTCCGGATCTCGTCCTGTCACGGTTTGACGCGTCCAGGATATTTAAAAGGAGATTTATTCCCCACCTTACGAATGAAAAGCCATATTAATTCGGACGATAAAGCAGAGTCCCTTAAAACTCTTCCTACCTCTAAACTAATCCCACGGGAAGGACTTCGAAATCAATCCAGGACTGTTTCGTGCACATTTCGTTCTTATCGAGAGTCCTCAACCTTTCGCCGAGATAAAAAAGAGGACTATCCTTTCAGATGGAGCTTTAGGTCCTGAAAAAAAATGTCAAAAGTCCTGCGAAGAGATTCCTGGATTTTCTTAACGTCAATTTTCTTCATTTAATTTCCTCAGTGAGAGAAACAGTCAATTTTCATGTTCGGCGAATTTTTTTATTTCAGCTCGTCCTGCGAGATAGTCCATTTTCGGTAATCCTTGCAAATGGAGGGACAGGTCGCGTCTCTTCTTTCATTTTTTTTTTCTTCTTTTCCCTCGGAGATTCGAGGGAAGCAAGATCCCGGGGAAGAAAGGGCTCCGGGAGATAGTTTTTCCAGGAGAGGAGGGGAAATTCAACGCATCCTACTCCAACAATGCGAAATTCCAGCTCGGTCACAAATCCTTCCCTCGGTCCTGTTCGATCGGTATCGCTCCTTTTTTCGGAGGCTGGAGGATCCTCCCGGAATTAGCGGCGCGTCAGGATGATGTCTTCCTCCTTGGAAGAGTGGAGGTAAGAAAAGGTCCGATCGATTCCTGGAAATAATCGAAGGTCCTCCAGGATGGCCACCAGGTGCAAGAGACTCCTCCAGGACTCCTCAGGACCCTGGACATGTGTATAGCATAACTTATCCATCCTTGTTCGTTAACTTTCCACTGTTATCCTGCAAGTTCGTCCTTATTTCTATGTGGAAGTTTCCTTTTTACGGCTGTCCTTTGATCGGCTCCAACCGTAAACTTCGGGCCCTAAATAGCGCTTAAAGGACACTCGAGCAGGATCCGACTCGAATGGAGGCATTAACGCGTGTCCTGCAGGAAAGCTAGATCGTTAATCCTCGATCACACGAGCGAGCGATCACGAATGCCTTCCCGAAGGATCCCCAATTTTCTTTTTTCGCCCTGGTAAAGGATTGGAGAAAAGGGCGACGAGCCGTGCAGGACCTTCGAAATAAGGACGCCTCCAGATCGAACTCGATCCCATAATTCCTCGATAGCGATCGATGGCGTCGATCGTTCCAAGATATTCTTTTTTTAGAGGTCCTGCTAGTCCACTTACCTCGCGAGGTCCTGTCAATCCTGAAATACGATACGATAGGACACGCAGGATTAATTTCACGGGGAAAGTGAACTTTCTGTCTTTTCTTTCCCTTTTGAAAAGAGAAAAGTGAACGCGAGTTGGAGGAGGACAGACAATCGTTTGTTTCTTTTCCCCGTGACAGCTGCAACTGCCGTGTGTTGGGCATTTCGCAGATGTCCTTAGACAACGATAAGTCGACTAATTAGGCGATAATGCAGCAGTAAATTATCTACCCACGTCGGGTGTAAGCTTTTATCCCCGACACCCCATCGAGTCGTCCCTGAACGATCGAGGATCGATATTTGATCATTGATAAGGCATTGGTACCTTGTGAAAAAAAAATGGATTTTTTTTTTCTCTAAGATTGCGTTTGCTCATCAGTATATTCTAGGCTCTAAGGATGGAGGGAGGATTCCTTTCAGGACCTCACCTTCATTTTTCGGGGTTCTCGAAGGCCTCCAAGATGGCGGCTCGGGGGTGTCTTTGGTTGCGCAAGGGCGAAGGGCAGGTGAGGGTGAGCCAGCTGCCCCTGGCTCCCTATAAGCCCTTGTAATTATCCTTTTTCCCCATCCGAGTGCATTCCTCGATCCCGGGAGTCCTTTTTCGGCAGGGCGCGTGCCGGCTTCGATTCCCTCCCCCTCCACTCTTTCCCCATTTTTTTTCTCCTTTTTGAAAATCAATCGAGACCCCTCTCTCCATCTACACCCCAGTCTCCCTTTAAAGATTGGAGTCTACCCTAAATTAATCAAAAAGGATCCTCAAAGTTTATGGAAAACTCGTTTCCTCCTTGACCCGGAAATATAGACAGGGGGGCGAAAAATTGAAATAACCGGAAGACGACCTCGACTTTTACCTATCAATAATATCCGATATCGTTGGGCAGCTGTTACCGAGCGTGAAGCCGCTAGAGATCGATCGAACGATCGATAAAACCTGATCTCAGGATCTACAAGGAATGGCGCGCCCGAGTCCTGTAGATCGTCCCTCGATTAAAACGCCTGTTACTCGCGCAGGGTGTAAAGTCGATTTTCGGAGGACGAAGGTGCACCTGCTCCAGGAGAGCACCGGGGCCCGAAGGGGGAATTAATCGCCAGGAACAATTAAAAGTCCGCCCTTCGTCCTGGCTGCTTACCCAGGGGTGTGACCGAGAGAAGGATAATTAAAAGGAAGAGGGAAAAAAAAAAAGTTAAAAGCTCGGGAAAGCATTCCTCCTTTTGCAGCCTGCAACGTCCTGCGATTAATTTCAAGTCGGTTCCAAATTATCCTGCGATTATTTTTTTTGTCGCATCTAAATCATCCTGCGATTAATTTCGTCGCATCCAACTCCTTCCCTCGTGGGAAGTTAATTTAATGGGGAAAGTAAACTGATTTCTTTTCTATGCCGTGGAATTTCAATGGCGCGCCTTATCCTCGCGTGCCATTGGTCGGCTCGTAAACTTAACGCAATTAGACGAAGTGCCCGTTTAAATCGCACTTGGGCCCGATATCAATGGATGACTAAGAGACCGCGTCTCCTTATCGTCCTGTTTTACGAGGACTCTCGTCCAGGAAGCCCCGTCGTGACAGAAATTCTTTGTTCTCTCTTGAGAGACTTCGGCGCCAGGGGAAATAATTTCCCCTGTGGCGAAAAGGGTTAAAGGGCATAATGGACACAGTGAGCGTCGGTTTTATTTAACGAACCACGTAATGGGACCTATTAGTACATATTAATTCTCCAGGGTATGGTAATGGTCCCATATTAATCAAAAGGGTGCCCTCTCGCCCTTTTATAGAGGTCTTAATAGACCCATCGGACCCTTCTTGGCGAGGAATAAATCATAAAAAAAAAATGTCGCCTTTAATATTAATTAATGCCTGGGCCAAATTCGGTAGAAATGCCCCAGGGCGGGGAAAGGGTTGATCATTCGTGCCGGTAATGACGGAGCCGCGACAAGTGCGCACTTACTCTCTTTTTATTTCTCATGGGTAATGTCGAGGTGCGGCGCGGAAATTGCAGACCCCCCTGGTATCATTAATCAAAGGGTTACTTATCGTCCCCTTGGTCATCTGCCAATTTAAAGGGCGTAACCTGAATGCAGGTGCATCCTTCGAGGTCTCTCTCGGAAATATTTCGGCAGCTTCGTTTCTTCGGATTCGGCCTTTTCGGCCATTTTCCTCTCTTTTCGGGCACGTAACCGCAGACGTCGGTGCATCCCCTGGAATAATTCCTCTCGACAGGCCGAGGTGCATCCCTTTCCTGAGAAAATAAGCGACAGGACACGTCCTGAGGGAAGGGGCCTCGAAATGACCGGATGGACGAGAGGGTGGACAGCAGGTCCTGGAACACATGACGCCGTGTGAAAAACCGGCCTGCCTGTCGATTTTCCCCTCGCAGAGCTCCGATAGTCCTCGAAATTGAATTTCAGGGTCCTTTCTCAAAATTCAAACGATAATACTCATCCTGCTACGAGCGTCGACTATAGTCGACAGCCGCAGATGAGGGCACACAGCCGAGCGTCGACTTTAGTCGACGCTCGTGATATGAACCCGCCTGGAAATTAATTTTCTCCAGGATCTACATATGGAATTCCATATAAGATGTCCTATCTCAGTAATTAGTATCCTGGCTCGAGGGGAGGACTCTTGTTTTAAGGACTAGGGGTCCTTAAGAAAATTTCCGGAGTCCCTGAAATTTGCATGGGTTCCTCATTCAAGGACCTCTTGATCCTGCCAAGGATTCTACACGTCGATTCGGATAAATCGCATATCTTCGTTCGACCGGTCGAATCCTCCACCGTGAGTAATCGGATAATTCCTACCCAGCCCTTTTCCCTAATTCTCATTTTCCCGGTTTCCTGGAGGTAAGGCAGGAAGGGGTTCCCGAGGGAGGAATCCGGGATGATTTCGCGTTTCCATCCCCCGGACAGGTGGAAGTCGATCGAAGATCTGGAAAACTGGGAGGGAAGAGATTCCCAGGCCGGAAAACTCATCCCGAGGGACGTCCGGGAGTCCCGGGGGTAACCCTTGTGACGCGTTGCGAAATCGCCTTGTCCTGTAGGAATCACCTCCGCCCCCGCCTTAAGGGGTGCGGTTCCCATTCAAATTGACCTAAACAAATTTTCCTATACACACATGCGTGTGTCTACGTAAATCCACATAAGTCCACATAAGTCCACACATATTCGCGTGTAGGTATATATAGGCGTGGATATATCTGGATTTAGGTGTGCGTATACGTGTAACCCCAGGACTCCTCAGGACTTCCCAAAGGGATGCATCTCCCACGGTCGGGATATTTAGGATCCCGGTAAACGTCGAATGATCAATCCGAACTCCGTCACGCGGGGTCCTGGATTTCGGGAAGAATTGCGTCCAGTGAAAGGATCCGAGGTCCTAGCCATTCCCACAGGTAGACCAGGACCTCTCGCAGGTACTTCGACTGTCAATGGGAGGTTTGCATAAGGGTGTGCATACGTAAGGGTGGTTTAGGTGGTTGCGAGGGCTATCCTGGATTTCTATCACCCTCACCTGGCCGAAAGGGTAATGACGAGTCGTGGGATCCTGGCGATTCCCGAATTTTGGGGAAAATTCCTGGATGGCGCTACATCGCCGGACGTCGATTTTTAAATAAAAAAAAAAAATTATTAACAGCGCTGGAATTCTTTTCACTGGACTTTTCTTTCTGAAGATGGAGTGACTTCGACGCGGGGAAACGAATTTATGGATTTCGGGAAGAGAGAAGGAAGAATAACGAGGAAGGACTCTTTGTGTGAAGAGCGTCGGTATTGAAAGGACCTCTTCTTGAAGAAATCAGGAAGAATCATCCGGGCGTCATTTTCGGGCGGGAAAAGTCATTTCCAGGATGGGAAACCGCCACTTCCTCCTGTTTCTTCCCTAATTTTCTCCTCCTTTATTTTATTGTCCCTCTTTTTTTTACTCCCCCAACTTCGGGATTCTTCAAACGCGCGGCGAGTGATCGATAGTTGATCCATCGGCGATCGCTTCCTGGAAAAGATCATTTGCGGAAACAATGAGCACGGTCCGGTCGATATTTCCGAGCGAGGAGTGGCGGAAAGGCAAAAGGAAAAGAGGAGGAAAAGAGGAGGAAAAAAGGAAACGCGGCTCTCCCTTGGCCGAGGACCCCTGCGGGGATTCGGTTACCATTCGGTAGCCGCGGCCTCTCTTTCCCTCGTTTTCGGCTTTTCCTGGGAAAATGGCCGAACGGTAATTTAATTTCGCGATACGCTTCCGCCCCCTCCACCCCCAGGGGAGCCCGAAGGAAGCCGTCCGGGAATCCGGGAAACCTTTGTGCCAGGACTCGCGAGGACCTCTCTTCCAGGTTGCATTAATTCATCCTCCACCCTCGGCCTCTCCCAAAAATGATGAAAAATCGTGAAACTCGGGTATTCTTCCCGAGGAATATTTTTGTTTTTTTTATTCCCGAAGGAACTCATGTTTCGTCATTTAAATATGCTAAAGGGCTAAAAGGGCTAAGTCGACGCGCCTCGAGAGGAATTTCCATCCGTCGAGGCGGAAAGGGTCGCCATTAAGCCGTCATCTTTGCGGTGGAGTCCTGACGTTATCTGGAATTTGGATCGAAAGAGGTCCTTTCCGCGCGAGTTGATTCCTTCCCGTGGGATCCTTCCTTCGCGTCGGATCTTCAGGGTGATTTGTTTCCGAGGAAACGCGAACGCGAATGGAAATTCGGCACCGAAATCGGAGGGGTTGCTCTTCCCACGCGGTCCATCATCTTCGTTTCGTAACCAAGTGATCCTGGATCGTGTTTCTCGATTAAGGGGCCCCATGTACCTGGAGAACAGCTCTCCAAGGGTCACTGCTGACCACTGGCGAGGATCTCCCACGGGAAGCAGGGTCCACAGGGATAAATTCACCTCCGGCTCTTTTCAGGGATGAAAGAGGGATCGCGCAAACATGGCGGACGAGTTTCTCCAGGATAATATTTTCGCTCTTGACAGGAAACTTGGGATCTATTTGACGAAAGGGACTCCTTGCGGATTCCTTACGGAATCCTGGACTCATCTGACGATGGAGCCTGATAAGACGAAGGCCATCCTCTTTGGGCCCTAACTCGGAAAGGGCATTAAACCGGCCCAATTTGACGAGATTCTCGCTCGTCCTGGGCATAATCGGGACTGATCCTCGAAGGAAGGACCTTGGTTCTGCCCCTTCCTTCCCCCTTGGGGGGTCTCGTACCCCAGAAAAGGGCTGCGGACAAAAGGGCCCCGTGATCATGTCGCATAACGAGGTCCCTAATGTCATAACCCGCCTACCTAACTGGGTCATCTCTTTCTTTTGCTCTTTCACCCCTTTCTCTTCTTCCATTCTTCGGAAACGGTTTCTGCCACGTTCGTCCTTAATTTTCCCTTGACTCTGAGTGAAAAAAAGGGTTCCTTTCTTCTCTCTCCCCCTTTTCGTGCCCTGCTACGTCACGCTTCCTTCTCTCTCTCTTTCTTTTGGTCGAGCCTACCTCAACCCCTATCGGTATCTCTCTCTCGCCCACTATTCTTCCGATCGCTCTATCTTCCTCCCACGCATGGCACGATCCTCGCCCCCGATTTACCCCGTTAACCCTGGGCCAGGTCGGCATCCCAGGACCCCCCATGGGGTCGAGTCACCCCAAAAACTCGGCAATTACCCGGGACCCATTTTGCGACACCGACCTGCCTTTTGCCCACCTTTTATTAGCTAGAATTATAAAGCGCACCCCAAGCGGGGGAGGTTAGGCCTGACTCCGCGAAATTTGCGTACTCCAATTATTGCCCGCTCCGTTTATTCCTTTGTTTATTTATAGCAACACGGGACCCGCAGGTCCCGACCTACCCCTATGTCCCCTTGAGAGAGGGGATAATTTTTTACACCCCGGACAGGACATTTTTATTGGACCCGATTCCGCCAATTCCGTAAATCAAGGAGTTCGTCCTGACTCGCACCTGTCCTCCTCTCCTCTTTTTCGTTTTCCCGGAAGTCCTGACGAACTTCCAAACCCCCAGGACGTTGGGGACAAGTGGCAGAAATTTTCCTGGCTTTGTAAATATTTTTTTCTACCGTCGAAAAGTGAAATTCTGCATTTTTTTTTATCTGCTGTCCAGCGATGGGGTTAGCGAGATAGAGTGCGAGCCCTGAAGAGTTGTTGAAGATTCCAGAATTTTCCTTAATTTTTTTTCTTTTCTATTGTTGAAAAATCAATTTTTCACGAGGTTTTTTTCATTTATTGTTTTTTGAGGGAGGCGGAGGATTGCGAAACTTGGGAAATTCTACGGATCCCGAAGTCGGTCAGGAAGGGACGTTTCCTGGTGCCCCGGGGGGACACTCGGTCGGGCTGTCACAACATTTTCAAAATTCCATGACTGTCCGAAAAGGGGGAGGCGAGTCGAGTCAAAGCGACGTTTAGCGATCCCTTTGACGAGCAAAGTCGGGCTCGTTTCCCCTTTGGAATCGAAATGACCGGTAATCCTTTGGCGTTTCCCGAGTCATGTCTCGGCATTGTCCACGTTCCCGCGGGACCTGACGTGGCTCCTGTAGGAAGGGCTTAAAGAGTTGGGCCCTTTCTTCCTCCCAGGGCGCGATTTTTGGGCCCGTTTTTCTCGGCCCGAAAACGCCTCGCAATTCCCCGTCGGTTATTCGCCGAAAATGGCAGCCTCGATTTTCCCTCGGAAAATCCTACCCCTAAGGACCATTAATGGAGGTCCCTTTTAAAATGAATGAGAAAAGACCCGAGATAAATTGATATCTTCGGTAAAGAGGTGGTTTTCGTCCCTTTTATTGCAATTCACTCCACTCAATTTCGAAAAAAAAATAGTCGAAATTCTCCAAGTTGGTCACGCCATTTTCTCTCGGTTACACGTTTCCCGATCCAGGGAAAACGTCGAATTTGCTTGCGTCTCCCTTTGTCCTGATTTTCGGGCATTCATCAGGGCGAAGAAGGGCGCTTTCTATGGTGCCCGTAACGGGGGTGGGAGCGACGAAAAGAGGGCAAAAGAGTTGGCCGGCTTTATGGGGGTGACTTTACTCCGTCGCCCTTAACGCCGGCCAATTTTACTTTTATTCCTTTAGGGCACTCCTTTCATTCCCCCGAATAACCCTTGCGTTTCCCAGAAGGCGAGTTTCCGACATTTCTGTCCGATGGGGGGAAATAATTATTTCCAGGGAGGGAATATACTCTACGAAGGAAAAGACGAGATGGAAGGGAAAAAAAAAAGAAATACCTTGAGAACTCACGAAGGATCGATTTTTTCGGAAATAATTCCAAGGGGGTGAGCACGCTTCCATGGGGGATGGAAAAGAAATGATTTAGGGAGGCTCCGTTTCGGGGAAACCGCGAAAAGTCGAAGAAAGGACTCCATTAATGGGATTACGAGTGACAATGGGGTCGGGTAATAAGCCGTACAATGGGTCGAAGGAGACAATGGCCTCGAAAGGAGTCAAAAAGCGAGACGATTAATTTATAAGAATCCTCGAAAAGTTGGGGGCGAACTGCGGAGACTCCCAGCCATGGTGGCCTGCCTCTGGTTGGGGGTGTTGCAAAATATTCTAGGGGGTGGGAAAGTGCAGTTAGGTCAGCTAAACTCCGGTTAGCGGTAGAAGTCAAGTCTGGGGTGAAAAGAAAATTCGGGGGCATTGTCATGGGCGACCTATAAATTTTTTACCCTCTGGTTTACGGGAGGGGCCAATAAAGAAGAGCAGTCCACCGTTCCCTCGGAACCCGGTCGGACCTCCTCTCCTATTCTCCCTAATGGCGTTAACCCGGATTGGGGTAAAAACCGCTCCATTTTTAATTTCGACTAGTTGACTTTCGGGAACCCGGCGACATGTCGTAAAAATCCAACGCGTCGGTCACTCTCTCTCTCTTTCGCCGACTTTACGATATTTCCCATTGTACTTCCCGGAAAGGGATCCCGGCACCAGTCCCGGGTCCCTAGGGAAATCCTCGTCCAGCCTAGTTTCCTAACTACCGGGCCTCTAGTCGACCTGCGGTCCCTCTTTTCGGCTGCGACCTGCACCCCCTGCTCGAAAGACTCCTGGCAGGAAAAAGTTTCTCTATTTCATTTTGACATCACTTTTGCAATATTTCTTATCATCCTGAGGGATGCCGAAGGATGCTGCGAGGATAATTCCACTCACGGGAAGAAATTAGTCGATTGGAATTTCTTTGTTTAATTTTTTATATTTTTTTTGTAATAGCTGCAGGACAATGAAAGACACATTATCCTCGCCGAGAGATGTCCTGTATAGAAGCGTCTCATGGAGGGAGTCCTGTCGAGGTCCTGGGATTATACCGGGATATCCCAGACGGGATCACCCAGGACACTCGCCAGGAGTGGAGATCCTGCCGGAGCTTGGAGCTTTATGCAAAACGGGGAGCCCGGCTTTGGCAGGACGAAGATCTACGCCTTGAGCGTGTCGAGGGGATCGCGGAAACCGCGGAGGTCCTTACACTCGCGGTCTAGGATTTCCTTCGGCCGGATAAAGGATCTGGAATCTCTCGAATTTCCTAAAAAGGATAAAAATATCCAGCCCCGATTCCTGCGGTTAGCATCTTTTCCGGCTCGTCCTGCCGGCATGCAAATGTCGAGTCCTGGGGTGTCCTTGCGTCAGGATGGTTTCCGCTTGTCAAGGATGAACGACAACTCGGTGTACCGTTTCCGGGCGTTTACCAAGGCCGCCCTTTGTCAACGACGCGTCCTTCGTCCTGGGCGGTCGTGTTCCTCTCGAAATCGCGGGAAAATCTGGAGCACGGACTCTCTCTTCCCTCTCTTTCTCTCCATTCCTTTTCCCTCGTCCTGTGATTTGTGGAGCGAGAAATTACGGGACCGGGAAGGACGGTTTTGCATACCTCCTAGGTCTCGAGGATGCGTCCTCGACGCCGTCAAAGAGGAAGGATGTGCCCAGAAAATCGCGTTTGTTCCATTCCCTTTTTTTTTTCCACGAGCCTTGGAAAAAGGTCCTGCTCCTTGTTCCTCCAGGACTCTGGATATATCTTGGAAATTTCCGCAATAATCAAAAATCGTTCTCGGGGAGGACTCTTATCCTGACGTCAAGAGTCCTCCGTATAATTATAAGCCTGGACAAGGATCATAGACGCGGGATTGCGAAATTAACCAACAAGGGATGACATCCTGTGACATCCTCGAGGACCTTGCGCAAGGACTCTCGTCGAAGGATATAACCCTCGAGATGCAATTTCCGAAATTGCGTATGAAGCAGTTTTCTCCGTTATTTCCAGAATTCGAGTAACAAGAGCAAGCGAGAAAATTCCATTTTCTCGAAAATTGTTTACTCTGCTTTACTCTCGGTGTTTATAATATTTTTAAGAGGTAATAATGGAAAAGAAAATTCGACGCTTTCCTAGCGTTTTCGGTTGACGCCGAAGAAAGTCCTTGAAACTTGGAAAAGGGGCCTTCTGGTGACAGTTAGGTCAGTCCCCGAGCATATTGTTCCAAATATCGCTAAAATACAAGGACGAGCCATAAACCGCATTTTGGCATTTTTGTCTGCGGTTCCAGGAAGTACCCCAGGGGTTAGGGTAGGGGGTGCATGCAAATTCGGCACCCGGGGGAATATTGGCGACACTAGGAGCCCTTCCCGGAAAATATACGCGGTCCATATAACTCGGGCCCTAAATAAACCCAAAATAAAGGTTTCGCCCCGGTAAAACGATTGACTTTCGAGGGCCGGCATTAAAAGTCGGTCTAACCCCCAGGAGTCCCCAAGCGTTCCTCTTCCCAGCCGGAGGACTTTTCCAGGATACTTCCCAGGAAACTCGAGCGATAACGCCCGATTTCGGATTCACGCATTCGTCCTGGGATAATATTTGGCCCCGGGACAATATTTGGCCGTGTGTTTGCGAACGGGCTTAGCCCTTTGTAGGGCGAAGCCGAGATGACACCCTTTACCGCGACGCCTCGACGGAGGCGATTGTCATATTTTGTCAACTCCCTTTGTGTACCCCGACACCTCCGCCGACCAGAAGAAGCGGAAGTCTCTCCCGAGACGTCCCGAAGAATTCCAGGATCAAACTTGACAGCCTCCATTGACAAGTCCGGTCAATTCGCGACGCAACTCGGATTTTCTCGATTTCTCGGAGGTGCGCGTCTCGCCCGATTTTCCAGGGTGACGTGTGACCCACCCTTGGATTCGGAGACTCTAGAATGCATAGGTGGAATTGATTTGCCAAGCGACCGATCTTTTTACCCACCCCCTGGGGTAGTTACTCCCCCAACAATTACCAAGAGGCGTGAGTATGATAAATCCTGGAGGCGCGGGATTTATTGCGGTGTGAAAATGCGACCGAGGGGCGAAAAGAGAGCCACCCCCTGGACGGGGGTAAAAATGGCTGGACCATAAAAATCAAGATGGCCGCCCGTGCGTGTCCTTTATGGGATCGCGCATGCGAATCGACCTCTCGTCCCATAAATTCCCCGTGACGAAACCGCGCGTTGCCGCGATAGGCTATCCCAGGGGGCTTCAGGGGTCTCTCGGGCTCTTATCACCGCGGACAAGGCCCAGATACCGACAAAAAAGGAGTCTTTATTCCTGCAGGATGTTACGGGAGGGGCCAGGGGAGTCCTGTCGTCCCACAGGAGCGAAACGCGTGCTCGACACGAGCCGCGGCTCGGTTTTTTCTTCCTCCGTCATCGCCGCCCCTCGCTTTATCGCTGCCTCGCGCCTATCTGCCTCTCTCTCTATCTCGCACGGCGCGCCTAGCGCCCTCTCTCTCGCTCCCCCGCCACACGCCAGAAGCGAGCCCACGGGCCCGGTGAGGCCCTAAAAAAACCGTCCTGGCCCTGCGCCCTTTGGGGGCCGACCTTCGGGTAGCCACCTAGACCTACGCACAGGGGTCCTGGAAAAGAAGTAACCTCCATTTTCCTGAAAAATTCCAAATATTGGAGAAACGAATCAGGCTTCTAGGGGAACTTTTTCAAGTATTCTTAGGAAGGGTTAGTTTACACCGATTTTATTAATCGCGATTGCGTTAAACTCCCGGTGTAAACGAGGTGCCAAGACATTATTTTGTATAGTTACGGATAGATATAAATTCTACAGTGCATTGGCAGAACGTTATTATGGTCCTTATGTCCACTACTGAACAAGGTGGCTCTTCAGGTTCCTTCTCAGGGTAGTCCGATAAGGAAATCCGGGAAAAGCAGCTGAGTAAATTAGGAAGGTTGGGGTGACCAGACTCAAAGAAAAAGAAAAGTGATTTTCCAAGGAAATTCAAGGTTTGGGGAACCATTATGCCCGCCGCGGAGGTAATTTCCCATTATTTTCGGGAAAAGTGGAGGCGATACTTTTTAGGACGGTATTCCGGGTTTTCCTCGGCTCCTTTCCCTCTTTCCCGATTTTTCGGAGGTCGAGTAACTTAATCCTATTTTTTTTCTTTTTTTTCCGACGGGGTATCAAGACGCGCGCGCACAGGCCGGCAAGCCGCGGCAGATGCTACTCTCCTGGCGGAGGAGGGAAAGAGAGGAGATGAGGCGCGAGGGTGTGGGCGCGAGAGAGAGGCGGATAGGAGGAAGAATAAAAAGAGGAAGGGACCGAGCGCGTGCCGGCCTCGACTAAAAATACTCGAACGCCACGCCCGCTATAAAGTCCCTTACGCACTCCTGCTCCTCCTTCCCCCGTAAAACACCCTAATCCTCCACTCGACAGTTTAATACAACAAACATGCCGGCTAATTTCGGTAATTAGGAAGGCCCCTCCCTTCTGGGTACCCCGGAAGAGATCGCGAGCGTCGTTCCGCCGCCATCTTGGCGAAGACCGCGGGCTTTCGATTTTTCGGGAAGAATCGACGCGTTTCGGCAAACGGGAATGGGGAAACCACGGGAAAGGGGGAGAGAAAAAACTGGGGATTCGTTACGGACGAGGGTTGCGAGCAATAATGGCGGCTAGCGCGAGAAGAACGAGAGGTTAGGTCTGTCCGAAGGGTCCCGACTCTGCGCGCGTGCGACCGACGAAGACGCACCTATTCCCTCTCGCGAAGGATAGAGGGAGACGCGAATACGCCCTGCGGAATCGGGGGAAATAGAACGAGAAACAGAGCCGGAAAAACGCAGCGTCGTTAATGTTACGCACATGCGTTTGATGTGCCATTCAATGTGGAAGAGATAAATCCCGCGGGTTGATTTATCTCTTCACGGTTTTGGCAACTCTTTTCGCCTCTTTCTAGTTATGAAAAAAAAAAATAAAAAAAAATAAATTAGGTTGCTCTTCATTAATGTATAAAGACAATAGTAGAGATTCCAGGGGTCGAGAGAAAAATTGACATGTCGCGCATCTCTCGGGTGTTTAGGATCTTTTCCAGGAATTTCCTCCTGGTGGTGGTCCTGCACCTGAAGGACCTCTGCACCTTTCGAGCCCTTTCTCGATGTCCTTTCGAGCATTAATATCTCGACGTTATCTTTAAGGATCCTGAGATAATGCGTAGGAGCGTCCTGAAGGAGTTCGGTCGAGCAGCCTTCTTGTTTAGATATTTCCAGGACTTGGAAATTTTTCCAGGGGAAACTCAGGATGCAGGGTGGTATTTTGAGGGAATTCCTGCGAAGATCCGTCCGTTTTAATCCTTGATGACGAAGGATAGGAAACGCATGGCCGAACGGGAGAAACGTCAACCCCCTGTTCGGGGGTGAGATGAATTTCTCCTCGCAGGACATTCATCCGAAGTCCTTGATGACGATTCCTGGGGGTTTGGTCCCCGGTAGCCGATCGTTTATCCGACCCCTTGATTGTTTATCCGAGGGGTGGAGAGATTGGGACGTGGGACATAAATGACTTTCCTCCCTGGCGGACTGACCGGCGGCCATTACTACGGGGTGCAAAGGGGGAAATAATAATTAGAATCCACGACTCAGTGATTCGTCATTCGATGGCCGGATGGCGTAAATCGAGTCTCCTTTCTTCCCTTGCGACTCTTTTCCCTCTTCCCTCCCCTTGGGATGGAACAGGGAAAAATACGAAGTCCTGTGGACGTCCTGGCGAAAACCTCCCCCGTGAAGATATTTCCACTTTACGTGTATTTTAAATAAATTTTACGTACTTTTTCATGGGGGCAGACGAAGAGGGGTGAGATTCATCGAGAGAAGAGGGAAAGGGTTGCCAACCCTTCAAGGGTTGATTCCTGATCCTGACCAATGAAGGACCTCGGTCGAATGCCCGTGATGTGACAATCACCCCTTTCGCTCCTCCACCCCAAAGGGGTGGTCCGAAAGGGGTGAGGCCTCGAAAAGGGAGATCAGAAAATGGAGGCTGAAAACCCGCGTATTAATTCTCGTCAAATTGTTGGGCCCTCGAGTTCTCGTTTTTGAGAGGCGACTTTTGGATTCCAGGATCGTAATCGAGGATCTGCCCGATCTCACCTGTCGACATGAATATTCCCGGAGGTCCTTGAGGTTTCCTGCCTCTCCCGCAGGACCTCGCGAGGACATAAATCCCGGAGACGTGCCGCGAGGAAATAATTTACATCGAGCGAAATCTACGAGGTGCGAACCCAAGGAAAGCCGAAAGTCCTTCGGGGTCCTCAATATTCCGGAGGTCCTGCCGTCCGACTAGAATCCCGAGGGAATCGATCCTTCAACCGGTGGCCCTGTCACCTAGGGGACATTTCGAGAATACCGAAATGATTTTTTCCCTCATCCTTTTATTTTCTCTTTTTAATTTCCTCCCCGTTGCCGACAATGGCAATACTCCAGTAGTCGGAAATGATTGTTTCTTATTTTTTTTTTTTTTCTTCTTCTTCTTCCGGCTTTTGGGATCATCCCCATCAGCATCCCGCTCCCATGGTCAGGCGGGAATCATTACCGACAATGGCGACCGGACAGCCGGCCATTGAGCCAGGACAATGGACACTGTTGCAGGACACCCCTCCTGCTCCTGGTCCTGCACCCCTCTCCCTCTCTCTGCCCTTTGTCGCCGGACCAACCCTGCGGATTGCACAACCGTCCACCGACAGCTGGACAACCCCTTGACCTCTCGGGGTGGACATGGCATCCGGGGGGGATGAATTGCGACTCGGGGCCCTCTCGGATTCAGGAGGGCCCTACGTGCAAAGGTGTCCAGAAGGAGATTTCCAACCGTCCCAAAAGGGCCCGGTCAACCGACACTCGATCCGAGGAGAAAAGGGCAGAAATGAACGAAAGGGAACGCGCAATAATTCTTTCCCCTCCCCGGCGCAACTCCGATCGACTTGAAAAATTACAGGATTAAACGCAACCAACATTTTACCTGTAAATAAATATTGGTCGACATAGGCAAGACTCTGACCCATGAAAAAAAAAAAAATTCAGCAACACAGTGCGGACCAACGGAGACGAGATAAAATGTCATAATATCTTCGGGATTTTTTTACAACTGTATTAAAGGTTGTAGTGTAATTTTGTCATGTCAATCGGTGTGGTACTTGATGATTGAACGAATTTTGTCTTCTCGGGATGTGGTGTTTCGTATTGGGTCGAAGAGTTAGGTGGAGAAACTGGGCCCGTAAGGCCCAGGAGGGTTCGAGTTCACGGAAAGGATTGAAAGGGGATGCTGCGATGTCGGGGATGCCGAGATGAATCCAGTATGAAAGGTAGTTTGTCGAGGATTATTGATATCAGATTGGGCCTCACGCAGTGGTACCCGGGGGCCTTGAATCCACCTCTGAAGTGTTCCGGCCCGTTAACTCTATAGAGAAAACGGGAGGAAAGGAGAGACGAAGGATCCCATCGAAAAGCCATCCCGGTGATCCCGGTCGCGATAGGTTTTTTATCCGGCGCCTTTTTTACGGGGCCTCATGGGAAACCCTTTGGGGCCTCTCGCCTACCTGGTCGCGTGCTCGGCACGTTTCCTCTTTCCTTGGCCCTTTTTCCTTTTTTAGGGGGCCCTACGGGGATCACGAATTAACATGTCGTCCCGGAGATTAAATACCAAGCCCACCCCATACAGTTTCGGGCCCAACCCTCTCTTTACCCTTCACAGCACCCTCCGTTTTTTTTTTCCCCAGGTAACTGGGCCCAAATCGCGGTTTAATTCACCTTCCGACCTTCCTTGCCCCAATTATTTTGACTTCGATTTTCCGACAAGCCTGCCAAAAAAAGGGGTCGAAATCCCAGCGACAACTCTTTTCCCCCATCGTCGATTTTTATTTCGAGGGCTCTCTACCTGGTCGCGTGCTGGGCCCCGTTTTTTATGGGGCCCTACCTGGCCCACGAATTAACGCCCCCCGCAAAATAATTCCAGACTTATTTAGTACACCTCCACGTACATAGAAAAAAAATATATATATATATTTTCTCTCGCCGGCAAAAAGATATTTTTCACTCGCGACACCATAAAGATTTCTTCCTCGCTCGTGCCCTCGATATCAACCCCTAAAAAATCGTTCATCCCCTGGGGGATTTCTTTCGGATGTCACGTGACCTGGAGGCACCTAACGCGTCGGAGGATTTTTGGGACACGCAGGTCTGGTTCACCTGTAAAGGGTTGCAACCCCTTCTGTAACCCTCTCCATGGGTTTAGAGGTACCTGTTATCCCGTAGCACACGTAACAGTATTGGATGGGTCTCGAAAGGTGCATGGGGGGTTAAGGGGGTCGAGCCGGTGGAAAGGGGTGGTCGTTTTTGCGGGATCAACCCTTCAACCCTTGGGGTCCCATGGCCGGCAGGTTCTGTCCTCGTCACGGGATCACAATGCCAGGGTAAACAACCCTTTCCGAGAGAGAAAGAGAGGAGAGGCGCGTTTTGCTGCTAAACGGTGCCCCGTAAAGAAAAGGGTAAAAAAAGGGCCCCTCCTTAACCCTAAACCGCGGGATCCGGGGACCCCTTTTTTACCCTTTCCCTTGACGTAAAAAACCGCCAGAAAAAAACCAACCCTCCTGTCTTACGGCAATGATCCTAATTATTATCCTAGGAAATTATCACTTCCCTGTTTTTAATTTTTTTGGGACCTTAAGGGTCTCAGGGATGAATTTACGTGATTTTAAGGTCAACCCTCGGGAGTTTAGAAGGTGTGCACCCTGTTCGAGAAGTAATCACATGGAATGCCGGTTTTCGTCATGGAAACGATCCAGGACCACCGTGGTATCGAAACCCCCAAAGAATATCCTGTTCTAGGAACCTCCCACAGAGCCTTTCGGGTCATTTTCTGATCCTTCTTCTCTGGTGGTATCGGCATCTCTCTTCCACTCACAGGGACCCGCATCACTCTCTCTCTTTCTTTCGGCGAAGCAGTCTCGACCGCGGCGACGACGCTCGATAAATGCCCTCACGAGTGCTCATTATCGGTCCCCTTCAGCTAATTCCGCCTTAAAAACCCCCTTAAAGGTCGCCCATGGTGGCCTTTCATCCCCTTTCGGTGGTCGCCACCCACTTCCGGTTCGATCGAATCAGGATAGCGAGTCGATCCGATAATTATCGACTCCCAAAGAAAATTAGAAGCCCTACGGGAAATGGACCAGAAGGGGAATTTTCAAAATCCATCCCTTGCAGACTCGATATCACAATTAAAAAGGCAATAAATCCTAAAGGACCTCGGGGAGACCTTTTTCCTTTCAAATTCCTCATTAGTAGAGATAAGGTAATAATCCGTGTCGACATTTCGGAGCGCGCCGACCAAGATGGCGGCCGGCCACCATTTTGTATCCACGAAAGGTCACCGAGGAGTCTTAATTTCCCTCTTCTTTTTCGGGAATTCCGGGGGCTAGGGGCTTTTCTATACCACGGAAAACGTAGAAATGGTGACAGGACGACCGAGTAATTAAATTATAACATTACCGGGGCTTAATTACCTAATCAAATAATATAATTCCGAGGGGTTTCACTCGGGGCGAAAACCGCACAAGTGTGGGTGGAATTTAATCCTATTCGCGAAGCCTGTCGAGGCTTTAATCCTGCGTTATCGAGAAGATGATAGGTGGAGGTGCGGAAAATTCAGGGGATGGTTTTCCGAGTTTCTGCGGTTATCGGGGTGTCTTTTTTTTCCGAACAGGGAATGCGAGGACTTTCCCTGCGAAGGGGGCGAAAGTTACGCACTGTAGCTATCGATCGCTGCTGGGGCGGACACCAGCTAGGGGTAGCTTATTGGTCACTCGTGGAGCACACCCCATGCAGAAGGGGGTGTAACGGGGGTTGATTGCGGAAGGGGGTTGCTCCTCTCACGGGGGACGAGATGGACGAGGTTCACCTCATTTTCCGAAATTATTGCCCGGGCCTCTGAGGGTTCTGCACTTTTAATGGCGGCCCACCCTCTGAACACCTCCAAGGGGTGAGGCCAGACTCTCTCCCAAGGGGTGCCAGACAGTGGGAATTTTTCCATGGGCTGCATCCAACGTATGGTAAAAATATTTCGGTTTGTACATCTTGTCTCGATTTATTCCAGGTTTTTGGAATTTCTTAACTTGGAAAGTGGAATGCCGGGGTGAGAAATTGCGGTACAGAAGAAATGGACCGTCAGGGTTGGAACAAAAGGGGGATGCCGAAAATCTTGGAGAGGGTGCGAAGACGTCCCATAGAGATCCGACACCCCTTCCCTCCCGGGCCCCTGGGGGGAACCACCCCCTTAGCGCCCGAATTTCCGAAAGTCACCGCGCATACTTGCAAGTTCACCCCCATAGACAGGGCGGGGGCTAATTTCACGCCGGTGTTTTCCTCGGAGATTCCTCGAATGCCGGTGATTAATTGGTCGCCGACAAGGGGAAGAAGAGAACTAGAAAGAGAGAGTGGAGAAAAAGGGCCTGAAAATTCGCCACCCCCCTTCGCGTCCTTTCGGGCCTCTCATCACACCCTGGAACCCCGTTGATTTTCCTTAATCGCGGCTGGGGTAATTTTTCTTTTTTCCATTTTCTCCCCTTTCTTTCTTCCCTCGACCGAAGGCCTTCTTGGAGTCGAGCTCGAAGGAGTAATCGGGAGAGGGCGAGGATATCCTCCAGAGTCCTTAATAAAGGCGGAAAGAGTAACTTTCCCCCTTTCGGAGGGGATTTTTTTTTTTCCAGAAAAGGGCGAGGCGAAGTTTCGCGGGGGTGAAGTTTCCCCCGGGGGGAAGAAACCCCGGAAGAGGGAAGTGTCGATCCGGGGAGTTTTATCGCACCCCGAAGGGAGACGCGGAACTTTCCTGTTCAAATTTCCCGCCCTGGATCACGGAGTTTCCGGCAGAGAGTAAGTGGCCCCCTGTAATTAATATAAACCCCCTCGAATAAGGGATGGCGATTAAAACTGTAACTTAGGAGGGAGGAAATTATGTTCGAAGGTTGATCCGAAGAATATGAAACGCATGGGGGATGAAACCGTCGAAGAGGGGTCTCTTATCAGCACCATAGCCCCTCGCAGGGGTGTCGGGGGTTAATCGCCCCAGATTCAGGATCCTCGAAATTCGCTCCTTCCTCCGGGAAAATCGCAAAGCGAGGGAAAAATATCAGCGATTAATTTAGCGATGGCGGCCGGCGAAAGTTTCTTTCGGGGGTGGCGAGACAATGGCCGGGGGTCGGTGCGACAAAGGGAGGGCCCCTGGACAAAGGGGTGGATCTTGGCGGGGGTTGGAACAAAGAGAAGATAACAGAGCTTGCAAAAACACCCGCCGGGAGAAAAGGGAAGGAAGTTCCTCGGCGACTTCCTAGGGCGCTGTAGGGGGTGGAACCAGGGGTGCCTTAAGGGTGGTACCAGAGACGCCTTAAGGGTGGTACCAAGAGTGTCACAAGAATTGCTACCAGATCCACAACCAGAAAGTCCAGAGCCGCTTGCAAAACTAAAATCACCCCTGGGAGGAAAAACCTCCCCCACTCAAAAACTTACACCCCTTCTTAGGGGGCGCTCTCGAAGAAAATTTCCCTTATCGCTCTAGGTATCTCCACGAAGGGCGGAAAATGGAGAAAAAGAGACTCTCAAATTCTCTCTGATAATCTGCATGTATCCAAAAATAATCCCCGAACGACCAGGGGTGACCTCGTAATTTTTCCACCCCGCAAGACGCAATCAACCCCTCCGATTGATCTGCAAGTACAATCCGATTAATTCGATTTGCATGCCCGGGTTAGCCAAAGAAACCGTCGACGAAGTCCAGGTTCTCCCCCTCTCTTCATCCCCCTTTCTGTCCTATCGATTGGGCTAATCAGCCGCGTTTTCCTCGCGCATTCTCCCCCGCACTTCTGGGGGGAGGGAGTCGGCGGAAATCAAAGGGGATGAAAGTCGGGGGTAGGAGAATCCCTCCTCGGCGATACGGAGGCCTCTGGCGTAATGAAAACATGAATACTTGAGGCCTCCGCCCCCGTTCACCCCCGTAATTATATCTTCACCCCCTCGGCCCCTAACTGTGGGGTGCTGGGACGACCTGCCATTTCTGTCCCCTAAATAATTAATTCCGGCAGCGGCGCCGCTGGCTTAAGCGCACCCCCCGGGAAGCCTCTTGATTTTCTGCACCCCTTGATTTTAGGGGGGGAAAGGGATACCCCGAAATCCCCGAATTTTTCCCAGCTCCAATTTTCAGTATCCCGAGATTTTATATATTTTCTCCAATTTTTCATTTTAATTAAGGGAGAAAATTTCCACCCCAGGAGGTAGGGGGCCAATTTATACTCACGGGTACTTAGAAATAAGAATTGCAGGTACGAGTACATTTAATATGAGTAATTGGTCATTTTTAAATGCGTGATCGCCGGAAGTCTTGATAACTCGAACGAGGTCGAGACGGGGATTAATGGCGGGGGCATTAGGGCGCAATTTCGGGGGGATTATTTTAAAGCCCCCCCTCCGGGGGGGGGGGCGCTTATTCCGCCGCCATTAATCATGCTCCTCGCATTAAACTTCGCAGGAAGTTTCGGGAGAACCTTTAAACCTCCCCTTAAGGTAGGAATGGGGGGAGGAAATTGAGCCCCCTAGGGGTGAATTTCCTTCGAAGAGTGGAGGAATCAGGAAAATTGCCTAAGAAAATACTTCCATCGGGACTAAAGCTGAATTTCGAGTCTCTATGTGAGCAGGGGTGCGAAACGACCGAAAGGGTTGAAGGGGTGACGAGGGACACGCCTTCTTCAGTTTTTTGACCAATCGCCTCCATGACTTTCCCCTAGGGATCCTAATTACGCGTCCACAGGTGTAACGAATCCAAGGGAAGGGATGAAACGCGATAGGGGCGGACTGGAAGGGTTAAATAAATCAACGCCGCGTTCTGATTGGCCGGGCGCGAGGGGGTCGATAAAGAGGGGAGAGTATTGTGCACCGAATTAATTCGCGACGGCGGCCATCTTGGACGCTCACCCCTTTCCACCCCAGGGAAGTATTCCACCATTATTTCGAGAGCCGCTCTGAAATATTATTAGCTCAGGATAATAAATAAGTAAAGCGGAAGGGGATTTTTACTCGGATATGGAGGGCCTCGTTTCCTTGGAGAAAAGAGACGTGGCCGTTTCGAAAAATCGGCAAAAAAGTTCCCCAGACGATCTGGGCTCGTTTCCGGCGTGGCCCTCTTTGGGAATTAATATTTCCTCGCCGCCCCCCCTTCCCGCGGGGGCTGAAAAAAGGTCCTATGGGGAACCCTCGAAATCCAAAATCGTGAAAGCTGGCCGAGTCCCCGGCACGCGTGTTGCATAAACATGATTAAGTTTGGCCGGCCAAGCGTGGCTGCATCTGCAACCCCCTTAGAAAATAGGGGGAGGAATTTTCAGTTTCTGACCGCGGTGATACGGATTTGCTTCGGTTTTTTGGGGCTTCGTTGGTCCCTCCTTTGTGACGCTCTCTTTCTTCCTTGGCTCTTTTTTCCTGCCCTCTTTATCGGCCCGCCTTTCATCAACCCCCTCGCTTGGACGGAACTCGTGCCCGGTATATTTCTCTCCGAGAAGTACCCCAAGAAATGCCGGGGGATAAAAAACCACCCTTCCGAAGGTCCAGTCCGGCCCTCCCTTCCTGGGGGGTGGAAAAAAATCCAGGACCTCGATGGACTCTGGGTCGTCCTGGAGGAACGTTAGAAGGTGCGACCCAAAGAACTAACGAGACGGTTTTCTTCGCCCTTTTTGCACTTTTTGGAAAGGCAAGATAAGGAAAAAAAAAAAATATAGCCAGGCTGTATTTAGAAATCCGATGATGTAAAGAAATTGACCAGACCAGGATCGAGATTTTGAGAGCACGAGCAGAATTTTCTCACAATATTCGATAGTGGGGTGCGTGACTTTTTTCAAAAAAGGGATAAATCCCACCCTCTCGCGAGTTTCTTGGGGGGCCAGGTGGGCCCGAATTATCGAGGAATATGATTTTCATGGGAAATAATGGAAACTGGGATGAGGACATCATGGTGGAGGACGGTGAGAAAAAAAAAATCCCGAGGAACGATGCGTGGGCACGCGTGGGCGACCCGAGGGGGCCCGATTTACAAGGGGCCCTTGTCAGGGGCACCTGTCCAGGTGCGAACAGGGCCGAACGTCTGTGTCGGCGATTGTTCCCCGCCACCGAAACCCTCGAGTTGATCCGGACCAAAGAGAGGTCCTGCGGGTCCTCGGAGGAAATCCGAGAGAGCGAGGAAAGAAATCCAGAGGAAGTTTCGACGAGCCCTCTCGACCCTTAGTTCCTAAATTCGCGAGAATTTCGGCGACTCTCCAGAATTATGGAAAAAAAAAAAAAAATGTATTTTCCACATGAGAATTCACAGTAGATCCTGGACTATCTCCTTCGGGCAGGACTGCAGACGCCAAGGAGCAGACGAAACGGCTTGGGGAAAAGTGCCGAAAAAATAAGTGGAGAATGAAGGGTGCTTAGAAATATTAAAGAAGAAAACGCCGCCGAGAGCCTCCGGACGCTCGAAAAGGATACCGAGTCCTGGGGAAAGCCCTGACAGGAGCCATGCGACCACTTGACTCGGTCCCGGATGTCAGGACGAAGTGGCCGGTGTCCTTTGAGAGAAGCCGCGACGTTCCTGCAGGACGCTTTCCCTTTTTTTCCCGACGCGTCCCATAGCAAGGTCCTCCCCGGGAGATCCTAGAAGGAAGAGGAGAAGGGGGAAGTTCCTGCTCGATATCGTATCGGGAAGGGGAGGTAATAAAATGATCCATCGGCACGAGCCACGGAGGCGAAAGGTGGAGGCGAAGGAAGAGTAGGTGGAGTAGGTCGAATAGGTTGAGAAGGCTCGATGGGACGGAACGAGGGAGGAGGAGGAGGGCAGCCTGTTGCTGGTCGCGTGGTTCGCTCTCACGTGTGCGAGAAATACGTGTGGAATCCGGGTGAGAGAAGGTGGAGGGCGAAAACACCAGATAGAGGAAAAGAAACAGTAAAATCCACACATTTCTTCATTTTACATCATGAAGACGACCGCGCAGTTCCTCGTCTCAAGCGTATCCCTGCGAGAGGATCCTTACGGAAAGTGTGGAAAAGGACTCCACCTCGGGATGTAAAAGTAAAAAGGGAGAGGAAAATAAAGAAATACACGAGGAAGGACCTCCTACATCACGGACGAGTGGATCCGAATCGCGGGCCACCGGCGCGCCTTTGTGGGCCTCTTCAGGACCACTCGGAAGGACCTCCCGGTACCATCCTGGCATTCCCGCAGGACTCGCCTTAAATTTCACAGGTGATACCCTCCTCTCGCACGAACGAGTCTCCCTAATGGTCAAGGACCACTCCGAATCGAAGATGGATCGAAGGGGTGAAGAGGTCCTCGGAAAGGATTCGTCTCGTCATTCCTGGCTGCGAAATGGCCGAGATATCGTCCTCCGGCGGTTCCAGGGAAGTCCTTGGGATCTCAACGGACGCTTCCCGTGTCCTGAGGGAATTTCTGGAGCGGGATGTATTTTTTCCCGATTTTTTTTCCGAGGCGCAGCCGTCGCCTTGCACAAGGGTTGCGCGACTGGAGCGCAAGGGCTGCGACAAGGGTTGCTCTGCAGGGTTGAATAAAAAGGGGAAAAAGTGGAAAAAAAACCACGGCAGCCATCGCGATGGTCTTCTTCGGTGGGTTTCGATCTCGTTTCCAAGCCTCGTGTCGAGATTCGATCCGGATTCGATACGCAAAGAGCAGGAAGAGTGGTGCGACGCACCCCATGGGTGCGTAGAAGGGCGGTTGCAACCCCACGCAATATCGAGGCAGCTTCCCTCCCCTTTCGCTCGCCCCTTTCGCCGGGAACAAATCCCCTGATTTTTGGATTTTCGGGTAAAGGCCGAGGGGAAGGGTGGTGAGTAATTCGAGGCGGGTCGCAGGGGTGCTCGTGACGAACCCTCCGAACCACCCCCGTGGGTGGATCGCCCCCCTTTCATGGGGGAGGACCATACCCGCGAATCGTTGAATTTACTCATACGTACTCGCAGCTGCAGTTGCGACATTTGTGAGAAATTTCATTTTTTCAAGTTGCTCCGTTTATATTTCCTTATCACCATTTGGAATATTTATCATTTTTTAATCCAATCACCAACTCAACCAGGCTATTATTTCATTTAGTCTATTAGGCATTTTTTTCGTTCATTTAACCTGGGGGATTAAATTCATTAATTCATCTCTCCTGGTGGAGGATCACGCACCCCCTTAGAGACTCGCGAGGAGTCGTTTCGAAAAATCGACGTCGATCGGGAAAAATTCCACGATTTCGGTTCGTGTCGACGTCCTACGATTTCCCAATCCTTGCCGTCATTGCCAGAGGCTTATTCAGTGTAATCATGCGACTCGTTAGCGACTCGTTCCCCGAAGTGCGTCGCCTAATCGGGTTCTTAGGTCAAATCTCGAAAGATTCTTAGGTAAATTCCGGCCGATTGTATATCGCGGTGATAAGCCTCGAGGTCCTTGGAACGCCTCGCCGTGCAAACAATGACGCTCGGGTTCGAGTGCATTGTGTGCCCTCGAGAATGAGTGCACCAATCGCGACCAATTGCGGCCGGATGCGTAACGCATTTTTCTACGAACAGGGAAATTCGACTCTGGGAGTGCAAACTCAAACTTTGAGCCCAAATTCGGAGCGGCCTCATTTTCCAAAGGAAAATTTTCTCACGAATTTCCGGAAGTCTCAACGAATCTCGCCAATGAAAATGGTATAAATAAAAAAACCAACCGTGGGAATGACTGAACTCATAAACATCAGGAAAATCGTACGACTGATAACGATGATAAAAATCATAGAAATCGTAAAAATTTTAGAAATGTGAAAATCCTGCGAATAAAAAATCCTGTATATCGTAGAAATCATCGAAACTCATTTTTCGACACTGCTCCGAAATGCTCGAGGTTGTTCCCGCGGTATTTTTTGCGAACACCAAAAAACAGTCAACGTCACTTTTTCCAGTGGATGTTTTTTTTCGCCGACGTCCGTCAGAATTTCAAATCCCACCAAAAGAGTCTCGATCGCGTTCGATGAGGCTAAAGAATTCCGTCGAGGTCCCTCGCGGCCAGGGAGGCTCGTTCCCTCGGGATTTATGCCCGATTAGCATAAGCCAGGTGCCCGTCGACAGGACCCTCCATCGTCCTCGCAACGGCGGCTCCACGGAATTAATAACACGTTGTAAACGCTCGCAATTACGATACAGGTGCGCACTTACATCTCGAGGAGGCCTCCCTAATTGCCGGCCGAGTTACGGCTCAATCCCGAATCCTGCTGATCGATGATCCTTCCCAGGGCGATCCTTTCGCTCTCGTGTGGTCCCGATGCCCCTTTCGTATCCACCTTGCCATGTCATTAAAGGACGAGGTCCTTGAAAGGACCCCAGGACTCCTGCACGCTCGATTTCCCCCCGAAAATCGAGGAAGATGAAGTGACCGCTTTTCCTGAAAAGTCCCTGCACCGAGGAGAAAAAATTCCATTGAGCCACATTTCTGCGCAAATTGCGACTTAAAAACAATGCTTTCGGGTGTTGCGGAAAGAACATTTCGGAGTCGGTCGAAAAATCCGAAAGGAATTCACAGGGCATTGGGTAACCTGTAAGTGGGAAAGGGTAATTAGCCGGTGCATATTAAAATGTCATTATCGCGAGTTACCGCGAGGCAAAGGAGTCGTGATAGGAGTTATCAGAGAGAAGGTTTCCAGCCGAGGTCACCTCGATTTCCCAAGATCGTCCCGGAGCGATCGGTGGATTTTTCTTTCCCCCGATGGGAAAATTTCTAGCAAGGTGGCCAGTCCTGAATTTTCTTTTTCTCGTCCGGGAAAGAATAGAGGAAAATCTGAATTTTTGGAGCCGACCTCCAGGAGGGGTTTGGTCATTTCCCGATTTTCCTCCCCCAGGGTCGCCGGGACGTCAGTCGCAGGACGCGGAGAAAAATCGAGGACGGAGAAAGCGAAAGGAAGGAGAAAAATCGCGGGAAAAGTGCCGCGTCCGACTGAGGGGTGCCGAGCGAGGGGGGTGCAGTCAGGAGAAAGAATGCAGGGAATATGTGTAGGGTGGTTTCGGCTCTGCCATTCAATTTATCGGCGGATTGACAGCTCTGTTAGGCCCTTGTTACGCGTGCATGTCGCCCTGGAGGGAAGGGAATAATCCAAAAGTCTCGAGAGTGCCTCTTCCGTTCCCTTTCCGGGGAAAACCGACGGTCAAAACCGCAATCCGCGGCCTAACAAACCATTTCCATGATTTCCCCGCACCTTCGGGATCTCCAAAACTAACCCTGAGAATTCTTAGAGTCTCTTAGAATTTTCGAGGAATTTCAAAATTGTCCATTTCGGAGCAATTAAGCTCCCACTTTCGGCGCTAAAGTAGGTATTTTAGACGGGTAATTACAGTTGAAGGATTCATGGCTCTTGAGAATTGATACGGACATTTTTTCCCTCATATTTCTAATTTCTTGACGGAAAAATGGCGTCGCGATGCACCCTCGGCGCGCCGGCCCTGATGTCTCGAGATCGATCCCTCTTTATTATTTATAAACGAGGGGAGAGCGATGGCTGACCATGGGCAGAGAAACGCAAACCAGCCCTTCGTCTCGCTCCCTCGAAATTCGAGTCCGTTGCGAAATCCGGCCGAAAATCGGAGGATCCTCTTTCGGCCCAGGTGCGAGTCCTGGTCAACTGTCGCGGTCCTTGCAAGGACCTGCCGTTCCCCTCTCTTGGACTTCCTCCTCCAAAATAGAGAAAAATTCCCCATGATCGTCCGATATAATTCCTTTCAACGATCTGCACGGATATTCGGAGCATATCTACATATTTCCCCTATCTCCATTTTTTATTTTTCCTCGCAAGGACTCCAAAATGAGATTCCTCCAAGGATGCGATTTTTCCATCTCTCCTCAAAAAATGAGAAAACTGGCCCATGATCACCCCACATACTCAATGCCATTCCTTTCTCAACGAATCTTCGATCTCCAACGATCGCGTTCGGATATTTGGAGCGTTTGTATATTTTTTCCCCCAGTTGCCCATTTTCCCTTTTTTCCCTGCAACAACTCAAAAGGGAAATCCGTGGAAGTTGGTCGACGCTCGCTTTCAAGGGTTTCCGAGACGTCGGAAATAATCAAATCCCCGGTTTTCCGTGTAGAAGGAAACTTGCAAGGAGGGATCGGCTCGAAAGGTGCTCCTATAAACGTCCACCCCCCAAGAAAAGGGGGCGAGAGGGGAGGAGAAAAAATAGGGGATGCTTCATCCGCTTAGCCGGGAACTTTTACGTTTTTCTGGAGACCCGTGCGAGCCCCTAAGAGGCCACTCTTCAGGTTTTACTGTATATGCATTTTCTATGCCGGGATCGGATCTCTCGATTCGCCTCCTCTCTGGACCTTTCATCTATAAATACAGATAAATATAGATAAATATATATATAAATGCATATCCTCGCAACACATTAAAGCGTACCCCGGCACACATAAATATACCGGACGCGGATTAAAGAGATCGATGGAGATACCTCCACGCCTCGGTGGGAATTCCTCCTTTTAACTCGATTTTTATATTTTCCACCCTTCGAACCTTTCCCTGGAAAGGGAAGTCCGGATCAGAGGACTAGGTTGTGCTCGAGGGTGCGTGGAGGAAAAAAATCGCGAGGGAGGAAAAGGACTAAGTTAGCCCTGACCTAGGTCAACGCGTCCTGCGCTCTCGTGGGCGAGCGGGTGGAAAGGGTTGGGGAAAAAATGTGAAAAAAAGAGAAAAAGTGAGGGAAAAAAATGGGCAAAAAATTCGGCACGTTGATGGAGACTCGGGGAAGGGTCCTAGGTGGGCGAGCGAGGTCCTGGCCGAAGGATAACGTAAAAAATGGACGCATCCTCCTAGACCAGCTGGCGGGTCTATTCGCACGCCACATGTTGGCCGGTGGCCGAAGCGTCGAATTAATGCAGAAAAGTAGGCCCTTTTCCAGGGCCCTATGCCCTGTCTGCGCACCCTCTCTCTCTCTAGTTAAACCTGGACCATTAATCGCCAGGGCCGAAAATTGGACGGCACCCGGTGGTCCTCTTCGTTTCGATTTTCGACGCGAAAGGCGCGACCGAGCTGCCATGGACACCTTAAAAATTGAAGGAATTATTTCTAAATAAATATCGAGGGGGTTCTTATCATGAGAAAAGTATGACCCTCGAGATTTCGACCTCAATGAGCCGGGGACCTCGTGGAAATAAAATCTGGACGCGTCCTGGGAGATCTTTCCACCATCTGCCGATTTCTTTGCGCGTCTCGTCCGCCATCTTGGTTCCCACTCGTGGGTCACTTCGAGGTCTATTTAATTTTTTTCCCTCCTCGATTTCTCCCTCAGGACTTAAATGAGGAGGTGCCCCCGCGATCGGAATCGGGATCGCTATCGCGGAGCCAACGGTCGACAGAAAAACTGGGAGAAAAAGTCGATCGAGAGATCGATCCTCGCTGACGTGGTTTCCCAAACGGTCAGATTTTGGGGAAGATCGGAAGAAGTGGATTAGCCGGCCGAGGAAACGACTTGTCGAGCCCTGAGTCTCGTTTATCTGGGAAGAATCGAGTTTTTCTCGAACGATTTCCCTGGAAGCGATGCTCCTCTCCCCTCGACGGTTCGTTCTACATTTTCGTGGAGAAGAAAAATCGAGGAAAAAAATTCCGGGAGTCTGAAATCCGCCGTTTGGATTCTCCGCCTCCGTTTCTTCCCTGGCAAAAACCCGAGTTTTGTTAGTGTCCCTTATTTTGCATGGTTTCTTTTTTTTTCCTTGTAGAAAAGAGAAAATCAGGAAGATGGAGACGAGCCGAAAGAAAGGAGTCCGGGGGAAGGGAATGAGAATTTACGACGCGCGAGGGCAAGAAACTGAAGAGCCTATCCCTGAAGACGCCTACCAGGCTCTTGGTCGAGGATTATCGCGATTATCGATGTGTTTACTCCTTCCGATATTTTCGGAAACCCGTGCCCTCTTCTGTTTGCCGACGTCCCCGGCGCCGAAGAGGAAGACGAAGAAACGCGCCCGGAAGACCTCTGAGAATATTGGAGATAATCGCAATTCCGTATTCCCGAGGTAAAGGGAAAAAAAAAAAGAAAACTCTCGTTGAACCTCGGTTTAAGATGGAGAAGAAAGGAACGGTGGCGGCCATACTTCGTTATGAACCTTCCCGGCCATTTTAAAATATTCACAAAGACAATCTTAATATTCCCATTTCCTTCGTATCTTCCGTTTAATCGTGTTTATTAATATTTTAAAAAAGACGCTTGGCTGCCGCGTGGATCCAAGATGGCCGCCGGATATCCAAAAGACGAAATCTTATTTTACGCCCAAAGTTTCACGGATTTTTCCTGGATTTCCCTGCAGGGTACGTTCCTCGTCCTGGTAAGGACGAGTCGGTCGACCTGGCACTCTCGTACCTGATGATTTCGGCAGTAAAACCGTAAGGACGCGGGGTAATGCAAGAATAAAGCCGGGGGCGTTAGGGTCGGGGTGCAAGAGTGCGAGAGCTGCCCGGGATCCGTGCTTTACGGCTCCTCTTTTGTGCGAAACTGGAGCAATTCCAGGTTTAATTGCCCGACGGTGCCCTTACCGGTAATACGGCAATCGACCCTTCCCTGGTCGACGTGCAAACAGCCTCGGCTGGACTTTGGGAAAACATCGCGGATATAAAACGAAAAGGGACCATCACCCTCGTTTCCCCGATTTTCCGAATTTTCTCGCCGGGGGGATGCTAGTGCACCACCCCTAAGAGAGTTCGCGTGGACGGTCCGGTTTACGGCCAGGTAAATATCGGCTCTTAGAATATCTTCGAGCGGATTTTTAAGGCCCGTTTACCGTTCCCGGGCCCGGAAAACCGAGCGGCTTTTCCTCGGCGTTGGGCAACATTTTACACCCCCTCGCTGTAAAACTCGACTAGCGTCCAGGGTTTATGGCTTCGAAGGTTTGGCCCTCCCTGATTTTCGATTTTCATTTACTAACCATGATGGATATCTTAAAAATCTCTCCCACGAGTGATTAGCAAGGGGAATTAATTCCCGCGCCTCCACCTTCATCTCAGGTGAGGTGACTCCAAGAGTCGCCGAATAGAGACGACACCGACCGAAGTAAATACCAGAAATAAAAATGAAAACGGTGCAACGCGTTGTTCTTACCCCGCGTCGGCATAAAAAGGTAATAATAAATGTGCCCTGTTATTATTTGTTATTTTTATTCCCCCCGAGGCGACATTTTTGGCCTCCTCTTTCCTCGATCAACGGGAGCGCCTAATGTTGTCGTAATACTGATTTAGTCGAGAAGCGGTGGAAAATGGAGAAGGATCGTGGCATCAGGGCCATTGTGCCTCCTGGGGAAAGTGGCACCCCGTGTCTGGTGAGAAATTCGACACGACTACCTTGCGTCTAACCCTACCGAGCCCCCGTGGGAGACTCGCGGACAGGTAGACCTCGTCAAAGGGTTGAGACCCCAGAAGCAACAATGAGCGTCTACCTGGCAGGTAGAACCGAGGGCTTTCAGCCTCGCCAGACCAAGGGTTAAGTATCGCAATGATTGCCAATAATCTCGCCATTGTTGCGCTCTTTTTTCCCCATTTTCTGAATTTTTTTGCCCCCCGATACCGGCGAAAGAAAAAATAGTACCCAAGACCCAGAAGCTTGAAATTCCCTGAAAATCGGGCGGGACAATAAAAGGAAAACCGCAGCCCTTTTCGCCCCTTTCGTCGAATTTTCCGAAGCCCCGATATTTCATTTCCGATTTCTTATCACGTGATTGATAATGTTTTGTCAGGGAAGTGTGTGCAGAAGTGCTCGGATCTCCCCCTTAATCCGTTTGATCCATTCCATGGATTTAATTCCAGGAGGTGTACCCTTCCATCCCTGGTTCCCTTATGTCTATTAAATTTGCAGAGATCGATAGATCATGGCGGAATAAAATCGGGGATGTTCCGATTTTATTCAGAAACAAAGGGCGTGTTCGAAGCTCCCCGAAACTGGGGGGCTCTCGAAAGAGGAGTCCAACGGAAAGTCGCATCTGTTTCTCCTCGTCGATAAGGCCTCTTTTTTAATTAACGGGGAGAAAAAAGAGGCCCTCAAGAATTATCAGGCCGATCGACGCTCTCCGAGAATCGAGCGGCACTCGAGATCTCGGATTTCGATTCCGAGGTTTTTGCACTTCGGGGTGAAATATCCTCCGGAGTCCGTTGGTTCGTTTTCTCCCCTCTCTCCGGATTTTTCCCGAATAATCATCCCGAGATGCAAAGCAACCGAAAAATCTTCCCCCTCCCCATGGGACTTTTTTTCCGATCCGTGGAAACACATGTGAGGAATTTCGGTCGCCTCGTCGAACCGATTGCGGTCGCCCCCCGTTTCCATTTTTTGGGGGCCCCCTCCCCAATTTTCGGGCACGCGCAGCGCACGCCCCTGCTGGGCAGGTGAGAGGGGCGCACGCGCTTTTTTCCCTTTTTTCCCCTTTTTCCCTTTCCCCGCACTTTCAGCCGAAAAACCGAACGGCTCCGTTCTCTGGCTCTGTGATCTGAGAAACAATGAAAAGTTCCGAATTTTCCTCCGTGCCCCTCTTAACTGATCGAAGGGTTTTCAGAGGGTGGAGGAAACCTCCCTCGAAAACCTCCTTCTTTATCGAGACTTTGAGACATTTCCAAGAGCACCCCATGTAACAGGTGGGGTAGTTTAAAAAATATTTCATTTCTTTTTTTCAGTCATTCGAATCGATGCCGATTACTCGGGCGTTGAAATCTCCTCGGATCGTCGCAATGTGCGTTTTTCATCGATGGCCTCTAAAAAAAAGGGATGAAATTTACATCGGGCATTAAAATTACCGCGAATAAGGGTAATGCACGATTTAGAATAACCACTAGTAAGGGTGATGCATGATTTATAATTACCGCGAATATGCGCAATACAGGATATTTCCATCGATCCTCTCTGAAAAATAGATACGAGGTTTAAATCGGGCATCGACATTACCGCAACTCGACGTAATGCGCGATTCGCATCTCCCTTGAACAATTGATGTTCAGGAGAGATGTAAAGTTTCGGGGAAGTATCGGAAATTGCGGCTCGGTAATAATGAACGAGAGAACTTTTTGCTGGAGCGTGGAGAACGGGCTTCTGGATATTCCGTGCAGCGAGGAAAATGGCCGCGGGGGTTGCGAATCATTGAACTTTGTTTCTCGAGACACTTTCCTACTTTGCGAATAAAGAAACTTCCCTTAGGGGGGAAAGAAACTGCAAGAAAAAAAAAAAAGAGAAAAAAAACCAAACCCCTCGCGAACGTCCCCGCGATTGAATTTAATTAATTTCCGGCGCTCCTAAAGATAATTCAGGAGTGTAACAAACAAATTGGTATTCCCTTCGAGAGATCTGTGCACTTGAAAATGGGACAGGAATCTATTTTGCGAATCTTTTTACCAGATTTCAAATGAACAATTTCCAGTGAAATAATTTCAAGTATCATTGGTTATAGAAATGTCGACTTTCGCCGCGCTTATAAAAAAAATAGTGTCATTTCCTCGAGGAAAAGAAACCGGAGGGAAGCGCCATCTGCGGGAGTCGGGACGCACCCCCCCGGGGGGTGTTACGCGCGTCCAGTCGAGGGTCGCGATATTCCGCAACGCACCCCGTCCAGCCCCTTCCCGGTCTACCACGCGACACGCAGGTTCTCCCCTTAGCCCGCCCTCACTCCGACCTCTCTGTCGCTCTCGCTCGACCCGCATATCGGCGTCTCTCTCTACCTCGCGGGGTCCCCCATCCTCGCGGCCGCCTCGGCAGGTCGATCCCCTCCCTCGCCCTTCCTGTCTCTCTCCTTCCCTCTACTCTGCCCATCACGCGATCCTCGTCTCGCCCGCATGTTGGCTCGCCCTATCCCTGTCTTTCTCCCTCTCGGGTTCACCCGCATCGGGCCTCTCTCTCGCGCTCTCTCCTCCCCGACCCTCGAGAAGCCCGCATGGAAACCGCCGACGGCGGAGTGGGGGCGCCCGTTGGTGGGGGGACGGAGGAGTGGGGGGTGTTTGACTACAGGCAGCACGACTCGACTGTCAGTTAGTATTGGGTTAGGTCAGCCCGGAGTGACATCGTCCTAGTCGCCCTCGTCGGCGCTCTTGTCGCAGTAGAGTAGTCATCGCGACGGCGATCGCACCGTCCGAAGGGACAGCCACCGGTATCAGTGTTCCTCTTCCCGTATTTCGGGCTTTTTATTCTCACCTTATCTTCGTCCACTCCGGGAAGCCATCTCGCGCCCCTCGAGGCGGGAAATTCGGACTCTGGCATGTGCTCGTCGTAAGTGGTCCAACGCTCCCCTGTGCTAGTGGATGGAGTGTCTAAGTGAGATTCATCGCGGCTCGTAGAATGGCACTGTCCTACCTGCAGGAGGCACAGATTAACGCAGGTGAGTTGTGCTCCTGACAAGATACATATACTCTACCGTACATGTACATATTTATAGACTTGACTCATTTCCACGAGGTCCAGAAAAAGAATCTAGAAATCAGCCGGAAAAACGGTGATTCTCTCCCCTCGGGTAGATATCCTCAAATTAGCGACCCGTAAGACAAAACACGACACAAAAAGACATAAAGACCTTTCCGGTAGTAATCAGACTCCCAAGAACGAGAAACCGATTTTTTTTTTTTTAAGGCAGTTTTCTCTCCAGACGGAAATTACCGAGCAGCGACTTTATAAGAATCTTTTAGAGCTTTCCCCCACGTTAAACAACAAAATTTCAATCGTCTTCCTGAATCATATAATATTTACTATATAGGTGTGAAACTTGTAACCGGGGCAAAAAAAATAATAGACACATATTTGACACTTCAACCGATAAATTAATTGGAACTCCGATTATTAATTTAGTGTAGGGTAGAAAAAAAAAAAAGGCCGAATCAAGAGCGGAGAAATACATTTTTTAGGCTGAGGTTCACCTTGAGTCGATTTTTCCCCATTCCATGGAGTAGACGTGCCTTTTCCGAGGGAAAAATCCCTAGAGCACCGTTTTACATTTTTTTTTCCTTTTTTCCCCGGAGAGAAGAAAATTGTAAATAATAAGCGAGGAGGAAGGACTCTCGTTGAACTTGAAAGGACATCACGGGTCGGGGAGTCCTTGCTCATCGGCGATCGTTATGGAGTACCGGGTCGGAAAAGTTGGAAAAGTCGGGAAAAGTCCCGACGAGTCTCGAAGGAAATGACACCCGGCCGTTGTCAGGGAAGTCGTTGACTCTGGTCGCGCGTGGCTGTATCGAAAATCGATCACGCCGATTCGAGGAGGGTGCTTCGATATATCGGCCAGGGGGAGAGAAGCAGGAGAAAGAGAGGAAACGAGAGGGAAAGGAAAAGGAGTTTTCCCCGCTGGAGATGTATGTACGTATGTACGTTTGTATAGAAATATATATACGGATATATATCTATATACACGTATATATACGTATATATATCAGGGTTGCGACCAATTAGGACAGGGTTGCAAAGGAGGGCGGTTCTCCGCGGTGTTGCCGGGAAACGGGCCGATTGTCGGGTGCAAGGATTCGACGGATGTCGAGGGGGTGGAAAATGGGGGAGGGAATTCTTCCTTGGGCCTACCTTATTGATTCAACGAGCCTCGTTACGAGTCTCTCTCCTTTATTCTCTCTCTGCTCTCCCCTAACCAGGTAAACGGCGAATTAATTAACCATCACGCGAGGCGCCCCTCGAGTAATCGCTGATAACCCTTATCAAGGGAACCATGGGTTGTGGGGTCTTGATCTGCACTGTAAAAAAGAAAGAATCAATGAAACGTTTCTCTAAGCACCGTGAACATTTTTTCTTTTTTTTTTTTTTTTAAGTTCTGGAGCCTGCGAGGACGTTCTTTCTCTCCTTTTCCTCGTGTGACGTCATTATCTCCTGGCCCTCCGGGAAGGGAACGTCCCCCTTTCGAGAATCCGCGATTTCCCCCGTTAAATGGGAAACGCGAGGGACGCGGCAACGTACTTTGTACGTCATCACTCTCGAGATGGTAGTTCGAATCGCGTCACCGAGTATGTCGCGTCGACGGTTCCCTTTTCTCGCTGAGATCGACTGTTTCGCGAGTTCTCGCATTCTTTCCCTTATTATCGAGCGGACATTTTCTAAATCTGGCAAGTGCGAGGATTTCCTTACCGAGTAGGGATACGGAGAATGCGATTAATCTCGTGTTAATAACCGCGAGTTTCGATGGGGTATACCGAGTCACGTGGTCCCGGCCTACGGGCGCACGAATAAAATTTCTCGCCTTAGACGGGACGAATCGAATCACGTGGTACATAGTGCTTACTATCGTCTTTTGTCGAAACGCTCGACTGTTTACCAAACAGTCGAGCGTCGTTGTCGAGCTGTTGCGTCCCCCAGCGTCTTCCTCGGACCGACATTTTCAAAAATCCAGCAAGTGCGAGCATTCTTCTATGACCGTGAGTAGGGATGAAGAGGGCAATTAACCTCCTCTCTGTAATCGGTAATAATAAGGTAGTGGTCGAGATTGATCTTCACTGTAACCGGGATTAATGGTGCGATAATCGCGTTTAACCTTCTCGATAACTGCGAGTACTCTTGACAAGTGCGATTAACCTCAAATAATAATGTTACGGTAGTGATCAATCTTCAAGGTAACCCTGAGGAATAACGCGACAATCGCGGTTAACCTCCTCAATAACCGCGAGTAGTCTCGACAAGGGCGATTAATCTCCTACCTAGATAGGTGAGCAAGAGTACTACGTCACGTGTTCGCGACTACGGTCGCATGAATGAGGTTTTACGCGCGACGCCTCACGTGTGCGGGCGCGAATGAATGGAGCGCCTTTACGTGTGACCGAGGCCGAGCGCCGCGCCTGCGGCCGGCGCGAAGATGAAGAATGGCCCGAGGACCTAACCCCCTCCCCTGGACCTGGGGGAAAATCCTCCTCCACGACCTTCCCGCCGTCTAACCCTTTCCGCGAGCTCCGGGCGCGCGTTCGCGGACGTGGGACCTCTTTTATCACGGATCTCTTCCTTGTTCCAGGACACCTAGCCGGACAGCACCTCGACATGAAGCAGGAGACTGAGAAGCAACCCCTGTCACCGGTCCTGAACAACAACGACCCGTCGCCGCCGTCGATGTTCTCGGGGATGGGAGCGGCCGCAGCAGCGGCGGCCGCTGCGGCGGGCTTGTCGATACTGACTCCTCAGCAACTCCTGGCAGCGAGCAGGACGGCGGCCCTGATGGCGGCAGGAATCCCGGTCTCCCTCCACGCGGCTACCCTGGCGGCCAGTCCGTCCTTGTATCGCCACCACCAGACCCTCTTCGGGGGATGGGCGGCCTCTTCGCCGCCCTCGCCTTTGAGCTACTCCTCCGGGCCCGTGTCTCCTGCTCTCAGCACCAAGTCCACCTCTCGCAGGCCTAGCAACAATAATAACAACAGCAGTAACGTTAACAACAATATGGTGAGCAGCAGTGGAGACCGGGTGACGAAGAAGGGCCAGGCGAACAAGAGGAGGACCGTCAAGGTCAAGGTGGAGGCCGCACCGACCGCGGCGACCACGACGACTGCCTCCGGCGCCGACACCGCCGTCCCGCCACTCAGTCCGCCTACCTCAGTTAGTCCAGAGGCCGGGAAGGATCCTCGCGACAAGGTCTTCACCTGCGGGGTTTGCTCCAGGTCCTTCGGGTATAAGCACGTTCTCCAGAACCATGAACGCACCCACACTGGGGAGAAACCGTTCGAGTGTGTCGAGTGCCACAAGAGGTAAGGGCTCTTTGCGTTTAATATACTAAGAAAGAAAGTGATTCGTTAAACCAAAGGGATATTTCTTTGGTTCAATGAGAATTTTTTCTAGGGTTCTTACCGGTGATCTAGGGTTACATGTCGCTTGTGTTCTCCTCAGGTTCACCAGGGACCACCACCTGAAGACGCACATGCGCCTTCACACCGGGGAAAAGCCCTACCACTGCAAGCACTGCGACCGGCAGTTCGTCCAGGTGGCGAACCTGCGCAGGCACCTCCGGGTGCACACCGGGGAACGGCCCTACGCCTGCGAACTCTGCTCCTCCAGGTTCAGCGACTCCAACCAGCTCAAGGCCCACTTGCTCATCCACAAGGGAGAGAAGCCGTTCGAGTGCGAGCACTGTCAGATGCGGTTCCGCCGTAGGCACCACCTCCTGCACCACAAATGCGGCACTCTGGGCTCCAGGTCGCAGGCACCCTCGCTGGCGAGCGACGACCTGGACGAGGAGGTGGACATTGACGTGGACGTGGAGATGGAGGAGAGGGAAGAGAAGGTGTTCGCACTAAAAGCGATACCAGGGCCCCATCATCGGCAAGCCCCGAGTCCCGCCCTGGGCGCCGCGACGAATATGTCTCTACCTCTGAACCTGTCCGGCGTCCCCGTCGACCTGCCCGAACAGACGGAACCCGAGGACCTCTCCATGTCCACCGGGATGCACCGGGCCCACTCACATTCCCACTGCAGCAGCGGAGACTCCCCGTTGAGTCGCAGCCCGAGCAGCGACATCCTCCACGAGGAGGAGGACGACGACCTGGACGTAGCTGAGGCCAGCCCCAGCTCCCTCTTCCTCAGCAGGAGCTCCTCCATTGGCTTCTACCCTCGACAATCGCATGTCCTGGAGGCCGACGTCAACGTCAGTCGGGCCTCCTAGTGCCCGGGATCCACGGAAGCCTCCTTGCGGAGATGTCGACCTCCGGCTCTGACCTACACCCTGGAACGAACAGGTCGGAGGTACAGGAGGTTTCTCAGGCTCTAGGAGAACCGGTGCACCGATGAATGCACCCGGGATCTTGCGATGATCCAAATGGAGGTGGACTTCCCTGGTACCGCTCGGCGAAGTCTGGATGACAGGATTCACCTGGACTTGGAGGACCTCATCTTCACGACCACCTTGAAACGTACAATTTCATTATTAATAACCTTTCGTTCCTACGAGGAGGACGCACCTTGATACGGGGATCCTGGGTGCAAGGAGGTAACCCATCCCCTCACCTGGAGCCTCCATGGGGATGACCCATTCCCATAAGTTCCTGAAGATGGTCTCGTCGCCATCGCACCCCCTCGGGATTCCTGGTAAACCTTAATCTAACGTTATTATTAATCCGATGAGCTGTTCAGACAATCGCTCGCCGTTATCATGGTGCACCGTTCACCCTGACCGTGGGGCTGATAAAAATGGAGGTGGATAAAAATACGAAATTTTTTTTTCGGACCCTTGAGAGGGTACACATACTATGGCAACGATTCCACCCTTTTTTATGAGCTCCATGACTCCTATGGGGTGGGTTTCCTTCCCCATATCGACGCTTTGATAAGAGTTTTTCGCCCGCCCGGGTGGGCTCGGGGGGGTGGCGACAAACGCGAATTCAGGGACTCGTTTCTTAGATTAATATTATACATATATATATATTGACCGAGTACATATAAATATATATATATGGATTATATAGTATTGTATATGTATATTATATATACTAGGCGGAAAGCGGTATCTCTTTGGGTTAGGTTATTGTGCGCTCTTTGTTGTAAATATGTCGGAAGGTGGGCGGTTAGTCGTTGTAGTTAGTGCGTCTTGTTTAACGTTTTTCTCTGTATTTTCCCTCCTTTTTATTTCCACTTTAGAATTCGTAGGAAGAGGGAAGCACGCGAGTGAATGCGAGCAGGAGGTGATCGCTATTGATTGGGAATTGATCTACCGGTATACAAGTTCCTTTGACAGTCTTATTAGTAGGGAAAGCGAAAGTCGGGTATCTCGTTCTCTGTCGCTCTCATGTACCTTGGCTCCTCTCCTCTCTCTCTTATTTCCGCTTTAGATAGTTCTGCGCCTCGCGTTAATTTTTCTCCGGCTCGGAATCGATGCTTGCGAATTTCCTTTTTTTTTTATCGATGCTTGCGATTTTTTTTTCACCGCTGTTTGCGACTCCTTTCCACACCTATGAGATCCCTTTTGCGGGGGAAATGTCTCTAACACGTTTTGTAAAAAGTTTTCCGAACGAGAAAAAAAAAAGCAGCCATTTTTATTAATTTTCTCTTGCTTTTCATTTTTCCTCCGCTTCCTCTATCCTCCGGCGTTGGGCGAATCCGGGTTTGGGAATCCAGGGGATAAGGGGATAAAAGTCCTGGCCCTTTAATTCGAGCCATTGAGGTCCTTAAAAAAGTGAGAAAGGATCAAGGAGGACCTTGGAGGACCTTGGAGGACCTCCTCGTCCTGGCCAGTACTTCGAGTCGTCCTTCGGGATTGGGTGCGCTTGTTTATCCTTTCTCCCATTGGATATGGGGTTTTCCTCCCGACCCCCAGCTTGCCCCATCCTCCTCCAGAAAGGGGTCCGGGTCCTGCGGGACTCTCGGGACTCGACGCCATTTTTCGCGAACCAGTTCCCATCTCTAGGGCCCGAAAGGCCCTGAATGCAGCTGATTTATGTCGGATGCAAATTTCGGAGCCCACCTCGGAGCTTTGTTCCTGACTCCGGGCTTGCGCGTCTCCCATTGACCGAAACCCCCGCCCCCCGGGTTCCCGAGGGATCTCCGGGACCTCTATCGGCCACAAAGACCGCCGATCCTGGGATTTCGCAAATTTAAGTCGACCCGGCCCAAATTACCCTATGGGGTTTGTGCGATTTTTTTTCGCACTCCCCAGGAGGAGTTTTGTTTAAATTGGGCATTCAACTCCCTCCGAAAAAATCTTCCCGGTCCCAGGAACCTTGAAAATTGACCTCGCCCCTTGAGAGGAATTTTTTAAAGGGAGGCATTAAACTCCTTGCATAAAGAAACGTTCCAAAGGCTCCGGTACCTCGAGTCCTTAAAATACCCCTCGAGTTCCCGAAGGAGAGGCCTTCCCAGGGATGTCTCGCGAAAGTAAAATTGGCCTCGTTTCTCTTCCCGGGAAGAGGAGGGAAGACCTCGCGAAACGTCCTCGGGAACAGAAGGAAGTCCCGCACCTCATCCCCGGGATCGTTAGGGGAGCATTCCCGACAGGAGGGCGAGGAGTCCCGAAAAAAAGCGATCCCCCCCCCTCGCCTCGACTCTCCTGACAATTTCCTGACAATTACGTATTCGCCTTGCTTTTCCTATCTCCGCTGTTTACTCTTAATGGCCGACAATGGCGAGTCCCGAGGGAAGATCTCCGTCTTCGGTGAGAAAGGGAACGTTACCTCGGTATTTCGGCAACAAGTCGCTCGACTGCACATCCTCAATCGTAGGCGATGGAATTTTCGAAATCGGCCGAGGGGGATGAAAAAACCGGCCACAATGGCGTCCCTCGGGACCCCTGAAGGAGGAACCCCCTGTCCCCCTTCGAAGGCGAAGATCCCGATCGTCTCGTTTCAGGCTTCCGCCCTGCTTTCTCTCCCTTTCTGTCCCTGTTTTTCCCTAGGTTTCCCTATTTCGCGGAAATCCGAGATTCCTCCTTCCCTCGGGAAGAGAGAAACCTTGTCCCGTGGGATGGAAAAATAAAAAAAAAATCTGGTCCGCTCGACTTTCGAAAATTCCCCGAGCCTCTTAAAATGCGATTTCCCCGGGACTTTCTCGCTTGCTCCTCCATTTCCACGCTCTCTCACCCCGTTTCCCATATTCTGGAGTTCCCTCTTCCCGGATCCTCCGGAGAATCTGGAGCGACACGAGGACGTGGGAGACCTCGACCTCGCGACACCTGCGCGTTGCGAAACCGCACCACGAAGCAGTTGTACATATAAAGGGAGGAAGTCCCTTGCGGAGTCCTAGAAACGCGAGTCCTTGGTTCCTTCTTCTTCTTATTTATTTTTTTTTTTTTCATATTTTTTCTCTTCCCCCTTTTCTCTCTCTCCCTTTCGGAGGCTCCCGAAGGCGCGGACGCATAAATCATGCGAATCGTGCGCAGGTGCCGCGAGCAAGAATTCGCCAACCGAATGCTATTGTCGCCGATTCGCCGGAGGAAGAACAAAGCACGAGGAGAACCGGTCATCCCGTAGGAAAGCTGCGAAACCCCGTGACAAAAAAGGGGGAGCTTCTTTACGGGAACCTCCTGTCAAAAGTCGCGTAGCAAAAAAAAAGGAGCGAAAGAAAAGAAATTGAGAAAAGTGGACCGCGAGAAAACAGAAACCAAATATCGAATTTCCTCCGAGCTGATCGGCGCTTTAATTTCCCTTCTATTTTAGTTTTTTTTTTTTTTTTCCCTCGCAACCAGTGTTCCTGCAAATAGTCCCTAAACGTTTACTAATTACCTCGAGATTGGTCCAGAGGGAGAGGAATTTTTTTCCGACTCGAAAATCGATCCTAATCGATCTCTCGACGGATCGCCTCTTGTCCTACCGTCTCTTTACGATTTTATTATCATTAATATTATTAATATTATTAACTATTGTTGTTGTCTTATAATTCTTAACGACAGATTGGAGATATATATATATAGATGAGTATATATATATTTGTGTCAAATTGTATAGACGCGGAAAAGGGTCGCACTCTAAGTCGGGGATTTCCTTCGAAATCGCCGTGTCGCCATTTCGCGACAGGATTTACCTAATTATTATCGCATACCGACGTGTATACTCCTCTATACGTATTGTCGTGTTTAACTATAGCGCGTAGTTCTAATTTTGTACAGCCGATCCAAATACTAATGGTTAATATATATATATATATTTAAATATATATATACACGAAGTTCGCGGTTGGACGCGCCTGCGTTTCAGCGCGTGCAGCGCCGAGGGCACACACTGATAAAAATCCATGTAAATTTGCATAAATTTTCTTACACACCTCCGAGATAAGATTTTACATTGAAAGATGGGGAATCTACCCGCTGCGAAATATATAGCTACCCCTAACAAATTTATCGTGCATTTTAACTGGAATTAAATGTAATTGATAAGATTACAGAGTAAATTGAAATTTATTGCGACTTAGAATTAACCAACGAGTGTGTAACATTTACATGGAGATTTTTATCGGTGACTTTTTGGAGTTTAGAATTTTTCTCGATTAAATGTGAAAAATCTTTCTTTTCACGTTTCTCCGTGGAAGGTGATGGGGGAGTATTTTTCTCCTTCTTTTTTGGTTACATGGGACTGCATTATTTTTCCATCGTGCACCGGCGTTGCATCTCGCTCGAATCCTCGCACACGCAACGAGACACGGTACAAAACTCAGACCTTATTAAGGATACTAAGAGTCGGGCAGAGTTTCGCGCCAAGTACACTGGTAGAGCCTCGCGAAAGCTAGGGAGTTCTTTACGGCTAGGTTAGGTGAAAATTCCCTCGACGAATTTGATTCCCTTTATCCGACTGGTTGGCAGGTTATCAACTAGGCTTGTCAATATCTCTAACCGGCTTTCGCAAAGGTCGCTACCTTCTGTAACGAATATATCGAGATAAGGATATTAACGTGGCCGCCAGGAGAGAATCCTCCGATAACGAGGTCGAGGGCGTGTTAAATTAAGAGAAGAAATATGTTACGTTGCTCCTTCACCCTGTGGAAACGATTTTTCCGCGGGGCCAAGCTTTCGTAATAATTTCCTGGTTTCGTTTTTAATTAAAAAAAAAATTCTTTTATTTCATCTTTTCGTTCCGTCATGACAAGGGAGAGGAGAGATCTCGTGGAGGCCACCGAAACGCGTATACTATGAAACTGACACTACCTCACCATACACCTAATATATCTCAACCACAAGACTGATTTTTAATAGTATTCCTATAGATGATAGAGAATGCGACAGGTTCTGATTAGAAATGGAGAAACTAGAGCTCTCGACGACGCGAGCTGCCGAGAAATGCCGAAGCGAGGATCCTAGTTGTAAACGGTGTTCTTTTTTAAAACCGACGAAAGGGATGGAAGAAAATTAATCGGAGTGTTAATGGCATCGCCCCCTCCCACCCCACCCCCCCACCCCCCTTAGACGCGATGCGATATCTCGAGTGTGTTTTTTAATCCCTTCGAGAGGTGTTTGCCGTAATCGTAAGGTGAAACTTTCCCGGAAAGGGAAGAGGAGGGAAAATTAATTCGACTAAGGAGAGGCGTTCCCGAATTTCAATTAGAAGGTACGAGAGGGGGGAGCAAAATCGATCTTGCTCTCGATATTTTAATCTTGGTCTCGATTAGTCGAGGATCGCGCGAGGCCAAGACCGAATTTGCTCTACCCTGATTTTAGATTTCACACAGGGGATGTTCATTAATTTATCCGGCCCTCGTGTCACACTCGATCGTCGAAGCGTTCCATGCGAGTCGACGTGTGTCGGCCTGTCGGACTATTTTTCTTATTAAAGACTCACTGTTCAATCGTTACCGGCGAAGACTTTGATTGACCCATCCTGAAGATCCTGCGAGGGGGAGGAAAATTAAAAAGAGCGTATGGAAGGGTTGACAGTATCGTTAAGAGGTGTGGGATGGTATAGACGCGGGAAATTTGAAATTCTCCGATTTTTCCTATCCTTCCTAGTTTTCCTAGTTTTCCACCGACTCATCCAGGGGGTTACTCTCGCGGGGTCGACTTTTTATTGTAACGGGGACAAACTGAGGGGGTTTCGAAGTGCTTTTGAAAAAGGGGTGGCCGGTTAGAGACCACCCTCTTCGGCGCGACCTATTTGCTTCTCTCTCTAACGCACGCCGGCCGTATAGCGTCGTCTCTTTCTCTCCCGGCTCCCTCGAGGCCCGCGCTCAGCTGTGCGCCATTCAGTCCGCGTTTCCGAAATCTAGGATACACTCTCCACCTGAATGGGACCTGGGAGAGAGAGGATCCTCCCGTGCGGTATAGGGGATCCTGCGTGACACAGTGACACATTATCCCGTAATGTGGACCCACGTGGCAGATGCGACTAGTCCTGGCATCCCTCCTTCCAGGAGTTCCCTCCAACTTCCTCCACCAAGTCCTCGAGATTTCCTCCCCGAATTTTACTTCACCTCGATCCATCACCCTGAATTTTTCCGGCATCCCAAACCACCCACCAAACCCAGAAAAGGAAAAAAGAAATCCATCGAACCCAAGAAATATTTCCTCAACTCGAAGGACAATTATTTCCCTCGAATGAGCTCTAATAAATCATAACGAACATTAATTTACTTAATACCGGGATAATAAATGTACCACGCAAGATAATGAAACTAATAGTAACCCCATGGGCGGGATATACCCATAGGTGTCGAATTTTGACTTAACGTTTTTTTTTTTTTTTTTTTTCTTCTGTAAGCAGGTCTACAACTGCATGAAGACACCGAGGAATAAATGGTAGGTGAACTTGGACTTTCAGAAATGACATTAATTTTCGCGACATCCTCGCAGCCCCTGGTGACCCCTTTGAAAAGGTTCAGGGTGTCCCCTGAAAATCTGGCCTATCATGGTTAATTCAATGGTTAATTCAGGGAGCTCGCAGTAGTCCGCCAGTCACGATTTTCATTTGTCCTCTTTCGTTGACTTTTTCGCCCTGGAGGGGAGAAATGGCGCGTAATATGTAATCTGCCTCCTCGGGGACGTTAAAAAGGGCCCGAGCCAACGATCGGGCCCAGCGGGAGTGAAATCAGGACTCGCCAGGATTCTGGAGGTAATTTCGGGTTCCACCGGTAAATGGTATCGCGTTTCCCTCGGGACGTTGGGTGCAACCTGGGCACCTCTGTCCAGGGGGGGGCCAGGGGGCACCCCGCCACCTGAAGATGGCGGCCCAAGGCCCCGAAAATCCCCTAGACCTCCCCAGCACGCGCTGCGCCTCAATAAGGGAGTCTTTTTTTTCCCCGGGAAGATAAAAAACAAGGAGTCCAAAAGCAAGGGGGGAGATCCCGGGGTCCCATGGGACGCGTGGCGTGCACACGACGCCATTATTCCACTTTTTCTCCCGTTTTTTACCTCTACCCCCGCCCCTTCTGCCCCCGTTTCCTCGACGGGGACGTTTCCGGGGTCTCGGATTTTCGGGGAATCCTGGAAAAAGCTTTCGACTTGGTTTTCTCAAATTTACGGGGATTTTCCTCCCCGGGAGGGCGTCGGACCGGTGCTTCGCATATTCCCGAAAATCGGAGGTTGTTCTTCGTTTATTTTTATTCCTCGATTTTTTTCTATTTCTTATCGGCTTCGGTCTTGATTTTCCTTCTAGATAGGAACTACGGCATCGACGAAATGTGACGGGGAAGGAAAAGATAAAAAATTAAAGAGGGTCAGGGCGGAATTAACGTAAAATTCCAATTTGTCGCCAGGGTCTGGAACGCGGGGCGTTTATTTTTCCCCCGGGGTGGGTCGTTTTCCCGAGTACGTTGGAAAGGGAAAAGAAAAAAAAAATAGGATGCCTATATTTAAATGAGCTCCCGTTTTACGGAAACGGCCGGCTACCGACATATGGCGAAACAGCTCCCCGGAAAAAAAAAAGTATGCTCTCGCCGCCCTTTAAGGGCGACGATTTCGAGCAGGAGGACGTAGAGAGACGCCTTTTCCAATTTTCACGTCATTTCGTTAAAGCGACTCGGAAATCCTCGTTAACGCTCGCGTAGATATTCCTTGAAGTGCGGTAATTACTTCGGGGAAAGAAATCAGGGAGCTCGAGAGGTCCTGTCACCTCCTGGAAGGGGTTGGACTCGTAATTAGCCCTGTATTACTTTTTTTTTTTTTTATTAATTCTTTCATCGCTTCTTAATTTTTTTCTTAATTCTCGCATCGTTAATTATGTTTCGTTAATTCTTCATCGCATATTAATTTCTTTTTATTAATTTCTGCAGTTACAGGGCTAAATAGAGAAATACAACTGGCAGGATAACCAGGATTCGAAAGTATATCGGAAGCGATCCTTGCCGAAGCCACCTGTCAGAGGAGGTCGGAGGTCCTTCGGAGGAACAGAAGTGTGTCCTTAGCGATTTGGGCGGCTGGCCTAAAGGATTCGCCATATGGTCCTCCCTCGAGGAGTGCGAGGACCGGACCGTTCGAGTTTCGAGGGCCAACGGTGCTTCGAGGAAGGAGGGCCATTTATTTCGCGTGTGCCGTATAATTAAGGACTCCAGAGAACCCGAGAAGAGGAGAGGAGAGGGGAAGAGAAAAAATGGGCTTCTTTCCTTCGGAGCTCCATCCTCTCCAGGAAAACCCGTCCTCGCATGGCCCCCCTTGGGGGTGCTCCATCCTAATCACCACGTCCATATTTACTCCAGGTAAGTGACTCTTCATGTCGCGGTTCAATGACAACTAACAATTAAGGTACATTGAACAACTACTCGGAATTAATCCCTGAAAAGAAGTACCGGAAAAAAAATGGAATTCCCAGGATCAAAGGATGCTTTCTGGGACGTCGAAAATACATCCCGAATCGTGAATTAACGTCGTAATTAATACTAGACGATTTATTGACTTGTGTGAATTTTTGAGAATTATTTGAACGATAATTGAAACAAGGGTAGTTGAAGGTTAGGGAATTTTGTATTTGTCCTGGGAAAATTCCAAGGGTAAAGGCGGTCTCGACAGGACCTCCCAAGTCAGGGAAGGGAGAATCGTTTAGCGGTAATCGGCACGAAAATTATACACCTTTCGAAAGAGCGAAAAGAGAGAAATCCTGGGGGCGAGGATTCTTCGGTCTCCACCTGCTTAAGAAGGACCGACGTGACGATTGCACGTCGCGTACGAGATACGATCAAGTCCCTAAACTATCCTAAAGGGTCCCGAGGGATCTCGCCGCTCCCGGAGGCGCCTCTACCTCGCGGCAGGTGTCCCGGAATTTTCTGACGTCCCGGACGAGACTAATTCACGGCTGCCTAAATTCAATTACTTGATTCGTTCTTGAAATGTCTCCCCTTTCCCTTGCATAGCGACTAGGGGCGAGCTAAATCGACACTGGTCTTGGATAAAGTGCAAAATCAAGATCAGATCATTTATAGCATTAAGAGACGTATTTTATCAATAACATTTAAATTTAAACCTGCCAAATTGCACTTTTTATAAAACCAAGACCAAGCCCAATTTTGCTCATCCCTAGTATCGAGGTGATATTTATAAAGCGATGTATGGTGAAATATGCATCCCATTGACAATCGAATTCCCGCCACGTTCACCCTGGCGAGCTCGCGAGAAGCACCCCTGGATAGGAGGTGCACGCTCCGCGAGGATCCCCATAAAAGTAAGCCCGAGGCCCGTAAAAGAGCGGCCCGGGAAGGCCGAGACAAGCCGAGGGTTCTGCGCGGCCACTTACGGGGTGACACCGCGAGCCAAGGGGTTGTTTAACCCTCTGGTACCACCCCCATGGCGGCGCCGTGGAAACGGCCCCTGTGCGCCGGCTACCCTGCGCGCGCCGACGCCCGCAAGGGCCACACCGAGCAAGGGGCGAATCTCTCTCTCCCTTCTTCCTACTTTTTCTCCTCTCTCCCCATGATAATAAAATTGCAGTTTCTCGTGTTATCGCCGCGGCGTTAAATAATAGTTTCGCTCTGTTTTAAATTCGTTCTCTTATGAATTCGCGGAAATTATTCGTTCTCTTACAAATACGGACAAATTATACATTCGTATCAATTTCGAAGAGTATACTCGAAGACTATATAGGAAGTAGCACTTTCCACCCTAAGGAGGAGTGATATCGAAAAATGGTTCGAACAAATGTCGTCGGGGATATTATTCTCTAGGATTTTTGTAGAACGAGTTTCTGCTCTATCTCGCGTCGGTTTCGAGGAAAGGACCGGGGAATCGACTCGCACCCTCTTCGCGCTCCTTCGGGTGGAGCTCCATGGGGGAATATTTCCCGCAACTTCCGGTTTGGCTGGAAACCTCGAAAGCGACTGTATCGAGGCGCCTTTAGGAGTGTTAAACGTGCTCGAAAATGCAGGGTGGCGAGGGGCATTATTAAGCGAGCAAGGGATAAGGTCAAAGGAATAAAACTAGAGGGTGGCGAGGGGCGCAAGGGGGAAGTTCGTGCGAAGCATATTTCGGAATAAAGTGCGATCGACTCGACTCGAAATATGCATGAACTTAAAGTTTAAAGGATCTTCCTTCCACCCCTTGTCCCACCCCTGGGTTTTCATCCCTCTCTGGAGAGTAGCCCGGGTAGGCTTCATATTTCCTGATTTGGGGTGAATTTAACCACCCCGCTAAAAGTATCTCCCGCGAGGATTTCTCAACCTATTCCGAGGGGCGAGAGAAAAAAAAAATAGATCCTCAGCGATCGATCACTTAAAAATCGACGAAAGTCATCTCGATGGGGAAACCCCCTTGGTCCAAAAAATACCCTGAAGGACCCGCTCGATTTTTCGAAATTTTCCCCTAGGAGAAATCTAGCATCCTTGGGATTGTTTTTTGGGGTATCTCACCCCTCTCTAGAAGAAGCGCACAGGTGTAACTCCGTTTATTTAAGTTGTCGTTTCGATCTCGAATTTTTTTTCCTCCGCCCCAAGATCGAGTTTTTCGCGTCTTCGCGGAGTGAAGGATAATTTTTTTTTCTTCTTTCTTTTTTTTCTTCTCAGAGGGTGCAGACCGGAGCGTTACACATCGGGGTGGGTAATATTCGGACCCGACGGACTTACAGGACGCCAGGGTAGAGAGTTGCTATAGAAACACTAATTCCGTCTCTGTCGCTCCCGACGGCGCGATCCCTGCACCGGGAAAGGGGGAAGAAAAAATAGCGAGGGTGAAAAACCTGGGGGTGACTCAAATAAAAAAACGGATCAATATTAACTCTTTTTTCAGGGGTGGATAGCGCTGCGAGTGGGGATGGCTGACTACCCCTCGGCATCGTCTTCCTTATTCCGCACCCTCTCCTGCCCTCTCGCCCTCTTGCTTCCTCCCTCGAGTCCGACATCGCTCCTTCTTTCTCGGTCCTCCCGACTCGTTCACCCTTTCTCGCCGAGTCTACCCCTCTCACTCGCTCTCGCTCTCCTCCCCATCTTGCGTCCCTTATTTCGGAAACCCCTCTCCGCCTCCCTTGCCACCCCTTCGTCCCGAGAACGGCGAGCCTCGTGCGCTGGATTTTCTCGAATTAGCTTGCGAGATTTCCGAGAAATTCCGACTTTCTTCCTGAAAGTATTCCCTCGGAACTGGGAAATAAGATCCGAGGGAAAGATGGAACTGAAAATAAGATTTTATGGTGGGGTGGATATTTTTTTTTTTGTTAAATGGGGCTGTTGTTTTATCTTTTTTTCTTTTGGCGATATGGGTTTTGTGGGTCCAAGGGTGAACGAAAAAAAATGAAAAAACGGTTCGATTTATCGAGCGAACTCGAATGAGGTCAAGTTTCCCGGGGTTCCGGCACGTCCTTGACTTCCGGGTGGCTTTTCAACCCTTCCTCGGCATTCAACGCGTTTCGAGGGGGCACCCCTCAGGAGGCCCCTTAGAAAGCCCCGGGTACGAACAGGCATTTCCATGGTTACGCACAATTATTCGAGGGCTGACCATCGGGTCGAGGAGACTCCTCTGGAGTTTGGAGGTAAGTGGGGGTGGAGATGAAAAGGGGGTGAAAGAGGCACTGTCGCGATGTCACTAAAATTTCACCCGAGTGACCGATATCACACTAATGTACAATATGCAGAAAATTCCCACTCATAGCCGCGACCTTGATCTATTTCTTTGGGGGGTGGTTACCCTCCCCCATAAGGGATTATTTTCACGGAAACAAAGCCGACCCTATCGATCGCGAGTCGTCTCGCAAATAGAAACTGGACATCTTGCTGGAACACTCGGAGTGGCCCTTTTCCACCCTTTTCCACCCTGCACCCCCTAGAGACCCCGTTTTAAAGTGTCCCCGGAATTTGTCTCGAATCTCCGCGAGGGCGTCCTCAACGTTTCCGGGCGATTTCGCTTCTCTCGCTTTCTACCCCCCCCCCCGAAAAATCTTTCTTTTTGTCATTCTTCCTTCCCTTTTGCTAAGGGTGGAATGGCGCGCAGTCGCTCACGTTTTCCGGAGGCTTTCCTACCGATGATCGACACGGGGGTTGGATAAAACGGCATAAGGGAGGCCACAAGACGTGCGTGTCGGGGATTCTCTTTGAGCCCGCGGTTATGTGCCTCCACGTGAAAACCACCCCTTCGCACTTCGCACAGGCGCGTGGCCACTCGCCGAAGGAAAAAGCGGAATTCGCCTCTTTGGGGGTGTACAACCCCTAAGGCCCGGTCCAAGGCATACAAGGGTTTCCGGAATCCACTCGTCCACTTCGCCCTTAAGAATACTCTTTCGCGACCTACAGGGGTGGAAAAGGACTCGGGTGAAAACCGAAGGGTGGTTTCCTCGTCCTCAATTTCCACAAAAATCGATTACCCTCCTCGCGTTTTCCCTTCGTTTTTTAATTGAAAAAATTCTTCCACCCCTATTTCGGTTCTTTAATACGCGTTACAGAGAACTCGGCGAGAATTCACTTGTCGCGGGGGAGTTACGAGCTCCATTTTTACGACAGGAGTCGAGAGGACACCCCCTCACGGGGGGTGGGAACCGGGTAACTGCGAACAGGTCCACTCGGGTGCGTTATAATCCAGAGATCCCGCCATTCTGTCGGCATAAATCGAACGTATGTGCCCAATATTTGTAAGCCACCCCTTCCGCCCTGTGGGGAACGAATTCAATCCACTTGATCGGCGCCAAGCCACCCCCTGGTCGGTCTTTGGGCCCTGAAATAAAAAAGGAGAAGAAATAATCGATGGTATCGATCCCCATCGACGTGCGTTTTCACGCGAGTTACCCCCCTCAAGTTCAAGGCCGTTGCTCGTTGAACTCACCACCCTTCGAATTAGCGGCGCCACTTAGAAATCGAGTTCAATGTCGAACCTGAATACAGGAACTACCCCTTCGGTCTTCTCAAGTCTTCCTCCAACCTTGTGAAATATTTGTCATGGCACATCATTTCCATAAACTCCGAAGAAATCTATAAAAATCCACGTGCCCTGCGGAATCATTCGGCAAAGGGAGGGAAAAGGGGCGAAAAACACCCCTGAGATCGAACCTCTTCGAAATTGGAGCCGAAGTCACAGATCTTACTTAACGTCGGGGGAGGCGAAAGGGTGAGCACGTGAAATCGCAAATACATTTCCCGGGGGTTGATTTATTTAGAAACTCCCGGGATCTATGGCGTCCTCCTTTTGTGCCCGATAAAGTATTCAAGTGTTCCCGGTGCCTTTTTCGGGAACACCCTCCCAAAGGACCTGGGCCTCCTCGGGGGTGGTCCTCCCCTGGTCCAGGGTTATCCTTCTGGGTGGCTGCAACCCCATTTCCCGCACTTCTTCCTCGGCTACGAGAACATGGCGGCCCCATTTTTACGGCCGGCCACAATGGAACGAGTTTACGAGCAGCCCGATACTTTATCGCGAGTTTCTACGACGGACGCCCTGATTTGCATGATAACCCGTGGTAAGGGGTTGATAACGCGACTTGGCGCGCGTCAAGATACGTCTTGTCACTCGAAAGCCAAAATTGTATTGCACGGGAGGAAAAGTAATCGAATGATTAGGCGACACTTAAGGGGGTCTCGCTTATTCCGCCCTTAAAGTCGGTCATTTAAACGTGCCGAACAATTCGCCCTTTCCTCGGGGAATCGAATTAATCCGAGAATCGGGTGCGCGTTATTCCGGCGTAATTAATGGCATGCAAACCGCCCTAAACGAATCAGGGGGTGAGATTGGCCGTGGACGTCCATCCCTTCCTTTCAGCGCTTCCGAGATTAAATCCACGAAGCATGACTCCGTAAATCCACAAATTTCGCCCGAGTCTTATCATTCATGAATGATCATCGAGGAGGCCGAATAATTCGGCTGAAAATTCCCTGGGACTTCGGAAGACCCTTCTGAGATCGGAAATCCGGGAATCTATATACAATTCGCATAATTCATGAAAAATCACCGCCGTTAGAATAATTCCCGCGAAAATCCCTGAGTTTCGGAAAACCCTTCCAAGGGCGGGAAAGTCGGGGGTGTATAACCATTATCGGCAGGGAATCCGACAAGGGAAGAGGAAGGCCACCCCTATAAGGGAGGGAGGAGAAATTCACCCTATCCTCCCTGTCGTGCAACCCTCTCCGGCAACTTCGATTCGCGCCGCTTTACGGTCCTCTCGAGGGTGGAGGCAATATGGCCGCCACGTTGGATACATTACGGCGCGTTGCTTAATTACGCGAAATGCCTTCCCCGGGGGTGTTCCACCCCTCCCGGGGGCGGCCGAAGGGGTAGACACCCCTCTCGGAGGGAGGGAAATAATGGAGGGGTGGCCCTCCGAGGAGAGGGTGGAATCCAAAAAACAGGGCTGACTCCAGAGAAGTCGGGTGGTGGCTGGTAAATTAATTTGCCGGGGCTAAACAATGCCGAGCCACCCCGTGGAAGCTGGCGACCCACCCACCACCCACCTACCCCTGGAGGGTCGCGATAAGGCGCACTCTGTATAAGGAACCCAGGGGTTGGCTTCGATTTTTTATTTCCCCGGGAAGAATTGTCGGCTTTTTACTCCGGGGGTGGTTTTCGTGAAATTCGGCGTCCTTGATACCGAGGAAGTTCCTCCACGTGTTCATTGAAGTTCCCCCAGAGTGGAGGATGCTCTGTATAGTGCTGTTCACAATGGGATGCAGAGTACCAAATATGAGGGGTAATAACCCCCTATAACGTCAAAAAATTAAATACTCGAATATCGATACATTTTCAATCTAATATAATTTTTCTAACGGAAATTAATATTCTTATACCAGTGATAGTGTAATTTTTTTTTTCGTGATTTAGGGGTTCTCTATTTTTTTCTTCCCTTTTTTTTTAGTCTAACCGTGCCTACCCCGCGAGCTATTAATCAACCCTTTAAAAGTCGGCACTCAGGGGGTGTCGCCGGTCTAGGGGAGGTCGTCGCATACGCGGGGGCAGTTTTCTGCATAATGCTCAGCATTAATCAACGGTTTACCCGAAGAGAGAACGCGAACCTCGTGAACCGTTTAGGGGTGGTTCCAACCCCTCGAGGGGGGCGCGCCGGCGAAGACGAGGCGGAGAAAGGAAAATTAAAAATTAAAATCACAATTTCTCCAGCAACCCTGGATAACGCGCAACCAGCTCGAGGGCGGCTAGGGGGTGAAGGAGACCAGGGGTGGTTCGCATAATTTAAAATAAAAAACGCGGGGGCTAAAAACGCCGCGTTGCCATCCTGGTCGCGTCGAGACCGGACAAAAAGGAAGGAGAATAAAAAAATAAGAGAGACACCCCCGTAACTCGAAATTGTCAGCTCGATCATCCCCCCTGAGGGGTGGTTTACTAAATAAACGCCAGGAAATTAAACGTTGGGATATCCGACCAGTCGATACTCCAACGAAAAAAGGGAAATCGAACCGCGAAGTCCATTAGACATTTTATACGGGAATAATTTTCATGGGGGAGGATCCACCCCCAAGGGGTTCCCGAATTTATGCGGGGTAGGAATTTTTCCTTTTTTCTTTTTTGAAGGTGGGTCTCGAAATTTCCGACTGTGCAAGAAGGGCTCCAGGAATTTTCCTCGGTTTAAAGCGGGGGTGGACACCCTCGCGTTCTCGGTTCGATAGGCGGTCGGCGAACCCTTCTTTTCTGGGCTGAACTTCTCCTCGTGGAGCCCTGGAAGCCTGGAAGGATGGCAGGATCCCCAGGACGAAAGGATTCGTCCCTTCCGTTCCGGCCGCGGATCCTGGGCCACGGTTAGGGGTCGGGAAAAAAATGGGTTGGGTGGGTGAGTCACTACCCCTCGCCAGGGGTGGCTTTTTATCTGGAGGGATTTGCAGCGGGACTCGCAGCTCGCGGGTCCGGTTGCACCCCTACCAAGGGCCAGCTTTACGAAACCCCGAATTATTCATGAGATGCGTGCGACCCCCTCCCCTCGACCCCCCTGGCACCCCGATACCAAATTAGGATAGGGTTGCAATCCGAAATAAAAAAATTGGCCTGCGCACCCTCGAAAAATTACGTCCAAGGGAAATTAATTTCCAGGAAATTTCGGGAAATGAAAGCTCTGAGCAATTTGTATAGGAATGTTGATGGGGGAATGAAATGGGAAGGGTTGGATGAAATTAACAATCCATAATTTCCCTGGAATAATCGCGAGTCCTTGGGGAATCGGGAATTTCTCGGAGACACGGATGGGGAATTTTTCGTAAATATTCCTGGAGGGGAAACTAAGGTTGGACGAAAAAGAAGAATCGAAGGAAAAGGGCGGTTTTCTCTCCCCTCGAGGGGAGTTCGGTGGATACACTCGGACAGCGGCGGAAATTAATTGGACGGGTTTTGGGGAAAAATTGGCCGGGAAAGGGCGAAACAAGGGAGGGTTTGGGGGAGTCTTCTATGGGGTTTGTTTTATTTTTCTGTGGGTGCGAGTCTCGTCTTCCCAGGGTCGCGTGATGGCGATTTACGCTGCCATGCGAGGTCATCATGTGATGAAATAACAAGGATACGCATTACCCAAATTTCCTTTTGTATCCTTCCTCTGAACGATTAATATTTCAGTTCCGCGATCACCCCGAAAACATTTCTGGAAAACCCCTAGAAAATGGTCCCCATCGCGGGGGTGAACCTTAGAGGCATGAATCACCGGAAGGAATTAATTGCGAGCCCTTGAAAGAATTTTTCAGGGAAATTAGTCGAGGGGAGGTTCTCGAGGAGGGAAAATCGCGGGTCTTCGTCGAGCCGGGGAAAAATTCCCGGGCCAATCGGGGCGGAGAATAAAATCTCGATGAATAACGTCCTGGACGTCGCCATTTAACATTTTGTAATCAGGGATGGTCGTCCCTTTCGCGCCTCTCCGGTATATCTTTCTCTTTCTCTTCCTCCCTTCGCCTTACCCGGGACACTTTGGCCTGGAGAGAAGAAAAAAAAAAAAGCGCACCCCCATGGGGCTCTCGCCCCAACCCCGTGTCACCACCACACGCAGCCTCGGCTGCTCCTCGCAAGTAATTTCGCTTAAAAACGTAATTAGTGTGCGCCGGGATGGGGTTGAGGGAGGAAAAAAAAATCGTTAGGGGTAGCGAAGTTTTTTTCATGCCCGGGGCCGGGGCGAGGGTGAAGTGCCCCCGGCAGCCCGTGGGGTGGAGAGCCCTCCGAGTCGAGCCAGCCACCCCCGTATCTTTCTTCGCCGATCAAATCCTCGGGGTGGACCGACCCACGGTGCCGCTCAGAGATAAAATTCCGATTCTTCGGTTTCAACATTTCTTGGTCTTAATTTTCCACCGCGGGGAAAGAGCGTTTCCCGAAATCGCAAGCGTTTTCACGGGGGCGAGGCGATGGCCCCCCGTGGGGTGGAGAACCCGCCACTAAAATTCCGATTCCTCGGTTTAAGGATTCCTTTTTCTTAATTCTCCACCGCGCGGAAAGTGAATTTTCTGCAATCAGAAATTTCCTCGCACCATTCCGCAACATTGTTCCGCTTCAAGGATTCTCTTTCTTGATTTTCCGCCAGCTAGACAGTGAGTTTCTTGAAATCGGAGATTTTCCCTGCCATTTCGAGACCTCTTCCTCTCGTCAGTCCCTCTTTAGAGAAGTCTCGCGAGTGTCACCAGGTCCACCCCCGCGAGGGTGGTAATCTGATTTCCCCCTAGGAATCGACGCCCCGCGCCGCCCCCGTAACATAATTTTTGTGCAACCCCGAGTGGCATAGTGCTCGAACACACCCTCGTCTTCGGCTCGATCATGTTCGGGATCGATTTGACAGAAAAAAAGAGAAACGGCGGTCTCCACCGAAGCCACCCCCGGGTTGCTGGAAAAGGGTGGCTTTCCTTGCCAATGACTGAGCCACGTGTCGATGTCTAATAATTATACCCGTCCCGCTTATCAAGGATTATCACGAATTAAGGGTCGGTTAATTTCTCCAAGCCTCCGGGTTAATTTATTTATTCCCTCCCCCTCAAGTTTCAAAGCAGGAGTGGAAAAAAGGGGGAAGAAATTTTGGTAAAAGCAAAGTGCCGAGAGCCTCGGTATAAACGACGGGCCAAGTTTGAAACACCTGAGGCTACGGTGTACGTGTACATAAATATGTACATATACATGTAAACATTTATATACATACACCTATTTACAAGCGTACCTCGGTGAATTTACGTAAGAGCTGTAGCCTCCGGCACGAGGGACTCTGCAATTTTTACACCCCCTTCCAATGATATACTACGGAGAGTCACTTGAAAACTACCCCATTTTTCCTTAACTTCAACAATCTCCTTCAATATGGAGTATAACAAAATAATAAACAATGAAATAATGAGAGCGACACTTTTCGGGTAATCGGAGACCCGGAATACGCACGACAGGTCGATTGGCGGCACAACGGGGGTGAGACACTATCCAGGGGGTGGAAGATGAAAAGGAAAGAAGAGACCTTAAGGGCGGAGGGGTCGAACTTACGGAAAGAACGCGGCCGAGACTGATTACGAATTTATAAAGAAATAGATCTCGAGACTTCGCCTCAAAGGGGGGTCGTGGGGTTAAAACCACCCTCTGCTTGGGCAAGGGGGACCCCGACGGGGGAGGGGGTAGTAAGAACCAAGTTCTGCTCCTCGAGGGGTTGATTGAAGCAGGCACGATGTTTAATTCAAAGAAACTGGAGACACGCCCCGCTAACTACCCCTGCACCCCTAGAAAGGCCCTCGTTCGAAAAACTCCCTTGCAGGTCCTAGAATCCAAAAAACTCATCGTTAGATAAATTCGATGGAGAAGCGTCCACCTAGTCGAATATTCGACGAGTTGGGCTGATAAAATTGCACCCTAAGAAACTAGATGTACAGCGAAGGTATTTTTCATGGCGCCGAGGGTTGCGCCATTGCTTGGGGAGGGTTTCCATTTTGTCCGGGTTGCAGCAATTACTGTGGTTATGCATTGCGCTGCATTGCGCATGTCGTTGGGGGGCGAAAGGGTTAAAGGAACGGACAACCCTTGCCGAAGGGAAGGTCTTGGCCAATCGCAACCCCCGGGCGAACGCAACCCCTTCGAGCGGCATTCGAGAAGCCCTCGCGTCTGCATCGTGCATATTCGATTTTATTCGTTCACCCCCCCTTCTCCAAGGATCCAGAGCACCCCTTTTGAGGGTGCAGATTTAACGCATAAATCGCAAAATCGGGGCCAGACAATGCGGGAATTATCCTCGGGTCATTTCCTCCTCCTCGAATCATTAATCGGATCTGACCGGAGATGTTAAACAAAGCTCGTGAAAGGGTCCATGGTCGAAAAAAGAAAAAAAAAAAGGAGAAAGAAAGGGGTAGAAAAACTGCGCCAGCCATGGCCAGGGTCTCGCCGAAAAGCTAGTTAGCCCGATTTGTAACCGCGCCTAGGTGGGATCGTTTTTTTCTCCGGCAGTTTTTACTCCCACCAGGTCCACCCCCTGTTTTTTTTTTCCGGGCAACCCTTTTGGATGTAAAAACCGCCGGCGTACCGGGTGTCTCTGGGCGGACCCTCGGTTGTTTCTCGGTCGCGTCTGTTTTGTGTTTGGTATTTTGCATTTTGCACCCGAGCCGCACCGTGGAACGCGACTTGGGGTTGAAAAAGCGCGGAGAGAAAGAGAGCGCGGCAAAAAAAACAGCCGAGTGGGACAATGAGCGCAGAGCAGCTGGTTAAATGCGGAAGGGTTACCGATTAGCATAAAGGGCCGTATTACATGCGCCGGAACCTCCTTCGGGGTTGCCCGAGGGTGTGTCTTCATGGTCATGCATGGGGGTTGAACCTCGACAGGGCTCGAACCTCGTTGTCTCGTTTCTCTGCAGGGGGCTCTTCGAGATGAAGACGTTCCCGTTCGTACAGGCGAGGCCTGCCGTTAATAAGTAAAATCGGTCTTAAACTTACATCAGTAGTCTTAGTTTCCCATTTCTACATTCTGCACGTCTTGAATTTGGTCTTGCATTGTTGCAATGATCTCCTTCCTCCTAGAGTCGGTTTTTATCCCCTGCAATCGGCGCAGCATCTTCATCCCTTTTTTTCACCTATTTTCAACCTCCTGCTTGTAAAAAATCACAGGGAATTATGGCAGGGTAATTTGAATGGTTGGTCGAGCACGAAAGGTGCGACAATGGGGTTGGTAACCCAAGGGGGTCACCGAAACTCGCCGATGGAGTCGTAAAATGGGCTCTCTCTCCGGGGCGCCGCAAAATGGACGCGAAAGGGGGAAACGCGCGATGCACCGGCGCCGATGCATCATTTATGTCTCGTGGGTCGCGCGCCGGTGATCCTGGAGGGTTCCACCCTGCGAGCATGTCCCAATGTCGCATCTATCGCACGTTCGAACGATCGCGAGGGCACTTAGCCGGCGAGAATGAATAAAAAAGAAGTGCAACTCACCAAGCCGGAGTCCGACCGAGCTCGTCACACAAAACGCGTTCTACACGACCCGCGGTGCTGAAAAGTTTATTTAGGGTTAAAATAAAAAAAAGAAGCATAAACATTTCCCACAAATCTCATGCACAGCATAGTTAAATTATAATAAAGGCATAAACCTGGCATCAACGTCGACTGGGGCGTCGGCCGCCATCTTGGATTGCCGAATCGAACCACCTGAAAAAAAGACATAATGATATAAGTCGCGTCAGAAATCCACGGTACCACGCGTGCCCTCCTCTTTCCCGGTCGGGAAAAGAAAAAACTACGGAACGAGATGGAAGCAACAATAAGGTGAAAGAAACCGCGAAATCGTTCAACGGCCGCTGGAAAATTGTCGCCGCGGGGCGTCATTCAAATTCTGACGGTTGACATCTCACCTTGCCCACTTGGCGCCGCGACTTGTCACTTTGTCCTTCCCCGCTCTCTCCCCTGCGATATCCCACACGTGCATTCTCTCGAAAGAGGCAGTTTTTCCAAAAAAGTCGCGGTAAATAAAAAAAACGCGCAATCGAGTCGCCGGAAGAAAGGAGCCTCGTTAAATTCGGGAGTTGCAAGAGCGCCAACCGCGATCGCGGGCCGCAGTTGGGCGCCTGGCCGCCAGAGGGTGGCAGCACTGCGCGAACGAAATATAGGCGCGCTCACCGATTGACGCGTCAATCACTCGATCGGTTCTTGCACCCAAGGGGGGAGTCCATTTTCACGTTTTTTTTTTCTTCCCTTTCGCCGGAATTTACGTACTCATTCACGCGCTGCCGCCGCCGGCTAGGGCGAAAAAACCAGAAAGCGCCCCAGAATGCACCGTGGAGCTGTTTGCTCTTTGACGTTTCGACTTCGCACTCGAGAGCGGATTTTTTGCGCCAACCGTCGCGCTTTGTTAACGTCAGAGTCGGGGCCGCTCCTTCACCCGGAATGTTCCCGAGAGATGGAAATGCCGCGCATAAAAAATGTACGTACCAACCCTCCTTTATTTAGCTCCGAATATGCAGACGCTCGTCAAATTCGATCCATTCGATCTCGCCGCGCTACTCAGAAATCAAGATGGCGGCGCGCCCGTCACGTGACCCACGTGACCAACGGTCAAACGTCGAAATATGTCGGAGCTTCGTCAAGAGAAATGAAAATTCCGTTAATTGAATACGAGATTTCGAGGTATTACATGGTGAAACGAGAACGACTACTTGTGTATTATATTTTGATTGGGGATTTTTATTCCTGAAGAAACGTGAGCAAGGTATTAAGTCTAGTCTAATTGTAGATGGAGGCCTTTTATTTCTCGCAAGAGACGCCGCTCGAGGACACGGGGGCGACTCGTTCGAGGAGTACAAGGGATGCCAAGGGAGGAGCTCGAAGGTGTGCTCGTTTCGAGTCGATCGCCCCAGGCCGTAATACATTATACCACGGACTCTTGACTTTTCCCGGCTCCTTTGGACCCTCGAGTCGCATCTCGCGCCCGGCTCCCGTAGAGGATTTCGCACGCGGCTCAAAGGCCTTTCAATTAAGTCCTAAATCGTCGGAGGAGACTCGCTTTAATTGCAAGCCACTCGAGGAGACCTCCAAAGAGCTAACTGCACCTTGAATAATTTAATCCCCGAGCGATAAGCCGATCTCAGGCCTTTAAACGCCTCCAGGCTGGCGCCTCGATTGCGTTAATTATTCACGATCCGAGATGGACCTTCCTCTCATTTATTATTTTCATTTCTATACCGGATAAGAACTCTACCTAGAATTTATTCCTCCATTAAGAATCCCGAATCAGGGAGGAAGTGACCGTGTCGCGTGGCGGGCACGCGAGAGAGAAATGTGGGAAAACATTGAAAAGGAAAGTCCATCTTTCACGAGTCGCTCGAATCGCCTCTCGTTTCGACTATTTGTAGACAGCGGAACAATGAGAAGAGTATTGAGTGCAGATAGGCCGCGATGAGGTCGACATTGTTCGCTACCCCTGCAGGTCCACCCTTATATCTTTTTTCGGCCGATCGGTAAACTGGGGGGAGAGAGAGAGAGAGAAAGAAAAAACCTGCAACTACCCCGCGGTCCTAAATCGGACGGCCGTGATCTGTATTCCCTGTTTCGCTTTTTTGGGGGACGGGGAAAAACTCAAAATCAAAGGCGGGACATCGGGGGATGAATGGAGGAGAGACTGTCGTCCTACTTGATCGATATCCCATTTTTTTTTTCCCCTCGATTGTAACCTCGTTGCGATTTATTGAACACCCGTGTTTACCATTCGGTCAATACCAGTCAATACGTTTTTATGCTCTTTGAGAATCGAGAAACAAGTGACTCGCTATAATCGATTGGCAAAGGTGTAATATAAAAAAAAATATTGTGCCGGCGGTTTAAGTGGAGATATGGAAATTTTTATCATTCCACAAATTCCGCGCAGATCGAAGATTATTTAACGTCGGGTTTCCCTGGCTATTTCCGCAGATATCCGTACCTCCACTCGAGATGGACGAGATCCGCGGAAACGCGTTAGTTTTCAGAAGTTCTGAATGCCGTAGCGAATAACAGTCTCGCCGAGTTGGGGAACGCATCGGTTTTGCATTTATAAGGCTGTCACCGTCCGCCGTCCACCCTGAAAAGGGTATTATACGTTTCAATAACGAAGTTGCATCGCGATTCATCCACCGCCTCAACCGTGTCGTTGCAGATACGCGAATGGAAAGTTCGTTCAGGGACGAGAGTGAATTCTGAAATGATTGAAAACTCTAATTTCCCCTTCCCCGTGATAGAAAAAAAAAAATTAAGGAAAAGAGGACAGAAGCGAGTACTTCCAAAATCAATTTATTCGAGAACGTAAATGCATCTTGCAATCGCTGCAGGTGAAATAATTCATAAGTTAGTCGGCGTTACCTTACGATAGTTTGGTAGTCTGACGAGAGACTAGTTATAAATAATTTATAGAAAAACTCCTGGTACATCGCACTGCGTATCTCGCTACTTATACACATAAGTCATTTTTGCAGTCGTTGGCCATGTCAGAATTCCGTCAAGACGAATAATTTAAATAATTTATTTATACGCCATTCTCCAGTTTTTGCGGATGCTGAAGATCGTTCAAGTACTCCGAATATCTCTTTTCCTGGGCCTGCTGTTGTTTCTGCAGTTTCCTTACCTGGCCTTTGCTGATCTCTTTGCCCGTAATGTCGTGCGTCGGTAAGCCCTGAAAATGAGGAATTTTAGACGTAGGAAAAAACCTGGCGTTGAGTTTAATTTTTGTTACCTTGTCGTCGAACCGGGAATATTTATCCTTCTCGAGTTTGAACATTTCACTGGGTGGTATTTTCCGCATCGCTTCTTTCGCTGCAATAGCCGAGGCTAGCTCTGCCTTCTTCCTCTCTTTCTCGGCAATTTTCGCAGCTTCCAGCTTCTTCTTGGCTTCCTTTTCTTTCAGCAGGTCTCCCTTGTTCATCAGCTTTATCCTGCAATCTTTGTCTTCCCCGTCTTCCAAACGGACGCCGACATTCGGCAAAATATCCTCCCTTAATGTATCGCACTCTTTTAAAATATTAGTCGCCTTGAGATCCCTCGCATGACTTCTGATCACCTCCCGGAAGTCCGCCAATATGTTTAAATACGGCATGATGGTCTCCTCAACCTGTTAGAAATAATACAAATTGTTTGCCGAAATTTTGGAAAACATAAATTAATTTAATCTCCGTTAAGAGCGCAACGCACGTTATTGTTAACAGCCTCGCCAATGGGGAATCCAATAGCATCGTGCGAGGAAATCGTGCCGAAAATTGTTAACATTTTTGTTATGTAAACCGCGATGTCACGCAGTAAAAGGGTGTTTGGAGTTTTGCAGTCCTTCATGTAAATGTTGGAATAGGTCACGATATCCCTAAAAGCTTCCAGAGCTGTTCTTGTATCGATATTATCTGCAACGTAGAAAAAAAATAATATGAAATCATTCCCATCTTTAAATTTTTACAACAAACAAATTATGTTTATATACATACCACACAATGCTACATGGACGGCGTCTTTCGCGGAGCAGAATTTCTTGTTCAATTCGACTTCAAGATCGCTCCATTTGCTGAATGTATTAATTGACGTGCCAGTACCTATGTTTCGAATCCTACATTTTACGTTTAAGAAGAATTCCTAGAAGAATAATTACGAAACCTAATGTAGTAAACTGATTAGTAAATTATGTATGAATGTTGTAGGAATGTTAGGATTTACATTTAGAAACTTTTCATATTGAACTGCCATTTCCATCGTGTTGTCACTATAGTCTAGCGTGTCCTTCCAAGAATGAAGAAGAAATGCCAGCCTAAGTTGTCTCGCAGTGTTTTTCTTCAGTGCTTCCTTGATCGTAACAAAATTCTTAAGGGACTTGGACATCTTGCAACCAGCTATCGTCAGATGACCTGCATGTAGGAAGTACCGAACCCAATGGGAATTATCAAAGTATGCCTCCGCCTGAGCAATCTCGTTATCGTGGTGAGGGAATTTTAGATCCACTCCACCGGTGTGAATATCAAGACTCTCCCCACAAATGGCGGAAGCCATAACGGAGCACTCTATGTGCCACCCAGGCCGACCATTACCCCATGGACTCTTCCACCATGGCTCGCCAGCTTTAGAGCTCTTCCAGAGAGCAAAGTCATTCGGTGACCTCTTTTCGGACAGTCTTTCCTGCGATATGCATAAATCTCCTAGCGAAAGAAAGCAAAGCAATGTATTTCAAGTAGAAATAATTACTTTAGTTAGATTTAATAGAAGTTCACCTTCTCCTTCCTGTAAACTGCCCGTGTCTCCGTAAGCTTCCGGCACAAGCTTGGCATAATGATGATTCTCACGCTGATCGAATCCACTGACATCAAAGTACACCGAACCATTGCTTTCGTAAGCTAGACCATTGGCTATAATTTTTTCAATATATGCAATGATCTCTGGCACGTATTCACTGACTCTCGTCAATACATTCGGCCTCATGACCTTGATTTAATGTAATATAAATTCATGCTTGGTTGTACCGTTACAAAAAAGAGGTAGTTAAGATGAAGCAGAATAGTAGAGTGCAACTGAAGCTCACGTTTAAGGCGTCCATGTCGTTGTGGTACTCCGATTCCCAAAACTGTGGTAATTTACTGAATATCGAATTCTCTGTCACCATCGCACCCTTTTCTTTATCCAACCATTCAGATAACGGATCCCTTGCTTGGAATAAAAGGTCCTGCGAGTAGTTTTAAATAAGCACATCGCAAGTAATAACAATAGGTAACAAAAATTACTACCTCATACCTCCTGGAATTCTTTGATCATTGCATTATCGTTAGCCTTGACGGCTCCCTCAAGATTTTCTACGGCGCTCTTTACTTTACTCAACAACTTCTCCAACATACTTTTTTTATCAGAGTCTGTCGTAGTTTTTACCGTATCTTGAAAAGCAGACATAACGCTTTTTGCATCCTCCAAAACCTTGTCAAGACTAAGATTCTGCTCTAAATATTTTTCATACAAATAGTTTTGTCTCGCCCTCTTTATGATCTTATCGTCGATATCTGTGATATTCATCACATACAATACATCGTACCCAAAATAGTCGTTAAGAATACGACGCAGAATGTCGAAACATATGTAAGACCTGTAATGTAAAGCATAGAAACAGGATAACCAATTTTATCATGAAATTGACGTTGTTAAATCTACCTTGCATGTCCCATATGTGTTGCATCATACACCGTAGGTCCGCAGCTGTACCACAAAATTCTATTTCCATGCTGAGGAATAAATTCTTCTTTCTGCCGGGTCAAACTATTATAGAGTTTAAGTACGGAGCCACTTTTTCGTGGCGGACTCCACGAAGGCTGTGCTCTTTTCGCCATAATCACACCTGAAACGAAGCCACGTTAACTGACCTTCGCTTAATTCAATGAAAACAATACTACATACCGAAAAATTCGCAAGTTTGAATACGTACCAAAATTATACGTTAATCCCCTCAAAGGTGCGTCGCTACCTCTTCCTACCTCCGAGGCTAGCCCGTAATTATTTAACGAATGCTTATAGTTCAAATACTCAGAAATGAATGATTAATTCTCTAAACAAGCTGAATTTTCTCTCATGTTACGATATGTGAAACGTATCAGTGACTAACGGAGTAGCCATGCCAAAGTTCGCCGCTGCCATCTAGCAGCCATGTACCGAACCTCGTCCATATTTATTATAGAACTCATTTCTGTAGATACACTCGTTATTCTGTATCAGATCGTTATCTACTATTACCTACAGAGTCAAAGACTCCATTCTTACATTCGTGAACCTAATTTGCGCAAAGAATTCAAAGATTTCCATTTACTTTCCAGTTACTCTCTGATCATCTCTGATTAAATCGAAAATTGCTTTAAGCCCTACACGCATTACTCGGCATTCATCGTTCGACGTAAAATTATCATGTTTGGGGGTCATTGGAGGGCAACGTCCGATTTGATAAAAATTGCGCGGCGTCACCATCGCTGACTCACTTTCGACCGTAAAGGCACTTTGGAGTTTGACAGCTGTCAGAGATATCCTTAATGACGTTGCAAAGAACGCAGGACTCGCGGAATTGCCTCTGTTGGAGGGGATGGTGTTTTCTCGAGTGGGCGTACCGTCAATTAGTCGTTTCCATTATGTAACGGAGGTATTCTTGCGTTTGGAATAATCACTATAAATATTTTTCTACGTAGATACTAGAAATATAGTCGAACCCGCACAGGATTTACTATGAACGAGTGTAAATCGCTTCTGACGTCTCGGAGTCCCCTAACCTCAATCGTCAACTTTCTCCAAAGGTCATAATAATGCTTTTCGGTAGGGGGAAATCGGTCTTTAGACAATTACGTTCAAGTACCCCTCACTGGACGTCGTTTGCTAATTTCGGCCTGATATCTGTTAACTTTGGGCGTGTTAAATCAGGACCTGAAGTAAGTCATCCGCAAAGCTGTCCAGGATGTACAAAGGACATTCAGTGCCGTTTGATTACTATCATTGTCAGTTGGTCTTAGCAATTCGAAGAAAGTTAACCTTTCACTGTGCCGATCTGTGCTTGTAATAGTTGGAGGGTTTATTTAAATTTTAACGATAGTCCGGCCTTGTATAAGTATCCTGATATATTTATAGAGAAGTGTTTGAACGTTATCATGTGTTGCAGGTCATGGAATACGTTAAGGAAGATTATGTGACGATTTGAGAAATTCCTCAGCTACAATGGCGTTATTGTGTCGGCATTGGAGGTTATGGATCCTGCCGGTTTTGACGTGCGTTTATGCTCTTCTCATCGTCATTCTGGTGCCCATACTTCTGGCCAATTCCATACAGCATGGCTTCAGAAAGCAAGATCAAGGTGCTTTGGTCGGAGGGGCGTTCGTCCTCCTGGCTTTACCGATCGCCTTTTATGAAATTATCCAGCACATGATACATTATACTCAACCTGGATTGCAGAAATATATCATAAGGTAACAGTGATACTTATAAGCAGCGATAACGGTGAATTTAATTTATGAAAGATTGATGCATGAATTATATTTTGCAGAATTCTATGGATGGTGCCCATCTATGCAGTTAATGCTGTGAGTATTGAACGTGTAACAATGTTAAAGAGAAATTATATCAATGGTTTAATTTTCTTCTTTTGTTTACAGTGGCTGGGTTTGGTATACCCAGCAGGTAGTATATACGTGGATAGCCTACGAGAGTGTTACGAGGCATACGTTATTTATAATTTTATGATGTATCTCTTGGCCTATTTAAACAGCGAGAGTCAGTTGGAACATAGACTGGAGTTGTCTCCCCAAATTCGTCACATGTTTCCGCTTTGTTGCTTGCCAGACTGGGAAATGGGACGAGAGTTTGTACATATGTGCAAGCATGGAATTCTGCAGTATACAGCTGTCAGACCCATATCTAGCATTATTTCCTTGTAAGTCTCACGACCTTTGTTCGGCATGCAACGTATCACAACATTGGTATAAAAAACATTTCTATTACAGCATTTGCGAAATGAATGGTGTTTATGGGGAAGGTGAATTTAGAGGGGACGTGGCATTCCCATATATGATTGCGCTGAACAATTTGTCGCAATTTGTAGCAATGTACTGCTTAGTACTTTTTTACCGAGCCAATGCCAATGCACTGCAGCCTATGAAACCAATTGGAAAATTCTTGTGCATCAAAGCAGTCGTATTCTTTTCCTTCTTGTAAGCTGCATGCTGAACTAGAATTTAAAAAAGAGCCTTTCACAGATTTGATCCAACCGATTGAAATTATTTTTCAGCCAAGGAGTGTTAATTGCTGGATTAGTGTACTTTGACGTGATCTCGAGTATCTTTGATACCGATAATACAGACGACATCAGAAATATCTCGTCCAAGTTGCAAGACTTCCTAATTTGTATAGAAATGTTCCTCGCAGCAGTGGCACATCACTACAGTTTCAGTTACAAGCCGTTTGTAAATTTAGCACAGACTCAAGCCTGGTGGGACGCATTTAGGTTAGTTGAGTAAAGTCGATAGTTGTTTGACAGAAGTGTCATAATTTTGTTATCATTCCAGAGCTATGTGGGACATTTCGGATGTACATAATGATATTAAAGAGCATCTAGGAGTGGTTGGATCCTCTCTAAGTCGCAGGATTCGTGGCCGTAGCATGTACCGTCAGACCTGGGGAAGTGCAACGGAACGTACCTCCCTGTTACCAGAAACACTTGTGGATTCGATGGCTCGCAGTGCACCAGCTGCTTCTCACAATGGATACAACACGTCCGAAGTGGGTGATAACAATAGCGACACACAAGTTGGATTTGTCGATCCAAATTCAAACTCGCAGGATAACAGCCAAGGTACAAAGACACAGCCAGAAGCCTGACTTTACGAGGCAATGAAACAAATTGGCTTAGAGATCGGCCTTTGTCAGACTCCTTCCTGTAATTTTAAGGTTGAACTTTATAATCATTTACTTTATTGCAACATTGTCAAGCAGTGATTTTACTCCATACTAAGTAATGGACACTTATAAAACTCTTCTCGAGAACTTCGACTGTGACAAATTTGAAATCTGAGCTGCTACGGTCTATGAAACTGTTGTGACATCCCATACAATTAAGGAATCAATGGCTAATCAGGTCAAATTTAAACGTAATCTTTTAAGCACGTAAGAAACACTACGAGGACCTTTTAAATGATGATCCTTAGATATCTTCCCGATCATTGCATTTAAGAAACAAGTGAACATGCACGCACATTAGCGCATTCTAAAGACTCCATTCTTAATTTCATTTACGATTGTCCTCAATGCATCGTATAGTGTTAATACTGCACCCATCCATTACCAAAAGAAGTGTACATAAGTGGATATATGTTTACATACTTAGGATATATATAGCGGAATTCGTTAATAAAGAACTATTTATACGTAACATATTTCTACTCATTTGTAATATCATGTATTATATACTCGGGGACTTGCCCCATTTATATCATACATACCGTCCCACAATATAAAATTAAAAGTTGGTTTAAATAAAATATTTAAAGTAACAAGCATTGCAGTCAAAATGATTTATTACTTATGAATAAATTAATCTTGACTCGCATCAACATTTTCTGTTTGCAGCCCTTTGAATGTAGCTACAGGGATATAAGTAACTAATGTGTACAGTTTATTTGCAGAATCCTCGTCATCGTTCCTCCTCCTGCTCAAACGGACTCGAACACGGAATGGGACGTTCCTAAATATTAAAAAAAAATATCAGTACGTACTCGTATCTACTTATTGGATTAATAAAGCTCCAAGCTTTCAGAGATACAGTTAAGTAAATCATATAGCAAGTAATGTACCTGATTCCCTTTGACCACAGTTGTTTGTTTAGGCGGGTGTCAATCCTAACGTCTGGCGTGCCCATTTGTTTCTCTGCAAACTTTCTGATTTCTTTAATAGCCCTGGGAGCACGTTTCTTGAACCCGACTCCATGCAAGCGTTTGTGCAGGTTGACGGTGTATTCACGAGTCACAACCTCATTGATGGCGCTCTTGCCTTTCTTCTCGTTGGTCTTAGTCATTGTTATCTAAATAGGAGAATATGCATGAATCGATATAAATCCCACATATGGTTACAGAAAGAAATTCGAGAAATCAATGTTTGCAAAATAAAATCATTCAATGGTACATCATGTAAACAAAGTATAGGACTAACAATAAAAACAAAGATAATATTAAAATGAATAATAACACCACCGTAATTCGTACAGATAAATTAAAAGCAATACACAGAATCTCGCAGGAATAAAAGTGAACGTAACATTCCGGTGGTAAACGTCCTTAACCTAACAACCTGTCATGCCACTAAAGATATCGTTAGAAATTTTAAAAATATTCTTGAAGTCACGACAGTCTTCAAAATTTGGCGTTAAATCACTTATAAACTATCGGATCTAACGAATATACGCGTTGATGTTCCTAGATTACATTTAACAGAAATTACTTGTTAACTCTCCGATCAGATGGGCTTGCTGAAAAAGAAGCGGCCGACGGATACGTTCTTAAACGCATGTACTTCGTCCCTGTTTTAACGACGTTTAATAAACTCTGACCAATGAACGTTACATCTCACAAAAAGATAACACACCATTGGCCAATTCATAACCTCAACAGTGGCCAATCGAATTACAACGCTTTCCAAAATGACGCCGTCGCCACCAGAGGGTCTATTCAGAGATGAGTTGGGCTCAACTCATCTCTGTCTCCACTGAGCGTTTACACCCAATTACGACAATCTAGATCCCCAGCTTTCACGATCGATATAAACGCGTGGTATTGTTTTCACACATGTGTCACCTAATTCAACTTCCGAATGCGTCAACTTGAGAGTTAACATAATTTAGAGCCTAATTCCTTTTCATTACAGTCGATTATTTTTATTACAATGTGGAAAGTTTTGTGTGGTTTATTCCTTTTGGGATCGCTCGTTTCAGAAGGTATATATATATAAGTGCAGCTACTTTTCGCTATGCCAGGGCGTGGTTTCCTTGATTTTAATTTTTGCGACCCTTTTGCATAATTGACTGTAACGTGTAGGATAGTATCTATAATCACGTTTGACTTCGACCATTATCGATACTATACTGTTGCATTTTTCAGGGGAATCTTTATACTGTTATCGATGCATGAGCAATCACCCAGGATGTGGTACTCCGCTGAACTGGCTCTGGTACTGGGGCGAAACATGTCCAGAGTACGATGACAAATGTGTAAAAATTATCGAAAGAAAAGGATGTAAGTCAGTTTGGTATATACACGCTCTTAATGCAATTATACCGGAATGACATACCACCGTATTATGTTTTGACTAGCTGAAACTATTATCACCCGAGACTGTCTCAGTTCGGTGCGCAACTTCAGAACGGACATCCCGGCTGATCGATACGAGGGCTGCCGCCCGGCTGCGAAAGACGTTCGATTAGGACATTATGTGAATAACAGTATCCACCAACTGGATATACACAGAGATTACTATGACGAAGTAACATGGTGCTTCTGTTACTTCGACCATAGATGCAACGACGCAACAGAGCTCAAGATTTCGGCACTGCTAGCAGTAGCAGGCATTGCCGTCCATTACTTTGTATCGATTTGACAAGTACAAGCCTTGTACATAGCATATTGACAATTGCCTAGACCAAACGGCTTAAGAGTAATTACGGCACAGTAATTTATACATTCCCCTAAGACCTGTAAGTTTTTATACCTGCGAGAAGATTTCTAATAAGTTGCAAGCTTTGGCTCTTTACACCGTGCATGAAAGTCTGCAATTCGTGTTCCGTCCATTCGATAATCGTACAAAGCTACATCTACGCTATATACATATACTTTACATATTACGTACTCGTAAGGACTGTAAATAGGTATATTTTTGTATCGTCCGAGTTCGAAGAGCAAATAATAAAAAGAAAAAGAGCCATCGGCTCTTTTTGACGGTACTTTATTGTCACACAACTAAGATATCGGAGTGTAGCGCGCCTTTTTAGAAAAGTCGCTAATTACAAACGTTTATACAAATTTCTTGTATGCTCAGAACCGACCACGTATCGAGGTAATAGTAGTGTAAAACGAATTAAAACGAGGATACGCAAGAGTCTCGGTCGAGGACGCTTTACTTTACAAAATCTGTGCATCCCGGTTTCACCTTTCTCTCCCTCTCTCTCTCTCTCTCTTTCTCTCCCTCTCCGCCATTTGTAGTCCGTCGAGGGTTATTCTCGGCGTTCGCGGCATTATAATTCGTCTCGTGCTCTGTTACGCTATTTACTATATTATTTCTACAATATTATCTCTACCCGATTCCTCGGCATTCTCACTCGCATCACAGTCGCGCGTCTCACTTGTCTTTGGAGCATTCGCCTCGCCATAATACATCGAGCGCGCGTGCCAATTTCGAAACTTCGGTCGGACGTAAGAAACGAATAAACTGAGTCGTCGTAAACACGTGGAAAGGAAAGAAATTGAAAGGAAAATATAAACTAGGAAGCTTCCACGCTCGATCGACAGATTTACCGAAGGCAATTTACCGTTGGAATGGAAGCAAATAAAGAAACCACCGCGACGCTTCCATAAGTTACTCCGGGGGAGGAGCTGCCCAACATGGCCGCGGATTTTCCCGGTCGCGTAGGAAACGTCAAACCGCGCTCCAATCGACCGTTAATCGACCATCGAGGTGTATCAACCATTTCTAAATTCGCACACACTACCGGTATTTGCTAGCACAAATGTTCGAGATTAGAAATAAATAGATTTCGGGGGACGGGAGCAAAGGGGGGGCGCGATGTAGTTCGGAGTCTTCCCCGAAGGTGGCGTTCATAGCATGCCGAATCCCTTGGAGTAGTTGATCGCCTTAAGGAGGCGATCTTGCAGCTTCTCCAGCGAGCTGTAGTCCGGCAGGAGCAGGACGTTGAAGCACGTGTGCGCTATCGGCAATCTTAAACATGAAATTACACGGATGTTAATGGAAAAGCCCATTTAAAATCCGAATTTTGGTGGTCAATGTATCAACCCTCGGTTCGCGTCGCGGTTACCGATTAAAATCAACGTCAGAAGGATCTTTAGAGATTTACAGGTAAATCGTCATGAACCGAGGGTTAAAATAGATAAGGGGTCATGATTAGCCACGAAGTACCTGTCGGAGTCGGACCCATGTCGCGCGATGACCATCTTGAGCCTCGACAGACCGCCTACAGGAACTCTGTCACTTCCGGTGGTGAACTGGAGGAGTTTCCTCTGGCTTTCGGGAGAAAGCGAGTGAGCGACCTGCCAGAAATTGCGAACGGTCTCGCTGTCGACCGTGTAGCCGCCCTCGTACTCGGTGGCGGCCTCCAATTCGGCGAAGTCGAAGACCTTGCTGCCGCACACCAGCTTAAAAGGGGATGAAAACGACCCTGTTAACGTTGATCCCATTTCAGGGGGGGTAAAACGCATTAACGAGGCGCACCTGCTCGATCTCTTCGGGCCGAAAAAGCAGAGCCAGGGGACTCTCGTCGGTGACCATCTGGAAACCTCTCCGGAAGGCCCTGAACTGCCTCTCAACGGAGCGGTTCAGCAAAAAATCGGCATAGAGATCGGCGAACTCCATCTTATTCTCCTGGGTGACGTACATTTCGTCCCCGTTTTCCCTGAGCTCGTGGAAGAGTACCGAGCCGAAGACGTCTCTGGAAATTTAGAATAGGAAAAATAAAAACCACGTTCTAATATATATCGCCCGAAAGAGGCGTCTCCACGTATGACTTACTTGTAACCGACGCGAAAGGTTTGCATAAAAGTATCGGGCATGTCGTCCCCGATATAATTCATCATTTCCATCATACTTCTGTACAGAGTCGGGCTCCAGTCCTCGAGGTCGGCGAAGCCACCCTTCCTCCCCAGAAGTTTCCTGTAGACCACCATGGGGAAACGCACGTCGAGGATCACATTGTTGTAGATAGCCAGACCGAGGACGACGCCTATCAGGGTGAACTGGGCGTCGCTCTCGAAGGACGTAGGGTTGAACCACGTGGTCTGGGTCTCCTCCTGCACCCCCATTAATAATCGCCTCCATTAACCATGGGTTTCGCTTAATTTTCCTTAAGGCAATGCAAAAGTGACATAGGATATAGGTTCCCATGGCCCTTCGGATGGCACTTTAACATCCCCTTAATTAACCAAACTACATTTTCTATAGACTCGATCAGCACCTGCGTCGTGAACATTCCATAGTCCGGGTTAAATATCTCCTCCACGACCAGCTGGAAGAACTCCTTGGACACGCCGCCTTCGTCTACCCCTTGCTCTCCCTCGAACTCCACGACTAGCTGCTTCTTGAGATCGGTAGGATTCTCCATGGCCACCATTTCCAGCTCGACCAGGGCGTCGTCTATCAGGTGATCCCTCCTAATCTGTTGAAGAGGAAGAATTAGTCCCTTGGGGAAGGATCACCGGGAGTCCGGAGTGCCAGCTCACCTTTAGCCTCAGGAAGGGATTCGTAGGCTGACCCACGACAGTCTGCAGGAAGCTCATCCTTCTTTCGTTATACATGCGGATGCGATTATCGTAATAGAGACCCAACGTCTTCGTCGCCGGGGTCAGGATGAACGCGTAATTCATGAAGCTGAACTTCTTCGGGTCCTCGCTCTTGTAGTAGGCGAAGTCCTTGTCCATCTCGACGATGTCGCTTAGGGGCTCGTTGTAGAAGTCGTTGAACGAAATCTCCGGTTTCCTGGCGTCCAGCATGCAGATGCCCAGCAGCTCAGCCAGGGGATCCTGAAGAGGATCGACCAGGTGAAAGATTATTTCCAAATTAAATTCCCCAGGGTTAAATCCCCCCATACCTGCAGATTCTGCGAGGAGGTGTTCCTGTGACTCGACTTGTCCAGGTTGGCCATGTCGTCGTCTTCATCTCGGGAGCTCTCCAAACTATCCAGCTCGCCTGCCAATATACTCGCGTAGTAGACGATCTTCATCACCTTCGTGGGAGCCGTGATGGTCTCTGCGTCCTGGACGCAATAGTCTCGAGTGAAGGAACCCGAGATTACCTGTAATCGGGAGGGAAAGAAATCAGTATCATCTCAAAGGTACAATATTCACTGGCTAGGAAGGAGATCCTCGTCGACGACTTTAATCGCCGTACCTTGACGGTGATGAGTTCCTGAAGAGCTTGGAGGAGGCTCGGAAGCCGCGATTTACAATGCCTCGCCCAAATCCGAGCCATCTTGGCTTGAGCCGCGATCGGCAGACAGGCCACGGCCTTACATAGCATGTGAAGTGCCAGCTCCAGGTACTCGCTGTTCCCCAAGGCGGGGATCTCGAAGACGATGAGGAACACATTCAGGAGACTGTCGATACTGTCGTATCGGGCTGCGCTAAAGACCCTCAAGTCCAACTCTATACTATCCGCCAAAGAGACTAGGGCGTGGATGAGCGCCGACTCGAAGGCTTCTCCTGGAGGATTTAAATTTATAAGAATTTATCTAGAGTAAGAATGGCAGTGGCTCTTCATCCCCAGGTATGTGGTTCTAAGATATAGTCACCTGGTAACGACCAGAGAGCAGCAAACGCTCTCCGAACGGCTGGTAAGTCGACACTGGAGTCATCAGGGTGAGGAACGGTGGGTGATGGGTCGCTGCTATCCTCTTCTTTGTCCTCACCCTGAAGAGACCGTACGGCTTCTTTGCTCAGGTCACCTGGGGGACGTAGAAGGGAGTCCGGAGCTCTGTCGAGCAGTGCAGCGAGGGGTGAGTCGGTTTTCTCGCTCTTTTGGAAACTACAGCTCAGGTTGTCCGCTGTTGAGAAGACCTCGCCCAGTGTCCGGATCAGGAGAGAATATGAGCCTTCCGATTTACATCTCTCTATTATGTCCAGAAGCTTCGCTTCGGTGAGATATGGCACTGGTTTCTCTGTGTGGAGGAAATTAGAATTTAATTTGAAAATGTGACTTGAAATTTATGCAGCTGCAAAGCCTAACCGATGCTTTATCTTTCAGTCTCCGATGCTTTGACAGAAGTCTATATTAACAAATAACTGCGCTTGACACTAAGCTACGTAACAAAGAACTAGTCGGCAAGACAGTAACGAAAAGTTTATTGCACATCAAGGTACAGTTGCCTGACAAGCACTCGGAGAGGACTTCTTCGACACCTTCAATTTATCAGGACGGAGAAATACTGTCAGATGTATAAATCTACCGCACTTGATATTTATGGCACATTTCGCGGGAGATTTAGAATCTCTGATAGATCACTTGTTGTTTAGGTAAGTGAGGTACAAAGCAAGAACGAGTAATTTTGAAAGACGAGCATGGGGAGAATACTTGTTCCGATCAATGCTGGATAGTCTTACGGATCTGTTCGGCTGCTTTCTCCCTTTTGGCTGGTTTCTCGCGTTTCTCACTTGGTTTCTAGTTAATTTTCTCACTTGACGGGGTGGAACTGTTACACAGTAAGCGTTGTATATTTTAGCAAGAGCTGAATCCTTCACGACTCTCATAGACTCTTCCGTGCTCAAAGTAAATTGAGTCTCCGTACTATTCGAAGGGAGAGTTTGTATGCTGTCACAAGAACATTGTGTTTCTACGCTGCAACCAGAAGATTCTATTTTTATGGTGCGACTAGAACATAGTGTTTGTATGCTATTACTAGAACATAGCATTTGCATGCTGCCGTTAGAGGATTCAACTTGCATCCTGCTATCATTCGTTTTGTCTGAAAAATGACTATACGAAGAATTTTTTTCACAATCTTCTTTCCTTTCTGCACCTGTAAGAGGTTCTATTGGGCAATGACATGTCGAACAAATACAGTCATCGATTTCCATGCATGAACTTGATTCTTTGGAATTATAATTGTCTTGACTAAGAACTTTTTTATATGGAAGAGTCCAACTGATTTCATTACTGATTTGCACCGGTACATTCGATTTGTTTCTAGCATTCATCTTTATCTGATCATTTTTCTTTTTAGAATTAGTTTGACGAAACTGTACATTTTTTATTTTATCATTTCTTACTCGCGTTGGATTTGCGACATTTTTGTAAGCCCTGTTCATACAGGAATTCATTATTTTAGCAGGACACGTCGACTTTCCTTGCTGAAGAATTTTCTTGTTAGAACTGTTTTTATTAATTTGCGAATTTATGTGCGTTTTGCTGACAGTATTCTGATTAACTTTTGCATTTGGGGTTTTCATGTTAGAACTAGTTTTATCAAGCGGATTCATCTTGTTCGCGGCCTTCGTTATTAATTTGTCGTGACAGTAAATTACTGAGCAGGTATGAGTCGAGGGTATTTCATCGTTACTTGATGCGTTAATTGAACTTGATTCAATTGGATTAAGAGATTTCGTGTATATAATTTCAAGATCTTTCTTATCACTTTGTACCTGAACATTTGCTTTATTAGAAGGTTGAATTTTGAATTTAGCTGTATCAAGAATCAAAGAAGTGTTGCTAATTTGTCGACATTCGTCTGTCTTACCATCAGATATCAATTTACGGCGATTAGAAATTTTCTCGCAAAGACATGAAGTGTCGTTACTGAATTGCATGCATTCGTTCTTTTTATCAACAGAACTTGGTTGAACTTGAACAGGGATTTTCTTGCTAAAAGTAGAAGTTCCAAGCGCATCATTTGTTTTCGATATATCTAGTGAGGTAGCTTCACCAGAGTCGAGTTTTGATGCGATACCTTCGATTGCACCGGTGGCATTTACACTTTTCGATGGAAGACTCTTAGCTAAAGATACCGGTCCAGGTTCCAGGGTGGTCCTGGCGACTTTACTGGGCTGCGTACCATCGCATAGTCGTGCTTCTTGAGAGAACAGCTGAATGGCCTGTGCCGCTGCCTGATCCGGTGTTAGGTTTGTCACCTGTTATTCAAATTCACCAACAATAAAATCAAATGATTCTTTAATACGTAGAATGTATCGAACCTGGTTGACACAGAAAATAAATGGTACTAAAAAAACTAAACAAGGCTCAACATACTTTTCCACTGGAAGCACAATTCTGATTGTCACACCAGGGGTTTCCACATCCATCGGTAAGTTGGTAAAAATAACGTTCAATTAATTTCTTGACAGCTGCACGCTTCATGTCGCTGCAAGGGCTCTCAGCTCCTACCCTGAGGACAAAGGAAATGTTTTATTTCTAAATAAATAACGACTACAGGGTGTACGAAAAACAAAATTAATAACAAAGGAACAAGGGACAAAAGAACAAGACTAGATGTTTCCAGAAATTAAAAGATTCAGGGAACTGTAATGTCACATTATAACCTAATCAATGATTCATGAAACTCTACAAAAGATGGGGAATAAAGCATAAAACCTTCGAATACAGTCAAGAATTAGACCCCACAGTACTAATTGAGTTAAACGTCGAAAGGAAGACCTTCGGAGTCTTTTTGACCTTTACAACTCACAAAATAACTTCCCTTTGAACATTTCCTCCTTTATAATCGCCGATAAACAGATTCCTCTTGCTGCACCTGGACTACAATATCGCTTAACCTAATCACGATCAAGCCAAGATGTCACTGCAAAATTGAGCGAACCGGAGAATCATAACGGAGCGCTATAAATAAACCGACCAATGAGTTGCGTATGGATGTAAACAAGCTGCTGAAGTCGTCACGGCGTGCAGTGTCGAACGAGGTCTTGACTACCGATCTAACGTAATTCAACGCAGCCTATCCCAGGATTACTGACATGTCGTAGGAGCAGCGAGAGGAATCAACACCTTCTTTGGGGGGGCCTGAAAATAAAGAAAGAGGTTGGAATGGAATAAGCACGGAGCAATTAATACCTGGAAGTGAGGTCTTCTCCAGGGTCCTTTTGGCCCTTGCCGTTCATAGAACGTTTCTCTTCGTAATTTTGCCTTCCTCGCGAGCAACGCCAGAATCGGGCAGAATCCTCGCACCGTATCACTACCACCTCGAGCTGGCCGAGTGAATAACTCACTAACACAGTAACTAAATTTAGCGCAACGTTTCCCTGTGAGCGTGGATGGTGGGGGTTAGGTACGTCCGGGGCGAGCGGGGAGAGGACGACCGCTGGTCCCCGTTGGTGGTTGGTACCAACTGGAATTTGTATTTTGCGCACGCGACGGGCTCGACCTGCAGACGGGCCTCCACCGAGAGGTTAGCGCTCCTCAATCTCGAGACTCGCGGCTGCAATTCGCGCGCTTCATCGGCGCGCGATACGAGTTTCCCACAACGAGATTCTGTCTGCTTTTTTCCGCCGCTCTGCCTCCTGCGCGCAACGCACCAGCCGCGAGTTTCGATTATCTCGAGTATCTGAAGTATCTCGAACGATCTCGAACGATCTCGAAATTGGCTGCGAGTGTCGAGCGCCGTTCGTCCCGACCGCCACGAAGGCGGGAATTTTCAAGAAAAGAGAATCGACTCCCAAGTGAAGAATCTATATAGTTCGGTACATCGTGCGAGATGGCGCCGTCAAAAATGCATTTAGTTCTAATTGCGCATGTGTGTTAAGTTTCAATTCTAACCTCAACGGGTTTGGTTTTGAGGTTAAGCTCTCGAGGTTTACTTAATATAATTGATCAATATAAAAGCGTAGGAATGTAGATATAGATTAAATATAAACAGAATATTTTGCAAAATCTGTAGAAATTAAAGTACTCGTATATAGACTCACGTTAGTAAGGGGGCTTATGTGCTATAGGTTATAAAATCTTTCGAACATCGCTGAGTTTGTTATAAATAAAAAGGATGTCGACACGATGGTGAGTTTATGGCACTAAATTTTTATTCTATTTTTCACTTAATGGATATATGTGAATCTTAAGACACATAAATTACATAAGCCACAACTTTTTAGGTATCCGTTATATCAAAGAGGCAATCCACAACTACGTGTATTTTTACCAAATTTCTGGATGAAGTTAGTAAAGCCAGACATAAAGCAACCTCCTAACATTGTACAGTTTCACTGTTCAATGAAAATGACCAAGTATGATATACGGAATTATTTGGAAAAGATCTATAAAATTCCTGTGGTAGAGGTAAGGACGAGGATTGCACCTGGTAAAACGGAACAGGGGATTAAGACTCCATATGTAATAAAATATGACGACTACAAAGTAGCTTATGTAGTTTTGGTAAGACTTCAATTTTTACCAAACGTTCTTAGCAACATTTTATGAAAATGAGGAAAATTCAATCCATGTCTTGCGTTCTTTAGCCTCAAAGTGAGTCCTTCACATTTCCGGACTTATTTATTGAAACGGAGAAACCAATGGAGAGTGAGAAGAAAATGCTTGAAGAAGCAAAGAAAGAGCACAAAGCAAAATGCAAGAAGGAAACTGAGACCGGTATACCTAATTGGTACAGTTTTTAAGTTATTAGAACTTTAGTAAATCTACACAAGAATTAATTGTAAATGAGAAAATAAACATGTATTATTCACAACCAAGTGTTGCTATTATTACACATATATTGATTTTATCTTATATTTATATTACATGTAAGTTTTACGCAATGCTAATGCGTATACATAGTCTTATATTCCTGCTCCACAGAACTTTGCACAGCTGCAAGTATCGTTGCTAACATGTAATTTGAGATACAAATTACTGGTATGTAGCATTCTTGACTGTGTCTCCATTAATATATATTTGAAACAAAACATTACGTTATCTGATTCTCTTAGGTATTGAATCTCGATCCATACTTTGACTCTTCTAATACATATTTGAAACTTAACTGACTTTGCACATAGCCTTACATTGGTGAAACAATTTTTGACATTCATGTTAACATTATGTCTTCTTAGAAATAATACTTTAAATGGCAGCTAAATTAAGAAATGAAATGTTATTTCTTGAAAAACAGATTTTATGCAAATAAAAGATTTCGTCTTGTTAAGCAAATTTCTTGCTTTGATCTAACTCATGAAAAAACTTACATCAATGTCATTGGAAATTATTTTGATCGTTTACCTGCCTTAAAATATTACTCCAATCACTTTGTAGTCACACTAAACATCTTATATTATAATTATAATTAAAAAAGTATAAAAATATATTATAGCCTTTTTAATAATGCTATGCATTGAACTCTGACAGCATGAACTCGTAGGCACGACAGCACGGGCATTGTGTCAAATCACTCAAAAACAGTGTCTGAAAATAATAATAACCAAAACTATTAACAGCTCTAACCAAAATTATGTAACGGAAGATAATCAACCATCCTCACCACCCTGACATTCTCTTAAAAGTAAATTCACATTTAAAATATAAAAATATATTTTGATCTAACCAGTGGATGTAAAGGGCAGGCATAGCGAATCCTACCCCAGGTCAAGAATCCACAAACCCTGCAGAGTACGTGCGACCGAGGTCTGTCGCAAAGGCATTTATTTATTGGGAAATTAGTCTGTGCAATACCCCTTCCTCGGATCACTCTTCTAATGCAGGTGGAGTCGTTTGACACGGTGGAATTACAGAGTTCTGATGCCATGTCCAGACCTAAACAATTATTTTTTTAACTAGTACCATGCTAATAAATGTCCACACAATTGAATTACTAATGTAGCTGCATTAGTGACAAATTAAAGACATCCCCAGTAATTTCCACCTCTTATACACATTGCTATAAATGATCCATTGAACCAAGGTTCAACGTAAACATTTTTGTACCTATTTCTCTAGCACCAAACAAGCCCTCATTGTTTTCTCCCCGGATCCAATTTTCCCATTCAAAGTCATAGAGGAAGCAATCCTTAACAATTACACCGAACAATGCACATTCCTCCCGAGTCTACTTCCCATTACAAGAGTCTTAAACCGACCAGACCTCGCCAATTGACAAGAAGCGAGGTCGCACTTGAAAACTACGCGTAATGTTTCTTTCGCAAAAGGGACCGGTGACAAATTCAATTGGGATTCAAGACACGAATCTACGTGCCCGCTATTTGGCACAATTGCAGCGCTTGCATTATTAATTGTCCACGAAATTCTTAACAAGTAAAGTGTCACTTTAATGCGTTCGACTCACCGGCAGAAATCACGTCCTGGATGCGATCAATTAATGCGGATACTTGACGATAATTAATCCCGATATCTGTCGAGATCGCACACGTGGTTACAGGATTTGTCAACGAAGCGGTGTGAAGTTGTCCGAAGTACACCGAGGGGTATCGAAATTTACTTTTAAAGCAACGAGACGTTCATCTTGCGTGAGCAGCCGGCAACGTCGTCGCGAGTTCGCGGTCGTTCTTTGTTTCTCGCGCGACGACGCTGATTGGTCGGCGCAGAGGCGCCTCGGCCGAATGGCGCGCGCTCATTGGTCGACGCAGTGGCGCCTCGACCGAATGGCGCGCGCTCATTGGTCGACGCAGTGGCGCCTCGACCGAATGGCGTGCGCTGATTGGTCGACGCGGTAGCCGCCGCAGCTGTGCATGCGCAAGCTCGGGCGACACCGCGGTAACTCCCTGAAGGATTTATTTTAAATGTATAAAAAAAGGCCGTAACAATCGAATGTCTAAATGCTCTATTTCGCTTATTTTCGACACCGAAATGAACATCGCCAGAAACTAAACGTTCGATTTTATAAAAATCCACGACCTGTTCTAGGTAACCTGTAAGATAAAAATTTCTTTACATTTTTACAACTAAACTCTGTCAAGTTACTGATTTTCAGAATGTAAATCTAGAGATTAAGAGAATTCCTTCTTTCTCGCGTTTCGATCGCTCCAAAATAGCGTAAGTTTATTATACTTTAATCCTTCCATTATATTCGAGGTTTCCTCAAAGTCTTGTCGTACCTAATTTCCACATTTCCCGTGCAGGTCTGATGAACACAAAAGAGATGTGACAAAATAGGAGAGCGTCAGTAAACCCTGCGTAATCGTTTCAAACTATCCGGAAGTATTACGAGTGAGTCTAGATAAAGGACGCCATAAAACCTTTCTTAGGGCACAGCAGGACGCCATTGTGGGAAAATTGGTCTACCCCATTATCTTGATTTTTCCCTGCCTTAATCCGAAAGGGGCGATAGGTATTCCCTATCTGTAAATAATCCCGACAACCAGGACACTTATCCACGCGTCCAGAAACGCATTGCGTACATTAATCTATCTGGAATACGTTTAACTGTAAATAAGCTCGCCTATGGGTGAAAGTTTAGACCTAGTTAGAAAGCTCAGACAAGTTTAGGCCGTTCTTGTAGGGAAATCGCAAATGTTAATCCACGATGTATAATGACGAAAAGTACCGGCTACGATGGAGTAAATTGCAGTAAAATAAGTATCCCGGGTTGCCATGGCGAATCGATTAAACCGATCAAACTCGCAACAGAGAATGGCGAGTAATGCAGGTGTGGAGAACAAGCGGACCGGAAACAGTAATTTGTCCTCTATTTATGGAAGGTACAGTTTCGTTATACGCGATTCCGTCTTTTGAGGTCCAATTAAACTAGTCGACGACTGTCCTGGTAAATGCGATCGCCATGTTTATAGATTTTCTCCTCGCTGAGCAGATAGTTGGAATAGTCCTTACGTACGCGAGCTCCTTTAGAAATGTATCACATAGAAGATATACAGTAAGATTAATATAAAATAGCCACGTGTTATTTAAAATCCGCCTCTTTGTGCCTGTATCGTTTTACAAGTATTAGGAGCCAATTTTGAGATGGGTTGATTTAATAAGAAATTAATAATTAATATTAATCCACAGGGTGCCGACAGTAGGAACGGACAAGATGAAAGTCACATTCTGCACGGACATGGACAAGTCCGTGATAGTCTACAATTTTGAAAAAAGAGGCTGGACTCAAGTCGGCCCCGAGGACGACTGGAATTTTTACTGGTGATAGAAATAAAAAAAAACATTCTTAATACAATTGTATAATCAGGAAATTAAATTCCTCAGGGCCGTCACGCAGTCGTGTCGATCCATCTTCAGCGTGGAGACTGGATACAGAATGGGAGACAACCAGTGGGCACAATGATTAAATAAATATTATGAGGTAACGTATCAAGGGAGCATTATAAATAAATAAAAAAATTGGGAATCGCAGGACCATCAATCACTTTCCAAATCACTATGAACTTACGCGAAAGGATCTGTTGGTAAAGAACATAAAGAGATACCGAAAGGATTTGGAAAGAGAAGGAAATCCCCTGGCTGAAAGAGGAGACGGCCCAGGAAAATACCTCCACCTGGACTTCATACCTGTGACTTTCGTGTTGCCTGCAGGTGACCAAGATTTCGCCTTGTTTCTCTGATGTTATATATAAAAGGTAAAACACTATTTTTCAGACTACAACATGTTCGTGGAAGAATATCGCAAGTCGCCCCAAAGTACGTGGATCATGAAGCCTTGTGGAAAGTCGCAAGGGACGGGAATATTTTTAATAAACAAATTAAGCAAATTAAAAAAATGGTCCCGCGAAGCGAAGAACCCATTTAATCCAAACCTCACCAAAGAGTCATATGTGATATCAAGGTAAGGATGTTAAGTAACGCGTTATTCGAAATACAAGCATAAACAAATTTCAGGTACATCGACAATCCACTTTTAATAGGTGGAAAGAAGTTCGACCTCCGCCTGTACGTGTTAATTACTTCGTTTAGACCGCTGAAAGCCTATTTATTTAAACTGGGATTTTGCCGCTTTTGCACCGTTAAATACGACACCAGTATACAAGAACTGGACAACATGTATGTGCACCTCACTAATGTATCTGTACAAAAGCACGGGGTATGTATATTCTGTAATAATTCTATTAGTACTGGATAAAGAATTAAATGCGTTATTTCAGGACGAGTACAATAGTCTGCACGGTGGGAAATTAAGCGTTCAGAATCTTCGACTGTATCTGGAGAGCACTCGTGGAAAAGCTGTAACGGAAAAGCTGTTTTCCAACATTTCTTGGTGTATCGTGCACTCGTTAAAGGCCGTGGCCCCGGTAATGGCAAATGACCGTCATTGCTTTGAATGTTACGGTTATGACATAATAATCGACAACAAATTGAAGCCCTGGCTTATCGAGGTAGAGACTATTGTAGCGATAGGCACGGAGACGTCGAACGTTTCTAATTTACATATTGGATTTCCAGGTGAACGCTTCGCCGTCTTTGACGTCTACCACAGTAAACGATAGAATATTAAAATACAAATTGATCGACAACATAGTATCAATTGTAGTACCACCGGATGGTGTACCTGAGTAAGCGTTTGTTCGTATAAAACAAAATAATCTCACGTTAATTACAAGTAATGATTTTTCTTCCCCAGCGTAAGATGGAACAAATGTCCGTCTCAGGAAGCAATGGGAAACTTCGAGTTATTGTTAGACGAAGACTTGGCTGCCCAGGAAGAGAGAGACAACCCAACTGGAAAGTCTAGGGCTTCGAACAAATGGAAATGAAAAAAAGCCCGACGGCCAAGGCCGAAGAAAGCTCCAAAGGACACTTTAAAAGCACCGAATCCTGTAAATTGAACGGTACAAATTCCCACGGCCGAGGTTTATAAAATACTTTTCAAAAGCTTTAGACTCGTTACCCCAACCGTGAGAGTGAGATTCGCGTCAAGAATGTATATACGAAGATTTAAATAATCGCGGGGAGAGTCGCAGCTATTTCCACCCATTTGTACACATTTTAAATACAAACCACAATCGGCGTTAAGGGAACAATCAATCAAGATATCTCATTATTTCGATATAAAATACATTAACGAGAGTGTTGCTTTTTTCTTCTTCTTTTTTTTTTTCCTTTCTTTCGCTTTTGTACACATATTTTACACGTATAGCATTATAAGATACATTGTTCGCAAATGTAAAAAAAATATAGGCAATGATTTCAGTCTTCGACGCTAAACAAGAGTAATAATTTAATAATAAGTTTCCTCAAGGCGGTTGCTGTGGCAGTGCGAGGTTTAAAATCCTTACGGACTCGTGTATTTGTACAAGTCTCGGTAATTTTGAGTACCATTATCATATATACTTCGTAATTACCCCTATTTATGACGCGTTTATGGCACGGTTTTGCGATTTAATTAAGTCACAGGAACAGTCACAAGGACGACATTGTGCGACGATGCGGAAGGGTTAAAGTCATAGGAGAAATCAGACGATGCATGTGCAACTCCGTCACAGGTCGATAAAAAATTCCCTACAAGTTACTCCAAATACATGTAAAGGGGAGAAAAAAAAAAAGAAAAAACCGTAATCAAATTAACAATTCGCGCACTAAATATCGACCAAGCACCAGGAAATATTATCCCGCAATCAGGATTTCTTTTCTTTTTTTTTTTTCCCCATACATTTTGCGACCTGCAACGAAGTTGCACCGTACACGAATTAATTGTTACATGCGCTGCGCCAACTTTTATAACTATTTACTCAGGACATCGGTCCAATAGTTTAACAAGCTGGAATGGTATGTAAACTATGGGCAAACTGTCGATACGATGAGAAATGCAATAATGTGATGTGAAGCTATCGTGCCTATAGACTCATGCACCTTTCAGTATTGGTACTAGCATTTCGATAGCGATTCGCCGTTAACAAATTCGCGTACCTTAGCGAAAATTTATCCCTTAGATCTAACTCCTCTTTAAGTGCACCGAATTCGCGTTAATACGAGCTACGCGAATCTGCGACTTTCCGATACATTAGTTAAACACAATTGGATAAAAATGTACCATTGTCTATTATTTCAATTGCCTGTACGACACGTCGTAAAAATCTCCCGGAATAATCCATCCGCGTAAAAAGGCTCTTCTCCTCTTTTCTGCAAAACAATGAACTAAAACATTAATTTTCACCCGCGCAGGAAAGACAACTCGAGCGATTAAACGAGAAAATCGTATTTCCTTGTTTTGACAGTGAACAGCTGATTTACAGGCGTCGCTATAAATGTTAAAATATAATTAAAAAAAAAAAAGGTATTAAGATTTACGATTCAGGTAAACTAAGGAATAAAAAAAAATAAAAACAAAAGGTGGCACCTTAAATTGCATGTTATTTAGTTGATTTAATCGTTTGCTTCTTATCTCTCAGTCCATTGCAAACGATTTCGCGTCCTGTATAACTTTACTATGCAATGTTATATTACACCTCGAATGCAGAACTCATGTCAGTTATATATATAATAGATATGTAACTTCACTTTTGATTGGCGCGGGGTTTTTAAACAATGCAAGATATGCAGATTCCCGCAAAAAGTTGATCCTTCGACACACTTTGCAGCGAAAAAAGATGAAATGCCCCAAAGCATTGATATATAATAAAAAATAAAAAAAAAAGGAAAAATTTGGGCGCACTCTTCCTACAACCGTTCTGGAATTATTGCAAATCAGAGTGGAATAATTCGCGCCTCGTGGCAAACATTAAAGACCTAGGTTCAATTTAAATAGAAAAAAAGAAATAAGTTAACCGGTACCGGTCGAAAGCAACAAATAACAACAAAAGGCCTCTGACAATTACGTCTCCTAGGATATTGCAACTTCCTTGTTCCCTTCATAAAGCCGTGGCTAATAAGAACACGTTGGATGGTCAATTCTTGTATGTCGGTGCATAATCTCGAACCTAAGAGATTCCGCCTACTCTACTTAGCGAGTACATTTCAGTAAAAGAGAAAATGACCCTCGCCTTTAGTAGTGGGTTTTACAATAAAAAAGGGAACGCCACACTTCTCGTATAAAAAGGAGCCTCCACATCCTATCTAAACCTTATCAAGGCTTTAAGAAGATGCGGCCGAGATCGAGCGGAGATCACGTTTCCTGTCCGGCCTGCTGAACATTAATCCATTTAACTCGCCGTCCCGTCTATAAAAGTGCCTTCAAAGGACATTACAAATAATCGAAGTCCCCTTCGTAATCCTAGAGCGCAGATTATTCGACAATGTGTAATAAAATATCCGATGCAGCCTTTGGTTAAATGCTACGTCAGGTAAGGAACATAAAATATAGATACGTTTAATGGTAATAGTAACGAATATGTATGTACACATATGTATATATCTCGATATACATGCATACATATACACACATATATAATAATAATGTTATGATATACTTTATATCACAATTAACAGAGTATAGATAAAGGTGACGAATGAACGCGCATGCGCGCCCTGACGAGGAAAGTCATCGCGCGCTCGCGTTTAAGTTAAAAAATCGTCTCGTAATATATCTATGTACACTTTATACACGGGGCCTATTAAAAAAAATACGGCTCTCAAGGGGGCTCCATTCGCACCCTTTCGCAGTCACGCAGTCTATTTACAGAGAGCCGACAACCCGGCGCGCTCCTCGAGGTCGAGCGCGACCCGACCGCGGCTCCTAGGCACACAATGGCGTAGAGTTTTTGTACACGGGGAGAATTAGCTACACAACGAATATTTGCACTTTCCAATCTCGAAACGAAACCCGTCGTCCACCTTGAAGAAGGTTGAAGACCCTTCTGGCTAGTAACGAAGAACCGTGGAGTCCAGGATGTCTAGGGAACCCTTTGATACCAGGGAGAGGATCGTCGATTTTTCCCAAGGCTAAAGGCAGAGCTCATGGTTTTCCATATTTTCATGCTTTCGGGCTTTCACACGTTCCCCCTATTTCATATACCCGCATTTTCATATTTCCACATTTTCATGTTTCCACATTTCACATTTTCACGTTTTCATGTTTCCACATTTTCGTGTTTCCATATTTCACATTTTTCATATTTTCACGTTTTCATGTTTCCACCTTTTCATATTTTCACGTTTTCATGTTTCCACATTTTCATTAAACGACCTCCCACCTTGCCCAGAGCCCGCTGATGCCCGACACCGATACCTCCAGTTACAACCTGGTGAGAATATTCACGGGACAGGAGAAGGCGGCGGTGGAAGAGGGCTGAAGTAGGTGGAGGACCTCGAGCTGGGCGAGGGTGGACAGCTGATAGCGGCGTCGCTGTGGTATACCGACCTCGGCGTAGGTGGAGGTGGGAAGGGTTCGCTTTCGTACCTATACCTGGCAGGGTAATTGCTGTCCGACTCGTCGCAGATATCGGTGCTGCACGGTGTCGGAGGCGGAGGTTGATTAATGCTCCTGTAGTGCCTGTAGGGCCTGTACCTGGAGGCGTTGCTGCTGGAACACCTGGTGGAATTAGCCGTGGTAGCTGGACTGGGCGGAGGGTTCAGGGTTTCCTGAGGATAACCACCGGTGGAGCTGCCCCTCGTCGAGCTCGACGCGCCTTTAATCCAAATAACAATATCTCTTATCATCAAACGCCAACTCAGAAAAAAAAAAATAAGTAACTATGAAAATGAAAATCCACGTCTGCAAGGAATATTAAAATTCCTCCATTACCCCAAACCAGGTATTTAACGCAACGATCAGCCATAATTTAAAAATGGAGACGAACCTGTAATGTGACTGCGGTCGTAGCTGGATCCAATGCTACTGCCGTTGAGGGTGGACATCCTCATGGCCTCCAGTCCCGCCTTGAGGTCCTTCCTGCCGTTCTTCTGGGCCAACATCGGCTTGGCCGCCCTGCCCGGCTTGGGGGACAACGGGTCCCCGGCGGAGTCGTGCAAGATGTCGGGCAGCTCTTCATTCCCCGCCAGCCTCTTCCGACAATAGTAAAACCCTAGCACAATGACTATGACCACGCTCATGATGACTAGGATCACGACGATGTAGGTGCTCTTCCCGGAGTCCAGGGAGGGACCCGCGTCCTGGCGGTGATTGTTCGCCGAGGTGCACGCCGGTGCGGTCTCGTCGCTGCCATCCGCGCAATTTTCCCACCCATCGCACAAAGCCGTGGCGGGGATGCACACTCCCGTCCCGCTGCACTGGAATTGCCCGGCTCTGCAACAATGGGCCTCGTCAAGGCCATCGTGGCATTGTGCGGTGCCGTCGCAGACCCATGCCATATCTGAAAGAGCAGGACCATTGATTACTTGAAGGGCCCCCAAAAATCCGAATGGCTCCGCTCATCCTTTAATAAATTAAATCCCTAGTCACCAGAGGATTAACCTAGTCTAGATAAAATTCCCAGTACCACTTACCGATACAATGTCCGCTCTGGCACCTGAACTGATCATGGCTACAGGCAGGACAGCCCAATTCGTCGCTTCCGTCGGAACAATCGGTCTGTCCGTCGCACCTCCACGTGGCAGGGATGCAATCCTTGGCGACAGCCGAGCTGGGTGCCGCGCAGGTGAAGTGATCCGCGCCACAAGCAGGAGCAGCTCTACAGGTTCTCTCGTCGTCCGATAAGACCAGGGTCTGGGGACAGGAGCACCTGGAGGAGCTGGGGGAGCCGATGCAGAAATGCGAGCACCCTCCATAGTCATGGAAGGGGCTGCACACATGGGACTCCATGACCAGGTCGTCAGGTGTCCTGACAGTGACGAGGTCGGTGATGGGTCTGCTCATCAAGGTCCTTCTAGCAGTTCCTGCGGTTTTATTCGCCCTCTCCACGGTCTGGGTGTCCCGGTCGAACCAGTAGAGGTACTCGAAGAGGACGGCGAGGTGGGAGACGGAGGCTTGGCCAACGGAGACCAGAGTCCTCCTGTTGCCGCCGTTCAGGTCGGCGAACTCGACCAGCCTGCCCTGGGCCCAGAAGACGAGGTCCGCATCGGTGTCCAGCGCCAGGCTGGTGGGCTGCTCCAGGTCGGTCGCGATGACGATCCTCTCCTTGCCGTCCATCTTGCCCTGCATGACCCTCATCTTCCCACCAATGTCGGTCCAGAAGAGCAGTCTCTTCTCCGGGTGCACGGCGATGTTCCTGGGTTTCTCGCCCTCGCCCTTGACGACCACCCCCAGAGCCGAGCCGTTGTCGAGCCTGGTGACGTTGATCGCGTCGCTGGCCGCGCAGGACCAGAAGAGCAGCCTCCCCAGGGGATCCAGCGCCAGGTCGAAGGGATGTCCCGAGCCCCCCGATATCAGGACCCCTGCGTGGGTCCGGTTCTCCAGGGCCTTCCTGATAGACAAGGTCCGCCCGTCTATCCAGTAGACGTGCTGAGTAATAGGGTCGAACTCGATCGCCCGGACGTTCTTCAAGCCCTGCACCCGGAGGACGATGTCGGGGCAGTCGTTCGTGTCCGGGAGGAAGCGACTCATCACGTTGCGCAGACTGTACACCATGAAGTTCCTGGGAGCTGGAAATTGATTACGATTAACCTGGAGGTTCAACTCGTTCGAGAGTTACCGGACCTGGGTGCCTGGTAGGCAACTCACCTACGCAGGTTTTGTTGTCCTGAGCCAAGTTGTAGTGGGTAGGGCAGGCGCATTTGTGGGTTACAGAGGGTTTCCCGCCGACCCCGGGCAAGGCGACGCAGAGGTGGCCGCAGTCCCCGTTGTTCACGGCGCAGGGGTTGCGACCGGACTGCCTGGACGCGTGGAAGGTTAACAGGTCGGTCACCGATTCCAGCCGGTTGTGGATCTTGGTGCGATTGGCACCCGTGGTTTTATTCGCCCTCTCTATGTCCCCGGTGTTCCAGTCGGTCCAATAGATGTAGTCCTGGTACTGGGTTATGCTGAAGGGATATACTATGTCCTGGGTGATGATGGCCCTCCTCTTCATGGTAGTCAGGTCGTAGCTGTCGATCGCAGGGGTGAAGAGGTCGGCCCAGTAGAGTCGACGCGCCAAGTGGTCGATCGTCAGGCCATTTGCTCGACCTATGTCCGAAAGTATCACCGCTCTTCGGGATCCGTCCAGCCCGGCTCTTTCTATGCTCCCCGAGTTCCCCCACTCGGTCCAGTACATGTGCCTGACAAATTTGTATTAACATGAGAAAAAAAAATGCGTATAGGCGATCAATCGATACTGAATGAAATCATCAATTCACCCTCTTTCAGGATCCAGAGCGAGGCACCTCGGCTCCACCAGGTCCTGCCATACGAGCACCTTCCTGCAGCATCCTTCCAGCCTCACCACCTCGATCCTCCGCGTTCCCGTGTCGCTCCAATAGAGGTTATGTGCAATCCAGTCCACGGCCAGTCCCTCCGGAGTCTCCAGGCCCAGGTCGACGACCCTCTCCACGTCCGAGCCGTTCATGAAGGCCCGGGTGATGGCCTTCACCTTCACGTCCGTCCAGTAAATTCGATTGTCCACCATGTCGAAGTCCAGGGCGCTGCAAAAGGACGAATCCATGATAAACGAGTCCCACGGGGAGGATTAGGGGGAGGACGGTACCTGAAGCTCCAGGAAATTAATTTATCAATTAATACACGCCCACTTCCGCAAAATGTGTCATAAACGAGACCCCTTGCTTTGAAACCCTTTTAAATACGAAGATCCTCACCTCGCATCCTTGACCCCGGTCACAGGAATAATGTTATCGTTGTTCGCGTTCTCGATACTGATGCGTCCGATGTTCTCCTTCCGCGCAAAGAGTAGAAAAGCGTCGGGGATGACGCAGGTCTTCTTGTCCTTGGTGAGCTCGTACCCTATCTGGCACGCGCAGACATACCGATCCCCAGGTCTATTAAGGCACAGGTGACTGCATCCTCCGTTGTCCTTGGCGCAGGGGTTGTTCCCACTGACCTTCCCCAGGTGAACAGCCTTCAGGCCCATGACATTAGGCACCTGGTCGACGATGACCTCCCTGTCTCCCCCGGTGAGTTTATGGGCCCGGTCGATGCTCCTCCTCTGCCAGTCGGTCCAGTACAAGAAATCCCCCAGGAGGCTGAGGCCGAACAGATGAGGGAGGTTGTCGGTGATGACCTCCCTGCGATCGGTGCCGTCCATGTTGCAGACCTCGATTTTATCGGTCTTGGCGTCGCACCAGTAGATCTTCCTCCTCTCGAGGTCTAGGGCGATGCCATTCGGCCAGATGATGTCCTTGGTGACGAGGAGGGTGCGCTCGCTGCCGTCCAGGTTGCTGCGCTCGATCTTCGGCTTCTTGTCGTTCCAGTCGGTCCAGAACATCCAGCCAAGTTCCGGGGCCAGGGCGATGGCCCTGGGTTCGATGAGGTCCTCGTTGACGAGGACCTTCCTGCTGGTGCCGTTCAGCCTGGCCACCTCAATGCGATCCGTCCCGGTGTCGGTCCAGTACATGTTCCTGGCGATCCAGTCGATGGCGATGCCGTCAGGGTTGCCCACCTCGGTGGTGACCACGTCTTCCTGGCCAGACCCGTCCAGGAAGGCCCTCCTGATGGCGCAGGCCTGGTCGTCGGTCCAGTACAACATCTCCTCGATGGGGTCGAAGTCTATCGCTATGGCGTGCTTGATCCCGGTCAGGGGCAGGACGAAGTTCGTGTAATCCGGCGAGTCCAGGGATATCCGGCATATCTCGTTCCTCTGGACGATGAGGAGGAGCTCCTCGGGCCCCTTGGCGCAGGTGAACCCGTCGATCAGCTTGACCCCCGTCGGACAGGCGCAGGTGTACCCGGGTGGCTTGGTACCAAGTAGGCACAAGTGGGAACAGTTCCCATTGTTGTGCCTGCACGCGTTGTCCCCGAAGGGCTGGCGCCTCGGGTCCCAGACCTCGATGTCCCCCGGAATGTACTCCCCGTGGAAGAGCTCCCTCGGATGCGAGGTGGTCGAGCGGACGTCGTGCGAGTGGATGCACCAAGTCTTCCAGTCGGTCCAGTAGAGCTTCTGCTCGAAGAAGGTGATGGCGAACGGGTAATCGAGGCCCTGGCTGACGACCGTCCTCCGGTTCTTCCCGTGGTAGTCCATCACGGCGATGAACTTGAGCCTCCCGTCCGCCCAGTAGACGAGCTCCGAGTCGTAGTCGACCGTCAGTCCGTTCGGCCAGAAGATGTCGTCCGAGACGATGACCTCCCTGGTCCCGGGGTCGCCGTTCATGCCCGCTCGCTCGATCTTCGGCACCTCGCCCCAGTCGGTCCAGAAGAGGATGCTGCGCATCGGGACCAGGGCGATCGCCCTCGGCTGGTAGATGTCCGTCCAGAAGAGGACCTTCCGGTACCTGCCGTCGATGCTCGTCACCTCGATCCGGTTCTTCTCCCCGTCGGTCCAGTAGAGCTTCCCCGTGTACCAGTCGCAGGCCAGCCCATCCGGGGAGATCAGGCTCGAGTTGACCACCGTCATCCTCTCCCCGGTGTAGGTCGCGTTCGACCGGACGCACTGGATCACCTCCAGGACGCTGTCCGACCAGCAGACCAGGCTTCTCTCGTAGTAGAAGTCCAGGGCGGCTCCCTCCGACAGGTCCCTGACGATCGTCGTCGCTTTGTTCGACCGGGAGACATTGGTCACCCTGATGTCCTTGTGGGTTGCGAATAGGAGGGTCGGCGAGGCTGCAAGCACATTATCCATGAACATCTCAAAAATAAATCTTAACAAAATTACTGGTCGGTCACCCGATGCGAATATCACCTAACGAGGGGAAGCTCCTACCATGATCGGAGAAAATGGTTAAAAAATAATAAATTCAGGTCGCAATCCCAAATCAAGCGGAATATTTTCCGAGCGTCTCCGCAGAGAAGAAACGCGCCTCGAGTCTGACTTCTGCACAGGAAGTGCTCTCCTCTTTTTCTTCTTCTTTTTTTCTTTCTCAGGGATCGAGACAGAGCCCACATTGCTCTCGACTGGCGGAGAAAAGTCCGGGAAGGGACGTGCAGTTATGGAGAAGTAAAGATTTAAATGCACGAAATGCATGAAATTGATAAGATTGATAAACGACCGTGTGCCATGAGATGTTATTTTTTAGCCACGGACCATGGCGACCATCTCTGGGCCGAGTTTTACCCCGGAAGCGGTCTCCTCTCTTTTTGACATTTTCAGGGATTTAGAGCCAACATTTCGGGCTCTCTCTTTGGGGATATCAATCGAGGAAAGTCCGGAGAGAGACTTGGAACTACCAAGGAGTGAAAGAATCTTGGCCAACTCGCGTTTACATTGCGACCCCACGTGTACGTGTAAGGAGGGCATACGTATGCACGCACCTCCCATTTTTTTTTAATGTGGAGGGTCGCTAATATTTATTCTGCAGCTTCGTTTACGTAGGTAAACGACCCGACGTCACGGCTGAATATATCTCGGACTTCCATTTCCCCGGGATGCACTTCTGCAAATGTGCAGTCGGAGTATTCGAGATAATTACCAAGAGAAGGGATTAAACGCGACCACGGTCTCGAAGAAATTAAATCGTGAAGGAAAATTGAGCGCGATCAGCTGTTCAATGTTGTGTGTTCAATGTAACAATGAAAATGAAGGGTAAAACTAATCGCAGGGTCGTCACCTCTCATATCGATTTTTTATACCTTCAAGTGTTTTACTCTTGTAACTAGGAAAATGGTAATGGTGCATCGTGGCCCTCAAAAAAAGAATTCAATCGTAACAATGAAAATAAAGTGCAAAACTAATCGCAGGGTCGTCACCTCTCATATAGATTTTTTATACCTTCGAGTGTTTTACTCTCGTAACTAGGAAAATAGTAATAACGGCGCATAGCTTAATCATAACCGATGTGCAGAATTTGACCCCGTGGCCCCGACTGTTATTACATTGTTCGTAGGATGGAGTGCGAGAGGTTTGCAGGCCGGGAGTTATGCATAGCGGAGGCAATATACTTTTTCTGGGCAGTCGGTCCCGGGATCCCCGTTTCTCGAGATTGCTTCGTTTAACTCCCGGCCACAATTTCCCTGCGGAACGATCGTCCGAGGGGAGCGAGGCGCGGCTATCCCTTTCGGGCGAAACGGGAGGAACGGGAGAGTTAAAATGGTCGCCCGCTCGTTACGGGGTAACTCGCGGATAACAAGAAACGGAAAGTTTTTTTTCTCTCTTTTTTTTTTCCCCCGACGCAGGAACCTGGCAGCAGCAGCTCGTACATGGAAACGCGATAAAACTTGCACCAAGTGCAAGAAACGCGCTCGCGGTTTAACGTTTAAGTATCTCGTCAGTGGCGCACTCGCGCGGCGGAATATGAAAATAAAGTGCGGAGGGCGTAACTCGAGGTAGATACACGTGCACCGAGGTGCAGATATCAGTTGAAAGAAATATATAATTATCCTAAATGACCCTCATTATCTTGTCGACGAAGAAAAATTTCACGTGGATTTAAGCGAACCTTACGTCACACTCAATCCGACGTTCCTTTGTATATAATCGCAGGATTTTATTTTCGATCAGGGCATAGAGTCGACTAATTTCCCTGTTTTTCATTTTTTCTTTTTCAAAATGTAACATCGAATCGGTGCCTATCGAGAATATTATAGATTATTTTCATGACAATGTATTGCCGATTTGGATATAAATTAGGAAAGATCAGCCTCGGCGAAGTTGAATGGAGCCTTCACTTGCATCGTCGAACGGCCGTCCTAAATATCCGATCGGCGAGTTTACTCGACATCAATTATCCGCATCCGGGCGTTTCGTCGGTCGCTTTTCGCTCGTCGTCTGTGTCTGACAGACGTCATCGGCCGTTTCCTGTCCATCACGTGAGTAGGCCGCGACAAGATATAGACCGAAGGCAGACCAGATTCCGGTGTTCTAGGAGAAACTTGACGCGACAACGAATCCGCCACCAAATAAACCCCCAAAATGCCAGGCGAGGATACACCGAGAAAAAAGTAATCGCGAAATATACGCCAGTCCCAACAAGCGACATTAAATACAACTATAAAAAGGGAGAATATTCGTTCTCGATGCAGGAGCGCGCGGGGAGGATCCAGGGGAAAGTGGAAACTCCCGGGCAGGATCCAGGGGAAAGTGGAACCTCGCGGGGTAAGGTATCGAAGGGACTCGTCGATTAATTCTAGATTCTCTCGAAGCATGCTTTGTGCCGGCATCGACAAGGCTCCATGGACGCCTTTTTCATCCCGCTCCTCCCATTTCACAAAGGCGCGGCTCCGTCTATTTCGGCCCGAAGAAAGGCGCGCCTCGCGGCACGGACTACAAGCGTAACGAGACGCGCCGCCGCGGCAAATTCTCTCCCGACGTTTCCGCGATCTGCAATCTCGACGCTAAACTAGAGAAGATACGTGAAAATGCTCGTTACGAACCGCAATATGCCGCTTCCTCGCCTCCTCTGCGCCAGGATCGCTAATCCTAACCTCCAATAATTTCGAATTTCGAATTTCCCTCTCAGGATTCCTACATTCGAGGCGTCGACTCGCGCAACTTAAACCGCAGTTTAAGGTGATGTGAAATTGTCATCGAAGAGGTTTCGTTAATAAAACTATTCTCCCACCTCGGTTTACCGAATAGTTTGAAACTCTACAACGTGAATAAGGAGACTCTAAGGAATGTCCTGAAACTCATGAACTTTCAAATCTTTTCCAATTTCTTTACAGGTATTTTAATAATATTTTACAGAAAATGAAATTTCCCGAGTTAAAGGACCTACCTTAGGGTCTCCATATTCACGTTTTAAAGTATGAAATGATTTGAGACACCCACTTCGTAGAAAAGTTTTACGAACAATTGAGCTTTCGGATGCCGCTTTCACGTCCCCTTAAATAGTTAAACCTGCCAGTTTAGCTAAACCGGCAGTTTTAAATAAACCGTCAGGTAATCGGTATCCGGTTAGCCTCTAAAAATCCATTAAAGAAGTATAACAACCCCATCTTTCATCGGGGCTCGCGTCTTCGCACCTCGGGCCCGCGCATGCGTCGACGGGCGCGCCTCGTTGGCCGTGATTGGCCGCCGAGTGGACGAAGAGACGAGGCGATGCGGGAGACAGGGAGTGGGAGAGAGAGGACCCGACCCCCCGGCGAACACCTGTAATGAGCTGCGCGCAAAAAAAGACGAGAACCGGGCCCGAGCATGGACCAAAAGGAAGAGCAAGAGGGGCGAGGCGCACACCTCCGAAGGCCGCCGCGGTGCATTAGGTAGCGCCCGCGGAATTCAAAGAAAGGGGATTTCCATTCCTCGCGTGCCTCGTCACCTGCGCCGCGAGATGCGCGCGCACGTGCCGCGGATAACCTGAGACAATGTGACGTTTCTCAAGGGGCCGTCAGAACCAATTGTCACTGATAATACAAATCATTGTGGTAACGATAGCGATAATAAAACGTGGCCAAAATCAATTACTCTCACGTGAGAATTATAATTTTAACATACGTGCTATCCAAAATACGGGAGGAATTCATCCTCCATCGATGAAATATTAAGTTAAAATCAATGAATAATCACTTGTCTCAAATAAATTGTCATAATTCCAAATACTGCATTCGGCTTATTGGAATTTATTCGAGGCATTATTCTTAGATGCCATTCAAAGAAATGTTTCTTCAAAGGGGAAAACGGCGTGATTTTTAAAAACGGCATGACGTCTTGACTACCGAGTGATGATTTAATTGAAATCATTTCAGGGGATAGGTCTGGATGGGTGTGACGACCTCGCAGGTGATACCCCGAGGGACGTGATTCCCGATCTCGGGAAATAATAAGCCAATCGAGCTCGCACGAGAACGCTGCACTTGGCCGCATAATGGCGGGTGTTTAACGCGCATGATAATGGCGGGAACGAGTACCCCCTCGTGGAGGCCCCCCGGTATCTAATCAAATTGCAAATCAGGGTGTTTGAAGAGCAGGGCGGCAATTTTAATAATCAACGCAGGGGGCGGAGGAACCGAATTGATAATCGAGCCCTCTTTTTCATCTCCGCAGAGTATGCCAATGGTTAAACATTGCAACATGCACCATCAGGGGAGCTCTAATTACACTTGAAATACGACAATTAATTTGAATCAATGAATCTATTATTTTTTTTTATCAGCGTAGCGGGTGTTTTACGCTGAATTAAATGATCGGATCGAAGGGGGCAATTGAGGTCGATCATAGTTCGGATATTCCCAGGAGACGTCCGAGGCTTCCTCGCAGGTCTGCGAACGATTGCAGGGCCTGGGGAGAGGTCGAGGAATGAAGAGAACCCGAAGAGAGGCCCCCTCGGAGAGTGGGCCTGGCCGTCTCGTTAGCGAACCTAACCTCCTTAGAGGGCCCTCCGGGGCAAGATGGGCCGTTCAGGCCCGGGACACCAGCCTGCCCCAGAGAACTGGTTCGGCCTTTGTTTCCACGCGGCTTCGCGGAAGGTAAGCACCCAGTGCTAGGGGATGAGAGCCAAATTAATCGAGACGTCGTTGACTGGTCAATTAGCGCCGTGAAACTCCTCAAGGAAATCTGCCTCCCCTCTAAGGATGTCGAATCACCGCTCGACATGAATTTATACAGCAAACGAATAGAAAACCAATATCAATAGTACTATATTCTTGATAAAAAAAAAAGTTTCGAAAAATACCTCAGATTAATTTGAAATCTCGGGTGCCTCTCCCAAGATCGTAAGAACGTCCATATTCAAGATTTTCAAGATTTTCTTTACTATGCCTTAGGGTTCCGGCACCGGGTTGAATTAATTCCTGCGTGTACCCTGGAGTACTTGGGATTTATTTCTCCCGGATATCCCCGTCACAATGGAATCCCTCGGGAGGAGGTACGGTTCTCGTTGCTCGCCCTCGTAAAAACCCCGGGGGAACAAATAGATCTGGAATTATCAGAAGCGACCGCGGCTTCGTTGATTTGCATAACCCGTTTATAGTGTCCACCGACCATGGAGAATTGTTTCCACGTAAAAGAGATATTCCGCCCGGTGCAGGGAGAGAGAGAGAGAGAGAGAGTCGGTCTTCGTTAATAACGAGCCGTGGTTAATGGAATTACCGTCTTTGTGAATCAACCAGCCGATTCCGTCCGTTCGGGGCTGAAGAGCTCTCTCGAATTCGATTTTCTCGCTGCGATAATTCCCGATTGAACGAAGCGAGCTTCTCTCCAGAATTTCGAAAAGCCCCATCGGCAGAGGTACGAGTACGCTTACGCATTCAATATTGCGCAGACCCTGCGGATTTATTTTCTTTCCCATTATCCTTCCTTCAACAGACCCCGGAATGAAATCCAAGATGGCGGCGCCTCGCCCTCCGAGACGTTCGCGTGACCCGCGTCTCTTTCGCGATATCGCCCTCCACTCATGGATATTTATGCATGCAAAGGATGGAGCAATGACGAGCCGAAATGCGTCCTCAAACTCGCCGAGGGTTGAGGAGAGAAATCCAGGGAAATTCATTCAGTATATCGCCCCCTCGCCTGCGCCAATATGGCCGCCCTTTAAACTTTCCACCCCACCGGAAGAGAATGGCCGACCAATCCCCGAAGGGGCGCAAAAAATAGGTCCAAGTGCTCGGGATCTTATGAGACTCTATTTTCCCGAGTTTTCCCTGCCTACTTTCGAGGCGATCGTCCTCCTCAAAAAGCTTCCATTCAATTCGGCGCGATCGTTGGCCCAAAAATCCACACAGCGGCGTGAAAGGCCGAATTTTTCCGAAATACGTCCCGACGATATCCCGCCATTCGGAATCGACGCAGCCCGAGGGAAAATAAAAATAATGACGCTCCAGCTGAATATGCAAATCCGCAAGCATTTTCCAGTCGAGGTACAATTGAAGCCCGCTGCCGAGTTCGACCGGCCCGATTAGACCCGCCGATATTTAAATTAAAAAAAAAAGAAGAAGAGAAATTTCCCTCGTGGAAAATACCAGAAATTTCTCGTATTTACCACGAGTCCAATAAATACTGAAAGTTGGCAAAAAATACTAAATGATAAATATTAAATATTAAGGGGATGTGAAAGTGGCATCCGAAAGCTCAATCGTTCATAAAACTAATTTACGAACTGAGTGTCTCAAATCGTTTCATACTTTAAAACGTGAATATGCAGACCCTAAGGTAGGTCCTGAAACTCGCGAAACTTCATTTTTTATAAACTATTTTTAAGATACCTATAAAGAAATTAGAAAAGAATTGAAATTTCATGAGTTTCAGGACCTCCCTTATAGGCTCCCTATTCACGTTGCAAAGTTTCAAACTATTCGGCAAACCGAGTTGGGAGAAAAGTTTAATAAACAAAACCTCTTCGTAGCCACTTTCACATCACCTTAAAGGCGTCAAAGAGCGCCGTTAAACGCGCCGAACGAGCATACACGACCTCCCCACATTTCCTTCTCAGTAAAATCGCGAAAGGGGCTGATCGAACATCAGACGGCGCCGTGGTCCACGGGAGATCAAAGCCAGCCTCCCGGGGACTGCCTTTTCCCGGGAAGGCCCGTCCCGGCGGAGCTCCCCTCCAGGAGGAAGATTACGTTTCGGCCCCGCGAAAAGGCGAGCAAGAAGAGGAGGAGACACGTAGGAAAGGCGATCGTCGAGATTCCGAGACGTCGCCTTGATCGCGAGATCAAAGCGGGTCTTCCCGGCGACTTCATTTCCCAGGAGATGACGAGGTCGCGCGATCGGTACTCTCTCTCTCGAATCGAAATTGGTACTTTGCATGGGACCCAAGAAAAGGAGACAGGAGATCGAGAGGAGCCATAAAGAGAAATAAAGGGGCACGAAGAGGAGGAAGGACTCTCGGCAGGACACGTCGCCGAAGAGTCCTTTGACGCGGTCCATCCCGCCGATCTATACACACGTACATATAAAAGGATCCAAAGGCCTGGTTATTAAAATTGCCCAGAGGGATCTCCGCACAAGAGAGAGCCTCCATTCTTCCGTTACTCCGAAATGTCGGCCCGGAGATAGGCATATCTCTTGGGCGCGAGATTGGAATCCTCATAAAACCGTGCTGAATTTAATTTCTTCTAATGAAAGAAGGGTAACATCTCGAGATACCTCAAAGAAATCTCTTAGATAATTCCCAGGATGTCTCTAAGGATATATAATCGCGAACCCTCCCAGAAACATCCGTATGGCGTTCGCCAAATATCCCGATGAGGAGTGAGATCACCCTTGACAATAAATCTCGTAAAAAGAAAATAAAAAGTGGAGGACAAAATGGCACACGTGGGTAGGTTCGCAAGCCCCTCGGCAAACAAGTGGCCCGTGCAATATCGGGCTCCTTCGTGGAATGAATAAATGTAAGGCAATAGCCGGTACCGAGACAGAGCCTTGATCGCGAGATCAAAGGGGGCTCATCCTCCGGGAACATCGTTCCTCATTCGTGGGGCTCGTATTTTGCCAGGTCGCGTCTCTGTGTGCGACCACGTGTACACATCCCGCCTCGTCTATCTCGTCTATCTCCTCTATTTCGCCATTTCCGCCCATCCTCCGGCCGGTGGACCCGATCACCGTATCCCCGACTCGCCGACGAGCGAAGACCAACTACCTCCAGTTTTTCCCCAAAAAGGGAAAAAGACCAAAAACAAAAGAAACCCACATAAATGGCGCGAGCAAGAAAGGCCCCGTCGAGCCGTCGAGTTTTCACGCAAAAACCGCGGACGGATTTTTAATTAATTCGTCCGCAGGATTTTGTAAACCAGGAGGATTTTAGACGACGCTTAATTGGAGCGCTCTAGCGCGTCCCTATTAACCCGGGCGAGGGGGTGTCCCGGTTGAATCGGATGCCCCTCGAGGGGAAGAGCCCCAGGTGAGAACGCGCCGACCGTAGAGGGAGAAAAGAAAAAAACTCGCTCTAAGCGAGCGAGCCCCGAAGATTAATTTTAATTAATTATCCGACTCACCGGGGCCTCTTTAAACCGCGGTTGCCCTAATTGAGGTTTACCCTCCACCCGGAAGCCTCGATGAGGAAATCGGGCCGATCGGCGAGGTAGCAACCTCGAGTGTTCCACGCTAATTGGTCTGCATAATTTTCAGGCACTCTCAGGTGCGTCTAAGGGGTGCATCGCGCACCTGGATGGCGATATTTATACAGAGATGAGCTCGGAGGCTGGTAACGGTCCAGGTGGGAGAGGTCTACATTCCTGACCAGGGTCCCTCTCCGCTGGTTTGGTCCAGAGACCGGGATTAGGAATTATGCATCTCGTTTCTCTCACGCCGTTAGGGGGCTGTTGCTATCCTCTAAGGTGTCCCCGTGGGTTCCAGGTAGCAGGTGTAGTGGATGTAGGTAGGTGTAGCAGGTGTAGTAGGTGTACAGGATAGGTGCATCTTGTTCATCTCCTGCACCTCCTTCATCGTGTATCTTATATATATTTTGTGTATCTTGTTAATCTCATGTACCTCTGCCCTGTACATCCCGATATACTTTTTGATTAATAATCACCGAACTGCCCTATAATTAATAAATACCGTTCAGGTCACAGGAAGACGCTAGGCCGAAGTATAGAGAAAGAGTGAGGAGCAAAAATTCGATCCGATGAAATCAGAGGAATATTAGAAAGATAGGGAATCCCGATTTTTCAATCCCTCGCGTGTAACGAGGTTGAATCATAGATTTCCGTCGTTTTAATTAATCCTGAGTGGTCCTTCAATCCCGCGGGAGTCGATCATGCAACTCTCGTTACGTGGAATTTTCAATGGATAATCTACGTAATGAAGACGTCAGATAATTGCATCGGTAGACCGTTAACGATTATTCCATCCGAGTGTTGGTTTGCGATTAAAAATTACTTGGGATTTAAACGCTTTCCCTTGACATACGCCATCGATCCCGGATGACTTCCGGTAGGTGTAAACACAGGAAAAGTCGATAAACCGTGAAGCGATTCCGTAGCTTATCATCGATTGCAGGGCGCATACCTCCTGTCTGTAGAACACGGTTGCGGAATGATCTCAACGTGTAACCCATTTAACGGGCTTGCATAACTTTTGCGAAATATCCTACTTGCGCTTTACGACCGCCTCTTGATATGGAGATCTCCTCGGATGATAAAAACTTGACTGCAAATTCCGATCCTATCCGAGTAAATTATAGGCAGGCGTTTTGTCAGTACGATCTTCACATGCAGGACCGGCTCAATTATTTATGACCATTATATTGAGCACATAAACGAGAGAGGAATAACTGAGCGACGATCATCTTCTACCTATGCAGTGTGCAGTGCGATAAGCCATTTCCAATTTACTTCGCTGAAAATATTCGATACTCTACGTAGACACTCCGTGTAATCAAATCTGAAAAATTTCAGTTAATATCCATTGACGTAACCTTTTAACTACTCGATTGACAACCATCCTTTATCAGAGTTGCAAACAAAGGAGACGTACACGACGAATATAAAAGTGAAGTGATGAAGAATTTAAACAATCCACAGCTGGTATGCAGAGAGAACAGCAACGCACAACACACTTTATGTCACACGTGTTGAACGAATGAATGTCATTTAACCTCACTTTTGCCTCTAGCGAATCTTTCATAACCTCCAAAATTACAACCCCTTAACTCAACTATTTTACATGTAGTAGTTCGATGGATTGGACGCTTCGCTATCTAAGTACAGAGTATTTCCATCTAATAAAAAAGCCTAACGCTTGCAATACGGAAAAGCTTGATACAAATCGATCAAAAGAGTACGATATAAATACACCAATTTGAACGCAATACGTCAATACAGATACTTAATTTAAAAACAACATATATCATAAATCAATGTCGAATTAGTATCATAAGTATCGATATGCTAAATCCATTAACAAACAATAATACCATAACCTATCCAGATGAGACGTCTACTTATTGAGTTAGAAATCTCTGCAATTACCCAGCTATTACTTCTCGATACTTGTGCACTTGAGTCGAGTCCATCGTGAGGCATTTCCACCCTTGGGTTAACAAACCCATTGAACTTTTGAAGTCGCAGGAAGTAAATAAGACACCGCGCCGATGAATAAATAAATGCTGAAACGTTCGACGGTTTCCAAGTAGCGCAGTACGAGCATGGAATTATTAATCAAAGAAGTGTACTAACCGTTGGCGAGGGCGATGCCGCACAGGATGCAAGCAGCAGCGAGGATGCCTCGAGAAGTCCCCAAAGCCATCCTAGGATCGTTGCAAGCCGCAATCCCCGCACATTTCGGTCTGAGGATGTCCCGAAGCGAGAGGACGGCGCGTCGGCGGCCGCCCGTTCGCTGAGCCGAGCGCGTCCGCGCGATCACTCGACCGGGCGCGTCTTCCCTCGGCGGTCCGGCATCAAAACAAACGCTCGGTCGTCGTACACAACTCGAGGGTTCCACTCGACCCACGCCCGATCACTCGCGAACGCTTGCGTCCACCGGAGGAGCCGAGCGAATCCGAACAACAGCGCGCGATGCCATCCTCGAACCTACTAACTACGAGAGAAGCGCCGGCCCGGCGATCCGGCGCAGCCGCCGCCATCTTGAAAAATTTTTCCGACTCCCGCCACGCGTGCGCGGTTGACGCTACCTAGCAATGGCGGCCGCTGCCGCCCGTTCTTTATTTTCGATAGTTTTCAACTGTTTTCAACGATTTTTAACAGTACCACTGGCCGCGGACACCGCTTTAATAAAGTGTTGTCTGTTCGGTTTGCATCAGATACAGTAATTCCAGAATTTATACCGAGAAAGTGTCATCCATAACTGAAGAAAAGTGCCGAACGTAAAACGCAAAAGGCGCGCGAAGTTTTAACTTCCCGTTAACGCGTCGACACCTCGTCGGGTAAATCTTTTATTTTCCTTGATTTTCATGTACAATGTTGCGGTTCAATTACATTGATATATATATGCGTATATTCATCGTACATACGTATATATGTACAAGTCCTATCACGATACGTAAGTCACGGGAATTCTCGCAATAAAAAGATGGTGCACAAATACAGACTTATCATTTCCTCGTACAGCTCCGTACATATGACGTATGGACTTGTAAGTTCTCATATTTTAAAGGCGCGTATAAAGGTCGACGTATAAATAAGAATTGTGTACAAACTTACGATTAATTGTACCGATTAGATATTTAGAATGGACAAGAAGAAATACTGCAGTGTACGTATAGTCATTCGTAGGATTTTAAGTACGTGTACGATGTTCATCATTTTTATGAGTAACCCTACCAACGTGTATTTAAAACTGTGTCTTCGTCACATGTAACCATAACGTTGGCGTTACCATTGGATTTATGTCATGTCGTATCCACACACCCATTGCTTACTATTAACGTGACTTATATTTCTTACATGTACGAAGATACCTAATCAGTCTGTCTGTATCGCGAAATTTAATTGTAAATAAAAGTTCCTTCTTTCTTATGGGCGAACCGATTTGAGTTTGGCAACGGTATTACACATTTAGACTCTACGATAGGGATGTTCCTTTAAGGCAACATCTATGGTTCTCTATAATTAGGCATTATTCTACAGGATCATAGTTAGTAGTTAAAGTAAAAGGAATTAAATTTAAAAACATCAAAGTTTATCGGTGAAGTACCTTTGAACCGTTTCACTCGTGTTTGCGTATTTGTAGAATTTAAATAGAAGTGTGTGTACGATGCTTGAGAAATGTGGGATTCTATTTAGATTAGATATTCGGTACTATTTAGCACTATCACACTAATAGGAACATCCCAGTCTAAAGGAAGTAAGTCACGTACAACATATAAATACATTAATCTCCGGGTCCTATTAGCTATTGCAGATAAATGCAACTTAATGAGAGCTGATAAGTCTCATATCGCTGGAATTCTTTCAAACATTAATCTATTTTGTTTATAACTGGGTGTAACACTTGTGCATGAACGATACATACAATGTTTTATACATGGTTTATGTAGTGTGAAAGGTTTTAAACAAAGTTTAAAAGACGATCATTAAAATCTTTCGTCACCCGACAAAACCATGGTTCGGTAAGTAAATTAAGAAAATAATATAAAACAACGATAACAAAAACATGTCATTCTTTATTATCCAAAGCTGTAGCAGCATTGCAGTTATTATTCCTTAATCTACAAAATGTGGTTATTAAAATTTACTCAAAAGGTAGTAAAATAGGTAATGTATCCTTATTAATAATACGTTCTTTTCCATCTTCAAATCCTACACTTCATCCTTCGTCATCAAATTAATCTTTGTCTGTGCTACAGAATATTAAACTGAAATAAAATAATGGATTATACAGTTGACTGACACTGTGCAACGGTTCTATGCATCAATGGTAACAAAATTAAAAGCATATACTTAAAAAAGATTAAGTGGTATAATGCTTATAATGGCTACTTCAGCTATTACTGAAATTTGGCTAAATTCAATGGTTCGTCAACTGAGAAAATCTCGACTTTTGTACAATTACATTTTTTTTACAGGTGTAAAAACTGGTATACGGGTACGTTTTGCTTCCCAGGGAGTAAATCATAATCAGTAATAATATATTAATTTATGGTCTAATTCTAGTGATATGCAACGGCTGAAAGTATATCCCTATTTACTTCGCAGTTCGAAACACCCTTTTTGGAGAAAAAAATAATTACTTTCTCATACGAGAACTCGTTCCTCGCGGGTGTAATAATTAATAATATTAATGTCAATAAATATTCTTTGGTATTAGCGAAAGTGGAGGATAATACATCGTAACCGCAACAAATCGTCTACAGATTAGTATTACCACTATCCTAATTACTTTCGCGTGCTGCAAGGATTCTCTAAGGGATGATTCTAAATAGAAAAAAAATTATTTCTTTGATAATGCTTGACAATCTTCGGTTCTGCCTTTGAAAAAAAATCTTTGCAAACGTTACGCTGATAATTATCGCCTATACTGTTTATAATATGAGTCCAAGTATATATTTGGAGTTGCGTACATAAATATGTTTAAAAGAAAAATAGATACATAAACTAAATATTGTGTATACTCGCTGTAACGCTGTATTGTTAGTCCGTATAGTAGGTAAAGAGGAAACATAAAAGCTGCCGTGTCAATTTTGCAAGTAAACTAGGTTCGCTACAAAATTGCCAGTACGGAGTCTTAATTCTTTTTCTCGGAAAAAGATAAGATATAACATTAGGCGTTCAACAAATAATAAATGTCATTTATGGATATAAATATATTAAATACTGTCAGTTCAGCGAAAGGAGGCCAGAATAAATAGTCAGTTATTGTTATCATTCTTCGCATAGCTTGCCCTTATGCTAAAACGTTGGATGAACTGTCAATCCAACGATATATCTCCCACGGGTTAAATGTCGTTTGCAAGAATCCCTCTTAAATGACAAAAAATCATTTAAAGCATCAAGATCATCGGTGACTTGTAAATTAGTCGACAAAAACCCATCCACCATTGTAGAGCTCGACGGGGTTCCCTTCTACCGTGGCAATGGACGGTATATCGAAACGTAAAAAAGTGACCAACCATGCTATCTAGTTCTACGTTTATAAAAAACCTGATTTTTCGTATAAACAATAGTTGTATACACCGCGCGGTCAAGGAGTAAATTTCAAAATCTATAAATGCATCTGGAATGGTATATATATGAGAGTTTCGATATTCAGAAAATGCAATATGTAAAAACGGTTCTGGAATGAGCTCGATGCTGAACTTATATCTGGTTCATCATTTTACCATAAATATATAAATATATGCCACTTTCACTGCATATAAGCTCAGTCATTCTTGGCTTTTTTCATCGATTCCTTGTTTAAAATGTTCAGTTAGCTTCGATATTACCTTTGTAATGAATCTAATTTGAACATTTTAAACGGACGTATTTATAAACGATAAAACTGTTGATTACGGTCACTCCGTCTCTCTGTACGAGAGCACTCCGAGTGATTTCACAAACATGTATTATATCTCATCATCCGACACCTTCGATCTTAAGAGATGTCGAGCTACTTATACTACGGTACAGTACGATAACTTAACCGAACGAGATTGTTGCAGAATTGTCAATAAAATATTTCCTTAGTGTTACATTAAATAAATGTAAATCAGAAGTACAAAAAAAGAATGCTACCGTTTGCCATATGGAACGGGTTACCTTCTGAGAGCACTGAAAAATCTTGATTCTCTGGCTCTGTCAACGTCTCGACATTTTCACTGCAACAATCTCATTCTCATAGGATCATTCGTCCCACAATAGTGTACACCGCAAAGTATACATTTCCCAGGCGCACGTCAAAGCACGAGTTGCGTGCAAAAACATTTTCTACAAATAGGTAAATGTAAATACTGTTGAAACACGACGAAATCCGACGCATTCTAAATGCGTCAGTGCTTGGATCGAACACCATCAGAGATCCAACTAATATCGTCTTCGTGAAGAAGCCTTTATATCGAACACTTGATAACATCGCGTCACGAGAGCATCTTGTTAATACAGGTTCTCAACTGTCGGAGAGTATTATCAAAACGAGGCAACATCGAAAGAGCCTGCACAGCTCTCAAATAACTTGGTGTCTTGGTTCCGATCTATCCAGAAAATTCCCTTCCCACAACTAATCTCAAATTCCGCCCAAAATTTCCAGTACCAGGTTGTCAGCCCAAATTTGTACGCAGTATTCCCATTAAATTCAAAGTCCTGCCCTCCCGGCAGCGCTCAACAGCTCGTGTATATAAATAAACGACGAAATCGCATGAGATTTTAAATATTAGCCCTGAAGATGTTCTATATTCTTGGCTTGTAGGTTAGTGTCACGTGGAAGGTCTGCACGTCCATGTCGGCGGCGCGTAGGGCGTTATCCTGCGCGACTAAGTCGTCATTCTGTACGGCGACGCACTCTTTGCTCTCTCTTTGGCTCGGTTCCTCCTCAGTATTTTTCAAAATGATCTCCGCAGGCTGCTGGTCCACGGAAACTCTGACAGTCTTGACTTTGACGGTCTCCAACGACCGGGATTTCGACGTCTCCGAGGAGCGGCCTTTAGCCCCGTTTTCTTTGTTCCTGCGCGAAGAGCTGCGATGAAGACGCGATTTCTCTCTCGAAGATGTTCTACGAAGACTCGGTCGTTTCACGGATTCCGCGCTGGCGCTCAATCCTGACGCTGAGCACAACAGGACTACGTATAGAAATTCGCATGAGTCAGAAAAGAGGATGGGTTAGCTACGATGAGGTCTACGTTAAGGGGACACAGAGAGCCACAGGTGTGAAACTTCACCGAAGACAAGTGAGTGCAACGAAGTGCTTTTCTTATCGAGTCATAAGGACTTTCAGATAATATGGAGTCGCAATTTTTTTTGGGGAGTGGACAGTACACTTACCGATGTTATCGGTGGATGACATGTTGGACCCTCGGAGTATGTGCATGGCTGTCGGATCGCTGTCGGTTGCTGTCAATCTTTCCCCTACCGGTGTCAAGAACCATTCCGATCTAGTTCGCATTCTCGCAGTCTGTCTTTCGTGTACCTGAATGAAAATGCAGATATTAATCGGGTGTCATAGGTATGGGTACGATGATCTTACTGATATGGTAACGACTAGTGGATTTAATGTCTTTCGTTATAAGCTTGAGAAGAAGCAAGTACTGGCAGCATTCTACGGTACCTGTGCCGAACACTATATAATGCTTGTAAAAAATGTGCAGAATCCCCAGAAAGAGGGGAAGTGTACGTTTACAAAGCTGTACATTTGTTCGTCTCGATTACATACGTACCGTAGAATTATTCGAATTAAAGAGAAAGCTTTCTTTGTGCATTGTGTGCATAATGTAAAGGCTGATCTATCAAAATGAATTCCGAGGAAATTATAAGTAGCCAAAAAGTTGTACCTACAAGGGTCGGGCTTGAATGTTTCTTAACAGCGAACTCATCACTTTCCTAATGAAAAATAAATGGTATAAATCGTAGTCACCCTAGCGTGAGAAATTGGCTGAATTGTAACGATTAAATCTTACAAATTGATAACATTTAACCGTAATATCCGTAATAACATAGTATTAACATGCACATACTAATATCGGAGATGTAACATCGTACATCTTCGGACTCCTTAAACTTCAATTTCGGGGAACAATCGATTTACAACGTACATCAAAATTCATTTCACTGGCCTACGAAGTGTAATGATGATGATAATTAATGCGTGCAACATGCAAAAGCAGACTGTGTCAAGTAGACGTTAAAAGGAGCAAGTGTATCATACAAGTACAAAAACCTTTATTGTACCAAAAACAACTAGCGTCCTAATTAACTTAGATAATTCTTTTATTAACACGCGCGCAGTCTTAAATACTTCCGTACATCGTTTTTTTTAATTGTACATGTATTCCAGTTAATAATTCCTACATGTAATACTAGATCGCGATTCCTGTGGTACGTTACATTCATGCAAGGACGTCTCAAAAATCATTTGACAATTAATAAATATTACCGTCTATATGTACAAATGAAACATCGACGTTTATTCTATCTAAAGTCAACGTTAAACACACATACACCGTAATACTCTCGACATGATCCATCCTTTCACATATAATGGTATACTTCTCGTAGATAAGGTCAGTAACCCTTGCAAGTAACAAAATCCAAACAACTTATTTAAAAAAGAACCAACGCATTCCGCCTCTCTTAATTTAAGCGCAACTAAAACACATACAAAACACGCGAGAGCCAAGAAGTAGATGCCAGTAGGTGAGAGAAGTGCTACGTCAAATGACAAACTAAAGAAACCTAGAGGTAATTCCTTTGATGCAAAGTAATCAAAGGACCGTCAAAAATCTCTCAGAAATTTACTTCGATGTATATCTTTTAATGACAAGTCTCCGTCAACTGAGCATAATTAATAATTGGACTATTTCAATTCATCACTGGATTATGCATCGTTCAACATCCAACGTCTACTTCTCGATCAGAGGATACAGGCATTTAACTTAAATAGAAATCATGATTTGTACACGTGAGAAGAAGCACTTCGATAATTTAGTGACGATACTCAAATGGTAATACGTATAATAACTACGGAAGGATAAAATAATATTTCACAAACGTGTCGATACAAAATTACAAAAAAGAGAAAAGTCAGTTATCACCTAATAAGTTAAATTACAGAACACCGAATCGATAATTAACAGTCTTGTTGCTATTGTACAGTTATACAACGTCATGAGCACTGCACTCGATACTTTCCAACATTCTTGCCAATTTACATTCGTATCATGTAAAGCTTACTGTTATCAATCGTCATTAGGATAGATGATTGCTCTAGGAAGCTAATGGCAGTGATAACAAAGATAGTAGTTTAAATAGTTAAAGAAAAACAAAAAAAAATAAACATGCAGCTGAACACAGTAGAAACGCATTTGTACCTTTTGAGAAAACCATTTTTTTTTTCTTACATAGAGCCAACCCCCACTGACACGTAGGCAAGAAATATGATTGATGAGATAATATTTAAGTTCTTCGAAGATACGTTTCGAAAATGAAAATCCTTGCAAAATTAAATGCACGTTGTGATAGTGTACGTTACAAAATCAAATACCTTCTCTTCTTAACTGTACAAAATAATTATTTATATAAATACTTCTGTACGAACATCCAATGCGGTCGAATAAAAAATAAAAAAAGAGGTAAATCAAAAGTACACGCATTTCAATATCTTCGCACGAAATGCTTACTTTTAAGTCGATTAATTGCAGTGCAATTTTGTAATTTCCTTGCAAGCGACAATGGGGGTTGCCAAAGTTAATGCGTGTGTGTGTTTCTTTTTCCTATGAATTAATATCGTGCGTTTTAATGCTATTATAATTTTTATGTATACACTCAATACATGCGAGTTGAACGATCAAGGATCACAATCTCGAGACAGTCTGATACCACGATACTAACTTAGAATTAAAAAAAAAAATTCTCTACTATAAGATCTCTATCCTTCATCGTGCAAATATACGAATAGAAGATCGAAATTATCCATCGAGCCGAGCATCGGCTTGACGAATAACCACTACGTTCTATTTCTTAATATTATTAATTTTTTTTTGTTTTGTTAAAACTGACGTTATAGACTCTATGCTTCACCTATTCCTACCTGTGGCAAATAGCTTAGGCTCTTCGTACTTTCGGCATACCGATTTACTGCTCTAAGCTCGTCCAATGTCATGCCAGCATGCCGAGAATGATGGCTGCCGTTACTAGATGACCTACTAGACGCCTGTCAAACAAATCGATATTTCAATTATTAATATTGTAATTGTACATCTTGCAAATATATTATAATATTAACACAATTTCCTAATCACTTGATGTACACTTTGAACATGCTAAAATCTTCCGTAAGACATCTAACGTCAGATTGTGCCATTGAGGCTTCATGCTACGATAATTGATATATTTTTCCTATTCTTTTAAACTGAACGAATTAATCTGTGCAATTTTACCTGGAAAAATCCGTTCTGCTCTAAGCTAACCGAAAGCCTGGTATAACTTTCGAGTAAGGTATTCTCAGGAATCATTCCTAAGGACGAAGTAAGCTCGAAAGATTCCGGCACATGAATAAGTGCTGGCGTCGACTGCGACTCTTCTTGGTATGACACAGCTGAAATTAAGCGACGTATGATTAATGAAGATTATCAAGAATAAAAAAATCATTTGCATTAATATGAGCGACATACTTACATTCTAAATTGAATTTAAGTCCCAATCTCTCGCACTCGTACTGCAGCCAAGTCTTTTCCGTCTCTAAAGATAATTGTCCTGGAAAAGTAAAAAGTACACCTCTAAACTGATGCGAAAGCTCCTTATGTTGAACCTTCTTAATGATATAAAAGTTAACTTCAAAAAACGAGTGACGTCTCTCTGCATATGTACTTAATTCCTATAAATGACGGTCACCTTTGTTATACTCACTCGATACAAGGTTATCACGTGGGTACCGAAAACTGAAGATCCAGTCGTTTTCGACTTTGAGTATCGTTCCAGTGATTCGTGCATAAAACTCATAGTTTTCTCTTCCGAACAAGTTTGACACGCCGAAATTATCGATCATGAATTTCATCACTCGCGTTGCAACCTGACGGAATCCCAAGAAAAACATGTTTATTAAAAGGAACGTCTAAAGCATATCGAAGAGATCAACGTTATATCATAATTACACCGAATGCATATTTTTCACAACTTTCGTTAAAATTGTACAGTTAAATCAAATGTCTCCTTTTGTCTACACATCCGATCAGTCACCAGTAGATGCACTTACTTTGGAATACTTTTCTTTTTTTTTACAGTAACGTGACATGAAAAGCAAAAATGGGTACATTAGCAAAATTATACCAAAAAAAAAAAAGGAAAAACGCAGACAGTATTTACAGAACGATGCATGTCATTCAAATGAACTTCTCTAAAGCTTAATCTCAGAAAATTATATAAATAATGGCATGCTAGTATCGGTATACATTTTTTGACGAGCCAATGGTAGTCTTTTAGAGTATACGCTAGATTTTTATCTAACATATTTCAAAATGCACATCAAGACCTACATTAACTTAACCGCAGTCTCCTTTAATACAATGTTACTGTACAATATATGCATCTGTCTATAACGAAAATAAAAAGTAATGGTAATATCTGGAACAGGTGACATGACAAACGCGTTACTGAAAGTCAAAATAACAATCGACGTTATGTTTCGCTCTCGAGGAGAATGCCAATTTCAACAATGAAGTCATCGAAACGTTAGTAAATCTTGCGGGCACGAGGAAACAAGACATACAACACTATTGTTAACACTGTAAACTTACTGAGACCTCCGCCTGGCGAGGATTGTAAGCAAACATAAAATGTGACAACAGGTGATCAACCGGTAAATTAGTGCAGCATGTGACGAGAAATAGCTCTCATGCTTAAATTTGAGACTCGTAGCAGTAGATTAGCCTCTCGTTAATATAACATATTTTATCAATATTAAGTCATCTAACTCCTTATTAAATTCGTGCACTTCTTAAAATGAGTTCACTCTTATAGTTTCTGTCGATTGCACTCACATCGTTGCAAGTGCAATCGACACAAACACCATAAATAAGGTATCATCAAGAAAACTATTCTCAGAGATTAAGCATATTTCATTACCGAAAAGAAAACTAGAATACCTATTAAATTATCGATTCGTCTTTCATCGATACCCTGCAAGTGTTCGAATTTACAGTGAATCGCATGAGTGCATTACAGCGAACACGGTCAAGTGGTAATTAAGTAATAATTCCTACCTTAAACCTGAGTACATCTTCCATCTTTGCTGTCTTTCCGTCGCTCACGCAACTCTGGAAGAACGAAGGCGCTACCGATACTCCTAGAGCTTCGCTGGACATACCTGTTCTCGCTCTCTCACTGTTCACAGCTACTACCCTGAACGTTCCGAATAGAAGTACCAGCAGACGTTGTGTGTACAGTGGCAAACTTGTGATTAACCTGAGTAACATAAGAAACGTCATAATTTTCCCACTGAACTGAATATTAATATAAAATAATGCATATTAGCGCGTTATACAACGTAGGTACAAGAGTAATCAAATATTCAACTAACGTATGAAGATCTTTTTCAAGTAATTGTTCTTTACAGCACATTAAAAGTAACGTAAGAATCTTACATAATCATAATAGTGTAGTATGTACGGCAATAATACGAGTCAGGTTTAGGAAACATGACACTAGTGTCACATCATAGAGGAACGTAACATTGTAGTCCGATAGCTTTAAACAGTCTGGAATGAAGTGTGCTCAGATTAAATTCGACATGAGAACATTCCTTGCATCGATCGATAGGCTCGGTGAAATTGCTTGTTACTCTTATTTCAGTCGAAAGATATGCAAGAGCATTACTTCGTTCTTATTGCATGAACGGAATAGCTATTGCCTAATGCATTATGCACAGAGCTCATTTATCAAGTACATTCCATTGGACTGAAGTTACAGATGAAACATATGATTCATGAATTACATGTTAATATTACTAAATACTTCCTACATACATTAATGTGCGGTACTGAATCTCATTTAGTTTTACAATTTCAATAATTATCACAGGAATACATTAGCAAACGAAGGTCACAGTGGAATGGATAAACCAACAACTGTTGCAGCTGTCCCCCTATCACCAGCTTATCAATAATTGATAATGTAGTTTACCATTTTAGAGAGCCATGCAGCAGTGAATAGAAATTCGTAGAAAGGAAAGCGACTAAAACTTACTTATGAATTTGGTCCCTTTGTTGTTCTATGCTTTCCAGCTGAATGACGGTGAACAATTCCTGCTCTCCTTCTCTTCCGAAGATTCCGCCTGGAATTTTTCTCAGGAACTTTTTAAGGACACTGGCGATCGTATATACGCTAAAGTTGTCCATATTTACTAAACGTCCAGTCTGGAGGAAATGGATGAGTTTCTTCATATTCCCTTGATGGCCTGGAGCCCGAAAAACGTCTTTTCGGAACGGAGCTTCTTTATTAAGTTTGAGAATCAGAACCTGTAAAATAAACGACAATGGACACATTCTTAATTGTTGACAGTCTATATACCTTTTTTAATATAAATATTGCAAGAGGATAATAATTACCAATAAGGGGGCCGGTATATCATTTTTACATACTTCGTCTAATGGCACGCCAAATTTTACTCTGAAAATAAGGAACAATATGTAATCGTTAGAAATGACCGGTAATTTTAAACATAACCTGGGTATTATATAATTATAACTCCATTTATCATAAAATGAAGTTAAAATGCACGCTGAAAATGGCTTTAACCTTTCATTTATAATACATAATCGAAATACAAATACTTCAAGTACGAGTCTTTTATCCACTACTTTACATTAAGTGGTCTAATATCAGTGTAATTGAGTATGTGCTCTATACTGGACATGCTTCTACATAACAGCAGCTGATAAAAAAGACCTACAATAAACGCCCACCTTTCAAATACTATCGAGTTTACATAGAAGGGAATTATGAAAAGAAATTAAAATTTTACTGACTCTCGTGCTCTTGTTGAGGATTAAAAAAATACTAAGTGTCAATTGACACATTAATACTAACTTTTCAAGTCTCCTAGGGTATGGTGGTACAGAGGAGGGGTGACCACAGCTCGTCACCACGTTGCCAAAGGTAGCAGCCCGACGGTGCATCCTTTCAGTCCAGCTGCTCATTATACGAGTTGGGTGTACGAGCCACCCAGTCCTCAATGGTAGATAATTATTCTTGACACTTAGTGCACCATTCGTGACGAAAAGAGCTGCAAAGCTCTACTCCGTGCCAGCTTTTATCGGATGCAACTGGACTGAAGGAATTAACAACGGATGCCCTCCTCTTGAATCAATAGATGATCAAGCCACACCATCATCTATAAGAATCTGAACTAAGAAGGGACAAAATTTGATCGCGAAGACTAAAAAATAATAAGCGTCCTGCTCTCGACAATTTAATTAGTGGACATTAATTTTACGAATGAGCATACCATTTACAATAATCAGAGCTCGGAGGTCCTATTCCATTTGAATGTTGACTAGCCTTCAGTAATTATGACTGTCCATGACATGACTGCGGCAAGGCAAACTCATGGCAAGTTCTCCCTTTCTCTTCGGTTGATGAGCAAGCAATGGTAAATAGCCGGACAAGTGCCCTGCAGGTGCAAAGCATTGGCAAATGGTCAGGTAATGCGGTTACCTAAGAAAATCAAAACTATCAATTAGCAAATGATCATAATGAATAAACAATGTTAAATAGCCTGTGGGAAATTGTTATACCATTCGTGAAGGACCGTGGGGTTTTATTTCATCCTGTCATCCGTAACACGACTGACTGACTGATCGAATCGTAGCGCAGGGATGACAAGTGCCCCCTCCTCTGTGATCGACAAACGAACCACGACGAATGATATAGCGACGCCGTTGCCTTCGAGAATCCGACGAAGTGACGGGCCAGGGAGCAACGAAGGCGGCCGAGCGAGCGACGCGAACATAACCTAGCCGTTCCGAAAGAGCTCAAAGCATTGCGCGTTTGCAAACCGTGGCTGCCCTTCACGTTCTCGAGGAGCAACGCCCGCGCTCGACGTGCTCCGGCATTTCCCTCCCACGTTTGGCACTACTCGCGTACTCTGTCATTAACGAGACGACGCATTTGAGCACAAATTAACCACACCTCTTCTTCCCTCTTCACTCGCTGCATCCTCGGAAATCAATATGGCCCCGGACACGGTTGCCACATCCACCATGTTGGTCGAACGAGCGACGACGCGATTGGCTACGTCTGACGTTTCCTGGCACACGATTGGTCGATTCCGTTGGAGCGCACAGAATCGACCAATCAAACGTTAAGCACAGCACGAAGTGCACGAAAGACCAATCAATGAAAAATGAATTGTTTCAGGTATGTTCGCTTTGATTTCACGTTTCTGTTCTTTTATTCACCGGCGAGTCAATGCCCCTGCACTTCTGCAAATAGGTTTTCATTATTCGCGCTCTGTTTTTGTAATTGCAACAGCGTTTATTGGAACAATAACGTTTCAATCGCTGCCTACGTCGATCGCCGGTTTCGAAGCGCTTGGATGGTTATCTAAAATAACGAATGAAATAATGGTCGACAATTAATCTATGATTATATGTCAAAATACGGTGTACTGTTAACGATAATATTTGCCATGTCGCAAATCGCAAAGGTCTTGTCGCCCGCTATGCACAAACAGTGTTTCGTTCCGAACTGTAATAACTCTACGACTAAAACGCCGAATAAAATTTTCATTAACGTACCACGGAATCAGGATGTGAGAAAACTTTGGTGCAATGCCGCAGGCTGTCCCATTGAGAGTTTAAGTTACATGGCTTTCTGCTGTCAAGATCACTTTAATGTAAGTAAAGTTATGTTAACTGAGCTTGCATCAAAGAATTAATAGAACGTTGCTAGCGTAGAAACGATGATACATTTAATTGATAACTTTCTTTGTGATTTCAGCTGGAACATGACGTCGAAAGCAATCCATATTCTCATAGTGGACGTAAGAAATTGAAGAAAGGCATAGTACCTCACATATTTGCATGCCAGGAACACATTGCTGTTACAAAGCAAGAAGAAAAGCCAATACATCTAACACAGAACGAGGTAGAGATTCCTGCCTCGGTGGTGATGGCAGAGTCAGAGCAGAACATTTCAGAAGTGTTATATTCATCCCAATTAGTAATTAATGCATCCAAAATAGTTCAAGAGATGCCTTCCATCGATGAGTTTAATGTTCCTAATTGTACCAAGGAAGAGACATGTAAAAATGCATCAGTAGATAAAGAGATTAATTTCATGGATGAAACTAATGGGATAAACAGAAAAAGAGACGCACGTTCTGTGAACGATGAGTCCTTTGATTTGAACACAAAGAAGTCATCCCTTAGTAATTCAAGCAATGCCTGTAAAGATAACGGTACTTTTCCTAAAAGAATAAAAAATAAGAATTACAAGCGTCAGCTGATAAACGAAATCAGGAGCAATGCTCTGTCGAACCTGGTCGATGCTTATGAAATTCTATCTGAACGCAGCAGTTCACTAGACAGTCTTTCAGAGCTTGAGAAAGCCACTGATAGTAGCGACGAAGATAATTTTAGACAAAAGTTGTCTGAATTGACTCCTCTAGAGCTGACTAAAATGGTAATTAAAGACGACCCATTGACTTTCATCGGGATACCCATATATTCGTTACATATCATTGACAGAATGCAAAGTAAGCTAAACATGCCTATAGAGAATATATATTTGATCTTGAAGAAACTACGACTTAATCCCTCTGACGAAATTTTGGTGGACGATTTTGGATATTCGGTACGTCAGGTGCACAAAACACTGATGAAAGGATTGCCTCGTCTAGTGAAACTGATTAGGAAGTTGATAGCATGGCCTACGGAAAAGAACATAATAAAAACACTACCATTACAGTTTCGTGTAAAGTTCGGTAATGTTCGGTACATCATAGACAGCTTTGAAATTGAAATAGAGAAGCCTGATAGTGAAGTGAATCAAGAATTGATGTGGTCCAAAAAAAGAGCTTGCTGTACCGCTAAGTATTTGATTGCCATGACACCTGATGGCCGAATCACTTATATATCCGAAGGCTTTGGGGGCTCGGCTACTAATACTTTCGTCCTTGAGAATTCCGGATTCCTGGACAAACTTCCAAGTGGTACTACAGTCATAGCTATGGATAATTTTGAAGGGGTGGAAGCACTCTTTAAGAAAAAGGAGTTCACGTTAATACAAACACCGATGTCAACAACTGATAGAGAACTTACCGACGAAGAGGTGTTACTCACGAAGCAGATAGCAAGCATTAGGATTTATGCTGATAATGTGATCAAACGTATTAGAGACTTTAGGCTCTTGGAGTCTCACGTTTACGTGGAAGACTATCTTGTTCCTTATTTAGATTATATTCTAGTTATAGTTGCAGCATTGGTTAATTTTCAAAGTGCGATTTTTCCATAAGCATTGAGTACGAGTTTTAGATGTAGGTACAATGAATGGCTTTGTGAAAACAATTGAATGGATATACATGTGTTAACTTTTGTGACATACTTTTTTTTATTTTTTATACCATGTTTAGTTAACAGTTATGCTCCAAAGTCATTTATTGTACATAAATCTGCTAAAATAAGCTGTACATTTTGGTATGGTAATTATTTCAATTACTTGTACTCGATAACTGTTGAAAATCAATTCATAGTTGCTCGATATAATTCACAGCCAATGATGTGTGTAAAACTAAAAAAAAAAAAAAAGCATGATGTCCTGGATGTGCGAAGGAATGGTAAATTCGTTAAAAAAAAAATGGACAATCCTTCAATTAAAATTCGTTACGCAATTTTCTAACTGTGTGTAACTTATGATATTACAGTCACAACATAATATTACAAAGATCTATTCTTACCCGTTAAACAATTAAAAAATAAATATTGTACAGTAAACATAGTGATCTATACAGTAGTTTTAGGTATTTTTCTGTTCGTTTAAGACTTGCATCATGGCGAAACAAAAACGTCTAAGTGATTTGATTATAAGTTAATACAATAAAATGTATTTATAAACAAAAGGATATCTTGTCTACTGGTATTAGATTGTTCGAGGGCTGCCTCTTCTTTTCTTTTCTTTGAATCATGATTTTTCAAGGATAGCAGAAATCTTAGACTCGCTTCTATTCCTAATGTTTTTTGTTGCGTCTCTTAGAGTTTTGACAGCTGGCCGTGCTTTTCGAAGCACTTGCATTCTGTCCGATGACTATTCGACCGGAAGCTATTTCCTCCCTATCGGCCGAATTTTCAATCGTCTTCTGTGCTTCCAAGAAGAACATGAGGTCGCGAATCTGTTCCCGCAGATCTGTCAATTCAGCCTCTTTTGTATCTTTATATTCCCCGATTTCCGTTTGTAGTTGTTTGTGCTTCGCTTGCCACGTGCTTTGGTTAAGCTGAAGAGCCGTTCTCAAGTCCTTCTCTTCAGAGAGATCCGACTGAGCTTGATTCAGCTTGGTGCTCGTGTGTTGCAGCTTCCTTTCTAGAGTCTGCTTCTCTTTGCTGAGAGTTGCTAATTGTTCCTGGAATTCACATGTAATTTACATATAATATAGGTCTAGTATCCATCTAATATTCATCTTTCTAAAGTATATTCTACCTTGAATTTGGTATTTTCCTCCACAATCTGGTCTAATTTGTCACGTAATTCAGCGGTCTCGGAGACAGTGCGTTGCTCCAGTCTATTGAGTCTTTCTTCAAAGTACTGCCTCTGCGTCTCCAATTGCGAAGTAAGTAGGTAAGTGAACTCCAGTTGTACGGAGTCAACTTTTTCATCGACAGCTGCTCCTTCGCTCTTAGTAGGCTCTCTTCCACCCTCTACCATTTTACCATCCTTGTCCTGAAGCAAACGGTGGACAAAATTGTCTCCAACGTAATCCCAGACTCGATTGTTGCCGAGCTGCATGGCGTAACAATGGTGAGTATCCTGATAGTGCTCGAAAGCATGGCCATGGTGATAACGAGAGCAACCGATGTGGCCACATATCAAGCAGATCCACAGAGCCTCGGTGCTGGTTCCGACAACTAAATTCCATACAGTTCACAGTGACAATTTGAATGGCTTTTAAAATATACAAAATACAATTATAGTTACGAAAAATGCAAATACAATTATACAAATGCTTACCACACTCCATGCAGTGGCTGTCGGCTAGTGGTTCTGGGGTCTGGGCATATCGACAGACAGGACAAGTCATGTCACCCCATTTACGAAGACAACTGGAGTGGAATGTGTGATTGCACAGAACAGTTAATATTCCATCTACACTTTCGTCCATTCTTTCTAAGCACACTGGACACGATGGTAGTTCTGTATGTCCTGCTAATGACATTCCATTGTCCGCAACTTCGACTCTCGAGACAAATACCAGATGACATACCACATCAGGTTCCAACGAGTTGTAAGGTACTCCGTTGAAGGTTTCGTAGAATTCACTGGCTGCCACCTGAGACAATATTGTTTATACATTGATTCTGTATTTAATTATTTATATCTATTGTTTTTAGATTTTTTTAGGGTGAGAAAATGAGATTTTAAAGGGTCTTACTTACTGCGGATCGAAACGTTATTAAAGACATATACTGATTGGGGCTGCTGTCTCTTAAGATTCGAAAATGTTTGATATCCTGATGGCAGGCTGCCGTAAATGTTAGCAGATCGTGACAAGTCATAGTGGCTGGAACCGACAATATGCAAATGGTGTGGCTGCGCTCGGCTGCTTGATGCATTTCTGTTAACTCACTGAGAAAGAATGAAACCAAGTAAATAAAATCCATTACACGTAAAGGAATATCTCGGGGACTAGAGAATAAATTAAAGAGACATACGTACTCTTCTTTAAACAAGTGCAAAATTCCTTTAGTGACCTCAACGAATGGGTTTCCAGAAAAGAAATTTATTTGATCCGGTGATGAGCATGCCATGGCACCGTCCGTTTCTGTCGGTGCCATAGCTGAGGTGGGAGTTTGAGGAGCGAACGACGATTCTTCCGAACTAGCTCGGGATGTAGAATGAGATTTACTGGATCCTTGGGAGGACAGTAAAAGAATTGGTCTCTCCGTCACGCTGGCATAGCTTTCTACCGTAATATCTCTTGGCTCTCTGCAACCTCTCATCTTTCTAGAGGCCATTGTGTCTAGCGAAAAGTAGAAAAAGTTAATTTAGTAGTCCAAAAGCAACACAACTCTTACAAACTTATAACACAATAACGATACTACATAATATTGCGCATCTAAACGAAATTGTATTATTATGTATAAATCGGGTCAATGAAAAAATGGAGCAAAAAAAGAGTACACAGATAACGGATGCATAACCTTAATAGTTTTTAATAATTTTCGAGAAAACTGCTGCTGTCATGGGACTTACCAGCGTTTTCTTTCGATTGTGGATCATCAATTTCGATACGAATTACGCATAGCGATACCGAAACGGCCGAAGAAGACATTATACATAACCAGGTCGATTCGACATTGTCGCAGATTTACCGTGAGCTTTTCGTCACCTGTCAAGTCACGATTTCGCCACATTGAAATTTTCCCATATGAACAGATCAGCTGACTGACATACGTGCGAGATGGTAAGGCACAAATGTTTACAAAACAATAATTACTATACTCCGTGGGTGGCTTTACATGAAACGATGTTAGTGATTATCTAGTGATAATCAATGTATTCGCTGGCGCCATCTTGACGCGAACTATGGTCACTATTTTTCAGCTAATCTGGAGTCGCAGTAAAATAAATTTAAATACAGCGCGACCGCCATTTTGGTTATAATTAAAAACCAGTTTCGGTCCTGTACCTATATTCAAAAACTAGGAAAATTCGGAAAAGGAAAAATTGATGTAAAGGAAATAACTTTTTTTTTATTTGTTATTTAAAATAATATATCATTCTGTAGTTCTCATTTTCAAGTAGAGTACCTCCATAAGTACATATATAACTTTGTCAATACTTCAACAGCACGAAAGCAACAACATTATTATGCCATCCGATGTGAGATAATTTACTACATGGCTAAATTTGTACGAGGTAGCGCGACGCGTCGTAAACGTGTTTGGCGATTAACGATAAATAAAGTATCTATTTTGTACTAGGCTTATTCGACGGGAGACAGGTACAATATCACGTTAACTTTCACCTGTGGTGGAGCTCGGTAGAAAGTAAAGGTTTCCCTAGATAGTTAAAATAAATAAACATTTATCTACTGGGAGGCACCATTATTGCTTAAGATCGACTGGGACAGAGTCCGGCAAAGTCACACCAAGTCTGGTTACTATGAAACCGGCTACTTCACAACCAAATTTCAGACAACACTTTGGAGTCCACCCAGCTAACATACCGGCTAGAAATCCAGCAACCAGAGCATCGCCAGCACCAGTTGTATCTACCACTGGAACTTTCAGCGTCTCTGGCTGAACCTGAAAGGAAAAATCAAATTAACAACCTAAAAAATACGTATAATAGTCAAGTAATTATTTGATATTTTTAATATTAAAGTACCTGAGTACACTGTCCCTGGCCCCATACAACGATCGCAGGAGCGGAACCACCTTGGGTCATAACAAAAACGCTATCGTTTGAATACCATTCTTTACGTGCCGCACTAGAAACACCAATTGTAACTCTCTTCAAGTTGTTTAATAAGAAGGGAATATCGGTTACATCGTCGTAATTAATGTTTAATGCTTGTGCAAGTGCAGTCATCTCTCGGGCATTACCGAAGACGATTCTGGCCAGTCCCACCATTTCACATATTGCTGCATGATGTTCCTTGTAAAATAAAATAGAATTTGTTATATAATCATAGGTAGAAATGTATTTTCTATTAAGAATATTTGAGTTACCTTAAATAAATATGCTCCGTTAAGATTAAACGCGATTGGAATACCCTTCGCCCGACCCAACTTTTCGAGTTCTCTGGCTACGTCCAGACTGTGGATCACAAAGAACCCTTCTATATAAATTAGTTTCACGCCATCAAGAGATAACTCTTCCCTTTTCAGATCTTCCATGGTGTAAACACCAGCTGCTCCAATATTTGCAACAAGACTACGTGTTGCACCTTGTATCAAGGAAACACAAACACCTGTAGGTAATTCTGGATGCACGGCATAACTAAAATGAGCAGCGATAAATACTTATATTTTACTCATAATATAATTACCGAGTCTTTCAGAATTTTCAAGCAAAAATGGTATACCGTGCATTTACTCCAGCCAGGCGAACTAAATTTTCTAATACTGATCCACGAAAATCCATTCCAAGACCGCCACAATAAATACCGATCGCAGGCCTGGTTGGTCCAGCGCATAACCACTGTAAGATCCTCATTGTATTTTGCACAGAACCGCCTGCACTCACGGTTTGTTTCAGTCTATTAAAACAACGTTAAGAATATCATGAAGACTATCATATTTAAATCTCAAGTAAAAATAGAATCGTTTACTGACTCTGGAGGGAGCTCCGATATGAGCTGCTGCACCGTCTCTTCGGGAAGTTCGAGTTCGTCGTCCTCTTTGAGATCGAATTTCTTAAACAGGTGATCATCCTCCACGGTAACAATGATGTCCAATAGTGGATTACCAAATGCCACGACAACTGGCGATTTAAATAAACGATAGGCTGATCTGACCATGCCCACCGACAACGTCGACAGCGTAGTGTTCTCCGACATAATTGAGATTACGCTTCGTTGGCGCCGTGAGACATACAGAATCGTGACTTAATAAATATCCCTGGAAAAAATATATAGTCAGTCAATTCTTACCATTCTTAACAATAATTATCAGACGTGAGAAAAACATTTCGCTTGGCAATTATCGAAGCGTCAAAATACTCACCTATTACCGGGTAATAGTCTTGCTTAAAATTATGTAATAACCGGAGCTGAAGAATACACTTATACCATGCTCCATCTCCGTTATATTCGGCTGTCGTTACCTTTAATAACCCACGACTTTCCCCCGCGAAAAAACGCACAAGGTCCTCGTGAATCACGGCTCATGATCGAGGCCGATTCGGGAAAGATTCGATTTCGCCAAGGCAGTGGACCGCAGGTTGATTTAGAAGTTAGCCGACGCGCCAAGGTTGGCGATCGATACCACGGTTGAGTTCGAAAATTCCTAGGCAGGTGGCTCTAGCTTCATCGTTCTTCTATGGTCGACGTTCGTTGAAAATAATACAGTTACTAGACTTTCAGTGTTCTTTGTCTTCGTCTTACATATACAAGCCTCGTGTATGCCGTCTTTGTCATAGTACTGTGCGATCGGAATAAAGGTCACGTGGGATCGAGCTTTTCATGTCCTGACAAGAAGGAAAAAAAGATGGCGACTGAAGGAGGGTAGCAGACGATGCGTGTGCTCGGATCGCAAGGTAAACCGATTATATTCGCCCCCGTTCTGTTTGTCCGCTTGCGTACCTTATAGAAATGTTGCCTTTGTTTGCCGCCGACACTTTTTCCTGCATACCTGCGTTGTTTTTTCCTGATTTCTGAAATGGTTCTATGTTAAAATACTGCAGTACCTCGGCATTGCGCATTCGCGTTGAGAACAATATGCTCCTGTTTTATTGTTTTCCTACTGTTGTGCGAACGCGAATCGACACTTGTAGCAATGATACGTGAGATAAAAAGAGATTAAACGTTTCTGTAATGACTGTAGGTATTTTCCCCTTCGTAAAGTGGATCGCTTAGAGGTATTTATTGTAATCTCGTTTCTTTCAGGCATATTGGAGGACAAGAAATGTGTTCATAGTGATTTCTAATCACGTGCAGTGTGCAGCGATGAGATAGTCATGTATACATATTTGGCTCGCACAAAAGTAAAATAAGTCTTTCATGTTATACTCGGTCTGTGCAATTTTGTTGACGCGAAATACGGAGTTTTGAAGCTTCCATGGATGCCAGTATGGAGCAGAATAACGTAGCGAACAATAAAGGCTTGGTATACTTGGTGCTACCTTTCCGGAAGCTATGCATAGCTACAGTCTTGCTACCTCTAGCCACTCTTTTGGTCTGCTTCGTTACTGCATACATCTTTCAACAAGACGACATTCATGAAACTCATTGTCGAGTAAGTCGCAGTGATCCGCTTGCTTTATTTAACGGTTGCTTTAGGAACTTTAGATTATAAACCAAAATATCGAACGTGCCCTTTATAGGTTTACAATGTTCTTCCATCGATTTCGGCCATCACTGGGGTGTCACCGCAGCGATACTTGTGGCGTGTTAGCATAGCACTGCACATCGGGCCACGGCTCATGATTGCGAGCGTGTACTATTCCTATTACCGCAAGCTACTGAAGTCGGTCTATGACGTACCGTCAAAGATTTTAGGATCCAAGCTTCTAAATCTCTGCTATTGGCTGAATATTGCCGAGATATCGGCTCTGTGCGGTGTCACCTACATCTCTAACCGAGAGAATTATTGTAAGTCAGCATAAACCCCAAAGAGTTAATAAAAACTCATCCCCAATTTTACTTATCGTTAATGTCGGTCATATGTGATTATGTTTCAGCGGTGCACGAAAAGATTTTCATAGTATTTATGTTCAGCTCTTTGATGTACATGTTGGCAGCCGTAAGGTTGGGCCGTCTGATAACTCCGAATGCACAAAGTCTCCAGTACAAACAGGCGCTCTTCGTCGCCAGTATCGTCAGCACTGTTGGCCTTATTATCTTCTTCCTGAAGCATCGATTGTTGTGCCACGATTTGGGTAAGTGCTCGCAGACCGTTCCAATAATTAATCGACAGCGATCTTGGCAGAGCCTTCTGCCTCGTCGAACTTGTATTAAATCTCCTTGCGTCTTTCCATATCAGCGTTCAGCTGGTTCTCCTTGTGCGAGTACGTGATAGCCTGCGCAAACATGGGATTCCACGTGACCGTGATCCTGGACTTCCCTCAGGAGCAGCTGGTCGTAGGTCAAGGTTTACCCGCCAAGAAGGCAGATTAACCATTTAGCACAATTGCAACTAGTCAAGGTCGCCTCGAAGTGCCCATTTCTCGTGTCGCGAACTATGAAAATACCGGTCCTCTGAGAATACCGACACCCTGTTGGAACGTCCTAGCCACCGGGAAACCAGAGCGTTGCCCTTTCTCCGCAGGAAAAGTTTTATAATATTTTCATTTCTCTCGACAGCGATAAGATTAGACGGCGCTTAGCCATGAAAGAATTGCCACTAGATAGCGGAGCACGAGGTAGTTTATTGAAATAGAATATACGTGCTTCCAAGGTTAGGTAGCAAAGTGGACACGTCGAGGACCGACCGGGCGTATTATGGCCTTTTGTTATTAAATTTATTAGGCGAATTATACTAGCTATAGCTAATGTTACGAGAGAGAGCCTTCTACCGAGGGCTCGTAGAGGTACCACGAGGTATTACGAAGAAGTGATCGGAGGGGCTTTTTAATTTCGGGAAGGTTCGATCAGACGCGAGTTGTACACCCGCCGAGCGTTCCTATGCCAAATTCTCCTCGTGGCTTTTAACACTGATAAACATTTCGATAATTGAGGGTGTCTTTGATTTTTTCTTTATTTTTATAATCCTGAATTTTTGACCGAGGAGAGCTTGGAACGCGCGACTCGAGGTTCGTGTTACTGGAGAGGAAACCTTAAGGCGATACAACTCGCGTCGCGAGGTTTCCTTATCGTGGCGGCCAGTGGATGAACACTTCTCACTTGGCGTCCACTAGTGTTTATTTATCGACAGGTGTTCAATCACTGGCGCACTCGTTCCTCTCGATAATTCCAGGATCGCTAAGTCGATCGGCGAGATGCGGTCGTGTCAACGGTTGTGAACACCTGCGGCGTGTAGAGCTGTCCTTGAAAAGGAGAACGCGCCTTTCTAGTGATATTTGCACCAACTCTAGTCGGAGTCGTTCTAGTCGATGCGAGTGTGTTACCTGCTTTCAAGATATCCGTTGATTTACCTGACCTAGCTTTAGTTTATGCGCATTGATAGTGCACTCGTCGCACACCGTACGGATTCGGACAGGTGTAATACACTCGAAGCCTCGGGGCCGAGCTGGCCCTTGGGGATAATTTTAATTAATTAAACGCTTACTAATTGTAACACATGCGTACGTACCGCGGGGATGATCATTAGTTATTCAATTGTGTAACCGCGTAGGGACATCCGCAGGTTTAGATGTGCCAAGGGGTACCTTAAGGAGTTAACTTCGTTTGGTACGATAAGACCTTGGATTGTTTAGAATAAGTATGTACGCAAGGTAACTTGAAGTACCATTTGCAACATTGTAGAAATTAAATCAACATTGTAAAAAATTGATTAGAGGGTTTCGGACAAACTAGGTCTTGTCGTAGCTCGAGTACACTCGTAGAATCGAATATGCGTACCTAGGGATGCGCTACGATTACATTAAGTAATGTACAATTATCCTGGACAAGTAATAGGAAAAATTGCGCACTCGTTGCTCTCGCTTAACCCGAGCGGGGTGTTCGCGTCAGGGTTGATAAAAATGACGATCCCTTAAAGGAGAGATGAAAAATCGTTGATCGTTCCTTTCAATTAAATCACGATTAAAATGGCGATTTTTATTATTTTATTCCTGATTCTTATTATTTAAATCAACGTCTCGTTTGGAAGGGTAGGCTCGGTATCAGGGTTGATAAGAATCTTGGATTCTTCCGTAGAATAATGTCGATGGTTTGAAAAAGTACTCTCCTGATTTTACTGCGCTAATAGTGTAAACGGTTAATTGAAGCCCTTCATTTTAATCGTAACTTTTAATCGCACGATTTTTTTAATCTCAATTCTGGTTCGCGTTTCCTAGTAACGTTTCAATGCTCGCGGAGGGCTTGAAAATCCAAGGGGGTGTTTCACTTGAGCGTTTCTTTTTAGTCGCCGGTAGCGTCGATGTTAATTCTAGAGAGCACTCGCAAGGTAATTGTATCGTTTTTGCACGTTTTTACACATTGCCATTGACACGTAGCGTGTACCTCGTTGATAAAAAAAAAACGAAAAGAAAAGAAGAAGAGGAAAAAGAGCGACCCGTACTCGTATTATATCTTCCGCCGCCCCCGGATATTAGGCACGCACTGATAAAAATCCCCGTGTAAATTTACATACTCAATAGTTTGTCATTTCGACGCCAGGATAAATTGCGGTGAAATTACACGATCTCTGTGACGTCACGTTTGGCGTCTACGTTAAGGTATAGAAAATTATAACGCAATATGTTATATTTAATTCGAGTAAAGAGGTATATTATGAGGCGGGTAGAAGTGTATGTCAATTTATCTAGGGATTTTTATCAAGGCGGATTTCGGAGGATTTTAACGTGGATTAGAACCACGACTGTGCTAGCGACTCGAGTACTCCTTTCATCGATGATGACACCTTAACGAGCGATACCGGTTCTAACGTATAACGTTGATCCGTGCCAAGTGATGCACCGACGAGTCTACAGTATTTTCGGTATGCGAGGACGCTGGGAAATCGGAAAAGAGAAAAGCAAAGGAGGTTTAAGTCGATGTTAAGAAAGAAAAAGGGCCGGTTGACTGAAAGAAATCCCCACTGCGATGGAATACGTCCAAAGGAATGTTTCATTAAGTGAGGGGAAAAAAGAAAGGGGGAGAGAAAAACAAATCGTTTAAATCAACGTCAGTTTTTCTTCTCGAGAAAGAGTTTCTTGCAATTGCGTATTGTGATGTGTATTCGTTTCAGTCAAGGGATTCTTTTTACTTAGTATAGGTTAATTAACTCGTTAGCAATAATTGAAACGCCCACCGAAGGCGCAATCATTCCTTAGACTGGCGAGAAAAATTGCGCCGTGGATTGGAAAAAAAAATCGATCCTTTACGGGATTCATTCGTTCCTTATTGGGAGGGTCCGATTTTCGTAGTGAAAATGATCATAGAAGGTTCGACGAAGAGAGCCAATGGATCGTATGTTCGATTTAGAGGATTATCAAGTGGAATAAGAGGCGGATCGATGTAGGAAAGGAGAGACGCTTTTTAGGGGAGAATCTGTTAATGGGGACTTATCTAGTTATCGTGAAAATTCGGGCGACTGGGTCCTCTCGTTTGTTCTATGCCCTGCTCAACATGATTGCTCGTCGAGTCGTCGGCCTTGACACGTGTTTACTGGCTTTATTTAATTGATGTCAGCCACTTGGCACGATGACTCTCTCTCTCTAGAATTGGGCTGGAGGTCTTCGTCGCGCGGACAAAGACCCGTCTAGTGTGTCTACTTTCGAGGACCCCGAAGACGATCTGGAGGCGGTACTTGGAAGGTGCGAAGCGTCGATGCGTCTTCCGCAAGCCAGAGGAGAAAAAGAAAAGCCGGGTTTTACCCCGAGCGAGCGTTCTTGACCGATCGAGGCGGGATGCGAGGAGGAACCCTCGATTTCCGGGAGAACCGGACGTCCTAACGAAATCTGGCTTTTACGAAAGTTTTTCCTCGGATCGTTGGGCGGAACTTTTGTAGGAGACGTTTCCTTGGGAAACGCCCCGGTGAGGCGGAAAACCCGGAGGCCCCGCGAGGCTTGCGAGGTGTCGAGGGGACTGCATGAGACGACAATGGCTGACGCGATTTTAGAGGCGAGTATTGGCGGGACGGAATCGATGTTGTCAATGCAGAATTGTTAATTTAGAAATGTTGTATGTAAAGGGTGGAGAAGGCGATCGAACATATCTGCCCGAGATATCCCTATTCCTGGATTTTAGTTTATCGTCAAGTGGGAAGATCGACAGCTCCAATGATTAATATGTAGAGGGAACGGACGGAAATGCGGAATAGTCGTAACACCCGGTCCCGACTATCGGAAATGCGAAAAGAGGCTTCCGAGGCATTTCGGAAAATTCCCGGCCGAGCTTTTCCTCCGACCCGTTCGCGAGGAATCCGAGAGATGAAAATAAAACGGAGATATCACATCGCTCAAGGCAATCACTTCGGACGCGTTCTAACCCCGAGAGGCGTGTCCTTCGTTAAATTTAAGAATACTCAGCCAGGAAACACGGCCTCTCTCTCTCTCTATCTTCCTCACTCTCTTCTTTTTCCCAAAATTCGAGACGCGATGCCGAAGAAACGATTCGACGAATTGGACCTCGCCTGTATCTCGCAACGAGACTGTCGAAATAAAGTGGAGAAAAGGAGACGGTCTCTTTTCCTTTCGCTGTTGGTTTTTCCTCTTTTCGATACCCGAGCTAGGAAAAGCCATCCTGACCCTGGTGCTGTCTGGTGATCATTTCTTAACTGGGAACTCTGCTATGTGAAATGACTACTGTCAAACCTTAGATGACATGTTTTGGGGGTTTCCTCCGTTTTTCATTTTTTTTTCCCCGAAGCCGCTGCCTCGTGGTCATTTTCATGGGAAACTCCGCGACCTGGAATTGTTATTTTCAAATTAGATCGTGTATTTTGGGGGTGTTAACGATGACGGTACCTTTGGGAACGACGGTGACGGTGGCTCGACGTTCTGGCCGGACTCACTTGGACGAGGTCAGTTTCAGAGCGGTGCGTTTCCGCAACCGGGCGATTTTCGACGTCGGGCCTTCGCGGTGACTCGGATTCGTCGACGCTCTCGTTAGACTTTTCTTCGCCTCGCGACGACTCGTCGATGATCGAGGTGGATCTGGAATAATCGAGTCGATCGAATCGATTTGCCGCGGGGAGCCGAGAAATCGTTCTTGTCGGATGCGTCACCGGTGCGGAAATTAAGCCGACCAGGTGTGCAAACAGCGGCATAAAAATTCACGAATCTTCCCAGATAACGTATCAATTACACACTTAATCACGGTAGTCCAGTAAAAGGACGTACCTACACCTGTGTGCGGTTTAATTCTCCATATTTCGTATTTTTCATTAATTTCTATTCATGACAATGGGAATTTCGAGATGCGGTCGAGCAATGTGACACGCTTAATGGATCGTGTACCCCTTGGGATAAATTAAATAGTAATTGTTATTACTTCTACCAGCCGGTTTGGGCTCGTTGCTCCTGGAATAGCCGAACAGCTCCAAAGCTCTGCTCTTCGAGGAAGCCTCGAAGACCGGCTCGGCTTCCTCTCGGCTAAATTTAATTCGTATGTCCGCAGCCGACGTCTCCATCGCGACAGAAGGCTCTGTACACGTCGAGCATCGCCAGACCAGTCGTGGGTCATACGTGTCGATGTCCAGCACAGGTGGCTGGTGACAGAGGGGATGATACACCTCTTGACAATCTTGACACTCCAGTAGAATCAAAGGACCCAGCTTAGAACCGTTGCACACCTGAAAAAGAACTCTTATACATTTTCAAGATCCTGGGAAATTCAATCTTTCCTTACGAAGAGTCATTGGCAATATTTTCCTAAGGAAGAAGAAATTGAGAAATGCTTCTAGATGAAAGAATAGCGGCGAGAAAAGTCGGTTCTGGTCTTGCGATCTCGTCCTTGGTCTCGCGAGAATTTGAAAATGTGAAGGACCAAGGTTTATTTTACTCGTTAGTGTAGAGGAGAGAACCTTGCAGAGCGCCTCGTCGCCAGGTCCCTCGTCAGGAATCGAGATCCTGGGGATGTCTTCTTTATCTCCCGAGCTGACGATCCTTATGATCCTCATGGACTTGCAGGACTCGGTCGCGACGGAATCCGAGAAGAGGTCCAGGTAAAGACTCGACGAGTTGTCCGGAGATTTCTCCATTTTCTGGTCGCTGACTTGCCTTGTCCTGGGGATCGGCGATTTTTTTAGGGACTCCTTGCAGGTCCCAGAGCCCTGCAAAAAATCAAGGGACATCCTTGGTATCAAGGTCCTGCTCGGACCATATCGTTTCTCGATCGAGGCGTCCAGCATCTTCAGGAGCTTTAAGGTGCTGTCGTCCTCCGATGAGCGGAGGAGCTTCAGGGCGGTGCAAAAATCCTCATCCATCTCTGATGCTCCTTCTTGGTCGGTGTGCATCCTTGCTCTGAAATTAACGTAGGGGTTAAAACATACAAAATGTCGCAACTAGATCTAATTACTATATTAGGATTCTTTTTTTTTTTTTCTGAGGGTCGAGCGCGAGTTTTAGCTCCGCGAAGAATTCTCAACCCGGAATTAATAGTTCAGTCCACCTCTGAGGTGGTTCAACCTGTCCTTAGGAATAATTGCCCAACACCTCCTGATCCTGTTCCGTAAACCTACTTCTCGGTCACGACATACCACCGGCGAGCCTTGACTCGATGGGAAAAAATCAAATTCGATTAGAAAGTGTCCAGATATCTCGATCTGGTCTTGGAATCCGTGGAGTCGCCCCTCGCCGAAACCGGGAACGACCCGAGAATTATCCTTTTCTTCCTAATTTCTCCCAAAATTGAATCCACCCTGAGAAAAGAAAAAATTGTCACCGCACCAAAGCCCTACTTTGTTAATTAAAAGAATGATTCGACCCAAATGCGATTAATTGTCGTAACTCCGAAGAGACGTTGCGTCTAATTAATCCGAGTTTATTCGGGTGAAATAATTATTCCTTGCACGAAGAAAATATTTCTCTGGATCGGTGACGTCTTTTTCTCGGTGCAGGGGGGGATTTCCATCCTCGGTATCCTCTTCGAGGTTTCTCTGCCAATTTTAACCTTAACCCGTCCGGGTTTCCAATTTTTATGCGTCATCTCTGGATACGTACTTGGACCTTGTAGACTCTCCTGTAATCACCGATTCCGACCGATACTTGCGGGTAAATAAATAATTAGATCGAATGGTCTCGCGAATTAACTTATGAAAGAAGTCCTCGAAGAACGGATCGCTCTTCGCGATACTTCGCGACGAAATGGACGAGATGCGTCGATTCGAGCGATCGGCATCTATTGGGCGAGACAATTGTTCCTCGCGGCAGGTGCAACACACCATTGTCTCTCGTTACGTTTATTAATTAAGCCCGGAAGTGTCGGGTGCGTTGAAACGACGTCGTTTAACGAAGTCGAGGCTCTCCAATTTCTTCTCCGACCTGAGAAAGAGGATCCGTTAATAAGTTATCCAGGATTAGTGATGATGAATTTCTCCCATCGATATTCCCGTTAAAACTGCCCACATAAACTTTTACAGATAATTATAATATAACATTGGATTTAATTCCCTAAAAAAATGTATTAATACGGTACACGTATAATTTTAGGTGGGAGTATATCTTACAATTTCTGACTGTTCCATTTTACGTTTTTCTGAATGAAACGTCAATTTTGAGGCGTGCATAAATTTCCATCGATTTTGATCAGTGAGCCCGTCCTCTTCCTCTGGCTCGTCCATTTCATTCTGTTTCTCCTCTTCATCCTCTCCCGGAGAAAAGGGGCAGGACAGCAGGCTAAGTGTATTATATATCGCCGCGTTCCGCAATATCCAAATAATAATATCTCCGAGGGGAGACCCCTGAATTCCTGGGCAAAGAATTCGATGAAAATGTGTCGCGATCCTCGGTATTCCAGGTGAGGTCCCCCAGGGTTTCCAGCCCCGCCTTACGGCTCACCTGTATACGCTTACAGAGAGGGCGAGAGGGGTATTCGTAAGGGGGGGCAGGGACACGCGGAATTCGAGCGCCTCCCCCGCGCCCGGGGGCGCGATATTTTAATACCTGGAGCAAGAGTAAATCTCTGCTTCGCAGGAGACAGGAATCCGGCGCCCCCCTTTCCGAGCTTATAAGGAATGTTTTTACCAAGTTTACGAGGAAGCCGAGATCCGGGCTCACTTCCGGTGGCACCTCGCAAGGACTCTCTTCCCTTTCCGCGTCTCTTCCATCCCCTAGGAAAGCCCGGAGTTCCCTGGAAAGAGGCCTGAATTTATTTGAATTCATCCCGGCATCGGAGATTTCGAGGTCAGGGAGGACTCGCGCGACCGCGCTTCAGGGACGTTAGGCGATCTCGTCCATAACCTCTGTCGAGCCGCGTTTCTCGCGGTGAATACGATATTCCGATGCAATAGCCGAGGCGGGCCATTGTTGCGCCGTCAGGGATGCCGACGGGAACGGAGCGTCGCCCTAATATCGGGCCGTGTCCCTCGGACAATGGCCGCCATCTTGGCTCGACGCGACGTCCGGCGTGTCGAGACTCGGCTCTGAAATCGAAAAAAGGAGGGAAAAAGGACGCCGCGGGGTCTTCCCGGAAGGTCCCCTGTCGAGAAATTGGCACGATTCGGCGGGATTTGGCACGCTGGCGAGTTTACGCCCCTCCTCGGCCGAGAAACGTGGCTTTCGGGGAAGCGTCGCTTCGGGTTCTCGTGAACGGCGATCACGTGACGGTAGGATGAAAGAGTCGAGGGGAGCTGACCGGGGGGTTGTCACCTGTGCAAATCCGATATCAATGAAGTCTAGTCTACGTCAGGATCCGCCAAAGAGCGGTGTCGGGGTTAAATCGAGACTTCTTCGAAGGTCGGCGTCGTGCCTTCGCTCCCGCTCGGCGGGAAACCAAGATGGCGGCGCGGGACCAAGATGGCCGCCCGAGAAGGCGTCCTATCTCGCGGGGAGGGAGATCGTTTGCCGCCGATTAAGACCGCGGAAAGGACGCTGACTGGCGTCGGCCGATTCCTGAAGATGGCACGATTTCGACAGGTGGGGAATTCTCTCCTGGGGAGGTGGATTACGCCGAAAGGACGGCGTCTCCTGACCGGCTTCGCGCTAACCGACTCGCGGCGTCGTTTTCTCGCAACGCTGCGCATTTTCTGACCGCGTCCGGGCCCGAAGTCGATGAACTCCGTCGTTCCTGGCAGAGTATCGTTCCGTTTCCCTCCAATCGGGGGACGTTGCATAACGTCGGAAATCATTCCCGCGTATTTCTGGGGCCCAATTCGGGCCCTCTCCCCGTGATTCCGCAACGACGCCCGCCGGATACGTCATAAATCCTCGAGGTATCTCCGCGCGCCGTTCCAAAACGCAATTAGTCCCGACGTCCGATCGCCCGCGCCAAATCGCGCGTTAAACCCAATTAAGTTAATTCCTACGCGGAAAATTAACGCTCTCGCGGAGGCGCCGGAAATCCCGGTAATATTAGAGCGCCGTGGGGTGACCAGGTGAGTGCACTTCGAGGCCACCTAACCTCTATCTTGATATTTTAAAGATACCGAGATTTCACTATTTCGTTATTTCCTCTGGATTTGAGTCTCCTGATAAATACATTTGCCGTGTACACCCGCGATCTTTGAAATTCTCATACTAAAAATGATCGGCTTAACGTTTCTCCCGTAATGTTTTAATCTGGGAAGTGGATTTGGCAGGTGTTTCGCCTCGATTGTCCGGGGACGGGGCAAAAATCGTTTGGCGTTTACTTAGCGAAAGTAGTTCGCCGTTGTAAAGATTCGTTCCCGGTATGTCGGAGCTGTGTTCGCGTCTGCAGAAAAAGATGGCGGGGCCGAAAGGGCAAAAAGGCGGCCCGGATGGCCGGAGTGGTCGTTCTCGCGACTAAGAGGAGCATAAACGTCGCTCGCAACTTAAATAAGCGCCCTCGCCGCTCCTTTGGATCCGCTAAACACACAAATGCCCGCCCGGGAGGGCCTAAAGATACAAATGAGATCGCGCCGCGTAATCCCCGCGTTTACGATCCTCGAGGCCGGTTCTGGCCGAGCGAGTTCCGCGGAACGGCGATCGTTGCAACAGTGGAGGGAAGGGGGGAAGGAAAAAAGGAAACGGAAAAAAAAAAGAAAAAAATAATAATAACGTGCAGACGGCGCAGCTCGTATCTCGCGAATTAACCGGCCGGAATAGGGATTACGTAAAATCGCGTTCGAGGGTCCCGATTTCGGAGGAGTCGGGAGTTACGGGTTTCCGCGCTGCTATGGCGCACCTCGTGGAGAGGGCGAACGTTCGCCGGAATATCGGGGGAGGACGGGAACTCGGGATTTATCGGTCGGCCGCGGACGGAGAAATACGTAGAGAGAGGGAGAGGCTCAAATCAACAAGTGCGCGATTCAGTCGGGACGCCGCGGAGAAAGTGGGAAAGAAGACTCCCTTCGCGCCTCTCGAACACTCGGAGGTATACTGGAATTAATTATGAGGAATTGTGTAGAATCCCGATATATTAAGTTATGGCTTTATAAACTATATCGCGTTCGATGTAGAGAATACAGTCGGTGGCGTTCATAGAGGTAAACAACGGTCTCCTCTCTGGACTCCCTGCAGGCCTATGTGTCTCTAGAGGCACAAAAACTCGGGAAAATCTGAGAAAATCTGAAAATCAACAAGTGTCGGGGGATATTGGAAGGTCCCCATACGCGCATCGCCGCAAGGTTGCCGCCGACTGCCGCGACTGGCGGGCGCGCTCCTCGCTTATATACCCCGGTGGGGGGGGAAGCACGACCAGGCCGCGGCAGGCGAGGAGGGGATAGCCCGGCGGTCGGGCGGGTTCGGGTGGCTCCGGCGGCGCTCGGCGGTTGGTTTCTCCCGCGGCCGCTCGGTGTCAGCGTGTGCGCAGACCGGCTGCGCAGCAGGCGTGTGCGTAGTCTGGATTCTTTGTGCCATTCCTGGCATACCAAAAACGGAGTGACCTGCCCGTATTTACGTCGGCCGCTCGGAATACCCGGTGGATTTCGGTGAAACCCGGCCTGGTCATCGGTGTCAGCTCGCCCTGCGGTAAGTAAATCAGGAATCCGAGCGCGGTGGGTGCGGAGGCGCCGCGGGAGCGACGCGAGCCCGAGAGCGCGAGAGGAACGAGCGGCGGCGGCCGCCCTGACGCGCGGCGTCCCCGACCGGTAAGGAGGAGCGCGCCGAGCGCCGCCGGCCGGACTCCCGGCGAGTCGGGCAACCACGGGGCCGCGCGCGACGAGTCCTGCCGAAAACCTAACCAAAAAGCGCGGCCCGGATCCGGGCGGACCTCCGCCGCCGGCACCTTCCGCCCCCGAGCGAGCGCTGCGTTGCCGCTCCGTCGCCGCCGCCACCGCCGCCGCCGCCGGCCGAGCAGCGTCCTCGCCGCGGCGGCGTCGCGCCAGTCGTCGCCCGTCCCCGACATAACCTATAAGCGCGCCCGCCGGATCGGCGCGCCTCGCGGTCGACGCGCTCCTACTCTCCCCCGCGTCGCGAGGTGTGTCCTGGGCACCGGTACCGCCGTCAAGGCCATCGCCGCCGACGTTTTCGTCTCGACCCTCCGGAGTGCGTTTCAAGGCCTCCCGAGGGGGGACGACTCCCAGAGGCCGCGTTCCACGAGTTTCGAGGACCGACCTGGGCGAATCTAACAGGTGTAGGTGAATTTAGTTCCGCGGGAGAGAGATTCTCGGATCTGGTGTAAACATCGAGGACTGCCAGCGAGACGGGGCTCTGAACGAAGAGCAGGGACATGACCTAGGGGTGAGGGGTTGTCCATCCCTGGCAGAGGTCGCGGGGCGACTGAGCGCTCCCCTCGGCGGGGTCGCGGAAAAACCCCCGCGGGCCGCCCGCGGGTTTTCCCGGGTGAGCGCCAGGCGCAGCGCCGCCGGCGGTGTTGTCGCGATTTCGGCCCGGACCCCGAGGGACCGCCGAGTCCCGGGGCCCGGTCAGTCGGCGCGCGGCCACGCGCGACCGCGCCTCGCCCAGTGTGTACGCGTCCACGGGCCCCAGGAGTTTCTAGGACCCCCAGGATCGCCCAGGGACCCCCTGGATCCCCATCGGCCCGCTCGGCGAGGCACCCACGTACCCTCTCTTGGATGGATACCGTGCATTACTTCTGGAGTGAGTCTTCCTCTCTCGCTCTTTCTTTCTCTACTCCCCCCGAGAATCTCGGCGAGCTCTTATCGCCGTCGAACGTCCCCTCAGCCCCCTCTTATCGCCTAGATTCGGAGGAAAACGTCGAGACGCCCCCGCGACGTTACCGTCATTTCTTTACTCGACCCTTCACCTGTGCCGATCCGCGAATCGGTGATATCCACCTGTAGCGTTGCGTCCGATTAAAATGTCGCCTGTCCGGGAGTTTCGCGATAACGAGTTTACAAATTAATCCTACATAACCATGGAGGGTTCATTTCCGCATTTTTTAAGCCCCGAGTCATGCTTTTCGGTCATCCTCTCGCCGGGATTCTCGAACGTTCACCTTTATTTATTTATTTTTTTCACAACCCCCGCTACATGTATACACGAAGTACAATAGTACAAGGAGATACAACGCCATGTATCGAAATTTTAAGATCTCAAGATCTAGTAAGAACGCCTCCTCGATGAAATCGTGCAATTAATAATTATCCTCCCCTAGACATTATCACGTTAAAGATATCACATTCTGTGTATCATGCGGATTATCGTTTCGCTTTGCGCACCTTAATTACGCATTTAAAAGCATTTTAGGTTGTTTACGTAGGAAGGAAATGTTTCGGTCACGTAGGATGGTAGGTCCCTCGTTTCCCGCAAGTAGCGCTCGCGTCGTTGGATCTGCGAAAATCTGAGATCACGGGCCCCGACCATGGGGCTCACCTTCTCTGGAACCGATCATTGGCGTTATATCTAATTATACTATTAAATCCAGGAATAATTTCCCGCCGTTTCAATGCATTAAATCGCGTTACAAAATCCCGGGAACTCGTTCCTCAATTTAATACCTCGCTCACTCTGTGCGTACGGTGAATGTGCACCACTCTCGCATTTTCATTCAGGAAAAAATTGTAACACCGTCGCTCTCGTTTCTCCGATATTTCCGGCAGGCGATCGATGGCCCCTCTCGAGACGCGGCGAGAAAAATAGCCGCGAGCCTTTTTATCGGATCACTGTTATCAGTCTTGTAGGGGGGGGGAGTTAGTGTCCCGCGGATTGACTTTCTTTTTTATCTCCCGCGAGGTATTGTGCGTGAATACGTATCACGCGTGCGTTATTTCATTACTCGGTTATTTCATTGCGGTTATCGCGGGGGGAGGAAAGGGGGGAAACGGAAGGCGAAGAAAGGTTCGCGGCGGGCGATGATCGTTACGTAAATAATCGACGTTATCGGGGCCGACCGGTTGCTACCTGGTACGCAGTTCTCGGTTGCGGATTCTAATGGACATTTACGTACCACTTCGAGAGAATCGGGGCTTGAGGAATTTTCCGATGAAAATTCGATCTTTTGGACCCCCCCCTGGGACATCTTTGTGGGTCGCGTTTTGCGAGGACCCTTTTAATTCACCCTCGGATTATGGAGAAGATGGAAATCGGCCTCGATAGGACGGGTCTTGAGGTTTGTGATAAGAGCCCGCGGAAGCTCGACCGCCTCTAGGACTCCCGATAACGACTGATAACGACCCTCGATCGGGCCGATCGGAGGTGCGCGCGATAACGCATCTTCCTCTTACTCTCCTCCTCTTCTGGGAGAGGGCCAGGGGAACGTGACTCATCCTCTCGAGTTTGATATTTTCATATTCATTTCGGAGGGCTGATAAGGGGCCCCGAAGTTTCGAGGTCGATCTCGATTTCGCGGATCTCGCATCTTTTTTTTTTTTCCTTTTTAGCGTTTCCTCCAAGTCGCGGTGGTCTGTCCTGAGAATTTCGGGAATGTGGAATTTTGATACCGTACTTTTTTTTTTTTGAGAGGGGGGCTTTTATATTAATATTAATTTTTGTTTTTTTCCCGTCCTCGACGCGCGACTCGAGCGCGTCGCGACGCAACCTCGATTTAGCTAGAGTATGGCGAGCCTGGCACGACGACGGCTTATTGATTATCTATAAGGAACGTTTATCGCCGTCGGGACGCGGTCGACGGGAGACCCGGTCCCGAGGGACGTCCCGGTAGGTCCCACACCCCGGGGGGGTGTCCCTAGGGACGCCGCGATAACGTCTCGATTTCGATGATCCGCCGACTTTTTTTTCTTTCTACTTACCTCACCTGGAAAGATTTCAACCTCCTTATCTTTCAGGGTAAATCCTTATCGGGTGATCCCCAGGGACCGGAATTACATTAAAAAGGGATTAACTTTTGCGCAGCCTAGTAATGGAGTACCTTGCGATACGACTTCAGAGGCGCCGACTTGAGTTGGTTATCCTCGAGGTTAATCCTTATCACTTGATCCTCTGTCATAGAAATTCCCATAAAAAAGGGGTTAACTCGGGTAATTTCGACTCGTCGCGAAGTACTTATCTTCATTGCATAATTCTTATCGCGCTATCCTGAAGGGGAGAAATTCCCGATAAAAAGGGATAAAAAAAAAAAAAGGTCGTTTCGGACGTTTTCGGTCGGCGAGACGATCTGACGGCATCCTTAAGGAGAGGGTTGGAGAGGGAAAGGGTTAAGGCCACGGGAGGTAAGGGACCCACCCTCGTTACCTGTGCCCGTTTTAACGAGCCTTAAAGTCCCTTTAGTCGCGGCGTTTCCGCGATTCCGTCGCCGCCCCCCCTTCTCCGCGTCTCTCTTTATCCGCACCGCTGACGCGGCGCGATCATATCTCACTCCCCGTGACAGCACCTAGACTCATTAAGCTCCTCTTCTTTACGGTGTATAAATAGGCCTTGTCCTGCCGGGGTCCGCGCCCGGACCAAATGAAATTTTCCCGTCCTCTCGCTCGCGCGCCCTGCCCGCGCCCTCGCGCCCTCTCCCTCGCACTCACGGGGAGTGTGCGGACCTCCCTTCTCGGCACCGCCTCGCCACTCCGGCGTTCTCCCTTTTGGCCGCGCCCGGGCGATGCCAAATCGCGAGTCCCGAGTTGCCCTAAAATTACCCCGTCTCGGTGATCCTTCCTTCCACCCCCCCTCTAAATTGCAAAAAAATCGAAAGTCGCTCTAAGATCGAGAGTCGCCCTAAAATTGCCCCGTCTCGGTGATCATTCCTCCCCCCCCTCTAAATTGCGAATTAAAAATCGAAACCGAAACTAAAATAAAACATAATTAAACCTCTCTTCTCCTCGATGTGATCCCTCCCTATGAGAATAAAAAACAAGAACGGGGAATATAAATTTTTAAAAACAATAAATACCCATTCTCTCCACCCCTCTTCGTTCCATTCAGAGGCGAGTACACCCCCTCGGGTGATTTTCCTCGTTTTATTTTTATTCCATGGGGGTAGGGCACAGGGGGAATTGGAGGTTCTGGGGGGGTGATCGCACACCCGGCCGAGGGATGCGGAGTCACGGTGGGATCCTCGAAAATGCATTCATGGGGGGCTCGCGTGTTCCTGGGTGCCCCGAAATCGGCTCGAGGGTGGAGGAGCCTCCTTCCCCCCGCAGGCCCCATTTTGGGCCACCTGGACGATAGGACCCCCTCGCTCTTAGGGGGACCCTAGGGAAACTCGCTGTGGCGGAAAATTTCAGGTCACTCGGGATATGCCGTGACAGTATGCATGTACACCTACCTATGTACCCATGCGTACGCGTATGTATGTGAATGGATTTTTTTTATCCCTCTTCATGGCAATGTGACGTAGGTCAGTGGCCCTCGCGGTGTATATATACCTATGCCTCGCAGGGTGCATGTACCTATATATACCTGTATATGCATATGTTTTTTTTTTTTCTTATTCGTCCTTTTCACGACAACGTGACGTAGGTCAGTAGTCCTCGCGGTGTATATATACCTATGCCTCGCAGGGTGTATGTACACCTATACCTCGCAGGGTGCATATACCTATATATACCTGTATATGCATATGTTATTTTTCTTTTTTCTTATTCGTCTTTTTCACAACAACGTGACGTAGGTCGGTCGCCCTCGCGAAGGGCGGCTCGATTTTCACTTAGCTCGTCGATCTACGGCCCTCCTGGGGGGCGGCAGCCCTTCCCGGGTGTCCCTCGGGATACGCGATACGCGCATACACGTGCACGTATATACCGATCGGTGGTCGAGCGTGCAATAATGTGCTCGGCCGGCCATTGCAGTCCGTCTGCATACCAGCCGGACCGATCACGCGATCCTTTTGTAAGGCCCGCGAGTCCGCGAGGGCGTACCCTCGCCTTCGACCCCGTATCGGATTCCGATCTTAAGTGCGACTTGCGCATGTATACGCGTACATAAGGACATACATGTACTTAGGTATGTAATGGGAGGTTCTCGCCCCGCGAATTTTTTGGGGGGGGGGTCCTGCGATCTCTCGTTTACGGGCTCTCGATTTCTCAGATTGGCCATTTCTCCCCGTGAAATTCTGGAAAATGATAAAAATTTCCAATTTTTTTTTTTAGCCATCGTGATTTTTTCCCCCTCGACCGCGCGGCTTTGCGAATCCTCGATTTATGAATTATTTTGCGATCGGGATTTTTTTTTTTTTTCTATCAGATCGTCAGGGGGGAGTGGTAGGATTTTTTTATTCGTGAACGGTGGGAGGCGGAAAGGGGGCATTTACTTGGCTCTGGGATTGATATGGCGACGGGATAAGGACGTCCACTTATTTTCGGGACTGCTACGGGAAAAAGGTTTCCTGATTTTAGCGGGAGCGGTGTGTCACCCTTTTCTCCGGTTTCTGGCGCCGGGAGGGTCGGCGCGTCTTAGGCGGCCCTTTGGACGGAATTTTTGTATTTCGAGGTGTCCAGATCGGTCCCCGATAGCGATAGGGCTCTCCCCCGGGATACCGAACCTATCCATAGGGACCTCGGTTCCGGGAATTCCTTCCCCCGCGTCTCGGGAATTCGTCTCTCTACCTCTGGTGGTAAAATCGAGGAAATGTCTCGGTCTCCCCTTTTCGCGGGAAATATGTTCCCGGATGTGACGATTATGAATATGATCTCGTATATTCACCGGTTAGCGTATTTCGGGATTTAATTCAATGTTTGCGGGGTTTATCTGTTATGTTTAGACAGTCACGCTGAAATGTCAAATTCGATGCGAGTTTAAATTTACGAATAACTTGTGCATTAAGTACATAGATGATATATATATTTAATTATTTATCGCAAATTTAAGGTGTCCTGTCTGAAACTAGTACGTGATTTATTTCACCGTTTTTTCGATTTATTTAATCGCACGTCTGACGTCACAAAGGGGATAAAATCTCGAGGAACGCGGAGAAAGTGACGCGATCCTTCGTCAGGAAGCAGAGGAGCTCACGGAGGGAACGTGCTCATCCTCTCGGCCAGAGTTTGTCGCAATCGATGCGATATCACGGTGAATCACGTCGCCCGACATTTTTCGCTCCCCGACACCTGTCCCCGCGTACGTGCACCGACTCGGCCTCAACTTTTTACCTCCGGTTTATGCCTCTTTACTTCACGATTATTCCCTCTCCTTTCTCCTACGAGAGGAGAACCGTCGCTAACCTAACCTCGAAGGAATCGACTCCGGGCGGAAAAGTGCGCAGCACCGTCGAGCTACGTTTCCACTCGAGATGCGGCGTTTGTCACTTTGGACCCTGTAAGCCCCGGTATCATAAGGGCGAAATTCCCGAGCCCGCGCGGGCGATAATCGACCTAACGGACGCGCGGGGTTTGGCAACTCGAGCCCAGTAAGCCCTAAGGGTGAAATTGAGATTCAAAATCGATGAGATCGGCATTTCTAAGATTTTTTTTTTTTTTTTTTTTTTCTATAGTTTACGATTTCGGCGGGGGCTTGAATTACTTTGTGCGAGTGAACCGTGGCCCTGAAAAGGATCTCGTGAGATGTATCTCATTTTTCTCGAGAAATAATGCTTTCGGAGAGAAAGTGTATAGAACATAAAAGATGTATCTTCTTGAGGGCTACAATTTTTATCGGAAACTTTTTTCTGTCAGACCTATACCAATCGAAATACCGTGAAAACTTGCAGGAAGTTATTATTTCACCTTGATTTGCGCCAATTTCACGATCTTACTCGTAATCAGTGGGTCAATGTATATGGTTATGGTTTGATATTAATCGAAGGTGTACGCTTTTTGGAACTTTATCCGGGGGTAGTCGGTTCGGAGCCTTGGCACACTATTTCCGGCGGTCCGTTAGTTTTACGAGCGGCCTCTGCGGGGGGGAAAAATGTAATAAACCGCGACACGTCGCCTCCTCGTCGCGATATTGCGCGCCGCCACGGGGAGAGGAATTAAATTGCCTCGTCTTCCTCATGGGGGGGGTCCTCGTTTCCCGTCCCAACCCCCCTCGTCGACCTCCGAGGTGGCGGGCGATCGATTTCGCCCCCTGGATCCTCCCCCTCGATCCTCCCTGTCTCTTCGCTCTGATGACGGTCGAAGGAGAAAGAGAGAACCACATTTTTACTTTTCCCTCTGTGAGGTAAAAGCCGGGCCTAAAGAAGGTTTCGATTTTAAAAACGAGGGAAAAATTCTCAATCCACTCGAACTTTTATATATATATATCTTCGTTCCCCTTATTGTCCTTTATTTTTTTTTACTAATTAATCCGACTTGGGTCCCATTTTACGTAATTCATTTTTTTCGCGGTTTCCTCGGCAAGTTTCACTTTGACTCTCTTCTCGAGGACTATTTTCTTTCCTAGATTTTGAGTCCCTTCTATTCCATGTTTCCTCCTTTTTTTGCACTTTTTTTTTTCCTTTTCGTTCATCTCACATGGTAGTTTTTTTTTTTTTTGGAAGGGACGCGCAAGATGGCGGCGGCGCCGCGGAAGGGTTGATTAATTTTCGGGATTTACCAAAGCACAATGGGGGAGGCCGGGGGGTCCTTTGAATCGGTCATCGATGGACGGATTCGGGAATCGATCAGTCGATCGGAGACTCGCGGTTTCCCTTTGAAGCGCGGACGTTTCCGCGCTTTCCCGGCGGCTCGAGGGAGCGAGAGACGGAGAGATCTCTCTCTCCCTCTTTCTCTCCCTCGCTCTCCCTCTCCGCCGACCTAATCAAGCCTCCCGGGGGCCTCTCCTAGGTGGAAACGGGTTTTACAGTTACGCGAGTGGTGTGTTTACGACGGGGGCTCGGTAAACGTCGCTTTTTCCCGCTCCCGGGAGCCGCGCGTTAAACGTCGCCGAGCCGGTGCGTTTTCCTTTTTTTTTTTTTTTTCATTCATTTTCTTTTCCCAGCCCTCCGCGGCGGAAAAGCCTCGCGAAGGGAGCGGAGGTGAAACGGAGAAAAATCGTGTCGAAAATTCGAAGACCTGTAAATCGCGACACGAGCGTTCGCAAGATTTGAGATTATTTATCTTGCGACAGATTCACCGTAACCCTTTTGTGTCCCTTCCGCGTGACACCGGTTTACCTTAAAGCTCGCCGGTGAATTCCGTCGCTTCCCGGAGGACCCCCCCTCGTCTTTTGTCCCCTGGGATAAAGGACGGGTCGGCCCGGGGGAGGGGGAGGTGGAGGAGGGGGCAACGCGACTCCGTAATAAAGTGTCATTTTCGCGGGTTATTATTGGTCCGCCGGTCCAGATTAGATTAACGAAGAGCGCTCGTTAACGCTCGCGTTCCGCCGGATCCGTTTACCGTCGTCGCCGCCGCCGCCGCTACCGAATTGCGAAGCTAACCTCGAAATTTTCCGCTGCCTGGGTTTTTCTTCTTCTTCTTCTTTTTCTTTTAAGGTTTACGAAAGAAAAATGAAGAAATGCCAACGAAACGCACCTCGCTCCTTCCTCCACCCTTCCTAGCCAAATTCGTTAACCTCCGGAAAATCGGGGGAAGGGAGGGAATTTCCCCGGAAATCCGGAAAACCGAGGAAAGTGGCCCCCCTCGTTAATGCCGACTAATTGCTGTCGAACTAGACCGCGTTGATAATGCCGAAAGGCGTTTTCGTTAGTCGTAGGGGGTTGGGGGGGGCTCGACGTTAACGCGCGATCGCGACACTCGTTACGCCCGTTAAACGGCGGCGCGATTAAATTCGCGCCGTAAATTGTCAAGTGGGGAGGGAGGCGGAAATCTCGCGGAAGTTTTGCGGCCGATTTAGGGGTGCCTGCTCCCCTGGCCCCCTCACTCCCCCCNCCCTGGAACACCTGGTCGCAGTGCCGTCGTCGCGTCTTTCTCCACTAGTCGAGAGCCAAGTTGAGGTTAGGTTGGACCTCTCTCTCTGGTTTCGTTTCTTTTCTGTTTTTTTTTCTCTCTCTCTTTTTTCTCTGTCTCTCTCTCTCTCTCGGCTTTCGGACGAAGAAACGTCTCTAAGTATATCTCCGTTATTTCGGGCGGAGAGCTGACGCACTGAGAGAGAGAGAAAAGGGGTCTCTCTTTTTCAGTGTTTTTTTTTTTCCCTCGACCTTTTCATTTATCGCTCCCTGTCTCTTATCAAGGAGTAGGAGCGGGGGGAGGAAACGCGATCGGGGTGGCGGGGGGCACAGCGAGGAGTCCGGCGGATCTTTCTTTCCTTTTCTTCAGGTGGATACGGCCCCGGCCCCCTGGTACTTCGAATTCAAAGGGGGGCCCCTCCGGGGACGAAAATAGCTGGGATTCGCGGAGAAAATCCTCCTTTTTTTTTTCCCCCCCTCCTTCCCTTGAACCGCCGTAACGACGCGGTTACGCCGCGCGGAGTGACTGCCAAGCTCGGGTGGAGGGCCTCCACGTGTCCCGTACCCCCCACGATTTTAAAGCGAAATGATTACCGGGAATCGCGCGACACCTCTGTTCGGCAAGCCTCATTGCGGCGACCCGGTGTCGCCATTTTTCTCCGACAATTGTTTCATCGAACCGATTCGCCGTAATAAAAATAAAAAAATAAAAAAAAATCCCGAGAATCATCCGAGGTATCTGACAATTGCTCAGCGAGTCAACGTTAAGGTCTAAAATTTGATTGTTTAAACAATCCGCATGTCCACGTGTACCATTGCTCGTCTTGGGTAATGGCGCCGCGGGGGACCAATGCTCGAGGGGGGCCCTCCGCGGACTCCCCCGCTCCCCTCACCTGTGTCGGACAATGGTGCCCCATCGGTATGCCCGGCGCGGCTCGGCCGCAGGCTCTGCCTGCGATTTGTCCACGGACCCCCCCTCGCTTGCCCCCTCCTCTTATCCGATATACGCGCGTATTCCGGCCGTTGACTCGGTTTCGGCGAACCCCTTCCTTCCTCCTCCGTCACCTGGGGAAGGAGGAGAAACCTAAAGCGACGAAGCTCCAACCCTGGGAAACTCGAAAACTCGTCCGTTCCCTCGCTCTTTTTCGATTTCTTCTTTTTTTTATTTTTTTTTTTATTTTCACTTTTTGACCATATGAGACGAAATCTGGGCAGATTTTACCGACGCGTGGATAGTGATAGGTGAACTCGATTTAGGGTAAGTGCATGGACTATAACAAGTCGCTACGATTTATCGTTGCTAGGGGGGCAACGTTCGGGCTCTGCTCATGGGGAAACGAGGGGCGGTCCCCTCTGGACAGGTGCGACGCGGAGGTGGTTTACTCCTCGGTCGTTCTCGGGTTCCTCGGGATTTTTGGCAGTTTTCCCTAGCCGACATCCACCGACGGGGCGTTCCGGGCCGACCTTGCACTTGCGCGGACCCATTCCAAGGTGTACGAGGCGGTAAACGAAACTCCGAGGAGGAGGAGGAGGCCGAAAAGAAGAAGTCCGGTACATTGGCACGGTTTAATATCTATCGGGGCTGTTTCGAGAGTCCGTGGATATTTTTTATTTTATTTTATTTTTTTTTTTTTTTAAATTAAGAGAACGGCATTTTGACGGCATTAATTAATAGCGCATCTCGTCGGGTGGAATTTCTCGCGAGTTTTGAGCAATCCTTCGACACGTTGTTTGTGATAGTGGGTGACTCGTCGTTTGAAAAATACATAATTTGATAAGATGTTGAATAGTGAGAGAGAGCTCCTGGTAGAGAGGAAAAGTGAGGGCATCTCTTGGAGGGAGGAGGGAGAGAGGGGCGGCAGGTTGACGCTCGTATTTGGGCGATGCACCGGAGAATAATGCACGTCGACGTCGACGTAGGTACGTGGAAGGTGAGCCGCCTCTCTCTTTCTTCCTCTTGATAATGCTTTTCTATGCCTTTCCCGCTTGCTCCTCGGATTATGAATAATTCATAGACTGGCGAACCGAGTCGCTGGCACGCCTCGCGTGTCGGGGGGAGGGGGCTTGTGTACCCACCGTGTGCACCGTGGGGTACCCCCCGGTGTACCGACTCGTACCGCGCACTGATAAAAAAAAAAAGGAAAACAAGAAATACCATAATTTTATACTTGATCGACCGATTTGGCGATTAATTCGTCGCTTTGTCGGATATTTCGTTGACGCCACGTGGATAGTAAAATTTCTCGGGAGGGAGTCACGAGTTAAGCTACCTTGGGTGCGGTCAGGACTCGGATGGGTGACCGAACTCTTGAATGCAGGGTGGTTGAGGGCGAGAAGAAAAATTCCCAGGATCATTGGGGCGATGGCTTGAGGTGGGGGGTAAACGGAAATCGGGGTTTCATGTCGGATTTGTGACTTTGCGACGCCTCATAGAGGGATCCGTCGATGATAGGCGATTGGCATGATCGATTCCCCTGGCCCCTCGCCAGGCCGACTTACCCAATTAAGTTTCATCACTAGGTCGGCCGCTTCCCCCGGCTGCCAATATTTGCAATGCCTGACTAAACTGGTCCAATTATAACCGTACCGCGATTCGATTGGTCGGAAAGGATACGTCGGATAGCTTCTCTTCCCCTTTCCCTCGGTTTCCTTCGAGTCCTCCCGCGGAAATTGCCGGGGATTCTTCCGTTAAATCGGTATTCGCGTCATTTGTTTACCCTCTGTACGTCGACGGTGTAATGGATGCCAGGGGGGAGACCTCTCGATCGACTCCGGTTCTAAATGCAGTGTCCCCTGGCACGGTGCCTGCGCTTATCGGGACCCCCGTCCTCTCCGCTCGGCCGCTGGACGCGGAGTGAGGCGCTCCCCCGCGGGGCCGCCCTTAAGTAAGACGCCGCGACCACGTGGTCACTCCATCTTCCTCCATGTATGCATACATATGCTGCACACGGTACCGATGCGCGTTTATACTCTATTAATTGAGTCGAGAGAGAGAGAGAGAGAGAGAAAAAAAAAAAAGGGAAAAATGTTGAAACGAGAAATTTATTTTTATTTCCACTCTCTCGGTAAAAGCCAACGCAGGAGGAGAGGCACGCGGGAATGCACGCGGGTGCCCGCGCGAGCATTTTCCCAGCGAAGCGGACGGCCGTTGCCCGCGTGTGCGTGAAATATGTACGGGTGGTACGTAGGTGTGCGCGAGGGTATGTATGTACGCGTTCGTATGTCCGAATGCGTACATAGAGGGGCCGGTCGGTCGGGTCGGCGCTATTCCAGGCATTCGGTCCGGCATTTTTCTGTCCGGCTATCGAGGATAGCTCGGATCATTCCGAGATGTATCGGGCCCTTTGAGGCCCCCCCTGCCCCGCGCCGAATTATCCCCAGGGGGCGACACCCCCATCTCCCCTCGTCCAGGACCTCTTCTTGCCGACTCGAAGCCTCCTCGGATTATTCCAGGACCCATGGTATGTGTTTCGAGAGCTCATCTCGAATGCCGCGGTAAAACGTTAAAAAAAACATATATATATAAAATTCCACGAATCGAAAAAGTTCCATTACCCGTGGAGGTTAATTGTCTGGATAATCTCGGATCTCGTAACGTGGATTTGGTATCGCGTATCACGTATTTGTACCCTCGATAAGTCGATCTCCGGCAAGATGAGGGTTCATCCTCCCGAGTCGGATGGATCCGCGCTGGACCAGGGATGCTGTGCCCTCCTCCCTTCTCCTTCTCCTATCTCTCCCTCGTTGCGGCCCCGTTTACGGGGGATCCCTTTGTGTGTAACGGTGAAACTCGAAAGGATGGTAAGGTCGGCCCTCGCAGAGGACACACCGGTACGTGGGAACAAAGGAGAGCGGGCGAGGTAAAGTCTCTCCTCGTCTTTCCACCGTCTCATCGGTCCCGAGGAGGAGGAGAGACGCTTCTATCTCTCTCTTTCGACCCATCTATGTATTTCTCTCCCTCTCTTTTTTTTTTTTACTCCATTTCGTCTCCTCCTCCACTTCGCTTTTTCCCCTTTCGGGGCTTCCTTTGATCCGCGATCCGCGATCCCTGGAATCTCCTCGTAACCTCAAAGACCAAAGGGGTTCCACTTGGCCGCGCCTGCCGCGGGGGGCACGGGGGGGCATGGAAAGGAGGGGACGGAGAATCTCGGAAAAGGTATTTTTCTCTTTTTCTCTTTTTTTTTTTTTCTTCGCGTTTACCTGTTTAATTATTTAATTCTCTTTATGATGCCACACAACGCATGGGTTTGTGGTGCTAATCGTTTTTGGGGAATTGTCGATGATTGGGACGTTTAGGTTCGATTAGGTTTGGTTTAGAGGGGGGAGGGCTTCGGCGTCGCGACGCGCGCCGTCGATCTCGCGTCGAGGGCTGTTACGCGGGTCGCGTGGCCGCGGCGACCGCACGAAACGGGACGAGAGAGAGGCAGAGAGTGGTCCAGAGTCGGAGGAGCGAGTGAGACGGCGAGAAGAGAAGGGGCCACTCCCTAGGATTGCTTCGCGACGGGTAACGCCCTGGCGCGAGACTGTCGCACCTGGTCGTGGCTGCGAGCTCCCGGAGACGACTTAGGGGAAGTTCAGGAAATTTCAGGCGAGTTCGGACGATTCGAGGAGAAATCGGGAGATTGGTGAAAATTTTTTACGATCTCAGGAAAATTCAGACGATCGATGCCTATTTTTGGGGATCTCGGGAAAATTCAGGCGGTAGGTGAGAATTTTTTGCGACCTCAGGAAAATTCAGGCGATCGATGCCAATTTTTGGGAAGCTAGGGAAAATTCAGGCGATAGGTGAGAATTTTTTGCGACCCCAGGAAAATTCAGGTGATCGATGCCAATTTTTGGGAAGCTAGGGAAAATTCAGGCGATAGGTAAGAATTTTTTGCGACCTCAGGAAAATTCAGGGGATCGATGCCAATTTTTGGGGATCTCGGGAAAATTCAGGTGATAGGTGAGCATTTTTTGCGATCTCGGGAAAGGGGAGATGGGACGGTAAGAAATACTGGAAGCGGGAAATAGGTTGAGGCGCTAAAAATAGGAAGTAACGACGGGCGTCGCCGGCCGTTAATGAAACTTAACGGCGGCTATCGCGGTTCCGGGGGGGTAATACTTTTATCGGTCTGCCGCGATTATTTCGCCATTACCTCGGACAAACGGTTAATGGCTCGACGGGGGATGCAGAACTTCGTTTGCAACGGCTCGTTATGCCGTCGTTAGGCAATTACTCGGCCTCGAGGAGTAGTCTCTTCCGCAACGCACTTTCTCCGTTTCCCTCCCCCCCGACGCTTTTCCCTCGAATCGGCGATCCCGTGTTTGCCTTGCCTAATTGACTTCTGCCTAATTATCGTTTAACCTCCTCCGCGATAACGAATCGTCCCTCCGGGGTCCTCCCAACGGGTCGTTAAGCGACAACCCTGGCTTCGTTTCGATGACCGTCCGGATATACTTCGGGGCTTCGGGGAAGACTTTCGGGGTCCGACGAGGGCCGAGTCATTTCCCTAATGACCGGCTTCGAGGGAGGTCTCCGGACGTCTCGATTGGACTTCGGTGAGGGACCATTACCGGGACGGGGATAAAAAACGGGAAAGACCCTTTTTCTTTCCCCCCGGTTTCCACGAAAAAAATTCCGACTTCATGATTTATTCCCACTTGGCTGTCGAAACGTCGATTTGGCATTTTAAGGCGATGTGAAAATGGCGTCGAAGAGGTTTCGTTTATAATACTTTTCTCCCAATTCGGTTTATCGAATGGTTTGAAACTTTACTACGCGAATATGGAGACCTTAATTCTTTTCAAATTTCTTTATAGGTATTTTAAAAATGGTTTAGAAGGAATGAAACTTCGCGAGTTTCAGGACCTACCTTAGGGTCTCCATATTCACGTTTCAAAGTATGAAACGATTTGAGACACCCAGTTCGTAGAAAGGTTTTATGAACGATTGAGCTTTCGCATCCCTTTAACGGGCATCCGATTTACCCCTTTCGTTATTTATCCTAACCTGGCTGTCGACGTATCGATGGGGTATTTTAACGCGCATTCAATTTACTGGTCTCATCATTTGTCCCGACCTGGAGTCCGAGATATCAATTCGTTATTTCACCTCTCATTGAATTTCTCTACCTCGTCTCGAGAGCGGTCCCATCCGAGGGGTCTCGACTCGGGGGACAGAAGTCTCGAGAGAGCGGTTCCTCTCCCCTCCCGAGAGGAGTAAAAAGGTTTATGGTTGTTTCGGGTGCTCTATCTTTAGGAGCTTGCACACGATGGCGCACGCTCTCGCGTTTCCCCGCCGACCCCGCTGGGCGACCTGACAGGGACTGAGTTATTTCACGGTTAAAATAGTCGAGTGTTCCCTCCGCCTAAAGGCTGATGCTCACCTAAAGGCTCTCGAGGGCACTCCGGGGGAGGTTAGGTCGCCCCCCTCCCCCGTCGCCTCTTTTCCCTGCCGAGCCTTTCTCTTCTTTTTTCTTTCTATATTTTCCTGCGCCTCTCGGCGCCTTCTCTTTCTCCCGCGCGTACATATACATACACGCGTGAGCGTGCTCACGCGTCTCGAGGGATTCCACTTTTTGTTTCGATTTGAATCTCGCCGTTAATGGCGAGACCTAGAGGGGACATCTATGTCGAGGTTTGACTCCATGCCCGTGATCAAGTCGAGGATATCCTCGCGTCCGCCGATCCCTCCCGATCCAGAGGAAAGAAACGCGGGACCGACCTCTGGCGGGAGTCCGCGCAACCTTCGGCGACCTTGCCGAAGGTAACGGGACTTATTTCGAGATCTCGAATTCGCAGGTGTCTCTCGGGAGAGGAGAGGGATATTATCCTCGTCGGTTACGAAACGAGCTCTAACGGCCTCTCTTTTCGCCCGTCCTCCCCCTCCGGGAGCCGGTGACTCACTGGCGGACCTCTGCGCGGCGCACGCGCCCGCACTTTTCCGCCGGCGGGCGAGAACGCTCACGTGAGAAGACTCACGCGAACGAGCCCGCGCCATCGCTTTACGAGCCCGCGGACGGAGTCGCCCACGGCGGTGGGCCCACGCGGAGGAAACGCGGATTTTCTCCTCTGCGGATGTGTTACCGGACGCCTCGCGACGTTATTCCTGGAAGGCTGACCGAGGGCCCCCCTCTCTCCGCGCCTCTCCGCGAAGACGTATCTCTCCGACGCGAGAAATGGAAAATTCGGAGAGAAATGATGGGAAAGGAAATAATGAAAAAAAAAAAATAATGAAATTGGATATGTGGATATTTTATATAAGGGCCATATTCGTAAAGTCGTTAGTAGGCGGAAATGGGGGGGATAAGGGTCTCTCACGAGTCCTGACGTTTCAATTCGAGGCCCTTTTCGCGGCCCACCGCGGATAATAAGGCCGTAAATCAGGCAGGAATCGGCGCGACTCGGGGCACAATGCGCGGGGAATAAGTGCATAATGGACAATCCCGACCGCAGCCGTAATAAATCCTTTCTCGCCGGGGAGGCGAACTCGGTCGGTTCAGCGATTCCCTTTGCGCATTCCGCGCGGACCGCGGCCCGATCGGACCGTGCCCTCCGCTCCCGGCGATGCGCTCCGAAAACCGCGGGGGTAATCGTTCCCTCCACCTCCATTATCCCCCTCCAGTCTCCTCTCTCCTCGCGGGGAATTTTCTCCGGTCTTTCCTCTACTCGCGGTTGTATGAACCCTGAGGGGAAAAAAAAAAAAATTCAATTACCCAAAGTGATAGATCCTTGAATTGACAGAATATTTCTCCGATTAAATGTATTTGTTTTCACGGGGTGTACATCGATCGGGCCGTTGATTTATCTTCCTCGATGGACTGGAGGAATTAATATCCATCGGTGGAGTTACTTTTACGGTGATTTTTAGAGAGAAGGGCCGTCACCTGCCCACGCTCTCCCCGGGGCGCGATGATTTACACCTTGGATCGGCCAAGATGGCGACCGGACCATTCTCCGGCGAATCATTCCCATGAGGGGATGCCGCGCGAAAGGCTACCGCGTTGCATAAGAGAATTCCATCCTCCCGGAGGCGGCTCGGTCGCTCAAGGCTAGATTTCCGGCATTAAGCGGGAAAAAGGACGAGACGGGGGAAAAATAAAAGAACGGACACCAGGAAACTAGCCGCCGCGGTCGTAACGATCGCCGTTACGCCGCGCGGCGGAAGGCCGGCGGAAAACCTCTGCCGCGCTTCCGGTCAGGTCGATCAAGGGCGAGGGGGTGTCAGGAAAATCCTTACCTCTCCTCATCTCCGACTCGCCCGCGAATGTTGCGACCCTCCCCGCTCGGCGGGGGAGCGCCGACTCCCGCGCCAGTCACGCGGGCCTGCCCTTTTATACCCCGCGACCTGTACCGCGATCCAAGATGGCCGCCTCGACTGATCGAAGCATCCTATTATTTTAATGACTCGTGACTATCTTTGTGGACGATTGTCGACGCAATGGAGTGCAGTACGCGTGAATTCGACCTCGGGATGAGAAATTATCTCTCAAGGGACGTTCCGAGGGGTCCTCGCGATATGTCGATCTCCAAGAGAAGGGAATCGGGGACACCGAGAGCGCCGGAGAGGTTAGGTCGGTCTCGCAAGACTGTACCTATATACACGTACCTGCGCTTTACCGTCCTACGCGCGAATCGCTCCCGCGCCCACGTGCGGATTTTCTGCGGTAACGCCGTCCGACCCGGTGAAAATATCCCTCGAATCCTCGACGAGATGGCCCATAAATATCGCCCGACCTGGTCGACGATAAGAAGATAAAAAGACTTCGTTTTCTCTCTCTCTCTTTTTTTTTTGTGAACCGCCTCGCTTGGAGGACAGATTGTCTCTTCTGTCCTACACTGAGAAAAAGAAAATCGACACAAAGAAATGTACACATTGCGACAACGAAACCCTGTTATCAATTTCCTCAATGAAATAGATTGAGCGAAGGAAATTCGTTTGGATCAACGTGAATTTTGTACTTCTCAACGAAAAAATTCTTGCAATTATATACGATTCAGGTAATGACATGTATGTATGTTTCAGTCGAATAATTTTCTTTATCTCAGGGTAAACGAGATTAACCGACGCCGTAGACGCGAGAACACGCGATAAAATAATAGTCGAAAACGGCTCGCCAATAAAATCCGCCGTTTACGCACGCTATCTCCACGGGTACGGATATGCGCGCGTGTATACGTGTATACATAGGTATTTATATACCTGTGTATCCGCGTATTACACTTTATGTATCGCCCGCGTAAAGGCCGATTCTTTGTCGGCGCGATGTCGGCATCACAATGCGGTAGAAAACGCACTCGACGACCGGCTTTCCCGTTCCGTTGCAACAGCATTAAGGCCCGTTCGCGTTTCATTCCTTCCGCATCGTTTCGTCTTCGTTCCGCGATCCGCGTTCCCGGCTATATTCCCCCGGAATATAGGGAACTCCCCGAATCCTCCACCGTGAGGTCGGTACTTCTCGTTTTTGGGGACTTTTCAGGATAATCGGCGAGTTTAACGCGAGGATCGCGCCTCGTCACGACCCCGTGGGAAAGCTTCTCCTTGTCCGTCGGTTCCGGTCCGGAAGACGCCATTTTGTCGCGCTCGCAGAGTGCCCTTGAACCCCTCCATTATACCTTTCTCCCTATAACAACCGAAACTCTGGATAAAAAAAATTCAAGGTAATAGAAATTCGATGAAATTGAAATAATGCGAAATTCACTTAACTTGAACGTATAGCCGTAGGATACATCCGGCGTCACTATGACGATTCGTTATAATATGTAGAATCCGTAGTAAAGGGGTTAAAATTAGGGTATGCTTTTTTTACCCCTCGCTTGGGCGTGAGAGAAAATGAATCCCGAGTTACGGGACAGAGTTAAGTGGCTTAAGAATTATCATACGTGGATTTTTTTTGTTCATTTGGCGGCAGTACGCGTCTCTCTCAGGGAGCGGGCCTGACCTGCCTCAACGCGGGACCGCGTGACCGGGTCAGTCGCGGCTCGACCGCTGGAAGGTGCGGACCGAGCCCAGGCAGGGAGGGGGGAGGGGCGCTCGTTTCCTCGTTTTCTAACTTCACTTTCCGCCCGGAAGGAAGATCAAACTGATTCTTCCTCGAGGGGGGGCATAGAAGACGCTGTATAAAAACTTACGAGCCGCGTATCTCGAGTATCCTGGATTAGGGTCCTGGGGAGGAAGAGGAGAGTCCTCGTAGTGGTCCTGCGGGGGTCCCCGTGGTCCCGGAGGCTGCGAGGAGAGCCAACCAATCCCGAAACAAAAGGACGATCTATCACGCCGTCGACTTTCGAGGGAGGTCGCGGCGCGGAGGAGAAAAGGGAGTCGCCGTCTCTCTCCCTCCCTCGCGCGTCCTCCTCGTTCACTTTCTCCCTCTCTCTCTCGCTCTCGGCTCTTTCTCGGGGAAAGGACGATTGATGAGCTTCGTTTCGAGGAAGCGTCTTACCATTCGGCGACGTCATTCCTCTTCCCGGGTATCGATTCCCGAAGTCCTATCACCGAGGCTCAACACACTCTAGGGACCCCCCCGTTTCCCCCTCGCTCCCTCTTTTCGGCCGCTCTCCTCTCTCTCTTCCTCCAGAAAAAGAGGAGCGACTCCAGGCCGAAAGGAATCTCGCCCGGCCATACATCTCGTCCTGCAGGATTTCTCCTTGAAACAAGAGGTGTCTTCTCTTTGTCCTCCCCCTACCTCCCTCCCGGGCTTGTCAAAGGACTACCCGGGTGCATGCATCCTCGACATAAAGTGCACGCGCTCCGAAACCCTCCTTTCTCCTTGTTCCTCCCCCTCGGGGCTTTCCCTAGGGATGCGTCGGTAAAATTCGCGGATCCCTGATCGTTCCCTCCGGCTCTCTGTCGCTTGCGACCCTTTTTCCATCGGAAACGTGTACGCGCGTCCGCCGTTTGGTCGAATGTCGCTTGCTCGCCCCCGGGATTTTCGCCCTTACGCTGAGGACGGTTAGAGGGATGACGTAGAGGTAGAGATACAAAATGGGGGATCGTAGAGATGGAAATTTGAGATGGGTGACTCGGAAAGCGAAACCGACTTTGAAGGGAGGTCAGGTGGATCCGTATTTTTGGGGATGCGGAGTTAAGCTCCGAGGAAAGATTTCGAGGGAAATCTCTCCGCGCGGGTCTGTCCCGGAGGATTATTCGGCCGCCTCCCGGGTATCCCTGGGAAGAGCGAAATGTCGACCAAAGTGTCCCCGAGAATAGCCGGTGTTTTGTCTGCGAGCCCGATGCGCGTCGTCGACCCGCCTAGAGGGGCGCTGCGCGCCGTCGTTCCGTCTCTCTCACGCCCACGCAGGCCCGGGTAGCGCCGTCTCTCTCGGCCACGTCTCGTCTCTCGAAAGAAAGCAAATCGCCGGGACACGGGAAGGAATAAAAAGGGATTCTCCGGTGGCTGTGGGAAGCCTTCTCCCCCGCAGCTCCCCGGACCGGATGCGGACGCTTTAAACTCGATTAAACGTTCCCCTCGCCCCACCTTTCCCCGCCCGGGGATTAACTCGATCGTCCTGAAAATGGCGTCCTCCTCCTCGACCGATGCCTCAATTCGCTTCTAATGTCGGTTTCTCGCTTGACGTGTATTTTTTTTTCAATTTTTTGAAATTTAAAAAATTTCTCTCACGGTACCGTAGTCGTTCACTTGAGAGTCTCTCGAAGAACGATGACGCGGGAATCGTATGCGGCGCGCGGGTGCATCCGCGACCGCTAGCCCTCCGCCGCGGAATCGACGCGGAATGTCCTGAAATCCGATGACCTTCTATTGTTCGCCGAGTGCCGGCGGCTTAACGAGAAAGGGAGCTCGGAGATCGATTCCCACCCCCGCGACTTCGCGCATCCTGACCTTTCCCAACGCGCGGCCCTCCTCCTGGACTAAATGTCACGCCGCGTAGATTGCGCGCTCCCCATCCCCCGCTCTGGGGTTTCCGCGTTTTACTTCTCGTTTTTATTCCCACCCCGGTGTCTCTCGTCCACGAATTTTTCCATCTCGTTATACGTGCACGCGTGCGTACCTATCCGCTTAAAAAAAATATATATATATCATGGCTAACGGAATTAAAAAAATTAAGATTGGAGCATTTGCTTATAAAGCTGTTTTTTTTTTTTTAATTCATCTGGAATTAGCAGGAGAGAGCCTGGCTCGACGTTACGCGAATCGCGGCCGCATAGGCGAGCGGAAGTAACGCGGAAAACGGAGAATCCCCTCTCCCACTATCACCCCCTCGAAGGATCGTTTCAACTCGCCGGCCGTGGAACGATTCATCAGGGCGGAGAAAAACAATGGCAGGAGGGGACGAGGGGACACCAGGCGTGACGATTTTATCGGGGCGCGCATTTTGCGCCCGACCTCGCCGACGCGACGATTCGCAGGAAACTGCCCCCTTCTGCGCCCCCCTCATCGTTTCGCCCAGCATCCGCGGAATTTTTCCGCGCTCGCCCGGTTTTTTTTACGGCCCGTCCCGCCTTTACGGGCCATTCCGCGCGGTTTAATTATCCCGCGTAAAGGGGAAACGCGGGGGGGGGGGGCTGTTTTTTCCGCCTCCTCGGAACCCTCCATTCGCGTCCACTTTTGACGTTGCGGCGATTCGGGGAATATAAAGGGGGAGGGGGGATGACAATTTCTTTTCCTCCCCCTTAAGGTTGTCTGTAAACGTCGGAGTGGAGGAGGGGGGGCGTCGAGAATGAAGCGATCGCACGCCTCGAGTTTTTGGACGGGCGTAATCCGACGCCCGTCGTCCACCTGTCGGCCGGGTCCGCTCGGCTCGGCGGTCGGCGACAAAGTGACAATCGACAATGGCCGTCCACCTTTGGTCCGCCGCGATGCGGGCTCGGCGAGCGATCCAGGGGAGGGGAGGGGGCCGCAAAGAGAACCGGTTTTCCGTATCTCCGATGAGTCATCCCCCTTCGGCGCGGCGTCAAGTGCATTTCCTGGCTCGCTACCTCACTCTTCCCGAGCGAGCGAGACCCGCGATCGAGAGAGGGAGGGAGAGAGAAAGAGGAGGCCAGAACCGGAGTTAAAGAGGGTCAAAGGAAGCCCACGAGTCGGGAAAGAGGGGCCTCTCCCCCCACGCTTTCGAACTTAACGGTCCAGCGAAGATCCGATTTGCTCGGCTACCGAGTGCACCGTCCTCTCGGCTCGCCGCGAAATCTCGCCGGCCTAACCTAACCTCGGCTCTTTTCCTCTTCGTTTTCACTTTTATTTCATTCGAGAGCTGCCGATCTCGACTCGGGGTGGATGAGGGGGGTGCGAGGTTAGGAAGAGACCTCGGGAAGGAAAAACGGAAGTGGATCTGTGGGCGCAGGGGGAGGGGCAGGACTCGACGCCTTGATTTATGCCCGACGCGTCGAGTTATGGCTGCGCCCGACGGTACGTCTTTTTTCTTACCTCCCTAGCCCACCCCTCCGGGCCCTTCCTCTTCCCTTCGGAGTCGATAATCGGAAAGAACCGCTTCCGGCTATCCGATGATGCGGTCACGTGATTGGCCGAGAGCGCGGACGGCTCCGCCAATCAGGTGCCCGCATCTCTCGCGAAATCGGCGGCTCGGGGAGACGCGCGACCCAGACCGCCGTCAGACGCGGCTCGGCGCTCGAGCGGGACGGAGGGGGACTGGGTGGGGTGACGATAGGGGGGAGACGGCAAATCGATTTTGCCCGGGCGAATATTTTCGAGCGGGGAAATTGTTTTCCGGAAAACCCTACCCCGCTGAATTATTCAAACTCGACCCAACTCGCGGACTGATCCGCGCGCTTTTTCTTCTCTCCCTGTTTTGCGACCCCTCTCTCTCTCTCTGTCTCTGTGAGAAACTTTAATTTTTATTCCTGGCGTTTACTCTGGTTTTCTATTTCTTTTTTTTTTTTATTATTTTTTTCAGGCGGTCAACGCCTTTCTCTCGTCGGGTCGTATGGGCTCCCCGGTGGTCGCGGGATCGCGCGGAACTGCCGCTGGCGATACGGCGTCGTAAATTCTTTCGGCGGCCGCGACACCCGTAAAAGCTCCCGCGTACCCTCGGCGCCGCCGCCCTGGGGCGTCGAGCCGAGCCGGGCGAGCAACAAGTGCGACCCCGAAACCGCCAGGGCCGCGGATACTCGACGGAGCTCTCGAGGGGGTGCCGAAGCTTCGACGGGCGCGACATCGGAATGAAATTTTTACCCGGTTAAATGAAAACGCAAAGTCGAAGTGAATTTTTCACACGGTCAAATGAAAACGCAGCGTCAAAATGAAATTCTCTACGTGGTTAAATTGCAAAACGCAACGTCGAAATGAACTTTTTACGCGGTTAAATGGAAACGCAACGTCGATATGAATTTTTTACACGTTCAAACGGATACAATACAACGACGAGATCGCTCTCGATCCGATTTCGATTTTAATCCTTGATCCGCTTAGAAAGGAAGCTGCAATTTATTTCCCCCTTTTTTCAAGCTGAAAATAAAGGTTTTATTTCTTGGACATGAAAATTCATCCCTCGGGTTTAGGCTTGTATCGATTTTCCGCGAATTCCGGATAATTGCACCCGGAGCGAAGACTCGAGGCAATCTCCCCGTTATCACAGGGTGGGAAGGGGCGCATTACCGCGCAACGTCGTTTAACGGGGCCTGCAGCCTCGTTAAATTGCTTCGCCCTCGCCTCTCGAAAAATCCCCCTTCTCGTCCTGTCCGCCATGTTTCTCGTTGCGCGGCGCTAATCAAGCCGTAATTATTTCCCCCGGCGCCTCCCTTGGATGATAAGAGGGAACGAGGTGACGAATTTCTCGTTCTTTAGCCCTTTTGATTTTTAATATTTCTAATACCAATTCTGGAAGGCTCTGCGAGGATCGGTATGAGTGAATTGTCTCGTTATTTGCTGACTAGACATCTGCTTTTTTTTTTTTTTTTTAATAGAAAAATTGGGGAAGGAAAATAGTTGTTCATTATCCCTTTTAATGCCGGCCACAGTCGATAGCACTTGTAAAACGATGATATATCGTTGTCCGGCAATAAAAGGGTTAACCTTCTCTCTATTTTTTTTTTTTAAGTGTAATCTGGAACATGCATGTTGAACGGCGTAATAAATCGGAGACTGATTTTTATATTCGAGTTGCGATGACGGTCCGTTCCATAATCCCAATACGGTGCAGCATTGTACGATGTGTAGTCGGTCTGATACCATGGGCCATTCATAACCGGCGATAATGCGTCGCTCTCCTGCTCTACGGGTGGTATCTCTGTCTCCGTCTAACTCACGCCGTCCACCTCGTCGCCTCTCTCTCGCTCCCGCGCCTCGCGGACGGGCCGAACCGAGCGCCGCTCCCTTCCGAGGCCCCTGCTCTCCACCCCCGCTCTTCAAAGGGTTCGTTTGGGCGAGATTTACCGTCGCGGGCCTGAAAGCATAATAAAGTACAATTAGAATCTCCGCTGATCTCCGGTAAAGGACAATTGCGGCGTGGAAAAGCGAAAACTCAAAGTGAAACCGGGATCCAATATGGCGGCGCGCCGGTCAGCCACTTCGACTCTTTCAGCCCGCTCGAATTCCCCGCGGGAGCGTCCGGCTTTTTCGGAATTTCGACAAGCGGAATACCGCTTATGTGGTTTCGACGAGGAATCACGGGGGAAGCCAGAGGTAAAAAGCTGGAATGACCGTGAATCGGGACGCGAGGTTGCCGGGCGGCGGATAGAGAGCGGCCATTTTGGATTCGGGCGTATGTAGGCGGATTAGAGTTATTTCAGGGAAATTCTCCTCGATTTCCTCGATTCGCGTCGAAAGGGCTATCGCCGCGAACGAGGGGCCGCAAAAAGGGACCGCCGGGGCGAGGAGGGCGATAATATAAACGGCGATAACGAACGGCGATTCGCGAATGGCCGCGCGTGGTTAACCGACGCGCCGGCGTCGGTCTCGGCCAGGCGGAGGGACAAATAGGGGGAATTAAAAGTAATCACGCGCCCGTTTACGCGGCTGTGACAAGGCCCGGCGCAAAAGTGAACCCTGCGGGAAATAAAACTCGTAATAGTAATTCACGCCCGTTGTTCGGCATCGAATTCTCGAATTCTCTGTAAATCCAAGATGGCGGCTGGCCGCGTCACGGGGTCGTGCGGAGCGCGCTCTCGCGTGAACGCGGCGCGCTCTCGCGGCCGGCCCCGCACCTGGCGCGCGAGTCTCGCGATTACATATCATTATTCCGCCTGGCCGATCGAGCTCGAGAGGTTCGAGCCCTCCCCTAAACCTCGGTGTTTGCAGCCGGATTACCGTTGTCGGCCGGCCGTGTTTGCTCGGGCCTAAGTTTCCGCTCCGTGGCCCTAAGCGAGTCTCTCCTTCTCTATCTCCATCCTACGAATTTTCCCCCCTTCCCTCGAACGCATTCTTTCCCCCTGCGGCACGCAAAGTGGTCATCCCAGTAACGACAGCGGTTATCGGAGTTCCCGGCATCCCCCGGAAGGTTCTCGAAGTCGATTCCCTTTCGGTCCGGGCAGTCAGTCGTTAATCCGTTATCGGGCCGGATCCCGTTCCGAGTGACGGAGACCGAGATACGGGCAGGCGGGCGGGAGCGAGAGAGACATCTCAATTCGCGATTGCGGTTCGCCGGTCGTTCGGGGGCGGGGATAGGGGCGACAGCGCGTCCAGCGCCCCGGCGTGCGGTGGCGCGGCCCGACAGTCGAGCGAGAGCTGGCCAACAATGTACTAGTCGACATACCACTCCCGGCCGCCCCCTCCCCTCGTCGGCGGCGGAGGTTAGAGTCGCCACTATTAGATTGAGGTTCGGCGGTCGGCACCCGCCATCGCATCGGTTTACAATATCGTAAATCGCTCGCTAACCACCGGCCAACCGGTATGCCGGGAATTCGGCTGGTCGGTTCTCTCTGCCGCCCCCCTCGTGTCTCTCTCCGCCTCCCTTTCTCTCCTGCCCCTGGCACTGGTCGCCTCGTCTCTCTCCGCCTTATGGCCGATATGCGGGCGCGAGAGAGAGGTGGATACCACCACGCTCCGCGCGGCGAAATTCACCCTCTCGACAATGCACCCCGCCGCGGCGGCGAACTTACGGCTCGGAAGCCGAACACCGGAACTCCGGGGAATGCCGAATCCTTTAGCTAGTACCGTTGGCCTTCCTCTAGGGAGGAGAGGTCCTGCTAGGCGCGATCGAAAATCGAGAAAGGGAAAGAGTCTCCCGCGCGCTTAGGATCTTGGGAGACCACGTGACTCGCCGCCATCTTGGAAGCCGAGAGTCACGTGGGCCCGCACGACTACGACCTTTGGAAACTGACAGTGCGAGGATTGTGAGTCTCTTTCGTTCTTAGTTTTTGGATTTCCGGGGAAAATCGGGATTCTTATGTTTAGATGGAACCCGGGGGGCTTTTGTTAGAGACGATCGTCTCGTTTTCTGTTCGTGGGAGAGGCGATGCGCTCAACGCCATTGCTACGCCTCCCCTGTCACACCCCGGAACACTCGCGCGGCGTAATTACTCTCTTTGTCTCGGACGATTTATATTAAAATGAAAAGCAATCTGCATTCGCAAATTGAATGCGCGGACGCGCGGTATCCGGCCCCGGATTATCCGTCCCGGGGAGAGGAGGGGTGTCGGCAAAATCGAGCCGAAGCCGCCGCGGCGTTAATTGCGCGGCGCCGGTAATCCGTTGCGCCGCCGCAACTACCGCCTTTATACCCGATTTTAATAAACCGCTCGACCCGCATTACCCGCGAAAAAGTTCACGGCTCGTTTTCAACTCGGCGAATTTCTTTTTATCCGCGCGAATTTCCCGCGGAACCTTGGCCTCGAGGTGGGCGTTGGGAATTTCACGAGATCCCATTTATTCCCATTTTCGGTCGGATTTTTAAATTTCATCTTAAATTTCGCCCCGCGGATTATTTCTTTCGATAGTATATTTCGTTCAAATCGGGCACCGTGAATTTCTTTTATGAATTCTCGATCTAGGAATACTCGTTGAGAAGTGATCAATTCGTAAAGATGGAGACTGTCTGTAATGCCGTTGAAAAGCACGAATCGGAGAAAGGCATTTCGTTGAGAATTTGCTGCGCATAAGGTGGACCTCCGGAAGGAGAGGTGCAGTACGCGGTTGTTACTTGACACAATCATCCGGCCGAAGTCCACCTCGATTCCTTGAGGCGCACCTGACGTCGCCGGGCGATGCATCATTAGGGGACGTGCCTCGAACGACAAACAGTTGCACCTCGCTATCGAATATTCGACTCGTCGGGGACAAAAGGAAACGCGATCTCGTGGAATTCCACGCACTGTTTACTGTAGGAAAATAAGTACGCACTTATTAAAGGAATCTCGTTTCTAATCAATTTCCGTACGGATTTTTTAGCGCGGCTTTACGGGTCGCCCTCGGGAAAGAAACTCTTTTTAATTCCGCGGCAAATATTCGATTCGCGGATCTCGGGAACGAAGGGACCCGGAGATTACATCCACTGTTGGCTCGAGGAAAATAATTCCGTATTTATAGGAAACGGCGGGATATCATTTTTAACCAATTTTCCCGGATTTTTTAGACCAGGTTTAAGGGCCGCGCGCGGTTGCGGCGGGACGGGCGGGGAAGGGAGATAAAAAAAAAACCGCCGGCGATTTACGACGGTAGACACATAAACTTTTGGCGCTTTTAATGGCCGGCATTATTTCCCGGGCTCCCCTTCTTTCCGTTTTTTCGCTTTTCCTTTCCGCCCTCTTTTTCCCTTTTCGAGGCCTCCCATTGTTTCCGCGCTCTCGGCCGGAGGAAGATTTTCCGCTCGGCTCGAATTACTCCTTCCTGCGTAAACGCGGAAAATCCATTCCCGCGATCCTCTCGCCGCGGCCGTTCCGCGCGTCGAACCGCGGCGATTTCACCGGACGTTGCGAGCCGCCGCGGGAGGAAAGTGCGGAAATTTCGGGCCCCGAATGGCGGGACAAGGGGGCGAGCGGGAAAAAAGGAAAATGATACGCGGAACGCCGAGGCCGAAAACGGGTGAATTCCGCCGCGCGACCGCGAGGCCCTCCGCTCGCGGAATATCGGAAAACGCTCCGGCCGGAAGTTATAGCGCGGAGTGTCGCGGCCGACTTTCCCGCCGGACGAGTTTATTTGTCCTGAAAAAACTGTTATTTCGTGAATTAATTCCCTCGTTAATCCGCCGATTTACGCCGGCCGTTGAGCGATAGCGCCACGGGAAAGGACCGCCATGGAAAAGCAAAAACCCCATAAAAGGGACAGCTTATTTCCGCGGAAAAGGCTCGCTTATAATTATTTTGTCGCACTTTAACCCGTTAAGCTGGGTCCGTACAAATATAAAAAATTACACGCGATATGAAGGACGTAGTACACGTACCGTGAATACCCTGATAAAAATCTACGAAAAATTTTCATACATTTTTACATACCTCATAAATGGTGACTCAGATCGTGACTTTACAGGGACAATGTGATTTTATTGGAATTCATTGTGTCATCGAAATAACCGATGATTATGTAAATTTACATCGGCATTTTTATCAGGGTTCATGATATGAATGAATATGAATATAAAAATATCGAGATGGAAAAATTCTTTTATGACCTGCTCTGGGGTGTACTCAACAGGTCAGGCAGATTGTTGGAATGATGTAACGAGTAATTTTTTTTATTCTCGTATGACCCCAGCCTTCGTTACCGGGCACAAGTCGTTAATCGAGCCGACTAACGGGTTGAGCAATTATTGATTAGCGATCGGCGAGACTTTATTTCATGACATGTCTATTATATGTGCGATAACTGTCTGCATTGTAGGTGCACCCACGTCGCCGTCATCCTGACCTGCCCGAGAAATCCTCATGAAAGACTGGGAACTCAGTACTCAGAATAGCATCGGTATTGTAGAACATTTTCTTTTTTCGTTTTTGCCATTGCCTAACACTCTGTCTCTCTGCCTCTTTCTCTTTCTCTCTCTCTCTTTCTGCGTTTCATTGCCTCTCACATCCGGCGCAAACCTCGGTCTCGCTCTTTTTCCTACGGCTCGGTTTAACAATTTCTCATATTTCTCATATTTCTCATATTTTCCATATTTTCCATATTTTCCGGATCCTCTGCGAGCGGAGCACCGGTGGTAGTGAAAATACCACGTTTGAAGTACGAGTTAGAGGAGAGGAAGATTCTCTCTTTTTATTCGATGTTCCTTCGGTATCGATTAAATGAGTGGAACCGACATTTCGCCGGGCGATAGAATAATCCAATATGGTGGCGATCCGGGGAAATCCGGGAACGACGCCGTAGCCGGTCGTTTCCGTCGGAGGTGCACTTACCCGTGCGAATTCGCAATTGCAAACCGAATGCGCAACGGCGGCGCGTAATCCCTTCGGTGCATCGCCCACGGCCGACTCTCTCCCTTCCCTAGCGTTCATGTGAACATACGTACACAGATACGTATAAAGGACTCGCTAGGAGCATAATAATGGCCGATTGTGTCGTTACATAAATGCAAATCGGTAATGAGAGTTGCGCCGTGGGGTCGCGGGTGCGCGCGCATCGGCCGACCGGGAGGATTCCTGCAATCCGCGATAACGCGTAATCGCGCCCCCCGCGGCGTTAACGAGCGCGATTTCCCGAAACGACGCGGCTGAGTAATCCGCCGATTAATCCTGAATCGTAACGCGAGGGAGAAAGGACGAGGTCGAGGAAGGCTCGCAACTATCGACTCTAACTGCGAGTTTCTATATTTTACGTATTCTTCGGACTGCATCCCTTTCTTTTTACGATTTTAAGTCGACGAGGCGAGAGGTTAGGACGAAACGTGGCGGCGCGTCGGAGTCGTCGACACCGCTCGGATCGATATATCGACATATCTCGACCGGTTCGATCATCAGGAGCGGATCGAGTCGCGCCGGTCGGGAGCGCGTCGACCCTGCAAATCGATCCTGCCGGCCGATAACGATTACCTCTCCCGTCTCCGTCTGTCTCTCTCCCCTCTCTCTCCCCCGCTGCCCCTTTCCCCTGGGTTACGCGCTGCCGGTACAGGGGAAAAGCGAGCGCTAATCGGCGCGCGCGCTGTCGGCTCCAGGGGAAAGCGCGCGATCCGAGTCCGCGGCCGCGGAAACCGGCCGACCAATTAGCGGCACGCATTCGGCGGCCGACCGCCGACCCGACCGGACCTGCCGGATCGGCGGATGATAGATATTAAATCGACGTGTATATATATACGCTGAGAAAAGAATTCATCAAATAGAGGAAATATTTCTATTTATTCTATTATTATTGTCGAGTCAAATAATTATTCTTTGGATTAATAAAATATTTCTCTCGCTCGATGAGATCTCTTTTTCACGGTGTACCGGTAAGGAGGCTTTGGAGAACCGTAAAAGTGGGCTCGGATTTCCGCCCGGGTAAAAAATGTGACTTTTTGGAATACCGCGGAGGGGGTTGCCTAACGAGGAGAATCTCGCTCGCCGCGAGGCCAATTCCAGCGGCGATCGAAATGCTCGGCATTTCGCCGGGCCGCCGGGCGATAATAATTTATTTGCAATTCCTGGAGTTGTCTCTCTCTCTCTCTCTCTCTCTCTCTCCGTGCGCTCGGTGTCCGCGTGTCGCAATGTCCCCTTAACGGCCTAACGGCTGCTGGAGAACCGGTCGACCTCGATATATGCCGAGCGACCGAGCCGCGCCGTTTACGCGCCTCGACTCGCTCGGCGACGCTTAGATTCGCTCAAACGCCGCCGGAGATTCTCTCCTCTCCCGATGTAGTCGCCACCGGTGTTACGAAATCCCATGCAGGGTGTAGAAACGATCCTCTGTCAAGGATGCACTTTCCCCGACGCGAGTTGTTCACCAGGAGAGCAGTCTCCACGGGTCCATTATCACCCTTAAGAAAAAGATACGAACCAAAGGAATATTTCTTTGAATAGTACCTGTAGTAACATCGTAATAGGTAACCGAGAAAAATTTCGCGATAAGTCGATAGCCTTTCAGAAAATCCAAGATGGCGGCCGATGCTCGAAAGTCCCTCGTCCGGTTTTCAGGGTATGCCTAGGGTTGTTACGCGGGGTAGGTGCGAGCGTCTTAACTCTCGGTTCGCCACCTAACCTCTATCTTCTTTCTTCGTATACTTTATGGATATGCAGTCGGGGTGAGCTTGAGGGAGAGTCTGGGTAATCGGATACGGTGAAACTCCTCCGGTCGAAATTCGGTTAGGTGAAAACGCGCGAGTGCAATTTCCGGAGCGCGGCGGCCGCTCGTAACGACCGCGCGGCGGACCCAGGGAGAAATCGCGACCTAGTCCGCGATCGCTGCCGCGATTACGACGGTCTTACCGGCGCGGTAATGGTCACGGGAATAATTTCCCCGCGCGCGGCGATATATATCTGACGCCGCAATCTGTTACGTATCGGAGTTCGCGGCCGCGGTGCGTTGCGCCCAACAATGATGGATCGGTACGACACGCTCGGATTAACGGAAGAGAAGGCGCGGCGTGCGCTCCCGCGGTCCGATTTCCCGATTTTTCAACGATGTCTCGATCATCCGCGGATTACCGAACGCTGACGAGAGCGGCCGCGTATCGCCGCACACCCGCGGTCTTTCGTTACACAACATTATGAAATTCATAGATAACCGCCGGCCGCGGTGCGGTGCGCGAAACTTCGGAACTCGACTCCGCGGACGTATTAACGTCGATAGGAATAGTTTTTAATTAATATTTCGCGCCTTATTCAATTCTATGACGCTCGAGTACGATCGCGATTCCCGCGGCCAAGATGGCGGCCGGGCGGCGCGCGCTGATTGGCCGGGGGTCACGTGACCCGGTTACGTGGACCCGCGGGCCGCCGCGGGCGCGGCGCTCCCTCAACGCTTTATTTCCCCGCTGTCCGCCAGCGGACGACGTCGTTCGGACGGCCTGTCGGCGGACCTCCACTGGTTAATCGGCGTGCGCGTCTATTAGATTCCTATCTCTGCCACGCCATTTCCCTCTCTCCCTCTATATACGCATATATATATATTTTTTTTTTTCGCTGCGAATTTTCTTTTGAGATATTTGCATGCCTAGCTAATTAACCCGTTTTATTATTTAACGTTTAGTATGCTGAGGAAAAAAAAATGTATCAAACCTAAGTGATATATTTTTCATTCGTGGAATTATTATTTGAATTTTCAACGTATTTCTGTGGTACTGTTTGAAGAAATATATCTCGCTGTCTCGGTGAATGTTTTTTTTTTCACTCTTTTGAATATATCCGATTATTGAACGATTCAGGGTTGCTGTGTGTTTAGAGTCTCTCTCTCGCGCGCGACACCTTTCACGTTGCAAAATCAATCCAGACGGCTCGTGGGCGTCGGGGAGATATACGGATAGACGGTGCGGGGAGAGAGAGGGAGAATGAGCGAAAGCCGCGACGCTGATTGGCTGCCGGCACGTCGGCTGCGAAGACTTTCGTACATTCGCGATATTCGTCGGTTACGCGCGCACCGCCGCCGGCGTCCGGATGCCGGGCGCGTTTACATGAAAGCTTATCCGGCGAAATTCGCCGGAAACCCGGCCGCGACCCACCTGCAGCTTCCCTTCTCGCGTTCTCCCTCTCTGTCTCTCTCGGTCCCTCTCTAACCGAATTAACCGGCGCCGGGTCGCGATATATTACTCGGCGGTGTCTCCCGCAATTTACGCGCGATTATGCGGACGCGCCCGAAACGTTGCCCGGTGACTCGCCTCGACCCTGAAAAAAAAAGGAATAAAAAAAGAAAGAAAAAAAAAAATGCCACCTCATATTCCTCCAGCAAGTTCTCCTTCGGACAAGTCACGCTAATTTCCAAACGCTTCCAAGTAACGTTTCTCTACCGCGTTATAAATATAGTACACGCGTATTGCTCTCGCTGAGTATTAAAGCGATGGAAGGTTCACCAATATTCCTAGGTTAACTTCATTGCGTTTCAGTGGCGCGATTGCGTGTACATTTGAAATCGTTGCGCGTTTCCTCGCCGGGACTTTTCTTCTTTTTTTTTTTCTTTTTTTCTTCTTTCAAGATGGCTGCGGTCGGTGGCGATTACCGTTCAATAAGACGTCGCGGAGATAGAGGCAGGTCGAGTGGCACGATAACGGGAGCGGTCTCTTCTCGGAAAGGTGAGACTATTCCGAGACCGTCCCGCGGATACGCGATACGCTTCTTTCGTTTTGCCCCTCTCCCTCTCTTTTCGAGGCGTCTTCTCGGCGAGGGGGAGAGAGACGGACTTACGGCCGCTAAGGGGAGGGACGGAGAGGGAGACACCGCAACGGTACTCCCCGGCGCGCGCCATCTACCCGTCGCGGTAATAATTACCGCGACTCTGGACCACCGGAAGCGGTAAATTAGCCGGCTGCCCCCCCGAGCCGTGATTTTTCTATTAATATTCCACCGAGCCGCGGAGAGCCGAGCACCGCCGAGTGTCCATTAGTGCTTCCGAGAATCGGGCACGCGCGTGCACTTTCTCCCCCTCCCGTGAAGTGGTCCCTCCTCTCCTCGCCCCGAAGGCTTACTCTCGTATTCGCGTGATCTCCCGGCTTTCCGGCTCGTATCTCGTTTTTTTTTCCCTCCTCCTTTTCTTCTCTTATATACAGGTTCTCGTTATAACTACCCGCGAATTTTCAGTTTCTTCTTTTATTTTTTATTTTCTTTTTTCGCTCTCGGTAAACCTAGGTATATCGTTTGCGTGATCTGTCGACGGGCGAGATGGAGGGTTCCGGGATTCGGGTTATCGGCCGACGGGGGGTCTGATAAGAGGGTCCGTTGCGCAAGGCCCGGTCGCGGCTCATTGAGTCCCGCTCGCAGGTGGCGGGTCGTTCTTCCGGCAGAGCCGGACTTTCCGCTCGGCCGGCCACGCGATTGGCTGCCGGGTCACCGGGGTCCCCGCGGGGAGAGGGGAGGGGCCCCTATAAAAAGAGTGGAAAAACGCGGACCGATCCACTCGCTCGCCGGCGGCTGGCGAGGAGGGACGAAGGGGGGACCCAAGGCAGAATTTTTCCTCAGTTCCCAGATTTTCTGTCCCGTTTTCGAGATGTCGGTCCTTCGGGTGGAGGCGGGTCGCGCAAGGGGAGAAAGAGAGAGAGAGGGCGACAAAAAGCCCCGTTCCTTTTTACGAGCGATCGCGGTTGGGCGGATTCCGCGAACCTCGTTGGCGTTTTTCCTCTGGATAGGAATTAACGCACCGACGCAACGGCAGTGACCGAACTGCGAGGGGGAGGGAGAAAAAAATTGAGGAAAGGAAGAAACGACCTCCCGCGGCGCGCGGATGTACGTCGAGAGGGCTCGGAATGGAAAAAATTAAAAACCGAATCGAGCAAAGGGCCCTCTCGATCTCGTTAATTGGCGGGCAACTCGAAAAAACGACCCCGCGGTCCCGGTGGCTCCGGCATCGGGTGCATAACGCGTGCATAACGTGTGCATCGATTGCAACGCGCGCACAGATGTGTCCCCGATGAGTCGAGGGGTATCGGTGTCTCTCTCGCACGCGCGGCCGGGCCGCGCGCTCGGTCTCTCTCGCTCCCGCTCGCCACTTGGGGGCGCGCGCGCGGCTCCCAGTGAATTTACGGCCTCTTGGGCAGCGACGCACGGTGATTTTCATTAGCGGTGATTATCGTAGCGTGCGGTGCGTACGCAAAGCGCGCCCGATAGGATGGAGGGTGGGTTTGCCCCGGGTCAGGGGGAGAAATGGCTCCGGCGAGCCCTCGAGGGGATGATACGTAGCGGCGAGTCGTTTGTCGAGCGGGTGGCGCGTCGGGCGGCCCCCGGGGGGTACTCGCCTCTCTCTCGCTCTCCCGCGCGCCCGCATGACTCCCTCTCTCTCCCTCCCGTACGCTCCACTCGCGGCGGCCCGACGAGAGCGAAAGTAACACGGCTACCGCTCCTCGACCCGCCAATACGTAGATACGTCAAAAATTCAACCGAACACGGGGTTGCCGTTATCTCCGACAGGTGATAAGGATGTTGTAGGCACGTTTACGTTACCCAAGTCCTGTAGGATAATATGGTAAACTTGATAACTCTAATAGGATAAACTCGGCGTAATCGACGGACGGGTCCAGGGGAAAGCTCGGCGCGCCAATTAGCGCCTCGCTTTCCCTTGGAGCCGGCCGGCGGCCATCTTGATTGCTACTCGTGGAAGGTCCGATAAAGAAGACGGACCGAGAACTTTTTGCAAGGGCCACGGAACCTCTCGATCGCCGTAACGATCGGCACGTCGGGGAGTTCCGTTACTTTTTACCTCTTTCCTCTTCTCGCTCTGACATAACCTCTCTCTCTCGAGTTCCGCCGTCCCGCCGAAAACGATTTTCTCTACGACTGCCTGCCTTATTTTTCACGGTACGATCCCTCCCCACGCGGCGCCATTTTCTCGCGCCGTTAATAACGCGGCCGTCCTCGCGATCTCGCAATCCCATTATTCGAAGAACGAGAATCCCGGGCTCGGGGTGTGCCGACATTGTTCCCGGGTCTCGCCGTGGCGCAAGAGCGCCCCGTTGCACGTGTCGCGCGTGCAACGGGCCCCGCTTTCGCATTATCGCCGTATTAACATCATCCTCGGTCTATTCCGCGATGACTGACCGAAGACTCGCCAGTCATTCGAGTGAATTATTATTATCGTTAATTACGGCGAAGAACGCCGTTACGATCGGCGATTAAGTCCCCGCTAAACGGCTCAAGAGAGAGCTCGATAACGGGTGACGTTTTAACGGGCCCGCCGTTACGTATCGTTACACGGCGTTGAACGACCTTACAACACGTAAGAAATATTCTCGAAGTCCCAAATTCGACGCTTAAGGGGATGTCAAAGTGGCATCCGAAAGCTCAATCGTTCATAAAATTTTTCATAGAACTGGGTGTCTCAAATCGTATCATACTTTGAAACGGGAATGTGGAGACCTTAAGGTAGGTCCTGAAACTCGCGAAATTTCATTTCTTATAAACTATTTTTAAAATACCTGTAAAGAAATTTGAAAAGAATTGAAGTTTTTATTTTGAAAGTACCTGTAAACAAATATTTTGAAAATACCTGTAAACGAATATTTTTAAAATACCTGTAAAGAAATTTGAAAAAAAATTGAAGTTTCAGGACCTTCTTTATAGTCTCCCTATTCACGTTGTAACGTTTCAAACTATTCGGTAAACCGAGTTGGGATAAAAGTTTTATAAAGCAGAGCCTCTTCGACGCCACATTCACACCACCTTAACTCGCGAAACGGCGTTTTACGGGGCGTTGTAATGAAAATTGAGAGACATCTATAAGGACGAATTCGACGTATCGATTTTTCTCGGATCAAAGGGCGCGACTAGAGCGATCGACGATCGGCGCCGTTGGCCGCTAATAAAGCGACGCAACGCGGAAGGAGCGGGCGCCGATAATCGACGGGTTCGGTCTTGAGTAACGATTATATGCGCTCGCGTCCCATACGGCGCGACAATGGACAAAGAGTCGTTTTCACGAGAGGCGGCCGCGCCGATACCGGGGCCCGATAACGGCGGCCTAACGAACGGGAGCGCCGGGATTCGCATAAAGTGTAACGGGTCGCTCGGTCCCGGCGAGCACGTGACCCGCGCAACGAGCCGCGCTCGTTAATCGAAGCCGAACAAAGGGGACTCGCGGGAAAACGCGGGGGAAAAAGACCGGGGCGGAATCGCAACGACGGGCCGTAATCAGACGAGGGTCGCTCGTTGTAAGACGCGGCACCCTTGACGTTATCCGCCGTTATCCGTCGTTATGCGAGGGGGAGAAAGAGGGCGGATTTTCTACTAGTTAAGGTTAAAACAACGGTCTTAACGAATTTCAGATATTCCGCGAGGTTTCAGATTTTCCGATATATGCGGTCAAGGAGGTGCGATAACGGGCGCGTTATCGATACGGATGGATGACTAATCCGTAATCTGATTAACCTGGCTACCGTCGTGATGCAATCCCGCGGCTGCTGAATGTCGTTAAGTCGGGCCTCTCAACCATCGTCGCGTTCGTTCGCGGATTAGAATCTCGATTAAGGTGAACTGAAAACCCCCTTCAAATCAATCGATACGAATACAACACATTTTTCTAAGGGTATCAGACCAAAGTGTCCGAAACTTTGACGCGTCCTGATCATCTAAGAATTGTCCTGACACCTTAAGTGCGCAGAAATTCCAAAACGTTTTCTTACCACTTTGTGTGTTAAAGGGTCAATTTCTGAGTTTCTCGAGTTTTTCACTAATTTACCGGTGAAGGTGCGTCCCTGTTCGGCGGAGTCGCCAGGGATCTGGCAACAGCGTGCGAAGGTAAAGAGAGACCCTTTACCTGGAACCTGCTCCGGAGCGACTCCACTCCTTCCGCCTCCGCGCACCTTGCCTTTCCCCTGGATCCTTCAATCAGGGCTTCGTTCTCCTCCGATTGGTCAAGAGAGGTTCCGAGCCCACGTCGACGAGTAGTCCCGACTCGGGACGTCTCGTTTAACGCCTCAAACGGTATCCCGTTCCCTGGGTCGACCTGAAATTTTCAGGAAAAAAAAAAAAACCCGTACCCCATACCCGTTCTGCCATAACCTGAAAAATCCTCTTGCACGAACCGACACTTGCCACCATCTCTGGCATTAGCGCACGTTTATCTCCGTATAGGATTAGCTAAATAGAAATAAAAATAAAAATAATCGATCCACAGCTGCTCTAAAAATTGATAATTTTCCAATTACTCTTGAACACGTAGTTACTTCTAATGGGGTAGTTTTTCTGCACCTATTACCTTAACCCTTCTAATTATTCTCACGTTAAAATTTTTTTTTCATTTCTCTCTGTTCCAGGTAAGTTGCAAAGACGATCGGTCCAGTAAGTGCGCAAGGATACGTAGTGAGTACTTAGGAGAGTGGGAATAGTTTCTTAGCCTGGGAATTTTTTTCCCCTTAAAGGTGGTGGCTTTTTTTATCGCCGGAGAGGTGGATTTTTCGACTGAATAGAGATCGCTCTTTTTTTTTCATTTCGGTGCCTTGAGATTTTCCTCCTTTCCAAGCGCGCTGCGTCCGTTGCACGCGGCCCTGCGTGCAACTGGTTGAAATCGAAGCGGCGAAGGAGGGGAGCCACGGGAGAGGGAGAGAGACGGAGTGATAGGGCGCGCAGTGGGAGGGAGAGAGACGCCGACAGCACGTGAGGCCGCGGACGGCGCGAACTTATTAACCGAACGAAAGCGCCCTCTTTCCGCCCTTCCCCTCGCAGGGCGAGGTTCCTTAACCTCTCGATTGACTTCGTAACACCTTTGACTTCTACGCGTATATAAAAGGAAAATGATTTCTCCACTCCTTTCGTATATAAATATATATCAAGAGTAGGCGCGCTCGCACCGGCGTTTAGTCGGCGTGGACGGCGATGAGTCACCAGGTGACATTTGACCCCCACCAGGCGCAGTCTTCGCCTGGTGGGCTCTCAGGGGTTCTCAGCAAGCACCTCTCTCTTTCCCCCAAGAAGTCTCTCAAAAAGCCCGCCGAAGAAGGGCCAAAATGAAAAATCAGCGTAAAAATTCATACATTAATAAGTACACCGAGAAGAGAAAAAAAAACATCACATTGAACAGGGAAATGTTTCTTTCTTTTAGTGGTGGTTTTTTTTCTCGGGATATTAAATCGAGGGCTAGGATTATACCCGGGTCTAATTTCCTTCTCCGTCGTCTTTTCCCTCCCCCGGAGGACAAAGGCGAAGACCTGTCTCGCTCTTAAAAATCGACGTGCCGTATTCGAGGTGTCCAAAAATACATCCAGGGGGGATGGCCGCGAACCCGCCGGTCACCGGGAGGGAGAGGCGCGAGCCGCCCTCTCTAACCTCACATTTCGCTTGCGCTCGTCCTTTTCCAGCCGGGGAGGGAGGGAGCGCGCTTCGCGACTTAACGACCTCGCTCGTTGGCCGGGGTCCAAGTGGCGACGCCGGCTTCCGCGGCGTCCCGACGACGGACGCTTTTATTTGAGGCCTCGCACCGCGATAATCGATTAACTGGATCACTGCGACGCGGTCGTCGCCGTTTCTCAATCGCGCGGGTAAAAATGGTTTTCCGCATCCTCCGTATGCGTCGCGGCCAATTTCCTACGGATAGCGGTTAGGTGAGGTTAGGATCGACCGCCAGGAACGCCCCTTTTCGTCAACTCGTCGATTAATCACGGCTAATTGGTCCGCCTTCGATCGGGAAGTGTGTACCGGCGAGCTGGAAGATGGCGACGGGCGTCATAGCAACGGCGTCCCTAGCTACGGCGTCCTTAGCAACCGGGCGCGCGGTAGCCAGGGCCCCGGAGAGCGCGACTCGGCGGCCGATTTTCGGAGCTTTTTCGGCGCCCTTCTCGGGAAATCGCGCGAGAGGGTGGAGGGGGACGGGGAATAGAGTGACCCGAGAGCTTCTCGAGTACCCGGTGGGGTAACCTAACCTAACCGCGGACGTCACGCCGCGTCGATGCGGTCTTTTTGGCCGGGAAGCTGCGCGCGCGGGAGCGAGACCGAGCACCGAGAGAGACCTCGTAGCCATTTCTACGAAGTGGAGTCTAATTACGGCGACGGATCATACCGGGTTTTCCGTGGTGCTCGCTTTCACCGGGTACTCATCCCGGGAGACCCGGCAGAGACCGGAAGAGACAGCTCTCCGGTTCCATCTCTCCGCTTCCGGCCTCGCGACTCGAGCAAGGAAATTCGTAATCCGCAAGAAAGACGCATCTACATGACTCGTCCAGTCTGCGGAGAGAGACGGAGAATTGCGAAGAAATTGGTGCGGGAATTACGCGTTTCGATCGACGGATTTTTCGCGTACCCTCGAGGGGTCATCCTCGGATCGAAGGTGGACAGGCGACGCGCCGGGGAGGGAAAAGAAGGGCGTCGGGGCGCTATTTATATTCAAACCCAGCGGGCGTTCAACCCGCTGACACCCCCGCCTTCCGTCGCCAACATATCCACTTGGTTTCGGCGTAAAAAAATTCTCGGGGAGTGTAAGTCCCCTCGACTCCCCGTCCTCACCCACGCTCCTCCAACCACGAGGAATTTCCCTCCGATTTTCTTTTTCTCTCGCCATTTTTCAAAATTCTCCTCTCCCTCGAAGACCATCTCGAGATTTCTTTGCGCAACTCGACCTAAAACTTTAATTCGTACATTTTTTTTTTTTCTTCATACATATTCGTTGAAATAAATTGATATCGATATGTATTTCCGTTCCAAGGGAGGGAACGTCTCCACCCCGAGAAAATAATCTTGAATCGACGGAATATTTTATTAATTCCAAGAATAATTATTTGGCGTAAATAAGCTCGAATAAATTGGATGCAACGATTATTCCGAATTATGACAATTCATTAGAGTCAATTATTCTTGGAATTAACGAAATATTTCTTTGGTTGAATGAATCTCTTTTCTCAGGGTGATCGTAATCGACCGATCGGACCCGAGCTGAAAATAAACGCGGTTACGCTTCGTGGGGGATAGGTCGCAGGTCGGGGGGTCCGCGGGGGGNGGGGCAAGGGTAACTCGCAGGAAGTTTCCGAGGCGGAAACTAAGCCGCCACGGTACCATCTCGGGGAATTATTGCCCGGAAAGCAGAAGCGGCGTGTCTGGTATGCCGAAATCGATAACGCACCTCCACCTTCACCTCCTCCAGCCCTCCTGCACCTCCTCCTCCGCCGACCTCCGCCGACCTTCTACAACCTCCGGAGCTGTCGACCTACCAACCCTCGCCTACGTGTGGAGTTCGCTCTCTCACTATCTCCGTCTCCCTCGGCCGCTCGGCCTCCCCTATAGCTCTCTCTCCCTCGCCCGCAGAATTTCGCCCGGCCGAGTCGTCCGAGAGACTCGGGGGGGCGGAAAATGCGCGCCCTAACCTCCAAGTCCGACCGAATTTGCGACGCGAATTTTCCGACCGGGCTCGATCGGCTCGAGGGAAATTGATTTCACTACGCCGAATGGATTTTCCCTACTTTCGTGAGGGGGTAGTCTCGAACACTTTGTCGGCTCACGGGTCCCTAGAATTCCCGGCCGAATTAAAACAATCGACTTGTCGTATATTTAGGAGAATGATTTCGCGTAGAGTCGATCGAATTCTGTAATTTTTTCTCGAGAGGAAATTGATCTCAACGCGGGACTAGAATTTTGCCAATCGCGAGTGACGAGCCCTGGGCACGTAAATTCGCGTGTCTGGAAACTAGGTTAGGTCCGACCTCCGTTAGGCCCTCGCGTCGCTGGGCCGCGAAGCCTCGCTCTGTCCCTTTCCCACCCAATGCCCCCGCGACGGGTCGGAGAGAGACGCGAGACCCGATTTCGGGCCTCGATCGGCGCAACCGGCGCGTGCGGCGATGAATACGTCTTCGAGGTTAGGCTCGTGTCGGAGCCAAGAAAGAGACGCGGCAAGCGAGCGGCACCTTGACCCCGAGGTCTCTCTCTCTCTCTCTCCTTCTGCCCGCCTCCTTCTCTACATCCCTCTCTCTCTCTCTCCCCAGCATCCTTCTCGCGTCGACGCGTCTATCGCACCCTCGTAAGCCGAGAGAGGGAACGAGAAAGCCGCGGCCACTTCTCTTCTGCGAGAGACCAACTCCGCCTCGATTGGCGGCAAACGCACACCGCCAGTGGTGCCCAACCATTATGATATCACTCCCTCCGATGCCAATCCTTATCACTGATCACGAAACAATACGATTAATTCGGATAGATTCAAATGAATTCGGGTTAATTTGATTTCCAAGCCAGCGCTGAGAGAACGCCCAAAAAAACGAATATACAAAATACTACGGGTATTTAAATAATTTTTCATTTCTCCATCTCCCGCTTGTGAGATATTAGATTAGATAATGGGGTTATATCTAATTATTATGACGGCTAATTTTCTCTCGATATGGTTAAAGATGGCTCTTAAGACTCATGTTAGAATAATACTCGGGATCTTTTTCGTAGTAATCTTCCGGAGCGGCGGATTTATCCCGGGGAGGGGCGGAGAGGGTAGAAAGGGGTGCCGGTTCAGCTGCATTAATTAAACTAGCGGAGGACAATGAGCCCGTCTGCCGGCTTGCTTGCCTCGCCGTGTAATTCACGCCTCTCCCGTGGGGGCAGAGCGACGGCGACGCCGCGATGCCGGCCGACCGGGAGGGAGAGAGAGAGAGGGCCCCGGGAGTCGCTCGACTTTGCTTTGCAGTTTAAACTTTCCTTGCGCCTTAATTACCTATGCTACTTTGCATCCAAAGTAGAGTCGGCCGAAGCCGGAGACAGAGCCGAGACACGCCGACGTCGGGGCCCGATCGATGGCTCTCCCGTGACGAGTCCTGCTTTCTCGGGGAGACCTGCGACGCGAATCGTAGATTAGATTAAAACGCGAGGAATAATGATACCCTAACCTCTACCGGTACCCTCGTACGTACCCGCGTTTCCGTTCGCGTGTGGAGGGTTTTCCCGTCGGTCGGGATTTTTCGGCCTTCGCCAGAGTTCGATATCCTTTGAGGTTAGGCTGGTGCGCCGCTGCGGCAAGATGGCTGCCCACGCGAAGTATGCGCCCGTATATCGGGCCCGGTCGAGAAAAATCCACCGGCCGTGTGTAATCCGTGTGCAAGAACCCACCTAGAAAGTGCGCCGCGCGGTTACGCCGTTAATAGCGTCGCCTTAGAGCCGACTGGCGGTGGGTCACGTGACGCGCGATCGCCGCCATCTTGGATCGCGCCGAATCCCGCGTAGCGTCACCAAGACTCCTCGAAATCGGGCAAGGTTCCCTACCTCCCAGGCTCCCAGTAAGTGTTTACGCGTGCAAATATGAGATTCGATCGAAGGAGGGATTTTCATTCCGCGGAGATTCTCTCGTATCTTCCTCAATTGGGACCGATTAATTCGCCCGGGGTCGCTGTCCGCCATCTTGGATCTTCCGGAGGGAGCAGAGGGGCATGACTGCACGCCGGGTACAAATTGGAAGACGCTAATTTACACACGGGTTCGCGCACGGGGCTGTTTATTAACTCGCTCAAGTTTACCAGCCAGCTAGCCGGCTAACAAGGTAAACAATGTTTGGCAATTATCCCGGTTAAACGATCCCCGAGGAGATAGGACGCCGCGCCGCAATATGGCGCCCGCCCGATATTGGCAGCCTCTCCACTTCCGGCCTCCCCTGGCCCCCCCCTCCCGGAAACTTCGCGTTTCCGGTCCCGAGGCGGGATCTTACTTACCGACGGCGGCGTCCATTCATCGCGCCGTTCTCCCGGGAATCGATTCTACCCTTCGCCATTGTGCCCCTTTTTCCTCCCTTTGTCCTCCAACCCTCGGTCACGTCGACCTTCGACTTAAAATCCTTAATCAAGGTTTACCCAACCCCCGATTAATCTCAATCGCCAGATCTAAGGTTATCTACGTGCGAAACTTAATCCGCCGATTAAGAGATCCCTCGTTAATCACGGTTGGGGTAAACGACTTTGTCATAGGTTATAGGAGAGACGTGATGTCCTATCGTATGTTCCGAATGTTCGATTCCTCGAGTCCCAGTTCTCGATTCGTAATTGCGCGGATTATCGCGCGAGTGGGGGGGACCGGGTGGCGCGCTTCCTCCGTCTTTCTTGCGGCGCGGCGTGACGTGTGCGCGGCCGTATGCAAATCAATTAACGGTGCATCCGCTCTTGAGCCCGCCATCACCAGCGATTGACCGGCCGAGTCGATACCAGTCGACGCACCATCCCTCGGTTCGTCATCGGTATCGAATATTTTTTTTCCACCTCCCCGCGGACCCCGTCTTACCCGCCAATTTGTCTACCCATTCGTCCGGTTACTTTTGAATTTTTACCCCGGGCCGCCTTTCCCTTTTCCCCCGCCGGGCCGAGGCGAGCGCTCGGCGAAGTACCGGTTGTCACTAGCGCGCGCGCGAGCGCGCATGCAGCACTGTTCTCGCCGTAAATAAACCAAACGAAAGGGAACCGGTTTCACTCGGCTTATAAATGTCATCGGCGGTGCTAGGAGCTTCGGGCCATGGTTTATCGGTCCCCTTGGGTGAATCGACGCGCCCGCCCGCCTCCTCCCCCTCCCTCTTCGCCGTCGCCCCAGCCGGGCTATCCTAGCTGAAAGAAATCGACGCTCCATCGAATACGAAATCCTCTCAAACCCCCACGTAATAATTGATTTTCATTATCTTCGCCATTTTCTACGCGTCTTTCCAATATCTCGACATGCCTTATCGATCGATTACTCGAAATAAAGGGAATAAAGGGTGAGAGATTTGGGCCAGATCCAAGATGGCGGCCGATTGCCGGCATCACCGACGCGTCGCCCTGCCTCCCCTCTTCCCGACATGCCCGCCATTCTCCATCTCGGCACCTCCTCTCGTCTCGCGCGACGGAGTGCATTCAATTATTGACTTAATCGCCGCGTCGCCATTAGCATGGCCCTGAATAATGCATGGCCGAATGGTTAATCCGGCAGTATGTAAATTAATCCCTCTAATTGCGAGCGACAAAACGCGCGCCTCTCTCTCCTTCTCTCTCTCTCTCTTTCCGCAGTTTCGCACGGGCGCGAGGAAACGGGATACGACGAAAAAGAAGAAGAGGAGAAAAACGGCAAAAACGCAAGGGGACCGATAAAAGGGTGGAAAAGTCCGAGAAAACTCTTACGCTATTTTCATCCCTCGGGAGCAACGGGCATAAAGGACGGAATTAAAAAATGGCGATCATTCACATTTTTGAAAAAGCACCCGGGTGTAAAGATTCCCGTGCATCGCTATGAATGCATGCCTCCAGTGCACGTATGCACCCCGCGACTGGCGCACCTGTTCGCGGGGGGGTTGGGGGGTGACACCCCCCACGGATCGCGTTCGCGCTTTTGCTCTCGTCCCCGCGAAAGCCTCGCCTGGAGGACCGGGAGGACGCTTAATTGCGTCGAGCTGTCTCGCCTGAATGTGCCCCCCCCCAGCCCTGTATACTCACCCCGACCCGGGAAATTAACTCTCCATTTTCTTGGCGAATCGCTCGCTGTTGAACGCCCCTTACCCTCAGTGCGAGGAAGAAGAAAAGCGCGTTTTATTTAGAACGGGGGGAAGAGTCATCGCGAAGTGCGACCCTAAAAAGAGGTGGAATTCATGTGGGGGGTGGGGGCGGGGTGTCATCGGATTTCGAAGAAAGGGTCCCTTTTTCCGGGGGGGTGAGTCCTTTCAGTCCCTCGCATAGGAGTGGAAACGAACCATGGAAATCGCGTTCACTTCACATTTGTACGAATCGGCATTTGACGCGAAACTCTACCGAGGTGGGTGACGCGGATTAAGGATCGGCCTTGGGGGGAGGGGGGGTGTTTACTCGGGGGGGTGCGAAATTAATGGCGGTCGCCCTAAACCCGCGGATGGGGTCCCCGGTGCATCCTCGAGCGCCGTCCGAGCGCCTCGGGGGGTGGTCCCCCCCATCCCCCAGAGCGGGCGGGGGCGCGCCAGGGACAAGGGATGGCGATATATAATGTTCCGCGATATTAAACGGGACGCATTCCACCGAAGCCACCCTCTGGTCTCCGGCATGAATGCTTCTATGACCCCAGCCCCTCGCCCCGCGGAGGACTCCAAAGACCGACCACCCCCGTCCCCCGGATTCCCGATCGTTGGACGCCGGATTTACAGCCTCGGTCCTGCATCAGGGGGGGGGGTCGCAGCCCTCCTGGTCGAGCCTCCGAATTCGAGGGAAGAAGAGTCAACCCCCTTGAGTACTCAGAAATAATTCATTAAAGAAACGAACGTCAGGGGGTGCGGCAAGATAACGCGTCGCGAGATAAGGGCACGTGGGGGGGGTTGGGGGGTGGATTCCCGGGCCGGCGACGAAGTCGGGCTCGGCTCCCGATGGACGCCCCGGTTAGACGGCTGCGGTCTTGTCCGGCATTCCGGGGCCACCCCCGCCCCTCGCCCCCACCCCCACCACCCACTTTCCACCCAGCCACGACCGCCGAATGCAGCCGTGCGTCATCCGCCGTGATCTATGCGGCCGCGCTGCAGCTGCAACCCCCGCGACGTTACCGGCAACGCACCCCTTGTGGGGGGGGGGGTCAAGCCCCCGCCCGTCTCTCCATTAAGCCCCACTCATTTTCCCCTACGTGCCCCGCATTTCCGGCATATGCCGAGAGCCTCCCTCGGAATTGACGCGGGTGGGGGGAGTTCCCCCCGACCTCGCGGGGGGTCGCGAAGTCGAGACGGGTGGGAGCGAGATAGCCCTCCCTTGAGCTTTTTCGCGAGAGCCTGGCTTAATTAAGCACCCGCCTTTCCATCGGCACGAAGGCCCCCCAGGGGGTTGCCTTTCTCCTTAATAAATAAAATCTCTTAAATAGAATAGATCGGTTTGGGGCAAATTCCCTCCCCTTACCTTGCACCCTTAGGATCGCCATATCGCAGTTTTCTGTAAATGCTCGCATCGAGATATGTCTTCATCTCGGTATCTCGTTTCTACTCTTAGGGTACCTTATCGTGGGGTAACGAGAGCGCCCTTAATTTCGCCGGAAAATGTCGCTTAGGGGGAGGGGGTGGAAATATCTCGCAAGGTCCTCGGGATTGTTGGAATTGTTTTCGGGGGGTGAAATCGGTCGAAGATATCCCCCCCTCCGTAGGTTATCCTGGTTTGCACCTCGCGGGGCGGAAATTGGGGTGGCGACGAGGGCGAACGGAGGGGGAGGTTAGGTTAGGTTAGGTTAGGCCGTGGGTGGCGGAGCCGACTTGGCGGCTCGGAGGATCCGCGGGGGTAGAAGTGGTTTCGCGTTCACTCCACCCCCGGGAGGCGGAGCCGCCGCCCACGGGCTGCCTCCGCCCCGTCGTGCTTACGGCACTGATACGCGATATCAGGGACCACTTGTTGCTCCACCAACCCCCGCGTTATTTTTCATGCGCTGATTTTTCTCTCCCCCCCCCACCACCACCATCCGGCGATCCGTGTTAACGGGGAAACATCGCGGAAAACGGCGGTGGACTAGGAAACTCCGGAACTAACCTCCAAATTCTACCCTAGAGGCGCGCAGAGGAGGACTTCCGGTACCGGGATTCCGATACCCCGAGAAAAAAGAGAAAATGTTGAACGAACGGTACCTGAGAAATACTTTCGTTTAACTCGCGGAATAATTATCTCATTCGAGTAAACGAGAATTAATTCCACGCGACGGAAATTCGGAATTATAATTTGTATTTGAGTTTATTCGGGTGAAATGATTGTTCATTGAATTAATTAAATTTTTCTTCGGTACCTTTCGAGATTTCATTTCCGTGGGTTAGGGAGATCTCCTTTTTCTCAGAGTGTACGGTAACGAGAAGGTGGAACGTCTTAATGATTTCTCTTCGCCTGGTCGATCGCTATTTATCGTTTCTCTTTCCGTTTCCCTTCTGTCCGCAGGCAGTGCGGTGGCTGCAGCCGACACCATTTCCTCGCCGTGGACCCCCGCGAGTTCCGGGCCGCCGCCCGACGCCAACGGCTCCGGCTCGGATACGAAGAACCTCGACGTTGGCGAAATCAGCGATGTAAGGATTCCCGTTGGCCTTCTCCACACAAGTCTTCGGTTTCGTTGCACCTTCTTACCCGACTTTCGGTTTCCAGGACGAGAAGGACCTGTCGGCGGCGGATGCCGAAGGCGTCTGGTCGCCGGACATCGAGCAGAGCTTCCAGGAAGCTCTCACGATCTATCCGCCATGCGGTCGTCGCAAGATCATCCTCTCGGACGAGGGGAAGATGTACGGTGAGTGGAGCCTAGAGACATATTAGGAAAGGCTCCCTCGAGCCCTCTCGGGAGAGCCTTTCCCCGACCCTCAATTCGCGTCGACGGCCCGGCAATCGGCCCTCGAAGTCGCGAGGTGGGCCGCGCGACCGGCGCCATCTTGGGAGCGGCGATCTTCGCGCGGGCGGCCGAGGTCGGCCGAGTCGGCCCCGGGCGCCCGCCTGAATCGATTCATTACGGCACAATGTCGCTTAATTTTCAAGTTCTAAATGAAAACCGGGCGGGTATACCTTGGCGGGGCCGGCAATGTAATCACGCGTAGGAGGACCTCGCCTAATTCGATTTTCGCCCCTCGCGCGGATGAAAACGAGCCCGCCACCCCTGGAGGCGCCCTAGTCCTGCACCTCGCGTCTTCCGCCATCTTGGATCACGTGACCCCCCCCCCCGAAGACGGCGTATCCGCGAAATAAATCGCCTATTTACCTTTCCCCGGTGAAACCCCCGGCGACACGGGGGTTTAGGTTAGGTCGCGGGGGGCGCAGATCACACGCGCTCGCCCATCAAATTTACGACGCCGTCCCCTCGGCCGCGGCCGCCATTGTTTCCGCAACCGTAAAACCGACGCGAGATTGGTTCCGGAGCCGCGGCGACGCGGTTTAACGGCCGTCGCGAGATCTCGACGTCCATTCTCGACCGACGACCGTGTGCGAGGGATCGACGGGCCGTAACCGGAGATCGATAAGGCAGGAAAATGCAATCACGCGCCCCGTACGTCCGCGGTCCTGTACGCTGGCAACTGAGGTAGAGTCTCGCGCCAAGTGCGCCTCACCTTGTTTACATTTGCTAACCGCGAATACCAACATGGCGGGTGCCCCGAGAGGCGGAAAGCGTCGATTCAATATTTGCATGTCCGGCGGGCATATAGCACGCAATCTTGCGCGTCTCCCCCGGGTGTCCGCGGACAGAGGCGTCGGGACGCGCCGCGACGCCGGGGGCGGGCGAAGGGCCGGCCGGTGTCCAGTTATTGACCGGCGGAAGGAGGGTGGCGCGTCTCGGCGTCTCCGGAGACCGTCCTTTTCGTTCCGCGACGCCCGGCGTCGCCGCGGCGATCTCCTCGGCGCGCGAGCGTTTACCAAACCGCTCACTAAAGCATACGCGCCCCCTTTTATTTGATATTTCTTTTCTCTCTGCTCGCACATCCAATAACTCATTTCTGGGAGGCACCCTAACCTCACTTTTTATATTCCCCTCGTGCAAAGCCCTAGTCTTGAGCCACTACTAATCGTTAATAAGTATCACCATAGATCTCGTAATTCCCTATTTAAAAGATAATCATTTACGAAATTAATTCCCTTTCTCTGAATATTGAAAGAAATGCTCTCTTCGGGGTCGGTGTCGCGTAGGTGGGATTTTCTGTGAGTTTCCTCTACACTTTTTTTTTCTTTTTTTTTTATGTGGTGAATTTAGAAATAATGAGGTAGAGCATATTATCAGGTTTTGGACGAGGGGTATGGGTGGTTATCTTTCGTTGTTGTGGAATTTTGGCGAAACTTAGATTACCCTTTACGCTCTAGGTCCCTTCCTCCCCGAATTCGGATTTCAGGATCAGGATTCGGGAACGCGCAGCAGGTCCCGTTCGATCGGCCTTTCATTTCCGCGAGGTTGACCGGCGCGCCCGGGGGACGTCCCCGGGACTCCCAGGGATTTCGCGTCCCGGCTCTCCACCTTAACTCGACTCCAAACTCGCCTTCTCGGCTCCTGCTCGCTCCTTACCTGTAACTATGTACACGCGTACATGGACCCATATATCGGAGCCAATAATCCGGCGAGACGCCGCCGGAGCGTGAAATTATGGACATCGATAACCCCTCTCGAGACTCGGTCCCACCTAAGTGGCGCAAAACGACGGGAAGCGCCGTAGAAATCGGGATCGGCACCGGAAGTGCGAGTACTTTCCCACGAGTCGGCCGAGCCCGACCTGGGACACTATCGAGATGATATCGGATGAGATGATCGCGAGATGATATCATACAACGTGATATAATCATTAAAAATGAATTACACGCGAGGAACCACCCCCCCAATTTTTCCCTCTAATCTCTGATAATGCAGCTCCTAGTGCTTCGATCCCTAAGGACAGTCTGCCCCGTAAGGGCGATTTCCGGTCCCAGAAGGGTAACCGAGTCCGAAAGCGACCCTCCCCCGAGGGTCCGCTCACCCCTCGGGTTTTTTCGAGCCCCCTTCCCCCAGGGGAAGCGGGTGACCCAAATTCCAATTTCGCCCCCGCGCGTTCTCCAGAACTTCCCACGAGGAGGAGGGTAGAGTCCTCCAGGGGTTGCAGCCCCACGTTCCGTATACCTCACCAAGAACTCGGCACCACCCGGGGTGGATTTAATTCCCGGATCTAAAAGCTTAAAAATCGCCCTTCATCGTCCTCCGCGACGAGGGACACCCTTTCGTCCCTTTCCTCCCCGCGTTTCCGGAGTCCCGAGGAGGCCGAGCAGGGGAGCGGCCATCTTGCGCCTCCACCCCCGACCCCCCAGCAAGTTGGAACGAGGACGCCGAGGGATGTAATAATCTGCGTCCGCATTGTCCGTCTTGCCGGCGCGGCGAGTCCTTTGACATCTCGCGGAGTTTAATTAAACTCGAAGGTAATAGGCGGCAAGATGGGTCGACCGCCCCCCGCCCCCGCCCCGGCGACAACCTCGGACCACCCCGCACCCCCGACCCCTGGTGCCGGACCCGGCATTATTTCGCGCACGTCGGGGTTGCTCGGACCTTCCTCGGGGTCTTGGGGAAGGGGAGGGAAATTCATTTCGTTATTGCTCCCCCTTTCCCTTCCCACCCCCCTTCCGCCGAGCATGCGTCCGTTTAAGAACGACCGAAATCAACTGGGGAAAAATTGGCGTAATAAAGGACCCCATAAGTTGGGGGGGGGGGGAGGGCGAAATTACGAGGGAGGAAAATTTCCGGGAGCGTCTCGTCGCAATTAGAGTCGATAACTGCGCCAAAGAGGGTCGTCCTCCCCCGACCCCCCATGGGGGTTCAAAGGAGGGTGCAAGAAAGAAGACCCCCCCACGCCCCCTCCGCCTCGCGAATTAATATTCATTAAGGGGCGGCCTCTCGGTGGAAATATGAAACACGACGCGGTGGTTGTTGTTAGCGCTAATTAAAATGCCTACCCCAGCCCACTCTCTTCTCCCGGGGGCCAGGGCGACCTCCTCTCCGGGAGCCTCGGGGGAGGGGAGCAGTGGCTCCTTCAAACGAGCCCCGATCGGGAGGGGCTGCTCGTCTCCGCGCCGTGGGAATAAATTATTACTCCGTCTAAAACCTACTAGGGACCTCGGGGGGTGGGGTAGGGTGCAGNGGGGGGGCGGCGAACTCGGATGGCCAGGATAGTGGAGGACGCCCCCCTTCGTACCCGCCACCGGAAGAAAATGGAAAGAAAGGAAGATGAATGGAATGGCGCTCGGGGGCCAGACCCTTCCTAGGGGGACGGGAAAGGGGTGGGTGGTGGGTTGGGGGCGGCGAAAGAGGGGAGCGATAAGGGGGGCCCCCCGGATAAGGGGAGAGACACCCGGGGTCACCGTGTCAGGGCGCGAGACCTCAGGCAAGGCCGTCCATTCTCAGGGGTTGCCTCCCCCTCCCCCCTGCCCCCTCCCCAAACTCCCGATCATCCCCGAGCCGTCCAATTTCGCGTCCCCCTCTTACTCTAGGTGGACGATTTGGATCTCTCGTCTCTGACTTTCAGGCCGGGGGAGTGATCCCTTCCCTTATTGCCTCCCTTTAGAGGGCCTCCCTCTTCTAATTCCTTCCGCCGGTCGTTCCTCTCTCGGGTTTTGACTCCTTTCCTCGAGGCTTGCGGGGTTACGGATGGGAGCGAAAGAAAGACTCCACGCGGGGCACTCGCCCCCCGCCCCTCGAGCACCTGTCGGGCCAGGCTCGCGATCGATGCGCGCGACCCCTACACCTCCCCCGTCGTTTAATTGACTAAATCAGCAGAAATGCTCTCCGGCCTAGAGGAGAGGCATCAATTGGTACAGCGAGATGCACCGTTTATGTGCCATTATGCAAGCGGGCCCGTTCATCTCCTCGGCGAGCCCTTGGCGGTTACCCCTGGGAATCCTCCCCCACGGGCTCCGGTTTCGACTATACCCTGTCACGAGGGAGAAGCGCACCCCTTTCTTTTCTCCGAGGTGACGCGAAACGGCGGACATCTTTCCATATCACCCAAAATGCGATGACCCCAGAGGGGGGCGGGGGCAATAGGGCGACACGAGCACGCAGGCCAGACATAACCTCCCTCCCCGTATTCCATCCCGGGAATTCTCGGCCCCCCAAAAAGGGCGAAGGAACGCCCGGAAGTCCGTCGTTGGGGGGGGGGTCGGGGGGGAGGCAGGGTGAGGTTCACGGCGAGCCATTTAACGGTCCTCGGGGAAATTGAGTCATCACGCGGTTCCCCCCCGGAATCTCGGATATTTTCCTCCCGATGGCCCTCCCCTGTGGGGGGTGGGTGGCCGGGGGGAGGAAGGGGGGCTGCCGGGCCCTGCGGACGGGAGATTGAAGCGCCGCTCGCGGCGCGCCGCCGAACGACCCTCGCTTGATGAACAGCCCAAATTGCCGGGGGCGGTTACGAGGGAACTTACGGGGGAGAGAGTCCCTTCCGGGAACTCTTCCTGGGGGATCTCTTGCCCTTTCGTCGAGGAATCGTTTGCCCACCCCCCAGACGAGGGTAAGAGTCGACGTACTTGGCGCGGAACTCTGCCGCGTCGCTCGTTAACGTCCACGTGTCCTCGACTTCCGCCTTTCCTTGTATCCTTATTCTTAATGATAACTCGTTGACTGACTAATGAAAATAACCTCGGTAGAGGTTCGCGCCAAATGTTCGCGATTAATTTTTAACGTAACTCATTGCGACCCCCTCCTTTTCTTCCTCCAAGGGGTGCCCGCGATCGCCCTCGAATTTCGGCTCGATGGAGAAACGAGGACGTCCCAGGAAACGGCCGGCAACACGTGGGAATCGGCTCGTGCTCCTCGCCTTTGCTCCCACGGTTTGAGCATCCATTAGCGCGACTTAAGTAGAAATTAACCCCGGGATCCCTCGAGCCTCCGTCACGAGTGCTCGGCCGGTACGTGCCCACTTTGCGGGGATACTGCGCGCAATACGTCCCCCCCCCCCCTCTCCATTGCGTTTCATCGACCCGGCCGAATTTCCAGTGTTCCGGGCAAGACGACCGAAATGCACGAATAAAATTTAAAAAAAAGGGGGGGGACCCAAAAGGCGTGCATATATTCCCCGCGATGCCGCGCTTCTTACTCCGAGGAAAATAATCAGTTGACTGGAACATATGCATATATATATATATAAAATATTAATCAATCTGACATTTGATCCTGGAATTTTTTTTCTCTCTTTGGGTCAACCAATTCCTTTCCTCGGAGTATAGATGTGCATATAATATATACAATATGTAGAATAATCATGTGTATACCCATACCTATTCATGTACACGTGTACGTGTATATAAATAGGGGTTGGAAAATCAAATCGCCCTTTCCCGGCGCCGAGTCCGGCGAGATCGACCAGCGTCGGGAAATCGATGGCCGGGTTCTCGCGCCCCCTCGAAATTGGACTTTAATGAATTTCCGCCGATCCCGGGGGCGGGGGAGGAAGACCCCTCCCAGAGTATCGCGAAGAGACGGCCGAACTCGGCAAGTGTTAGGCGGTGCCCCGGGAAAAGCGCTCTCAAAGGGAAAAACAGGCGCCTCCCCTGGAGAATATTAAATTTCCCAGCGAGGGGGAGGGCAAGGTGTTCCGTTTAATTGTACGACTTGTTTCCGTTGGAAACGACATTACGCCCCGCCTGGAAGGCCGGGGGTTTTAATGCCGCCCTATAAAGGATCGCGTCCCCTTCCCCCCTCTCGACGTTATTGTCCTCTTGCACCCCGGCGACGATGCACTTCGACTCCTCGGCGAGTTTCCGCCGGGATATCTTCCCTTCGTATGTTTTCTTGGACATTGAATGAGCACTTTTCCGGAAGAGAAATGATCCTCCGGCGGGATCTTCCCTTCTTACGTTTCCTTGGAAATTGGACCAGCTCTTTTCCCCGTGGGAGATGAACGTCAAAATTCAACATAGGGTTTTCTGAATTTGAAAAGGGAAGGGATGATTTTTTTTTTCCCCCCTTTTTTTCTTTCGAAAAGAAAGAGGGATAAAATTGCATCGAAGAGACGTCGGGTATTAAATGGCGGGATATTTAAAAAGAGAAGGGTCGATTTTTACCTCCTTCCGGATCCGAGAGACGTTTCGCAGACCCCGAGGAAGGCGTCGAGGGGCCGCGCCATCCCCGAGCCGAGATCGTGGTTTATTTAACCGCTCAAAGCGGCCGCGTCTGGTTCTACTCCTTTCCGCGCGGGCATTCCGCAGCCTCCCGTTTACCCTCCTCCTCCGGCTTCGAAAAATCCTGCGCGGCGGCGAGGAACCCGCGGAATCCGTCGATCCTGCGGGGAGCAATTAATACCCTCGTTAACTCGGATTTACGGCGATGAAATTCGTACATACATATCATGTACATATGAATACGTACATAAATTAATATATATTATATATATATACGCACACATATCCAATAACTTCCTCGCAGAGATGATTACATCCACCGAATCAGCGGTGATTCCGCATGACTAACGCGTTTCATTTCCCGTTTCAGGCCGCAACGAGCTGATCGCCCGCTACATCAAGCTAAGGACCGGGAAGACGAGAACGCGGAAGCAGGTGTCCTCACACATCCAGGTCCTGGCGAGAAGAAAGCTCCGGGAAATCCAGGCGAAGCTCAAAGTGGTACGTGCGCCGGATTTTCCGTAGGAAACGCCCGGGAGAAACGCCACCCGATGACAATCCATCCTTGCAACACGCGAACACCAATGATCCTCCAGGTCCTAAAACAATCGTCTTGGTCAGAAAGCAATATCGAAAACCTTAAACCAAAGAAAAAAAAAAAAGGAACTTCCCCGACACACGACATTCATAAACAATACAATTAAAAACTGCCGTTTAGTGAAATTACAAAAATTGCACATTTAATTTTTTTTTTTCTTCCTCGGGGTGGCTTAACTGCCACAGATATATCGAATGTGTACCCCCTCGGAAAATCCACGAAGTGGAACGTTACGAGGATGATAATTAGAGGTTGGAAGAAAAAGAAAGAAATTCCGACGTTACTTATTGGCCAAGTCAATAAACACGCGTTTCCGTCGATACCCTCGCCGGAAGCGGGGCGATCGGTGCGTCGCGCTAAATCACGCCTAAAAATGAACCCGGGGCCGTTTAATCAACAGCCGAATTATTAAAGCAATTCGCGAACAATTGCGCGCGCGGGGTTAATAAATCAAAGCCGGCCGCTGGCCGCGCCGTCCGTCTCTCTCGCGCCAGAGGGGTCGCCCGCGGGAGCGAGAGAGAGGCCGCTAGTCCGGCGGTGGGACGCCCCTCGCGGGAAAGCGCCGCCTCGGTGTGTATTTTACCGTTAAACCGCCGCTCGACTGCAGCGGCGAATGCCGCGGACATTATTCACCGTGCACGGTGTCACGTAATTTTCTGGTTTCCGTCCCCACCCTCCCCCGCGAGGCAGATCATCGATCTGTCCAGCAACGCATAAATTCGACCTCCGAATTCTCTCAATTGCTTCACAACATGGCGGCCATCTTGTTCTCTACAAGAGACTTCCTCTAAAGTCGCGGCCTGATAAAAATCCACGAAAATTGACATACACTTCTACACCATTAACCGTGAAAAACGTAAAATCTGAAAGAATCATACATTACGGTGCACTTTGTTACTCGACATCGGTGCAACGTCACGTTATAATTCTCATTAACTTGGACGCCGAATGTGACATCCCATGGACAACGTAATATCAACGGCGATTTATCGTGGCATCGAAACGATGATTGAGTAAATCTACACGGGCATTTTAATCAGCGCGCGCCTTAAATGAAATCCCCAGGAGTTCCCGATTATTTTTCAGACCCACCATTACCGTTATCCCATTTTCCTCGACTATTTACACGTCATTTATCCCAGGCCTCTGATCGGTTTCCGGGAATCGGCGATGTGCACCCGTACACACGCATAGGTTATGTAGAGATGTATCGATGGCCTCTACGAGTCCCGTTACCCGCCTCTCCCGATCGGAGATCGCGACAGAGAGGGAGGGGAGGGACAGAGAGAGAAAGTCCTCGCAGGCCGGGATTTTAATCCGCGCTAATTGACCGCCGGTTTATAAGCGGGGGGGAGGGAAAAAAGAGAGGAGATCGAAAAAGTTGGAGGGCCATCCGGACTGTGAATGAACACGTCGAGGTACGCCCCCGCGAGGCCGACATTCCGCTGGAGCGTTTCCCCTGGAGCCGGCGAAGGGGGCACGCGATTGGCCGGCCGGCCGGCCGCGGGGCCAATCAGCGCGAGCGGCGGGAGGGGGCCGAAGTAGCTCTCTCTCTCTCAATTATTCGGATTGATTTTGCACGGCTCCCCCAATCCGCCGTGCACGCCCCCTTTCCTTTTCCTTTTCGCAAGTTCCACTTTGAAAAGTAATCGGGGCTCGAGACTTGCCCTTCCGAAAAATCCCGGCTCTGAATTTCATTTCAAGGCTCCCTGGATCGTCCATATATTTCTTATCTCTTGATCCTGATTTCAATTTCAGGATCTCCTATAAACCCGATTATTATTTACCTACATTTAATCGACTTAAAAGAGAGAAAATAAATAATCACCCCGTACCCTGTATAGTAGCCGCTCGGACGCGCCGGACAAAGGGCGGAGGGTCGAGGGGGACGTTTCGAAATTTCCACCCCCGCACGTGGGGGATTATTTTACAAACGTTCGCGCCATTTAAACCCGGCCCGGGATATTGGCCTTTGGCACCACGGCGGCGCTGCGGTGGCCCTCTGTAATTCTTCTCTTTTTTTTTTTATTCATTCGATTTCCGGCCCAAGCGCTCCAATCGAATCGAGCCGCGTAAGCGGTTTCCGCCACCCCTTCCGCGCGACTCTTCCTCTTTTTTTCTTTCCCCCCCTTTCCCTCTCTCTCTCAGTTTTTCGTTTTTCCCGTCGCCAGCGAGCGGGTCGATATGGCCAATCCTATTTGCAAAAACGGCGGGTCCCGCAAATCCTCCGGGTTTTACTTCTATCCCCCATTTTTGTTTTCCCCTGGTTCTTTCTTTCTCCCTTTGTCCGTCCCTTTTCCCTTTTTTATCCCCGCTCCCTAGTTACCCGCGTTTGACGCGAACGACAAAAGGGCACGTCGAGGTCCGAGCGGCGAAAAAGGGGGAAAAGGGGGGAGCAAAAGAAAAAACGGGGAAAAAAAAAAGAAGGAAAAAGCAAGGCGTACATCCGAGCAATTGCTCGCCCCGGCTCTCTCTCTCTCTCTCTCCCAATAAAATTAACGCGGCGGATCCGCGATAAACGCCGGGAATTCGGGGCTTTTCTATTTTTCCTTGTTTTCTCCCCCCCTTCCGCCGCCTTTTTTTCCATTTCACCGCGATCCGGGCGCGCATGCGCGGTCAACTAGTCGGCCGTTTCCACATTTCCTCCCATTTTCCTCCACTTTTCCAGCAGCCCCTCCTCACTTATTTTATCTCACTCTCAAGGCAAATGAAAATTGAGCGCATCCGGCCGAGGGCGTGCGTTTTTTCTTTTTCTTTTCCGTTTCGCCCGCGCGTCCCGTTTAACCGTCCCTGCGGAATTCCGGGAGCGGAATTCCGCGGTGCTAGCCGAGGTCCACGCCGGAATATCCCGTAACTCGCGGGCCTTCCGCGCCGGTTTCGCCGCCCACTTCAGGCCGAGGCGAGTTGCTTTACGAGCGAGCGATTATCGACGCGAGGTTCGCGGGTGGCCGGGATGCGTTTTCATACACTCGGGGCATCGTCTCGACCGAGAAGAAGGCCTCCCCTCTGAGATACAAAACTTTCCATGCACAGATGCGGAAAACGACGGCCCCGTAATTTTTTTTTTATACCATAGAAGGAACCCTCCAAAGATCCACCGACCCCCATGTTAAGTTAGTTAAATTAAATGAAGGAGGAGACCTCTTTGACGGCAGTTTCGCGTGGCCTTAATTCCCCAGGCTTCGAGTTATGGAATCACCTCCGGAGGGGCGCTTGGGGAGAGATAAAGTGCGCAAAAAAAAAGTAAAATAAAATAAAATAAAATAAAATAGGGATACACCTCGTCGCGAAATTCCATAGCTCGAGGTCGAGGACCAGGTCGAGGTGGCGAGGGCGGCGCACTTGGTAATCGGTTTGGTGAATTTGCTAGGATCATGCCGCCAAGGAGAAGGCGCTGCAGACTATGTCGAGCATGTCGAGTGCCCAGATAGTGTCTGCCGGAAGTGCGATACACAACAAGATGCCCCCTGCTCTCGTGGGGCCCCTAGCCCTTCACGCTTCCAACCCCGTCTCCTATCCCGGAGCGGTAAGTCCCAAAGTCGAGGACGACCCTGAGTTGCCGAGTCGTGGACGAGGAATGGGGCCGAGGTCAAAGGGGAACTGGGATTTCGAAGGCGAGGTGACACCTGAGACCTGACGATGTCCACTTTAAACAATTATATAAAATAAATATAGGATTGAAAAGGAACAACAGGACTCGCGTGTTTCGTCGATCTGGGGGATTTAGCTCTACAGTAATTTCCGAAGCGCCGCCAACGATCGATTTCGGCTTCCACCCTGGTACCAGTCCCTAACCGCTTCGCGCCGCCCCCTGACGTCCTCCACCAGGTGGAGGATTATTGACAATTGTTCCTCTTTTTTTTATTCCCATTTTTTTTTTTTTGTAACGTCGAGGAGGAAATTCTTCATTGTTTTCGCTTTTCCTCCTCGATCGGTGGAATTAGACTTGGAGTTTTCCACGAGCCGGCAACGGGGAGGCGCGGCTTTTTCTTGTCAAGGGTCATGCTGCAGTTACACGATTAACAAATGCGCTTTGTTGCGTAAACCACTAACACCAGACTCGGAGAGTCGATTCACTAGTGACCCCGCTACTGCTAAGCCCCTGGGGGCCCTTGTTGTGTATTGTTGGATTTGTCCGTCACTTTGTACACCAGTGAGAGTACTCGTCGATGTGGCTTACACCTTCCACCCTGCCTCTCCTGTCCCTTTCGTTTTGACGTTCTCCACCCTTACCTCCCCGACCTGCGGTACGTCCCGAAGGTCTAAATCATCTTCAACGCGAAGATAAAAAAAAGTCGCCTTGTAACAATCGCTCCATTTGTTCCCCTCTTACAAGATTCCATAATTGCGACATTACGTTGCAAGTTCATACGTTGATTATTATTTTCAAACGTTTCACCGGGCGACAAAAAAATGCCGATTAATTCCCACCTGCTCGACAGGACCTTCGTCCACCCTCCAAAACGCTTCCTGGTCCCCCAGCCCGTGTTCGTTGATTTTTTTCCAACCGTGGATCGCCCCTGCGAGCCGCCAGGTACGAGACTCAAGGTGCGCGTCCGATTTCCGCACCTCTTGCATTTTTTTTCCTTTTTTTTCCGCCGCCATTAACTGCAAGAGGATCGTTTCGGTTAAGCCAGGCTACTTAGCATACCAATCATACATTCGGTACGTAATACCTGATCAAAGAATCAGGTCTCGAGGCCTGAAAAAAGCGCGGATTCTATCTAGACCCTGTAATAAAGTTAACGAACCAGCCACGCATCCGCTGCGGATTGGCCGCTAGACTCGGGCCCCGGGATTACAGGGGTAGGATTTCACGGATAGATTCGCCAATTGAAGAGCACCGCCGAGTACGCCTTGAAAGTAACCACCGAGTGGTTCATTATCGTCCCCCCTGGTCTGAACCGTATCGATCCCGGCCTCCAATTACGAGGGAAACCGGCGATAAAGATGCAGATTTCCGGGGATTTATCGGAAATCGTTTTCGCCGATTTCCTTCTTTGACAACCCTTTGACTTCGTATCATGTACAGCAACGCAATTCGATAACGGATAACGATCGGCCATAACATTCTGACTTTTCGGTGGTCCCCATGGATTTTCCGGTGCTATGTACAGCTGATTTAGGGCATTAAGATCCATGATTTCTTGAGCGAGACACCTGTGTTGATCACTTTGACGTCGTACCTGGCGGCCCGAGAGGCCTCACTAGTGGCTAAAAAAATTCATACAGAGAGGGAAGCTGGATCAGAATCTCAACGAAATGACGAACCTTTCTCCCCGCAGCAATTCTGGCAGCCGGGCCTGCAGCCGGGAACCTCGCAGGATGTCAAGCCGTTCCCGCAACCGGCTTACACCGGGAAACCGGCCACCGCGGTGTCCAGCGGAGACATGGTCCAGGCGCAGCCTCCGCCACCCTGGGAGGGAAGAGCCATCGCGACGCACAAACTCAGGCTCGTCGAGTTCTCGGCCTATATGGATCAACAGAGAGACCAGGACATCGTGAGTATCGAGAGTTTGTAATCTCGTGGAGGGTGATAAGAAAATTATTCCATCAAAATAAGTGCATCGTTTGCTTATAACAATATTTACCTCGAGCAGTGAAAGTTAATAGTACCGATCGCGTTTCATAATCTAGGTGATTTTTTTTTTTTTCATCAGTCGATGGAATAGGGTAGAACTTTCAATATTAAATGGGCACGGTTTCGATCCGCCCCCCGACAAAACTGACCCGCTCAATCAAGGTGGAGGCACCTCCAGAGGTGCATAATGCGCCCCTAAGGGACGATCGAGCCCGCCTCTTCGATTAGGAAAACGATAAGCCTCTATTCCGGTCTCGCGAATGAAGCCCCGTTAAGGTAAATCTACACAGCGACGTTCACCTGGCAAATTGGCCAGTGCTCACCTGAGAACGCGCAATATCCCCTGATGGGATATAATGCGACCTCACGGGAGGAAACTCGTCTTTCAGGGTGAATTTCATGGCCCAACCGGAAGACTACCCCCTAAAAAATCACTCGAGGCAATATCCTTCTCCAAAAACATAATTGAATAAAAAGTGAGGCTGCGCATTAAAGAAAAGGGAAGTAAGATAAAAAATGTCCAATGATTTATGCTTTTATACATCGGCGTTATCGAACACCTCCCACCGTGTCACGTGGTACAACAATGCTCCTGATAGTCTCCACCTGATTTTTGAGTTGTTCCATCATTAAAACGCTTGATTCCTCGAGCGAACGATAAAAGTGAGGAATACTCGGCCTGATTATCTCGTATTATCTGTTGCAGTACCACAAACACCTGTTCGTCCACATAGGTGGGTCCGCGACGTACGCAGACCCTCTCCTGGAGGCTGTGGACGTGAGGCAGATCTACGACAAGTTTCCGGAGAAAAAGGGCGGCCTGAAGGAGCTTTACGACAAGGGCCCTCAGGCCGCCTTCTTCCTGGTCAAGTTCTGGGCGGATCTCAACACTAACATCCAGGACGAGGCCAGGGCCTTCTACGGCGTGACCAGCCAGTAAGACGTGGTCCAGACTTCATTCCTAATCACCGGCTACTAGATCCCTAATTCACCCTCGCCTCTTTCCCCAGGTACGAGAGCAACGAGAACATGACGATAACGTGTTCGACGAAGGTGTGCTCGTTCGGCAAGCAGGTGGTGGAGAAGGTGGAAACGGAGTACGCCAGGTTCGAGAACGGCAGGTTCGTCTACCGCATCAGCCGCTCGCCGATGTGCGAGTACATGATCAACTTCATTCACAAGCTGAAGCACCTGCCCGAGAAGTACATGATGAACAGCGTCCTAGAGAACTTCACCATCCTCCAGGTGCGTCGCCTGGCCTTAACCATCATCGCCTTAATGGCGCTCAAAGTCAGCCTTGGTCTTGGTCTTGGTCTTTTAGGGACCACTCAGGGTCTTCCTCATCTCAGGACAGGAAGATCAAGGTCTTTTGCGCTTCTCGCAAGACCAAGGTTGCACGATTAAGGCCGATTTCGTTGATTTTTCTATTTTCTTTTCGGAGTTTCCAGAGAAGTGGCGCTCTTGTCGCCCACCTGAGGTCGTTTCTCTCTTCCTGCTTGCAGGTTGTCACGAACAGGGACACGCAGGAGACGTTACTGTGTACGGCATACGTGTTCGAGGTGTCGACGTCCGAACACGGAGCCCAGCACCACATATACAGACTCGTCAAGGACTAGCCTGTCTAAGTCTCCTGCTCGCCGTGCAGCCATCCACCCCCATCAGTGCCTACCACCACACGACTCATCCATATTCTACGCGTATATACACACATACATACATACATCGTGCATGAGACAGAGACATACAGGAGCATAGGAGCGTGCGCGGGTCCTCGCGCTGGCAGGATACATGCGCAGGTGCATGCGCAGGTGGAGTTGCGCGCGAGGACGCGCAACGCCGCGCACGCGGAGACCGGGCGAGCGCAAAGTCGGGCTCGATTAGCTTTTAATTCACTTTTAATCCACTTTTAATCCACCGACGCGGTTTTTAATTGATCCGTCCTCTCGCGTCCGCGTTAAGGTGGCATAAAAGTGGCACCCGAGAAGTCAGTTCGTTAAACTATCCTCCGAGCTGGGCATATCGGATCTCTTAAGGCCTCACTAAGTGAACATAGAGAGTATAAGGAAGGTCCTTACGCCCATGAAATTACAATTTTTTATGAATATCTGTAGACAAATTTTTTTTTTCTTCAAATTTGAGGCCTCACGGGTGTCAGGACATTTCTTACAGCCTCCATATTTGAGTAGGAAAATTTTATACGATTCGACACACCTAATTCAGAGGAAAGTTTCATGAACGAGTCCTCTTTCCCGCCACTTTCGTATCGCCTTAAAGGGTTTTCGAAATCGGGACTGCTGTCCCGCGCGTCTTCCTGCCTGGAAGAGTTAGTGGAATTCATGTTTCGCTGTTTCTTTTTCTTTTTTCTTTTTTTCTAATTTTATACACGCGTTCGAATGATCCTAATTCGACGAGCACGTCCAGTGGCGATCTGGGAACTCGCCGGGATTTTAGGTATATTTTATATTCGATACGTTTCGCGGCAATAAATTCGTGGCAATCGTTGACACAGTCCGCGGGGGGTCTCCGGCCTGTCGGGCGCTTCGCTTTGAGACGGCACTTTTCCCCTGGCAAAGGAGCATGGATCGGCTGTTTCCCTGCGTCGTTACCCCGACTTTGTCGAGATTTTGTGACGCCCAGGGTCGGGATAAGGGAATTCTCCCTCGGGATAAAGCGGCTCTCCTCCGTTTCCGCGATCCGCGTGCGCGTTGACATGGACACACCTCGGTACCAGTCGAGCCGAGCTCGATTAGGATCCGAAACTTGGACCGAAAAGATCCCCCTAATATGAAAAAGAGCCTAACAAGATGTTCAAAGAACTCCAAAAAGATTCTACGGAAAAAAAAGAAAAAGAAGAATATATACAAAATGAGAAACCGCAAACCTCGGCTCGGCGCGGTACCGGACATTATTAACTTAGTATTATAGTTTTATTATTAAACTAGCCGGTAGGTCATACGAGACAGCTACACCCACACCCACGACACACAGATATACATATATTACGGATAAGAGTATATGTTAAATATTAATGCAATGATTACGATTTACATTGTTATAAATGATCGTGTATAAAGCTATCTAAGTGATCTTAAGTTTTAACCGCGACGAGGGCTATAAGCGAGAGGGAGGGAGGGGCCGCGTGCCGTAAATTAGCAGGTGACGATCCCCCTGGTTTGTCATTATTTTTCTATTATCAAGGGCAAGGAAGGGTTGGGGGAAAGGGAGGAAAAGTAAATAAGAAGAGGCAAAGCCGAGCGCTTCGTCGCGGGGTCGGCGTCGCCATCTTGGATATTCTCCCCTCCCCTGTAAAGGGCCTTTTTACCGCCGTTATCTTTTTATTAATCAACTTCGACCTCTCCCAGGACGCGATCCATTTAATCGCGGATCGATCGGTCGACCGCGGCCCATTTTGCGACACTTTTACACGTTACGACGCCCTCCTTCCTATATATTTCTTCTTCTTTTTTTCCTGTTCTCAAGGCGACGTAGGGAGTAGCAAAGGGACGCGTTTGTACTTCTTGTAACCACCCTTTACTTTGTACTCCGTTTGTAAGACTTCCACCTCTTTTTCTCACTTTCTCCCATTTCTTTTCTTTTTTTCTTCTTTTTTTCCCCTATAGTTCTTACGCGAATGACTTCCCTACTTAGCCGTATGCTGCGTTTGCTTTTTATATCCTTATCCGGCGTTCTCTAAACTCCTGGACGACGTCGGCTTCCTCCGGCCTTTTCTTTCTCCATTTTCTTTTATATCTATATCTATACATATATGTATACATACAAGTACGCTAAGGAGAACTCGGAAGAGATTTTTTACGAGAGCTTCGGCGCCGCGTCTCGAGGTTCCCCGATTTCACCCACGATTTTCCTTAGATATTATTTTTTTCACCTCGAGCCGATCGCCACGTAGAAAATTCCGATAACGTCGTTTTTCCCTTCGTTTCGAGATAAAGGATGCCCCAAAAAGTGGGGCGCTATTTTTGCGACTGGCTTAAGAAATGAAAGAAATACTCGAGAGAAATTATTCGCGGACCTTCCCCAACACGTGGCGGCGGCTCTTCCTCGCGAGAATCCAAGTGTCGTGGTTTGCGATCTTCATTTCTTTCTTTCTTTCTTTTTTTTTTTCTCATCATGGAAAGAAAAATATATATACAAATATAAATATATATACAATACATATACACACGCGAACGCGGCGGCGCAACACAGCGAAGGAGAAGTATCTTTTCGAAGTGCTCCTTGTTTCCTCTATACGCGTTATTTTCGTTTGTTTTTTTTTCCCCTCACTTTTTCTTCATCATTTGTTTTTATTTCTCTCTCGTTCTCTTTTTTTTTTTACTCCGTTTCGCTGAACTTGCCTATCCGAGAGCAGTAGAACGTGACTAACACGACCGAAGGAACTACACACCTACGTCTAAGGCTACGTTAATATTATTAATTTTACCGATAATCGTTACTTTTAATTAACGTTTACGAAACAAGTGGCAATGTATTTTGATCTCTCTCTTTTAGTCAGAAATATGTCCTCAGCTTTTCACGCGTTTTATTTGTCTATCTCTTTAGATTTTCTATCTTCTACGTTCTCGTGCCTGTCTCCTCTCTCTTAAACGATTCGTTAATTCAGGCCGAGAGGGACGAATTCAGCTCAGAGAGAGAGAGAGAGAGAGTGAGAGAGGGAAGGAGAAGTCGATCGAGTGCGAGCGAGACATTGGTGCGATCGACGGACGAATTTCCATTCGCAAATTGGCAGCTTCTGTACTTCCTAGTTATTGATTGTTATCGGACAAGTCCGCATTTAGGGTCTACTTTATATGTACGATTATCCTTTTTCTTTGTTTTAAGGCGATGCGAAAGTGGCGTTGGAGGTCTCCTTTATTTAATTTACCATTCTCCAAACTGGATGCACCGAATAGTTTCCAACTTTACAACGTGAATATGGCGACTAGAAGGAAGGTCCTGGCGCGCGTGAAATTTCAATTCTTTAAAAATTTGTTTATGAATGTTACTACAATTTTTTGTATAAAAAATGAAATTTCGTGAGTGTCGGGACCTACCTTAGGGCCTCCATGTTCGCGTTGTAGAGTTTGAAACGATTCGGTACATTTAATTCGGAGTAAAGTATCATAAAGAGAGATCCTTCGGATACCACTTTGACACCCCCTTAACGTCCAAACGTCGCACGGCGTAATGCAAGAGCATTAGCCCTAGGAGACACGTCGGGGAGGGTCTGCAAGAACAATTGGGAATTATTGTCCATCGATCAGCGATCGATTTCCGATCGACCTGTCCATGCCAATAATTCCCCGCGACCTGGCCCAATTCTTAGGGAAACTTTCAAGCCCTCCATCGCACCCTCCGCTAGGAGCTTGCGAGCCTGAAAATAGTTAAACATTTAAAAACGACAAAAAAAAAGAAGACGAAGAACAATCCACCTAGCATGATTGCGATAAGGAGAGAATTCGCGATAAGGTCTAATTGTATCTCCAATTAATATCGATAAGCGAAGAGAGCAGAAACGTCAGCGACTCTTAAGACCGATTGCACCAGCCAAATTTCTAAACAATAATTAGTGCAATTCCTGTCGTACCGACAAACAGATTAAGCTCGAAGATTCAAATCCATTAAGTAATCCTTGATTATGAATTTTAATACGAAAGTCGGTGCAATCGGTCCTAAGTACCGAAAAAGAGAGGATATGTAACAGCGAATCGCCGGGCTCGATATCAAACCGTATTTTTTCGTCCTAGAAGAGCTTTTAGTTGAAGTGCAAGAAGTGCAATGAACAATTGTATCGCAAATGAGTATATTAACATCCTGAGCGAAGGCTTGAATAAATTGGTAAGACCAGCGAGCGGTTCTCGCCTCGTCTGGCGTTTCTGCTCGTCGAAAGGCTCTCCGATAAGCTGCTTTCGAGGATCGCAACGCATAGTTTCCGGACGATAGTGAACGATTCGACATTACGAGGGGAAAAGTAAGCGGAAAGAGCGTTTGATATATCTCGTGGTGAGGTCGCTTAAACGTATACCGGAAGAGTGGAAACCGATAAAAAGGAAAGGAAAGAAAAACATGCCGAATCCCCCTGGAGTGTATCTGGACATTGGAAAAGAAGCACCGACACTAATATTATTAACATTAACGAGTAATGATTTTAAACTAAGCGAATTACATTTATAAGGAAAGATTATGAAAATATATATTTATCTATGTCTTCTGTGAAGATAGAAAAATAGTACTCTCTCGCGCTATATATTGATGACACTGACGAAAACGTTGACACACACAGAGGAAACGATACTCTAAAACGGCAGATGTAGTTTAAGGTCCAAAAAAGGGAAGCAGCTCGCGTTGTCACACACACACGACACACAAATATACACACACGGGTATAAAGCCTCCAGCACACACGAACACACTTCAGATTTGTTAAATATCTTTGTACATATTTACATAAAGACCATCAAAAAATGTTCAAGTTCCAGCGGATATTTTTCATTGTTGCAACACAGGCGCCGCGTGTGTGCGAAAAGAGCGTGTTAGATAAAAACAAAGGGAATGCAATTTCGAGTTTGTCTTTTGATATAGCGTCGAAGGCCCTTTATGGTTTCGCACAGGCCGATCCCTGGGAGACCCTTCGTTGGCCTGTCGAAGCCATTGACTTGTACGTTATAGATGTTTCCTTTTTTCCCCCTGCGTGACGGAACTACAGATCTTGACATTTGCTTGACCGAACAGCGAGAATGGTTTACTTAAGGTAAAATCAAATTTGCATTTGTCCATATCCTGGAACTGCCATATCAAAGAATTTGAGCTTGATCATAAAGAGACGCGTGAGGGAAACGAATGTCAAAGCAAACGAGGAAACGAGACAACCTACCTGTATATTAACATTATCATGAACGAAACGAAACGAGGATCAAAGTAGCTGATTTAAACGAGTAAAGGAAAATAAATGAAAAATGATATATCATTAAATTAGAGGTTTAAAAATATAATAGAACTCAGTATATGTACAGTATTTGAAAAACATGTTTATAATTTGTATGGAAAATAAAAAAAATTCATATAAAACTAGGCCGTGTCTTCAATCCTTAGCGCGTATTGTCAAGAGTGTCACGTGCGTAGAAATTGTTAAGTTACACAGCTGACTTATCCGATAAGTGGCAAATGTCAGAATCGAACGATTAGAATGGATAATCGCTGAGATCGGTTTAATTGATATCAACTGAAAACTTTTAATAACTCGCAAATATATTAACGAGATTGTCGTTCATATAAAAATTGTGTGAAAGCAGAATCGCGGAGTTCTGCGTTAAACCGCATTTGTAGAATATAACCTCAAAATATGAACAGAAGACGTCATCAGTTGTCACCGTGACAACTACGCGGTGACACCAATAAGCCCTTTTCAGTGACAGAAACCTTTAAAGGCAAGAAATAAATATTTGTCTGGAAAGTAGAGTTTTTTAAAGCGAATCAATTTAAATGCTTTCCTAATTTTGGTCTTCCATTTACAGAAAATGTAAGTGATTTACGAGTACGAGAGGTTAGGTTGTACCGCTAAGTAGGTCTTCTACGACCATCACGATGAAGCAGCAGCAAAGTAAGGATTTTCTCATAATCTGGTATTCGTTGAAAATTTTATACAAAGATGTATTTAATTTATATTTAATATGTAATAAATTAAATATTTTTTACCCGACACTATAAGGTAATGCGATTGAATGAATAATTTATTTCATTCTAGGAAACTCCCAGGTACTGAAGTACGTCAGTCTGGTTACGCTTACTCTTCAAAATGCTCTAGTCGGTCTTAGTATGCGATATGCTCGTACTAGATCTGGAGACATGTTCCTTTCATCCACAGGTAATTTATAAAATATTGTGTCAAAGAACAACAACACGATAAAACTATGATTAGAGCACTTATAAATCACTTTTTTTCCAGCTGTTGTGATGGCAGAGATCGTTAAACTCATGACTTGTTTGATACTTGTGTTCATGGAACACGGAACGTGGAATCAATTCTTGCACTCACTCAAAATGACAATTTTGAAGCAACCTTTTGATACTTTGAAAGTATGCGTACCATCCATGGTTTACATTGTACAAAACAATTTGTTATATGTATCTGCATCGAACCTGGATGCAGCGACACATCAGGTATTCCAATTTTTTGTTATTAATAAATTGATAGAAACTTACTATCGATGAATAATAATTCACGAATGTCTTATTTCAGGTCACTTATCAATTAAAAATTCTAACAACAGCATTTTTTGCTGTAGTTATTTTAAGACAAACATTGAGAAACATACAGTGGGGTGCATTGGTGCTATTACTGGGAGGTGTCATATTGGTGCAATTGGCACAAACTGGACCGCATGCTGTACCTTCAGGCATTGAGCAGAATCAGCTGTTTGGTTTCTCCGCAGCACTAAGTGCATGTTTTCTCTCAGGCTTTGCTGGAGTATATTTTGAGAAAATACTCAAAGGATCGGACATTTCACTTTGGATGCGTAACGTTCAACTGAGTTTCCTTTCTTTACCGTTTGGATTGCTAACTTGCTTCCTGAATGACGGAGATATTATCAGGAAGCAAGGTTTCTTCTTTGGTTACGACTTATTTATTTGCTACTTGGTGGTGCTTCAAGCCGGTGGAGGACTCGTAGTTGCGATGGTCGTTAAGCATGCAGACAATATTCTTAAAGGCTTTGCAACTTCTCTTGCTATAGTCATCTCGTGCATTGCTTCAATTTATTTGTTTAACTTTAAGCTGACATTCCAATTTGCTTTTGGTGCACTTCTGGTGATCTGTTCAATCTTTATGTACAGTCATCAACCGAAAATTCACCATCAAGATAAACATACGCTCTTAGAAAAGATTTAAGGAACTATGAACTTAGATATTAACCGTCTTTTTCCTAAATGTGTTAAGTTGATACTGAATTTGTATTAAAATGATTTTTACACTGCGTATTTAAAAAAATACTCTACCGACTTAAGAATGCATTCGTAAGGTGCAAATAATAGGAAAGTTACTTCTATGTAGTTTAATCGTTTTAATGAGACAGTAGCTCTATGGAGAAATAGTTCCTCGCTCATTCACCGCCGAGCAATGATTTTGCAAGCTTTGAAACATCAAGTTACGCAACCTCAGTTAATAAGTTACAGTCCACTGCCTTTTTCTCACACCGTGCTTTTTTTGCTTTAATTAAGGGACAATGAAATTCCTAATGTTATCGGTATTAGTAAGCGAAGTTACAGTTATGATTGAACCTAGGCCATATCGAGACCACCGCTTATGAAGTCGTTCATAAGTGCCAAAGTATTTTCTTAAAAACTAGCTTTATACATATTTTTATATCGCAATATCGCGAAAAAACTTATTGTACATAATTTAGATACATATGTTTAAATATTCCGAGACTTTGACCAGTTCCGAAGTAATGGGCTAAGTACTTAAATATATTACATTTGAATAAATTCAAGTAAATACCTAATATACAGCTGCACGTTGCCCCTTAATTACTCTCTTGATTTCTTATTTAATCTTCCCGCGAGTGAGTTTCCATCTTAAAAAACACGAGTCACTTTTATCCAAAGAAGTACGGTAAAAACGTGACAAAGGAAAACTCCCTTTTAACTTTGGGGAATTTCCTTTGTCTGGTTTAACCATGCTCTCACAAAGCACATGCTCACGTTCAATCGCTGCGTAGGGTCTATCGGTAAGGGCCAATCAGAAGCGTTGCCTCCACCAGGGAACGAATGAAGACCGCAAGGTAAATCTTTATCTTTCCAAAATCCGTGCGGACTGAAAGTCGGCCATCTTGATTGGTCCTGACGCGCGACTCCAAAAGTAATTCCGCACCGGCTAATTTCACCTTCCCATTTTATCCAGCGAGAGGCCAAGGCAGTCGGATTAATGTGCCTAGTGAATGAGTGCGACAAAGACGATCTTATGGAATATAACTATAAAGGTCTCTGGACCCCCCGCCCTTCTTGCCCCCCTCTTTGCCCTGTCTAGACAACCTTTTACGTAAGCCGATCTTGGCGCGTACTCGAAGCGAGGGTCGTTCTTCGCCAAAAGACGTGCACTTCAAACGATATCCGATAAAGGCACAATCGATATTGTGAAACTTCGATAGTGAAGTATGGCCAAAAACGGAGTTTCGCCTCTGCTCAAAGACAAAACAGAAAATACCGCCGCGTAGAGTGATATTATGATTGAGATTAAAGTATGTCACTACCTATTTTTATTTACACTTCTGGAATCGGCCCTGCAAATCCGACCGTCCGTGCACGGACATAACAATGGTGAGAATCCAATTTTTGCGCCTGTGTTTTGGTATCGGACCATTTGACAATATTGACCACCGAACGCGGGAGGTAACTCGGCTAACCTCGGAGATCATTATTTTCGCCTAAACTTGTCTTAGTACATCTGTAGCTTCGTTTCGAATTACTTAACCACCTCTGCTAATGTTTCTCCATTTATCATTCAGGGACGTTACTACTTGCATGACAAATGTCTTTCAAACATTGTTTTTCTTCTCGAGAAGGTCACCAGTTTCATGGGCTTGCTTGTTCGGTGCTACTATGATGACAGAAAAATTATTCGATCGTTGCTACTTTCCGTGGCATGTAGAATGTCGATACCACTCAGTTAATACTAATAATTTGTCGTCGCCAATTTACAGGTTTTTGCTAGTCGGATGATATATATTTTTTTTTTGGTAGGTCAAGCATAATAAGCTTTTCCTGTATTCACGTAAATACCATTATATCGGAATCATTTAAAGTATGGTATAGATTATATATGTATCGTGTTATTCACGTAACATAAATTTATTTGAGCCATTTTTTTTCATTAATGAACTTTTATTTTTTAGTTCAACTCGTCGATGCTCTCGTGGTGATAAACATTGTTATTTCAACACCGTTCTATTGATGTTCTGATCTTTAACCTGCTGTTCCGTTAGCGTACCATTTTTCTCTTAACCAATCGGAGAGATTCTATTCATGTAATAAAAGCATTTTATCACGGAACAAATGATAAATGCATTCTGATTCTGAAATATTCAATACGTACTTGACTTCAGTATGCAATAAATTGATAATGTTTCAGTTTTTGTGCAAGATGACAATGATGTTCAATATCTGTTGGATAATATACCTATTTCTATGCACAAGGTCAGTATCATTTAGAAATGCAAATACGGAACAATTTTTAAAAATGACTGAACGTTAAGTCGATTTAACTGATAGTATAAATAATATTTATTTTGGCTTTGTAGGATTTCACTAGTCCGGTGCACGGGGCTGGGTAAGCATAATACTCATAGCCATAACGGTGAGTGGAAATAGGAAAGGTATCGGGTATAATTCTTATTATATCGTATTAACATTGTTAAGTTAGAGAACAAATAATTGATGGTTCCGAAGAAAAAAAGTATTTAAAAAAGTATAACCCTTAGTAAAGGGTACAGGGAAAGTAATCTTTTTATTGCTTTCAATCAGTTTAAATCGATATCGAGAGAAGGGATATTCAAAATATTTTAATTTGTGACAGAATTAACTAATTTTGTAATGTATAATTCTTTTATACACCGCAACAATTATTTTCTTTATAGTCTTATTCGCTTTAGCTTTACTAACAAGAAAATTTGCCAATCTCCATCACTTTGTTTCACGAGTAACTCTGCCTCATGCCTTTCCTATTTTCAATCTGTAGCATTAATCATTCTCAATACAAAATGTTTCTGTAAGTTTTGAATGATGTAAATTTATGTTGAAGGGATTCTGTATCCAACAATCATGTGCAAGATTCCATCTCTTACATTCAATTCGAACCAAGTATTTTGGATTTTAAAGAAAGGTAAACTGAAATTTGTTATTGCCCTTTACTTCTCGCTATGTTTCTTGTGTGTATTTTTACCAACTTTATGCATGACAAATTGTAATGTTTGGACATTATACATTGTATTTTAGACAACTTGGTGTACCCCATCAAGAAACTGTGACACTCTACAATAGAGATGATAATAAAACGATACATCTTTCATCCATATCCGGGAACACACAGCATTTTCATTCATCGTTCTTTCAAGACAAAGTAAGTTTCCTCTTGTTTATTTTGGCTTTATGCAAATGTTTATGTAACATGAAACAGAAACCAAAAAGTACCATTTTAACATAGGTGATTCCACCGCTTGGAAACACAACATTCAACGTTGTCTTCCTTGGTCGAGAAGAGGGTGACATAGAAAGTTATCTTTTCATTCACACATCAGATGGAACACTCAAATATCAGGTATTAAAAAATAATATATTGCAAATAAATATTTTTCAAAATAAAGAAATATTTTTAACTAACACGTTTCATTCTTTCAGGTCAGAGGTGTAAGTGTGAGTAGTCCCTACAGATTAAGACCTGTAGTCGGTGTAAAGTTGCCGTTGAATGCATCGTTCACTCCTCTCATTTATATGCATAATCCACACCCTGAACCTATGCAGGTACATAATTATAAATGGAGTATTACATATACACTATTAATTCATAATCTAATTGTGCGCGTATAATCATTTGTAAAGGTTATAGAGGTGTATAGTAGCGGAGGAGAGTTTCAGTTAGAATTACCATCGGGACAAGCAGAGGGACCACGTGAATTGTGGGAAATTCCACCATACCAAACGAAACCAGTCATTAGATTACATTTTAATGCCTGCACCGAAAAGAACCATACCGCATACATTAGGTAAGATAATGCTTTTATTTATATTTTAATTCAGGTTATTATATTATTACATATTTCGTAATTTCACTTTACAGATTTAAAGTAAATAACAGTGCGGAGGTGTTGATTGTGGCAGTTGAAATCGAAGTCAGTAGCGGAGCTGGACTTCACTGGGGTGGAAGTTCTGGGGTGATCAATTTGGGTATGGGTGGTTCTTTACAACCTCCCATTCACTATCCGATAGCTTTGAAAAATTCGGCCAAGAAACCCGTCAAAGTACTGGTATGTCAGTCTTGAATTCGATGTTATTTTACATCTTATTTATATTTCTTGCTGACATGATTACTTAAGATCATGATCCTTTTAGAATATCATCAGCACCCCAGTTTCTAAAGCATTACAAATTAACTTCGAGCCTGTTGTAATACCGGGGGATACAGATGTACCGATAGCAGTTGGAACATTGATTTACGACTGTGAGTCATACTCTACTAATAGTTTATAGTTTATGCTTGTCTCGTTGAGATTTACTGCTTCCACAATAAAACGTGTTTAATGATACCTGTTATCCAACAGGGAAAACTGGACTAGATTTGCAACACTTTAAAGGGAAATTAATGATCAAAGGAGTCGGCCCAGGTGGGTCTAGTCAAAAGTTAGCGATACCATGGGTAGCGGAGGTGCTGCAAGGTGGACTCGAAGTTAATGGCTCGATAGCTCATTACTGTTCGCCCCATTCCAGTCAACCTCGGAACTTTAGTGTCGTTAATAAATTCAAATTACCATTGGCAATAACGAACGTATCACTATCATCGGAAGCAAAATCATTATTTGAGGTAAGAGACAATATTGACTATTAAGCACTCTAATCTATCTAACCTACAAACATTGGAAAATTCATTATTTCAGATAAGAAATTTCATTCCTAAAGTCTTGAAACCTGGTCAAAAGACAAGTATATTTTCACTATCATTAAATAAGAAAAGGGAAAACGAGAATATACAGTTGGAGTCGTCGATACTGATTCACTCCAATGTCTCAATGACCGAGGTTCCATTGTTGAGTTACGATGGGAAAGTAAGGAAAATCATTCCTGGCGAGGGGGAGACTGATAAAGGAACTATGAACTTTGGCACGGTAGGTAGCGGTACGGAAAACGAAGCTATCTTTGCTCTGGAAAATCAGAACCCAGTGAATATTGAGCTACATGGTTGGGGAGTTAACATGCCCGGTGCAGTGTTGGAGTTGATGGGCTGCCAACAAGGTCCTACCGATCTGTTCAATAAAGGGTTTCGCAACATTACAGTCTGCAGTCAGAATGGAAACGTAGGTGGACCTTACGTTACTAAATTCAGTACTTGTCTCAACAGCCACTTAATTATATTATTTTTATTGCTGCCCCTGTACATGACGTAGCCAAAAAATTGCATACTGTTTGCATCACTAAACCTATCAATTGTATGATTCCAGCAAAACATCAAACCAGGCTATTTGGCAGTCTTCAAGATAAAAGTGAAGACTCCCATGGTGGAAGAAGACACCATCGTCGGAGATGTATTCGTGAGGACGACTTATGAACGACTTACCGTCCCAGTTTTCATGCGAGTAGCTCACGGTAGAATCGCGATGAAGAAACTCACCTTCACGGATTGCTTCCCAGTAAGTATTGTGACATCATTTCCTTTCGAGACGTTCCCAAGGATATATCTTTACTAAAAATCCTCACTTCCAGGGAGCTATTTGTATGCAACAAATAAAGGTACACTCGACGTTCGTTAGATCCATGGACGTGACGTTCGTTTCCCCAGTCCAGAAAGACAATCGTATTAAATATATCCCACTGGAAGAAACGACGAAGCCAATTATATCGAAAGGAGATAACCACATTGGTTCCATTAGAATTGATCCATCTATCACTTGCAAGCAACATTGTTATCTTGGATTGTCGTTGAATACTAGTGGTGAGTACACCCTGTGACCCGTTTTTTTGTTTTGTTTCCTTAATATCTCAGCTAATTGTATAATCATATATTTTAGTTGGCAGTCAGTGGTTAAACACGATGACTCTCCCGTCTCATGTGCGCGATTCCGACTTGAATTTATTAAACGCACGGTACGCTCGTTACTTGAATTCGACCGGAGGAGGGTCCTGGGATAACATCACGATGCGTTTGGACACAACGGAAGTTAGGGGACATAAATTCTTCGTGAACCTGAAACCTTACTGGCCCAGTCTTCTCGGTGGGTCAGGCTCGACAAGGAACAAGAGCGCATTGACTTTTCCACTAACTCAAGTCGGCCACATTTCGTACAAGACGATTAAATTACACAATCCAAGCTCTAGTCCACTGTTAGTGCAGTTAGTGATGGACTGGACTTACCCTCAAGGATCTCGTTTGTATCATTTTCTGCCTAGCAAGTACGTCGTCGATTCTACGTAGTGCAGATTTTATTACAATTAAATGGCTCTTCGTGGAAAAAAAAATTGTTTACTTAATCGTCTGGATTTTTTATCAGGTTTAAGCCTGTGTGCTTGGAGTGTCCACCCAGTGTATCGGGGGAATTCAAGCTGGAGGAAATTGTGGAAGAACGGGAATTCTTCGGCAAACATTGGGATGTCGTAGTGCCGCCGCAGACGTTACCTTTATACCTGAATCCTGGCGAATGGAAAACTATACGTCTTTCCTATTCCCCTTCGTCAGCTGCTGCGTCATCCGCACTTTTATACATTAGGTGCGTAGTAATTCGATTTTACGGTTAAGTATGATATCCACGATTTTGAAGATATTTCTACCTTAAAAGGGGAAATTCATTTAGAGTGGATTACTTTTCAGGAATAATATGACTATACTAGAAGTGTTACGTCTGGTAGGACGTGGAGCACATGCACAATTTAAATTCGGCAATCGTAAGCCAGGCTCGACGACGCCTTTGTTGTTCGAGCTTGCCGAGAGGCACCTGAAAGATTGCGAACGTATGTACGTTTTTAATCCACCGCTGTGCACTTCAGCGTGGTAATTGAATTACGTGAAGCCAAAGCATTGTTCTTTCATTTCCAGGCGAACGAGCCAGGATGAATCCTGTTCCCAACCTGACCGTGAAACGCTCCTTCACCGCCAGGAACACCGGAGAGCTGCCGATCGACATCCATGGATTTTACATAAACGGATTGCATTGCGAGGGATATGGTTTCAAAGTACTTAATTGTGCGCCCTTCAAGCTCATCCCGAATGCCACGAAAAAGATCGAGATCGCGTTCACGCCGGATTTCACGCTCTCGAGGATAGAAAGGGAACTCTTGATCCTGACCAGCCTGGGAGTCGGCAGTCCAGACACGGACGAACTCAAAGACAACGGCGAGTGGTCATTGTAATTCTTAATCCTCCATATTCGCGTTGTCAGGTTTTTTAACGATTCGGTACACCCAGTTCAGAGAAAAGTTTCATAAACGGCACTTTCGCATCCCCTTAAAGTATAGGGAGCTTTTAAATCATTTTTTATGTATCGTCTTCAGGTATGGCACGCCTGACCTTACTCACGACAGTCCCAGCGTACACTTTGGAGTCCTGTGCTGCGGTACTTACCAGACCCAGCTGGGAGAGGTCGGTACAGTGGGCAGCGATAAGTCTATCCTCGATTCTGCTGATGTGTGTCCTCGCCGTGTCGTTTCTGGAAGCCGACAGGATATTGAGAGGAGCTTTAGTCAATTTATCGAAGGCGACGCCGGTGCAGCCACCCCTGGACCTGAGGCAGCTCTCTCACGCGTCCTCTCAGTCTTCGGGTGCCGGCAAGGAGGCGTCCGAGGACAGGAACAAAGTCCAGAAAAAGGAGGAGACCTCTCCCGACTGGACGCTGATGAACGTCAAGAAGAAGGAGAAGGACTCGCAGAAGCTGATAAAAATCCCCGACTGGACCGTTGACGAGGAACGTAGGTTTAGGATGGATGTCGTGTCGAAAGAGGTGCCTTCGTCGAAACGCTGCGAGGACCCGGCTCCAGTGGACAGTGGCACTAGCAATAACTCTTTTGTTACGAAAAAGAAAAACGGTAAGAAGCAACACAATAATCCACAGGACGCCCAGGTGGAGAGTACACCTGTCGTGGAGAACACCGCGATGAGCGACATGCAGGTGATACCTGAGAAGAAGTACACCTCGAACTCCTCGACCAAGTCCAGCCCTACGACGAACAGAAAGGGAAAGGCGAACAATAAGGATGAGGTTAAGCTCGTAGAGTACGAGGTTCAGGTCGACGGGGTGGCGGGACTCTTGAGCAACGTTAGGGAAAGCAAACCGGATAAGAAGAAACCACTTGCGAGCACTAACGGGGCTAACGATAACGTATCTTACAAGAAGTACGATCCACCTGTTGGCCAGAAGGGCGTCCAGTTCTCCGAGGAGGAAACCTCGTCCACGACCACGGAGAGTTCCGTTCAGGACGACGCAACTCCTTATAAAGTACGTGTCTTGGTTCCTCTACACGTTTTTCTGACTTTACTTCCTCCATTTCCTAAATTTACTCGCCAAGTTTCGGTGTGACGCATTTATTATTAATATTTGTTCGCGATGTGTTTATTAACATTGAGTCTTCTTTTTTTTTTTCCAGGAGTCCGAGCGTCCGTACGTAAAGCCCGAGAAGATACAAAGGAAACCTTTGACGAAGAAGCCGAAGCCACAGTCTATACCCACCGTGCCATCGATAGACTATAAGGACAACTACGAGGGTGACTGCGACGACGACGACTACGACAAGGAAAGGCAAGACAATCCGAACCGTTGGAAGACTAGTACGACTAGGTCCAGCACGAAGCATCATCATCATCCGCGGAATGCCGAGTCCTCGTACAAATTGCCTCGCCAGAGTAAAAATCAGCCCCGGAAGGACAAGGTTCCGCAGAAGCGTCGAACCGACAAAAATCGCTCCAAGTGTGAGTTTACAATTTTTTTTGTATCGTTTCCTGATGTACCAAGGCGTTACATATTCATCCTCGATGCAACGAGGTGAACATGTTTCGTTACATTTGTCATCGTTACATTTTTTAGCCGTAACTGGCGGTACCACGCAGAGGGATGAAATAAGGCCTATTCAAGCCATTATTCCCTCCCCTCTGCCCCCTCCGCCGTCATGCTGGGGAGAAAACCGAGCCAAATTCAGCGACGTGGTGGCTCGTAGTCAGGACAACGTATCTCCGTTTTTGGATCACAATAAAGCGCGCAAAACTCAGGCCGTTGCACGGCCAGACCTGCCGGCGCCCTTTGTCAACGAGACGAAGAAGAGCGTCGAGTCCGCGAAGAGGCAGTTCACTCAAGAGGTCGTCCAACCTCCCTTGGAGTATGCGGTACTGTCGAAGTCGACTCACGTATGCGCACAGTCGATGGAGACGGAGAAACCCTGCATCCAGGATATCCAGTTCGTGCAGACGAGCAATCAGCTGTCGAACAGCTACTTCATCAACACGTTTGCCGAACAAGCCGTAAGGATTTCCATTAATTAATGTTGAAAAGAATTCGGATCCCTGTTAAGAGGTGTAATTATTGACTCCTGGGGATGCCTTTACAGAAACATATGCTGCAGTTCGAGCCAGACCTGGTGCCATACGATTTGCCGGAGACCGATGAGCCTCTCGTCGAGCTGGAGAGCCTCGAGGAGGACCCACCTCGTCCTCTCTGGAACGACGGCGGACCGATAATGAACCTCCTCTCCGATAACTCATCCAGCTTCGAGTTGGACTCCAAGTCCTCGGACAAGGTCCCCAACTTGTCGGACACGTTGAAAGGTACTTGAGTCTTGTAGCGATCTCCTTCGTTAGATAGTTCATCCCTGGTGTAGCCCTGACTGAAGGCGGTTATAAAGGGAAGCTGCGGTGATGAGATGGAAAATATCAGGAAGACCTCTTAGAGAGTAACGATTTCAGATAATTGGGTCACGGTAGAGACCAACTGGGAGCCGCTTTACACGAGAGGCGCGGTTGGCGAGGAAAGAAGCGGAGTTTGGGGTCTCAATACTGGCGGTGTCTGGGCTGCTGCACCCTGGGGGGCTCCAACACCGCCTTCGACGATACGCCAGTCGACCTCCTTTCATTTGACCGATCGAGACGCGCAGGTGAGACCTCCTGGTTAATACTGTCCGTATTCATGACCTCACTTGTGAAATTACGTTTTCTACGCAACATTTTTTTAAATGTCCATGAACGAATTTTTTTTTTAAATTAAATCTTTTAATAACGGAATGTATGGGAGGATGTATTTATTTATTGATATGTATATTTCAGGAGAGGTCAGGGTTCGATCCCTTCCGATCGCTCAGTACGATTTGGACGCCGTCGTCGACGGAATCATGGAAGTCGAAGTGCGAGGACTAACCCTGGTAAAAATATTTTGTGATATCAAAGCTGTCTCGCCCTTCACCCTTTCGCGGAAGATTACAGGTTGACGTTGACTCTCGGAGGTAGTGCGAGGGGACTTGTGAAAATGGAAACGCCATATCAAGGGCTAATCGATGCGAGACTGACAAGAAAAGGTTGTCCGGAATATTTGTTGAACTATGGTGACAACATCGACATTGGAGTGGAGCTCGCATCGTTGGCTTGTAATCTTCTATCCTTTTGTAAAACAGCACTCTGGCAATACGATTTATGAATTTCACGGACGACTCGGTGAATTGTGAAACTTTAATTTCTTCTTCTTTTTCATTATTTTATTTTACCTCTTTTTTTTTTAGTCTTTTTTCGTCCAGTCCCGCATACCGTACGTGAATTCAACATGTTTGAAAATCAACGATTCTGTACGACAAAGACATTGTTTCGTTGAAGTGGAAAGAACAAAGACATTGATAAAAGCAATGCAAAAGAAAGAAAAATTTGGACAGTCGTGACTTATGATTATTCCGTTTCTAACTGCTCTGTAATCGCTCTCATTAGAATGGTTAAGTCCATCGCACATTCATTGTCTCTGTTGTTTGTTATATACACGATCGAGAAGACAGTTTCATTTTGATTTGATTTGAATTAATTATTGTGCTGCGTGTCGTACAGACGTACCAATTTGTAGCTCCAACACGTACGGGTTATGATTACCCATGGGAAATTTCAACGATTTCTCAAAACTTCAACCTCTTGTTATTGATTTTCGGTTATCGCGGACTCTTGAATTTTGTTGACCGTACAAAAGGAAAGGATTTCGGAAAATCGAGTATACCTACTTTGTAAGACTGCTAATTGTTGTGTTTCAATAAAGAAAGTCTTAAAAATGACAGTTTTCTTACGAGATAGGTTCTGTAAATTTATTAAAACTTTCTCGCTGCGCGTATTTACAGGAAGTTCCGTTATCAAAGATAGATTTTCTTGTTTTTAAAGTTAATACAAATTTCTAGGGTTGTTAGGGATTGTTTAAGAATTTTAGTTCTGTAGATTTGGTACAGATAATACTGACGCGTAGTTACAACATTGTGGGTCGACAGCCCGATGTATTTTTAGGTAGTGCCCAGGACTTTGCTCCCTGAATTTTTCTTAACAGCATCTATAAACACAAAAGATTCTTGATTAACGTTGAACTTATCTTTTAAATGCAATGCTTAATTTCCAATGGGCTTGTGCAAGAGTTATGTTACCTTATTTGTAGTATTTTCATTGTGCATTAATATTATAATGTTGTACTATTCCGCTTACCATGTTGCCTTCTTCAATTTTTTTTTGCAGTCTTCTCCTATTAATTTCCGAACTGCTTGCCCGTGGTTGCGCAGCTTTTATTTTGACGGGTTTATTAATTGGCTTCTGGTAGGACATAATCTTTCTCAGCAAGATTTGATTCTCCCTTTCAATTTCCCTCATCTGGGCGTTAGTAAAACTCATATTCTTGCGACCATTTTGCATTCGTCTTTGGTCCAGCCTACTATCGCAGGTCCTTAAATATTTCATGTCATTCTCCAACAGACAAATGTCATCGTCGTCGTCATCGAAGCTGTGAGAGTGTCGATCGTGTGCCATGCACCTTAAACCAATTGAAGCATCTCTGGTTGTTCGTCCGGATCCAAATGTTGGAAGGAGTGAGGAACAGTTGCTCAGGGATGACCGAGGTGTAACATTTGTCACTTCTGATTCTTTGAACGAGTCGTCCGAACAGAAGGACTCTGTATCATAGTCCGATTCCTCATCGATGGCATCCTTGTTCTCTTCTCTGATATTCTCACCGTTCAATTGATTTCTTGCGATATTACTTTTATATGCATTACACTTGTCTTCTTGTACCTTCTTCGTCTCAGATCTTGCGCTCTGTTTACCTTTCACATTTTTACAGATTTTCTTATCTGCGCAAATGTCACTTCTTCTAGTTTTTAAAATATCATTACATTGGGCATCGGTTTGAGTATCGTTCACATTAGTCATGCTGGTTTTTTGTTAAATAAATATTAGAAAAGGAGTGTCAAAGTTCTTCTAGAAAATAATAGAAAAATCTTTGCTGAGGTCGTTGAAACGGCAGCGAAGCGCGGAATTACATTCCGCCAGAAGCCTTTCGTTACGTCTGAATTCATCGCTAATACCGGCGACACGATAGGTTAGGTAACCATGGCAACCTGTACAATAATCATCGCCGATTTCCTTTCGCTTAATTCATATTGATTGCTTTCGACATTATTATGGTAATGCGGGGTATTCAAAACAATCTGTAGTAATTGATTCGTCAATATCAGCTATTTTCAAAGGTGGATAATTTAAAAAGGCACGGTAAGGCAGTATACTTTATACGTTGACACATTTCATGAAATGATCAAAGTGCTGTTTATTAACAAAGATTTTCATGTTTTTACAAGTTTCCTACTTCTGATAATTGTAGAATTGCTAGGTGAGACATTTATCATGAAAAATACTGCACTCTGATAAACGTAAATGTGTTAACTGACGCTCATTTGACTTATCGACGGAATTTACAGGTTAAGAGTCTAGCTGCAGTCAGTTGCGATCGAACCCGCCTGCCTGAAATAGATTTCTGAATTTTAAAATGCCGTCTGATATCAATTCGTACGAAGAATATAAGAACGACCCTCGAACCGCGTGCCAATTTGGCGTGAAATGCTACCAAAAGAACCCAGCTCATCACAGCAGATATAAACATCCACCGAAAGAGCAGGTACGATATAACCTGCATATTGAAAGTATTGTTAATGACTAGAGGAAAATTAACGTTAAGCGTTTGAATATCTGTACAAATTGCAAACCTATTATTGACAATAGAATCAGAAAAAGACAGCCGAAGTAAATACAAGCCAGAAAAGGAAATCTTGCGATGACGAGAAAGAAAGCAGATCCAAGTTGCCACGGGCAGATCATACAAAGAAGGACGAAACAAAATCTGAAGTTGGCTCCTCCGAGAAAGTATCTTCGAGTCCGGAGAAGCTTTCCCACACTACATCATCTTCTTTGCATAATATGTCTCCGAGTCCAGAAAGCAACCCCGTGCAGAGTAACTCGGACACAGAAGAGGGTCCCGACTCTGCACAGGCTGCCGGCAAGTCAGAAGATGTTTCTTCGTCTACGGTTGATTCTTTGCATGAACAGGGTTCAAGAAAGGAAAGTCCAGTAAAGAAGGAAGTAACTGCGAACGAAGAAGAGTCCAGTAAAGCTGCCACCACCACTGAAGAAAATAGTGAATTGATCGGAGAATCGAGACCACCAGCTAATATTCATCAATTTATACTTGAGATTTTCTCTGTCGAGATGCCGGAAGATTTTTATAAACTTTACGATCTGTGTTCTGTAATGTCACCGAAAAAACCTCTCACTGCTTTTAATATGATTGGAATAACACTCGTTGGCCCTTATGATGTCTTAAGTGGCAAGATAGATAAATCGACAGCTTGTGATAAGGAAAAGTTTTTCAGGCATTGGCGATATTATTATGACCCTCCAGAGTTTCAGGTAAGATTAAAAAAATAAAAAGTTTACTGGATCCATATATGTTTATTACAGCTATATTATTCTTTTCATTTTAAAGACGATTATGCAGGTGAGCGGTAAAGATGGTCTGCATTTTGGTTACTGGAGAGATGAGCCCACTGGGAACCCAGTGTTCGTTGCCAAAAACAATGGTCACGTGGATTGTAAATTTACACCCGTTGCTGAGAATATATTTGGTGCATTGGAGTAAGTGTTTAAGGGTAAAATAGAAATTCACTTAAAGTAACGTTTTAGGTACTTCTTTCTGCAGATAAATTAATAAGGATGAATTTCTTTTCAAGTAAGTGCATCGGAGAGAAACTGAAAGGTGCCAATCCTTTTGAGAAAATGAAGTTACTAGGTTTACAGAGGCAAGTGAACAATTTTGCTAAAAAACATGGGTTCACTTTGGAATCGAATACAGAAAAAATGAAGGCAAGGGAGAAGAAAGTCGTGGCAAGGACATTTCACGGTGCTGGCATCGTAGTGCCATATGACAAGAAGACTCAGTTAGGGTATCGTGAAATGGCAGTGACGGATGGTAAGTCATGTTTCAAGGAATCGGTTATTTTATTTTGCCGATAGAAATCTAGCGGTATGTTTTTGTTACAAGTTAAACTGAGAAGCATCTTGAAGAAAATGGACGAGGCTGAATCATCGGAGGAGCGTCAAGAGTCCATAACCCACCTTGAAGAAGTAATCCGACTCGCCACCATAGCTGCCGACGAATGCGATTTTGGGACATGTCTCGAGTTGGGTCAGAATCTCTTTTCAAGTGGATACGCTCACCTCGAGAACCACATCCTTCACATGCTATCTACTGCATATGCACACCTAAATCGTAAGGAATTTAATAATATTTTGAAAGCACATCTGAAGGATAGAAAGAAGGGGGCCGACTTGAGCGTGGTGTAATTGTTTCCTCCTTCAAAGACGAAACAGTTTTAAGACCTATTTTTTTACAAAAGATAGGAAAATACTTATTTTTAATTTACGACCACAAACCATAATTCTTTTATAAACCATAACCTCATTATCCACTTAAAGGATAAGTAATATAACTCGACACGAATCACAAGTCTCACAATCGGGAGATAAATCGTATAAGCACAGTGTTAGAAAACGATAGCGAAGCAAATCATAAATAATGTAACCGTAACCCCAAAACAATTTGTACCCTCGTTTAAATAAAAATCTCATACAATCCAACCCCCTGTTAAGCATCGATCTCACGAAAGGATCCACATTCTCACAATCCTCCATAACACCATTTTTTATCAAGACCCCAAATCTCGAATATCCGTATCCATTATCCAGTTACGAACCGACGGTTACAAGGTATTCTTTATATAAAACTTGTTATTCGCGTCGAGAGATGGCGCCATCGTCGCCGGGCAGTTTCCACGATCCCTCCTATACCGACTCTATAAGCACGGATGCGCGAGGACGGTTTACATCTGTTGCGTCTTGTTTGCACGAGCGGTATATAACCGGCGCGCGCCGGCGGGTCCAGGCGCGGGGCGGCGACGCATGTCCGTGGCTCAGTGGAGCGCGCGACTCCGAAGTGGAAGGTCAGGCGCTTCTGGTCCCGCGCCCAGCCCAGGAGAGGAGAGAGCCGCCGGAGCGAGAGCGCGTTCTGCCGCGAAGTGCGCGCGCCTCCCTCGTGCGCGCGAGTTCCCGCGACCCCCCGGTGCGCCGCGAAAGTGTTCCCGCCGATCGCGGGCCTAAGAGGGCCGGCGCGGCGCGCGACTCTCGCCGATTGGTCGGCCATGGCCGAGCCGCCGCGGAATCTCCGGCCCGCAAGATCGAGCGGGCCGGCCCGCCGCCGGTGAGCGAGCCCGCCACTCGTGCGCCCGCGGGGTCGCGATCGCGACAAGAAGGACCCCGACCCCGCGCGCCGATTCCAACCTAAGTCGAGGTTGCGCTCTAGATGAGAGTCCGCCAGTCCCCCGGAGGCGGCCGAGGGAGGACACGAGGAGGAGCGCCCCGCGGACCCCGGGGAGCGGCCGAAGAGCGGAGCCGGCGATGATGGCCAGGTAGCCCCGGGCGAGGCATGCACCAGGAGGGCCCATGACGCCGAGGGCCCCGCAGGACGCGGCCCTGGCTCCGCGGTAGCGACCTGCCCCACTCTGCGGACGACCCGGGTATGCCCGGGGTCGGCGGCTGCGGGTAGCTAGGGCACTCGCCCGCCGACTGCCTCCCCGAGCCCGTCGAGGGGACCTTGAAGAGGGTTCCGAAGAGAACCTCGGAAGAAGACTCGCCCCCGACCCAGGGACCTCGAAAAGGTGAGCAGGAAAACTTAGATTCACTTATCTCTAAGGACCACGATACAAGCGTAACTCCCGGGGAGAGTTCCTATGGAACCCTGAAGAGGCACCTCTGGACGCGAGTGGTGCTCCCGGATGCTGCCGCGGTATGCTCTTAGGAGCTCTTCGGGGTCCTCTTTCGCTACCCGCGAGCGCGTCGTTAGGTCGAGGTAACGACGCAGTCCACTGGGTCGAGGCGGAAGAGGACGCTGAAATATGCAGCGTCCCGCCGTTTTTGCGACCCCTGCTTCACCTGGACCCGACCGGGGGCCGAGTTTTACCGAATTTCAACCCCGAAGACGGAACTCTCGCGGAATTATCCCGGAATCGGGGCGGTTTACCGGACCGGGTGTGTCGACCTTTTGGAGGTACCCTCGAGATGGTGGAGGCCGCCCCCCCATGGTGTATCTAACCTTTCGGCCTGAATTAACCCCTGAGGAGTATCCGCGCGCGCTCCACCGTAAAAATATGGGCATCGATCCGCGGCTTATTATAGTCTCCGGCCGCTCCGGCCTCGCCTGGGACCGGATGTCCCGAGGATGCGCGTCGGCCCCCCCCTGGACAGGGGCCTCTACAGGTGCGTCTACAGGTGTGTCTACGAGTCCGACCACTAGCTATCCCCATGGGTCCATAAATCCTCGGTAAAACTGTATTATCATTTTTTTTTTAATCCTAGTCTACCCCGAGAAAAAAAAATATTTTCTTCATTCAAAGTATAATTATTTCACTCAAATCGGAATAAATTGGATGCTGCGTTTTCTTTTTGGAATTATGATAATTCGGAAAAAAAATATAATTCATTCGAGTCAATTGTTATTCGAGGTAACGAAACGTTTCATTGGTACTATTCTAGGATATGGTTCTTTGGGACGATGCATTGTTCTTTTTTTTTTCTTTTTGTTCTATCTTCGTTCTATCCGGGGGATTTTTATATCTAGTGGTTAATTAGGCAGGGAAGTCTTGTCCAGGGGTGGCGTCGTCGGGGGCGGCGGACCGGGAGAGAGGCCCATGGTGGTTAACGGGGGCTCACTTTTTCAGCCAAGTCGAGCCGGGGACCATCGGGAGACCTTTCGGAGACATGTCGACCCGGAGATGACCGGGCTCCTGCCTTCGCGACGACCCCTCGTCCCATCGACGCCCTGGAGCGACGGCCTCCTGGCCGGCTCGCTCTTCGCTGGCACCGAGTGAGCGCCGCCGACCCGGCGCGGATCCGGCGCGCATCCTCAGCCATGCCGACGACCGCCTCCGTGCTCGCCGCACCGCAACGAGGTTAGTCTAGGTCTTAGTGCATCGGCGAAACCCTGAGATGGTCCTGGGGGTGGCGACGGGGTGGATATCTTACGCTTGATGATTTTTATTCCGCACCTCGTCTCGGTGTGGGGATTTTTTGGAGACGCCGAAAGCACCCTTTGATGTGCCGCGCGACGTCTTCGAGATTGTTTGTTTTTTTTTCTTTTTTTTTTTCACGTTTTTGAAATCCTCGCGACGTCGTCGGGGGAATCGCGGATTCGAGGGGTTCCCCTGGAAGGTGGGCACTAGGTGGGAGTGGGTTCCGGATGCCGACCGAGAAGAGCGTGGAAGTGGAACGGATCCCGGGGAGCCGCGTCGAGACCACTAGAGGAACAATGGACTCCTAAATACCGCGGACCTCGGCCTCCATCCGGGGCTGATCCGCGCTCGTTTGCGGCCCCCTGGGGGAGGGCGCTCGTCGGACTCGAAGAGACCGGATACCCATGGCGAAGGGCTCGACTCCTGCTCCGCGAATCAGCGACCTACCCGCCGATTATCGACCTATGCCAGGAGATGATTAAGCTTCCCTCACAACGGTGCACGCGACATCTCGGGCATTCTCCTCTTTTCCATTAACCTCGGGTCGCGCGAGGGGACGGGGCGGGGGGACGTCCCCCAGGTGTCGTCAGAGGGGGCAGTAGACGTCGCGAGTATGTCGGGAACTTCGTCAGATTTTCGAAAATCGCTAAGGGCAACGAGAGATAAACAAAAATTCATAGAAACGTGGAGACGTTACTTTGAGTGGCGTCAGTGAAATATTGACGTCGATTCGAGGATTAATTATTTCTATTGAATGGACTCGAATAAATTGTCATAGTTTGCATCGAATTTGTTGTCACGCGAATTTTGGGAAAATGCTATATGCGAGCAACTCCCGCGGCTTTTTTTGTCATTTTCACCATGGGGAGAGTGTCGGATACTTTACGTGAGATCAATCTATCGGATATTTTATGTCGATCGACGGTATGCGAGGGAAAGTCTTGATCTTGATTTTACGCGTCGAGTCCTGATCTTAATTTTGCACGGTCGAGTCCTGATCTTAATTTTGCACGGTCGAGTCCTGATCTTAATTTTGCCCGGTCAAGTCCTGATCTTAATTTTGCACGGTCAAGTCTTGCTCTTGATTTTACGCGGTCAAGTCCTGATCCTAATTTTGCACGGTCAAGTCTTGCTCTTGATTTTACGCGGTCGAGTCCTGATCTTAATTTTGCACGGTCAAGTCTTGCTCTTGATTTCACGCGGTCGAGTCCTGATCCTAATTCTGCACGGCCAAGTCTTGCTCTTGATTTTACGCGGTCGAGTCCTGATCTTAATTTTGCACAGTCAAGTCTTGATCTCGATCTCGCCCCGTGAAATCTCGGTCTCAGTTCCGCATACGTTTCTTGGTCGTGCCCTTTTAGCGGGGAAATCTCACCTCCGACCTCGAGGCACGCGGAAACCCGAGGCGAGGTCTCGGGCACCGAAATAGCACGCGGAAGAACCGCCGTGTGTACACTTGCGGCCGCCTAGCAAGACCCCGAGCACTTCGGGCCGAGTCCCTCCTTTATCCGCGGAAATAGCCCAAAGGCGCGCGCGCGGGCGCGCGTCCACTTTCCCGCGACCCGCGAGGTGTCTCGCCTCCAACTCGCGTAAGTGCCAAGTTAGGATTTCGGAAAAAAAAAAAAAAAAAAAACTTCCTTTCCCGATTTTCCCCGCTTCCCCGAAGAGTCCTCCTCCCTCCGATCGACCGAGCCCCCGAGGGTTCGTTCCTTGTTTTCGACCACGTCCTTGAGGATACCTTTATTTCCCTTCCCCACATTTTTTGGCCCTTGCCTTCACATACCATTTGTTCTTCCACCCTTGTTTTCCACTTTGTATTAACCCCCTTCTTTTTCCAACTCGTAGTCAGCCCTATTTTCCACCTCGCTCCGAACCTTTCTATATTTTCTCTCTCTCTCTCTCTCTATTTTTTTTTTCCCCCCACCACGGGGGAGAAGCGTAATTTCTTTTTTCGACGTCAGCGCAGACCTCGCTTCGATCTCCTTGATTGGAACCCTTTTTTTTTTTTTTCATCCGACCGTGGACCTCCTTTTCGTTAGTTACTGCCTTTGCTCTGTTTCATTTTTTTTTTTTCCTTTTTCATTTCTTTTCCGGGTTGACGGGGGCGAGGGGGATTTCCTTCCCCGGGTTGACTCCGTCCTCCCGTGGTGCGATCCCGCAAATTAAATCTAATCCCGTACCTGGTACCCGGGAGGTGGGGAGCTCGACCTAGTGGAGGGCTCGATGGCTTCCTAGCTCCCCTCCTCTGATAATGCCGAGATTAGGGGAGGACTTTTCCCGGAAGTAACTGGCAAATCTCCGGGATCACGGATTTCTTCCTCCTCGGGTCCACGGGATCCCTTCGATGCGGACTCGATCGCTGATCTTCACTTCCTCTTCCGGTCTTGCACGTCCTCTACTCCTCCGCGACCCGAAACAATGATTATTATCCCGTAGAATAGGAAAATATTTCCAGATAGCCCCAAGTCCTGGAAATTAATGCGCATTAAATGTCACTCGAGGAATATTGAAATCCCTGCCGAAAGAATCCTCTCTTCAGGGTCTCAGGTTAAACCCAGAAACGGAGTAGTCACCCCCTGGTCCCCCGGTACCTCCCGCGATACGATTTCCTTCAAACGGCACAATTAAGCTTTTGCGTTTCGTTCCTTGGCTGGTTCGTTTTTCCTTTTTTTTTTTTCCCCCCTCCCTACCCTCGTAAAGGAAAATATTAAAAGCACGCGACTCGGCACTGTCGTCTTATTAGGGCTCACCGCTCGTAACGAGGCCGTATTATAATTACCGGGGCCCCTTTTGTTCAGGGAAACCGGCACCACCCCCCTGTTCCCCACCCCCTCCGAGGGGAACGCGTTAAAACACCCTGTCCTCGGAACAATAAATTTCTCGGCCGATTTTCTTTTTTTTTTTCTTTTCTTAATTAAAGTGCGAGAATTCCCCCGGGGGAGGGGAACGTAATACGTCGTAAACGAAACGATTTATCGGAAGGATCTCTTATAATCGTCGGCTCGACATTAGAACAATGCATGTCGGAAGTGTTAAACCATTGTCGGCACTTTTTAATGGGGTCGTGACATTGGAATTCCGAGGTGTCGGAATTTTTCTTGCCGGAGCACGTCGGAGGCGTTCGTTAATTCTCTGTGATTTGGGAGGAGAGGGAGTGGTTTTTAATTTTTTTTTTCTTTTCTTTTCTTTTTTCCCCGCATTTTCGGGGTGAAGGGGCACAATCTCGGGCTCCGCAGGTGAGGGGGGAGGGGGGGGGGGGCACCGAAGCGTGCAGGTGCGTCGCGGATCCGCGGTGTAGCCTGTTGCATGCGGATCTGCGCCTCGGCGAGACGGAACAACGCGAATCGTCCCCTCTTCCTCCCTTCCCCTCACCCCCCTCCGAACACCCGGGAACCTCGAGTCTTTCCGGCGGATGCGATGCGGTTGAGTTTTGGGGAAAAATAGGGAAAATGGAGAAAATAGGGAAAACGGAGAAAATAGGGAAAATAGAGGTAATGGAGAACATGGAGGTAAGAGGGAAGGTTGAGGAAATAGAGAAAATAGGGAAAATGGAGAAAATAGAGAAAATAGAGAAAATAGGGAAAATAGAGAAAATTGAGAAAATATATAAATTTGCAAATCCCGTTCCGTGAATTTATCACGGTTTCGCGTTAACCAGGAGGATGGAGAACAACCGCATCCGGAAGGGGCGCGGCCGTCTTGGCGCGGAATCCGGCCGCGCGGATCGATCAAGCCTGAATAATTGACGAGGCGAAAATAAAAACCTGCGCGGGGACGGGGGGAGGACGGGGACGGGGACGGGGGGGGCGAATATGCGGAAAATTTCGCGAGGACCTCGGGGACCGGGATCGAAAGTGCCCTTTTCGGCGGCCGGAAACCCTGATGGCGACCGAGGAAATTTCCTAGGTAGGGCATGAGAGCCGCTGAAGCTTTTAAATCAGCCCCGACGCGTTGTTTGGTCGGAGACGAGCGGATGGGCCGCGTTAAAAATACACCCCCGAAGGAGGCCGCCATTTTGGTGCCACTCCCAGACCTGCCTGGAGCCTCTTCGTCTTCGCGGTGTTTTTCGTTTCTTTTTTCCTTTCGTTTATCTATGGTTTAGGAACCCATCGCCGGCTGAACGGGAATTTTTACGAGAGGGTCGGAAAGATATGGGGATCGTTTCCGGGGCTCGAAAGAGTGTTGGATTTAATTTTTCTTTGTTTTTTTTTTTTTTTTTAATTCTTCCAACAGGGATGGCACTATAAATGCAAATGCGACGAGAAATGTCGGTTTTGCGGTCTTGAATTTGGTGTTGTAAAAAAGGAAAGAAGAAAAAGAAATGCAAGGAGTGCCAAGCGGTCTGGCTGAAAAAATCGGAAGAGATTTTATTCCCATGGTTGGATGTTTCGGGCGTTTTAATTAAAATGTTTAAGTAATTCAGGGGGACGAAGAATGTAAGGGCGTAACATTTCCATGGACATCGGCACATTTGTGATACCGAGAGTAATGTTTGGCCGTATAGACTGAGACTGTGATCGCGTGAGACCATGACCAAGACTGCGAGACCAGGATTCGACTTTGCTCGTCACAAGGGGAGCCTGAAGAAGGTGGGACCATTACGGTATTGCTCCCAGGAGGCGGCGATCTCGCGCGATTTTTCCGCGAAGACGTAAGGGGGACGGGGGGTTCTCTTCGGGGCCTCCACCCTGGTGGAGTCTCGCTTTTAACGGCGATACGCGCGAAAGTGGCGGTCGTTGCCTCTCGCGTCCCTCCGGGGATTAATCCGACGTCGCTTTAAGCCGAACGCGGCTTACCCGTCGCCGAGGCTCTTCAGGGTCTCGCACCTCGGTTTCAGTAATTGGTGTTAACGTTGGCGGCATCCGCGATTACGGTTACGTTTAACGAGGGTCCCTTAAATAAAGGTCTCGGGGAAGCCCAGCATCCCGATTCGCGGCATCCGGTCAGGGATAACGTCCGTTAGGATGTCCGAAACAAGGGCGCCGTTTAACGGCTGAGTATCTTAGATAAATTCCGCACGCCCGAGGAGGACCCTGAAGAGGGTCCTCGAGGGACCTCCCCAGGATAGCCAGGGCCGGAAATTCTCCGGAGGAGTCCCGGAAATCGCGTCTACTGGGATTAATCCCACCGCTCTGGAATTATTCCTCCCGAAGAGAGCCCTGAAGAGCACCCTGAAGAGCGCCCTTCCTCTGCCCCCCCCCGGGAGGCTCGGAATAAAGAGGCCCCGGGAAAGAGGAGGAAAGTTTCCCTCGACTTGGGCTTTTCTTTTCTATTCGCCAAGTTTTTCCTCCTCAGGTTGTCGCGCCCCCTTCATGGATTCATGGCCCCCCCCCCCCTTTTTTGTTTTTTTTTTATATCTCCTCCGGTTTCTCGCCAGGATGGGAAATTGAACATTGAAATTCGGCGACGCTGATAAACGCAGTCCCCCCCCCCTTCGTCCCTCTGTGCCCTGATTCGCCTGTACGTTCCCAGTTTTTCCCTCGGGATAGCTCCTGGCTGGATAAAATTCTATCCGCCCCCCTCCGGCGTAATAAAATCCCCCACCCCCTTGGCTCTCATCCCCCGGGGATCTCTATTAAAAAATTCCTCGAAACCGCTTAATGCTCTTTTCCAGACCGGAAGATAAATCGCCGGGAAGACTCTTAAGGATCTCGCGAGTGAACTTAATGACGCGCTCAATAATCCGGCTTATCAGAAATAATTCCGTTATCGAGGGATGTTCCTTTCTATTCAACTTTACGAGCGGATTTTTATTTTTTTTTTTATATCCTGTTGTTTGAGCGATACTATTTTTATTCGGTCCATTTTTCAATCTCTATTAAAAGATTCCGTTATCGAGCGACATTTTTTTCCTCTCGTTCTACTGCTCGACCGATATTTTCTTTTTTCTCATTCCACCGCTCGGGCGGGATGTTTTCTATTTTATTTCCTCGGTTTTCATTATTTATTACTTCATTTTTGCAGTTGCATTTCTCTTATTTACCGGCCAAGAGGCGTTTCTCGGCGCGATATTCGGAGGTGGGTAGAACGCGTGGCTCGATTCCGCCTGCGGAGATTCGGTGTCCGGACTCGAATTTTAATGACGGTCTAGGTGATCGCGATCGTCGATTTTCCCTGGCAGCCTGCCCCCTCGTTATTCCGCACGCACGTAATGCCGCCATTACGCGGAAATTCGTCCCATTTGCGGGGGAAAGCATTCCGCGGCCGCGGCCGCGGCGGAGTTATCGACGTTTCGCCGAGATTCGCCGGGCGGCCGGAAAAATTCGGCGAGTCCCGCGCGCGGGCTCGATTCCGCGATTCCGCCATTACGCGGAAATTGGCCGGATTCGCTCGACGGCCCGGTAGGGGGAGGTAATCACCCGGAGCATATGTTTATTTATTCACGCGGATCCGGCGACGAGCTAGCTCGATTTGCCGTTTCCGAGGCGAGAGCTCGAGCCCCGGCCGAGCGGCTGATCGGCTGATCAGCTGATCGGGACTCGCCGATCAGCTGATCGCTCTTCAGCCGACCGTCGCATCGGCTAATCGTTAATCGCCGATTACACGACGTTGCAAGACATCCTAGTACTCATATAAAACTCATTACCTGCAGAGAATACGTCAAGACTGTCAGTTAGCCATCATCTGACAGCTGTTTGATGACATCCTGCCGTTGCTAGGAGACCAGTATACAACTTTCTGGGAGACGCCTTTCGTATATTACGATATTTAGCCCATCGCCTCGTCGCGACTCCTAATCGGCTGATCGCGAATTCTACGCGGGTTAGAAATCTTCCAAGGACGCGGTTTAATTTATTTTTCCACCGGGATGTAGAAAGCACTCGGAGAAAGGCGAGTTCGGGGAGAATTCGGCGCGCCGACTGGGGCGTAACAAGTGGCCCCGCGCGATAACTAGGCCGCGTTTGTACTGGCCCGCCGGTTGCATTATGCACGCCGACTGTTCGCCGGGAATTCGTTAGAAACACAGAATCCACCCCGGTGCCCGTTGGAAACGGCCCGGCCCATTATCCGCGCCTTTTATCCCGCGGAAGGGGAGATATACCGAGCCCGCGGTCTCTTATGATTTCATAAAGTTCATCGCTATCTCTCGCGGCCTCCGACGGATATTCAGGATCTCTTGCGATTCCTCCCGATCTCCTCGGTATCTCCTCCGACTTTTTCCACGTTTCTTCCTGTTTTTCCCGATCTCCCCCAAAGATCCCGCGATGCTGCTCTACGGAGCTACCATTTCGAAAATCCACCTCCTCGTTGATAACGAGATAACCTGCTCGACATAGAGATTACACGGAGATTACCCACGTAATCCGCCGGCCCATTTGCCGAGAAGGCAAACCTCGGTTAAGGAGCTTCCGAAAGTTCGACTTGGCCCAAGTTTCTTTTTTTTTTCTTTTTTTTTTCTCATCCCCCTCCCCGCGAATTATTCCGCCTGCGGCCGAACGATGTCCCTTGACGAAAGAACGCCTAACCGCAATTCTCTCTCCGCAGTTCCATTCTCGCGATTCCGCTCCCACGAGAGGAATTCTATTTTCGGGACGCGCGTTTTCCGGGAAGGATTCCTCCCGGATCCCGCCGCAGGGGACCCGGAATTCGAGGAGCGAGACGAGGCTCGCGAAAATTGAACTCTTCCTTTTTTCGACCCCGGGGGGTATCTCCCCCTCCCCCCTGAACGATTTTTTCCTCTCGCGTTTCGCATGAAATTCCGCTAACGAGATCGAGTTTCTCCGGTTTGCGTTCGTTACGAGGAATCCCGAGGTTTTTGGCTCTCCTCGGGCTTGTTAAAATCTCGAATCTCTCTGTTCTTCGCCTCACTCGTTATCACCGCTTATCACTTGCCAAGCTGCATCTCGAAATTCCTGACGTCCCGCTAACGAGATTAAAATTCGGCTGTCATTGGGAAATTGCAAATTTTTCTGCTTCTCTAGCGCTTGCTAAAATCTCGCTGTATGTGATAAGGCTCGTTATCATTGCTAATTGCGAGTCCCTAAAAATTCGCTCTTTCTCTCTTTGAAAATTTAGGATCGAAATTTAGTTGAGATGATTAATTGAGGTTTTTCCGTGTTTCCTCGCTTCCGAAACGTTCTTTACTCCCGTGCGATTTTCTTCACTCGCGTCGTTTTCTTTTTTCTTTTTTTTCCACTTTTCTTTCTCCCCCGATAATTATCGCCGCCCTGTCGTGATAAACCGCGAGGAAGTTTCCTGACGGTGGAAACGGGGCAAGAAACAACTCATTAGCCTTTTTAGAGCTCGAAACCGGGCCGGAAGTGCTCGACTCGGAGTTTCGGCTAATTTCCACAAAAACCCGCACCGTTTCGGGCGGAAAATCCCCGCGGCTTGGGATTTCCCTCCCCGATTGCGAACTATCCCCGTGATTATCGCCTAGGCACGTTTCATGAATTTTATTACCAAAATTAATAAATATCTTCGACTTCGCAATTGAAACGCCCAATTGAGGCTTCTTAGAATTTTTCTTTTTCTCTTATTACGCATAATTTAACGTAAAAGTTAAATTTTCGTTCCAGGCGGAAAATCCCCGCGGCTTAGGATTTCCCTCTCTGATTGCGAACGATTTCCATGATTATCAGCTAAGCACGTTTCGTCAATTTTATTACCAAAATTAATAAATATCTTCGACTTCGCAATTGAAACGCCCAAATGAGGCTTCTTAGAATTTTTCTTTTTTTTTTTTTCGTTTTCTTATTACGCATAATTTAACGTAAAGGCGATGGGAAATTTTTCGGGGATTCCGGGGAGAGGGAGAGATTTCCTCCCGGCTTGCCGGGCGCGGAAAACGCAGGCGTCCCTCGGGAGAGGCTCGCGCCAAGTTTCGGAACTCGGCCCGTACGGCCGCGGCTGGAACTCCGGGAATAATTACGAGCGGGAGTAATCGCGATAATTGCCCCATGTCCGGGAAAGGACTCTCTCCCTCACTTTTGCCCCGGGGCCCGTTTTCGGGAGAAATTCCGCGCGTCCTCGCGATTCCGCACCGCGGTCCCGGCCATGCGATTGTTCTCACGAGCCGCGAATTGCCGAAATTCTCGCGGGACCGATTTTCGGGAAGTAATTGGGGATGAATGGCCGCGTACGACTATTGATAACAGCTATCGACCAGTCACCGTGATTCTCGAGGAGTTCATTTAAATCGGCGACAATTGTATATATATTATATCCCCGCGATTATTGTCGTAGGAAAAGGCCCCCCTCGCGAGTTCCCAAAATCCTTATGGTCAAATCACTGAATTTGCGTTCAGAAATCTGGGACGATAACGCCTGATAACAGAAGATATCCTCTTAGATCGAGGCACGGCGAGTTCTTCTCGGGCGTCCTCGGTAACTCTAGAGGAGTAATTACCGCGCATTACTTGATTATCGTAGCGGCGTATCGCCGTGTATATCCGGGGTAGCCATTAATTACGGAGTCCCGTCTGTCGTCGCTCTCGCCGCCCCCCCGCGAAGAAGACATTGACGTCACATCTCCGTTGGGGGGGGGGGGGGGGACTTTCGCAAATCTCCCGGACGTAATTACCGGGGCTCATCTTTGATTCGAGCCGGGAATAATTACCCGCCCATAAACCTCGAGGCCGACTTTTCCGATCTTTCCGGAGATCGATTTCTTATCTCCTTGTGATTATCACGGAAGACCCAAAAATGGACTATGGTTCCTCGATTTCCATTAACCAGTCTTATATTCGCGGTAGCCACAAAGGTGGAGGCGGTTTAAACATTTTCTTTCTTTTTTCCATTATTAATAATTTCTTTCGCGATATTCAGAAGAGAAGGGGAAGAAAAAAAATAAGAATTTGGTTAACCCTTCTTCTCTCTTATCCATTCCTTTAACGGTGTGCAAAAATGAGAGAAGCTTCGTATACGGAAATGACAGGTGAGGGTTCGGTTCCTCCTTGTATACTTTTCCATTATTTTCGCAACGCGCGGAAAAGGGAGGTTTGTTTCCTCATTTTATTTTTTTTTTCTATTTTTTTTCCCCCCCTTAATTCTTCCTTTTCGTATTCCACGGGATCGGCGTTTTTCTCGCCGGTCCCGGAAAAGGGGGGGCGCGGAACCGGAAGGACAACGGGCGCCCCTTCATCCGGAGCCCTCGAGTATAATTAGATGTCCCAGTTTATGCGCGTGTCTCATTATATGAGACCCGGTGCGAGCTCGCTCGATAATTCCGCGCGCGCTCGCCATTTTCGGCTCCGGCCGTTTCCGGTCCCCGGAAGGAAGAGGGGGGAACGGGGAGGGGGGATTTCTCGACATCCCTCGGGACATTTCGCAGCATCCTTCGAGGTATCTCGCAGAATTCTTCGGGGACATTTCGCAGCATCCTTCGAGACGTCTCGGACGGCATCCTTGAGGACATCGCGCAACTCTTTTTAGCCATTGTTCATTTTGTCACCTAGTTTGTAGTAATAGTCTGGTTTATTAATGATAATTATCATTTGCGATTTGATAATTTCGTTAGGGTACCGATTTCATAGTTATTTCTGCGGCCTCGGGCATATTAATAAATCCGAATACTCTCGGGGGCTTATTAATAAATGTAAATTCTTTCGGGCTTATTAATACATCGAAATGCCTTTTGGATTTATTAATAAATTTATATCCCCAGGTGGAGGTTCGGTTCCCAATTTTACGGATGACATTTATCGGGAGGCATTTCGATAAAAGTCCCGATCGGTCGAGGATGGCGTCGGTTCGGACGGGACGTCTATTTTCCGCCGTCTAGGGGGTGGCGTCCACCCACCCCGTTCCCCCAAAACCCCCTGAATGGAGGTCGTATTCCGAGGATCGCCATGAGGTCATATCCGCGTCGCCACTCGTCTGGCATCTGACCTCCATAAAGAGCTGTAGGTACCATGGAGAGGGGGGGGATGTACGTAAACGCGCAAACTACCCCCGAGTACCGGCTATCACTCCTCCCCATGTCCCTCCATAGGAATCCAGACCTCGGGATCGACGCTCACCTCCACCCTTCTCCGGGGATCGCTTCCACCCCTCGAATGAGTGGGTGGGTTTCCCTGAATTGCTCGATTTTTTTTTTTTTTTTTTTAATGGGGGTGTTAAAAGTACCACTTTAGGGGGAACTGTTATCACTTATCGGGGCTCCCTTCCGATTGGCGGATCATCGGGAAGAAAGGGGAAAGGAGGCAACAGTTGGTCGGCCCGAAAAGGGGTCTCGAAAAAGGGAGGGCGGATCCTGCCCGAGGGCTGATTCCTCCGAGTGCTCCCTTTGATCTCCTTTGGGTGTCTCGAGTTCCTCTTTCCTCGGTTTCCTCACTTTTTTTTCGAGGTGGGGCTTCTTGGGGACCATTAACTTCCGCAAGACTTGGTTTTCGGTAGTGAGGTGGGGCGTTACTTAATCCCGGGTTGATTTTTTCCGGGATTTTGGGATTTTTTTTGGGGGGCGGGGAATATTGAGAATTTTCCTGAATTTTTTAATCGTCCGAATTTTAGGGGAGACAGAATCGGAGGCTACTTTTCATCCTCCGCGAGTGTTTTACACTTATCCCACTGCTCCCCAGAATTATTCCAGGAATTTAGTCGGAACGCCCTATCTCCCTGCTCTTCCCTTTCATTTTCCAGGATTTCATCGGGACGCCTTATCCCAATACCGCTCCCTGCCGTTTTCCCCGGAATTTTGCAGGACGCCTTATCTCCACACCACCTCCCTCCTATTTTCCAGGAATGAATCGGCTTCCATTTCTCATCGCCCACGTCGTCGAGACCTCTTTATCCCCGTCCCCTTTCTTCACCCTTTCGATTCCTGTTCGATGATCGTCGATAGCAGTCCCGATCACCGTCCTATGATATTCAGGACGAGGGTACAAACTCTACGGCGTGCCAGCCAGATCGATAATTCCCGTCGTTATCCCTCGTTCCCCTTTTTCGTCTTTTCCCTTTTCACGCGCCAGGCGTCGACCTGGCGTTATCACGTTCGTCGGCTTATCGGCCCGATATCGCGGCGAGCTTTCGCCGATATTGCCGGCGAAATTGTATTTCACTTTCAGGGTTCGATCCGATGACTCTTCCCTTTCCTCGGAATTAATTCCCCCTGACCCCCATCCCCCCCCCTGCCACCCCCTGTCGACGATTTAACGAGACGAAGCGGGGATAAACGAGTGAGAGGAAAAGGACGCACCGCTTGTCGCCATTCTGGCGAACCCCCCCCCTTTCGAACTACTTTTTGGATTTCTTTTTCTAGCTTTTATCTTTTCCTCTTCCCACCTTTCCCCGTCCACGCTTTTCATTGGACGTGCCAGAATTTTCTCGTGGACGAGCCAACATCCCCCGTTACGATCTGTCGTCTCTCTTTTTTTTTTTAATTTTATTTATCACCTTCCCTTATCTCTTTCCACTTCCCTGAGGATACTGTTATACAATTTCACAATGCCAATTCGCAAGGTTTTCGCTAATCACCGTTATCAGGGGACATCGGATCCGTGAACGTATAGCGATGTTTTTTTTTCTTCTTTTTCATCCTTCGTTAAGGATAAATAGGGATGAAAAGGGATATCATCCCTCCGGAGGGTCCCCTTAGTATTATTATTCGACCCCTTTTAATATCCTCTCGTCGTCCCTTTTTTTCCCTTTCTTGGATGCTTTTAAGGGACGCGGAAGGCCGACATTTTGTGAAATCTATTAATGCTGCTTCACGAGTCTGTCTGTATTTTTTAATACTAGGGGGTCTTGAGGATGTATACTTGTTTCATAAATTTACGTATTTTTTAACTTTAAGAAGAGATAGGGAAGGTACGCGTGTTTCGTGAACTCGTTGCACCGTGATGTCGGAAGGAAGATTTGTAGCTCTTGTTTTAATGTCACGGGGAAAATTTGTTGAAATTTTTCTTGTAACGTCATATGCATATACCTCGCAGAGATTATGCAGATTACCCTCGACCGAGAGGGCAGGGATGGTTTGTCATTGGAGGGCAATTATATCGGGCAGCGTTGTCGTCGGTTACGGGTAATTTGGCCACGAATCAATGTCGGCGCGTGCGGTACACGCACCCCTAAAATCACTTACAACGTCCACGCACTACATGGTCAACATAGGGTGGCCCTAGAGGGGATGCGATTTTTTCAGAGGAGATACGCGATTTTGACGTTTCGAAATCGTTTTTGGCGTTTTTGGCGTTTCTGGGCATTTTTAAGCGTTTTTCGGTACTACTTAGAGTTTCCGCCGGGGAATTTTTTTCGCGACTGCGAATTCCGCAGCTCAACGGGGAAGGTTCTTCTCTTCCAATTGAGCGCTCGCACGAGTGGATGGGATTTTTTTCAGAGGAGATACGCGTTTTTGATGTTCCGAAGTCGTTTTTCGCGTTTTTTGGCGTTTCTAGACTTTTCCGGGTGTTTTTAAGCGTTTTTCGGAGAGAGTGATTAAATAAACACGAGGGAGGCGAGCAAGGGTGAAAACGGGCTTGCTCGTGAGGAGAGGTCCGACGACTCTTGCTGCATCCCTGCATCTCTGCATCTCTGAGGGTGGAGGGCATTCCCGACGCGTCGACTTGCACCCTTGGCGCGAACACGTGGGTCCACCCTAGATGCATCGACGTACTCTAAAAAAAATTCGGCGTACCCATTTTTTCATCCTTATGTACCACCTCGATGCATGTTGGAGTAGATGATTGCACCCTCGTTTCTTTTTTCCTTTTTTGGCTTTTACCCCATCGCAACGATCGCTCATCCGGGGGTGCGATTTCGCCGCCCTCGCGAGGAGGCGCGCGAGCAGTGGGTCAAGTGCGAACCACTAATTACCCAGCGGGCAGGCCTCGTTTCGGTGGCAAAAGTAAACCCCGTCGCGCACCCCCTCCCCCGGGTCGCCGGCTGACATTGTGTCCGAGGATAAGCGCGAGACCGCCACCCTGACGCTAGAAGGGCGATGGAGGCCGTGGCCTGGAAATCTCGACCTTACGCCCCCCTAAACTCCGCTAATCAAGCAACCCTCGAGCCCCTAACCCGGGACTAACTAAGGACGTTAATCCCCGCCGTTTCCTTTTCCCTGGCACCCCGGATCGATACCAAGGGGGGGTCGTCTTCAAAGAGCGTGATTTTCTAATAAATTCCCAGGGGCGGTCGCCCCTAATTGATTTAAATCGGGGATTTTCCCGTAGATCCCAAAATTTAAAAAAAATTCGAGATACCCTCTCCCACAGGGGGCCATCGTCACCCCCTCCGAAATCTCAATTTTCCAATGAATCCCGAAATTCGAGAGCCCCGAGACCACCCCCGCTTCCTTCTCCTTCCCCTGCATTTAAGAAACTTGGTCGGGACGAGGGGATGCCACCCCTCCCCTCTCGTTTGATTTACGGTCCAACTTCCTCCGGAGGGACTTCGACGCGGATTTCTTGCCGAGTGGGCCGAATTGTTTCCGCCAACTGTTCCTTCGGTCGGGGGTGACTCCCCCCTCTTTATTTATTTCCACCCTCCGGGGTAGAACTTTTCCTCGGCACGCTTCCCTCGGGTTTCTCGCGTCTCCCTGCGACCCTGCCCCCGCCCCCCATCAGTTTCTTTCGATACCGGAGGGGGGGTAAAAAGAGGAGAAAAGTTGCGAGGTGTCCGTCTTGAGATCTCGTTTACGCCGCATTCGAGATCAAAGAGGGTGATATCTTAGTTTTGAGGGGATCGGAGGGACACGGCCTCGGGTCCCGAGGGATGTCCCCTCTCCTGTCTTTCTTTTTTTCAATCCTCCTTTTTTTTTCTCTTTTACCCCTTTTTTAACTCCCGGTCTGAATTATTTAAACCACGTGGGTCTCGTGGGCGAAAGCGAGGACGGATCTTTAGCGGCGTTCCTTTTTTTTTTCCCTCTTTATTTCTCTCTTTTTTCATCATTTTCCTTTCTCTCTTCCCCCTTTCTCGATAAGTCCCGTTCCCGTTTCTCGGTGGTCGGAGCGGTGCCGGGAACGATTCCCGATTCTCGTCCAAGGTCCCGCGAGCCATCCAGGCTCTCTTAAAACGAGCGATGACGCCTTTATTGCCCGCCCGGCTCGACTTTTATTATCCGCCGTCGAATGGCCGGGGCCATTGTTGGCGTGTAATCGGCATTCGGCGTCCGGTTTATTAGTCCACGCGAGATTCCCCCCCTAGCCCCCGTCCCTCCCCCGGGATGAGTCACCCTGGACGTCGAGGTCGGGCCTCTACACGAGGATCCACCCCTTTATCACCTGGGCAAATGTCGGCCCACTAATTGGGGGCTTATCGTTTTCTTTACGAAATGAACGATAAAGGGGGGAAATATTGCGGATCCAAAATGGCGGCTCACTAATTGGGGGGCTATTACCACTCTTTCCGTACGAAATGGAAGGTAAAGAGGAAAGTGTTGCGGATCCAACATGGCGGCCCGCTAATTGGGGGGTCATTAGTCTTTTTTCTGTACGAAATGGGCGGTAAAGAGGAAAATATTGCGGGTCCGAGATGGCGGCTCGGTAATTGGGGGGTTATTATTATTTTTTTTTCTTTCTGCACGATATGGACGGCACAGAGGAAAATATTGCGGATCCATAGTTATGTCGAGTTTCGAGACTGGGACCAAAATGGCGACGAATGGTGCGTCGGAAATGGTTTGAAGATCGATTTCAAAGGAGACGTAACGGGAGGCGGAGAATTATCTCAAGTTTTGGGACCTGGGTCGAACATGGCGGCCGTGGGTGCGATGGTCTGAAAGTGGATCTCAAAGGGGATGCGCTGAAAGGCCAGAGAATGATTTCGTCGTCCCGAGACGGGGAACCAAAATGGCGGCCGGGGGTGCATTCCGTATAGACTCGGTACCCCGAATGGCGAAACGGGTGGACGGGTTTCCTCCCCTTCCACGGAGGGATTTCAAAGGGGATGTACCGGGAACCAGAGGGAGATGGGGGGGAACCGCCCCGTCGTCTCGGGACGCGGTCAAAGCGAGGGAGGATTCCCTCGGGATCCGGGAGGCCGCGTTTCTCGAGGTCCGGCCGAACCCATTAGTGACCCAGGTCAGGACTGTCTCATGCGGAATGAGAGGATTCTTGAAAAATGTCGGGGGTTCCTATCTCCTCTCATCCCTATTACCCTGGACCATGGATGTGACTTTCAGACGCCGTCCTTAAATAATCCCGGATCAGTAAAACTCGCGTCGCCCTTACGAGATCATACATTTCATTAAGGCTCGATAGCACCAATCGCGATTAATTGATCTCTAATGAAGTCTCAATTAAAACTCGCTACCTGGTAACCACTCGAAACCGATAACCCCCGATTAGGTGTAATCCTCGATTAACGATTTTACCCCGAGTGCCGGTGCAGCCCTTAGGCATCGCCCTTAGACTTCGGGCTTTAACATCATACTCATTACCTTTAGACATTATCTTTAGACCCGACACATAGATACCGGCCATAAACATCCCCCCGAGGAGAGACAATCGGAACCAGAGCCCTTTAATTCCGGAATTAAATACCCCCCATAGGCATCGGATGTCGATCGCAGCTGCAGCTGCCGCTCTAATTAACCGCAGCCCGCAGATGCACCCGCACCCCCTTCCGCCCCCGCACCTTTGAAGGCCTCGGGCCTGATTTCCAAAAACCGAGGCCACCCCCTTCGCCTCCTCCCCCTGTTTTACCCTAGACAAGGAAAGGGTTGCTCGATTCGAGCGACCAAGTCGATCACTTAAGCCGATTGCTGCGCAAAGTGCGGAAAGGGAGCAGGGGGCAAACCCCCCCACAACGCGGAGAAGCCGCTCGAGGAAGTTCCGACTCTCCCTCGAATTTCGAAGGCTTTGTCGGAAAGCGCGGAAAAGACGGCTCCACCCCCTGCCCCCTTAATTCCTATAATTGCGTCGCCCCCTTTCCGCGGCTATTTCCCCCCCCCATTTTTTTTTTCTTCTTATTTCGACGAGTAATTACGACACGCAACGCGCTGCCTCGTTACGCGATCCTGCCGCGTCAAAGGTGGACGCGGATTTGGTTTTTCTTTTTTTTTTTCTCTCTCTCTCTCTCTCTCTCTCCACCCCTCATCCCTCACCTACCGGTTAATGGACCGTAAAACGATCTGGAAAGTCGGAAAAGTTCCGTCGAACGGGTCGGACGCGGTTTCTTACGCGGTGAGAGTGAACTGGCGGAAATCGATGCGTTTCGACGAATTCCGCAAGGAGAGGTTTTAAGGCGGGGTCAACGTGGAACACTTACATTGGCATTTTAAATTGTTTAAGATTGTTAGAGATACATTTTAAAGATCTCGTATATGAGAACGATATTTAATGAGCGGCGGAAAACCTTGTCTGGGAAAAATTTCTTGCGATTCGATGCATCCGGCTCGCAGGAAAAATTTTATAAATGATCGACCAGCCGGCCCACTTTCCCCATAATGGCCGTATCACCTTAATGGCGGGATTTTCCCCCTTTCCCTCACTTTTCCGCAAACCTCGTTTCCTTCCAATTTTGTATTTATTCGCCCCGAGAGAGAATCCTGTCTCTTACACGGAGCCGTCTCGCCCGAATGCGGAATGAGACCCGCGGGCCAGGGGTTACTTGGTAAATAAAAATGCCAGGAATAATAAATAAAGGGGCAAATGCATTTCCCTGCACGTGACGCATAGCGTGATTCACGGCCGGATATGCCGGTCTTGTTCGAGGCGGCCTCTTAGTCCCGAAATCGACGTCCCGTGTTGCATCCGGTGCATAAATCGTGGGGTGCACCGATGCGCTTACGCCTCCATACAGGTGACCGTCTTTCCGGGGGGTGATTTATCGAGATTTATCTGGCCCACGTCCTGGGAAATTTGTTTTTCACCTCCAGGTGGATAAATAAATGAATATATATATATGTACCCTTACATGGATTTTAATAACGTATTTTAATACTTGAAATTATATCGCTCGTCCTCTCGACGATTAACTAGCGATGTATGATACTACGTACACGTGGAAAATCGTGTATGAAAAAATTTATATGTACTGTGTACCCATATTTAAGAGAGTGGTTTATGTTTTGCCCTCTTTGTTGCGTTGTGTTTTGTAGTTGTTTATTTGTTGAATTCAACGCGACATGTTTTGGTGAGCGGATGAGAGAATCGCCATATCGGGGGAAAAACGAAGGGGTAACATTTTCCGGGGCGGCTCTTCAGGGGGAAAATCAGGCCCGGCGAGGTTTCCGCTTCAGCTTGTATAGTTAGCTGCAGCTGACCGGGTTATGTGCTACTCCGCAACCCGTGGTATGAACAAAAGGGGATTTCGCGGTATAAGGGAGGAAGAGGAGGGTGGTACGTTCCCCGGGATTCGGGAAGGCTCCAGGGGGAGTCCCGACCCCGGGATAAATCTCCGTGGGAGATTCGAGGTTCTCCGCCCCCGAAGAAGTCGACCGGGTTGTCTTCGAGGTTCCCTCCGGGGAGGCTCGTCTCCTCTTTCCGGGATAAATCGAGGAGCGATTTCGTTCGGCCGTTTCTCATCCCGCGGGATACTCGCGATATGGGGTAGAAATTGAAAAACCGGGATTGGATGGAGTGAAACATTTATATACGAGGTTAAGGTCCCTCATCCCATGGGGTACCTATGGGGGAAGGAAAAAAGTTGCACGTCCAGGAAATGGTGGAGTAGAACTTCGGAGCGCGGTTAGGGGGACGCAGGGGGGGGGTGGAAAACGGAGTTTCTAACCTCTTCGGAACTCAAACACGGGAATAAAGTAGGGAGACTTTGCCCGATATCGGGGGGAGATATATATCCCCCGGACGTGGGGGTCTTCAGGGTCTCGCCACTCGATCATGGCCGATCGTTTTCCAAGTTCGACGACGTTTCCCTCCCCCAACGAGTTCAAGTTTGACGCCGGGGCTCCGATTTTCTTCCCCCTTTGCTCAGGGTATTAAGGGTGTTCGGGAGATCGCCACCGGAGACCTCGAAGGAGAGTCTCCTTTTCCGGTCGCGTTACCTCGACCTCCTCGACTTCTTCATTTCGAGGACGTCGTACCCGAAGAGGAGGAGCTAAATTGCGCCGGAACGCTCCGTCTCCTCGGGCGAGTTCTTGCGGAGATTTTCTCCCTTTTCCCGTCATCTCTCCCTCGGGATGTTTCATTTTTACGCGACTTTATTGCGGTTCCTTGACGACCCTCGCCTGTACTCCGGATGGATAGGAGCGTTATTCATTTTTTATGCATCCCACCCCTCTTCATATTTCAAGTTTGAGGGAAGGAGGAGCTCGATTTATGATGGAACTCATATGCCATTACGTGCAATTTCAGAAATTTCTTCGTTTCACCCCCTTTTAGCGCGAGCCTACTTTTTTGAGACTTGTTAATTGTTATGCATCTCGGTTTGTGCTTTGTATTTCGGGACGCTGAGGAGAAATTTACGTGCGATTTTGTCGGGGTGAAGTTTCAGAGCGACGGGGAACACCCGAGGGGGGAGAGCCAGGGCGCGAAGGAGACGCCGATACCCAGTCGACCCAGAGTTCCACTTTCCGTTGGGCCGATCGGGCGATACGCGATTGGCCGGCCCCACCGGAAAGTGGAACACGGCCCGTATACAACGCCAATAGGCGCCGGGACACCGTCGGGACGGCGTCGGGGGGTCGGTTCGGAATCCAATATCGCGGAACGCGGTCCGATTCCCTCCCGCTCCGGTTCCCCCGCACCGCGGTTCTCTCCCCTTTCGATCGTTGCCGCGCTAGCTCTTTATCCCCGCGGCGTGCCGTTTCCGCCCTCGACGATTTTTCCGCGGGCCTCTCCGCCGGCGTCGACGCGGGGCGCTCCGCGTCGCCGGGAACAACGCTCCGCGTCGATATTCCGCGTGCCAGACGCTCCGCCTCCGCTCCGGATTCCGCACCGGCCCGGCCGATCGCCCGACCGACCCTGAAGAGAGCCTCTTTCTCCGAATCGGGACCAGTCCTACCTTATCGCGTGACCTGATAAAAATCTTCCCGCAGGCATCCTCTTCCCTTATCACGCCTATATCGAGCTTCGCGAAGTACATCACCTCTCTCCGAATGTCTTCTTAACCCTTTGAACGCCGGAGCCCGTTCGACATATGGGCGAAATTCGTCTGACCGTGCAGGCAATATTCGACCAAACGTACGGTGACTACAGTCACCCGTCGTAGCGAAAAAGTTAAGGTGATGCGAAAGTGGCGTCGAAGAGGTTTAGTTTATAAAACTTATCTCCCAACTCGATTTACCGAATAATGTGAAACTTTTAAACGTGAGTAGGGAGACTGTAAGGAAGGTCCTGGAGCTCATGAAATTTCAATTCTTTTAAAATTTGTTTATAGGTATATTAAAAATAGTTGATAAAAAAATGAAATTTCCCTCTTCCTTCTCCAGGGTTCGCATCCCTTAAAGATCCTCATTTTTCCAGGGTCCGCGTTCCTTCGGGAGCCTCCTCTTTTCAGGATCCTCATCCCTCTTCAGGGTTTCGCATCCTTCTTCAGGACCCCGCCATCAAGCGCGCGGCGGCCCGACGCTCCGGGTCGAGAGGTCGGCCATGTTTTATTATTTATGAGACGCTATGACGTCAGAACTGCCGGGTCGCCGGTCGCCGCTCTTCAGGGTGCTCTCTTCGGGATGTTCTTTGGGGTGCCTCCCGGACCCGGGAGTCGAGATTATCCCAATAGGTTACAGATTGACCCGTAAACTTCCCCACTAATTAGCGAAATTATCTCCTCGTCCGATTTCCAGGCGCCTTTGCCCCCGCCCCCCTGCCCTCCCGGGGGGGCCGTTGCTGGCTCGCTTTCGCGCCCTAATTCGGCCCCACTTGGAGGGAAACTTCTCGGCGAAAACCTCCTCCAGGGGGGGCCGGAAGTTATTCGGTGTTTCATTACGGCCGAAGTTACGCGTACAACGGGAGGTTTCCGTTTGCCCGGGGCAGGAGGGATTCAATTTTAACGCGGACAAGTTTTCTCCTTTTCCTCGGATGCTGGCGGGACTTGAGGGGGGGAGATGCGTCTCGTAAAGGGGAATTTTACCCCGGTCTCGCGAAATACTCCCGGAAGAGGGAAGTGAACTCCAAGGAACCTGGCGAGCCTCGACCTTCTCTCGCGTATGTCCCCATGAACGCTTGACTCCGAGAAAGGGTTGTCACTTCGCTGAGAGCATTTATCAATTTTTATACACCAATAAGTCGAGTCTTACCCTGAGAAAAAAAAAAGAAGTGCCTTTGAACGAAAGAAATATCCCGTCAATTCGGAGAATAATTATTTATTTTAAATAAATTGGAATAAATGGGATGGAACGTTTTGTTATCGGAATTGTGACAATTGATTAGGGTGAAGTAATTATTCTTGGAGTTAAATTTAAATTTCTTAGGTTCAATGCACTTTTTTTTTCTTTGCTCAGGGTATCGGTCCAGTCTTCTTCTCGCAATTATGGTCCAGATCTCGATCTCAGTTTCGCCCGTCTCCGCGAAATCGAATTTTCTCAACCCTCGCCCCTCGAGGGTGGGTCCCCAAGAAGAGGGAGCAAATTAAATTCCGACCTCGTGGGGTGCCTAGACCCTGGAGAGAGCCGCGATCGCCGATCCCGAGGCCGGGGGAAGCAACAGCCCTCGCGGCCGTGAGCTTTGACCCGGTGACCCGGAGTGCGTGGTTCGCGGGGGGTCGGCGGAGGCCGGAGGCAGGGGCTCCTCTCGCCGAGCGGGATGGAATCGATACCTAACCTCCCCTACCAGCCCAACCACCCCTGCACCCCCTGCGGCACCTGCCAGCCCCTGGTGCCTCTCGGCCAACGACCGCGCGCGGCCTCGCGACCTCGGGGACGTCTCCGAGGAAAACGCATCCGCACCTGCTTTTCGGCAGGTGCGGAATCAAGGGCCGCCCCCGGGGAAGCCTATCGATCGCCGGGTTCCCGAGTCGGCCGGAAAACGGGGCCTTTCCTCCTGGGGGAGGGGACAGGTGGCACCCCTCCACCCGAGGGGCTGACAATTCCAAAAGTATAGATCCACATCACGGACTGACATTTCATACATAAACATTGGATTCATAGATTGTCATTTAGTACACGTAACATTCGATTCGTGGATTGACATTTAATCAAGTTGTATTAAAATTCTATATCTCGGGTCTTAAATATGAATTAATTAGTCACGTCGTATGATGTGATATCACGTTATCAGGAACTCGTAACACGTGTTACGGTACGTAATTTTATTCATTACCCCGCGGAATAACTCGAGGTTGACAGGTCGTACGTTTATTCGGAAACTCATCAGTCGATTTAATTCGGCAACATCGAATTAGCGTTAAAAAAGAGACATATCATTAGCATGCCACGTGAGATGAAAATGTAGGGTTGGAGTATATATCTTTTTAGGGGATGGGTTTAACTGAAGTCTCGGGAAAAAATTCCTTGGAACGGTCCCCGGAGTTTCGGGGGCGACCTCGGGGCGCATGCCCCCCAGGTGCCGGGGGGGAGGGGGAGGGGGGTGGCCGGAGATCGAACTCGCGGCAGTAAATATCCATCGACCCGAATTAACGAGCGAAGGGGTGACTCCTCTCAGGGGCGTTCGCCGAAAAGTAGGTGAGCGACGTCGAAACGAGAGATGGATCTACTTGGTCCATGGGGGGTCCCATGGGAAGGCGGGCTCTGCAGGGGGTCTCTTACTCCAGGAGACTCCGTCACGGTAGAAGAGTACAGGGGATGACGCTAATGCCTTCTCTGGATATACCTTGCTATGGGCAAATTGTGGGAAGATATTTTTATAAGTTGCCACATATATACTTAATACCGATAATATTAATATATGCCCGATAAATATGTAACGCAGTGTGTACGGGGCGGATAAAAAATTCATATATAGAAATTGATCTCGAAGAGAGCTTGAGGGAATCCCTTGAACGTAGGGCAGGTTGCGATCAGCTGATCGTCACTTTTTTATATGGGGAAAGGATATTAGTGTGGTTTTAAGAGGAGCTTGAATTTCCAGGGCTTATAGGGTTGAAACTGACGGGGGTTAAATGCCCCCTGAATGGCGGGGACGTCAGGGTCTTCTTCGGCATTTATGCCTCGTTGTGGGTGGAGGCGCCATTTCGCTGGTTGGGCTTGTCTCGCGTTTACGGTCCTTCGGGTCAGACCGCGACCTTTCCGCCCCAGGTGGGCGGGAAATAATTGAAGGGCGGAGGGGGCATATTACTATGGGGAAGGTCTTGGCGTCGATCATGGTGGAGGGATCAGCGGTTTCCTGGCGGTTCTTCGCGTTGCCAGGCCACGCGAGGGGTTACAGGTTGCCAGGTGAGGTCGGCGGGTTATCGATTCGATTCCTTTTCCAGCTCCCTTGTGTTTGACGGGAACCGAGGAACCTCCTCGTCAGGATCTGGTCACGCGAGTTAGGTATGCACCCTCGGGATCGTCGACACCTCTTGTGATCGTGAACACCTGTCGGCCATGATCGTGGGCCACGGAGATCCCTCGATCGTGAACACTATTAGACCGTGAAGTTTCATCGGGATCGTGAACCTGGATTTCTCGTCCACCTCCTAGGAGGAAGAGGCCGAAGGGCGCGCTCATAACCGCAGAAGAAGCTCGCCTGAAATATCGACCTCGACCTCGGGGACCCTGAAGAGTACGACCTCGCGAGTGTTCCCGACGTCTCCTGGGTGGCCGCGCGATTCGGACGTCTCGGCCCCGGTGAATAAATAAATGCGAAACCCTCCGGAGGAGCCGGGACGATAAGTTTCCCGGGTGGCAGCGAGTCGACGCGCCCCCATTTATCCTCCGGCGAGTAATGCCCCGCGACGTCCTGCCGGGAAGCCGGGACTCGCGGAGGAACATCCACAGGTAGTCGATCCGTTTCCAGGAGCGCCGACGAGGGGGACCGAGGTCGACCCTCTTTCCCCAAGGTGTCGCGAGATGTCGCGTCGGCTCCCCCATGGCGATCATGTGCGTGTCAGAAGGTCGCCACGTGGTATCATTAAATATCCCGACCTGAAGATGACCCCGAAGACTGATTTTCTTGCACGGGCCATACTCCCGGCATTTCCATTTATGTTTAGAAACACGCGGAACGATACCAGGTGGTAATGGCCAGAGTTGGTCCCGACCCTGAAGAGCGCCGCTATCCTCCGCATATCCAAATCTCGGCGACAATTCATGCAAATCCGTAGCCGGATCCACAGGTAGCTCGTCGACCGGAAAGGCGTTGGGACCCTCTTCGAGGTGTCGCCCAGCTTCCCGCTCGGAGGTGGGATCGCCTGCGAATCGAGAGGGAACTTGCACTTCGTGCGAGGGTGGAATCCCCCCGTGGGTGGGGGAGGAGGATGCCCATTTCGGGCTGTCGGATCGACTTTCCGCGTTTCCGGGGAGATTTATGCAGAAATCCGAGCGGACGAGGGGGCGAGGCGGAAACGCGTTGCTCGGAAATCCGGCGCTCTTCTTCGGGGTGGAGGCGCCGAGGTGGGTTCGCCAGGGGAACATGGCCGGAATCGATATCCTAACCACCTCGTTAAAGCTGCACCTGGTGCATCGGTAGACCGCGATCTCTGGAGGATCTCATCGAGGTCCCGTTCCCCTTGATAACCCTCGAGAGATTTCGATCTCCAGCCCCTTGTTCGCCTTTTCCACCCTCGTCTCTTCGTCTTCACGCAAAAGGGGGGCCGCGACCCTGAAGAAGTCCTCTCATCGTCCACCCTGAACCTTGGCCCAGCGGATGCTGGGCTCGACTCCGGTAGGCTCTGCGAGGTGGAATCAATACGCGAACACCTCCAACCTTCTCCTAGCCCTGAGTCGGCCTCTCGGCCCCCTGGTTTGCCCCCCACTCCCGGGGGGACCTCCCCCCGGAAGCCACGGCTCTTTGAAACCAGGATATACCCCTCGTAGCCTCCTCCCTTCTCCGCCGATTCTCCGGGAAATCGGGTTTCCACTTTTCCAAGCTTTCTCCGGACTCTACTTTATTTCTTCTCTCTTTTTCTTTTCTCCCCCTCGCTTCCGGGCGACTTTCGCCTTCTCGATTTCTCGGACCTTTCACCTTTCGCTTCTGTTGACAGGAATGGGGAGTGTCGGCAGCAACGCCACCGGAACCGCCGGGACGCCGACGTCTTCGACCGCGCCGGAAGCGACGCCGACCCTCAGCGAGCGGGAACAGCTCAAAATCGAATTCTACAAGACGTACGACGTCATGACCGGCGTCAGGATCGCCGCGACCCTGGGCGGCTTCTTCGGCATCATGGTCCTCCTGGTGGTCTACAAGAGCAGGTAAATTCAAGGTGCCAAAATTGGGTATTCATTTTCGGGTGCACCACGAATGCGCTCTCCATAATTATTGTAAGGTTTAAGAATTAGAAATTAATACCGAGAGTGGAAAAAATTGATACCTTGACTCGACGGGGGATTATTAAATATGAATATAAGTCTGGAGAGTACCAGACAATTGTGCCTGGATTTGAGATTGCAAAATGAAGGGGGGAACGAGGAAATGAATTTTGAAAAATTTAGAAATGAGAAATGGAAGAGAATTGAAAATTATGCAGGTATTGTCTAATTCAGAATGCGGGAGTAGTTAAAAAATTCTAATGATGAAGTACGCAGAGTATTAGTAAATGGAGTACGATTTAATTCGCAGGTGCAAGGCGAACAAGCAGCTGGATGACCCTCGACTGACGGCGGCCGCCGAGGCGGCGGTCGCCGAAGCGGAGGCCGAGGAGCGGGCGCTGGCCGCCGCCCTGGAGGCGATCGCCAGGATGCCGCCGAGACCTGCCCGAGGACCCAGGAGGTCTCTCTGCGTGGAGGTCGGTGAACACAAAGGAGGAGGGGAAATGAAATGGAGCAGGTCCTGACTCCGCAGGTGAATTTCCAGGTGAACCAGTCGCACTCGCCGGTGGTGGCGCCTCGCTTCGCCTCGGTCGGCGGGGGCTACGACGCCCTACTGACCCCCCCGACGAGGCAGCCCAGATTGGCACCCCCTGCCGACCACAGGAGGTGCAGCTCCGTCACCTGCAGCAGCACCGCGAGCAGCTACCTCGAGAGAAGAGGCTCCGCCGTGGTCATGCCGTGCCTTCCGCCGCCGCCCTCCTTCCCCCGGCACGCCGCCTACGACGAGCCCTGGGACCTGTACTACCCCATAGACATCCAGGTGCGATTTTCATTTCATCCCCAGTTTCGTTTAATCGAGTCGTTCCATAAATTTAGGGAGGTTCGGAATGTGTTTTTTAATTTTTTTTCAATTTTAACGGCATGCTGATTACGATGAGCCTTGGGACCAGTACTACCCCATAGACATCCAGGTGCGATTTTCATTTCACCCCCAGTTTCGTTTAATCGAGTCGTTCCATAAATTTAGGGAGGTTCGGAATGTGTTTTTAATTTTTTCTTTTTTTTTTTTCAATTTTAACGGCATGCTGATTACGATGAGCCTTGGGACCAGTACTACCCCATAGACATCCAGGTGCGATTTTCATTTCATCCCCAGTTTCGTTTAATCGAGTCGTTCCATAAATTTAGGGAGGTTCGGAATGTGTTTTTTAATTTTTTCTTTTTTTTTTCAATTTTAACGGCATGCCGAGTACGATGAGCCTTGAGACCAGTACTGCCCCATCGGCATCCAGGTGCGCAGGTGTCCCTTGGTCTCATCCTCTTCACTCATGATGTTAATTGATACTAATATCGGAATCTTGATTACAGGTGATCCAGCCGACGCCGGACCTGTCGCCCTGCGGAAGCGAGGCGGGTCTGTACGCGGGGGCGGCGACGTCGGGACGGAGGGCCCCCCTGGCGTCCATGCGCAGCGTGGACCCCCCGGAGCCAGACTCCAGGTCGATGGGCTCGGACTCCGTGTTCCTGGACGACGACGAGGGCCTCGACACGGAGGACGAGGTCTCGGGTTTCTCGACGGACTCGGACGTGCCCGGGCCGAGCTGCCGCAGGTTCCTCAGGGTGCCGCCGAAGAGGCGGCGTGCCCTGGAGCGGTGGGACGGGTGCGCGGGGTGCGTGCCTCGCCGGCGGGCAGGGGGCACCCCCCCAGGGCGACCCTGCCAGGCCTGCCTGACGATCAGCGCCGCCGTCGAGGTGCCCAGGTGAGCGCCGACGTCGCTCTTCGCTCTTATCCTCACCTGATCCAGCCTATTAAAAACTCGACCTGTATTTTTTTCCCTCAAAAATTCTCCATACGAATTCATATTCGTCCCGCATTATTTTATTTTTTTTTCCCACTTCCGGGTGTACACTATAATTAGATGTGTACTATACGTACTTATATCGAGAGCGACAGTAGAGAAATAGTATCACGAATGGGAATGCCGAAAAAAAAATTGCAAAAGTGCAAAATTGGCACTAAATATTCTTTACGATCCCATTCGTATGTTTTCATATTTTACGATCTTGAAACGCTCTCGGTTTTTCAAAATGATCCGTATTGTGCCCCGCCTTGTGAGTGAAAAATGTGGATTTTCGTGACGACAAAGCGTCCCGTCTCCCGCAGGTCCCCGGTGGCGTCTACGACGAGCAGCAGCCAGAGCAGCGGGACGTCCGCGCCGTGTTCCCCGCCGATCGAGCTGCGCCACAGGCCGCCGGCCCCCCCGCAGACTTCCCCTCCGGCCTGGTCGCAGGAGACGCTCTTCTAGTCCTGGACGGATTCTGGACGTCGGCCGGAAGCGACCTCGACCGTCTCACCTCCACCCTGAAGAGGACGCTCGTCGTCTTGCGCGGCTCGGCCGTCGCCGGTGCGCGCCCGCGAAATAGGCAATTATTTTTATACGTACGTGATGATAATCAAAGTCGGCGTCGGGACGGGCGCGTCGCGGCGCCCCTGGGCCGAACCGGCCGCGGTGATCGATTCGTCTCCGGGAATTAATTACGCCCCGATATATAATTTACCGCGTATGGATAATTACGAGCCGGTCCTCGGTAGATGCGACTCGATTCCGGGAGATAGAGAGAGAGAGAGAGAAAATGAAAGAGAGAGCTTGTCGGCCGCGCCGCACCTAACCTAACGAAACGAGCGGCCGGTAATTCTATTTGTGCTCCGGCCGTGGTGAAAGCTCTTGTAAAATTTGGATGTGCGTGTGTACGTGTCTATAACCCCGGGCCGGGGGATACGAGGCGCCAGGTCGTTTCGAGGTTATGTCGCGCGGTCGGCGACATCGCCGAGCACCCCAACGACGCTGTAAATCGCGCCGCAGACGGCCCTCGTGTGCGTTTCCGACGCGCGTGGCGTGCCCCTCGTAAATGGCCGCCGCCATGTTGCGCCTCCCGCGGCGTCCAAGATGGCCGCCTGCGGTCGGCCGTGGACCGTGGGCTCTTTCTTCTTCGTTTTGCCGTGTTTCTTTCGCCCGGCCGAGCCGGCCCGTTCCCTGCATCGATCGTTCGTTAATCCTTCATGCGAAATTACGCTCGCCCGGGGCAGAAAGCGTCGTTTCCTTCGCCCTTGGCGAGAGGTGGGGCGACGCGCGGCGGCGGCCATCTTGGTTCCGCCGGTGGCCTCTGTCCGCGACCAAAGTTCCTACGCCGCCAAGTCGATATTCGGCAAATCTAGGGGCTTACCGCGACTCCCTGTCGACGTGTCGGACGACTCGGCAGGGCGAGATGAGAATCCCCGGCACCGGTCGCGCGTTAATCGGGGAATAAAGGAGAAGTAATCGGCAGGGAGCGCGCCATGTCCGAGCTCGAGTCCCGCGCGGTCGAAGGTGGACGCCATGGAAGCGAAGAGGAGTTTAGAGGGTTTCGGGGATATTTTCAGGCAAAGGCGAGTCCGAAGTCGCTCGGCGATCCCGAGGGAGTCCCTTGCTCATTATTCCACCTTAATTATTCGCAATGGGAGCCGGAAAAAAAACCGAATTCACCTGAAGGAGGTAGCCAGGGACGCGCCGACTCTCTTCAGTTCCGGAAGGCCGGGACGCGTCCGTTCTCTCTTCCGCGTCTGCGGACCGACCGACGGTTTTTTTCTATCGTAATTTAGAAATACGGGCCCAGTCCGACCGGCCAGACTCCGAAGGGCCCGACAAAGCTACCGTTCTAGTGAGATCTTACAAAATGCGTACTCTAGCTAGGTGTACATAAGATGCTAAGGAATGAGAGAGCGAGAGAGAAAGAGAGAGAGAGTCAGAGTGGGCGTCGAAATAACAGGAATATATATATATATATAACGTTGTCTACGTAAAGATGAAATTTATATAATGAAAAAAGAAAAAAAACATTCACGAGCAGTGGAGGATAATATTATAACGATAACTGAAGCAGAGAGAACATATGTACTGTAATTCTAACTATCTCTAAACAAGAGGAAGATCAACCACCGGCATGGCGGCGGCTTTGCGCGGGGTGGGGGGCATTCCCTCCCCCACCCCGAGGGGGAGATAAAGCGCCTTATTTTCTCCGTGGGAATTTAACGACCAGTCGATATTCGCCGACGGCGTCTCCTTTTAAAAGGCGACGCGACGCTCTCGCCTGGCGTCGACTTGGAGGAAATACGGGGCGCGTGCCGCCCACCGTATTTCACTTTTCCATTTCCCCTCCCCCCTTTTCCCGCCGACGAGCGGCCCCGATAAGCCCACTGCCGTAAAGAGAGGTTATTCCCGTTTTATTTCGACGAGCCTCGCCGAGGTGGCCCAGATAGACGCGAGTGATCATCGCCGATACCCATTGATTTATGCATATTGACTCCATGTGATCTGCATTGTGAGATGAGAATGCGAGAAAAATCGCAGAAAAGTTGAAATTTCGGCTATGTGCTGCTAAATATCCTGTTTATGTATGCACGCATAGATAGTATATTATACTCATGTCGTGCGATTAAAAATTAAGGATTTATTAGGTCGACACGATTCCAATATGGCGGCATGGGATGCGTCACATGAGATAACTGCAACGTGTGACGCGTACGTGTCTAGCTGTGATGATCATAGGGACTTGCGGGGAACCGCGATATAAAGGTGATATAACGTCGATATTAAGTCGATATGACGTTGATAGAAGGTAAATAGGAAGTATATCCGTCTATCTGGGAGACTTCGAACCCCCGATGATCCTTTGGGGGCTCTTCGAGGTTTCCACCTTCTCGAAGGGTCTTCTAGGTTTCGATCGGGAACCCTGGGAAAATCCCGACCCGGTCGCCCCGCGCGGAGCCGCCGCCCTCGAGCCGCAAAAGGAGCTTGAACTCGCAAGTGCTGCCGAATTGCCAAATGTAACAATCAAACTGTGTCTAGTCGAATTATATACAAGTTATACAGGGGAGAGCGGGAGTGTAAGTGGATATAAGAGAGAGAGAGAGAGAGAGAAAGAGTGAGCGGGAGTGAATGGCCGAGCGCGAGTCGTGGGGTAATCGCGATCGACCGCGGCCATAGACTATACACTAATAAAGATGCCCATGTAAATTTACATACTCAATTATTGGTTATTTCGATGCCACGGTGAATTGCCGCAAAATGATATCGCATTCGGCATCCAAGTTGAACTAAAAAGAATGATAACGTGTAACGCGTTACGTTGAACTCAAGTAAAGTCGGCAATAAATTCATAACTTAGGGTTAGGTGTATTGATTATCTAATTTGTCACGCTCCTCTGTGGGAATGCTTTATTCCGAGGCGGGGTTTAACACTTTGGCGTGTGTAAATTTACTCCGATTTTTATCAGTGTCGGTCGATCGAACATATGCGAACCTTTTCTCGGTGCCTTTCCGTCGCGGCCGGCGCCGTCATCGGCGATCCTCTCGTCGCGGGCTCGACGAAGCGTCCCCGTCGGCGAGCTCCGCCGCGCCCTTCGCTCGCACTTCTCGTCGGATAGAACCATTAAACAGTCATACTGGAACACTCCTAGAGCCGGCGATCTCCGAAAAAGAAGGCCCCTCAGGGTACTTATCTCGCTTACTCCAAAACTCCTGGCCACGAAGGAGCAAAATGGAAGAAATTAAGGGGATGCGAAAGCGACATCCTCGGGGTCAGTCGTTCGAGAGACCTTCCTCCGGGTGTATCGAATCGTTTAACACTTTACAATGTAAATACGGAGGCTGTTAAAAAGGTCCCGACCCCCGTGGAATTTGACAATTGATCAAAAAATGTTCAATATATTCATAGACAAATTTTTTCACATTTCTTTTTTAATACGGAACGCTGTATGGATGGTCCTTAACCGGGAAGGAAAAACTTCATTTTAAATATTGGAGAATTCGGTTATGAGTGTTTCGGTATGAATATAGTTTCGTGGATAGACCTTCCCTCCGGCGCGCGGTCGGCCCTCCTTCGCGACGCCGGCGTCCCCGAAGGACGCGCGCAGGAGGCCGCGGCGCGCCGCCTCTCTCGCGATAGTCGATTCTAGACCTTCGTACTTTTATAATTTTTCTACTCTTCGACGCTAGACTTTAAGATTGCGGGACCGTAGATCCAAAGCGGTGGACGTCCTCGCCGTCTCGAGACGCCCCTTTCCGTTTTCTGTCACGACTTTCCCTCTCCGATCCGCCGCCGCGGTCGAGTCCCACTGAGCGCGGCCTCCTTGACGCACTCTAAGTGATACATCCAAATAATTATGAACAAATCCCTATTTATCACGATTACTATAAAAATGGCTTAACCATGATTAATTCATCTCAGGATACCGAAATTTATTATGAAAAAAAATTCAGCTAACTGGAGATTTAATCCGCTGTTAAGAATGTTACAACCGAGGGTTAAGTAATCCTTGACTTTGGATTTTAATTTCAATGTCGGATTTTTTCCGGTTTCTCTATATTTTTGATAGTCTGATGTCAGATGTATGTAAGGGTGTACATGGCGGGTCGAATATTATCGAATCGCTGGTTTTTTGTCGGGGAGGTGAAGGGGGTGAGCGCGGCTTTGATGTCTTCGCCCTGACGCGCCGCGCCTAGTGGGACAGGTGCCGACGTGCCGAATCGCCCGATCGCGGAGGGCTTTCTTTGCTTTCGCCCGACTCGGCGACCTCAACGAATGCGGAAATATTAACCCGCCGAGCGAGCTTATTCATCCCTTAATTTCCGTTTCCCTTTTCACGAACAAGGGCGCAAAGGGTCGCGACCTCCGAAGTGGACGTCGACTTCCTCTCTTCAGGGTACTTGTTGGACATGAATGCCTTTCCATCGCACCCTAGCGACATACAATCCTATCTGTCAACATACTACTGTACCGTACTGTCGACATACAATCAATCTTGTCTGCCTTGTTATCTCTTGTCTTCTAGTGTGGAGGTGGAGGCGTGATTTTCGTTTTCCGCTAGAAATTCGCGATATCGAAGGACGTAAGCCATTTATGGACGCGCGAGTATCGGACCATTTCGTCGGGAGTGATAAATTAATGACATCCACCGGTGGGGAAAATAGCAATATATCTCTTATCTTCTGACGCTTCTTTTCCGGGCGGGGTGGAGAGACCGCTCGCGAGCTGAGCGCAAACGCGTTGTATAATTATTACCTCTCAATCCGGACACTTTTACGCCGAAGGTAACATAGAGGGATGAAATGAAAAATCGGAAAATGGTAATCGTGAGACGTTCCAATATTATTATTAGATTCCGAAGTCTGAGACTCTATCTGGAATTTAATTAGGAATTTTTTCTCGAACGATCGGCTCGATTTCTGGGGTTCGACGAAGGGGAAGATTTCCCGAATTTCCCTCCGATGGCGAGAAATATAAATAAATCGTGGGATGTAATATAGAGGGATGAAATGAAAAATCGGGAAATGTAAATCGTGAGACGTTCCAATATTATTATTAGATTCCGAAGTCTGAGACTCTATCTGGAATTTAATTAGGAATTTTTTCTCGAACGATCGGCTCGATTTCTGGGGTTCGACGAAGGGGAAGATTTCCCGAATTTCCCTCCGATGGCGAGAAATATAAATAAATCGTGGGATGTACCATAGAGGAATGAAATGAAAAATCGGGAAATGTAAATCGTGAGATGTTCCAATATTATTATTAGATTCCGAAGTCTGAGACTCTATCTGGAATTTAATTAGGAATTTTTTTCTCGAACGATCGGCTCGATTTCTGGGGTTTCATTTCTGGGGCTCGACGAAGGGGAAGATTTCTCGGATTTCCCTCCGATGGCGGGAAATATAAGTAAATCGTGGGATGTTCCAATATTGGGAAATACGGGAGCGCGATCCTTTGTGCCCGCGTCGGTGCCGGTGTAATCTCATTCAGATCCTGAAGGATCATCTCGGGATAATACCCGAGAAGCGGACGAAACGGAGGAACATTATGCGCGCGAAGGAAAAGCGGATTCCAACCTCGAGGGAAAGACTGTCGTTCGGAAGGGCGATATCAAAACGAGATACAAGCGTCGTCGCCTCGGAATTTCATTTCCCCGGGAGAGAAAAAGGAGGAGAAAGAGAACCGAAAAAGAAGAAATACAGAAAAGAAATTCAGGAATCCCCTCCTCCTTTTCCGCTCCTTCCATCTTTCTTCGTGCGCAGATGTCTTCGTCGTTCTCCTTCTTTTTCAGAGCGAATGAGAGGACATGGAAGAGTGGCGGAGAAAGAAAGAAAGAGTGCGAGTTGCGGTGTGCCAGAGAGAGAGAGAGGAAGAGTGCAAAGCTAGATAAAGAGGACTAACCGTGTAGCGTAAAAGAAGGGAGAAGATGAACCGAGGAAACTTGTAACTAGGTGTAAAGAGGTAGTTAGGCGCAGTCGTTGAGATTACTTTTTGTAAATACTTCGAGCGAACGGGAGGGAGAGAACGCGAGGGGAGGGTGAGATTAGAAAGTGTACACTGATAAAGAATCCATGGGAATTTACATACATATTTTTACACACCTCGTTAAATATATCGTGTTAGGGCATTTTTGCTTGGATTAATTGTAACGTGTTACGGTATAATTTTTGTTAACTTATATGTCGGACGTTACGGCGACGACGTAATTTCCCTGCGATTTATTCTGGCATCGAAATAACCAATGATCGGGTATGTAAATTGACATGGGCATTTTTATCAGTGTAGGCAGGATTGAGATGCGTAAATGGAGGTGAAGTTGTAACAAGTAAGATCTAAAAACGGCCTCAGGAGCGGGAAGGCCTCGCGACCGAGAAGATCCGGCGCTTGCGAGAAAAACGCTCGCGCCGCCACCTGGCGGATTGCGCACTTCCTCCTCGATCGCCTGGACTTCCCCTAATGTTAGCTGGCTCGTCGCGTTACTTGGACATTTTTCCGTGGGTTTGCAAAGACCTCTTCCCCGATTTCTCACCAACGATCTTCCGGCGATAATCTATAACTAAGTGCTGTTTATCGAGGCATTAATTTTTTTTACGATTTCTCTGGAGCAGTTCTTAAGACCTTCACCTTTTCAAATGTCTAAATGATTATTCAGGTTTCGAACTGACCTGCCAGATTTTCTGAATTATCTCAATTTTTGATACTCTAGCAAACAATTCACCTCCCTCCACTTTCTCAAAATCGGAGAAGGGTGCTAAATGGTTCACCTGTCTATCATTAGCATATTCTAGAGCTTTCGACTTTTTAATTAGCCTGTTTTAAATTTACGGCCAAGTTTTGCGACGAGCCTTCGCACGTGGGCGCGTCGCTGCATTCGACGCGGATCGATCGGTCCCTTTTTTACCGGAAGTCGGAAGATCGATCGAGATCCCACTTCCGAATCGACCTTTCCGCCGACCGATGTCTAGCGGAGCGTCGCGCTGTACTCGTGCGATTAAAACAAAAAAGGAAAAAAAAACCCAACAAAAAATAATAAAAAAGAAAAACTATCCACTGTTATCAGAAGATGTTAAGGTGATCGATAACGATCCACGCGCACACGACTCGTATATACGATCGCGTATATGTCGACGCGCGAACACGGTTATACGCGCGAGGTGTTAATGAATTGGAATAAATGTTAAAAATATATATATATATATATCTAATACATTTACAAAAGTTACTGATAACCCGCCCGCCTCGCCAAGCGGTCTAATTGCCCCTTCACGGGTAGCGACAGGTGATAAGAAACGAATATTTCTAAATTCAAGATCAGGTATTTAGCAAATTTTATTTATTTTCCGGAGACCATTTCGTAAGCAGTATGAAGTAAGGAGATAAACAACACTTTTCTGTTATCAATAGTGGACTACCAATTTGACGAGCCTTGAAATGCGTTTATCGGAGCGCAAACAGTGAGGCTAGTTCACTAAAAGAGGGGGGCTGTTCCTTATCACCACTCGACTTGACCCTCCTGACAAAGCAAGAAGTTTTAGTCGACGTCGAGTCTCCGAAGAGCATCTAGGGACCACGAGGAGTCGATTGTATCGGCTAATCGACGAGAGACTCGAGAAGACTCGAAGAGACACCCTGGAGAGAGGACCAAGATGCTGAGACGAGAATTCGCCACAAAGTCCCTAGACTATTCGAGGTTCATCTCGAAAAGTGCCGGCAGACGTCGAGCGAACATGATCAGGAAGCTGAGTAAGCCTCTTCAAGACTTTTCATCAGGGTCCATGACATTTCATATGTCTAATTCTTCACGGTGTACTCTTGGCCCCAACAGCCGAGGCTTACATGGTCGCCCCGAAGACAACCCCGCCGATATTCTTCGCGGGGGGTATGCCGAATAGCGAGACCTTCCCCTTCAAGGAAGTGGTGGTGACCCTGAAGGACGGCCTGAAGTGGACCCTGGACGAGAGTGAGTTGAGCGTGGCTTTGCAGTATGGACCTACCCAAGGGTGAGATTGAAATTGGGATCTGGGGTGGCACTCTTCGGGTATCATTTCGTCTTCATGGTCTTCGTGTTCCTGGTCTCCAGGTACCCGCCGCTTGTAAAATTGTGGAGGGAGTTCCAGAAGACCTGGCACAGTCCTAAGAGAGAGGACTGGGATGTCGTCTTCACCTGCGGCTCCCAGAATGGGTGCACCATGATCTTCGAACTGCTCCTTGAAGAAGGCCACCCAGTCATGGTGCAGAGCCCCACGTACACCGGGATCATGAGTTCGGTGAGGGAATTCTGAAAATAGATGTTCATATTGGAATCACATAATTTAACTATCACCATATCGGCATAGTATCGGTACTAAATGAGATCTCATCTCAGTTGAACTCCCTGGCGCCGGACGTCATCCCGATTCCTCAGGACGTCCATGGAATCATCCCAGAAAAAATCAATGAAGCCTTCGAGGAGCGAATCCGCGATGGCCGTGAGTTGCCAAAGGTATGGGTCCTCATCGAGGATTCTAATAATTAAATGATCGAGTTCCTCCTCCGCACCTTCTTCAACAGGTGCTCTACGTGAACCCAACAGGGTCGAACCCCACCGGCGCGGTGCTTTCCGACGAGCGACGCCTCAAAGTCTACGAATTGGCCCAGAAGTACAATTTCCTGATAGTGGAGGACGACGCGTACTACTTCGTCCACTTCCTGGATAAAAATCCCACGTCCTTCCTGTCAATAGACACGGATGGCCGAGTGTTGCGATTAGACTCCTTCAGTAAGATCATGAGCGCCGGTCTCAGGTTGGGCGTCGTCACGGCTAACAAGGATATTGTCCGGAAACTGATCCTCTCCGTGGAGAGCAACATCATGCACGCGTCCTCCTTGTCGCAGGTATCCTGAAAAATAAATAAACAGATAGATTATACAAAGAATCAGGAGAATAACGGGTACCTGGTGCCTTGTCGCAGGTGTTGGTGCAGAAGGTGCTGCAATCCTGGGGAATGGAGGGCTTCCAGAAGCACCAGAAGAGCGTCCAGTCGTTCTACCGGGCGAAGAGGGACGCCATGTTGGATGCTCTGAAAAAACACCTGACCGGTAAAGAGAAGACTTATTTCTCAGCTGGAATATCTGCTTGGGTTCAAGTTCGATTGGGTCGAGGAATCCCTTTGAATCGGAGTTCCCGATTCAAAGGGAACCGCAGCCTTTGCTCACAAAGCTACTCCCTTGAGAGGATTGATAAAAGTCTTACACTGGGATTCCCAGGTCTGGCAGAGTGGGCTGCCCCAGAGGCTGGCATGTTCGTCTGGATCCGCGTTACTGCAGTGGATAACGTGTTGCCCCTCGCCATGGACAAATGTCTGTCTAAAAGTATTTTCGTGCTCCCTGGGAGCGCCTTCAGCTGGGATGCTGCGGCCCCCAGTCAGCATCTTCGACTTTCCTACAGCTATGCTTCCCTCGACGACATGGACAAGGTTGACCATCTGTTCAGATTCTTGATTTACGTCATCATCCCATGGGAAATTATGTTTTTATTATTTTTGGCAATTCTTTTCATTTTCAGGGACTGGCTGCAGTTGCGGAGATCATCCGCGAGGAAGCTGGCTTGCAGACGGAGAATGAATCTTTAAGATCGGAGATCCAGTCCGAGCATTAGGGTTTGGCGTTATTAATCTTAGGTAACGACCTTGTGATCCAAATAAATTGAATTAAGCGATTAAAAGAGTTCCCCGCCTGCGGTTAGGTCCTAGATTAATGTTTTCTCATTTGTGGAAAATAAATAACTTCGCGTGTTACTCTATTGAGACTCTCGATTTCAAATTTCCCACTTGAAAGGCTCGTTGCCTCTCTTTTTGATAGAAGAGGTTGCGACCGTGGCGCCATCTCTTAGGGGGAGCGTGAACGAACATGCTGTGTCGCCATTTTGTAGAATAGAACAGTTGAATAGTTGGGTCTCTTCTCTACTCTATGCACTTCCTTTATTGGAAATATTTAATCTATGCCAGTTTGTGGTCCATAACCGCTGATAACCACTGATAACCGCACTTGCAGTCGATCTTGAGAAACAACGTATGTCTGAATGTCGGATATGAATCCCTTAAGCAGTCTTTGATTTCCGTGAAAACAATTGGACCTACGATGGAGTTAAGGCCATTTCCGAAACTTGTACTGAGTGATCGTCAGCCGTATTCTAGGCGAATAACAGTGTAAAATGGTATGTAGAGTTTTAGTATTTTCGCTCGCTGGAAGTTAGAGGATCGTGCCTGAAGATTTAATTCCCACGGTTATCGGATTAATTTCTAACCTCGTTGCCCAATAGGCTAATGCTTACTTGTAAGGGTTATGTACGTCGTTAACTAACGCGTATAATAAATAGATGACAGTTTTGTGATTGCGAAACTGTCAAACTCCTCTGGCATGCAAATTCATTGCGTCTCGTTACTTTGATCACTTGTTATGAGTTTGGTGGAGTGGAATGTCCGTGAAACGACAAATGCTAATCTGTACGAAGTTGTAAATCTTGGTTTTTCTCTTGGTAACTGTATATTTACATTTCAGGGTGCAAACATATCGCAGTTGGAGAAAGATATCGGCACTGATCAGTTTCCACCGAATGAGCATTACTTCGGGCTCGTGAATGTAAGGGAGATTATGAATTACTTAATTCTCAAGTTCTGACTTACTTTCGTAGAGATGTTATTTTAATAATGAATGTCATGATGTTCGTTTAGTTTGGAAATACATGCTACAGTAACTCAGTCCTCCAAGCTCTGTACTTCTGTCGACCATTCCGAGAGAAGGTATTGGAGTACAAGGCAAGAAACAAGCGAACAAAGGAGACTCTACTGACATGCTTGGCGGATTTATTCTACAGCATTGCTACGCAAAAGAAGAAAGTTGGCTCGATAGCTCCAAAGAAATTCATTGCGAGACTGAGGAAAGAAAAAGGTTAATGTTCATAACAAATTATCAAATTGTTGAATGCATGCATAATATCCATGCGTTTAAAAATAACTTATCTATCGACATTACATCCTTGCAATTTTTCCATTACAGAAGAGTTCGATAATTACATGCAGCAAGATGCCCACGAGTTCCTCAACTTCCTGATCAACCACATCAATGAAATAATCCTTGGTAAGCAAATGCCGATGAATCTTAAATATTAACTTTTAAAACCACTCGCGGACATTTTAAAATGCTTCGATCCCTTCTCACGTTAGCAGAGAGAAATCAAAGCAAACCGGTAGGCAGTAAGGGAGGAGCCGGAGATGCAGCTTCTCCCCCCGAGCCAACATGGGTTCACGAGATCTTCCAGGGGATCTTAACTTCTGAGACTCGTTGCCTTAATTGCGAGACCGTTTCCAGCAAGGATGAGGACTTCTTCGATCTTCAAGTCGACGTCGATCAAAACACGTCCATCACGCACTGCCTCAAATGTTTTTCTAATACCGAAACTCTCTGCAGCGACAACAAATTCAAGTGCGATCACTGTAGCAGCTATCAAGAAGCACAGGTATAACCTAACGATTTCGCACAATTGATTACATTCAAAGCAATAAACTGCTTATAAGAACTCTGCGGACCATTGACTGATTCCTTTACTTTGATTTTCAGAAACGGATGAGGGTGAAAAAATTGCCCATGATTCTAGCGTTGCATTTAAAGAGGTTCAAGTATGTTGAGCAATACAATCGACACATCAAAGTCTCTCACAGGGTTGTCTTTCCATTGGAGCTTCGATTGTTTAATACAGTGAGTACTATGATATATTAATTTTAAAACCAGTATTAACTGAATGTTAATATTCAGAGTGACGATGCTGTCAATCCTGATCGTCTGTACGACCTGGTGGCTGTTGTAATACATTGTGGTAGCGGACCAAACCGGGGACACTATATTTCCATAGTTAAGAGTCACGGTTTCTGGCTGCTCTTCGATGATGACATGGTCGACGTAAGTTCACTTGATGAAACAATCAACAGTCATTTTTTCTCCTTTGGGACTAAGTACGTTTTTTTTTCTTCTTTTTTCAGAAAATTGAGGCATCAACAATAGAAGATTTTTATGGACTCACTTCCGACATCCAGAAGAGCTCAGAGACAGGCTACATTCTATTCTACCAGTCGAGGGACTGCAGCTAGGAACAATGAACCTGCAGTGAACACTGCTCCGATGATACGTAATTGAAGAGAAAGAGAATTGTCCTATATCCCGTTTTACAGATTCTACGCGGAAGAGACGTTTACACCTTCGCGATTTACACGTTCAACTTAGAAACATATACAGAGCGATCCTGATCGCAACCCTCGGAGGAGGTCCATTTAGAGCTGTGCAGAGGGTGAAGTCGACATTGAGGTATACAAAGTTGCCTAGGAGAGAGCTAGTGCAGAGAAGCATGCGTGAGTTGTATTTATTTTAACTTTACTCGCGTCCTAGTCGCAAAGTACTGTATAAGAGAGAAAGAGAGAGTACTGTGCCCAGCCATCAGAGGGCTGCTCGACAGGGAGAATTCCTGCGGGTTGAGTTCAGTGATAATGGGCGCGTTGGCGGTCCTCGTAGATGTTATTCCGACTGTAAAGATGTACGACTAATTATTAGAGGAGATATTGTTACAAATAAAATTGCCTGCTTTTATCGTTACTCCAACGTCATGCGTCTTTGTATTCACCAAAGGGGGCTTCGTTAAGATCTCTGACTTTCCAAGATTCAGCCGACTAATGTACAGAGTTGTTGATTGTTGAGATTGTGAGAATGCTGCCAAATCGCACTTTGATAAACCTCCTTGCGGACTACTGCTCGCTTTATACAATATTAATGATTTAACGAAGTAATGAGTAATTATGTACAGATGAACGAGGCATAAGAGATATGCTCCTTGATAATGGAAAATAATAAAAACAGGCTACTAGATTATAAAGTTTGGCACTAAGGTGTAGTAGATCGTTCAGTGAGAGCGCCGTAATCGCGTCTCATCGAATTCCGATAAACAAGAATGAGAGATCACTTCGATACACAAAGGTATTTACAAAATGTCTTCCGTAAATTGGTTTTAGACTTCGTAGGTATTACTGATACTGTTCAGATTCCGGTAGTTGATAGGCTCCACTGGTTTCAGGATGTCTGCTAACGATCCGTTGCTTTTTCTGCATTGTTTCAAAAAGGGATGCGATAAGAGCTGGTCCATCGTAGGTCGGTTGCTGGGATCTTGTTGAAGGCACAGAAGGGTGAGAGACTGTAGATTCTCAGAGAACTTATGCGATGACGAACCTCGCTGATACTTTGAGCTACTTCGTCCTCCATTGTTGTCTCCGAAGTTAATGCCTGAAAATTAATTAAAAATAAATGATCGCATAGTCATAACCTCTTAAAGCAATTTGGTGTCCAGACCTGATTCAGTGTTCATCGCGAATGGCTGGAAGGTCGTACGGTCAATTATTTGTGTACTGTCACTACGAAGCTTTTCTGTAAGCATTAATGTTTTTGGTACATTATAGAATGGCACTACACCATTGGCTAGTTCACAAATCGTCATTCCTAAGCTGTAGGTATCAGACTTCTCGTTATATCCTCGCACGTCCTAAAGCACAGATGTGGTTAAGGAAAATAATGTGTCAATAAATCAAGCCAGTACGCCAAGACCTCACCTGTTGAAGTAATTCCGGACTAAGCCAGCTGAGATTGTTTGCCGTGGACTTTGGGAACGAGAAAATATGTTTTTGCCACCGCCCATTCTTAACGATTTCGCATGCATATCTCATTCCTGTCAGGCAAACACGACCTGGAAGCGATACCAGGATATGACTCGCTTTCACAGCCCTGATATAAGGAGGAAAGAAATTAGAATCATTGCTCTCCCTACAGAGTCTGAAATTTGTTAATCTAATCCATGAAACTCTACTCAATATTTAGAGATTTTTGTTTATAATAACATTAGAATAACCTGTGAATGTATCCTCTACTGTGAATGTAGCGCAGACCTTGCAAAACATCGCGCACTATGAACGCTATAGCAAATTCTGGTAAGCCTTCGACAAAGTATTCCGTAATCAAGTCTCGGCACGATCCATAACCCATCAGCGGAGACACTGCACATATACTCAGTCCAGAAACAAATGTGGCTACGTATGGTAATACATTAGGGTGTTGCAGTTGCCTAGTTATTAGTATCTCCCTCTCGACGAGGCTGTACTCATCGTGTGCTTTGTTGTCGATGAAGAATTTCTTTATTACGACGGGTGTATCTGTCGACTTATGAACAGCCAAGTGAATAGTCCCTACTCCGTTGTAACAAATGCCTGAAAAAAAATCTCAGTAGATGAAAGACGTTAAGCAGCAGTGATCTGTACGCAACTACAAGAAGCAGTAAATTCACGGAGGAATTGTAATTATCGTAACCTAGGAGGGCCTGGCAATCATAATCCTTAGGGTTAGCATCGTACATGTTTCCGGTTATTCAGATATCTCCAACTCGACTTAAATTATATCGCAAGTCCGATAATGGGCCATGTACTGAATAATTTAGCTTCTTTCCCTCGATATTTGAACTAGTCAGGATAAATCAAGTATACCAGTTATACAGCGACTGTAATGGAAATTTCATAACCTATAACTGCCTATAACCTACTATGCTTACTGCTTCCGTATAGACAGAATTTGTCATACCGTGTTTGAAAATTTGAAAATGCCGCTCAAACGAGCCGTTAAATCTTCGAACCGAGAAAAAGTGAGAAACGTTTGCAGTTGGCAGTAACCAACTCATCTCTGGCAGTAACTCCAGGGGATCGATTTTGTAACTTGAATTGGGTGAAAATGCTAAAAGTAAGCACCTCTCGCGAGTTTGTAATTAGAGATGAGTTTGGAGATTGCTCACGGTCAGAATCGCGCCATCGAACTTATGTAGTATGCGCCACTTGGGAACTCGGTGCACAATCCGACGACCGTCACAAAAGTGCATAACCTAGCGACTCTTATATCCTCTATGCTCGTAGCCGTAAAAAAATCACCGTGAGCTGTCGATATAACCTCGAATTTATTTATTGACACTAAGAGAAACTTCAATTGCGTCCTTATTCAATCAGTAATTGTCATACTCTAAATCAGATGGAACGCAAAATGCCTCAGTCTTACGGTTACTATAACGCCAGTTACCACAAAAAAGTGGTACAGCCAAACTTGAAGTACAAGAAGAAGTATCGAAAGCTGAAAAAAATTGTGAAAGACACCGTTTTTGTAAGTCGATTTACCGTTTGTTAACTGGAATTTATATTCACAAACCTGTTCCGATACCCTAGGAGAATGCAGCCCTCTGCGATCAAGTCGCGTACATGCAGGAGAACCTTCTCATCGTCAAGGAAGAAAGGCTCCTGCTTTTACGAAAACTTTGCCAGCAGCATGGAGACATGGATCCGTCGTCAATGACATCCAGATCTCACGGCAGTAACGTGAACTCACCGACATTTGGCCACGAAGGATACATCCCAAAGAAAAGCGTCAAGAAAAGATGCTCCACCGATGGTGCAGGTAAGAACATTTCTATCTATATTTGATACCTTAAAGAGAATGAAGAATTACCTCCCGATGTATGAAGAGATACAACAAGGAATGGGCTTTGTCTTTCAGATCCAAAGAACAAGCCAAAGAGACACAGCAAGGTGATGCGCAGAACTGTCCAGCTGATCCCGCTGGATGCACAAGGCAGACCTATATTTCCAATATCCCTCGGAGACCTTACAGTCTACTCTCTCGGCGAAGTGGTCCCCGACAGAATCACATACCACACAGAGGATCTTATCTTCCCAGTAGGATATTGCAGTACTAGAATATATGCCAGTCTTAGAGATATATGCACGAAGAGCCTGTACACTTGTAAAATCATAGACGGAGGGACAAAGCCTAGGTACGACGCTGCTGCTTACATTTCACATTTCCGATCCCTGATAATTAATGTTCCATTTACACTGCCAGATTTGAAATAGTAGCAGATTGTGACCTGGACAAGCCTCTGGTTGGATCGAGTCCAGACGAGTGCCACTCGAAGTTACTATCAGCAATTTCTCCCTCCCTCCTGGCAATGGGACCGAAGGGTGCGGACTTCTTTGGAATCTCACATCCCACCATACAGAATCTCATTCAGAACTCTCCCGGAACCCGGAAACTTGCTTTGTACAAGCCACAGCGTTTCGAGGTGCCTTTATCTATATCCTACCACCACCATGCGAACTACCTTCAAACCTTTACTATAACTGTTCCGACAGGTGGGAAAAAACGACAAAGGAATCAACCCGATAGAAGAAGACGAAAACGATCCTTCTTTGGGGTTCGCTGCCTTGCATCGGGCTTACACATTAAGAGACAGAGTAAAGGAGGAGCCAACGGACCACGATCTGATGATCCTCCAACAATTTTCGTGATCAACCCGTAATTATGTACATACACTGTAATATAGCCATCGTTATCACAGTACCGAATACTATTAATAAATTGTATAGCAGAGTGAGCTCGACGTGGATTCCACTAATTGCATGGAAGGTACTCCCAAGAGTCTATTGAAGTGAGGTTATTACCAATTCCAAGGATTTTAACTAAGCCATATTAAAACGAAGCTACTTTCCTGCTTCCAGGGAGTCTTTCATAAGGTAGTGCGGTGGAAATCGGCGAAATTTAAAGGTCGAATGTAGGCCATTGTCCTCGCTTAGGTATACGCGCCCCTTTTGCTGTTGAAAAGGCCAGAAACGACCCGAGGACTCCTTTCATGCCCTCGGCGTGTTTGGATACACCTGCCGAGGTTCTCGGACCCTAACGGGACTTTTTCCATGGGATTTCCGACCAGGTTATACGATCCAAGTTGGGACGCACCTCCCGCCTTGTCGACGAATCCGCTCAAAAGGATCAGGCCCATGAAAAGAAAGGAAAAGGAAGAAAAAAAAAAAATAGGGAGAGAGAGAAAAGATGAAAGAAAATTCCAGAACGTCTCCGCGAAGCCGACTCGTTCTCGAAACCTTCGAATTGAAATATCCCAAGTTGTACAAGAGAGCAAAAAAAATTATTAACATTAAAGCGAATCAAGTTAATCCGACATCTATGGGGATTAATGAATAATTAATGATCTGCTCGCGTATCCTCGCAAGTTCTTCGCTTATTATTACTCGAAATCGTGACGGCCGGTTCAAGATACAATTCGTTTCTCTCTTAATTCCTAGACCCCTCCCTCGAAGAGTCTCGACGCGTCGAAAATCCCTCCGAGGGGGGAGAAATTGTAAACAATTAACGACGCGGCGAGAACAACGGGCGGTAGCTCGCGATTGTCCTCGGAATACCCCGAAGTACATCTCTCGTGAATACCCTCTCGACGAAGTGTCGGGCCCTCGGGGAAGGTTCTTCCCTCGAGGAGGGAACCTTCCTCCCAAAAAGGGGAGAGAGAAAGAGAAGAAAGGTACAAAAGAAACATGGGGGAAGAATCGAGAAACACGTGGGAGGGCACCTTCTTCGAGAGAGTCTCCAGGAGGCGTCCCTTGCCTCCTCCTCGACTAACGAAACGCTTCAACAATCGCGGGGAAAGAGGAGGCAAGCGCCGCGGACCCTTAATTACAATTATAATTATAAACAAAATCTGGACGAAGGTCGGAAAACGACGAGCGACGCCAACGGAGCGATTCCTAATCGATGAGGTCCTCCTCTAACTTTGACCTATTGCACCCAGGAGAGCGAAGCATTCGTTGGCTATCGTACCCTTCGGAGGAGACTTCGCTCTCCCAATTAACTCCGTCGACGTCGCCCATCCGTCACAGTGGTATCTTACAGGTTTCGCTATGTTAAGGATGAATACACCTCTCGCGAAACGAGCATTATGCTACACAGCGCTCGAGTTCTGGCTCGCTCTTAACACTCCTAATGTTTATACAAACGCAACGCCACAGGGAAAGTGTTTCGCTCTCCCTGTCCAGGCCCTCCGGAGATCTGAACTCGTCCTCTGGTGGCTGTGCGGACGCGACAGGAAACGACAGGGCGCAGCTGGCTCGTTGAAAAAATATAAATCTCTCGTCCCTCCCTGCACAGGTTGTCGCAGGTGCCAGAGCGCAGTCCCAAGTCTTGAGGCGCAGCGTCGGACAACCTCCCCGGGGACGACGATCCACACCCTGGTCCGCGGCTAGCACCGGGCGACTAACGTCGTGCATTTAGAATTAAATGCAGGACAGAATTAGTGGCCTTAAAGTGTAGCTGAATGATTTTCCCTTTAAAGTTACCATAGGGTACGACACTAGTATCCTACCTCGGGGTAGCCAGTGTTATTTCGTTCGCTGCGCTCTATTTTGATCGTTCTGGCGTATAATCCTCGCCGTATCTACCGAAGACACGGAAATTAACGCGAAAAGAAACCGCGGAGAGGGAACTGCGCCTCGACCTGACGGACTTAACCTTCAAAACTGGCGCGTTACCTTCGCGGGCGCAGATGGGGTCTCTTAATTTCCCTTTCTTTCCTCCCCGTCACAGCGCTTAAAACGTTTAGGGAAACATGCTTCTTTTTGTTTTCTTTTTTTTTTCTTCTTTTTTTCCTTCGTTTTATACAATATTGCAAGACACCCGCAACGAGCGACGCTTTAGGAGTTACAGTCGAGAGACTGTCGAAGCCTGAGAATAGGCCTCCGATTGCTGGGTGTCACGAAATCGGTCCTCTAAGAAGGAGCCGGAAACGTAAAATAAAATAATTGGTGCTTATAACTTTAACTAAGCCCAATAATATACGCCGAATTGTGCTAATTTCTAGATTAAGACCGCGAGAAGGAGGAATGGGTCGAGCCAAAATTCCTTGTCTAAGAAGTCACCGTTCCGAAGACATTGATATTAAAAAACACTATTCAGCAGACATAGCGACGAAGTGACTTTCTAGTAAACGTGAAATTTCAATATCCTCATGCTCCTTTAGAATAGTAAAAGATATAAACAGCTTCTAGTGAACACGATCCCTCGAGAATTGCGTATAAAATTATTAAAATCCGACTCTTGGCAACAAACTAGGAACGGATAAAAACTTCACCTCGAGTCGGGGAATGCCAAAGGGCAACTTCACAGACCTCCCTCTTGCAGTCGTGCGCAATGTCTTTCATGACAAATATAACATAAAAAATGTAAAAAGGTGTCAACGCCGTTAAACACGAATAAACGAACGCGAGCACATTGCCCCACGATCATGGGTAAAACAGAATGCATGAGAAATAAAAAAAAAAAAACGATGGGAAACAAAGGGGAAAAATCTCCTTTGATCTCCTTCGCATGCTTAAACCCGATGCCAATGGATACATGATTGGAGAGCCTCGTCGTTGTAACATACAAGGCAAAAGAACTGGAAACGCAATGTCTTCAAGTGCCATAACTCTCCGAAGAATGCCATCACCGTACGTGCCACAGCCCTAGGTTCAGTATACTCAACTGCGGGAGTTTCATGATTCGCTCGAGGCCGGCAGTGGTTATTCTGGTGCATCCATACAGGTCGATGCACTTGAGATGCTTCATGCTCTCCGCGATGGTGTGCAGGCCCTTGTCGGTGATCCTGCTGCACTGACCGATGTTAAGGGTCTCCAAGTCGTGCAGCGTCTTGGCTACCTTGCAGATCCCCTCGTCACTGATCTGGCAAGCCGACAGTGAGAGCGACTTCAAGTTAAATAATCCTTGCGAGATGTGGCCAAGAGCTACATCTCCGATTCTATCGCAGAAAGAGACATCCAGAGAGGAGATTCTGCTTCCGCCCTCTGCCAGGTAGGCCACACCAGTGTCCGAGACATTGTCACAGGACCTCAGGTTCAATTCCCGCAGGCTCGTCATCTTGGCAAGATACTTGAGGCCGGAGTCCGTAATTGAGAAGCAGAAGGACAGGTTGATAAACTTCAGGCTGGTGAAGCCGACGGAGATGTGTTCGAGAGCTGCATCGCTCAGTCTCTGGCAGTCCTGTAGGCCCAGGTACTCCAGTCCATGGATTCCATCGTCGGTTTCTTTGTTCACCCCTGCCAAGTCGGCGATGCCCTTGTCAGATATTTTCCAACAACTCCGTAGGTCCAGCTTCTTTAGTTTTTTCAGGCCCCAGGCTATGAGAAGTAGGCTGACGTTGGTGATGTTGCAGCAACCCCCGAGCTCCAGTATCTCCAGGTTCTTCAGGTACTGCGATATCGTCCCAAGCGATGCATCGCTCACTTGCTTGCACAGAGACAGGTTTAGCTCGACCAGCGACAAGTATTCCTGGCATAATGCATTTGCGATGCCTGCATTAGTGACATTATAACAGCCAGATAAGTTTAGCGATTCCAGGTTAGGAATTCCCTTAAGGACGTCGCTGAGGCCTCTGCGAAGGGAGAGAACCTGCACTCTCTTCACTCCTCTCCAGACAAGGCTGGCGAACAGCGTGGGAACATGCTTCTGGAGATGTAGTTTCGCTTCCACTCCTCGCCATACCGATCTATGATAAGCAGCATCTCTCCAGGCAGTGCACACTTGTGCAGCTCTCCCTCTGTCCTTTACATCCAGGTAACTGAAGATGTGTGCCAGAATCTCTGGGTAGAGGCATGAGATATGCGTACCGACAAACGACGATCTCCTCGACGAGCCATTCGACTGCCTAGAAATACCTTGTGGGTAGGAGGTTAGGTCCGTTGTTTCAGAGGTATACCGAGGCGTGGTCGACAGATCGTGAGAGACTATTTGTTCACTCTGTGGAGAGGTGACGGATAAATGAGGCTGGTGTAGGCGGTAGTAGTGCCCACTACGGTCGATTAACGTGGCTCCGTGAGCCATCGGCAATGCCGGCAGTTCCGTCATCAACTGCTGGCCATCGTCCATCATCGCTCAGGTCACGCTTGCGATGCCCTGCAACAGGGATCCTCTTTCTCTGGCATAATAGCATCGATGCTTCAGACCATATCTAGCACCATGCTCGGAAGCCTTGGAGATTAAAGCAGACCGAGCCAAAAATTCTTATCACAGGTTCTTCAGCAGTTCTTGTTATTCCTCCACATTAACTACCATCCATAATACAGGGACTGATGCGAAAATGTATCTTCATTCTTTAGCACCGTATGAAGTGGCGATAATCGCTGTCGATAACGAGTCCTTCTACCCGTTGCTGTTCCTGAGGAGGAAGAGAAACGGAACGGCTCTATCACTCTCGTCAAGTTCGAGCGATAACCTCAAAAGGTCGCCAACGCGATCCCTTACTCCGAGCGCTGCGAGTCGGACGCCACAGTCGGAGGTTATTTCCTCCTTGGAATGGAGTTTCCGCGTCCTTTATTCGGCAATTCACGTGGGGCACACTGGTTCAGGACGACCGCGGCTTCGCTCGTCCTTGACGCAGTCCTTCCAGAACGCGGTCCGTTTCCCCGTTTCTTCAGCGCGGATGACCGACTTCGCGAAACACGGACTGGACCGCGGATGGGGCTTCGCGTCGGGTAAGTTAGGTTAGATGCGGGCGCGCGTACTCGAGACATCGAAACGTACGAGAACGCATCGCGAGAGCTTCTTCAAGAGTGCGCGTCCGCCCTCGGCGGTGGTTTCGTGTGGGCTCCACGGACGGAGAAATAACGGGTCGCAAGTCCCTTGCGTCCAATCAGACCCACGTTTGCATTCCTACGATGCTACCTGAGACTATGCGGAGTTAGAAGTCGCATACCCAACCTAAAGTATCTTCTCGAAAGAAGTGCCATCTGGTAATCATAATCTGAAACTCCTTGTCATCTCTGAATTGGGCTGCCCCCTGGTGGAAGATGTGGACGGCTAATGCGCTTGCCACCTGATACCCCTCAATGGCGGCCCCATTCAGGGATCTTCCTCATCTCTACACCGAACTCATCGCTGTGATAAAAACATCGTTTAACATCTCTTACCAACATGTCCAGCAAGACCTGCGGCGATAAACTACCCATGATGGCTTGAAAAAAAGAAAAAAGAAATGGATCGTATTGTGATCCACCTAAACCTGGAAAAGGGCACAAAAGAACAGGCAAAATAGAACATTAAAAAAAATCCAGGAAGTCTGAGAAGTGCATTAGCCGTCCGCATCCTCCACCGGGGGGCAGCACAGGACGCTATGGCGCGACCCTACCCGTGAGCAATCTCTTAATTCATCTCTGTTATTAATTGCTTTCAAGTTTTATATTATTCACGATTAAAATGGTAAGTAAGGGCAGAAACCAGGAAAAAAAAATCTACCCCAAATTGTCACATGTTTGCTTTTATTTCGTATGGGAATACCGTTTTTGTATCGGTACCGTTTGTGAGATGACACTTTCTAGGTTGTGTACGCCCCCATCAACACTCGAATATGAAACTATTATTGAACTGATTTTACTCAGACCTATGATCGGCTTTATTGTTTGCATTGAAGGACGAAGCGTTACATAATTGGAGCCCTTACGCTAAGGAGTACGATCCATTAAAAGCTGGTAGCATAGATGGAACGGATACGGAGCCTCACGACAGGGCAATCGCTAGAGCCATGTATGCACACTACGAGCCACCACACGATTTAAAGTCCAAGCCAGAAAGAACTCTTTTCGTCTCTGGAATTGGATCCAAAATCTCCAAACAGGATCTTAAAGAGGTATCCAACCTAGTTTAGCACGTTCTATTGTTATATCTCCCATGGAACTAATCCCACTCTTTACAGCATTTCTCAAAATGTGGAGAAGTACTGTCAGTTAAATTAATAGTTGACCTAGTTACGGGCATGTCCCAAGGTTACAGCTTCGTAGAAATGAGAACCGAAGACGAGGCACATAGGGCGACCAGACGGTTGCACGATACAACCTTGAAAGGGTATAAACTTTTTGTCGACTTCGAATGCTGCCGTACAATGAAGGGTTGGAAACCTAGACGATTAGGTACGTCGTTCTTCCAAAATTGTATCGTCGAATCTACTCGAAACGACCGATCCGTCGATCTATTTCAGGCGGAGGTTTCGGAGGTAGAAAGGAATCTGGACAGCTGCGGTTTGGAGGAAAAAATCGGCCGTTCAAGAAACCTATCCTGCCAAATATCGTAAAGCCAGGGCCATGAAAAATTCAAGCCGTCCTTGAGCTGCACTCAGTAAAGCACTTAACTTCAACGTCGAGCAAAGCATCCTCTTCGGACGACGAATCTTCTCACGGTTTGAGTTCCTGGAATCACGTAAATCTGGATCGCTTTTCAATATGAAAAAATGAGTCTCGAATGTAGAGTATCGACGTCGATCGGTCCGCGCGTCCGCGCGGAGCGTCAAGCTCTCGGTCTTGGCTTGAAATTTATAGCGCCGCGACGCCCTCCCCCGACAGGGCTCCCGCCATATATGGAGGCGACGACCGCGCGCTTCCGAGGGCTTCCAGCCGAAAAGCCGAGATTGTAGCTTCCGTCCTTCCGATCGCTCCTTTCTGCCCTCTCCGAGATATTCGAAAGATCCACGCCGACGCCCTCGCGTGCTCGTCTTATTTCGAGTCGCGGACCACCGTGTCCCAATTCCGAGCTCGAGATCGTCTCTTCCGCTAAGGGAAAAAGAAACACGACGCTTCGCTGCAGCCTAATTTACCACGGGACCCGGAAATCGGGGAAACCCGTCGACATTCGATATCGCCCATTTTATTATCGAATAAATACCTATTATACCCGTCTACATAATTACTTCCATGCCATTCAAGGTCGAAAGAAGCCGTCCATCCCCAATTCGGAGCGTTGGTCCGGCGAACAGCCTCGAGAGCGAGGAAGCCCGTAAAACGGAGCCGGGGCAAAAGCCAGACCGCCCGGCATCGGTCCCGATCCTTGAACTCCTGACCCTGGGCCACCCGATCGGCGGCGGTCGGCGGGTATCGATGGCCCGAAATCGTCAAGATACTGATTTCGGTGCGGACACCGATTCGGCAGCGGCGGTGGAGGGGCCGGCTCGGGTCTCTCGGGTGTAATCCCGTGGACCGAAATAGCCCCCGACCAGGACGGCGGCGGCACGCCTGCGCCCCGATGTGCTCGCCGAGTCTCCTCAGGACGGGCACCGGCGGCTCCTCGAATGATAATCCGTCTCTAAAAATAGGGCCTGGGGCCCGAGGGAGGGACGCCGACGGAGAAGAAGCCTCTTGGTCCTGGTCGGCTCCGAGAGGTCTCGCCTCAGAGCCGCTCTAGCCGTCGCGGACTCCACATTCCACCGGATAAGCTCGCTGTGCGTGTCGGTGACCAGGCTCGCTATCTCGGACAGGGCCTCAGATATCACGCGTCCCTTCCTTTCTGCTGGACTCGCAAGCCCTTGAGTGTAAGTTGACCTCTTATAATTCACCGGACTCCTGGCCGGTCGGTACCGGGGTCATCGTGGTGTGCGCGGGGAAAAGATCGTCCGGACCTGCCAGTGGGGACTCGCGGAGATCGCCGCAGGCTCGGGATTTCGACGTCCCGCGGGAACCGACAGCGAGGAGTCGTCGGACTCGTTAGCTGGGTCCCGGGCGGACCTCTCGATCGCCACGGTACCAAGGTTTCCGGGAAAAGGACCCGGTCGCGCCGTAGAAAATAAGCTCCTTTCGAAAGGGCCAGGAGACGGTCGCTTGGAAAGGCTCGGAAAGGCTCGGAAAGTCGGGACGTCGCGAGGGGTCTAAAATTAGGCGGGCCGCCGTCGACTCGGAGGAAGAAGGGGCCGCTGGCTCCTTATAGAGCTCGAGCCGGCCAGCCCGCGGCCAGGGTTAGGAAACTGGACCTCGATATCGGATTACCTCGGCGCGTCCCGGCTTCGCCTTTCGGGGCCCTTTGTCCCGCGAATCGGGTCCGATCGGGCCTCGGCAGAGCCAACCCGCTAACGGACTCCTTACTCTTGTGTGTTGCAGCGTGACGAGTAAACCGCAAACATGTCCGACGACGAGGAGCAATACTCGTGAGTATACCTTCGCGTCGGCAGAGTCGCTTTTAACCATCCCCTCGACCGGGGCGATCGGAAATCGTTTTCGGTCGTTCAAGGGAACCGTTTCGGCCCCCCTTGGTAGCTTCGCCCCAGGAAACGGTCGATCGAGTCGCCGAGCCTTCGCGGCACCCTCGCCAGCGGGATGCACGCGCGCAATTACAGAACAGAGAACACGGAACACAGTGGGGAACACTTGATGCATACGTAACGACGGTTCCCGGATTTTCTTCCCCCCTCCGGTTGTTACCTTACGAATGAGGAATGAATTATTCACCCGTCATGGCCCGAGCCCTCCCACGACTTGTGTTATGTGGTTAAGAATGCAACGAGTTACCCCCGGTCAACCTACCCGGTTTAGCCGCTCGCTAACCGGCGAAACTCACGTCGTACCCTAGAGTGATGAGCGTGCCTCGTGGAAGAGATCTCCCGAACGAGTGTCCCTACCCCCGGAGTTTCTCGATACCGATTGCCCACCGTTTGACCCTCCCGGTTTTCTCCGTAACAGTCGACCCTTGCACATAGAGTTACGTATACGCATTATTCGGCCCGAATTTTCCCACGTTATCCGTATCACTAATCACCGTATTTCTCCTTTTCTTTTCTTCTAGCAGTGAGGAGGAGGTCGAGGAAGTGTAAGTGTCTCCCCCTACCAGGGGCGTTCATTAACTAATCGACCGTCTTAACGCATGTTCCTGCCGTCCTAACGAAAGTTTTCCTTTTTTCTTTGCAGGAAGTAAGTGCCAGATGCCGGGTCGCGTCTCGTAACGACCGTACAGCATCTCCGGATTAAGTTTATCGATAGGCTAGAGTCGATATGGTCGCCTTTCCGCGGTCTCCGAGTCCTCGGACTCGATCGCTCCTTCCTTTTCGCGTCCTTAGATCATCGATCGCGCCGCGGATCGATCGTCCAAGTTTTTTTTTCTTCTTTTTTCTTTGTAATTTTTTTATTTCTCTCCTAATGTTTCTTCCAACGTTAACCGATCGACGGCTTCTCCGGTAAAGGGGCTCCCGATCCTAGGACGGGGCACGATGCGGAAATTTGACTCGGACGAAAATCCCGGAGCACGTCCATCCGGACGAGTTTTGTAGGAAACGATTTGCCGCATCGTGCACCGTTTAATTAAAAAGGAACAAAAGAAAGATTAACTCGCGTTCCACGTTTCGCGCGCCCCTTTACGGCCGATCGCCTCCGATTTTCCCTCCGACCGGGGATCCCTTCCGCAGACGACGGAAGTACGGGAAAATAATTGCGTAATTGCCGGTTAAGTCTCGGAGGAATTCCGGTCAGCGCTTAGCCCCACGTAACGTCGCTCTCTGGGAATGTTCCGTAGTACGGGGTGAACCTACGCATCCCTCAGTTAAAATTAGCGCGTTTTCCGCACGGAAATAGAGCGGCTGGATGCCGATGCGCGTACCTCTTAAGCCGCGCGGACGGTAGCTCCCATTCGTAGTTTAGCAAAGACGCCGGAAATATTTCTCCCGGGAGGCCCGGGTAGAGAGAATGTCGATAGGAGGGAAAGAAAAGGGACGTTCCCGAGGATGGCATGGTGCGGACGCGTGGCCGGAAACTCCGCGGATTTTTCTGCATTTTTTTCTTCTTCTTTATCCTCGAGCTATCGCAATCGCGAGGGTTCCGTTCTCCGGCGTTCTCCAGAGCGTGGGACTCCTCGGCGGGTCGGTCTCGATTTCGCCTTCGGATCCGATTTCGGATTCTAAAGGACGCGTTCCTTTATTTAGAAACGGCCGGTGCGTCGACGGGACGGGCGCGAAAACCTTGACGGAGAAATCGGATACTCGGTATTTTCGTAGCCACGTGGTATACGGCTATTCGCGCCGCGGGAAGATACGGAAATAGCGCGCTATCGGAGGCGCCGCGGTTCCGGGGAGGACTGGAGATACCGAGGAGGGAACCCCGGAGGACGGGACCCCCGCGACCGCTCGATCCTCGTCGACTCGTAGACGAGTTTGCGAGGGTACCGAGATGGAGCGACGTTCCATCTAGGGGTTTAGGAGGGGTTCCTCGTTATTCCCTTCACGGAGGGAAAGACGATCGGAGGAAGGGGCGAACGGAGAAGCCCGCGATGTCAAGGAAAGGAAAGGAAAGGAAAGGAAAGGCATGGCGTAGGAAAGAGGAGCCAATCACTGACTCTGGTGTCTCTATTTCTCTCTTCTCCACATACACCCGATACCAATGACCGATCAATGACCGAACGATTCGCCGACCGATCGACATGACCCGCGATCCCTTGATTCGATCGAAAAAGGCAGCCGGAGAAGAAGATCGAGTAAGTTCCAAGTGCCTGCCACTGAATGTCTGTCCTTTGTCGGTCGATTGTTCCTACGTCCGCTCATATGTCGATTGTCAAGTGACAAAGCTGCTGCTGCCAAATCTCTCTATATCTATCTTCGGCGACTCGACGTCGCGCCTCTGCGCATCTCTGTGTATATATCCGTGGCAGGGCTCCCGGTCGACCCGGACACCCGGGCTCCGAGATACGGTCGAGAGATCCTCTCTCTTTCTCTCTCTCGACCGTCCCTAAGGGAGACCGAGGGGCCCGAGTCGCGAGAGCCCGTCTCTCTCTGTCTCTCCTCGACTCGCTGGCTACGTATCGTGCCGTGCCCTGTCTCCTGCCTCGTCTCTCCGTCCCTGCCGAGCGCAGCGTTCTCGTCGTCCGCATCCCGAGAGAAGAGTCAAAGATCCCCGAGGGCGTTTCCACGGGGTGCTCCGGGTGCCGGATGCACCCCGTGGACTCGCTCCTCCGTCCTAGGCCTTCGCCTCGACCTCTCCGTTCGCGCTCGGAGGGCAGAGGGTGAGAGAGAGAGAAAAAGAGTAGGAGAGAGGGAGAAGACGGGAGGGCTCTCCGGCGGAAACGCATCTTCTCGCCTCCTCTCCGTTGCCTCGCATTTGAGCGCCGCTCCGCACGTGTACCTTTGTGTCGAACGAGTGCGTGTAGACCCGTGTCGTGCATTCGTGTATATATATATATATATATATATATATATATATGTGTGTGTCAGCGAGGAAAGAAAACGCGTATACCGGGCCGCGTTCCCTTTTCTCCGTCCCGGCTTCGAGGCCGGCGAGTCCGCGTCCTCCTCTTCGCGGTCGCCGTCGCGACCATCGCGTCTCTCCCGACGGAGGGTCGCCCCTCTCGAGAGAGAGACGAGACGCTTTCCGCACAGTCCGCCCTCCACCCTCGACTCTAATAATCGAACCTTGTGCTTTCTGTTCTTATAGGGGTAGGGCGTCCCAAAAGTAAGTTGACCTCGTGGGGTGTTTTCTCACGCGTGGAATGATAACGTTCTTGTTGTTGCGCCTCGCCCAGCTCGCCGTCGCCCTGGCCTCTTTTAATATATCGTAACGTCCGCGTCCGCGCGTCCTCGTCCGGGCGAACCGGGCGGATCGAGCGGAATCGAAAGCCCGCGAGCCTGCGAAATATCCCTCTCGCTCTGAGTCGCTTTTTATCCTCTTTCTTCCCTCGGTTCCTCGGCCCCTATCCGCGAGCCTCTCCTTCGGGATCCCCGACGAGACGGGGGACTCCGCGTCCTCCGAGGAGTCTCGCTTCCCCGCCCCCCGAATCCGCTAGCCTGGTATTGAATGTCCGCGTGCGCGTCTGCTGCGTCTTGCCTGTCCGTCCGTGTGTCCGCATGCGTGCATTCGCGAGTGTGTGCGTGGCCGCGCGCGAGGACGAGGTCTTGCGTTTGTCTCTGTGTCCGTGTGTCGGTTTTGGATGCGTTCTCCGGATACGCCCGGTACTCCGAAAGGGCGTACCGAGGGGATGCCGGGGGGTGGCAGGGGACACCAGGGGGTACCAGGGGGGACACGGGGCGGCTCGGATGAGAAAGCGGAGGGAAAACTACCCGGGGTCCCCGAGCTTGTCGCGGGACTCGGAGAGGCACCGACACTAAACCCAGTTACTTTTGTTCTCGTTGCCCGCCAACCTCCAGGGAATCGGAAAATCCGGAGTTTATGAAGGTAAGATGGCTCTCCCGCCCCTTCGCCCCGTCTCCGCCCGTTTCCCCCGGGAGACCGCGAAGGGGCGCGGGTCCCGCTACCGGACTCTCCTCGTTACCTTCTTCTCTTTCCAAACGCCCAGAGACAGGAACAGAAGAGAAGCGACCTCGACGAACAGCTAAAGGAATACATCGCGGAATGGCGGAAGCAAAGGGCCAAGGAGGAGGAGGAACTGAAGCGGCTGAAGGTGCGTTTGCGAGATCCCTTCGTCTACTATCGCGAATGTCTCCCCCGTTCTCATGTCGGTCTTTCGTTTTAGGAGAAGCAAGCGAAGCGCAAGATCACCCGCGCCGACGAGGAAAAGAGACTGGCCCAGAAGAAGAAGGAGGAGGAGGAGCGTCGCCAACGTGAAATCGGTGAGCCCTAGGTTCTTACTCGGTGCTCCCGCCTAGAGGGACACCTCGCGCTATCGAAAGACTAACCGTCCCGATGACGTTCCTTGACAGAGGAGAAGAAGCAACGGGAAATCGAGGAGAAGAGAAGGTGGGTAGAGGGATCCCGTGCCCCTTATCGCGAGGTCCCCCGAGCTTTCCGACCTACGATCGCCCTCGTTTTTGCAGGCGCCTGGAAGAGTCCGAGAAGAAGCGGCAGGCGATGATGCAGGCGATGAAGGAGCAGGCCAGCAAAAAGGGACCCAACTTCACCATCACCAAGAAGGACCTCGCCGTGCGTACCCTCGAGCTTTCCCCGGTTCCCCGCGGTCGAGGCTCCGCCGTTTATTTAGCGATTTTCACTCGGCACAGGGTAACCTCTCGTCGGCGCAACTGGAGCGCAACAAGACGAAAGAACAGCTCGAGGAGGAGAAGAGGATCTCCCTGAGCTTCCGCATCAAACCCTTGGAGATCGACGGGCTCTCGATCGACAAACTCCGCGCCAAGGCCACCGAGCTCTGGGAGACCATCGTCAAGCTCGAGACGGAGAAGTACGACCTCGAGGAGCGCCAGAAACGCCAGGACTACGACGTGAGTTTCCAGACGCGTACCTACCGACTCCACCGCTTCCGGTCGGCGTAACTCTCTTTAACGTTTCCCGGGGAATCAGCTGAAAGAGCTCAAGGAGAGACAGAAGCAGCAGCTGAGGCACAAGGCTCTCAAGAAGGGTCTCGACCCCGAAGCCCTCACCGGCAAATACCCGGTGAGTGTCCGACTTTGCCCTTTCCGCTGGCCGAGGGACCTTCGACTAACTTTCTTCTCCGACGACAGCCCAAGATCCAGGTCGCCTCCAAGTACGAACGCCGCGTCGACACGAGGTCCTACGACGACAAGAAGAAGCTCTTCGAGGGTGTAAGTAGACCCGTCGAGAATCCCTCGCGGAACGTATAGATCCTTGGGCTTGCACGGAGAAGGTTTCCCGAAACGGAACGGACGATTCGCGCGGCGCGTCCACGTGACGGAATCGCGACCGGGTCGGGAAATCTTCCCCGTGCACTTTGGTCGAATCTGGTTCAACTCGATCAATGCATTGAATCGCAGGGCTATGACACGCTTTTAGCGGAGTTCAACGAGAAACTGTGGAAACAGAAAACGGAACTTTTCATGAAGCGCACCAAAAGTGAGTGGGAAACGACCCGTGACCAATCCGTGTCCGTCCGATTGAGCGTTTCTCCCACGTCCCGCCCGCTCCCTCGTGTGTTTCTTCTCGTATCTTTCTCCCCCGTCTTGGATGTCTCCGCTCCTGTCCCCGAAGACGCGATAACCCCGGGTCACCCGGTCCCGGCTTTCCCGAAGAGCCGAAGCGAGAGCACGAGGAACGCCCCGACCCCGACCGACTCCGACGTCTCGACGGACAGGACCGACCGATCTTTTGTTTGGCGCCAGTCAAAGGGATTAGGCACTCCCCGTGTGGTAACCCCGGCATGCCAGTCTCTCCGTTATTGTTTCAGGGCCTGACCGAACAACAGAAGGAAATAGTCGAGAAACAGTGGACCCAACAGAAGGAACAGTTCCTGGGTCGCCAGAAGAGTACGTAGAGGGGCCGAGGCTCGCTTTCCGCCGAGACCGAGACGTCTCCTCGAGGGAGGGGTCTCGGTCTCGGCGCCGGTCGCGGTCGCGACGGACGGTAACGGTAGCGGCGGCTTCGGAGACCGAGAACTGAGAGAATTCTCTTCGATGATTCCAGCGAAGCTGCCCAAGTGGTTCGGCGAGAGGCCGGGTAAGAAGAAGGACGACCCCGAATCTCCGGAGGGAGAGGAGGACACCAAGGCCGCGGTAGACGACGACCTCGAGGAGCCCCAGTTCGACGAGGAAGAGGGCGAGGAGGAGGCCGAGGGCGAGGAGGAGGAGGAAGAGGAGGAGGAAGAGGAGGAGGAGGAGGAGGAGGAAGAGGAAGAGGAGGAGGAGGAGGAGGAAGAGGAGGAGGAGGAGGAATAAGCTTCCGTCGGCCATTTTCGCTCGCGTCGGCAACTATCCGTCGGCCGTGGCGCACGCGCCGTAACTCCGCGACCCGCTACTTCTACTTCTACTTCTACTTCTACTTCTACGTCTACTCCATTACCTACGCTACAATTATTCTACGGAAGGGCAGAATCGCGCAAGGCGGCCCGGACGCGGGGGAAGCCGCTCGAGTCGCTCCTCCCTCGGGAACTCTCCGGACGCGACTCCGGCACGCGACGAGGCCGCGCGCGCCTACTACTTCCACTACTACTTATTACTATTACAATATCATACGAGTACACGGATTATTAAAATAAAGCGATTTATCGTATAAGACCCTCGAGAGTGCCGTTCTTGCGCCCCGACCTCGTTTCGCGCCCCGACGCGCGACGTCGCGTGTTTAGCGGCGAGACCGCGATTTTCCCGTTTCCTCGCTCGACGGCTCCCGCCTACGCGGACCGTGGGAGGAAACCTCGCGGCCATCTCGGCCGTTTAAATAGCTCTCGCGGAGTCGCGGCGCGCGAGACGAGATTTGGCAGCCGAGGCACGCGTCGCGGAAAGGATCTACGGCGATCGCGCCTTGGGAAGGAGCCAGCGACCGGAGGACATCCGGTGGTCGGCCAAGTGCGGAGAAGGGACGCGGATCGCTCCGCGACGTCGAGGTCGGGGCCGGGTCGGTCCGTCGTCGGCCCGACGCCCCGAGTACTCGACCTCGACCCGCCCGAAGCTCGAGGGCTCTCTCGCGTCGGAGCGACGCGGCCGCGGGCAGAAACGTCCGGACGGACGGGAGGGGACCCGGGAGGGCGGAAGAGAGAAACCCTCTTCCTCCGTCGTCGGGAATCGCAACCGGAACGAGGCCGGACCGCTCCCGTTTCGCCTTCGCTCCGTCTCTCTCTCTCTCCCTCCGCAGACGCGATCGTCCCGATCGATCGGACTCGGGTCTTCTCGACAGGAGGTGGCGGCGTCTGCGTCACCTCCACCGGCTGGCCGATGAATATCCTAGGTCGTTCCCGAGCCCGGGACCGAGTCGGCTCTTTCGGGGGACCCGGCGAGCGACCGCGTCCTCGGTGACGCGACGCCGTTCTTCGGAAGGAAGATGTACATCCGGACGACCGGACCCGGAGTTCCGAGATTCCTTCCGACTTCCGGCCCCGCTCGTCCCAACCTTCCCTTCCGGTCGCGACTATTTATACCCAGAGGTCTCGCGGCGACCCTCCGAGCGTCGTTAACGGCGTCGCCGAGCGGCCGCGCCAGGACGTGCGCTATCCTCCCGCTTCGGCCGGCGAAATTGCGCGCGCTTGCCAGCGCCGAGAATAAACCGGCCCCCCCCGGGCCGCGCGCCGCGCGCCCAACCTGTTGCCGAGCGCGCCGCGACGCTCTGCACCGCTGCACCGGCGCCGGCCAATCGGCGCGCGGCGCGCCGGTCGCGACCGCGGCGCTCTCTCGCGCCTCCGCGCGCGACACCCGGAAGCCAACGACCGAGCCAACGTTGGGCCTGGGTAGGTGTCATGGCGGTGATCCCCGAGAGCGGCCACGGCGACGAGGTTCGTCGGTCGCGAGCCTCGCCCACCGGCAGCGACCCGGGACGCGCGGCCGACTACGCGGGACCGGCAGGGTAGAGGAGGAGTCGTCGATGAGGTGAGGGCCCGGGACGCCTCGACGCTTTCCTTTTTCTATTTTCTTTTTTCTTCTTTCTCTTTCCGCCGAGCCTGTCCCGTCAATTTTAGACCGAGACCGGTACCTCGAGCGCGAGGCCGCGTCTCTTCCTACGGCGGAGGTGTCCTTGAGAACTCCGCTCGGCGATCCTGGCGCGGGGGGCTTTTCAAAACGACCGCGGATGTGTCTACACTTAGAACGCGGACGGCGGTCCCTCGTTCTCGGGCTACCGCCGTCCCGACGCCGAGCTCGCACCGGGTCAAATGACAATGGAACCGCTCGTTAGGGATTTACGTGCGCGAGACAAAGGCGTCGCGACGCAACGGGTTAACGTTGGAAATGAATTTCCGGGCAGGATGCCGCCGCGCCGGGTCGGCGAGGCGGGACGTCGGGCACCCGGGATTTCCGCGCCTCGTGTCGGGCGGGAATTACGGGACGTCGGAAGGAAACGCGGACGGGATCGCGGGAATGATCCGGGATAGAGCGATCGGGGCGAGTCGGATCCTGGGGATCCTTCCGGCGGGGGAACCCGGAAACCCGGACGACGCGGAGTACCGCGTCCGCCTCGTTTCCTTCCTTCCCAGTGATCCAATCGGCTGGGGCGTCCCGGATTTCGATGCCGCTAACGGCGTTAGGGTATTACAAGAAAATAGAACCGCTGTCCGGCTTCGGAAGCCGTGGGGACGCGGCCCGGGAGCGGTAAGCGACTTAGGGCGAGTTCCGAGGGCAACTCGGCTCGCGCCGATCGCCTCCTCGGCTTCAGTCTCTCGTCGGATGGTACCGAGGGACTCCTCGGGGATCGGTCCAGGTGGACTCGAGTACCGGCGAGTACCCGCGGGATTCGAGTAGGAGCGGAGGCGCCACGGCCAGGATCTCGGGATCTCTCGAGCGGTCGAGATGGCGGACGACGACAAAGATGACCGCGACGAGGAGGACGGAAAGGGGTGAGAGGTCGTCTCGTGGATCCTCCTCGAGGGAGGACGTTGTCGCGGGAGCATCGACGCGCGTTAACCCGGAAAGTGGACGGAAAGGATCGTCTCAACCGACGTCGACGGTCGTCGCGACAACGTCCCCGCTCGACCGACCTTGCGGTCCATCGCTCGCGCTTCGTTAAGGGGATGTGAAAGCGGCATCCGAAAGCTCAATCGTTAATAAAACTTTTCTGGGTGTTTGAAATCGTTTCATACTTTAAAACGTGAATATGGAGATCCTAAGGTAGGTCCTGAAACTCGCAAAATTTCATTTTTCATAAACTATTTTTAAAATACCTGTAAAGAAATTTTAAAAGAATTGAAATTTCACGAGTTTCAGGACCTTCCCTATAGTCTATCTATTCACGTTGTAAAGTGTCTCAAACTATTTGGTAAATCGAATTGGGAGAAAAGTTTTTTTAAACAAAATCTCTTCGACGCCATTTTCACATCACATTAAGGGGATGTGAAAGTGGCATCCGAAAGCTCAATCGTTAATAAAACTTTTCTGGGTGTTTGAAATCGTTTCATACTTTAAAACGTGAATGTGGAGACCCTAAGGTAGGTCCTGAAACTCGGGAAATTTCATTTTTCATAAACTATTTTTAAAATACTTGTAAAGAAATTTAAAAAGAATTGAAATTTCACGAGTTTCAGGACCTTCCTTACAGTCTACCTATTCACGTTGTAGTGTCTCAAACTATTTGGTAAATCGAATTGGGAGAAAAGTTTTATAAACAAAACCTCTTCGAGGCCACTTTCACGTCACCTTAAGGACCGTGGAGGCAACGACTCGTTTCCGGCCCCGAGGAGGGATCGGCCTTGATCCGACTCCGTAATTAACGCCGCGACGAGACCGGCCGACTGGCTTTACGTAACCGGGTAAATTCGCGAGAGCGGGCGAGACGGCCGCGAGAAACCGGTCGGGCCGTCTCCCTCTCTTCCTCGGTCCCAGGGCCCCGGGTCCCCGGGTCCCGAGGTATCGAGCCAGTCTTGCGCACCTCCGCCACCTCCGCGGTACCGGACGAGGGGCCTTCGCGAGATATCCTTCTTCCTCTTCCCTTCCCGGGGATGGCGAGATCGTCCTAGAGGACTGCGCGCGAGATACGGGGCGCATCCTCGGGGCCGTCCTTTGCGAGGTCTCGATCGCTACTCTCTCGGTACGTCGGATCGATTCGCTTAAGGAGGCGCGTCTGGTTCGGTTAACTCCCCCAGGATGCCCGTCAAAGTGCGGCTCGATGAAGAATTTACGGGAGCGTCCCGGGCGGTCCCCATCTGCGGCCCTCGGCGAGGCCGAGAGGCGCCCTTGAGTCCGGAGTAATCTCCAGGGAATGATCTACGGGGCTTTTAATCGAGTGGGTATCGGAGGCCAATTTCGAAACCCCGTCCAGGGTACTCGCGGTTCCTTCCGCGATAATCGGGGTACGTCTCTCGAGCTCGGGAAAATCGATTCGCGAGCTAACGAGCGGGTACCGCGGAAACGCGGCCGGAGAGGAAAATTTCCATTTCAAAAGGAGAGGGTATTTCTTTCGTCTTTTCTCTCTCTCCTCGAAGTGACCAGGGTCGACCGTTTTTCCTCCGTCACCCGGATGCAACGCGCGGAAAACGTCGCTCGAACGATGCGGACGTCGAGGCGTTTCCAAAGCTACGTTCCAGCGATACGGACGTCTCGACGCCGGCACGTGCGACTGACATCGCGTGGGTTCTTATCGAGCACGTGGTCGGGACCCGTCATCGCCGTCACTCCTGCAGCCGCGCGACGAAATTCCCGGAGATCATCGACGAGCACCCTGGAACGAAAAAACTGGACAGTTGATTTCGCGCGATTTTAGGACTCGCGTAAAACGTCAAGCGACCCGGATTGTTAAATAAAAACGAGATCCTTGGGGCGTCCGGGTAAAAGTCCGTGCCGCGAGGACGCGCCCCAAGAGCGGTTCCTCGTCATCCCTGGGAAAGTGGAAAAGCGTTTCCGGAGGAATCCCGAAAATGATATTCGGCTGCCCCTCGTCGTCGAGATGCAGCCGCTGCTTCGGGAAGCGTCGCTCCACGGGACGCGCGATCCTCACGAAATTCCGACGCCGATGGTCCGGGGAATTCGCCGAGGACCCGCCGGAGCTCGGCCGGTGAGTCCTTCCTGGTCTTAGAAATGGAAAACACCCGGGAGCCGCGTCTCTCGGTTTCCGATCGCTTCTACATCGTACGCGGGGCACTCGAGTGGGACGCCCGACGTCAATGGATGACTAACCGCGGCTTTATCCTCGAGGTACTCGAGCGAAGGCGAGGCCGGATGACGGAGTCGAGAGGGCCGCCTCGAGAAACGCGAAGGAATTGGACGCGGAGGAGGCGATAATTACGGAGAGCGTTTTCGCGGTCGAGTCCGAGAAACCTTGGCACCGTCTCGACGGCGCTGATCGAGCGACCGGGTCTTCGCGTCGGGAGGAAGGGACGTTCCCCTCGAGAAGGGGCGATCGACGTCGATCGCGGGGAGGAGCGTCGATTCGGAGGATACCCCGTCCCCCGGGAGAAAAATTGCCGGCCGACCTCGGGAGGTTCCCGACATCCACGAGGGTCGTCGATCCGCGAATCGAGCGGTGCTCGAGTCGCTCTCGAGAGGCTCGCACGTGCGGAGAGGAGCCCGAAAACGCCCGGTCCCTCCAATGTGCACGAGTCCCGGGGGAAGGACCGGCCGAATTCCTCGGACCCCTCCCCGAGCCCGGTCGTTCCTAGGGAAAGTCGCGTCCCTCGGCACGAGGGGTCCCAGGGATCCGTCCTTCCACCGTGGATGATGTGCAGCAGTACCTACCGTCGTGTCTCGTGTGCATTGTAGGTGGCTCGCGTTGGCTCCAGGTCTGGGACACCGGGTGAATTTCGAGGAGGGGACGATCTTCAAACGCCCGAGACGGGACTCGGAGGAGAGGTTGGCATTCCATCGGGGGTTCCTTCGACCTTATCCGGAGCACCGAGCACCGGATCGACCGGGCGCCTCCACCGCCTCGGCGGACCACGCTTCGTCGCGGCTCGGCTTCCGAACGAATTCCCCGAGACCTCGGCGGCGTCGTTCCGGAAGTCGATCCCTCCGAGCCGGGCCCGCAAGGAAACGCGGATCCGCGGCGTTAACGATCGGCCTTGGCGGAAAAGACGCGGAATCCGTCCGGGTCGGTCGGGGATCTCTCGGAGGGAGTCCCGCGTGGGCGGCTCGATTGATAGCCGCGAGGGATCAAAGGGAAACCCGGAGCGTGCGCGTCGGGGTGGCCGCGAGCATCCGCGCGTCCTACATACGGTTCTCCTCCTCCGATCCCCGACCTCTCGGCGAGAGCGGAGAGAGGCCTCCTCCTATATATAAAGCGGTCCTTCCGCGCGCGAGAGAGGGCCCTTCGCGCCCATCGGACCGGCCGATCGAGGAGTCTCGGAGACCCAGCTCCGGACCCAAGGTCGAGGCGCCTCCTCCGGGAGGTTGCGCAACGGCTCCGGACTTTTTTTCGTATCGACTTTCCGAGGAGAGCGGCGGCCGGTCGCGGGCCGAGTCTCCGTCGACGTGGGCGAGGACGCCGCGGCCGTGAAAGTGGAGGCGGCGGCGCCGGCGAGCCTGCGCGCCTCCCGACGCCGGGGCGCCGAGGGACCCGCGAGGGGCTCCTCGGCGCGCAGGCGCGGCCGAGAGAGGGACTCGGAACTCACCCTCTCGCGGACCCTGCTAACCCGCCGCGAGATCAGTCCACCCCGGCTGCGCGCGACGACCGTCCTCGGGGCAGAATCACCTGGCCCGGGACCGCTCGCCGTCCGGACCCTCCCGAACACCCGGGGCGACGGCGTGGCGCCTGGTCGAGCGGACTCCCGGTCGATACCGGCCTTCGACCAGATCGGGACCTCGAGACCTCGGTGCCCGGAGGGGACCACGGAGGACCGCGGGGAGACTCGAATTTACCGCGTATATTTAGTACCCGTCGTTAATCGTTAAGTCTACTTCGGTACCTGAAGAGGCGCCCCTCGTGCTCGCCCCCGACTCTTTTTCCGAACCCGAGTTCCGTTCGAAGGCCGCCTCGTTGCGGCGAGGTCGGACGGAGAGGAGGACCCCCGAAAACCGAATTTTCCGACAGGACCAATTTCATCCCGCGCCTCCACCCCCTGGGAGTCCTCCGGCGAGACCCCGAAGTCGCCCGGACCGCCCAACCGAAATCCGTGGCCAGCCGGCGAGGAGGACGTCGCCGGCATCTCCGGAGGCGAAGCTCGAGGCCGAGGTATCCCCGTGACTTCTCCACCCTCGAGAGCGGCGGCGACTCCGGGGCCGTTTCCCTCGTGGTCGTCCCCGGCGGGGGCCGAAGGGGGTGGGAATTAATTTGCGGAAGCGAGCACGGATCGATGCGTCGATAGCGGCCGGTTCCGGAGCCCTCGGAGGCGAGAGAGGGCCCAAGGGACGACCCGGTGCTCCGAGCGGCCGAGGAAGGGGAGGTCGCGGAATCGCAGGAGGTGCAGCGGCCGGTGGACGAGGTACGATGGGCTGCAGGGTGGTAGCCGACAAGGGGAGCGGCAGTGGGAACGTAGCAGCGTCGTCGTCGTCGAGGAAGGAGGCGTCTTCGGCCAGGTTGGCCGGAGAGGAGGGCGAGGCCGAGGAGGAGGGGGAGGCGGCGCCTTGGGGCCCCCCCGTGACGAAGCCAAGATGCAGCGACTGCGCTCGACCTTCAAGCGGTCGCGCACCCCCACGGGGGCGGAGATGAAGTCGCAGTCGAGTCTGGAGGTACCCAAGCAGGTCAGGTCGGCGTCCTTCGACGAGATCCAGCTGGAGGCCAAGAGGCGAGACGAGACGGGCCCGGGGGCGAGGGCCCCGGAGCCGAGGGCCTCCTCGTCCTCGTCCTCGTCGTGCTCGCCGGCCAGGTCCCATCGAGACGCCGGCGCCACCCGGAGGCTGACCACCCTGAGAGTGCCGCAGCTGCAAGGCCAGCAGCGCTCGCGCAGCTTCGACGTCAGCGAGCGGCGCCTCCCCCGCGGGTCCCCTGGATCCCCCGGGTCGCCCGGACCCCTTGGGGCCCTCGGCGGTCCCGGGGGGACCGGCGGCCTCTCGGGGGCCCCGACGATCCAGCTCTCCGGTTGCTATCACTGTGCCTGCGTCGAGGAGTATCGCGGCCTGCACGAGAGCCGCGGCGAGGACTCACCCTCCGGCTCCGAGGAGGACGGGGACTCTCGGGGAGCGGGAGGAGGAGAGGTCGAGGCGGAGGCCGGAACCAGCGAGGAGGACGGGGACTCGTCGAGGGACCGCAGCCCGGAGATCAGGGTTACTCTGACGCCCTCGGGCGAGAACACCGTCCTCGCCCTCGACGAGGCCTCCTCCGGGGGCGCCGAGGACGAGGCCGAGGCCTCGAGCCGCCATCGGCCCAGGAGGAGGTCCGTCTCCTCGCCGAAGCTGGCCCGACAGGAGGCCCTCGACTTCCTCCAGAGCTTCGGGCCCAGGGACGACGACGACGAGGAGGAGGAGGAGGCTGAAGCGGAGGAGGACGACGACGAGGAGGAGCTGGAGCGGCGGCGGAACGGGCTGGTGGTGCGCGACATCTTCCTGACGGTCCCGGACCCGAAGAGGGACCGCGCGGCTTCCGTCGACTCCTGCTTCGACGGCAACAAGGGGGACAAGGCCGACCGGCAGGACTCCCTCGCCGTGCCCCAGCAGAGCACCCGGTCCAAGAGCGTGGACATCGTCCTGCCCACGGAGGCCCAGACTAGGTACACGGCCCTTCTGCCGACGAATGGGTCCCGTTCGTTGAGAGGGTGGGTACGTCCAGGTCTGGAGTCCGGAGCGCCGCGGCTTTAGGTGTTCTCCCTCCTCCGAACCCCCGCGGATCCTCTCTTCGGCTTCCGACCTCCTCGATGCACGTCGACCTTCCTCGCTTCCCGCCGCGATCGCGCCTTGTCGTCGTCGTCGTCGTCGTTTGGACGGGCCCGGGACGACTCGATGCGGCGGCGACGCTCGGAGCCGAGGTCGCCCCCGGGTCGCCGAGTCGTCCGAGGAGCCCGTCGACCGACCTCCGAGTCGCGAAACGCTCACCGCGTCCTTTGACGGTTCCAGAGGAAGGGAAGAGGGCGGGCCCAGCGGAACTCCCCGAGAGCCACGAAGTACGCCCGACTGGGGACCGGGGGCGATCAATGGAGAACACTTCTGGGTGCCCACCGCAGCCTCCGGGGACTTTTGCTACGTCAACGACTGCTCGGTAGGTACTTAGCCTCGAAAGGAGCCGAGAGCTCAGGACGAGTGACCAGAACCGGGATTTCTTCGCAGAAACACGGGCCAAGGATGAAGTGCTCGGCCTGCAGGGTGGTGGCCCACGCCCTCTGCGCCGTCAACCTCAAGTTCGCCTGCAAGACCAGCTTCCGGGACGTGGGCGTCCGCCAGTACCGCGAGCAGACCTCGACGCACCACCATTGGGTCCATCGGAGGTCCCAGAAGGGCAAGTGCACCAATTGCGGCAAGTCCTTCCAGTCGAAGCTGAGCTTCGGCTCCAAGGAGATCGTGGCGGTGAGCTGCAGCTGGTGTAAGGCCGCCTACCACAACAAGGAGTCCTGCTTCAACGTCGAGAGGATAGGGGAGAACTGCGAGCTCGGGGCCCACGCCTCCATCGTCGTGCCGCCCTCCTGGATCGTCAAGCTGCCCCGGAAGGGCAGCTTCAAGAGCAGTCTGCGCAAGTCCCCCCGGCGGAAGGGCACCTCGAAGAAGGCCAAGGAGAAGGAGAAGGAGGACAAGGAGAAGGAGAACAACGAGAAGGAGCAGGATCGGCTCTGGGTGATCAAGCCCATCCCCACAGCCACCGTCACGCCCGTCCTGGTCTTCATCAACCCCAAGTCCGGCGGCAACCAGGGGGCCAAGCTGCTGCAGAAGTTCCAGTGGCTGCTCAACCCTCGGCAGGTCTTCGACCTGACCCAGGGCGGGCCCAGGATGGGGTCTGTGTCTCCGACTGCGACCTAGCTCCTCCCTTAAACGAAGTCCCTGCTTCGTTCCCGCGGAGCCGCGCCGCGAGAGCCGTCCCATAAATATTCGTCCGTCCGCATAGATTTCCGGAAGCGGCCTTTCCGTCCGAGCTAATGGCAACGCGAGTAAATAATGCATCCGAGCACCTGAATCCTTAAAACCCGGCCCGGGAATAGCGTGTTTAATCGAATTCGTTACGTCCCCGCCTCCGTCGAGGGTTTACTTATTTACCAGGAAAACGCATCCGTCGAGCGCGGCGCGGCCTCGCGGACCCCTCCACCTCGACGACCCGGAAGAAGCCTCCGACTGACGAGCGAATCGCCTTCCCCAGGTTGGAGCTATTCAAGAAGGTGCCGAACCTCCGGGTACTGGCGTGCGGAGGCGACGGGACGGTCGGCTGGGTCCTCTCGGTGCTGGACCAGATCGGGGTGTCGCCCTCTCCGGCCGTGGGGGTCCTGCCCCTCGGCACCGGGAACGACCTGGCCCGGGCCCTGGGATGGGGCGGTGGGTACACCGACGAGCCCATCGGCAAGATCCTGACCAACATCGGCGACAGCGAGACCACCCTGCTCGACCGGTGGCAGCTGGTCGTCGAGAGGAACCAGGATGCCCCGAGCGACGACGACGCCGGCAAGGGGAAGGAGAACCTGCCCCTCAACGTGGTCAACAACTACTTCTCCCTCGGCGTGGACGCGCACATAGCCCTGGAGTTCCACGAGGCGAGAGGTGAGTGTCTCCGAGAGGAGAGTTCCTCCGAGTGGCGAGGCCACCCACGTCGGTACCTACTTCCAGAGGCCCACCCCGAGAAGTTCAACTCCCGGCTGCGCAACAAGATGTTCTACGGCCAGATGGGCGGCAAGGACCTGGTGCGCCGAAAGTGGAAGGACCTCTCCGAGTTCGTCACCCTGCAGTGCGACGACAAGGACCTGACGCCGAAGCTCAAGGAGCACCGGGTACACGCGATCGTCTTCCTGAACATAGCCTCCTACGGTGGCGGGACGCACCCCTGGGGGGCGACCAGCGGAACCAAGGAACCTACCACGGAGGACGGCCTCATCGAGGTCGTGGGGCTGACCACCTACCAGCTGCCCCTCCTGCAGGCGGGCGGCCACGGCACCTGCATAGCTCAGTGCAGCAAGGCCAAACTCGTCACCACCAGGACCATCCCCATGCAGGTGCGCCCGAAGGACTCGAGGCCCGGTTCCTCTCTCACGTCGTCCCGAATTTCCCTTCAAGGTCGACGGCGAGGCCTGTCGCCTGCTCCCGTCGGTGATAACCCTGAGCCTGCTCAACCAGGCGACGATGCTGGCCAAGAGGCGGAGCACCGGTAAGCCGTATCGAGACGTCGGGGCCAAGCTGGAGAGGCTGAAGCTGCCGGTGATGAGGATCAGGATGTCCGACTACGAGGCCTATCACTCGGACAAGGAGAGGCTCAAGAGCGCCGCCGTCTCGTGGACCGCCGAGCCCCTCGACCTGGACGCCGCCACCGACCTGGAGTCCCTTCGGCAGATCCTCGCCAAGGACCACCCCATGGACTCTTGCTGCTTCCTGGACTGTAAGTCGATCGGCGGGACAGCGTTCCGAGCCGCGAGCTGACGGGTCGTACTTTCCAGCGTGCACGGCGGAGCGCTTCTTCAGGATAGACCGGGCTCAGGAGCAGCTCCACTACGTGACCGACGTGGCCGTGGAGGCCGTCTACGTGCTGGAGGAGACTTCCAGCGGGCCGACGTCCGCCGACGCCGACGCGGCCAGCGACAGGCGGGACGCCCAGTCCACCAGGTCCGGCAAGTCGACCTCGAAGTAAGTACAGACCGAGGGACCGAGGAAGGCAAGGGGTTAAAGGACTTCTTGCGATTAGGGACGAACGCTCCCGGCTGGCCTCGGCTCCTACTCTGAAGCTCAAGTCCGACCGGGACCCCGAGGTCGGCTCGAGGCCTCGGCAGGAGCCCACCGAGCTCAAGGCCGAGGAAGTCCCCGCCAAGGTCCAGGAGGAGCCGAAGCCCCCGCAGCCCGAGCCGCCTCTCAAGGACGAGATGCCCGAAGAACCCCCTAGACAGAGCTCCTCGAAACCCATCTCCGCGGTTTCGGAAGTGCAACCGCAGCACCGGCACTCCACCACCTTCATCAGGTACGTTCCTCGATTTCCGTAGTTCTCTCCCGAAATGCCTCGAGCTCGTCTCCTTCAGTCCTAGGGACAGGTTGTTCGGCCTGAGTTCGGAAGTCCACGCGTTCAGCCACGGCCTCCTCGAGAGGACCTCCGACGGAATCCTGAAGGCCGCCAAGGTCGGCGACCTCCAAGCCCTGAAGGACCTCCATCAGCGAGGGTACTCGCTCCTCTCCATCGACGCGACGGGCCAGACGGCTCTCCATTTCGCTGCCAGGCACGGACACAAGGACGTCGTCAGATACCTCATCGCCTGCTCTCCTCCGACCATCCTCAACATGGTCGACAACGACAAGTGAGTCGATCCGCGAGCTCTCGCCCCGGCCCTTGATCCCGGTCGCCTGAAACGTCGAAACCTTCCAGGGGGCAGACCGCCCTACACAAGGCCGCCCAGCAGAAGCGGCGGTCCATCTGCTGCATGCTGGTGGCGGGTGGGGCCACCCTGACGGTGCGCGACCGCCACGGGAACACCCCTCGGCAGTTGGCCCTGATGGCGGAGGACCGCGACCTCGCCGCGTACCTCTACAGTGAGTATCCTCTACCCTTTGTCGGTCCTGTCAGACCTCACAGCTGATCCTTCTTGCGCAGGTCAGGAACAATTCCAGCTAGTCACGGAGGAGGGCGGCGGCGTTCTCTGACACCCTGCCTTGTGCGGCAACGCTTGAGACCATCGACAGGGCACCCAACGATTTTAGTCTTAACGATTAGCTCCAACGATAAGCATAAGGGTTCCTCTGATCGGCCTACGCGTCCGTGCGTCGATCAGCTCGTGATAACGCGGATCTTTCGGTTTAGCTGCTAGTTAAGAGCGCGTCCGCTCTCTACTTCTCTCTCTCTCTCTCTCTGTCTCTCTGTCCCCTCTCTTCCTCTCTCTATCTCTCTTTCTATCGAACGAATTGCGTGTACTTTGACGCCGACCCCGGGGACACCCACCGCGAGGAGGGGAAGGCGAAGAGGAAAGGATAACCCGGGGCCGATCTCGAGGCCTTCCGCGAGATACGTCCTCGGGCGGGAACGGGGAAAGGAGGAGGAAACCTCCTTGGTGGAGGACTGCTCGGAAGCGGGCAGGGATCAAAAGTATTATATCGCGTCTCAAGTTCCACGGGGTAAGGAGGCGATCGCGTCGGGAGGGATACTAGAGACCCCGGGCGCGGTTACGTCTACTTAGATGTTAATACGAAATTCTTAAAAAGAAACTCGGTACCAAAATGACAAAAAAGGGGATCAACGTACGAACACCAATTAGCTCTTAGAAGGCGGTCTACTGCGCTACTGCTCCTGCTGTTACTACTATCGTTACTCTTATCGTTACCGCTACTATTAACGATGTGACCGTCGTCGCTACCGCTGCCGACGATTACGGCCCTCCGACTATTTCCGGGATAAGCGGAAGTTAGGGGGATCGACCACTCGCTCGGATACTCGAGCTCGGCTCGGGAGGGAGACACTTTTTCCTTTCTTTTCTTTTTCTTTTTTCTTATTTCGGTCATACGACCGAATTTATCGAACAAACTCCGGCCGAGCTCGAGTCCCGAACGGTCCTGCTCTAGTTTCGGTCCAAGAGATATGACCTACACTTTTTAGGGCTAAACCAAGGGAAAGGTCACTTTTCCTCGAGATATCATGTATGGACCTACACTTTTTAGGGCTGAACCAAGGGAAAAGTCACTTTTCCTCGAGATATCATGTATGCACATGTAGGTATACACGGACCTATATGTATATACACTTGCGACAGGTGTTAGATTCTAGATTGGGAATTTAATCATACAGGCATATACGTGAAGATATATATATGTACATTTATATATACACACATATATATATTTATACACGCAGAAGCTCTCTCGGCCAGGACGACGCGACCGGGCGAGGGAATGTCATGTTCGCGTATTCGACTCGAAATACGTACATACATGTATTAAAAAGTATATACTGGGTCGAGATTCGCGTATTCGGTTCGAAATACGTAGATATATGTGTTAAAAAGTATATACTGGGTCGAGATTCGAGGGGAGGCGCCAAAGGTCGGGGGCTCTGGTCGAGAGACACCCTGTAGAGGTTTATGTACAATGCCTATATACCGTGGTTCGATCCAGAAGGAAAATGGAAATTCTCGAATTGGCGGATGTCGCGATCTTTCGAATATTCGTTAGAGACTAGGTAGAACCCCGACCGCCCGAGGAAGGCCTCTGGCTACTCCACTTTTTCGACCAAGGGACGAAGGGTTACCATCTCTCGGGTTTTACCATCTTTCATCGAAAGGACACTTTCCTTTGGGAGGGATCACTAATGGACCGAGGCAAAGTTCTTATTTACAACCGAAAAAGATGGAAAACTGGCGGCAAACGGGAAGGGAGTCGCGGAGGCACTTCCGGTCGGCGCGTCCAGGAGATTACGATTTAGAGAGATACATATATATATATACATATATTCCAGATGTAATCATCGGGCATCACGATAACCGCATATTACGATTTTGCACGGTACAATGAGAGTCAGACCCGATAAAAGAAAAAAAGAAAGAAAGAAAGAAAAAAAAACAGCGGGCGTTTATCGAGCACGTAAGCGAGCGTGTCTCCGCGCTCGCGATTTACTTTAGATAAGTCGATTTTATCGAAGTTTTCGAGTACGAGTACTTAACGAAAATGCCTTCTACGGTCCACGCTAACGACTAACTTGAAAGAGAGGTCAGAGAGGATATCTATATACATATGCATACCGAGACGTGTATATATATGTATATATATCGAGACGCAATCGAGGACAGGATAAATAATCCCTCCGTTTTCGGTTAACGAAGGGAGACAGAGGATAAACGAGGTAGGGAGGCGAAAAGAAAGTAGGAGACGATACGAGAAATATATATATGTATACATATATGTACGTACATGCATATATGTGTATACGGGAGAGAAAATGAAAACACAGTATTGCCTTCCTCGTGGAGGGTTTGGCCCGCAAATTTCTCACGTTACTAGAGCAATAAAAGGGACAATCACGACAATTTCGGCCCAAACCCTCTTCACTTTTTATCTATTGTTAATTTAATCGATCGTACCGTGCGTACCTAAGTCGTTGTAGCCTCGTGTCGTTATATATCGCCTGATATATATCCTTGTCCCGAGAGGTTAGGGAGTCGTCCTCTCGCGAGGACCTTCGCGCGTCCCGGCCCGAGGAGCCGCTCCTTCTGGTCCGCGCCTCCTGGGGACCGAGTTCCTCGGGAACCCGGTAGGCAGGGTTTCGTCGAAGGCAGGGCGAACGAGTCCGCCGCGGGGTCGGGAACCGGAAGGAGCGGCTCCGAGGATGCCGATGTGCTCCCCGGAGGGCCGGGAGAGGGACGCGCGACCCGACGATATCACCGATAATGGCGTATCATTAATCGTTACGACTTTTTACCGCATATCGAGGTACGGCCGGCTTCGTTTAGGACTGCCTTAGTCGAATCGTCCCTTCTTTGGGCCGTTTAATCGGCGTTTTCTCGTTATCGACGACCTCGCGCCCGGACTGTTAACGGAGGCTGGTGGGACGTCGCCGACGAGCGTTGTCCCATGGCACCGTTGTATCGTTTCTCCGGGTTGGTCGCCCTCGTTATCGACTCGACTCCTTGTTATCGGCACTCGCAACGGCCGACATAGGACCTGCGACTGTCGGAAATATCGCGTATTAGCTATTGTCGTTAATTATTATGATTGCGGTTTGTCGCCGAGCGTCCTGGATAATTCGGAGGGTATCCCCATCCGGATGTCGCCCCCGTCGGGATCCCTCCGAGAGCGAGGAGGCGCGAGGCGGCGAATAGTTTCGGTAATTTCCAATGGAATCTCAGCGTATACCTCGTGCGTCTAATTGCGTAACTCGTTAGTCGTTACACTAAACTACCGTATATTTTCCTCGATTAACGATATTCATCTGTAAAGTTTATTAAATTTTACGATAATAAAGCACTTTACGCCGGTACCGGGGAGGAGGTTGTCTCGCACCGTCGGGCCTTAGCGAGGGTGGAGGGCGACGCCCCGGCGCAGCCAGACGTCCCGGCGCGACCCTGGACAGCCCACGGGAAGCGAGCAGATCACCGAGGTCCTCTTCGAGTCCACGTATACGGGGACCTGCAGGACCTCTGAGGGAGCTTTCCCTCCGGTTGCCGAGTTCTCCCCCGCCACTTCCTCGAGGAGAAACGCCGCCCGGCAAGGCGGGGCCGCGGCGACCGGAGCCGCGCCGGCCTCCAGGTCCTTCAGACTTCTGTTTTCTATCAAGGCACCTAAGAGAAAAAAATCCGTATAATTTCTCTGGACTGACCGGCGAGCCGGTAGATAAATGATTAATCTCGTGATTCTTCCTTTAACGTAGACGCGAGGGTTACCGGACACGAGGAGGCCCTCGATGACTACCGAGGTCCTCCAGTTGGCGGATTGGGAACCGTCCAGCCAGCTGGCCCGCAGTCGGAGGCCCTCTAGAGGCTCTCCGGAGCTCCGAGCCGTGTATTGCTTCAACGCCGCCAGGAAAGCCCGGGGTCTGGCGAGCCAGGAAAGATCGACTTTCGCGGGGAGGCCTTCGGCGGAGAGTCGGAGGGCCGCCAGGGCCCGATGTCTGGAAACCAAGCCGGCCACGAAGGGCAAGGTCTCTTCGGGGCCCTCCGGCCAGTGCTTCAGCCACTGCTTCGGGGTCTGAAGAAGTAGGAAATAATTATACCGAGGAAACTTCCGGGAGATGGAACTGGAGAGATCGTGGAGAACGCGGACCTTGGGGTCCTTAAAGGACGCGTCGTCGACCTCGCCTCGAACCAGCTCGAGCAGACTCGAGGTCAGACGTCTCTCGTCGTTGAGATAACTCCTCAAGGGGTGATCCTCCACCAGGTCGGTCGATTTCGTCCTCGGATCGGGAATCCGGCTTTCCAACAAGTCCCGCAGGTCCTTGCGCATCCTTTTCTCGAAGTCTTTGGAGGCCTTATCCTTGGAGATCCCACTTTCGGCCAGCGACATTCCTAATTCGTCCGGCAAACGAGGTCATCGAGCGAGACGATGTTATCGAGACCAGATTTACGATCGAGATACAATGTATGATCGGTGGATCGATATAGATCAGAGATTCGGATAGTCACCTCGAAGTCGAGCCAGCGCGGATTCCGCGGTCGACCTTTCCCAAGCTCCTAGAGCGTTGGCCGGCAATCCGAAGTACTCGTCCGGAAGATCGTCCTCGCCGAGGCGATCGAGAACCCGAAGGGCATCCTGGGAGACCGCCTCGGGAACGTTGACGACTCCCCCCAGCTTCTCGCGACCCGAGAAGACGTCCTTGGACCAGACGCTCCTCAGGATCGCCGTCAGGGCTCGCGAGTCGTAAGAGTCCTGTATCCTTCCCCCGTAAACGGCGGCGTCCAGCAACCCCTGGCCGGCTTCCCAGTCCACCGTCTCGCCTTTCTTCGTGGTGGTCCCCTTTACCACCAGCTCGCAGGCCGCCTCGGTGTCGGCCTCGCTCCACTCGTACTCCCGGGTCCAACCCTGAGGAACGAACCTTGGAACCGAAAGCGCGGCTTCGATAAATCCCCATCGAGGGACGTTCTCCTGGGATCTGACGAGGAAGGGGATACCTTCGGCGTTCCTGAAGAACGGCGTGCAACCAGGCGAGCATCAAGGTTCCCGCCGCCTCCTCGGAGCCGCGCTGTCGCAGTCGGAGTTGCCGAAGAGACCCCTTCGCGTTCCTCTTCACGCCCTCGGGGGGTTCGTAGGCGACCTTGAGGCACAGCCCAGCGAGACCCGGGTAGAATCCCGAGGACTGTTCCGTCGTCAGCCAGACCCTGGTCTCGGGCTTCCTCAGGGCGTAGACCGGAGAACGTAGAAGAGCCTCTAGGTGGGGCAGCCAGGTCGGAGCCAGCTGCAGGTTGCTCAGGAGGAGCCAATCGCCGTTCCTGAGGACGAAGAAGCGCCTCGTCTTGGCCGATCGTCCTTTCCTTACGTCTTTCTTCGCGGACAGTACCTGCACGCCGTTTCAAGAGCCGCCTCGGCCTGAGCGACCTGACCTCGACTCAGGGAGACCTCGCTGAATCCAGGAACGGGGACCCCGCGACTCGCGGCGAGGCCTCTCAGTTCCGGTCCTGGATCGGCTCCGGGGGACAGCAGCAGCAGCACCGGATGCGAGCCGGGGTCCTCGGCGATCTTTCCCAGAGACCACGACGGCGGGCCGATGTCTCGAGTTCCTGAAGAGGGGGACCAAAGACCGATCCTATAAATCGGAAACAGTGGTCCCGGATACCGGGGAACCCGACGACGCCAAAATTAAAGTCCTACCGAGCCGCTCCGCGACGAACCTCGTCAGAGACGTCCGAAGGTGGTCCGGTCGCAGGGTCAGGACGATCAAGGTCTTCTGGAAGGAAGTCGTCGTCTTGTCCGCGTAAACGGCGTCGACGTGATCCAACCACGTGGACTTCAGCTTCTCGGCCAGCTAGAAAACGCGATCGGTTTTGACGTCGGGACAATTATTTCCTTTTCTTTTCTAAGGGATTCTTCGAGGAACTTGCCTGAGGAAGAGCCGAGCCGAGCGCCCTGGCGGCCGGCTTCCGTTCTTCGGGGATCCATTCGGGGACCGAGAAGTCCCGGTTCCCGGGATCTCGGGACCCTCCGTTCAGCAAAAGACTTCTCTCGTCATCGGGAACCGGCTCGAGGGAGAGCGCGAGATGCAGGGCCAGAGGAAGTCGGTCCCTCCTGTAGGCCGCCATAGTGCAGTGGCGAAGAGTCAGGTCGACGAGTCTGAAAGCCAGGGGAGGAGTCAGTACGTCAACGCGACCAGGAAGAGCGGATTTCCGGGGCGTACTTCCTCTGAACGGTCTTCCGCATATCCTCGGATCTATCCTCCGCCGCCAGGGAGGCCTCGAAGGCCTCGGCCTCGAGATAGACGTCCGCGAAGGCCTCCGCGGAGAAGACGTAGAGCGGGTTCAGAGTGGCGAGCCTCTGCACGGCCTCGAAGAGCTCCGCGGCGAACCTGGCGAGGGGCAGGCGCTTCTCGGCCCTCCTGGAGACCTCCTCCAAGCTGCGTCGGCTCGCCTCGAGGGCCACGGCGATCTCCTTGGCCTTGGATTGAGTCGCCTCCAGAGAAGACAAGAGACCTCCGGGGGAACCCTGCGCCTCTTGAAGGAGATCCTGACCCCTCGCCGCCCCCAGCTGCGCCAGCAACTCCACCCTCGCCGCGTCCCTCTCTCCGGACAGCCGCTCCTCCCTCTCCAGAGCCTCTCTTCTCTCCGTCTCCAGGCTCGGGGTCTCCTTCAGCAACGCCTTTCGAGACGATTAATCGGTATCAACCATGGACCGAGGTGCATCCGAATTCCGACCCACCTTCTCGACGAATCGCTCGGCGAGACTTCCGGTCCCGGCCCCGAAGGCGACCTCGAAGAGCACGGAGTCCGCCTCGCTGGGCAGTCCGTCGAGTTCGTCGCGTCTGGTGGCCAGGAAGAGCCGAAAGCCCTCCCGGGCGGGGAGAGAGCGCTCGCCCAGTCTCAGGGGCCTTCGGCGCAGCAACGGCAGCAACACCCCCGGCAGCTGCAGGATCTCCTCGATCAGCAGCGGCTTTCCGAAGCGAACGGCCAGCTCGAGGCTCGTCGAGAAGTTGGCTCCCTCGGGACGCGTCACTTCGAGATTCGATCCCATTCCGGCCTTCAACCAGGCGACCGCCACCCCGGCCGGATCCACGAAGAGCGGAACCAGGGGGCCCTTCAGAGCACAGGCCGCCCCGACGAGACTCTCGACGTCTCCGGGGAGACCTTGAGCTCTCCAGGAGAGTCTCTCCCTTTCCGTGACCAGCAAGTTGAGCGCGGTCCTCCGGCACTCCTGGTCCCTCGTCGGATCCTGTCGAGGAACCAGCGACTTAGTCGGCAAGGAGGCAGGGCGACGTTCCTCGACGGGTACCTGGTAGACCAGCAGCGCGGCCGCGTTAACGGCCTCGACCTCGACTTTGGCTCTCCTCTCGGTCAGTCTCTCGGACTGCAGCTGCCAGTCGCGGTGCTCGGTGTCCAGTTTCCGTAGCAGCGTCCTCGCCGTCTCGAGGCCGGCCTCGGTGGCCTCGAACCGCAGCTGCAGCGTCGCCGCTCCCCTCGAGTGCTCTGCCAGCTCCTCCTGGAGCTGCGCCACGCGGCTCTCCACGGTTGTCAGCCCGGTCGCCAGCCTGCCCAGCTCGGCTTCCGCGGCCGCGAGTTTCCTGGGGGATAAGGAAATTCATTCGGCCCGGAGCGGGGCAAGGAGGATCGAAAAGGATCGGACCTACCGCGCCAAGGCTCGTTGCTCCCTCTCGAGAGGAGCGACCTGCTGCAGGATCTGGCCGTACTGCAGGTTCGCCAGGACCCAGGCGGCCAAGGGCGCCGCCGCGACCGAGGCCCTTCTCGCAGTCTTCTCCTCGAAGCTCTCCGGCCGCTCCTTCACCAGCTTCTCCACGGCTTCCAGGCTAGCCGCCGAGCTCCTCCTGGCGTCCCAGGACCTGTAAAAAATCGGTCGGTTCGCTCCGAGAGATCGAACTCGTCGCGCGGCCGACGCGGTACTCGCCTGATCTCGTCCTTGACTCCCCGCTTCGCCAGGAACGTCTTCATGCTGTTCCAAGAGGTGTCCCTGATGCCCATTAGTCGGAGAACTCCCTCGAGGACGTCCCTTACGGGGGCCGGGGGCGCTCGCAGGGATCGCACCTCGGCCAGGGCGTCGGCTCCTATCCCCGCGACCGCCTGGGCCGCCTGCTCCACCAGCGGCTCGACTTTTCCCAGCTCGCCTTCGATGTCCGCCTTGCGACCCACCCAAACGTTTAAATCGAATTTTCGGGAGATAATCATCCTCGAGGAGAGGTACCTTCCGACGCGCCAGTTCCGCGCTCTCGCGCTCGGTCTCGGCCTTCAACGTCGTCATCTCGCCTCTCTGGCCAGTCGCTCCCCTCATGGTGGCGCTGATCTGCTCCAGGGCTGCGGCGGCCCTCCCCTTCTCGGCCTGTCGAGGAAAAAAGAAATTCAGGGACGACGGGAAAATAAATCGGGACTCGCAGGGGACGAATCAAAGGACGGAGGACCTCCAGCTCCTGGCGCTGCCGCGAGGCCTCCTCCTCGAGTTTGGAAACCCGGTCTCCGGCTTCCCTGAGCCTGCCGATGCCGGCCTCGAGGCTGGCCAGCTCGCTCTCTATCTCCTCCGTCCACTTGTCTCTCAGATCCAGCCAGACTCGAAGCAGAGCCAGGAACCTAGCGGGCGCTCGCTGGCGACGAGGAGCTCGAAGATGCGAGTTCACCGCCATCTTGACGGCCTCCGTTCCTCGAAGACCGCTCTTTTGCAGAGCCAGCTCCGTCAAGGGTCCTTCCGAGGACCACCACTCGCTGCCGGGACCCGGACCCACCAAGATGCAGGACTTTCCCAGGCCCGACCGACTCGACCGTTCCTCCAGGACGTCTTCGGCGTCCCGAATGATCACCACTCGAAGGAGATTTCGCAAACCTGGGGGAAAATAATAGAAAAACGTTTCTTATAGGGAGAACTAGCCAGGGGCATCCGGGACGAGACTCGGAGATCGGCAACCTACGATGATGGAAAAATTGTTCGAGGGTGCCGGAGAAGTCCTCCCTCCTGGACAGCTCCGCCAAGGGGGCCACGAGGCCGTCGAGTTCTTCGGGGGAGAAGAGGCCAGGAAGCTCTCCATTGGCTACTATGGCACCTGCCAGGACGTCCAGTCCTTCCTCGCTCCCGTGGTGCTCCTCGAGGAGGAGCAGTGTCGGTTCCCCGTCGATTCCTGCAGCTTGCACGGAAGACCTCACCGCAGCTCTTCCTCGGCCTGGGAAATTTTGAGTTACCTCAGTTTTCTATCGACGTACCGCCGAGGAGAGGAGCGTTAAAATCGAGGACGTCGTACCAGGGGCAGATTCGACGACCCGGAGGGAGGTAAGGGTCGCGGCGAGCTTCGCGGCCGACTTGCGACCCGCTCCTGCCCGCCCCGTCAGGACGACTCCTCTTTGCCCACAGCCCAGGGCCCAACAGATACCTTCGCGATAAAAAAAAAAAGGGATAGAATCCTGATTTCTCTTCACAGGTACCTGATAAAATTGTATACCGACCGGCAACGGTCTGCAGAAGGTGGGGAGAGATCGAGGCCTCGACGGGGTCGCCTTCCCTCGCGCATCTCGCGACCGCGTTCTCGATCTGCAGCTTCCACTCCTCGGCCGAAAGAGGAATTAGCCCGGCGCCTCCACCTTTCGACACGTAGACGTCGTCTCCGGAGTACTTGACTCCTGGGGACTTCGAAGCGATCCTCGATTCCCACTTTGACCGATCCTTCCCGGTGAATCTGGAAATTAGACGAGACGTCTCGACCCGAGCGGAGAGAGTTTTGGAGAACACTTTAGCGAGATCGAGACCGAGAGGAGAAGTAAAACCTGGAGTCCAGGAGTCGGTGTCCCGCGTCCAACAGGTGCCTCGTGAGTGCTGCGTCGCCTTCCGGGTCCGGGTAAAATCTCATGGAGTCGCTCCAAAGGACGACGTCCTTCGGGGTCCAGGAGGTCGAGTCGGGACTCGGCGAGAGCGTTTGGAAGACGTCGACGATGGCGGGGGACATCCTGGAGATCCAAGAATCCACCGAAACGCCGACGTCCTTCAGGGCTCGCCGCAGGTGGAGCTCCACTATTCCCTCGAGGTCCTTGGCGCTCGGAGGTCTGAGGGAAGGATCTCAGAAAATTCCTCGGAGGGTTCGAGAAGAACCTAGGGACAACTTACGGCACGTAGTGAGATGCCAGGATGGCCTGCAGTCTTGGGTGGAGCTTCGTCGAGGAGTCCGCGGTGCAAATCAAGGCCAAAGGGAGTCGAGCGAATTCCAAGTCTTCCTCGTGGAATCCACCCTCCTGAAGGAGTTCCCGCAGGACCTCCTGACGGAAAAACGAGAGACGCTTCGCTCGGGAACACTTCTCGAGTCCTTTCCGAGGGAACGTACCTGCAGATCCATCGAGGCGAGATGCAGGTCCTTCAGGATCAACCCCACCCGTTCCCCGACCCTGGGCTTGTAGGCTCTTCCATGGGACGAGGAGTCCATCTTGACGCAGACTCTCTTCAGCCGTGCCAACAAGTCCTGGGTCCCGTAAAGGGAAGATCCTTTCACGAGGGCGAAGGATTCCTCCCCCCGGTCCTTGGCCAGCGAGAGGGCGGCGGATATCACCGTTTCCTTTCCGCACCCGGGTGGTCCTCTCACCACGACGGGATGCCCGGAGTCTATCCAGGGCGCGATCGCCGCGAGAGCTCTCCTCACGGACCCTGAAAACGTTCCCCGATCATCCTGCGACTCTCACAACATGGGACCACCCTGGACGAAGAAACGGAATACCGGAAAGGAGCACCGGGCCCTCCGCCGTCTCGACGCATTCCGCACTTCCGGAAAATGGCTCCAGCCGGTCGATCTCCGAGCTGTACAGCGCGTCGAAAGGCCTCTCGGGGTCGGGACACCTGATATTCGCCAGGGAAAAGAAATCCTTTCAAGCAAGGTCACGGGAATATCGAGATGGAAGAGGTCGTCGCTCACCAGCAATCGGTCGATCGATAAATTCGCCTGGCGAGCTGGTCCCTCTCGCTCGGATCCGCAACCTGACCGCAGAGAGAGACCAGCAGAGCGTAAGCCGCCGAGGTCTTGGTCTCGGCCCTCGCCAGGTGAGAGAGGACGGCTCCTATCAGCCCCGATGCGGAGAACTGCCGGTCGTCCTTGAGCGCCCAGTCGATGGCTTCTCCTCCCAGGTGGGCCGAAGCCAGGTCCTTGGAGACCGACGGAAGCGCGGCCAACCTCGAGGACGTTATCAGAGACGAAGGACTCGCCGACGGAAGATGAACCACCCCGAGTCGGGATACGGTCGCCGGGCTGGCCCCGGAAAGTCCGTGGGTCTCGAAGACGAACCTGCCGGAGACACGGATATCTTCATCGCAGGACTCGCGTTAACGTCGAAGAGTGCGGAAGATCCGCCTACCTGGTCCCGGGACCGAGCCTGATGCCGACTCCGTTGGGCAAGGTCAGTAGCCGATTGTCGTCCAGGGCGGAGTTCAAGGCCTCCGCCCATCCAGGCTCCACGTCTCCGTCCAGGACGATCCACGTAGCGGAGTCTCCGGCGGAAGAGACCATCCTCGACAGGACGCCCTCCTTCCATTCTCTGATAAGCGGAATTAGTTTCTACGATGCAAAATTAAGTTCCAAGATCGATCAAGGATCCGACTCACCTGGTCCGGGGGTCGACCCGCCCCAGGAGTCTGGACTTCGGCATTGCGCCGGGATACGCGACCAGCTGGACCACCGGCTGTCCGATCTTGGCCAGGGCCTCGGCCAGGGTCCTTCTGACGAGGGTCTTGCCGCTCCCGGGTGGACCGACCATCGCCACGCCCGCTCTTCCTCGCAGCTGGACGTGGAGCTGCGCGCACCTCGACAGGACCTCGTCGGGCAGGTTCCGCGACTCGCAGACCTCCGCCAAGGCAGCACGGAGGTCCTTTCCGTCCGTCCAGGAGCCCGAAGGGTCTACCGAGGGAAAGACGTCCTTCAGCAGGGCCCGGAATTTTCTGGCGTCCGTCTCGGTCAGCTTCGGCAGGGTCGACGCTCGGATGGCCGCCAGTAACCTGAAGGCCGAGTAGCGATCGCTCTTTTGCCGATCCAAAGAAAAGATTGGATAAACATAATCGTATTTCTAGATCGAACCTACCGAGAGGATTCATCGGAGGACCCAGAGCCCGAGGGAAGGGCGTCCAGGACCGACCTAAGAGCCCTCAGCCCCCAGTCGTAGTGGGGCTGCTTCGAGAGGAGTCTCGCGGATATATCGAAGGTCTCGACGAGCCTTTCGGCCAAAACGGCGGCCTCGAGGAATCCGGCGCACTCGAGGAGGGCTCGAACGATGTCGGATCTGTCCGGATGCGCCATCCCGATGGGCCTGAAGAGCCTGGCCAGGGAGTCCGGGAGCTTGTTGCGCCCTCCGTAGTCGGCTCCGGCGGGATTCATCGTGATGAACACGCAGCAGTGAGGGTCTAGAGTAACCTTCCGACCCCCCAGGTCCACCTGCCTCTCCCCGTCTCGCACCGCCTCTTGAAGGGGCCTCACCGACATCGCGACCGAGCTGAGGGTCCCCTCCTCGAGGCGGTTGAACTCGTCGAAGCATCCCCAGGCTCCGGCCTGGGCGAGACCCCCGAGAATTCGATGCATGCTGCCGGCGTCCATCCCTGGGGCAATGGATGGGTTAGATGAAAAAATAAATAAATAAATAATATCGGATCAAGGTACAACGGTACGAGTAAAATCCACTGGAGAACCTTCGTCGCAGTTGAAGACCAAGACGAGCCGTCCCAGGATGGCACCGAGGGCCTTAACAGTTTCCGTCTTGCCGGTTCCCGCGGGCCCGGTCGGACTTCCGCCGAGACCCAGCTTCATGGCCTGCGTCAGAGCCAGGAAACACCTCTCCGTCAGCTTCGTCCTCACGAGGCCGACCGCGGCTCCCTGGTACTCGAAGCGATAGGGGAACTCCGCCCCGGCGCACCTTATCACCGGTCCGGCGTTCTGCAACAAAGTCCTATCTCGTTCTCTTCCTCGGGACCGAGAAAAGCGAGGACGAACGCGACCCACCGTTCGGTAGCTCCTGAGCTGACGGCTCCAGGTCCAGGAGGGTTCCTCGCCGTTCCGCAGACATTCGAGGACTTCTCTGGAGACGTTCAGGTGGTGAACCGTGTCCAGAAGGAGCGCCCTGGCCTTCAGGGCCGTCAGCTCGTCGCCGGCGTCCTCGAGGCCCCTGTACCGGGCCCTCTGTGACTGCAGAGAGTCCACCAAGGTCTTCGCGCTCGACTTACCCTCCTTGAGCGCCAATTCGCAGCGTTCCGTGAAACGGATCCTCTCCGCGAGAAGAAGAACCTGAAGGAGAGGACGAGGCGAGCATTATGTCGGGACTCGTTCGAGGTACGATACCGGAGAAACGTTTCCTTCCAAACCTGTGCGGGGTACGAGGAGGGGTCGGGCGTGGAATCGGAAAGGCACTTCTCGAGGGTTTGCCGGAGAGTGCGCCGCACCTCCTCTTCCAGGCAGGAGAGCCAGGTCGGCAGGGGCTCGGTCAGGTCCACGGGCTTGGCCAGCTTCAGTACTTCTCCCTCCGGAGAGACCACGGCCTCGAGTCGGTCCTCCACTTTCAGGATCGAGCCCACTCCTTGGAACAGTTTCGGAAGGTGAGTCTCCAGGCCCCTCCCGGTTCCGGATACCAACTCCAGAAGGTCGTCGTCGCTCAGGAAGTAGAGCCTCGGGTACGCGGACCTCTTTTCCTGCCGGTCGCAAGAATGGGCATTATCCGATTTATTCCGAACCAACGATCGGTGTGGACGGCGACGTTCACCTCCAGGAATTCGTCGAGGCACCTCTGGCACCGCTCCAGCGAGTCCTTGAGGCTCGTCATGGCCGGCAGCGGGAGTCTCCTCAGAGAGGAGACCCTTGGATCGCGAGAAACCTCCCCCATGAGATAGCGAAACTCCTTGTCGGCTCTCGGCCACCTCGCGGAATCGTTCGGGGCGGCGCCTCCACCGTAAACGGGCTCCAGATAGATCCACTTCCTCTGCAAGACGCCGAGGAGCTTGATGCGCTCCTCGAGCTCGGACAGGGCGGTCTCGCAGCGAGCAGCCCTTCCGGAGAACCTCTCGTAGCTCGAAGCTCCCTTGGCTCCCTCCAGGAAGAGTCTCAGTTCCCCTAGAAGGTGCAAAAGAAATTCGAGAGACGTCGACGGCGAAGGAGTTGGAAAACTGAACTCGGCCAATTCCCTCCCGATCTCACCGACGCGGCCGAGGAGTCCTCCGTACTCCTTGACCAAGACCACGGTGGCGTTTCCGCTGTCTTTGAATTCTTGCAGCCCAAGAGACGCGGATCCTTCCCAGGATTCTACTTCCAGGAGAGCTTGACGAATCCCGCTCTCGGCAGCGGCCCTTTTGGTTACGTCCTGCAAGGTAAACGAGGGTGGCAGGGCTCGAAACGAACGAATCGCCGACAGACCCTTACCTTGACGGTCTGAGCATTTTCCTCGATATTCTTGGCGCAGCCCAGAAGATGACCCAGAGTCAGGTCTCGCAGGGTGCCCTCCTGTCCGAGGCCCAGAAGAGGCCTCAACTCGAGCCAGTGCTCCTCGGCGAGCTCGTCCCCCCGAAGGAGCTGCACGGCTTCGAGGGTCGTGCGGATTTCTCTTATTTTCCTCTCGACGAAGGTGTCCGTCCTCGGTCGGTCCTCATCGGATTCGGGCTTCAGGTCCGCGACTCGCGATCGAACCCTGGTCTCCCAGGAGTCGAGCCAGTCGTGCAGCCTGGGCAGCCTCCTTCTGGCCACGGTCCACTCCTCGGCCTCTTGGCTCTTCAGCTCGTCAAGAAATTCCGCCCGGAAGGTGCAGTCGGACTCTTCGGCTTCCAGCCGAGCCCGAAGAGCGGCCAGGCCTTCGTCGTAGTCCTCGAGGAAGTCTTTGAGCTCGAGGCCGAGCTTCCGACAGTCGGCGTCGAGGAGGTCCCTCTGCTCGGCTAAACTCTGCCACCTCTCCCTCGTCGAAGTCACCCACTCGGCAGGGGTTTCCTCTTCGGGTTTGGAGGACCACCTGGCCTCGAAGCGTTCCCGCTCGTCCCGGAGGGCCGCTGCGCGATGGCGGAGGTCGGTCTTGGCGTCCTCCAGCCTTTTGGCCACCACCGAGCGGTGCCTCTCGAGGCGCTCCTCGAGGCCCTCCCAGGCGGCGCGAGCTCCGCTGATACCTAGACACGAGAAACCACAGGATGGTACGTATCTCGACTTTCTCGCAAGAGTTCCCTCCTAACCTTCGAGCCCTTCCCTGGTCCAGGCAGCCAGGACCCTGCCGAGGCCGGAGACCGCCTCCAGCTCTTCGGCAACGACCGCCGAGCGCTGCTGGATCCGGAGATGCGCCTCGTGGGCGGAGCCCACCTCCTCGACGCTGCGAGGACGTCGATCCAGTTCCTTCGCAGCCGAGGACAGGAAATCGGCGACCACCGCCAACCTCGAAGAGGCCTCCGCTCTCAAGTCCGAGGAGAGTCTCTCCCAGTACCTGCGCGAGGCCGACTCCAGGTCGTTCCTGGTGGTCCCCGTGTCGACGGTGACGCACCACAATTTCACCTCGACTCCTCGAAGACGTCCAACCTGAAATGCGAGGAGTTATCCCTGAAATTAACTGGAAGAATTCGAGACGAAGAGGATTCTCACCTCCTGGGCCCACTGCTTGGCTTCCTTGAAGGACCTCTCCCATTCCTGCGGAGGGCTGCCCTTCAACCTGCGATCGCGGGCAAAAGGACGCGTTAGATTGACCTCCGGAGGGGATTCCGGGGGATTTTGAGATCCATTACCGTTCTCCGGCGTCGATCCTCGCAGGGGCGGCCAGGCTCATCCACCCGGCCCTGAAGGACTCCATCGCCGAGAGAAGAATTTCCGCCTCCCTGTATACCTCTCCGAAGAGGTAGGCGCTTCTCTGCACGAGGTCCCCGAAGTGGCCATCGGCCGGGTCGCCCACGCCTCTGAAGTTTGTGGGAATCGCGAGGAACCTGCGTATCCCCGAGTACAGCTTTGCCCTGACCTCTTCGAGGCTCGGTCTCCACTGGAGAGAACCTTCGCGGAAGGTGAGCTCGACCTTAACTTCCGGCAGTCTCCTCAGCAGCGATGGTAACGCCGCCCTGGGAGGAGGGAAAAACGTTCTTCGAGTCAAGGATCGTCCCTTTTCCGGGTATCTCTGGGAAGACTCACCGGTAAGCGACGTCCAACACCTTCAACAGCTGTCGGTCCCAGTGCAGCTTCCAGGCCGCCGTGTTCCCGTGCTCGGCCTCGACGCCGTCGACGATCGCCCTCATGTTTCTCAGAGTCTCCTTCCAGGTGGCCTGGCTGTTCGCCAGATTAACCGCGTCGCCGCTCAGCAAGTTCTTCACCAGGTCGAGAACGGTCGAGTGCTTGGCCGCGAGCTCCGCGTTCTGACGAGCGAATTTTCTCACCTGGAGGAACGATTCAAGGTAAACGTAGCCGGGAGAGCGCTCGTTTCGCGCACTACTAGCTCACCAGGTCTCTCAGGCGAGCCGTGTAGGCGTCGACGGCCAGGGGATCCGACCAGACCACCCCGGACTGGTCCCGGACGGCCCTGTCCAGCTCCAGAGCCGCGGCCAGCATCAGAGGCCTCTGCGAGAGGATCATCCGGTCTCCTATCGTGTTGTGGAAGGTCGCCACTTGCTGGAGAGCCCTCGCTCGGCCGGCCAGAGCCCCGGCTTGCTCCACCAGGTCCCTCGCCTCCCTCGGGAGCTCTACCCCCTGACTGGACAATGCTCTGGCCTCGCGAACCAACCTCATCAGCTTGGGCTCGTAGTTGACGCGCATCATTTTGGCCCCGGTGAGCTCCACCACCGCGCCGTCGGTCCCCAGGGTAAGTTCCTTCCTCGAGATCGCTGCCTTGACCTCCGCCACCTGAGGGAAACGGAGACCGCGGGGTCAGAATACGCTCGTCGACGAACCGTCGTCTTCGGGCGGTACCCAGGAGTCGACGAGGTGTTGCCTCCTCTTCTCCGCGTCCCTGAGACCGGTCGCGATCTTCTTGGCAACTTTCTCGTATCCCGGAAGGTCCGACAGGAGTTCCTTCCCGAGGGTGCGAAGGTTCTCCAGACGAAGTTCGGCCGCCCTCGCCGACTGCACTTCCTGGAGTATTCGAGGAGTGTCCAGGAGGTCTCCGGTGTCCGGATCGGCTTGGCAAGAGTCTGAAGCATCCTGGCATGAATGGGGCGAAAGAGCGAGGAGGAAGTCAAAGAGAGAGGCGCACCTATCAAGTCGTCGAAGGCGGCGAGGAGAGCTTCCCTCTCGCCACGAAGAGCGCGCCGAAGAGCCTCCCTCTTCATCAGGTCTCCGTATCTGCGGAATTCGGACGCCAAGGAGGCGGGAGTGCTCGCGTCCGCGAGCTGCTTCTTCAGCTTCCCCGCGACGCGTTCCTCGGCAGGTGCCAGACCCTCCTCGGTCCTCCTCTTCAGCCTCTCCCAGTCGATCTCGCTCCAGTCGTCCTCCGATTTGACTGAAATCAGCGCTCGCGATTTAAGGATCGACCTCCCGTTTGGGCGCAAATTAGGTGGCGATCGTCTTTACTTTGAAACTCGTCGAGACTCTGAAGCAGCTCGTCGATGCCCAGTCCGTTCCTCTCAGCGGGGCTCAGCAGTCTCGCCAGCTGGCGGTGCTGGGCCCGAATTTCCGCCATTTGTCTGTAAATGAGAAATCCCATGAGGCAAGGATTTTGCGCGCGGTCCGGTCTGGAAAATCGTTACCTGAGTCTTTCTCCCAGTCGGGCACACCTGGTGGGCCTGAAGGTCCCACTCTTCCAAGGCCGAAGGGAGTGATGGGGCCAGAAGAGGCTCGTCAGCTTCTCCGAGAGCTGGACCCACTTCTCGCAGACCGAGGCTCCCATCGTCAAGGCCTCGTCTCTGGCTCTCGATCCCGAATTGGCGGCCTTAAACGAAACCTCGTCGAGACTCGATTCTCGATTCTCGATGCTCCCCGAGGAGTCTCTCGAGGAATCGAGGGAGAGGACCAGGGTAACCCGGAGGCGTTCGGAACGAAACAAAGCGTGGAAAAGGTTCTTACGAGGTCGACGAGGTTCCGGACCGCGAGGACCACCTCGTTCCCGACGATGTCCAGCAAGGACCTGGTGCGATCTTCGGAGTACACCGAACCGCCCTGCTTCCAGAGGTCGTCCGCGTACCCCGACACGGCTTCGAGGGCCTCCTCCATCGCGGCCAACCCTTCCCTGTCGACATTCATCGGGAACGTCTCGGACCATCCTTTGGCAAAAGATCCACCGAGTCTCACCTGGAAGCCCCCGCGCTCTCCAGCTCGACCCTCATGCTCTTCAGGATGTGGGCGATCTCCCCGAAGGATCGCTTCTCCGAGGACCTCCTCGCCTCGCTTCCTCGCTTCTGCCAGAAGATCTCCTCCTCAGCCAGCGAGGTGGGGGCCCTGGGGCCCAAGATGTCGTCCTCCAATTTCTTCAAAACCGAGGAATCCACTCCCGAGGACTGCAGGACAGGTCCCCACACTCGGCGGATCGCCTCGACGAGGGTGGAACCCCCGCCTCCCCCGGTGGAGGCGACCTGCACCAGGTCGTGGAAATTTTCCTCGGTGACCCGCGAGGCCGCCAGCTGAAACGCAACCGGAATTCGTCGGCTCGCCGATCGTTTCGTTACCCGGCGAGGACGGGTACCTTGAAGAAGACCAAGGTGTTCCCTCCAGGAGGCATATCGCCGGTCAGGATCAGAGTCAGCTCGCCGTTCGCGTCTCGACCGGGCCTCGCGCACAGAGTCCTGTACGCGGAGACGTCCAGGAACTTCTCCAAGACCGGGACGGCCGCGGCATAGGTCTCGTCCCCGACGGGAACTCCGAAGAAGTGCCCCGCGGTGGAGACGATCAGTGCCCTCCGCCTGTCGACCTGGACCATCTTCCGGGAGCAAAAATGAATATCGTCGATCCCGCCACGCGCGTTCCTCGGTTTCCTCCTCGCGACTCGACGCCGGGGAACCTCGGACCCCGGAAAGCACGCTTCGACCGATCGAAGCCCGATCGATTCCCCTCGTTACCAAGGAAACGCGACGCCAACGGAACGACGCGGCGTAGGGCTCTCGGCGACACCTGCCGGTCGCTGGTGGGCCGCCCTCCGGGCACCACCTGTCGCCTCGACGTACCTCGAGGACGACCTCCTAGAGGCTTCGGAGGTGCTGCGCCTTCCGTTCCCCAGGCTAAATAAATATCGCTAGGCGTTTCCCCGCTCTCGGCGCGCCTCGTAAATAAACTTATGGCGCACGTGGAGAACGGCCTTCCGTCCGATGCATTCCATCGAAACGAAACGTCGAGGTCGAGCCATGCGCCGCATAGCTATGAGCCAACCTAGAGCGCCTTCTCCGCCGAGCGTCTCTACGGCATATCTTAATATCTTCCCGGGCTCGATCCCTCCTCTTTGATCGATTCCCGGGAAGGTCCTCGGGAGGCACCCCGACGAGGAAGTCGCGACCGCAGAGGGCAGCTTCCGGCCGGACCGGCCGACGACCGCGTCGATCTCGAGTGGAGGCGCCGGAGAACGCGGAGTGGGAGCGTCCGATTATCGGCACGGAGGCCACGATAAACGCGCCGGCACCGGGCTCAGTCGCGAGTCGCGCTCCGGACGGTCCAGCTCGGAATCGGGAACCTCGACCGACCTCGCCGACCTCACCGATCCCGACTCGAAGGGAGACGACCGGTAATCGACGTTGACTATTTCCCTTCGCGTCGCTCCTCGAGACCTAGAGGCCCACCTCGGACCGGAAACCGCGAGGGACGACCCGGGCCGATCGACCGTTTCCGTGGTCTCCTTTCTTCGCTGAAAATCCTAAAAATCGCATTTACAACGGTGACCTCGATCATTCCCGAAGATCGCTCCTCTCGGGTCGACCTCGCGGAGACCGTCCGCTCGAACGAGGAAGCAGGAAAGCGGCGTAAGAGGTTTTATCGATCTTCCTCCGTTGCGCAATGCCGTGCTCGGGGTCGACCTCTCGGTGGCCAAAGTTCCTCCTCTTCCCCGCGAGCAGCAAATACGAGAACCGTTCTAGGAGACTCGTTCGGCACGGACGCAACGACACCGCGACGATCCTCGATTTTCCGGAATAAAGCCTCGTGGAGCGCTCGTCGGATCCCCACTCTCGGCGGTCGGGTGTTGGCGTCTTCCCCGGGTGTTTGTACAGCTCGTCCGTCGGGCGTCGGATCCGCAAACGTTGGAGGCGTCGCGGGAAATCCGAGGCAACGACGAGAGGTCACGGGAGCGACGAAGGCGTCGTTCCTTCGGGGGCGAAGGAACGACGCCTCGTCGCTTTCCCGAGGACCGAGGAGGCGCCGAGGCCGAGGAGCGCATAATTATTAATGAGTCACTCGCCGGCCATCCTTCGCCTGGTAGTTACATAAATGATTCCAGGCTAAGGTGTTCCCCGGCAGAAGCTCGAAAGAGGCCGGAAGGGACCGCTCGACGAGATGAAGGACGACAATGCCGCCGTCAAGGCGGCGCCGTCCCTCCTGGTGCTCTCGGTCTCCGCCCTGACGCACGTCCTGCTGGTCTGGCCGGTGATCTACGTGGTCGTCCTCTCGGCCATCAAGTACAGCTTCTTCTCCTGGCACCCCATCTGCACGACGGTCGGGGTGAGTCCGTTCTCCAGCCCGGAGAACGCGTGAACCAAAATGGCGGCGGGATGGCGGGTTCGATGGGTATTCGTTTACGATCGGTCGATTGGGCAACGGTGAAACGCTCCAACGAGGAGGGGATTGCGCAAAAAGTTGCGGTCGGTGTTGGGAGTATCGGGAACGTATCGGCGATTCGACCGGGATCGGGATTTCCGCGGGTCAACCGGGGGTCACGGGGTCCCGAGGGATGGAAGTGGGGGCGTCGTCTAAAGGGACTTTTCTCCCCCGTCCAGGTGTGTCTGCTGATGACGGAGGCGGTCTTCGGCATCTCCGGGGAGGCCTACTTGAACCAGAGACTCTCCAGGCGCGGCAGGGTGACCCTCCACTGGGTGCTGCACACCCTGGGACTCGGGTTGACGATCGCCGGCTTCGCGGTGATAGTGGTTAACAAAAGCTGGTACAACAAGGACCACTTTATGACGACCCACGGCCAGCTGGGGCTGAGCGCGGTCGTCGTGGGGGTCCTGGTGGCGATCTCCGGCATCCCCACTCAGAACGCCAACTGGCTCTACCCTCGGGTAAGCCCCGTCCTGCTGAAGGTGATCCACGGGATCCTGGGGATCGCGGCGACGATCCTCCTGTTGGCGGCCACCATCAACGGGATTTACCTACGCTGGTGGCCAGGGTCCGAGGTAGGTCGGGATCTGGTCTTCGCCTCCTTCGTCCTCGCCTTGATCTTCCTCCTGGCGAAGCCCGTCCTCGGCGCGGCCTCCAGGAGCAGGCTCCTCTGGCGCCGGTCCACCAGGGTGGCGAGGACGTGACGATCCTCGGAAGGAGGAGAGGGATTCGGCGGCGGTCGGCGGTCCGACCTGCATCGGAAAGAGGAACGAAGACGACGGAGATGACGTAGCGGTCGGGCCGAGCAAGGACCCCCTCGGGACGTTCTCGCGGTTCCGCGTCGACATGTGCTCGATGACGTATCGTCAACCACGTATCAACACTTTATTAACGATACACGCTCCTACACGTATACGTCAAACACGTATGTATATCCGCGTATATACGCGACGAACACGGGGTGTACATAGTTTCGGACGAAACGACGCAGATACGCGACTCCCCCTCTCGGGGATCCTCCTCTAACGTATTCCGCTGCGGCCGTCCGCGGTTGCGCTCCCGCGTGCGGCTGCATTCCTTCACTCCGTACATCGCTAGGTACCTAGATATTCGCACGTACTCGCGTGCAAATTAATTCCCGGCACTCTCGCAACGACTGCTTTGTCTTCTCCCTCGTGCGCGCGCCTAATTCGCCTCCGCTTAACGTTGCGCAACGACGTGAATACATATACAATTTTTATAGATAATTTTGTATACATGTATGTATATATATATATATATCATCTTTATATATTTAGCCGTAACTCCTCTCCGCCTTATTGTGTGATGATTGTATACCGTTCGGCGCGCACCTCGTCTCTCGATAGGTCCTCGAGACGTCGAAGACGCTCGATATTCCCTAGGACGCGTTATTTTGTACTCTTCTCTCTACGTCCCGTCCTCTTCGCTCCCCCGGAGGACATTAACCGATCGGCCGACAACCCGGAGAGCCCTTCCGGCGCGTTGCCTCGCAAACACCGCGGACGTGGACGGAACGCTCCGGATTCCGATATATCTCGGGGATATCTCGCTAAAGCTTATCACAGAACCGTAAGGACGAGGTCGATGCCGACAGAACCGACGCCCAAGGACACGGTGCGTCCTGAGCTCTAACGAAGATTGGGATCGACTCGTTCCCCGAGATAGTCCCTCCCTTTCCTCCGACGACGATCCGCCGCGGAACCAGGAACCTTCTAAGGGTAAGGTTCCCGGTGCTTCGAAGTACCGACGCCTCCGGGACGGCGTCGAAATCGGGAAACGAGCCGCGATGGGAAAACGCCGGGAGGCAACGAAACGCTCCATCGACGGTCGCTAGGCAAAAAGAAAAAAAAAAGAAAAGAAAAGAAACGATCGAACGAGGCAACTGGACACGGATTCCCCGATATCCCTGGGACCGTTCCCGAACGGGTCCAGGAATCGACCCCGGAACCTAGTCGCGCGCTTACGCCCGGGAACGTGGGCGCGTTCCCGACACCCTCCTCGTAGGTAACATCCACGTAACAAACTATACCTCTCTAGGCTCTTGTAAACATATATGCATATCTAAATATACGATACACCTAGTAACACTTTACAAACGACGCATCCCGTAGAAAATACGTACTCTACGTCGTTTACGATATTGACCGTCCCGTAGGGGTGTTCGATCCCGAACTCCTCCGGCCGCCCTCTCGGACGGACTGTCCCCGTGTAAGGATTACGCGGGAGTTTCGTTTCGTTCGACGACCTCGCCGAGCCAAGTGGCGGGACACCTTCTGGACGACCTGGCCTGGCTCTAAGAGATCCCGCGACGCTTACTTAATTTAACATCGTTTAACCGACCACACCGAAAACGCTCGCCGCTATCCGTAGACGCTCCGACCTGGAGGACCGGCAGAAAAGGACTGGGCCTTTTCTCCGAGCTCCTCCTCGTGGCCGGGCACGTCCTGGAAACGGCGCGAATACAGGAACGTGTCTTGGCTCGACTAGAGCTAAATTTCCGCGGAGCGGGGATTTCGAGGTAGGGAACGAGCCGTGGACCTCCGCGACGAGGGGCACGTTTCCTCGAGGAAGGGACCGCCGGCGAGGCGGTGGCAAGCGAGGCCGCGACCTCTGCTCTTCTTCTTCTTCTTTTTTTTCTTCCTTTCGCTCGTTTTTCTTAACGCACCGATGTTGCGGCTCTATCTTAACGGCCGGTCGCTCTTCTCGCTCCGGGACCACGTCCGAAGAACAGGGAGCGCTGTTCCGTTATCGCGAGATTCGGGCATAAATCTCCCATGGGTTTGCGCAACGCCGTCATTCATCGCGCCGCGATGGGAGGAGATCCGGCATACACGAGGTCCCTTCCCCGACGAGCTCGACCAAACGAGCTCGAGCCTCGTCCGAGGAGTCCTGACGCTTATTACCGCGACCTCCCGGGGCGAAGGTCTCGGTCGTACCCGAACCTCTAACTCGAGAGGACTAATTTCCAATCATTCCCACCGGAAGACCTGGGGGAATTCTTGTAGGAGCTCCCGTAGGTCTTCTTCGGGACCACCTCGGTAACGACGGGTTAAGAAAACGAGCGGCAACTACTCGCGGTAACATTGAAAAAATAATCTCTCAACGAGCAACGACCAGGCTGGAGGATATCAGCGGTCTCCGACTCGCCCCAGGACTCGCCGTTTCGGGAACGACGTGCGCGTCGGGTCAGACCTGCTGAGAGGTCACGAGATCCGTTTTGCTGGAGTTCTTCAGGATCGAGGGCCCCGGCAGTTTACCGGTGGCGGTTCCTGCGTTTCCACAGGGCAGCACCATCAGGGGCTTCACCAGGACGATGGTGTCCCGCACGGAGTCGTACCCTCCGGGTTGACCTTTGAAGGATTCGGAAGGAGTTAGACTCGCTCGAGAGGCCGCCAGGAAAAGAGAACCGACGGAATCGAAATCGTTAAAAGGAGGCGAGGTTACCGAGCGACGGAGTCCGCGCCAGGGTCCTCGAGGGGCTCCGGGTGGCGGGACCCCAACTCGAGGTCGGCCGAAGGAGCGCGCGCGCTCGACTCCAAACGGAACCGTTCCCTCCTGCGCCTTTGCTCTTTCCCCTTCCTGGCAGCTCGAGGTCGTCCTCGTCCTCTTCGTCCTCGTCGTAGGCGGGTCGCCTCCGACGACTCCTCAACTGAAACTGAACGAGTACCTTGAACGTTTAGAAAGGCTTAGGGCGACAGGACAATGGACTCACCAGAGCGACGCCGACGATGACGAGGACGGGCAACAAGCCCACGAGCCACCCGACCGCGTCGGCCCACTTCGGATAGACGTAAGCGCCGTACTCGAGGGGCTCGTACTCCACCCAGTTGAAGAAGAGTATGAAGAAGAGCGCGGCCGGGGTGACCACCTTCCACATCCACGTCCAGAAGAACCTCCAGACTCGGCCCCGAGGTCCTATCATCTGTTGGACGTTGTCCAGGAACCTGTCGGCTCCGTAGACCCAGGCGACCAGGATGCACTCGCTTATGGCGATCAGCAGGACCGACCAGTTGGCGGCGTACTTGTCCATCAGCTGGAGCCAGTACATCCCGGCCTGGAAGAGAACCGAGTTGTCGGCAAAAGGGGATGGGACACTTGGACAGCGGCGACGTACGTTCGTGGTGAACACGATGCCGCCGGCGTAGCCCAAGACCGCGGCTGCCAGGACGACCCAGGACTTGTAGTTCCTCAGAGAAGGGGCTCCGTCGAGGATCGCCGTGGTCACGGTCTCCATCAGAGCGAACTGCGAGTCCAGGCCCAGAGTCAGGAGCATGACGAAGAACAGCAACGACCACACCGGGGCGACCGGCAACCTGGAGACGACCTGAACTCGCGGAAGGTGCGAGAGGTCAGTCCAAAGACGGGCGTCGAGGGGTCAAACGATTTCCGTTACCTCCGGGTAAACGATGAAAGCCAGCCCCGCGCCCTGGTCCACGACGGAGGCCACGGGGACCTTCAGCTCGTGCGCCAGGAACCCGATCACCGAGAAGATGACCAGTCCGGCGAAGAAGGACGTCCCGATGTTGCTCACGGCCACGATGAGCGAGTCCTTGTAGCAGTCGTTGGTGAACCTGTTGTAGGAGCTGAGCGTGATGAGACCCCCCCAGGCCGGGCTGAGGGCGAAGAAGATCTGCACGGCCGCGTCGCCCCAGACCTTGGCGGAGGTCAGTCTCCTCCAGTCCGGGGTCAAGTAAAAGAGGATCCCCTCCTCGGCCCCCGGTAGAAGAATACCTCGGACGAAGAGCGCTATCTACGAGAAAAAGCGTTTTAGCGGACGACCTCCTCCCTTCGCCCCGAGTCCCTCACCAGCACGACGTAGGGGAAGAGGGCCGTGAAGTAGACGACTTTCCCGGAGCTCTGCACCCCTTTGCTCAGGCACAGGAAGACGATGACCCAGGCCAGGAACAGGCAGAACGCCAGAGGGGGACGAACGGCCCCGGTCTCCTCGATGCCGGCGCTCAGGCCCAGGACGTGGTTGCTGCGGGAACGGATCGAACGATCGGACGAGCTCCGGTGGGCGATCTGGCGATCTTAAACGTACTTGAAGTACTCCTCCGCGGGCGGCCTCCGGACGGCGGCGGTCACGTTCTCGATCGTCAGGCCGATCGCCGTCATCTGGCTGTCGTTGAGGCACTTGCCCTTGTAGAAGGAGGCGTTCCTCTCCTGGCACCGCTCCGCCGCCTCGGGGGTGTAGCAGTCGACGGTGCTCCAGGAAGGGTCGCAGTTCCTCCAAGGCAGCGCGCCTCCACCTGGAACGAGTCGAGGACGTCAACGGCGAGCGGCCAAGGTCGCGTCGCAGTTTCGCGAACGGATTGGAGAATTGCCCGTCCTCACCGGCGACCGAGGCGAACATGTAGTACAAGGTCCAGGCGATGACGAGGTTGTAGTAGAGCATCACGACGGAGCTGACGAGGACCATGCCGTAGCCCAGACCGCGAAGAAGGGGGCAGAACCGCTTGTAGGCCGCCACCGGTCCCAGGCTCGCGTACTGACCTGCGCTCGCCAGGAAACCGAAATTCCGGTCCGAGGTCGAGGTCGTTGCAAGGAAAAAGGACGAGTAGTTAGAAGAAGCGCAAAGCTATCGGCCACATTCGACGAGAGTCCGTTACCGAGGGATAGCTCCATGAACATGAGGGGCAGTCCGGCGATGACGAGCATCACGGTAAACGGAATCAGGAAGGCACCTCCCCCGTTCGAGTAGCAGAGGTAGGGGAACCTCCAGACGTTTCCGAGGCCGACGCTGTACCCCAACAGGGACAGCAGGAAATCGAACCTCCCCGTCCAGGTCCCTCTTTCGGGGTGCTCGTCCTCGGTCCCCTGGAGAGGCGCCTGGCTGTTCGCCACCGAGTACTTGTCCTCGTTCTGCACGACAGAGAAGACCGCCTCGCTCGATTTCCCCTCTTTCTTTCCGTCTCCTTTCCGTCCCGCGACTTACGTCCCAACAGCCCAGGTAAGGCCGCATCTGCGGTGAAGAGTCCTCCATCCTTTCCTCGGATCCGCGCCGCCTCTTCAGTGTCCTCTTCTCCTCCTAGCGATTCCCGAGATGCCTCGATCGACCCCGGGAATCGTCATGGATCCACCGTCCGGTCTTACGTTCTCCATCGAAGGTGAGGTCGAAAGGGCCGGTCCCTCGAGTATCTTCAGCGTGCACCACCGAGTGACTCCTCCCGGTCCTAGGACACCTTGCGACCGGACGTTCCCGAGGACCCCGAAGACTCTCCTGGGAGCCCGCGCCGAGGGGATGCCATCCCGCCTTGGTCCTGGATCCTCGCAAAGGACCTCCTCGGACCTCGGACACTTGGACGGGTCGTCTCTTCCGGCTTAGAGGAGGTTCCTGGTCGAGTCCTCTTGGTACCGCGCGTTCCTCCCGAAGAAGAGAGGACGGAGCGACTCTCCCGCCCGGCCAGCCAGCCAGTCCGCTTATGGGAGCTGACGCCTTGGCAGCACCCCCTCGACCCCGGCCTCGATTCGGTCGATATTACTGCTCCTGCGAGCTGCGTCCTATCCTAAGCCTTGCACTCCGCTCCCTCTCTCTGTCGTCCTCCTCCTCCGGCGCCCGGACGTCCCTATCGATACGCGTCACGCCCTCGGAAAGGACATCCTGGCCTCGATCAAAACTTCCCGTTCCCTTTAAGGACGCGTACCCGGTGCCTCCCGACCTCTTCTTAGTAGGGCCCTCGAGCGATGCCAATCTTCCGGGGCGACTCGACCGGGTCCAATAAAGAATCCTACAAAGAGCGGTCCATCGTTCAAGGGACCGATACGTGGGAAGCTTCCCTTGGATCGAAGGTGCTCGGAAACGAGCTCCTCTCAAGGAACTCGGAATACGTATTTACCCTCTCTTTGCGATGTGCCTCTTACCTCTCGATTCCCATCGACCGTGGAAGCCTAGATATCGACGAGACGTACGACCTTCCGAACGTCTTAACCCCTACCAGGAACACCGAATGGTAATTCCGTGGTGCGGCCTCTAACGGAAAAGAAATAAAAAAAAAAATAAAAGAATCCTTCACGGTCATTTCGACCTCGATAGAAAATATTTGGGCGCAACATTTAAAGCGCGAAGACCTCGAGCTCGTCGAAGTGGCCAGTCAGGATGACGCTCCCCCGGGTCGAGGACCGATTTAAGTACGCTCAGCTGTTTCTCTGGACTGCCCGATTGGAACCGTTCCAGGTTCCGCAGGCTTTATTTTATTTTATTTTCATTTTCTTCCTTCTCTTCCGCCGCTTATCGTAAAACGGTACGATTTATTTCTTTACAGCCTTAGCGAATTTATGGTAACGTTGGTACGTATGTATTACAATTATAGAAAATTAAAAAAAAAAAAAAGAAAAAATATTAAATCTATCTATCTCTAGTCACTCACTTGGTTCCTACTTAAACGTGTTCTGCCTAACTTTGAACACCTGATTAATCGCGGAAAATGGAGCACACTGATTCGAGAAGAGATCGTCCAGCTGGAGGTCGCACCTCAAGATCACCACCCCCGAGGGGTTAACCTTGACTTTGATCTTCGTTTGCGGCGTCAGGATGCCGTAGTCGACCTCCTCGTACAAGTCCTAGGGGGGAAACGTGACAATTATCGACTCGGCGTGTTATTTAATTAACGTTAGAAATATTAAGAAAAAATGAAGAATTACTTCTACTCGGTAGCCGCAGGGGTACTGCAGACCCAGCTCCTTAAGCGTCACCGAGACGTCCGAAGGAGTACCGTCCGTTCTCCTGTTAACGAACGCAATCGCGTACGAGTAGTAGTTCTGGTACACCGGTGTTATAGGTCGTGCCCATATTTCGATCCCTTTGTGCTGTAGAAAAAAAAAAGAAAAAAATGTAAACGCACGTACAAATACTTTAAGAGACTCGTAACAAAGGAATAACGATTGGCGCTAGGCATTGCTCGGCGAATCGTGCACCTTATAGATCCGTCTGCCCTGGATACCAAGAGGATCTTGGTCCACAGCAATTATCTTCTTGTTCTGCAGAATGGCTTTGTACTCGGGCCTGATCGTGCGGAGATCGACGGACATCAGGAGAGGCGCGGCCAGGATAGCCCACAGGGCCATTTGCGTCTTGCTCTGTTCGTAGCTTAAACCAAAGTTACCGATGATCAACATGTCCGGGTCGTTCCAGTGTCCCGGACCGGCGTTAGGGACAATCGCGTCCTGATTGTGCCCGTAGTAATCGATGATGCTCTCCAAGCTGCTCCAGGAGTCTTGGATGTCGTCGAAGTTCCTCCAAAGGTTGCAGTGCTCGATTATCGCCGTGAAGTTCGGCTGAAAGGGGAAAGTATCGTCACCTTAGGGTACCGATCGGTATTGCGCGAATGTACATGTACCAGTCGTAAAAGCGGTAGGAGTTCGAGGGGGGGAAACCCTCGCGCCTTGAATCGCCTTCCGCGAAACGACTCGGCTAAGAGCAGGAACACCGAGGCGTCGCGCTGCACGAGATCGGGACTTTCTAACTTTCCATCAAGTGAGTGGATCCAATGTCACCCACTCGTTTATAATAGCCATTTTCCACGTTGATGAGTTCGAGTAGCGGATCCTCGTTCCAGGAAAACAATCGCGGCCTCCGAGCGGCCTCCTGGGTGTCGAGAGCAAGAAGGCCCTCGAACGAAAAATCGCCCGGCGTATCCACTTCCGATGTTTCCCAGGACTTAAAAATGCCACAGCGTCTCTGCTCTTTCTAACCAACCAGGAGATGATATTATCTCTACACCAACCTGCATCCCAGCGTAAATCTGATAGACCGGCCAACTGCAAGAATATATCATGGGTCTGCCGGTTTGATTTAGGTGGAAGCCGAATTCCGGATACCCTGTAACAGAGGTTGCAAAAGTCAATTAACAAGTCGCTCCTCCGTGCACGAGGTAATCTAAGGTGTTATCAGGCCTACACCCGCGCCAGGAACGCCTTCATCGAACGGGCTTTGGGAATCCAAAGGAACCGATAGTAACACGCCCTAGCAGTTCGATCGTGGGAATGTCGACGGAAAACGATAGTAACCGGTTGCGCCGCTCGACGGCCAGGAACAATTAACCACCGAGTACCCGGACTCCCGTGTAACCGACCCACGCCTCCACCTACCACCTCCGTAATCGGTCTCCACCTTGGGACAATGAGCATTCCGAGGTATTTCCTTCGCGGAAAGAGCCCTCCGCGTGAAAACGCTTTAATCAAAGAGAATCTACAACTCTACGGAGATTCGTATCGCGTGGACGTGCGTGTATCCACGAAGGTCACCGAGTTCCTCCGCTTTCCCTATCTTCCACCCGCTTAACCCTTTGCGATCGGGAAATTTCTCCGATGGGAGTACCAGCTAGTAGGAGGAAATTTATCACATGACGCACATCCCTCCATGGCCCCAAAAAATAATTTCCTCCACCATTTGAGGGGAGTAATGACATGCCGCCAGGGTGGCGGCACCGACTTCTACGACGACTTGCGAATCCCGCCACTGTGGCGGCTAAGATCGCAAAGGGTTAAATGTGTTATCACCGTTGTATATAAATGTGTGTAATCGTAGGATTGCGGGAAATCCCTCTACGAGTACCTCTGTCCATTTCCGTGGGGTGTGAATAACATCCGTCGAGCTTGACGTAGTCGACGTCCCAGGAGGCGAAAGTCAAAGCGTCGGTCTGCAAATATCCCAGGACCCCCGGATATCCTGCGCACGTGTAGTTGCCAAAGTCCTCGTAGATGCCGAATTTCAGACCCTTCGAATGGACCTGAAATCACGAAAGGAACGTCAAGACTCAGCCAGTAAATTTCGATGGGCGGTGGTAACAATTAAAATAAAAATAAATAAATAAAACATAATAAAAAAGTAAGAGGGAAAACCGTACGTAATTGGCCAGGCTTTTTATGCCGTATGGAAATCGCTGTCTGTCCGGCACGAGTTTCCCGTCGAAGCTTCGGTCCTTCTCCAGCCAGCAATCGTCCACGTTAATGTACTCGTACCCGACGTCCGCGTAACCCTCCGCGACGACGATGTCCGCCATCGTCCGGAAGAGTCGGTCGCTGAAAACCGAATCGAAGCCAAATATCAGTTTAACCGAAAATTAACGGCGGAATAAAATACACCTCTGAAAGCTGAAGGGAAGGTCGGCATCATTTTGCAAAGTACATGTCAGGATTGCGGGAAAAAAAAATTCGGCGCAACGTCGTCCGCTCCCTCGAGAGCCGCAAAAGAAACGTTTTCTCGATCTCCGCCGAGTATTCGCAGTCTCCGCTTTTTCTCGTCCTCTCCCTCGCCGTCGATCCGTCCCAAGGACACTCGATGTCCTCGATTTGGTAGCGACCAAGAAAGTAAGAGTCTCGGGCCCCTCGCAAAATGAACGGGAAGGTCCGAGGTTGGACCGGCTCCGTTTTAAAGGGCCCGTCGCACCTTGGAGGTTCCCTTGCGTAACCGGCCACCCACGTGGTGAATCGCTCGTACCGATTATTAATTCGCAACATCCCTTGGTCTTTAATTCTCCGAGGCGCGATGATATCAAAAGTGTCCCACCTTTTCAATGCGTGGATATGCACGGTGGGACGGAGATGTCATAACACTTAATTGAATTATTATTTCTTCTCGTTTCTATACCATGTTATTCCTTCGCTAATAAAAATTTTCTTAAATTTCGCGTCTCAAAGGGTTAACGCATAAAACATTAAACCCGTAATATCGGGTAAATTGGCGATACCATTTCGGAGCAAGAGGCTCCGAAAAAAAATACCGACGGATTACCCTCGATCCGCACCTTCCTAATTGCCTCCGCTCAATTACCTCGGTTCAAGGGGATCGAGTGATCTTTCGTATCCAGAAATACGAGAAAAAGGAAACGTTCGCATAATTGTGAAGCGAGTGAGGAGAACCAGAATAAGAAATCCCGCTCGACCGACGCGACCAGAAAAGGTACTCGAAACGAGTATGGCTCTCCAGGTGTCTTCGTCGGGAGGAAAAAAAAAAAGAAAAAAAAAAGACAAACAGGCGAAGGAAAAGAGAGAAATCGGACAAAGCAATCCCGATTTCCTTTTTATTAGTCCCGGGATGGAAATGATCCGTGGTAGACAGTAATGTAAATACTTCCGACCGACCGAGGTACAAAGCGCGAAACGTCCTACCGTAATTACCGTCCCGCGGTCGTTGAAACCGCTAATTACGCGCGCATTCACGGGCTCAAAGTTTCCACGCTCTCGGTGCTCGGGTTAACCGCCGCTTATTTGCATGTAACATTGCACCGTAGTGCGTAGAGGTATATCAACCGGGAGGCGATAAGAAAACAGAGGAAAAATGCAAGGAAAACGAGTCCACGAGTAGAATGCGCAGGGCATATCTCATTGACCGAGAAACGGTGCGTAGAAGTATAAGATAAAAAATTGTTTAAATTAAAAAAAAAAATATGAGAACTCCACCGCAAATGATAATCGATCGGCGGAATACCTAGTTTTGCAAAGGCGAAGTGTAACCACCCGGTTCGTCCGATTCGAGGAGAGGTGGGCATCGGCCGAGCCTCCCGATAGTTTCAATTTTTCTTTTCCCTTTCTACGTGGCCGTTACGCAAGAATCCCCGTGAACCCCGTAACGATCGAGCCGGGGAAATCATATCGGTATTGGAGAAAAATTGCGTAACCGAACCGGTGGGACGTCCAATAACGCGTTCCAGGAGGAGTCGGCCCATTCCTATGTCCACTCCCTATTTCCGTGGGAACGAGGCTCGGGATTAATCGATCCCCCTTGTTCTTCCTGAACGTCGAAAGGTAATTAACAAAATTAAGGAGAGAAGAAAAACAAGAAAAAAAAAAATGGGCAACACGGGGGAGCTACGTTTGAAAGGCATCGGAAGGAAGAGCCGTTTCTCGAGTGAGTTGTGGGACGTCGTTTCTTTTTTTTTTCTTTCCTACAAAACTGCATTTCTGCCGGTGAAGGAGTTACGATCCGGCGGTAGGTCTCGGTTTACATAAGCGTATACTGGTGGAATAACAATCAGGAAGCGATATTAATAGAGGGAGAGAACGCACGGTGCGGGATGGACTATTCTGCAAGGTCCTGGAGCATTGTAAAGCGACTGTCACGGTCTTACGACAACGAGGCGCGAAGTGTTAATCATCGTTTAAAGATAGCTTGGCTGGGTCAGATGAAAGATTTCAGACACCTTGATCATCTAGGATTCGCGTAATTAAAATGACCGCGTTATGTGGAAAATTTACGGAAATTTAGACCACGGGCAAACGAGGAAGCGACGTCCTCGAGGAGGAGATTCCCAACTATTAGCTTTGACGTTTCGTTCGCCGTCGGGTAAAAATGTTCAAGTCGTTTACTGAAATAGAAAGTCACTCTTGAGTGGATTACGATCTTCCGCTCTTTGTCATTCAGGGATTTTCGAACGCACCGTGGATCGTAAACCACGATGTCTTGGTTGAACGATTAAGTTGTTTATTGAAATAAATTGTAATTATGTAACCGGTCTATAGGGGCTGTTCTTGGTAATGTTCCGACAAAGGATTAATAATATAACACCATGTATATATACATATGTCCAAGTATCGTACGCACGTGGACGAGCCATTATATTAAAGGGAAACGAATAAGGTACGCCTTACTCTGTATCCAGACCGGTGACGTAATTCATATATCCAGCATCCAACCCCGTTACTTTCACATATTCCCCGTTGTGAGTTTTATAATTGCCTGCCCATTAGACGACGTCAAGGCGTTCGAGAGTACGCGCAATACAATGGCCCGCGTCGATATAGTGGTCGATGTAATTTACATTATTATTCTTGATTTGTTCCGGAGGAACGAGCGAAACAAAGAAAGCACAAACCTGATGCAGTTGTCAGGGTCGTTCTTGCAGTCGGTATTGCATCTGAAGCGCTCCCAAGCAAGCCATCCCATGGGAGGTGTCTTGGCCAGTCCATTCTCGAGGGCGGAGGCAAGGCCGGCGGCCAGCACCAGGAAGCCCCACGTCCAGACCGTGCTCGACATTCTGCAATCACGGCGCGTACCTTAGTTTTCGATCGATAAAGCCTGAGACCCTGGAGGCTCGCGAAACCGTCGGTCGCTACGAAGCCGGGAGCATAGCTCTCTCGAGGAACGAGGACGCCCAGTAGTACGGACAAGGAGCACGCGTTACATCCGCGGTGCCGATCCACTGCTCGGTTCGCTCAACGAACGCACCGTCCACATCATGCGTCCACCGCTCCAGCCAAACTGATCCGATATAAGACCTCCGAGCCATGGGGACTTTCACCCAATGCCCCATTTAATTTTTCCACCCGGCCAGTCCCCTACCATGCCGTCGCGCCTACCTCTGCTCCCTCCTAGCCTCTCCGATCACCTCTTGCTTCCTCGGTTACCTCTCCCATGCCTTCCTAGAGTTCCTCCACCACGACCTGCCGCACGCCGCAGGTAGAGGTGGAAGCGTAGAATCGTGGTCGACTCACGGTTCGACGCAATCGAAGCGTCACCGAGCACCAAGAGCCGTATACACCGTGGACAGGTCGCCTAACCTATACCAAATAGTTCCGTCAGCATGCAGGACGTCGAACGAGCGCATTAAATCAGAGCAAATCCTGCGGATAGTTCGTTGCTTTGCGCCGCCGTCCCCGTTCACGATTCGACGAAGCTTGTCCTTTCACTATCCACTGTTCTAACACTTTCTGAAAGGTTAGAACGGGTTAAAACGAGATAGAGGTTAGCTACGTAGATCCCATAACCAACACAATGGAATACAATGAACCGCAATGAACTCTGGGCAATCCGCTGGATCCCGCCAATCGCAGAACGGAGATCCGCCCTTCTCGAATTCCGGCGAGCGCTCGAGATTCGCGTTCGATTACTATCGATATCGAGAGCCGACGGCGCGTGAACGCGCCATTCCGATTGGACACCGAGCGATCGCTCGTAACGGATGGGGAGCGGCTCAATTGGCTGAAAGTCACGGGCAGGCCCGACTGGCTACGTGGGAAAGGTTTTCTTCCGTCCACCTTCGCCATGGGAAACCCACCTAAACGGCGGAAACCGTTTCAACGAAACTCGTTGGAATTCCAACGAGAGTAGAAAAATGGCGGTCCTCTCGAACTTCGATATGTACGTTGCAGGAATCCACGAATCTTGTTAAGGAAGGATCAAACTAACCCGGAGGGCGATTACCATCCGAGGAAGAATTGCAACGACTGTCGAGAGTACAGGAAGCAAGATTTATGCAATAATAAGCGTTATCGTTCGATCGACATAACGCGAGGTGAGTAATGGAAAATTGCCCGATTAATAGAGTTATCACGTTAGCGACGCAAAATGCGATAAAATCGTCTCGAAAATGCGAGGCAGATTTTTCTGCCGTAGTTGCATCTTCCAATATCCCTCGTTTGAAAAACAACGAGATTCCCGCGCGAGACCGCGAGCCGACTGTTCCCATAGAGAGAAACGAATCCCTTATTTATTTACTTCCACCTGCCACTACTTACATAAATCCTTATCGCTCTGAGTACTTCCTGGACAATTTTACATTACGTCTCGTTTCTTTCTGCCGACGTTCGGAACGAGCTCGGCAAATCGTTAATAACCTGGCGGGGAATAACGTCGAGTAAAACGCGCACCATACCTTGCCCGGTCTTTGGGCGCCGACGAAATTCAAAAAGAAAGGAAAATACACGGATAAAGTATCGACGGGCAAAATTTCATATCCGCGAATGCTTCAAAATTTCAGAAATGCTTTTCAAGGGAAAAGGTAATGCGTGAAGCAGAAACCAACGCCCGAGTTCCCTCATCGAGATCTGCTCTGCCTCAGATCCGAGATACATCGTTCTTATCATCCGATAAAGGAGGAACGAATTGGAGTCGATGGATCTTCGGATTATCTTTATCAAGGTTACACCATTCGAGAAGAGGAAGGATTAAGACGATTACAACATCGATTAAGATCGACCGGTTATCGGGGAGAGTCAATCGGTGCACCACGGATCGAGGTCTCGTTTATCATTTTTCTTTCCTTATCGACCCGGCATCCGGAACTAATCCGGCCCGTTAATTTAGCATTTGATAATCGCAAGCGAAACCCACCTCTTCAAGGTTCGTTCCGGCATCGTCGAGCCAGACAACGAGGACGCGAGGAACGTCTCTCGTCCTTCGTCCTTATGCCCGCTCGTCGACACCTCGCGAAAATGAGTGTTCCTTGAGACTCGGAACCGTCACGAATGGACCACCGACCGTTGAAGATCCTGCCGAGGGTGACATTTCATCGCCGAGACGTCCGCGCGAATGCAGGAGACCGACCGAAGGTCCTTTCCTTTAACGACTCGTCCAAAGGACGACAAGGGATTTCGGCGATTCAAATTCCGGCTCGTACTTTCGGATTAGACTTTCTTGCGGAGAGTTCGAAAGTAGTCCACGGCACTCACGTGCGGAACGCCACGGGAGGGAGAGAAGGAGAGAGAGAGAGAGGGACGAGAACCTTTCCAAAGGATCCACAAAGAGATCGGCGGTCGCGCGTCGCGCCTCTCTTGCTCCGGATCGTTCGAGTCGAGAAAAAAAAGGGGGGACCCGACGTCGAAACCGCCGAGAAGACGCTCCGGATCGGGGGGCGAGAAAATCAACGAGAATTACCTAAACCTTCCGGGGACCTTTTTCGGGCGCACTTTACGTCTCGATGCCCCGAGCCGTGCCTCTGCTACTGAAATTTTTCACCTGCTCCCACCTCTATATAAACCGTGAACTGCGCGCCACCTTCTTTTTCCCTTGCTTTTTATTTTCATATTTATCTTTCCTTTACGAGCCTATCGCGTCTTCCCCTCCGTCGACTAGCGACGGACAATCGTTCGATTGCCTTCCCGCCACCCTCCCGCGCCTAGATCTTTACCTTTGATCGGGACCGTTATCGACGTTTCGTCAATATTGGGCGTCTGCGATCGGCGTCGGCAACGACGACCGGGCAAAGAAGAAGAACTGGCCGCTCGAATAAATTATCCTAGCTAGCCGGGAGAGGACGCGATCCTTTTCTCGATCCTCCTCCACCTCGAAAATCCACGGACGACTGAGAAACGCTTTCAAGGTGTCGGCGAGTCGTATCGCCAACTCGAACGATCGGATCTCGATCTCGACCGATGCTCCAAAAAACTCGGGAGGCGAGATTTGATTCTCCTCCCTTCCGTTTTTCTTTCTATTTGTATCTTTTTTAATCGAAATCGCTCGTTTGGAATCGAGGCCGAAACGCCGATTAGATGCGAGCAGCTGACCGATAAGGAGAGTGTTTCCGATAGCGCTCGTCCTTGAACCGCTAAACGCATCAAGAGGAGGAATATCTTTCGAACCTGCTCCGCCCGATACAAAGTCTACCGAGCGATCGTTTTTTCGCATCGATCTACCTCCCCCGGCTCCGAGAATCGATCGCCTCGTCGACGAGCGACATCCTTCCTCTCTTTCGCTTTGCTCTTATTCTTGTCGTCTTCCCCCCATCCGCGGACGAGGAACGAATCCTTCGCGGATGCAAATCGAAAGTTCGTTTCTCGCGAAAGGCCCGGTAACCGAGTCTCGAGGACGTTTCCGTCCGGTCGCGAAAAGGCGTCGAGTCGGCGTCATCAAAGATCGGTAGCGATCGCCGACAAATGGGTTCGGAAGAAGAACGCGGCCAGGAAAAGGTGGAAGCGGGGCAAGCGATTCGATCGTTACCGCGGTCCGGAATCCGTCCGGCGACGCCGGAGGTCCGAGTGCATCCTCCCCCGGAGGCGCCAGCCAATGGGGAGTCGGCGTCGCGACGGCGTCGGTGTCGCGGCCGGGTCGGGCGGGCGTGGGCGATGCGCCAACCGGTCGATTTAGGCGCCGCCTGGCGGCGTCGCGGCGTCGCGGCGAAGGGGGCGCTCGGGCTGACCCGCAGCCGCGTAGGCCGCCGTCGCCCGCCGTCGCCGAGGTGGTTCGCGGTCTCGTCCGAGGTGCCCGGGGTGAGCGCTTCGTCTGGCCGCGCGATCCCCGCCGACCACGGACCGCCGACCGATTCCCGACCTACCCGACGAACCCCAGGCGCCTCCAGGAGCCTCTCAGGGAACCTGGCCCGGGTAATGGCTGACCAAGGGCTCGCGAGGAACGCCAAGGCCCGGTCGGGACCTCGAGCACGCCTTCCCGCGCCTCCGCTCCACGGGAAATGAGGACACCGCTAGGAGCATCGTCGCCGAGGTACGTGGGCCCTCCTAGACGTCCGCTCTCTGCCAGGGTGGATCCTCTCCTTCCGTCCCCTTCTCGAGCCGGAGGTCTCGCCGCCTTCCCGGGGTCGCTCCTCGGAGACGAGCCAGCAATGGCGGATCCCCGGCTCCCGGAGACCCTCGAGAGGGTGGATTCGACCCTCGGTCCTTTTCGCATCGACCCGCCGGTTTCCTCGAGACCGGGGAGGGTGCCGTCGGTCCCGACGTAACCTCGGGTCGGGGCCGACGGCGCGGACCGTTTACCGTCGCTTATAAATAGGGCGGTGCGGATTAATCGATACGCGGTGCTTTCATTCATGGCGGCCTCCCTCGCGCCGGCACGTTGCCGTATCCACCGCGACGTCGCAGCGGCGCCCACCCCTGCCACCCCCTTGGCAAGGACCACGTTTTTCGCCCGGTTATTTTTAGACCGCGGGGACGTTCCCTCCTCTCTCTCTGCTCCCCTTTCCGCGTCCACCCGGCGAATCCATAAAGAAACGTTTAGCGATCTCTCGGCCGCTTATCGGCGGTTTCCCGCCAAGGTCGGGAATTACGGTATCGGGGTTAGCCCGCTCGCGCTTACGGGCCACTTACGGGCGATTGCATCTCGATTGCATCTCGATTGCCCGCGACGCGAGGTCCCCTCCTCTCCTTCGGCCCCCAATTTGCGATACCCACCCGGGACTTTTATCCGAGCGCGCTACCTTTGTCGGGGATAACTGGGTCAGCTGGTTAACGCATAAATCACCGCCTCGCGGCCACCTCGGGTCTCCGTCGAGGGTCGCTTCTTCCCTGTCCGTCGCTCGCTCGAGTCGTCCGCGATTAGGTAGGGCCGAGACCCTGAATAATTGACCATCTTGGAGACCGACCCGAGTCGGGGGGATCCGATCCGAACGAGATAGAATCCCTCGCGCGAGCGGAGTTCCCCGAGGAAGCTCGCGCTGCGGTGATCCGCGTCCTCGCGGCACTTTCACCGAGGACTTTCCGCGCGATCGAAATCGAGATCGGCATCGAAAGGGAAAGGAGAAAGATCGCGAGCCGGGAAGGAGGCGCCGAGCGCCGTCGAGGAAGCGGCGAAAATGGAATCCGGGGGCGGGAGGGGTTTTTTAATATTCGCGTTCCAGTTTGTCCGGTTCGTTCCACTTTCTTTTTATATCCGAGCCGGGCAAACTTATCTCCCGGCGGCCGCGCACGTCGAATGGAAAATGGGAGCGAATCCGCGCGACGTCCAGGCGTCGACGTCTCCCTTTGTTGGCACCGCCCGACGCCTTCCGGTCGTCCTCTCGTCGTTTCCGACAGGATTTCGTTACCGCGGGACATCCGAATCGATCGCCCTGGAAGGCGGGATTTCCTGGCTCCCGATCTTCCCGGGGGATCTTTCGTTCATCGGGCGCGTCGCCGACTCTTGCCGGGAGCGACGTTTGACCGGCGACATCAAAGGCGCTTCATCCCTTTGCGCGGTATATTCCTCTCCGGCGTCCACCCCTATACGCGGAGGATGTACTTCCTATGTACGTGGCGGCGTCGGTTCTGGGTCACCCAGTATCCAACTATCGAGGAAACCTGGCGCCCCGAGGTCCACCCTCTCCGCGGGGAAAACTTCCCAGGGAGTCGCGAGAAGAATCTCCGAGTTCCGTCGAGACGACCCCCCGGTCGAAAATGTTGGCGTTAACCCGCGGATCGATTTCGCCGGTGGAATAGAAAAAAAAAAAAATTGGAACATCAGCGATCGCCGACCCGGCGTCTCCTGGCCGGACGGTCGCCGGTCTCCGGGATCCCGATTTCGACGCGACCGGTCGAGACGATCGACGGGGCCACGGATGCGTGCACCCGTAAATTAGTTGACCCAGTGCACAGAAACTACCCCAGGTAGTGGAAAGGGATATCGAATGAATTCACCGCGCAGCCGCTCCGTTCCGAGAGACGAAGCCCGGAGGATGGAGAGAGAGAGAGAGAGAGAGAGGCGCATATACCGCGTATCCGTATATATCCATCCGCGGGGGCATATGGATCGAGCATCGCCTCTCGGCGAGGAGCGCGTCCACTCTCCGACGCCAGGAGACGCCGAGAAGAAGGGACTTCCTCGGGGCGGAGGCGCGGAGTCGAGGCGATCTATCCGGAGGAACGGAGTTTCCGTCGGTCGGAAGTCGGAGCCTCGAGCAACAGGTGTCTGATCACCCGGAGGGGGTCTCCGCCGGAGGACGATGTCCGGCAAGGGGTGAGAGGCCGAGACGAGGATATCCCTAGGAGGGCCGAGTCGACGGAGATGAGCGTCGTCGACCTGATCCAGTTCCTCGACGTCTGCCGGATCTACCTGCAGGGCAAACGATACGTCGGGCACGTCGGCGCCCTGTGGGCCATCGTCACCTTCATCCGCACCGAGGACTGCGGGGAGTTCCTGCGATGGTGTCGAGCGTACGCGGTGCCCTTCCTCGGGTACCGGGAGAGAGTCGCCCCGGAGGAGGTCCGCGAAGAGAGGCGTCTCCTGAGGATCCTGCGTGACCTGCTTCGCTGCGGCTGTCTTCCCGTCGGCCCGCCCTGAGCGTCTGTACTTCCGCCGCGTGCAAAGAATAAAACCGACGAATCGTATACCGAGTGCCCCGTGCTCTTTCTTTCCCCGGCCTCGCCTCCGCGTTTCGCTCCCGAGGATCGGTCCCGTAGGCCCGGGAAGATAAACCGCCGCGAATCTCATTTCCCCAGGAGCTCGCGTATGGACGAGGGGAAGCCACCCTAGCGAGAGGGATGTCGGAAAGCGACGGAGAACGAGCAGCTCGGTCCGTGGCCTTGGAGCAAGCCTACGTCCACGAGGTCTACGAGCAATGCGCCGAGAGGACCGCGCAGAGCCGACCCTGGCCGAGGATTCACGAGTTCCTCCAGGAGTTGGAACCCGGGGCGCTGGTCTGCGACATCGGTATGCCTCCACCCTCTCCCGACTCCTCTCCTCCCTCTCTCTCGAGAAGGAAATAATCTGATCGCGATCGTTTCCCTCAGGTTGCGGCAACGGCAAGTACCTGAGCGTCAACCAGAGCGTCTTCAAGGTCGGGGTGGACCGTTGCAAGAGGCTGACGGACATCGCCCGCGAGAAGGAGAACGAGGTGAGCGCCCTGACGGGGCTCGACCGCCCTCGGGCCGGAGGACGACCGACTGGCTCGTCTCGTTTCAGGTCCTGATCTGCGACAACCTCGCCCTGCCCTTCCGGGATGAGAGCTTCGACGCGGTCCTCTCGATCGCCGTGGTGCACCACTTCGCGACGACCGAGAGGCGAGTCCACGCGCTGAAGGAGCTCGCGAGGGTGCTGCGGATCGGCGGCCGGCTGGTCATCTCCGTCTGGGCCATGGAGCAGAGGCACCGGAAGGTAAATCGACCGACCGACCGCCCTACGGCGACCCCCTCACCCGGAAGAGTCGTCCTCCTCTTTTGCAGTTCGAGTCGCAGGACGTCCTGGTGCCGTGGCCGAAGTCCTGCTGCCCGAACTCCTCGAGAGGCGCCTCCGGGCCCTGCGGCGCCTGCCGCTGCGACCACCGGCCCCAGAAGTGCATCCTGACGTCCAAGAGGTGACTCGAGCGTTCTCCGTCCCCCCCGACCGGTCGAAGGTCCTAAACGCGTCGCGATCGTTTCAGGGGCGGCCAGCGGAAGTTCCGGAGCAAGAGCTACCGGATCGACCCGATCTTCAGCCCGTCCCCCTCGACGAGCAGTCTGTCGAGCCCGAACGAGACCTGCTACAGCTTCTTCCGGCGGGCGCTGCAGGTCTCGAGATCTTTCCAATTGCGATGAACGAAACGAAAGGTGGAGGAACGGGAGGGAGAACGAAAGACCGGTCGGTTTTCAGAAACTGGCGGGCGGCAAGCGAGGGTCCCGTCCCTGGTTCCTGGAGCCCTGGCAGACCGGCTCGGGGAAGGACCGGAAGCACCTCGGCCACGAGGACAGCGGGGACGTGGACGACCTGCCGATCGAGCTGCGGCGCCTCGAGGACCCGGGCGTCGTCGTCGGCAAGCCAGCCGACGCCCTGAGCGTGAAGTCCAAGAGCCTCGGGGACATCCTGGAGATCCAGCGGCTCGAGCTCGTCCGGTCGAGGTCCAGCATCCCGGGCCTCTGCTCCACCCTGACCTCGGACCTCAACCTGGACGAGAGGTCGAGGACGCCCTCCCTAGCGGGCTCCAAGCCGAGGCTAGTCAAGCAGAAGTCGCATCTCGTGGAGGACGTCGGTCCGGAGGACCCGGAGGAGGACCCCGAGGACGGCCCCGCCGTTCCAGGGCTCGTCGAGGACCTTCTGGAGTTTCAGATGGCGAGTCACCCCGCGACCGGCCGGACAGGAGGCGCGCCGACCTGGCTAACCGATCGTTCCTTTTCGCAGGCGAAGCGAGGCGGTGTCCACAAGCAGAGCTCGATGAACGAGGAGCTGATGTCGCTGGAACGGCTCGAGGAGAAGGAGCGGGTCCGCCGCAACATCATGAAGCAGGCCTCCCTCAACGAGGAGATCATCTGCAAGCGGAAGGCCTTCGAGGCGTTCAAGGACACCGTCTACACGGGGAACGCCTCGAAGCGGTTCCAGCTGCTCAAAAGTGGCCTCTCGGACAAGATCAAGCGCTCGACCGACAACATCGAGAGGGTCTCCGGGATGTCGATCAGGAACGGCTTCGTCAAGATGCTGCAGGGCTGGAAGTCGACGGAGGCGAACGGTACCCCGCGTCTCGCTTCCCCGTCTCCTGGTCCCGACCGGACGTCTAACCGGGCGCGTTCTCCCCAGAAAACGGCGATCCCGCGACGAGGCCGAGCGAGATGGCGACCGCGACCGCGACCGCGGCGACGGCGAGGCGCGAGCCGGAGCCGGTCGTGGAGAGGAGGCCGTCCCGCGAGGACGGCTCGGACTCCTCCAAGGACAGCAGCCTGCAGAGCGACACCAGCGTCGACTCCGAGGACAGCTTCGCCTCGGTGATCTACGTGCCGAGGCCAGAGACGCCGTCGGACCCGACCTCGGCCACGGTCGGGCACCAGCTCACCGCGCTCTCGGCGCCGCCCTCGCCCAGGGTCAAGCATCCGCCCGACCACGGGGGCGCTAGGTCGAAGCCGGTGCCCGGGTCGCCGCTGGTTAAGCAGTTCCCGGCGACCCCACCCAGCCCGCCCCGCGGCTTCGGCGCCCTCCAGGCGAGGCCCCCTCCGACTCCCCCGCCTCCTCTTCCCGCCCTCGGCTCGGTTTCCGGCAGGAAGCAGGAGGAGGCTAGGTCCCGCTACGAGGAGAAGCGGCCCGAGGAACTGTCCTCGGTTCACCTGGAAGGGAGGGCCGGCCGGGGCGCGGGCCCCAGGCCGCCCGAGGACGAGGCGGGGCTCGGCTCGGTTCCCGAGGAGGAGCTCGCCAGGTCGGCCGACGAGGAAGAGACCCGGAAGAGCAGGCTGGACCAGATCAAGGAGCTGCTGAAGCAGAGGCCGGGCTTCGCCACCAGGTGCTCGAAGCCGAGCTTCCCCCTTGTTAGGAGGGCCTCGACCTCGACCGCGGGGAGGCTCGAGGCCGTTGCCAAGACTCTGCCCAGGCTCCTGTCGCTGGAGCTCTTCAACCCGGAGACCGACGACTTGGACAGCGACTCCTCGGGGGGCTCGTCCCCGCGGTCGGCGGGCTCGGTCATCAGCGTCATCTCGGACGAGCGGTTCCTCGTCCCGAAGAAAGGTATCTCGAGTTGTTTCCCCGCCCTTGGCGATAGGTCCGGCATTACAGAGGAGATCGTCCTTTTCAGAAAACCCGCAGGAGGCTGTCGACGCGCCGCCCGAGACGGAAGACCCCGGACCACTCCCCGTCGAGGGGAGCGACGTCCCGGAACCGGAGGACCGCGAGGACGCGGTCGGCGCGGCCGTCCGGGGCGGGTCCCCTGCCTCGCCCGATCCCGAGTCTTCCCTGAGGAGGACGGGCTCCTCTTCGGAACTACGGAGGCTGATCGGCTCCTCGCGGAGCTCCTCCAAGAGCTCCTCGAGGTGCCCCTCGCCGGAGGACGTGACCTGGAGCGAGGAGTGTCGCCGGCACCTGATCGATTTCACGGAGAGGCTGAGCGAGAACCTGACTCAGGAACCGGACCGGGACGCGACTCGTCCCGACGACGCTCGGCGGGACCTGCGCTCCATGGATCCCTACTACAAGGAGAGCCCCGGCGAGTCCTGCAAGTACAGCGAGCTCCTGGATACGATCGCCTGGCCGAAAAGGGCCAGCGACCGGCCCCGGGACTCGGAACCGGACAAGCCGGGACGGAGCGACACCCCCGTCGGCCGAGTGCCGAGAAGCGGCTCCGAGGACGCGCTCGACCTCGTCGCGGGGTCCGCAAGCTTGGAGGTTTTCGGGGAGCGGGAGAGGCCGGCGAGGAAGGTCCCCGGGCGCTCGGAGGAGTCCCCGGAATCGAGCTCGCTCGCCGGCCCGGAGAGTCGGGAGTCCGGGCGCGGCTGCCGGTTCCCCGCCGCCCCGAGGAGGAGGTTCCAGGCCCGAGGCCGGTCGGCCTCCGAGGAGGCTCCCTCTCGAGGGCCTGTCCCCGGGAAGCCGGACTCGGACGTGTCCGAGGGCACCGCCTCGGCAGCGGCCAGCAACGGCACCCTCAGCGCCTCCTCCTCCCAGGAGTCGCTCCCCTCGGACCGCGGGGGAGGTGCCATCACCTACCACCAGTACTACCACGTCTTCAGGGAGGGCGAGCTGGACCAGCTGATCGAGAAGTACGTCGAGAACCTCCACGTAATTTCCTCCTACTACGACCACGCGAGCTGGTGCATAGTCGCGGAGAAGGTGCAGGTCTGGACCATATGACTCGAGACCGTCCTACTCTTCCGGCTCGGGACCCGCGTCTACTCCAGAAGGAGCGGTCGGAGGGCTCGTCGTACCTGGGAGCAGCGTTTCCGCGGAGACGACGGCCCTTGTAAATATGTACGATAGCGTTTCCAACGCAAGCGCCAGGATCGCGAGGACCCCATTAAGTTAGGTACTCGCCACCGTTCGGCCCGCTTGACCAAGAGTTCCCATCGTTTGCGTTGATCGTCATTAACCTCGTTAAAGGAACCGACCGAGTGACGCCGAGGGGCCGTCATCCTAGAGACCCGCTCCCGAAGGATCGCCGCCCTCCCTGACGGGAGCGAAACCTCCCGGAAGTCGGCCCCGAGTACGAATTCCCGGTCCCGTCGCGCGGCCACCGGGAGAAGCAAAGAGGAAGGCATAACGATTCGTTACTCGGCGAAGCTCGATGTTCCACGACTCTCCGATATCGCTAACTTAAGCATTAACCTCGCTAGCCGAACTACCCGACCCCGAGGACGAGCCAATTACCTCGTAATGACTCGTTAATCGGCGCCGTAACGAGTCGGCGGGAATTACGAAAATCCCTCCTAGTCTTAGTCGCCCTTCCCCGAGAGCACGATCGCTCTCGAACGGGAGCAAGGACGAGACCGGGGACGATCTCCGTAAGGTCGCGTCTCTCCTCCTGGTCGTTAACACCAAACATTCCACCGTTCGTCAGCTTTCGTGCCGATCTCGCGTTCTCGGAGCCGTCGCTCTCCACCTTCCTTAGAGCGACCGGTCCGGACGTATACTTAGACAATATACGCGCACGGGAGCCCCGAGCCTCTACTCGACAACGAATCGCGGTATCGCGCGTTACCTGGTTCCCCAGGGCGGAAAGAGGTGCGGAACGAAGCTTGCTGTAAATATGGGGCCAGCCGCAAAGACTATATCGCGATAATAGGGTAACTCTTCCAGAGGCTGTTCGCAAACGTTACATCGCATTACCCCTCGTTATCCTCGTTATCGGACGCGAAGGAGAGTTTCCTTAACGGCGTTCTTTTCGCATCCGAGCCCAGGCGTCCCGGTGACCGTCGTCGAGCGAGTAGGCCTCTTCTCGTTGTTTCGAGTTAGGAGCGATAGGCCCGACTGGAGTAGTCGCGGTACCATTAGAATCGAATTTAAGTCGTCGCGGGCTCGCTTAGCCATTGTCGCGAGGTCGCGGCGACAGCCCGCGACGACCGTCGCGTTCCCCTTTATCCTTATGCGAGAAAATGATTTGTCGTTGGCGGCGAGCGACGGATTAGCGCGACACCTTCGTTTGAGACTTTTATACGGTTAGCGATTACGGATATACACGTGTAAATACAAAGTGCCATACGTATGTATATTTAATACGGAACGAAGAGATCTCCTGTACATAACTTTAGTCCACTAGTTAATTATAATTCCTAAGATATTCACATTAAATAATATATATATATATATATTGCAGATTGCAAGCAGTCTTTGTAGACCTTTCGAACCCTGCCTTTCCTCTGCCTCTCTCGGCAACGTTCCACCCATTTTTAATTAGTTTCTCCTATTCTAACCGGAAATAACAATTTCTGGGCATTATTCTATACACAAACGTGCGACCGCTGCAACGATTCTACTTTATAGCAAAATTATAAAACCCCACGTCCTTAGTCAAAGATTATTCTACGCGGTGAAAAGTGCACGTTCGATTTTAATGTACAGCAACTCCGGTCTCTGGTACCGAATCTTTAGTTAATTATTAAATTCTTGCAACCCCTTCGAGACGTAAGGGCTTTTAAGGGAGCGGTGTCAATGCATCGATTTAGCTTTCTTCGAGTACCGGTGCGGTAAGTTCCGCTCCCTTAAGAAAACGTTATCACAAGTATAAAGCAAAATTCTGACAAATTAATTATACAAATATCCAATGAAGGAAAAAAAAAAATACTTTTACTCTCGGCGTAAATTTTCCAATCTGGCCTGCAGATCGGCATCGGCATCTGCTAGATTGTTTGACTCGTCGGCAGTTCCTGCAGCAGCAGCCACAGGTTGTTTCGAACCTGCCACACTCAAGGAGCCGGCAGCTTGTGGTAAACCCGAAAGTTGATCCGTTAATTGCAGCCCCAATTCGTCTAACACTTGCGAGACAACTGCATCGCTGTTGAAAGAAATATATAAGAAAAAAGAAGTAACAAATTTCATAAAACAACTATGATTGAAATTAGTTATCCTCAATTATTATTTATAAAATCACCTTTCTTCCTCGTCTCCTTCATCTTCCATCGCGTCGTCTATCGCGTCGTTCATGATTTCCTCCTTCATATCCATAATTTCCGACTGTTTCTCAAACTCCTGCAATATCTTCTGTATTTGTGGAAGATTAAGTTGCCTAAAATATAAAGATATAACTTGTCACATTAAGGTAAATACATATAATTTCATAACATAACAGGAAAAATAGGTTACGTCTAAAAAAAGTAAAGTTATAAAAATAATCACTTGTTCATGCTCTGCATTGCTCTCGTTACACCCTTCATAGCTTGTGCCATCGTGTTTTGCGAACGCAACGTTTGGATCTTCAACGATACCGCTTGGATGTTAGCTTTCATCAACATAAACTTCTTAACGTAACGTCTAGTTCTAACGAGATCTTTTGCCATTATCTTGACAGCATCCTGAATAAATTAAAGGAAAGGTTTTGTTAAATTTTTAATATTCAATTACCGGTTATAAAATCGATCGGTTGAGAATTATTTAGCCCTACCATTTGTCCCTCCTTGGCAAGTTTTTTAATATCAGCTATGATCTTCTTCTCCTGCTGTTCCATCCGCATTTTTTCCCTGTCAAGGTCCCGCATAGCTTTGTTGAGGGCACGTTGATTTTTCCTCAACATTTCTTCCGGCGTAATACGTTTCCCAAATAACCACTCCATCTTGGCCACGATACGTATATCTCAGTTTTGTTCTAAACAAGAATAACCAAAATATTAAATTGGTAACCTCTCATAGGGGCATGAATTTTATTTTGAAACACTTCCTACAAACACCGTCACCGGTAACACGGTTAAATACTAGACAGGGTGAGCCAAGAGAAGATTAAGTAAAAATATGACGATTGTTAACAGATTAGTTTAAAACTTAGTGACTCATCCAACATTCCACGAGAGATTTTGCTTTGACTCCGACAATCGACGATAGTCTCGTAACCTCAAAAATCACATCACCTTGGATCGATTACCGTTATGGTCAACTACTTACGTTAGATTTTTGGAATAACGCTTTTCCCACCAAGAGACAAAAGAAACGTCAAACTTGTGAATGCTTGTCAGTGCCGTAAATGACAAACCTCAAGAGAAGGGCCATGCAGTAGACTCACTTACCCAGGTTTACGAGCAATAGCAGGGGCAGGGGGTGGACCATGCATTAATATTGTCAGAGATGAGCATTGTATGTACGTGAGCCGCCAATGGCGACTGGTAGGTGGTACCGCCATCGCGAGTGCGCGAGCTCCTATCAGAATTAAAAAAATAATCAGAAAAATGATTGAATATTTGATCCTCTTAATTTGTACTGTCATTTTCTTCATTATACCGAATTGTACTATTTTGTTTTAATCCGACTGTACCAGAGTAAACAGAAATGAAGTTGAATCACTGCTCGAGTATGCAAATGTCGCGCCACGACACGCCTCGAACTTGTAACTGGGTTTTTCATTTTCATTGTTGACATAACAGAATCACCAATCACATTTCGCCTCGCCTTTAAAGGGAAGAATATTATTTGAATTAATGTATAGGTCTCCGGCAACGCCAGCTTTTGTTTTACTACTATGATATTAACAAATTGAGAGCACTTACAACAAGGCACTTAATTGTACTCGGCGACCATACGTACAAGTTTCGCGCGACCATATATTCACGTATACGTCTAAGGCTATCTTAATAAAGTTTTAACGACTCAGTAGGGTACAAATATTCATGTTAAGGAAATTACAACTCCTAACTAAGCGGTTAAAAACTAAATAATTAAAAAGACGTATATTGGGAATTCGGTAATAGATATCTCGGGACAATAGTTTGATGGTTAACGAGAAAAAAAAACAGTGGAAACTTTAAATTATACACACATATTCTGACGCAAAACATACGACAAACGAATAGACAGTGAAATAAAAATCCTTTGAAACGCCTAACTCATAGTTACGGTATTTTAATGTCAGTCGATAAAATTCCGTCTAAAGAGTCAACGGTTAAATCATTTCACTACGAGCACAGAATGATAGCAGTACTCGATAAACCATTCAAAAGTGTTTCTGTGCAATTGGTTAAAATGTTAAAAAATATATGCGGTTCCCTAAAACTGTATGCATGTATAACGTGCATAACATATATGTGTGTTTATATGTGTATACATATATGTATATATTCGCCACAGCCTAGAGTAATTGTAAAATGACATTCGGTGTTAGTTGCGTCAGATTTTTGAGAGAGCAGATATGTGCACTGGTCATCTCAGTATCCGCTAGTACCATGTAAATACTGCACTAGGAAGCAAACTAGATCTTATAAACGTAACGGAATATTAATATATTACAGTAATTTCGTTAGTCGCACCTCTATGCGCGTCGATTCGTTTAACGCGATGAAATCTTCCCTAACAAAGTAACTGGTATAACAATGATTGTCTCCTAACCTAGTTCTAAGTCATCCTTTCGTACACACTACTGCAGTCGAGGAACGTATGTACACATTCGAGTGCACGAGTCCACGTATACGATTTTACTCTCTTTCTCTATATGTATATATATAAATTTCATACAGATGCAGGTCATGATACACGCAACGTACATGAAAATATATGTGCGTTCTGCCACGTTTCGACCTAACCTCCTAGACGTCGACCATCGGTCGCATGTCGCAGTCCTTAAAGTTCTTCGAAAAAGGCGACTCTAGCTTTCGTAGAGCCTGACTTAACTCGCTTAAGCGTGCTATACTTGTTCTCCCCGAGTCGCACCTGCTCGTCATGAAGCTGATCCAGTTCGCATTGTTTCTCACCGACCTTCATCACTTCGATCTCCGATCTTAGTTCTCTCAACTGTTCTTGTAAGTGCTTGCTCTTTTCCCAATAGTCCACTCGTTCCTTCTCAATTTCTAGGGACAGTTGGTCGACATCTCCATCGGCTATCAGATCGTATGATGTAAGATCTGTAGGCAGTGGCTCGGCATCTAACTGTAGAGTCTGCAAGTCTGCTTGCAGCTCTGATGGAAGCACTTGTGTCGAAGGGAAGAGATTTGGTACGGGCTGTAAAAAGATACAAATTAAGTTTAATTAAAGTGTTTAAGGTTACATAAAATCCTCAAAGCTAATCAATTCGAAGAACACACTTTTTTAACGGCATCGATCCACCTGGCCGAAATTTTAATATATGACTCGTGAGCATCTAAGGGATACCTCGACACTCAAAATTTAGATATTTAAAAAAGAAAAGAAAAAGAATATCTGTATATACTGACAGCTATTGCAGCAGTGTAGGCATTTCTGCTAAGGAATTCTAAGAGTTTTTCTTTCGCTTCCTTTTCAGCAATCCTTGCACGTAGAAGCTCGTCCTTCAATTTCTCAGCTTCCGCAGCTCTTCTCTCTGACTCCTGTACGAGCCTCTCGGTTAGCAATTCTGCCTCACGAGTCTTCCTTTCTAAATGAACCTTCTCCTCTTCTGTCTTCATGTTATTTAACCTAATCCGTGTTATTTCCTGCTCAGCTTCTGACGCCTTTTGACTTAGTAAGAGAGCTTCCTCCTCTGCCACCCGACTTTTTTCGGCAAGGAGATCAGCTGTTTCTTCGGATCGTCTCTGCAAAAAATAACCTATATTCTTAACTGCTTGCAAAATGAGATTCAATAAATTTAAATATTTAAATTTAGGGCATAAATGACGTCAAATCGAATTCTAGAATTTTACCAAAGCCTCGTTCGCCAATCGTATTTCTTCTTGATATTGTAACAATCTCTGTTCCATGGCAGCTTTTTCTCTTTCTGCAGCTTCTCGCAACTGCTTCTCTCGGGCCAATTTATTCCTTTCAATTTGCCTCCTATTTTTAAGACAAGCACAGCCATAATTAGATAAACAAATAATAAGTATACGTTAAATTAGTTTATTATTGTAAAATTAGCTTAAATTTATCATCCAACATATTGGGCCACGATTCACTGCATTCAAGCTCAATTATCAATCAATATTTCCAATCGGCATGAAATCGGTTGTCTTACCTTCTTGAAAGGTGATAATGTCCATCATATCGTACTTTTGTCTACAATGAGATTTAAATGCTACTTACCTAGTAATTTGGCCAAACGTTTTGTCATTATCAAATATTGCCATAAGGACATTATTAAATTAGATTATACTTTGTTTTTGACTGTCAAAAGCTACAAATGTTAAAGCATGTCACTTGTATCACATTAATAAATGCTTCTTGTGGATCTCCGGATCTTCTTAGTCGACAGAAAAACCTTACGACGGAATGAGTTGTGACTTTGGAAGAAACATTATTATTTCTAGGCTATTTTTTTTTACGATGCTACCAATCTTGTAAAAGTAATTAAAAAAGAGAAACAAAATATTTGAGATCCAAATATAATACTGATTTAATATAACATGTTTAATGCAACATGTTAAGTAATATGTTCTGTTCGTGTATGTACTGAGTTTATGACTATTATTAAACAACACATCATGCACAATCGTCAAGGCTAGTGTAAGTAGAAAAAAATAAATACATCATTAAGAAACAGCCACATGGTTAACGTATATTACATTGCGAATGGTTTTATAAGCTAAAACACAATTCACAGGTAGCAACGTAAAAAAGGCAGCCAATTGAAAGTATTAAAAACCAATGAATAGACTCACCGAGATTTTTCTTCCTTAGCTTGCGCCTTCATCTGTTGAACTTCCATCGAGTCAGGCTTACGTCGCCGCATGAACAGATCGTGGTTGCCGATACACAGGTCCAGAATCTTAACAAATAATACACGAGCAACTTTCTCAGTGTTATGCTCGTCGAAGCCTACAGATACCAAGCCCTTCACCCAGCTGCCAACATCTGACTGTTTTTTTACCAATTTGTTCATGCGAACTTTCTGAGAGAAGAAGACGAAGTTAGGGGAAGCCTTCTCCACAGGCTTTATCACAAACTTCTTGTCGTCGAAGCTAATGTGACGGATCTCGGACCAGGTGAACGTAGTCTTCGGAGTCAGCTTGTTCTCCTTCTCATAAATATTTAATCCAAGTGCCGTTACGCCGAGCCAAAGATTGGTTTCCTTTTTATTCTGAAATACATATTTCATTATATATACTCTAATATTAAGATGATATAAAAGTGACATCTAAGGGATTAATCGTTGATGAAATATTTCTCTGAACTGGGTAATATCGAATTATCTAAAATTTTAACACATAATTATGGAGGCCATAAGGAATCTTTTATGTGGTACTTACACTAATTGGAAAGTAATTAACACCGTACATTTCAAGGTCCTGAGCTATTTTAAGGTATTCCATTTCTGCTTCATCGCGAGACATTCCACGATGATCGGCATACCATATTTTTATCCTGTCTTCCCACATTTCAGGAGTCATTTGGTATTGATCGATAACTCTCTGTGGTAGTAAGTCTTCACTAGCTAGCATTCCAGGACGGTAGGAAACTTCATCATAGTCTCCATACTTTTAGTGTACATGGAAACAGGTAATACATTGCAAAAGGCTTGAACAATGCATGCTGCGATACATCACCGTTAACACCAATGCTTCGTTACCTTTGCTTGAACAGCATATGATGCTAATAAGACAGAAGCTTCTGGAGGACAATATATGTCCATTGAAAGAATGGCCTGCTTCACTTGGAGAAAAAATAAGTGCTGAGTGACTTCTTGAACTAGTTCCTCCGCAACATCCTCTGGATAAAATTTGGCAAGGAACATGAAAGGTGTTGTGGGCTGTTGCGAAATACCTTGATCTTGAACTAAAATCAATTTACTTTGTTATACATTTGGGCATACTTCTAAAGGATCGTTCCTATAACGCAATGATTAGTCTTACCTTTCTTGTCCAATTTGAGCCATGATATAAAACCTTTTGCATCTTCATACTGAAGCCCAAAATACCATGTTTCTCTAAGTCCTATCGTGCGGCAGACCAAGTCAAATAAATCCCTTCCCGTAGCTCTCCACTAAAAGCAAAATTATAGAAACTTATCTCTAATGTTCATTGCCTTTGTTTTCACAGTATCCACGTCGATATATAACTTATATAAACCTCCAGATTAAACTCGAGCTCCGCATCCAATGTGCAGACCTTGACGGGAAATGACTTTCCAGATTTTTTCCTGCGAAATGGTGGCATTTTATCCTTCATTATTTTCCACCAGTGTTCAGATCAGTAAAGGGAGCCTCGGTCAGCTAACCCAGGATGCAAAAGAATTCTGGCACATGTTCTACTGAAAATAATTTCCTCGCTGTAACATATACCCGCAAATAATTGAAGCTGACACTGAGAAACTTACCTATACATTTTCTTACGATGCAGCTTTCAATCGGAATGGAAAGAATAATAATACGGTCCGACCAGACTTCAACCCTTACCTAAAGACATCATTGTTTTAATTACTTCATTCGATCCGTAGATTCCAGAATTGCAACAAATATGCTCCAAATCCAAAATGAATGTCAGGGCTCGATCTAAGCATGACATTCTCGCTGACATAAAAATAAATAATATGGCCGTTGATAACCATACCTGTCGACTTTCATAACAGATTCATTTTTGCACAACCAGTCAGTGAAATAATCTTCTTTACAGTGGCCCTTAGTTTATAATTACGTGTACTGGCACGCGAATTACATACTTAAGAAGAGATTCCAATTAATTGGAAGGAGTCAGCTCCGAAAGGATTCACGGGTCATCGGGAGGTTTTCGGTGCGGATTACATATTTTCAGATTTGAATGAAGCATAACATTAACTGGACGAGGGAACTCGACAAAGGTGGAATTTAACACTCTCCGAGATGAACCATCAAATCGTTCTTTAGATCCTTTACGAAAAGATTCTTGAGATCGTGCGTTTGCAGCTTCCTCTGGCGGAATCCCTAAAACTGTACACACTTTTTATAGCTCCATCTAAATATTACCATATCTACTATATGCATTGTAATATTTGTCTAGCATTCCTGGACATCGTTTACAGAGAATCGCGCTGCTCGTTTCTATAAAATCAGGATTACGTTAATGCTCTATTATATCAGTAATTAATACTGGGGAGATGGTAACAATGCGTACATGATTCAAAATGGCGGCGCTGGGTTACACAGACCTTCCATTTAGTTCCCGCCATCGCCGTGATAATCCGTTTAGTGCTGCCCTCATTGGCGGTGCCACGAATTACACGACTCCAGAGGAAGTTTAAATCGGGCAAGGTAGTTCCTTCATATCGTTGACCCGTTGAAAGTCTCGATGTAAGTAACGATCGCTCTGGGAATAAATGACTAACCGAAAATCCTTTTCATGTATTTTAAAATGGCGCCAGCTGTCCGGTGTTTGATCATCATGCGTATAACTATTGCATTACATGTTAAAGCATTTGCCGCATGCAAAATGCGACTTCGGTGTCTGATTAACTATAAGCATAACAGGAAGAGCCGGCTAGTTAAAATGCAGAAAATGTAACATGACAATTCGATTGACCATTTACTGTTACGTATTTCTAAATGCATTTATAATATTTCATTAAAAATAACCGGCTAGTGGCTCACTCGCGCTCGATCAGGACGTCTTTCCGGAGGAGAGTTGGAAAACAAGGAAGAAGAGACACTCCACAGGTTTTGTCTCCCGGGGATCGCCGTATTAGGACACTCGATCGCTCCGGTGCTTCCCGGTCGAGTCGACTGCGAACAGAGGATTCCATTAATTTTCCATTCCATCCAACTCGCCGAGATGAGTCTCCGCAAGTATGGTGAATTCTTCTTCCGATGAAGAATTAAGAGGTAACTAGAAATAACGCGAAAGGCCACAGGGGAAGAATTAATTATTAAAGTAGAAACAATGAGACCGGCGATAACTAGAGATTATAGTAACTTGCAATCGATATTGAATATCAGGATGAATGATTTATTACACTTAAATCGGCGACGAAGCATCATATGCTTTTAGGGTTTTCGGTGTAATTCTTCATCGTTTGCTTTTCATTCCTTTATAGGCATCTCTGGGACTTTGTAACGACCCTTGTTCTCCTGCGGGATTTCCCCTCTCGTGAATGGGATCCCGGACCCCCGTGAGGAGTATTATCCCGACGATGCACCTTTACGACTGAGTAAGCACGTCCTCTTCTTCCTGCACTTCTCTCGTAAAACATTATAGGACTCTACCCAACTGTGAGGACAGTTCGTTTCCTCACACGCCACTGAATGTCTCGATACAGGGAAGCCGCCATTTATTGACACTAAAAATAACGAAATACCCTTATAAACGTGGCTGGGAAATAGGATACCTTTTTAATAATATGGTACGTAACCTTATTAATAATAATGGTCATCTGATGACAAGTCTAGTCTCGTCGCAGATTATACTTATTCCGCCTTTATGTATACTTGGCGTGAAACTCTAGCGTGTCTCTTAACACGCGTCATTAAACAGGTAAACTCGAATTCCGTTTCTAGGGAAACGATCTCTCTTCCGAAATCCCAGATCAATTTCTCGACTTATCTTCAAAGTCGATCGAGTTCGATTTCTCCGTTAGATCGTAGTATGGAATTTCGCGCCTATGAATTGCAAATCTGCTATCGATTAGCCGGATTCGGCGGATGAGGAAATATATATCCCGCCGGTAGCCGAGCCAATGCATCGCGAAACGTCCAATCGCTCGGCGAAATTCCAGAGGCGAATTATCCTGTCGCGTTATGACACACTCCGATATCAGCGAGCAACGTGCAGCCACTAATTCGAGCGATTCGCGTACTCGCGCGAGCGTTTTCCCGACCGAGCTGTGCTCGTTTAATCGCGTGCAAATCGCGAGAGCTAAGCACGTCTCGTTTCCATTTGGGCAATGCGAGTCTAAGTACTTGTTCTGAAATGTCACAAGATCGTCGTTACCGTCTTACCGAAAATTAATGTAACGTCAAACGACGATTCCATGATAGTTTATTTAACGGCATACATCCCCCCTCAATTTATACGTAAATAGTAACACAATTTAGCTACTTGACATTGATATGAATTTCGGAAACTTATATGTCCTATCTTTTATTTACAATATATTTTTATATCGCACTGACAGACTTTATTTAAACTAGCAAATGAATTCACGGCCGATCTCTTTTTCTGCATGTGCGAAACTGACATCACATTTTTATAGTTTAAATGTAGCTGACAGAATGGTATGCGGTAAATTGAGTTTTTTTATTGGATTTTTAACGGGCACGTTTATACTTCGGCTAAAAGGGAGCCGGGCGCCATTTTGAATAACGTTTCCAGGAGTCATACCACAGGACGCGCGGAATAAAGAAGCCGGACCGGAAGAGGAGATAATTCCGGGCAAATGTTCGTCGTTTTCCTTTTCGAAGCTCTTTGCCGGCCCGTTTGGCTCGTTGCCGAGCGGCGCGTCCTCTTCGTTGCGTGGAAGGCCGGCCAGAGCCGTCTGCAGTGGTTAGTCAAATTATCGCGTCTGGTCCCGACACCGCGGGAAAAGAGGGCCCCGATCCTTCGGCAGTGACAAATCCCGGATTAATTGCCGATTATGGGGCCGGGCCAACGTGTTATTAACGTAATCGAGGGGAATTCCGGGCGCGCGTCGCGCTCCCGGGGCCGCTTAATGGGCGCCATCTTGGAGGCGCCGTGTCAACCACCGCATGAAGATGTATCGCAAACTTACACGATGTAACCGTCCCCCGGGCACCAAAGGGCGAGAACCGGGTTTATCGCGCGGCACGGCCGCGTGATCCCGCTGATTCCCGTGAAATTTATTCCGAAACGGGGCATGTTCGCGATATTTAAACGCGGCGATAATCGGCCGCGAGGATAGACTCGTTCGACGATAGCGAAGACGCCACGAATCTCCACGTCGGGGTCTTATTAACGCTCCTAATCGCGACAATAACGTCGATAACAAAGTTAATTCCCCGGTTATTAACAAAATACGCGAAGCGTTCGCCAGGTGGGGTCGGGGAACCCTCGAAGGGGTCCTGGCGGCGGCCATCTTGGAAACCGATGCCTTCTTCTTGAGCGTCGAGAATAATTCGACAATAAACATTTAAGACCTCAGCACGTGATTATGGCGGTCCTAAGGAACGTCCTAAAACTCATGAGATTTCAATTCCCGAAAGGAAATACATCTAAAGAATAGTAAATTAACTAGATGCTTGTGTTGAAAAAATCATTAGAATTACATGTTTCCAACATGGCGGATCCCGTAGATGCCCGATACATGCATTCGCTAGGCTCCAAGCGTCTTTAAGCGCATACGTAAACACGTAAAAATGTTTATAAAATTAATTTGGTGTTCACGTTGAATATTTTCTCGACTTGACACCGCCCAATATGAAACTTCTACCTGGATCTATTATTTTCTAAAGGCCCCCGTAGGTTAAAGGGTTAATTGCGAAATAAGTAATTGTCGAATCTAAGTGCCGGATTTCAGCGTCAAGTATCGCAGCTGTTCGCGTAAGATTTTGGAGGGTACTTTCCGCGAAACTCTATCGAGTTCTCAGACCCCGTCGACGTCGCGGCGCGCCGATGGCGGCGTCGCGTCTAGAGCCGCCCATCGGAGACAATGGGGTTCGTGCGCATCGACGCATGGGCAGAGAGCGTCGGATGACAATGCGCCGCGCCTCGGAGGGCCGGCGGTGCCCATTGTCATAGGGCGGCGATGCGCCTGCTTGTCGGCTCGGCGTCGCGGCGAGCTTGCGCGTCCGACCCCTCCCCTAGGCGAGGCGGCGACCTATTGTTATCACCGGCGGCGGCGCTCGCGGTAGTGGGACTGCGCGCGGCCCGCCGGGACCGCGAGAGAACAGGCGAGGGAGCGAGACGGAGCGCGCCCGCCGATCCAAGGAGGGAGAGAGAGGGAGACGGTCCAGGTCGTTACGCGTGGCCACACCCCGCGGAGCCGGGCCAACGGGAGGGCGCCGCGACGCTCGCGACCCCTGACCCCGCGGACCCCGAGGAGCCGCTCAAGAAAGTGGTATCCGTATCGCCAGGACCTTTTGCACCGTGGAGCTTCTCGAGACAGAGGCTCCAGGTATGCCAAGGGGGTGGCACCCCGTTAACCCCTTGCCGTACTAATTATCTCGGTAAAACCCGAGCCCAGGTGATCCGTGCAAAATGTTCAAAGTCGGCCGAAATCCCGAGGAAAGACGCTCGCACCACGGGAGCATTTCTTTTCGTTTCTTTTAACCCAACATTTATATCTCAAGTCAGACTCGTCAAAGTATGACGGCGAGGAGTTAAACCTGAATCCGTATACGCATTTCCGGGGACTTCCAAATAGGTTTGCGATCTTATCCCACCATGTACACCCTACCGGACGTATGTCGCCGGTTTTGTTTGAAAGTACGTCAGAAAGTTGGTATAAGTCAAGCCTGTAAACTTCCAGGGGGAAGTTTATAAAATGTCAAGATTATATTCAACGGCGAGTCGCCAGAGGTGTGGCGAAGGGGTTATGTAGAACCCTTGCCGAGGAGGAGCCGGACCTTTCACCTTGAAGATCTAATTCCGCCCTGTGAGGAGAGAGAGAGAGCGGCTCGAGCTGAGAATCCGGAAAAGTGGAGGCCGCGGACGGAGGTCCCGGTCCCAGAGGGTGGCGCCGCGGGCCCCCCCGGCGGCGTCTCGGGGCACCTCCTCCGATCCGCGGCATACCTATAGTGACAAAACCCGGCGACGGCGACCCTGGCTGCCTTCTCCTCGGCGGGTCGATACTCCGCGGGCCGCCACCCCGGCGTGCCCCCTGCGTCTCCCGCCCTGTCTCTACGTCTCTCTCTCCTCTCGCCGCGCACCCCCCCGAGGCCCCCCGACCGGAGGTGCACCGGGTGATTGATCGTTTATCGATACGCCGGCCCACTCGCAGCCTCCCACCCACGCGGCGCACGCATTACGCATTTACGAGGGCGTTAAACGACGGCCGCAGCCGCGTGTTGTCCTCGCGGGGGCAGTCGCCCCCGGCCGACGACCCACCCCGGCTTCGCCAGGCAAGACGCCACCGAACCAGCCCCTAACCACCCACCCTGATAAGCCGCGGTCTCGTGGCGAAAGGGCTGCGTCGTGGCGGGCCGGTTATCACGGTTGCTTGTGATAACTCAGGATCTTCCTTACCTCGGCGATCCTAGGAACGGGAAATCTAGGGATCTAGGGATTTTCCAAATTTTCCCCATCACTGGACGGTATACTAGGATCTGATTTTCTAGTTCAGGATGCTCGTTTCGCGTGAGAAATTTTGCATCGTTGAGAAGTCGCGTCATTGGTCAACGTTTGACGATACAAAGTGTATATATATATATATTGTTGTCCGAAGCATTTACAATTGCAAGTAACAGTTATTTCCTCGAGAGAGAAAAAATTATGTCGTTGATTAAATGAATTTTGTTTACTCTACCTGATGCACTTGATCGCAGGATTTTGTTTCGGAGTGTGGATGTTCCTTTGGGTCAAGCAACTTTTTTTTGTTTCTCTTGGAATTAAATAAATTTACCTATTTAGTTAGTAGTAAATTTAAACTTTTAACTCTCTTGCGGATCAGAAGATTTATGTAGATGATTTTGAAAGGGCTGTCGCATACATTTGATCTCTTATTGGAGGGTTTTGGCAATCCGAGGAATGCGCCCCGTAGACTGACGTTCCTATGGAATAATGGATGGGGAAGTGGAGAGGATTCGTTTCCTCGGGGTTGACTCGGCTCGCTTTTAGGGGTATCGTTTCTGGGGAATTATTCATTCTGGGGTGCGCCTCGACCACCCCTAATCGCGTACGTATTTTAGCCCTCCCGCCGGTGGACCGTTCCAACCCTGGTGGAATCCGACTCCCCTATCTCTGATACCGAGAGTAACCCTCCCAGAATCCCAACTGCCGATACCGATTGAGCCAGACTTCCGGTAGCCGTTTACCCCGTGCACGAAACACGACGCGAAACGTGTCCGACACGCGTGCGGGAATAATTGGCCGGTTTTTCTGTCCTCTCCAAACACCTCGATTGAACGGTTTACTTTCAAGCCGTAATTAATAACTTTTGGCAATCTATATGACTCTACTAATGGGATCTCTTGGCTCCATTTATTTTATTATAATCATTAGTGTTGCGGTACAAATAATGGCATTCAACAAATTATCAAAGGCAAATATGTATTGTTCGAAGTTGACGCAAGAACGAGTTAACTGGTCTTAGCTTAAGAAAATTCAATATTCCTCGTAAATTGCTTTAATTTCCCTTGATATTATTTTCTTGATATTAGTAAAGACGTTATTGATACAAGAATATATATGTATATATTTATTTCTCGAGGAACTGATTTTTTTCCCTGAGAGTAGAGATGATTGCGAAGCAGCGCCACGAAACGCTATCACTTCAACCCTTTTATCATAGTTGCAGAACAATAGAGCTTAAAAATACGCTTTTCTCATTTACATCATATTATATAATCGCTTAATTTAGTCGACTGTCGGTGATCTGCAAATTAATCGTCCAAGAGTTAATATCGATAATCGTTTAATTTAGTCGATTGTTGGTGATGTACGGTTCGGGGGTGGGAATTAGTCGACAAATGGCGCGTGTCGTTCGTTGCTGGTCTCTCACCCCCTCCGAGTGCATCGTTTATGAACTGGTGTCAACAACGGTGGGTAATGACGTGCAACCCCATTGCGGATGGGGTAAGTCGGATCGGCCGGAAACACACAGCGGGTGGCCACGCACTGGGGTGGTTACGCGCGACGTATCCTCTACGCCACGGTACATCGAGTCTCATTGTCCGGGCCGAAAGTCGAGGTTTACACCCCGTCGATTTCCGACCATGGCCTTCTTAGCCGGCAACCCCTCCGGGAAAGAAAACACAAGAAGACCACCCATCGCACCCCTCGACTTCACTTAACCCTCAAGCGACACTTGAGGGGACTAGGCATCGGAAAATCTGGAATTTGTTCAATTTTTTTCTTTTTTTCTTTTCCGTATTCCGTTACTACAATCTCCCCCAAACATTTTGGCGGAAAGAAAATTGCAAGAATTCGCAAAATTGAAATGGAAAAAAAAATTAAAATCGTGAGCAAGAAAAACGGCGGGCGCGTCGCATCCCTTGTTGGATCGCGAGCATCGACAAAATAAGCCGGCAATTTTTAACCCACGTAAATTGCCATTTTTCTGCCTTAGTATTGTGCCAGAACTTAGACGCATTTTTATTTACAATCATAAGAGAAGAATATCCGAAGAAATTCGTTTAAATTGGAAACGTGAATTATTTCTGCTCAGCGGAATAATTATTTCTGGCAATTGCCAGATTCGGTCAACATTATATATTTATTTCAGACTAATAATCTTTTTTTGGGGGGCATCTCTGTCTGTAATGTATGCCGCCATGCAGAAGGGATGAAATCTGGTTGCTGTCAGAGTTTGCCCGGGAAGTCTGTCGGGCTTTAAGGGAGGCTCGCAACCCCTCGTAAGTGCAGCCGATCTGCATGATCCCATGTCGGCATCGTCTTGGTGACACCCTCCGATTATTCGGCCGAGGGTTGTTTCTGCGATTCACCTTCACCCTGGTGGAGGCACTCGATTATATCCGCGCCGTTAAGGCTCTCATCGCCGTCGCCGTGTAAACGTCGGATTCGCATTAAGCCGTGATTTGCGGAAACCGCAGCGGGGCCGTTTAGCCGGCGATTCGCTTAACAGGGATTCCGCGTCCGGAAAAACTACCCCTCCCCATAAGGGCCGCAGATTTGCCGCGAATCATTCCCCACTAATCCGGGATAATCCACCGAAGGCTAAATTCCTTGTAACCATGATTAACGAACGCATGTTACATCGCACAACGAATCATATTAAATAATATCATTTCTTATGTAAACAATATATAAACAACGAAAGCGGATGTCTCATCGTCGGTACGCTTTTCCGTCACTGTTACTAATTTATGCCGAGCAATAGTGATACATAAGTATGTTACTAAGTGCATATTGAATTTCATTGAGACTCGACATTTTGTCAATGCAAAGAATAATTATTTCACCGAAACAGGCTTAAATAAATTTGTTGAATTACCTCGAACAAATCGAGTGAAGGTAATTATTCCTTGAATTAACGAAATGTTTCTTAGCTACTCGTGAAAGAAATATTTCTTTAGGTAGGACGAAATTTTCTTTTCTTTTTTTTTTTATTCAAGATAGAGAAGTCCTACGATACGCGTTAATGTTTAGGATTGCGAGTACTTTTTCAAAGTCATACTCCCGATTTTTGGAAGGCCTTTTTCAGGACGACGCGTGCGGCACCGCGCGGAAAAGCCGCGCCAGGCGTCGGCACGCGGGGCGAAAAAGGACACCCTCGGAAAATTCATCAACTTCGAAGCTAAGCGCACCCCACGTGGAATTCTCCCCAAATACATACACCCCCGTGCATACCCTAACAGCCGTGCACACAAACGCAGCTATTTGTGTATATTACCGTGAAATGAAAGCAGGCAAATACGCAGGAGCGTAGAGGAGGAGCACTGTGACTTGCAATACCCGCGGCCGCCACTCGTCCCTTTAAACAAATAATTCCTCGTTATAAACGAGCAAACTCAAGAGCGAGAGAGAAAGAGAAAGAGGGCAGGCCCGTTCGGTTCATTATCCCGAGCTCTCCTTTTCCGGGCGAATTCCTTTGTCAAAGCTTCTTCGGCTGATCAAAGTTCGAGCACTCGTTAACCCTCCGAGGGTCTAAGTGCTCGGGGCAAGTAAAGTGCGCTCGAGAGTAATTTCCTGCCTGGGAAATAACGTCCACTCGCGGTTTTCGATTTTTAACACAACAATTAGAAGGCAGGGGGAGGATAAAAGGAATTCCGGGGATACGTAGAAGGCCGTTCCTCGGTCTCCTTCATTTTTTTTTCTTTCCCCCTTTTTTGCGGGTACGCCACGCCGGTCAGTTGAGCATTTATTCGGCTTTAATGGAACTGCCGGCCGAGGGGGAGGGTATGAAAAAATCCCCGGGATACGTCGAAGGCCGTTTCGGATTTTTCTTCCTTTTTCCTTTATTTCTCCCTTCCTTTCGTTTCCTCTTTTTATGGAGAGCGGTGCCGCGGTTAGTCGTGCATTTATTAGCGCCGATGAGCGCGCCTCGTCATTAATACCCCATGGCGAGTCCTTCCTTTCCTTTACCCAGGGACGTAGCCTTATTTGTCGCGGGCACCTGGAACGGTTTATCACCCACCACGTGGGCCGCGGATAACGACTTGTCGCCGAGGTGGAAAGAAGAGTCAAAACCGGAGCGGCCTCTTCTCTTCGAGGACTTCGACGTTACGACGAGGCCCTTCGATCGGGAATTATTTCCAATCGGCAGGCTCGAACGATATAACTGGGGACGTTTCGTAGCTTCAGGGACCAAACCCATATTAACGGCTTTTAAGACATTTTATTTGGGAATCATGTCGGTATTTAGTAAACCAGTCAGCAATTTAATTCAGGTACCGCGGCATTGTTTAATGGAAAGAAAAAATTCCACCGCCAACATCACCTATAGGAAATGACTACATTTTGTGCAAATCGAGTTTGGTCCGAAATTTTCCAAATTGGCCAAAAACCTTTAGTTAACGTTAATGGCCGATTTAATTCAGGCACCGCGGCATTATTTAACGCAAAGAAAAAAAATTCCATTTTCAAGATCACCTGTAGAAAGTGACCAGGATTTATGGTAATCGAGTTTGGCCCCAAATTTGAGTGGAATTCCTTTGAGATGCCCAATTTATACAAAAACTCGCAACGTCTTCCTCTTGACTACTAACCTCTCGTTAACGTTATTTGCCGATTTAATTCAGGCACCACGCCATTATTTAACGCGAAGAAAAAAAAATTCTACTTTCAACATCGCTTGTAGAAAATGACCAGGTTTTATGGTAATCGAGTTGGCCCCAAATTTGAGTAGAATTCCTTATTCCGAAATCCTGAGTCGAAAAAAGACCATCCAGAGGTGGGAGCAGAAGTCGACGATGGCGTGCGCCGATTCGTACACATATAACGACTCGGCGCGTCGTTACTCGAGCCCGTCGTATAGCTCCGGAGCTTGCAGGACCACCCGATGAGCCGGCATCTGAATTAATTATTTGTTTTAATATAAAATCCGCAGGGTGTGATTTAGTTCGCCGCGGCGAGAGAGCGGGGGGTCCCTCCGCGCATAAACAAGTCGAGGCATTCTCTTCGACGCCAGGGAATTCAAGTGAGTTCGATAAGTGCTCACACCTCGATATCAGGAAAGATAAAGAAATCCGCCTTAATTAATATAACGATTAATCAGTTAACCGCGAATAGTCGGCGGGTATCGTGGACTAAGATCCCACCCGAGGGACAATTAACAACGTTACAATTAGGCAACGATGACAGTCGGCCTTAAAATACTGATAATGATTTGGACGTATATGATTTGAAATGCTTTTAATTTCGCAATTAAGGTACGATAAGCGAAACAATAATCTGCGGATGATGTACGGAATGTGATGTCATTAACGTGATAAAGACTAGCAGATAGAAGAGTAAACAATAATTTGTCATTGCAAAATTTCACCGAGGAGGTGCTCTCGGCACTAGGCCGGGGAAAATGGAAGTAAAACGGCGTTGTATCGTCTTTTTCCCAGCATTAAAATCCACGATTTCCCGAGCTCATCCTCGCATGCGAAATTGCCAATTTTCTGCACGACTTTGAAACGTCGACCACTCACGTGGCTTCGGAATAATGCGAGATTTTTCACGCGTATCCATTCGCGTGGGGAAAAATCCGCGTTGACTCGAGTACCTGGGGCGTGATCGCCTTTGCTGGGAGAATTTCCTAAAAAGTCGTAAGTCGGGAAGAAATGGACTTTTTGCCCGATCCCGTACCTGGTTCGGAAGACGGCATCGCGGGAGGAACGCACGCCAGGAGGTATCCCGGACTCCCGGGCGATCCTGGAAACGGGGAAGCCTGAAATTAGCGTCGACCTCGCCGAGGGAATCTCATTAATGCGAGGCGAGGTCGCGTGTAGAAGAGAGTAGCGTTATGGCGGCTATTGGCCGGCATCGGGGCCCGGCAGCCCACTAATCACCGTTAATGTTAATATTATGCAGCGAGCCACAATGCTTCACGTGGAGCCTCGATAAACCACACCGGCGGATCCTCCGGAGATGCATGCACCTCTCTCATGCGATCCCCTTGTCGTGGGCAAACTCGCCGGTCCCCGGCGCATCCCGCGGGATTATCCCCGGACATGCCTATCCCGGTCCCCGAGGGGCCCACAGGGCCCACAGGGCCCATGGGGCCCGATTCTAACTCTCGATTAAAATTAAACCCAGACGAGGCTACCCTTTGTCCTCGGAGATCCTCTTTACCTTCTGCACCGAAGGGAAAATCCAGTTAAATCTCCTGACTTTTCATTTTTAACTATTAGCCTGAGTAATAATTGCTGTTAATGACATAAAGTGATGTAGTTAAAAGGAACTTATTCCCCAAGCGAAAAGTTCCCATAGTTGAAAGAGGACTTTTTATGGCAAAATTAATGCTTTGTTTTTCTTCCCCTAGACTAGGTAATCTGGTAATAGTTACTACAATGAGGAAAAGGATTAAAAACGTAAAGGAAAAATCTTTAGAGTGAGCACGGGAAATTTAACTTCGTACCTTAACGTTGGATTAAACTAGAACCATGATAAATTTCCCACTTTTACATTCAATTCGCCCATGAATCTCGGCTAATTTGCATGTTAAAATTGAATCGGCGCGTAAATTTTGGAATGTGCTACAGTAATGCCTACGGTAATTAGGATATTATTTACAGGGCTTTCTCGTCCTGGAAATCCTCCGAGCGTCGGCGCTCGCGATAAAACCGCAGAAAATGTTGCAAAACGCACGACGCGCACAACAGGTTTGTTGCAAACGGCTTAATTGCGCTCGAATGCCATTCCAGCCACCTGCTCCTTAGCTAGTCTCTCGCCATGGCGGAATATACGTATGAATGCATATCCTGCCTGTTCCGATCAACGAGTCTAATGATAAATAGCCACCGAATCGCAGGCGTGGAAAAACGGTGAAAGCCACGATTTATTTTAGTAATTACGGCACTTCGCGGGACAAACACTCGCCCGAATCGAGGTCTCGTTTGAGTAACCATAGGGATTAAATCTAAGCTCCACCTTGTTTAATTTATTTAAAAAATGGCCGTCTCGGAAATGCAACCTCAAAAACAAGGACAAGCCCCATTCGCAATAAGTGGGCGACGAAACCCCTTATAGGTTATGTTGCGGTTAGTGCCGTAATTAGATTTTCAAGGGTACCCATACCAGGTACCATTTTCAGGCCCATTATTAGAGAAGAGTAATGCCGGTCTATTATCAAAAATTAACGAAACAAAGAATCGTTCTTTTTAACCTTGGGTTAATTGAAAATGTTTAAATGGTATCCAGCGCCTATCTCGGCGTGCAGTTTTTGGGCAACTTAATCGGTTTTGAAAATCCTTATTCAAGCTGTAATTATAGGTTTTAGTTGTACTTTTAGCGTTTTTTGGCATTGCCGTCGGTAGGAGGGATTTTCCTAGGCCGGTCACCCATCTCGGTATCGACCGCGCCCCTTGCCGCTTAACTTCGTATGATTGCCCCTTCTAGGTTATGTAGAGGTTTTAATTATATTCAGGTCTGCAAACACCTATGGGGTTATCCCATTTCGATGATGATTTTTGTGCAACTTTCGACCGTCACTGTTGCTGTGATGTAATTAGAGATGGAAGTACGTCGTTTCTCTCTTTCTCTCCCTCGCGTAATTTTCTTCGCTCTTGCAGGACATTATTTAACCTGTTAACCAGGCATGACGAATTAGCCTCGCCGTGAAAAAGATTTTGCGGTCTAACGCCCCGGTTAACAATGTCGATTCAGAGCTTGAGCGCAAGGCGCGGCTCGCGTTCACACGCGGAAATGTCCATTTGAGGTTATGTTAGACAGTATCTTGCCCTACCACAGCGCCGAGCGGTGGCAGCTTCAAGAATCAAAAATGGTATCAGAAAGTAATCCTGTGAACGGTCTTAATACCAATATATATCCATGCGCGATGAACACGTATCATAAAACTACATACACTGTCATTTTTAATAATTATTTTTAATTAGGTATTATACGTGGATAAAAAGTGAAAGCACCTTCATGCGATGAAGAAGTGTTACATATTACGTACAATTCTTCATTTAGAGGGCAGATTTAATTACAGGTATATTTGCAGGTAAAAGTTGAACGATGAACAAGTATCATGAAACTACATACAGTTTCATTTTTATGATTGTTTTTAATTAGGTATTATATACGGATAAAATGTGAAAGCACTTTCATGGGATGAAGAAGTGTTATATATTACGTACAATTCTTCATTTAGAGGGCAGATTTAATTACAGGTATATTTACAGGTAAAAATTGAAAGTGATTGATATAGCTCCGGGAATTGTTGCGGTGTGGATATATTAGAAAATTGCGATTTGCAGTACCGACCCGAGGCGGGCCGAGTGTACTTGTTCGCCGAGTAAGTGCTCGGCTTATCAGCCGAGCCGTACAGACGAATTTATTGAGCCATCGAGGAATAAATACTAATTTGAGATTTTTTTGGCTCTCGTTATTAATACCACACGCCTGCTTTCTCTGGCAAAGTGCGTGTCGCAGGGGCCTCGGTACATGGCCGTCTCTTTAATTAGAGTAGCCGTTTTCAGTTGCGCTCTTATCGTCCTATCGCGATGCAATTCCCGGCGTATATCACTGGCCGAGAAAGTAGAATCGGATAGACACAACCGGGCTTCTGTACTTTACTTTTATCACCGGTATGTACTAGCGGTATATACGCAGGGGTCCCGGAAATCACTGAGAAGAATGATTAAGAATGATATAATGAATCTTGATAATGAATAATTACCACTGACACGAATTAATTACCGTCGATAGGCATGAGCCCCCGTAAGTATTCCATAACGTAACGTAAATCTTATAGCCCGGACGTCAAAGAAAAAATGTCTTCACCGGACAAAGTTGTTTGATAAACTTGGTTAATTTAAAAAAAAAATTACTTACTTAATCGTAGGAAATATTTTCGTCGAAACCGAATATTTCGGTTGAATGTACCAAATTACTATTTTATAATATTTGGCGGGATGTACCGGAACACTTGACGGTAATCAATCGGAAGTTATTAACTAAAGGGTGTTGTCGTGTCAATTAGATATGTTGTTATCATATAATAACCACAAGAATAATGGAATTAACTCCGCCACCGGGATTTTTCATTCACATGAAAAGGATCCACCCGGAACGCGTACATATAAATCGAGATATCAGTGAATATTCCCCGCAATTAATGGCCAAAAAATGAAAGAACTCGGTAATTCATCGAGAATTGACAAGCTTAATCCGATTTTCTCTCAAGTCTTGCAATTGTAGCGCACTTCAGACGGAGCTTCTCTCCGTCCTGGAGAATGGGGCGAGCGGTATGAAAGAATCGGAACGAAAATCGGACTCCTTTGATAGGAAAATCGGGAAAACCGAATAACGGGCGTTGATCCGGTGCTGGTGATAACCCCCTGGAGGAGAAGGAGGGTCCGACCTTGTCCACTTTCCAAGAGTTATCGGAAGAAGCCGCAACCCCGGGGTCCTTTGGCGCGCCGTCAAAGGGAGTGCCCCCAACGAGAAGGGTTGATGGGGACCTTAATAACCGTGATAATTAGCAGACATTGTCACGGGGCCAGCAAAAGCCCTCAGGAGATAAGCGCGTGATTCCACTCCGGGATTAATTCCACGGGTCTTTGGTATCTTCCTTTTCCTTCGATTCTTTAAGGCCCTGTCTTGGGGTAGCCAGGATGTTCGAAAATCGCCGAGGAAAGTGGAACCGATTACGAGCCGAGGCCAATGAAGAACCATCCAGCAGGTTTCGTGTAACGACCACTAGTCGACCAAGGGAGTCGGTACAACGCGGCTAATGTTGGCCGTAACAGGAGCGATAAATAAATCCCGATTTCCTTTTTCGTTATCTCTAATCGTTAGCTGGGATTTTTCAGGGCTCGAGGAGCAGCTTCCTCCAGAGGTTGGTTTAACGTCCGTGGCCTTGTCGGAGTGCGATAAACCTCCTTGGCCTAACGTTACCCGTGAGTAATCCTAAGAGACACTTTTTTTTCTCATCTTTTTCCCGCGATCTTGATGAGGTACCTGACGAGTCTTGAAGGGCTCCTAGAAGAGGACCGATTACGTCCTCGGGGCATAATCCATGTAAATCTGCAGGAGGGTTTAACGACGAGAATTTCCTGTTTCCCTGGCTTTTATTACTAGTTATTTATGTGGTTTATGATCGATCGATAAGATCGTTGTAATCGGTAGCGGATGAGGTGGAATAATGTTTTGGGTATTGGACCCAAGGGGGATGTAAGAGCTGACGAGGCGAGCGCCATAGGTAGCGCGTCCTTTGACGCCGTAGGACAGGTCCTACTGGGATAAACCTCAGTTTCCCAGGGAATTACTTTGCCAGCTAGTTAATAATCTTGGAAGCGACGTTTTTACAACGATCCGGACGTTGATGAGGCTCCTGACGCGGCTTGGAACGGCCCCAGAAAAGTGGAACCGATTACGTTCCGGGGGCCTCGGGAACGAGGGGGTTGGGGATAACGACCGGCATTTTACCGCAAGTTAGTATAACACACGCGCGGTATTAACCGCAACGGGATCGATAAATATCGCGGGGGTTCCTTATCGAGTGCAGATAGGTGAAGGGTATCGTTAAGTCGACTAGTCCCGCCGTCCAAAGTCCGGCTAAGCGAGTCAAATGTCGCGGAGTTGCAATTGCAAGTGCAAGTGCAAGTGCAATTGCAATTGCAATTGCAAGTATAGTCGAGAGATCCCGACTTGGCGGAGACGCGCCCTCGTAAAGTGGTTACCGTCGTGCAGGAGATCGGCGTTAATCGGCTCTTATCAGTCGCGGCCTTGTCAGTGAGCCCTGGCGCGTAATCCGGCGCTATCTTTATCGGCCCCACGTTTGCATTCTAGGGAGTATAAATTCCGGCAAAATGGCCGCACCGCGATTCCGCGCCCACGAAATTGTACGGTCCTAATCGAAGTCGCCATTCCATGTTTGGAATGTAGGCTCCTCACCTTGTTATCTCGCGGATATAACAAGCCGGAACGAGCACGTGGTCTTATCGCTGCGTCTGGTTTCCCGCTCTTCACTTTCCTTTTTCCGTCACCCTCGCGAGTGACTTTTTCCTTCCCGTCTGCCAGTAAGTGGATTTCCTCTCCCAGACAAACAGGTGCTTCCGTATTGTAAAGGGTTATACGCATGTTCTTATTCCCTTTTTTTCCCACCCCATGTAAAAAAAGCGACGTTTGCACTTTTTCCAAGAACAGCTTTGCCACTAAAGTTTTCTCCTTCCTGCATAAATAATCGCGCCAATAGCAGTAATGTTCTCAATTATATCCTACATGTGACTATTGGAGAGCCAAAAAAAATCTGCAAAATTAGCAAATGAATTTGTAGCAATGGCTCGAAAAGTATCGTTGTCACCATTCAGACGAAGACGGGACAATTTGTTGCAATTCCCTAGAAAGGAATATTGCAACCGTGAATAAAATTCGCGTTACCCAGTGAAGTAATCATTCCTTCTGTCGTCGTGAATATTTCGGAAATGTTATTACATATGGAAAATTTCTTGTTAGGACCATGAGGTCTTTTCCTGCGGGCATTGGCGACGTTTAATCAGAGCTCGACGTTAGTTATCTCTGCGTGGAGTCCGGAGGGGAATTTTTCCGCGTTCCTCCATTTCCAGCGTGCAGGTTAGCTCGGTTGTAATTATCCTGGCCCTTTTCGCGGAAAAACCCGACTGCCGATGGTGGCGGCTCTTGACATTCGTGGGATGTTATCAGGGCGGATCTGCCGTCAAGCCCACGGAGCGATAATGGATGCCGCAAGGATCATTGTATCCCGCGCGGCGAGTCCGCAAGCCCGTGTACGTGCACAAGTTAAATGAACAACCGAGGTATTAATAGTACGCCGGGCTTATAAACGGAGTATTCTTTTCCAGGACCAGGACGACCGAAGCGGCTTCCACGGGGTCCTGTATTCCCCGGGAATGCGCGGCGCAGCGTTTCGAGTCGTTCCCTCGGCCGGACGCGGTTAACGGCGTTAATGGCGGACAGATTCGTCCGATTAAGAGTCGCGGGAACGTAGAGTGAATTCGAGTGACCATTGGCACTCCAACGAGACCCTCTAATCGTCGTACGTCCAAAGGAACCAACGAAACGAAGTGCGCTCCCTAAAGAAACTACCGAGCAAGATGGCGGCGAGATGCGGCGGCCATCTTGGAGAACATTCGTTTTCGCTGTACCACCCCATAAGCGGATACGCTTCCTCATTTTTTAATATCCAACGCCCTCGAATCGTTATCATCCAAAGAAACGCCGGAAACGAAGTCTCTTTTTAGACAAGGCAGTGATTTTCGCGAAGTACCGTATCGAATTTCCCGCGGAAAGTTGCTCAGTCTGGACTTACCTCCCGACGTGAGCGCACCTTGTCTCCTAACCTCTGAGCTTCTAACCTCGGGGGGGCTTATTCCGCGACCCTTCCGCCGGGTAACGAAAATCTATTACCGACGATACTCGCTAAGTGGCGTTCGGTGTTATCGGCGCGCATGCGCGGGGCGATGCGGACCGGGAAAGAGGAAGACGGAGCCGCGGCTCGGCGAGCGGGCGAGAGCGAGACGCGCGATCGAAGCGCCGCCCGGCGGCGCGGCCGCGCGCCCAGTCTCCGCCGATGCGCGCGCAGCCTCGGCCGCCGGTCTCGGGGTCGGTGACTCGAACGGTCGCCGATCCGTCAGTCGATTACTCCGGGGATCTTACGTGAACATGGAAACAGGTTCTTGGAATCCGGTTCTCGATTCTACATACGACTCTAATCAACGCGGCTAGATTGCTGCATCGCTCGCCGGTTGGTCGGGCCGGTCTCGCTCGCTCGCACGGTTGGCCGGTCGGCTCGTTTCTTCGTTCCGAGGAATCGTTGGGTTAGGTTCGACTCGGCGGCGCGGCGGCCGCTCTCGCTCCGTCTCCCTCGCACCCCCTGCGACCCGCATACCTCGGTCTCCCTCGCACTCACGGCCCCTATGCCGAGAGCCCGACCACGCTTCTGTGTACCGCGGCCTGGATTTTTTCCTCCCAACCGAGACGCGCCCGGCACCCCGATCCACCCTTAGCTCTCGGTTCTTGCGACCCTGCGGGTACACGATTTCCCTCCTTGGGATTACCTGCCCCGAGATCTGATTTTTTGGCCCGCGACGGAATTCCCTGTCTCTCCTGGTATGCGCGCGCATCGCCGTATCGGGCGCCGAGACTCGCCTCCAGTCCCCGGAACAAGGTACCACTTCTAACCATTTTAATTACTGCTTTCATTCAAATTGTACATTGTATAGTTGTTTTGTCGAGCCTGTTTCAGGGGGGAGGTCACTTGCAGGAGACAAGCCCTCTTTCGTACCGCTAAAAGAATATTTCGAACACCGGTACCTATATGCGTATGTAATCGAAAATCACTGTAAAGTACATTTTTTAATATTGTACCTTGGAAGAGAGATCGACAACATGTATACCACGTTTCAAACATTTATATCTAATTGGCTAAAAGTCTAGTTACCCTGTTTTTCTTTTATCCCGGCGTGCATTTTTTTTTTCTCGCAATCGAGATGCACGTTGACCCGATCCACCCTAAATTCTCGATTTATGCGATCACGAGATACAGGATTTCCTTTATACAAAGTCTCAGCTCGGAGATTACGTGCCCGGAATTGTGATCTTTTGGCCCAGAACGGAATTCCGTGTTTTTCCTGCGAAATGCGTCGCGATGCGCGCGCACGTGTGTCGGCCACGTGGCTTTGACAGTTTGAAGAGTCCCCGGAACAAGGTACGAGTTCGAGGCATCTTAATTGCCGGTTCGATTCAAATTCTGCGTAGTTTAATCGTCTCATCGAGTTTATTTCAGGGGGAGGTCGTTGCGAGGAATAAGGCTCTTTGAAATTTGCCCCTGTTATTCTCGGGACTCTCCCGAAACGGATGAGGCGAGGGAGGGGAGGGTCCTAAGATGGCCGATCTTATGCCCGCTCATTCGGTGGCTACCAATTATCGTTAATTGAGATCCGAAAGGGGTAAGAGGCGAGACACGGTGAAAAGCGACCACGTCAGCATTCTGCGACGCGCAAGAAGGGGGCACCTCGGTACACGCAGGAATTCCATCGCGTGGAATCTCCCCCGAGTCGGCTTTGGAAGCGAGGCCAAGATGGCCGCGGATTTGGCCCTTGAGGTGGCTACGCCGACGAATCGAGGGATTACCGCGAAAGGAAAGCGGCTATTTATAACGGCTTTCCCTCGCTCGGAGAAAGGCCCTGGCTTGGATTAATGGGGAGTGTAATCGCTCAAAGGACCACTGGAGAAAAACGCGTTACATTCCTCCCGAAAAACGACGTCTCGACGGCGACGAGCAGCGAGAGCAGAGAAACTTAAAGGGAGGAAGTAAGAGGAAATGTCCCTGTTTATATGCCGAGGAAAAGCGAAAAGAAGCTTCTTCGTTGACGGATAATATAGAGATAGCAAGCCGATAACAAGAGACCAAGATGGCGGAAAATCGGACACCTTTACACCCTTCTCTGTTCCACTTTTAATTTGAATTTATGAGAGTAGCGTCAGAGTAATCGTTTATGAAAGCTTTTCTCTGAACTGGGTACACCTAACTTTAAAGTGGGAATTTGGAGGCGGGAAGGTCCTGATAATTGTAAAATTGTCAATTTTCTTATTAAATTTGCTTGTGGAGGTTGTCTAGATTTTGGGTGAACATTGAACCTTGGGGAGTTTGAAAGGATTAGGTGTAGCCAGTTTGGAGGGAAGCTTGCGAGAGTATTGTTGAATGCCACTTTCGCATCCCCTTAAGTCGAGGCGATTGTTCGACCTAACAGGTCTTTTGCATTTGCATAAGGGTGGATATTCCATCGTATCTCGTCCCGTGCGGAGCATCGCCGCGACGCGGAATGTCGCAACCACGGCTACCGGTCGAGCGATTAATGAAACTTCCCTGTCAGAATGTTGTACCGATAGAATCGTACGCAACCGGAGGCCCGGTAATCTTTCTAGCGCGATCTAGCGACGCGGAACCTGCCCGCTCGCGGACCGGTCGAAACCGTACGGTGACTTCCCGAGAGAGAGAAGCCGTCCCAACAATAACCGCTGCCTTGGCCACACAAGCAGCTGAATCGAGCCAACCACCATCCGCAAAGACGGGCCCACTCTTATCGCGGTTCCACTTTTCACCATCCCAACAATAACCGCTGCCTCGGCCACACAAGCAGCTGAATCGAGCTAACCACCATCCGCAAAGACGGGCCCACTCTTATCGCGGTTCCACTTTTCAACGTCGCAACTTCTTTAGATAGTTACTGTGTTATCAAAATAGCAATCACCACCACGTGTGGTACCAGTTGCCGCACTGTTTTACCTATCTCGATATAGTAGTGCCGACCAAGTGAAGAAACTCGGCAGAGTTTCGCGCCAGGTACATGCATAGGCGCGAAACACTGACCTAGTCACTGTCCGTGATGTTAACCCTGGCGCGTCAGACTAGGCAGACAAATGTCGTTATTTCAACCTCTTCAATGAACAATGTCGACCTTAACCAGGCCATCGAGATTGGACTATTATTCCTGCGTTATCCTTTCCCGTGTGGAGAACCACAATGAAGCAGGTTGAGGCTTTAAATTCAGAGTTCGTTGTGTCTGACGTTTCCGCAGAAGCTCAAGGAGTCGTCCATTTTCTGACGATTCGGACCTCGGATTTGCCTTCGGAGTTCCTGTGGTCTCGTTATTTCTTTCTCTTCTTTTGGGAGCATTGCCTCGATCTCGCTTGGTGTCAGTCAGGCGGACTTGGGGGGCGAAGGGGAGGCATCGGGTGGAATTAATCCGCGCGTCTGATTGCCGGCGTCTTCATTTGCCGGGCGTCCATCGTTTACTTCCGACTGGCTCGACTCTTGCAACGTCAGGGTGTGTTCCCGCGGCCTCCTGTCACTCCTCTCTCCCTCTTTCTCCTCTGGGATCCTTTGTGCCCCTCCACGGGGAACGAATCACACCTCGTTATCCAGACTGAAAGGCGACATCTTCGGACCTGTCCTCATCCGCGAAGTGTACGCGCGACGTCGCGGTCGCCGCCGCGACGTCGGACACCTCCTCGAGGGAGAGGCGTCCTTTCAAAGGTGCCCGGCAAATTGCGGGGAAAATCGAGGGGGCAGGGTGGAATCCACACAATTACGCGATTTCATCCCGCGGGCGGACAATGCAGCAACTTAATTCGGCCCTTCTGGCTCCCTCGCTTATAGGCGACGGAAACCGCATTATTTGACCTAACGAGCTGCACGAGGATGCACCTTCTAAAGGAACGGGTTAATTCGCGTACTTATCTTCCCAGGTCCTTGCACCTTGGGCGTTTCGGAGGAATCGATGGGTCCTCGTCCTTCTCCAATCTTATATTTACCCTTCCTTACGCACAACTCGATAATTCTTGATTTGTGTATTTACACTTCTTTATGCACACTGACGTGATTATTATGTATTTATATGCTTGTAAAAAATTGTTAATTTAGATAATTCACTCAGTGGTGAGACTTTCTGAACAGGGTCGAGAAGTCGGGGTTCCTTTAATGGCGAACCGCAAAATCAGGTGGGATAAGAAACGACGTCGATCATTTAATTTTATTCACCGATCACTTAATTTTATTGGTAATTATATCTGGGTCCTTTTTGAACTACGGAAACTGGGTAAAAAATTGTTAATTTACGTTCTTAACTCAGTGGTGAGACTTTCTGAACAGGGTCGAGAAGTCGGGGTTCCTTTAATGGCGAACCGCAAAATCAGGTGGGATAAGAAACGACACCGATCACTGTTGGTCCCGCCTGGTATGATCGTCGGAAGGGGTTAAGTCGAAAGAAGTCACCGCTTATGGGACGCACGTGGAGGTAAATTCCTTCTGCGGCCGTTCCGCGTGCTTTAAACGGAGTATTCAGACCTGGCCGTTTTGGTAAGCACGGGACACAGTGCGACCCGGACTGTAAATAACCGAGGCTACTTTAATAATATTAGATATCCGACCTTTTGCAGTTAACGATACCCACACAAGGCGATCGTTTCCATTTCTGCCGCATGCGGCCCTCTTTCCGCCCCGGTTGTTAAAGTTTCTCGGCCTCTTCCGGATTCTCCGGTGTTCGACATTAAGATGGTCCCTCGGCTTTTCAAACTCCTCTGCACTTTATCCTTCCTCTCCCGATTTGCATCTGCCCGACCTCGCGACCTCGCGAAGTCACTATTAAATTTTACGCGTCATTATTTTAGCTTCTCGAAAAAGAAAAATCTTAAAAATCAGAGGAGGATTTCTCGGGAGGATTCGAGGATACGCAAGCACTTATACTGCATGTAAATAATTAACGGCCATTTTTCTAATTGAAATCCAAATTTTCGGAATTAATGGCGCCCGTAGATGAGAGCTATTTCCACTTCCGGTATTTCTGCGCGAGGAACTCTTTTCCTAAAAAATTATTTCAAATTTCTCTGTTTTAAACACGGAGCCATATTTTATTTTATTTGAACACGGAGCCATTTCGACGTATGGGCGAAATTCCTATGACCGTGCGGGCAATATTGGACCAAACGTCGGGCGGGGTAGTAGCCAAGAGGTTAAGAGCACCTTCTCAAAGGCTCGGATCAGGGAGGATCTCTTGGGGCGATGTCTCGAGGACGTGGAAGCACCTCCAAGTCGTCGGTCTGGGAAAGTGACGTATCCTTTTTGTTTCCCCATCAATGGATGACCGATAAAGAACGATGTCCCGATCGACAGCGTCGCGGCAGCCATTCGCGCGCGAGCTCTAACGAGGTCTTCCACGTTCAGGGATCGGTATCGTTAAAAAAGGACAATCGCCACTTGTCATCGAGGTAGCCCTCCTCCGTGTTCGATGATCGATCATCGTCCCTGGGCCCGTCGAGTCTCGGAATGGGCGAAACAGACATGAAAACCGACGGTCCCACGGTGCGTACACCCGAGGTGTACCTCCGGTACAGCCGGTTTTCTTACTCGGAGGAGCACGGAGATATCAAGAAAGAAATTATGGAAAATAATAAAGAGACCGACTGACCCCTCTCTCCGGTCGAGAAGGATCCATTTGAGGCCCCGAGAAGAGGAGGCGATTTGCATGCGCCTTTCGCCCTGGATGTTTGATAATGATACGAGCTCGTTGTTGCCACGGCGAGGTTATCTAGAGGCTCCTAACATGTCTCGGGAGTCCGCGTGTTCATTAATTATGAATTTATCTCGGTGCGGGAAGTCATGTCGAGCAAGGAGGTCATGCGTTCCTGCGCCCCGAACTGCGGCGGAAGTGTATGGCTCGTTGATTTAAGGAGGCAGAGATCGATGCGGCCCAACTCCACCGTTAACCCGGTCCAAGGAGCAGGTGCTGCTCGATCGGATCGATCGTCGATCGGATTAAGCTCGCGTGTATCGAACGCGGGAGGATAATCCATCCTGATGCGGAATCGCGATCGCTCGCGGTCCAGTTTGCCCGACAATGGACCTCGGAGAGAATGAGCCGATAATACGAGGGAGGGAAGTTTTGGGCCCACGGGCCCAAAATCTCGGGGCCTGTAATGTTCTCTGAAGTAACGATGAATGCATTTGACAGAAATTTTGTGTCTACAAGTGATGTCTGGCCTGATTTGTGAAATCCCAGCTAGGTACAAAGGTTCTCTCGTGAAACGTTTCATTGTTTCGATAAGCGGAAATTTGGGTTAGGATTGGGCCCAACACTTTCGATTCGTCGATCGATCGAGGCCCCATGTTCGAAATATGGCCCGATGATCGGAAAGATATGTATTGTTGAGAAGTGAATTGGTAACGTGTTGATAAGTTGGTGGAAATGACGGTCGTGAAATTTTGGGCCCAATGGCGAGATTGGGGCCCGATTCAGGAATTCGTAGAAAGATGAGACCGTTTCATTGCGGTGTACTTCATTGTCCGATCACGTGTCGATTTGGGTCCGGAGTGGGTCCCTAATCCGGGGGCCGGACAATCCCGTTCCGTCGGTCAGTCGGGGCCTTATGTACGGAGGGTGACGGCGGTTAAGAAGACAGACAATAACAGGCGTTACCGGCGCATCGAGGACGCCCGTGCACAGCTACGGCGGCGCTGGCCGGGTACGGTTTAAAACTGGTGGGAAAGGGCCCGGCGGAATGGGCCCGAGATGTAAGAGGGGCCCGTGTATCACCCGTGTCGGGCCCCGCGGCCCACGGGTATCGCGGCCGGACAGCGCCGGACAGCGCCGTGGCGGCGGTACCCCGGGGGGGAAGAGGCCCAGAGACGGGCTGGTAGCATCCAGCGGGCCCCGGGCCCAGCCGGGGGCGGGGGATACGCGTGTGACAAGCTGGGCCCGGAGGGTGCGTCTACAGGGTGAGTCACCTAACATCTGCGCCAGCAATATCGTCCCCTCTATATCAGGGACTTTTCGGACTTTTCTCCTCCGACTCGTAAGGCTGGACCGAAATACAAGCGTAAGTCCCAAAAATCCCAAATCTCTTTTCGACGCCTCTTAATGGGTCAGGTGGAACGAATGGCCGTTTCGTTGATGGCGCTGGTCTAGAGAGTACTCTTCTGGAGTGTCAGGTGACTCACCCTGTATACCCGTAGACCGCATCAGTGCTTGCGACGGGCCCACTTCGCGGGCCCGCGGAGGCGCGGCGATTCTCGGGGCCTCAGGGGCCCTCGCGGGATTCACGGGTCTCGCGAGGCCGCGCAGGGTATCGCGGCCCTCGCGAGGACTCGCGGAAGATCGCGGGCCCCGCTCGCGCGCGGGGCCTTACGGGGCCCGACGGGCCCCGCGCGCAGGATTCTCCGCGAGAGAGTCGGGGCCTCTGGACGCGAGCGAGCCGCGGCTGCCCTCCGGCGCTCGTCCGACGGCATTCCTCACGAGAGGCCCAGCTCTCGGCCTCTTCATTCTTCCCGCGGGGCCCTCTCTGTCCGGCCGCCGCGGCCGCGCAGGGCCTCCCCTCTCGCGCGGGCCCAGGGGTCCAATTTTAGTCGCGAAAGACGCCTAAACACCCGACTTTGTCACCTGCTAGGCCCGCCCGGCCGGCCGGCCGTCCCTCCCCTCCCCGTCGGACCCATTCTCCGGGTTACGTGGGAAGTCCCCGGGCGCGGGGCCCGTCGTTAAAAAATCCCTCATTTCTCCTAAACCATTCGCGCTACGGAAATACTTCCAAGACAAAAGTTGTTCGGAATCTTGCGAATGGCAACTTTTGTTAAAAGCTTTTCCTCGTGCGACCAACGTAGCCGCGGCGGGACGCGTTCGAAGACGAGGCCCAAGCATCGTGAGACAGGACGTCAGGAGCCCTGACGCGTTTTCCCGACGAAGGGCCCAGGGGTCTCTTGATCTCGCGTCTCTCGATCGGGTCGCTTAATGGGGTTCCCCGAATCCCTTGGGACCCGCCGACGTATCCGGGGGATCGAGGTCCAGGGGCCGGTGTTTACGAGGCCGGCGATATTATCGAGTGGGCCCTCCGTGCGTGTGCACGTGTAAGGAACTGTCATTACGCGGACAGATCGTCAAGAGGGCGCGGGCAGGGCCGTCGGACTTATGCGCGGTCTCGGGTGGCGGGGCCCGGGCCCATGGGGCCCCCTGAAAATTACAAGCTATACGTTGTACCAAACCGACCATCTAAGATAATACCCGTTCACCCTCCAGCCATAATGAATATGTAAGACAGATTGTAGGCTAAGAGGGAGCCTCCGCGGCTACCGCTGCGTGATACGGTTGTGTCCATGCGGCGGATTATATTCCGTCGGCGGTACACGTAGCGAGCCGATAATTTATTATTTATAACGATTAAAAATGACCGGCCGATGCCGTGGCGGCGCGGGGCCTTGCGCGCGGTTGTTCCGCGAAGCCGCGGCGAATGAATTACGCCGGCTCGTGTCCGACCGATAAGAGGGACTTAAGGCCCCGAGAGCCCCCCATCGCGGCTCGCCGGGATTATTACTATTAAATAGACGCGAATTAGGCCCCGCCCGGGCCCCTGGGAGGCCCCTTATCGCCGCCATCGGTCCCGACTCCGCCGGATCTCCTCCGGGCGGTTTCCTTGCCTTTCATTGATATGCCTTGCTGCTACACGACCAAATTAAAAAATCAGGGTGTAGCCGCCACGCACGTTGCAGGTGAAACTTATGACATACAATTATTAGGCATTACTAATTATTCTTAATTAATCCTTCAGGCAGTGCCCTTGCGCGTAACGATACTTTATTTCAGCGTTATCATATCTATCCCTTACTTGCATTACTTCTATTTCATATATCATATTAATGGTAATTGACTGTAAAGAACTGGCACTTTACTTTCTGGATCAGGCCCATTTCATGATATATGAATCGACACGCATTGTCTTATGGAGCTCCATTTAAAAGACACACATAAGCATGAACACGTACGCGTAACTGAAAATATAAATCCGTATATGAAATATAAGTGATAAATTTATACCAAATATAAGTAACGCTCAGGAACGGAATGATTCCAGGAATAGGGCCCACCAAGGGGGGAAATCAAAATGGCCGCGCTCGCTAATTTCGCGATTAAGGGCGGATTAATATGCAAAGCATGCGGAGAGAACGTTGCAGTCGGGTGTTCACGCAACGCCGCGGAAATTAAGTGCGTCGCGTATCGAGGAGAGCACCGGGCCCGAGAGACGCGGAATGCGTTTGGGGCCCGTTTGGGCCCGAAGACCCCGGGCGAGTGGCGGGCCAATTTCGCCGGCGAAAAGCCGGAATCCGCACGAACGGCTCGTAAGGTTTCGTCAACAAACGTTTAAGCCGGACGAGCGTGGAGGTACTTCTTTAAAGAGCCGGCTAATACCAGTGTTTAACGCCGGCCGGGAGCCGGCGCGATTCCGCGGTGCGGTTTTAACGCCGCAAGCCGACCACTCGGCGGATCCGCCGTTTCCGCCGATAAAACCCGAAGGGGCTTCGACGGGCCCGAGATTTGACGGTCTCTAAAAGTTGGAGGAAAAAAATATGCTCTCATTGAAAACGCCCCGGTAGATCCCTACTTTGCCGACGGTCCTCGCGTCCGCGCACGCGCAGGGCCCCGCCGAGGAGTGCAAGTGCATTGCCGTCGCAGGTGCCAGCAGGTGCGGCCAGGTGCCAGCAGGTGCCAGGGCGGTCAGAGGGGCGAGCGAGCGATCGGAGCGGGTTCGAGCGAGCGACCGGAGCGGGTGCGAGCGAATAAGGCGAGTCGACGGAAACGAGCCTGCTTGATATGCGCGCCGCGTTTACGTACTTCGGTATTATATACCATCGACATATTCATGGAAATTTATAAACACGTAAATAATTAAATATATTTCATATCCTCTTATCTAATCCCCGGACATGCCCTGGGACGCAACATGTACGGTTAAAAAGGGAAATTAAAAGAAATTCCATTCCAACACGTGTTGGATGTTCCAGGTAGACGCGGTATACTAACTTACACTGTTAAAAAGGATCAATAATCATTTAGATTAGTGAATCTATGTAATACCAGAAATTCTCCTAGGTGTATAAAAGAATGCCTAAGAAAACGTCATAACATTCGGTACTCGTTCATGAATTCCCGAACGCTGGGTACTGATTTTTTTTTCCCCATGTCGGATTTCTAATCTCGGTGCAATTGTGTGGGTTTGCATTTCGGCGAAATTGATAAGCTTTTTTAATAGACCAGTTGTAGGTACCGCTCGTACGTGCGACCGGGTGGGTACGCAGAGGCCGATGGGTGGGACACGCTTTCTAGTCACACGGTGGACAGGTCGGAAAATAAAATCAGATCGCAGGCGGGAAAGCCGGGGCGGTTTTCGGAAAAATCGGGGCCCGATTATCTCCGACGCCGGTGCCGCCGCGGCGGGACTTTTCCTGTCCAGAGATAAAAGCCTGTTCCCCCGTTACCGGATTTGCGAGGCGATTTCCGTGCGACTCGGCCGACACCGCGGGCGAATGCGAGCAAATTACCCTGGAAATGTATTTTTAGCAAAGGAAGAAAAAAAGAAAAAACCTGGAATACAGTCCCGCGACCCGAATGAGTGCATTCCAGGGCATTGGCGCACTCTTTGTGCAAGGGAAATGCACCCGGTGTATTAAAAACTGCCATTAACGTTCTTCCTCCCTCTTCTTTCCTCCTTCTCCATTATCTCGCACACGATAAGATGCTCCATCAATTTTTTCTAACGCTCAACGAAGTGCATTTCCGGCCGAGTCAGGAAGGTCTGCCTAGAATCTTCATTTTCCACTTTCGTTAGCACGTCCCTTTGAACCTAATTAGGTGATTCAGAAATTTTCAGTACCCTTCATAGGATGCATTTCGGAGCAAAGCCCCCCCCAGATAGACAAAGTGATGCTAAATTTCCATAAAAGTTCCCTCATAGAAGATCATCAGAGTCATAAGTGTGTTGCCTATGAGTCCTTATTAGGATCTCAAATCTGCGGTACACATTGACGAACCAAAAATTCGTAAATATGAAATAAGGTTAATTGTATGCAACGTCTCAATGTTTATCTCACGTATCGCTGATAAACATTCGGAAATTCGCGTAAAAAATATATATGTATATATATAGTCAGTATCTGCGATGATCAGCCTGGACAAATAATGTCGTCTTCCGAGCCTCTTAAGTGAGTAATATGATGAATCTCCATTAAAGGATGCTCCTGGAATTTTCCCATTCCATTTCCTCGTCCCCTTTGGAGGAGCGATTCTCTCGAATGCAATAAGGTATTCCGGGAATTTCCGGGTTACACTCGAGGAGGTGCATTTCGGGGCGAGACCGGGAGCCGGTGCAGGAAAGGCAGCTGCGCGTGCGGCCAAAGGTGGAGAATTGATTGGAGAGCTGAACAGGGTGCATCCCGAAGGAACACAGGGTGGCCCCCGTCGCCATCCGGGCGCGGGGGGTGGCCCAGGGTAGCCCAGGAACACAAGGGGAAGTGGCTGGCGTCCCAGGAAGGGGTTCCAAGGGGTTCCAAGGGGCTGGGGGGGCGGCCGGGCTGCAGGGGGTCGTAAGGGGCCACGATCGAAGCACGTCGGACAGCAAGGAGGCGCCGGTTCCGCGCCACACCCCGATGCAGCAACTCCATTGATTATTGTTGCAGCTGCCGGTGCACTTCCACCCCCGCCCTGCCTCCACCTTTCCCCGGAACCACACGGAAAGATGCGTCGCTAGTCAAGCCGCGCGTCCTCCGCTTTCTCAGAAACCACTCAATTTTAAGGTGACATGAAAGTGGTTTTGTTTATTAAACTTTTCTCCCAACTCGGTTTACCGAATACCTTGAAACGTTACTACGTGAATAGGGAGACTACAAGGAAGGTCCTGAAACTCATGAAACTTACAATTCCTTTCAAATTTCTTTATAGGCGTTTTCAAATAGTAGTTTATAAAAAATGAAATTTCCAGAGTTTCAGGACCTACCTTAGGGTTTCCACATTCACGTTTTAAAGTATGACACGATTTGAGACACCGAGTTCGTGGAAAAGTTTTATGAACGATTCTGCTTTCGGATGCCACTTTCACATCCCCTTAAGGTGCTATGAAAGTGCGGTATATACATTGAAAAATGTCAAAATAATTATAAAACTCTTCCCCAAGCTGGGTGCACCGAATTATCTGAAACTTTGACACATTATGTAGATACTTGTATTATATTTTTTTTCAACACGTTACCCTGATCTCTTAATGCACACCTTATAAATGCATTTCTATATCTACGTACATACAGGTAAAAAGTATCGCAATGCTTGACAATGAACATCATGCAAATCTGAGACCAGCGGGTATCAGTTAGAATGATAATAAGGAAAATTTGTAATTTTTTATGTAGGGCCGTAGACTTCTTTCATTGGGTTAAACGGTATACGTGGTTATCGGATATATCCGCAACTTTGATTTTTAGGTATTGCAGTCTTTTTGACGAGAGAGGTGAATGTATTCCCACCGTGCGTGGGAAATATCCTATCCAAATTCGTTTGCCATCCTGGAATGATTTTCAGGGGCGATTCGGGATCAGAGCCCGGGCGCAACTTTTTTCGGGGCCCCCCGGGGCCTTGCGGGCCCCCAAAAGGGAAGGTGGAGGCACTTGCGCGTCTGCGCCCGGGGCTTTGCCGTCATTACATGCACTATCTGCAAACCGAGTTATCGCGTAAATGGACACCGGGGTATCGGAGACCGCTACCAATAATTAATCGCAGGCCTGCACAGAGCGCCGGCAAGTTCGTATATTCTAGCGCGTCCCCAAAGCGAGCGTTACGAGCCTAACGTAGCGGTGCGCGTCGCGACGCAGAGCACACGTACGCGTCCTTTATCGCTTTGGGGACGTTAACGTCCGCCGATATGGACCGCGGAGAGACCCGAGAGTTCGCTATCCGGTTATACATCGAAATTGCCCAGAATAAACCAAAGGGCTCCCAGCAATGTCCGACCGAAAGCCTGGACCTCCGTTCTTGGCCCTGCGGATACGTTCCCTGGTTCGACTTGTTCTGGTCGTCGATTTGTTCTGTATGCATAGTATCGACAATCTTATCCGTCATTTTTTAATATCCCATCGATATTTTTTTGGAAGAAATGAAATGGTTCGTCGCAAAGCCTACACTTGCGTTTTTAGCCCTGCGGATACGTTCCCTGGTTCGACTTGTTCTGGTCGATTTGTTCTGTATGCTTAATATCGACGGTCTTATCCGTCATTTTTTAATATCCCATCGATATTTTCCGCAAGAAATGAAATGGTTCGTCGCAAAATTCTCCTGAAACCCCAAACTTGCCTTCTTGGCCCTATAGATACGTTCCAGGACTTCGATTTATTTTCCACACCTACTATCATCCGGACGATCCCCCTTTTTTCCTTATCATCATAAGCAAACCTTCAAAGATAAAGAGAAGGTCCCTCCAAAATGTCCCCCTAAAAATCTAGAATCCTCTCGCGCCTACCCATACCATTTTCGAATTTAACCTCCGATAAATCGATTCCGAATTCAAATCAATCCATCACCAGCCATCCGTGATCTACTTCTCCGTTTCTTATCACTGTATCGAAATTCTGGAGGAAAAGAGAAAGGGTGCACCCAATGACCACCCACAATCTGAGTCGTTATCATTGTTTGTTTATCCCCCGCGTGCTCGGTATCGCGAGCCCCGTCGCTGTTTGCCCTATTATTAGATCAATTACCAATTCGAGTAATAAGATCGAGCGGTCGCTCGGGGGCCTCAAAGGAGCCGGCCGCGCGGGGCCCGTCCTGGCCCATTCTCGGCCGCGCGTGGGAGGGAGTGCCGGTCGGGTGCAGCGCGCTCCTAAGCCGGGTGCAGCAGCGCTGCAGGTGCGGCGCTGCAGGTGCCGCGCGCTGCGAGGTAGCGTTGCGCTGGTCAGTGCCGACACGCCCGGTTGCGCGCCCGCTTCCGGCGCCGCGGCGAGCTCGCATTCCGTTTCGCACCCGCGTTTCCGCCCCGACTTTTCTCGGGCCCGACCTGTACGCTTTCTTCGCAAAAGTATGATAAGAAATTGATAAGACGTGGAAATAGGATTTTTTGTTCCGCGTGAAATTGGTCGCGTTTCCTTTTGCGATTTTAAGTACAGTACTCAGTTCATATGAAAAATCTGGAAAAATTGCAGGAACACGGAATGTCACGAAAAATTGAAAAGACGTGAAAATAGTATTTTTTGTTCCGCGTGAAATCGGTCGCGTTTCTTTTTGCGATTTTAAATACAGTACCCAGTTCATACGAAAAGTCTGGAAAAATTGCAGGAACACGGAATGTCACGAAAAATTGAAAAGACGTGAAAATAGGATTTTCTCATCCGCGTGAAATCGGTCGCGGATTGCATTTCCTTTTGCGATGTTAGGTACATTACCTAATTCATATAAAAATCCGGTTAATTTCCCGTTGCAGTTGATCGTATGACCTAGAACTCGCTTTTTTTCATTTTTTTTTAATTTCGATTAGTAAATCGAAAAGGTGGGGAAAAAATTCCCGTGAATTGCAGAATCTATTTTCCCTTTCTAATCGCGATTTGCATTACCCCGGGTTATCATTGGGTTAGCCACAGTCCGTATATATGGGTCCACGGTGGTGGACAGTCGTCCAAGATGGCGGCGGCGCATCTCGAGAGATAGCAGGCTTCCAGCCGACTCATCGCCGTCGCTCCCGCTGGTGGCCACGCGCCCTGTCGATATTCAAACTAGCACCGTCATCCCCCCGACGACGATGCTCATAGTTCATTCATGACGTGGCCCCCATTCAATCCCCGGTCGACTCGTCCGGTGACTACCGTTCGCGCTACGCGCGCTCGAGTACTACGATTTTACGCACTCCTGTGCGCCTGCGCGACCCCCTCCAACCCCCTCCGAAAAGCTTCATTTGTTTTCCCATTATCTGCGTGGGAACGGGAAAGAAAGAGGATGAAACATAGAAAAGGAGAGATCCATTTGCCTAGATACCCTCGGTGATGCATCAAGGATAACGCGACAATTTAAAAAGAAATTAAAAAAAAAATGTGAGTTGTAATTCATACGATCAACTGCAACGCAAAATTATCAGTATCGTTAGTACATCGAAAAGGTGCGAAAAAATTCCCATGAATTGCTGAATGGAAGAAGATTTGACAAGTTTATCGAAATTCCGTATGCAGTCGTGCTCGGGGGTTTAGTACGGGTAATTTCAGAGAGTATGTGGAAATACTAAATTAGGAAGTATGTACGAAGGTATGTATAGGTACCACTGTCGTAATACACGTATAAGAAAACTCGTATAATTTCGTGTACTGACTTTCGACCGTGTACAGATTTCTTTCTTCATTTTCCTGTTTTGTTACTACTCATGCACAATTTGTGGATATTCGTGCGGTTTTTAATTCGAGTGCCGGTGATTCTGGTTTCATGGTACAGTTAGTTGGATTTGATATCGTGTTATCGGTTAAGATTTAGGACAATCGGTGGGAGTAACTCGTACAAGCATTGATATATGGATAGGTCTTAACAACTGGCAACTCGCGGCAAAGTTTCCGCGCGAGCCGGCACGAGCGAATCCGCGGGACCGCGCTTAGGCCAGGTCAGGTAGGTAATTACGGGCAGTGTAAATGATGGCGTCTGTGCTTTCGAGAGTATCAATTAAACGGGATGATCCCTCAGGCGAGTCGATGATCGATGATCCCGGCCCGCGGGCAGGCTTCCTCGGCAAGACGCATAACCTGGCCTCTCCGTTTAGAGAGGGAACTGCATCCTACCATCGGCATAACCAGCGATAAGGCCCAAAAATGCCCATTCAGAAAACAAAAAAAAAAGTCATAAAATATCATGGATCATTCCTTTTCACAATGAAGACTTTCCTATTCCCTTATCATTTTCAGAGAAGGGAGTGCAACCCTACCATCGCCATGAAATCCGATAATGGCGAAAAAATCCCTTTCCAAAACCTCCATCCCCTAAAAAAAATCCTGAAATATCATAGACACTTCCTCCGCGTCATTCCCGATAAATCTCCTCTTTCCATATGATTTTTTTGAGAAAATTCCCCGTATCGCATATTTTGACGAGCTTTCCGATCAAGCCGCGTAAATTGCAGGTATCATATCAGAAGACGTATCTCGTATCGTGGCGTTGACAACGTCATAAGAAAGAATAATGAATTACACGTTAATCTCTTCGTAGTTATCACTAAATGTTATTCCCCTGATTTAATCGCCTACTTTCTCACATCCCGATTCTTAACTCATATCCTCGTATGTCCGAGGTACTTGGGATGGGAGAGAGATTTCTATCGAGACCCAGGAGATGGTGGAAGTCGATGGGCGCTGATAAGGGCGGCGTTTTATCTCGGAGTCGAGGCGGGGCGGAGGTTTATCGGGCCGGTCGTTTAGGATTGAAAACACGTCCGTTCCCACAGGGAGCTCTCCTCCGATTCACGATGAGTCGGTAACACATAAATGCCTCGGCGGGCCGAGGTGTCGGATTGTGCATCGGCCTCTGCCCCTGCCTCCGGGCATTACGCCGCGGATGCCTCGCCTCGCATTGTGGGCCCTCATTGTGTCGGCGGATAAAGAACATTTTTAGACACCACTTAGGGCCACTACCACCGCGGGGTGACACAAACGCGACTCATCCTGGCCCCCTTTTTTATTCCGGTCCCGGTGGCGGCTCCTGCAGAGGTGGCGGTCCATTGTTCGGGATGCTTTTAGTTCGGGACATTACCGGCATCCCAACTACGGACCGGCCCTCCTTCTGCCGGGAAGAGGACGGGAAGAGCCGTCTCCTGCTCCTCCGTTAGTCGTCAAGAGGTCCACCCAGAGGAGTCGACTCCAAGGAGGGCGTTAATTCCGCTCCAACCCCGTCACCGGAGGCGACCAAATGCGAATTTCGATGAGGCCAGCAGAGGAGGAAAAAGGGCTATTTCTTCTTCTCTGGTTTATCCCTCCGTCCTACCCCTAATTCAAGACAATACATGATTCTACCCTGAGAAAGAAATCCCTCTGAACCAAAGGATCGTTTCCTGGAATAGTGCCAAAGAAATGCATACGGTTAATTGAAGGTACAAATGTCATGTTGAATTTCCTGCGATTTGATTACCCAGTTCCTATTGATATCGTTATGGTTTCTGTCACGAGGTATCCGTATCCATGGTTTTCCGTCTTTTCTTTCCTTTCTTTTCTCTATTCGCTCTGGCGGGAAAGTAAAAAAAGTATTCCCGCGATCGTCCCGAAGTTCCGCCGGGCGCCGCTAGGCGGCGGCACGGTCGAAGGTCGCTCGGACGCGGGCCGACAATGGCGACGCGCATGAATTATTTATGCTGCCAGGTTATGGTTCAATTAGTGGATCGCGCGGCGACGCCGCGCGGGCGGCACTCATTGTAATGGTAATGTCGAGGCGCACGCGGCGTCGCGCAAACAATGCGCCCCCGACGCCGCAATTAGCCGGAATCCCGCGTAACTCGCGGCGTGACCCACAAACGGTGGGCGCCGCCTGGCGGCGAGCAGAGGAACTACCTGCTTCCTCCCCGACTCCTTAGGGTGATGTGAAAGTGGCATCGAAGTGGTTTTGTTTATAATTTTTTTTTACTCGATTTACCGAATAGTTTGAAACTTTACAACGTGAACAGGGAGCCTATAAGGAAGGTCCTGAAACTTCAATTCTTTTCAAATTTCTTTATAGGTATTTTAAAAATAGTTAATGAAAATTGAAATTTCACGAGTTTCAGGACCTACCTTAGGGTCTACATATTCACGTTTTAAAGTATGAATGGAATTTAAGGGTCGATCGAGACGCTTAGGATCGGATCTGCCGTATTTATTGAATATAATGAAATACTTCTTTGGTTCAAGGAACTCACTGATAACGTTTATCCTCCGCCTGCGGCATTTTTAATGTTGGAAACGTCATATTTGACGTAATATATGTGAAAAGCCTTAAACGCGAAATTACCCAAAGTTGGGATATGTGGAGGGCGCCTCTCCAAGAGCCCGATAGATACGGACCACGGCGCGGCGCGGCGCTGCGATCGCGCAGCCTTGGGCTAAAGCTTCGTTTAGCATCGCGCGGGGTGAAACAAACCGGTCGCGTGCGTGTCCGGTGCGTGCGACGCGAGCGGGGCAGAGGTTCAATCTCCTCCTGCTCGGTTCCCCGGCCCCTCTTCTCTCTTTCTCGGCTCCCAGCCTGCAGCGGCATCTTCCTTGCTCTTTGTCTTCCTCTGCCACTCGCGCCGCCACCTCGGGTCTCCGCCGCTTGGAGGTTAGATCCACCATTTTTACGAAAAAGAGGAACGCAAACGTAACGTCACTATTAGGATGGACACTTTAAAAATGGCGTTTCTATCCAAAAAGACCCGATCGTCGAGTTCGTACGGAAATTTTATTCACGTACGAATTGAGTCGCAGGAAAAATTTGGCATTGTTGCGCAGTCGCATTTCTCAACATTACTTTAACACTTTAAAAATGGCGTTTCTATCCAAAAAGACCCGATCGTCGAGTTCGTACGGGCCTTTTTTCACGTACGAATTGAGTCGCAGGAAAAATTTGGCATTGTTGCGCAGTGCCACTGTCAACATTTGACAGTTGCACGCGAAACTGTCAATTTTGAATGCGAAAGTTGGTCGAATGGACTCAATTCGCGAGCTCACGCGCACTTTTCTCATATAGGAATAAATTCGCATGAAAAATTTGACATTGTCGCGCAGTCGCATTTCTCAACATTTGACAGTCGCACACGAGACTGTCAATTTTTAATGCAAAAGTTGATCGAATGGACTCAATTCGCGAGCTCACGCGCACTTTTCTTATATAGGAATAAATTCGCCTGAAAAATTTGACATTGTCGCGCAGTCGCATTTCTCAACATTTGACAGTCGCACACGAAACTGTCAATTTTTAATGCCAAAGTTGATCGAATGGGTTAGATTCTCGAATTCATGCGGATTCCTTTCACATAGGAATTGATTAGCAGGAAATATTTGGCATTGTTGAGCATAAACGCGAAACTGTCAATTTTGAATAGGAAAGTTGATCGAATGGACTCGAGAATGGGGTCCCTAGGGAAGAATAGGGATTGGGGAACATCGGGTCCAGGGGATCTCCTTTCTCCGCCGGGATGACAAGGGGCGAATTTTGGAGTAACCGTTGATCATCTCGACTTTTATTCCCAGGGATTGGGGGAGAGGAAAGGAGAGGGACGACCAGAGACCGATCTAGATTCGCGTTGCGCGAGTTCCGCTACATCGGCCGAGAAACCAGTTCATCACTATTGAATGGTCGGCCTTGTCCGGATGCTTTATCTCTTTACCCGGGGAACTTAGTAAGCCATTGTGATGCCATAAAGGAACGGCGGCGGCAGCGTCGGCGAATCGCATGCGATTACATGCCGGCCCGTTTTATACATGCCACGATCGTCGACGTATTCGCCTTTAAGCCATGTGCCGCGGCGAGGCACCCTACTTACGGGGTAAATGGAGGAATTCGATTATTTATGTATTACCCTAATCACAGATCTACCAAAATTTCGGGTCACCTGAAAACAGCCCAGACGACGAGCTACATATGTATATAATTATTTATGAAATTCTACCACAGACCTCTCATAATGATCATTTGGACATGTGTACGTAATTATGAAATTGTACCATGCATCGAGAAAAAAGATTCATTATCTGAAACGAATACATATACGTTAACATATATATCCCTCAAGAAAAATTCATGTTGAGTTAAATTAATTGTTCTTGATTATTGTAAAAAATTTCATTTTACACGTTTGATGGCAACTATCTTATTTCCACAATGCGGATTTCTTTGGGTGAACCAACGTTCTTTTTTTCTCTCGGGGTGAGTATACTTGTCAAAAACAGCTGATTGGTTAGAAACGTCACCTGAGCGACCGGTGGGTAGGTTTAGCGTTAAGATCACGGTGAAAATCGAAAAGTGGCTCACACTTTTCGCAAATAGATCAAGAAGGGTGATCGTGGAATTGATAAGTAATCGTAATGGGCGGAATTTAATCGAATCGTACATTGACAGGTACCGTTGCAATTCTTCGGCAGCGGTCACCTCTCGGAGTGGAGGGAGCCGAGGACGCACCTCCGAATGATTTTTCAGAACCGTGGACCGGTCTCTTGGGTTCCCCGAATACCGAGCACGGAGACGCGCCCCGCGCGAATTACCATTAATTTGCATAGACAGTCAAATTGGCCGGGGACGTTGGCAGATGGTTATGAAATCGTTTATTCTGCCGTCGCGGGTTTATATACGCCCCGTCGAGTGGCCGACATATGACGCGATTTCGACGAACGAGTGGAAAACCGCCACAGAGAGGGGACAAATCCACTCTAATGATCACCAGGAGGTAATCGTTAATTGGGCGTGAAAGTTAATCGGGGAAAATCTGCGACGCCACATTAATTGAAATGTCAACCCCCCAAGATATTCCAAATTCCCGTAAAATTGCAAAGTAGCTCATGAACGAGTCGGGTGATACCCCACACTGAGAAAAAATATCATCAGACCGAAAGAAATATATATATCGCTGCCTGCATGAAATATAATTGCAAGAAACAATTACTTCGTTGAGAAGAAAAATTATATTGTCGATATACTCCGATGTCGTTAACTCTTACACTTCTTTGGATGTACTTGATCGCAGGATCTTGTAGCAATGTATATTTTTATCAGTCAACAAAAATTCTTTTCTAATCCACGATTCATATTTTTAGCTGGGTAGTGGACGACCGGGAGACCAGGTCTCTTGGCGGAAGTAGGACGGAGTCTAATAATTCACATTTCCGACGTCGATTGTAGGCGATAAAAATTGTTTAACGTCCATGACGAACACTTTGCACCTCGGTTAGGAGTAATCAACCAGATTTCTTGGCGTTGTCCGGTGTTAAAAAATTCCCTCCATCCGAACAGAATATCTTTGACGACCGAGAGACCAGGTCTCCCGGGGAAGGTTGCATCGTGCCCAATGAGGCACTCCTTCCGAACGTCTCCAGGCTCCGCCCGAAGCGGCTGAACCACAAGCGTTAGGAAAGCGGACCTCCTAGCGGTTTCAATCGTCGGCCGGGCGCGCAATCGGCGTGAAACGTAAACGCAGCGATAATAAGTGGCCGTAACAACGGGCAAGAAGTCATAATTTAAATTGAGTTTCTCGCTTGTCGGCCGGTAATAGCTCTATCGCACGCCACTCTTGGCAGGCGAGCCGGGCGCGAGCGAGGCAGCGGGTGGGTTTCGCCGATCGGTGGGTGGCGGCGGGAGAGGGAGCGAGACGGAGCGATCGGGCGGCGCGGGAGAGCGAGAAGGACACGACCAGCCGGAGGAGGTATCCGAGAGCGCGCCGATATAGGGTGCGCTGATCTAATTGATCCCTGCTGGGGACCGAGCCAGGATATGACGCCGAACCATTGTGGAACGCATTATATTATAATCTCCGTGTGTCCGTGCGTGTACCGAGCTCTCGATAGCGTTAGCGAGACCGTGTACACGGTGATCCTCCGGAGGCTGCGGTGAACACCGCATCAACCGGACCCCGATTGTTAGGCCCCCCAGTCGAACGGCGTGGTCCGGTCGAGACGGAGTCCGCGTCCTTTGGCACGGGTAAACCTCTCTAAGGATCCTCGAGGTCGCCCACTCTCCCCGGAAACGGTGTCCAAGTGAGTCCGCCGACAGATTTCGACCACCCCTGGACCATCGCTCCTCGGAGGTTGACGGTATGCATAGATGATTAACCCGCCCCACCACCCCCCGATCGGGACCCTGAAGTTGTCTTCCAACGGGTCCACCAGGGTCCCCAATTAACCCGGGCAAGGATTCCGGAGGATCTATCCCTTCTTCAAGGACCTAGACCACTAGGCCGACTTAAGGGATTCCCGTTTAACGTATGGAAATAATCCCCCGGGGTATACCCTCGCTCCATCGGGTGCTAACCTCTAAAGAGTCCCGGGAAGCCTTGCCGGCATCGACGCCAGGAATCAAAGCGGACCGACCGCGGGGCTTATCAGAATTTCTCCGCGGATTCGCCCCTCGGCTTCGCGGGGGGTTGGTTCAGCGTTATTTAAACCGGGATCGAGCGATCGCCTCGGGCCGAACGATTACCAGCCGTAAGTCGCGACGCCGAGTGAGAGATAAAGCTCGGACGTAACGACCCGCGACCAGATAGGAATGCCGTTATGGAAAATGATTTGCAAGGGGAGGCCGCGCGTTAAGTGCCCGGCTAAAGCTCAAAGTTAATGACTAAAAGGACCCGACGGAGGGAACGCGCGCGCAGCGCCGCCCGTCGGCGCGATCCGCAACTGCGACACCCGAGACGGAGTCATGGACCAAGCAGAAGATGCTGCATTTCTCCACCTGTGGCGTGAGTATATACCTACTTGCACTTATATAAATATACTTGAACATGTAAAAGACAGTGTCCCTTGACCCCGTGTCGCTGGAAAAGTCCCTTAGGGTCTTGGGACTTGAATATGGGCCCGAAGTGCATTTAATCCCCCCGCAATGACCCGTGTCATGTGCACTACTCGTTGCTTGTATATTTAGTACACTATATTATATACACACATATATTGTAAGCTTGGTATACCATGTCTGAATAAAAGTCCCAACGAAAGTATTAGAGAATTATAATATTCTTTTTAACGGGGTAGGACATGAGGTACCTAATCTTGAGTATCATCAGGAAAACGGTTTCTTTTAGTAGAGAATTAATTTAGAAATTACTTGGAAATGGAAATTTAAGAATTTACATATGCTGGGTTACGCGTGGAGGATACATGATTTTCAATATGGCGACGATCGCGGTCCCAAGACGTCGCAGCGTCTCTCTAATGTCGGCAGTCCTTGCTTCGGGCTCGCCTAACGTTTAATTGAATCGAACTTCACCACCGGATGTAACTCCGGTCCCGGAAATTGGCGAGCTAACAGCCTCTGTGCCCCGAAATCCCTGCGCGTTTGAAATCCTCGTACAGGACGGAGTCCTTGGTGCTGCTTCCAGAGACGCCATCTTGTATTCTCCTCATCTCGAGACTATTTCCCCGTCTACGCGACCGTGTCCTGGTGCACCGGAGGTACGGAGGGTATAATTACACCTCCTTCCAGCCGAATGACAAAGGAATATGAATTTATACCGCGGGAGGCGCACCTCGCTGTTAGTTTCGCCGTTCGCCAAAATGGCGGCTCGTGGACTTCCGGCGAGACACTCGATGCGCGCGCAATCGCGCGAGGCCCGAAATAATTGCACATCGTGGGGGATACCGCGATGCCGAGATTGCGAAGTGACGGGGAGGGTGGAGGGTTCGGGGCCCGACGGGGGGCCTCGGGCCCCCCAGACCCCGACTGCCACCCTTTGCGATCCGCGTACCCGATGCGCGGCGATGGGAAGAGAGAGACCGGGAGAGATGAAGAAAAATAGGGAGAGGGAGAAGGAGAAAGAGGCAAAGCTGGCTGGCTACTTGGTAAGCGAGACGTACGCGCGCGCGTAATTGCGTGCCCGTCCTGAAATTATTCATCTCCCCGGCCACGGGGCCCGATATGCCCCGCACTGGCCGCCAGGCAAGGCGGTATGATAATGCATAGAAGTGCCAGTCATTATACCTACGTACCCCCTGCCCCTCCGAGCCTCGCCGGATCGCGCCACCCTGGGCCCCGTGGCGATCGTCGGGCCCCTTGGGGAGCTCTGCCCTCGGACCGATGAATCGCCAACACGGCATAGCTTTTCTCCAAGCTTTTCCACGCCAACTTACATTCTAATCTCCGAATCCCAGACAGTGGAAGAAGAAAAAAGAAATATCGACCTCTGGAGGGAATCCATCTCCGACCTAACCTCAAAAATAAGGGAAGTGGGGGACGGTCTCTAGACGGAACCAACTTCCTGATCTCGATGCAGGGAGGATGGAGGAAAAAAAAAGGAGAACGATTTCTAGGAGGAGCTCACTTTTATCCTAACCTCGAAGAGGAGTAAAAAATTGAAGGATGGAAGAGCCCAACTTCCGTCCCAATTTTAAACCGGGGGAATGGAGGAATTAAAGAGGATAACGATTTCTATGTGCAACTAACTTCCAACCTAATCTTAGAAAGAGCGATAACGGCGAATTAAAAGTGGAGAACGTTCTCCATCACCCTACGGAAAGGGAATTAAACGCTCTTCGGAGGCGCGATAAGTAGGATGATCGATGTTGATAACATTTGGGGAATAATTTCCGGAATTTTTCCCGGAGTCCTTGGGACCGTGGCGTTCAACTCCCACTCGGCCAGAGCCAGGTTCGCTCTTTTTAGACCCCGGGCCTCGTAACCGATGATTTGTGCACGCAGTTTTTCCTCGGCCCATCCGCGCGGAGTTTGCGCTTGCGCGCACGCGCGTGCGCGGCGAACCGCGCATAAGAACTTCTGGAACGACCGCGCGATTAACCGGCGGACTTCCAGCCGGGCCGATCTTTTTTTAAGGGGAATCCACTTTCGTTACGGGCCTTTGGGCAGGTGCTTTCCGCGAAGCGCGGTAGGATTGAAGCCATTAAAACTCACTTAGGATAATGTCCCGGCGATTTGCCAGTAAGCCGGGAACGACGCCGAGCAGGGACGCCCGGCGCCGGTTTTTTTGCGAATAACGCCGAAAGATTTTGCGGGGCCCGGACCGCGGAAAAAGGGCCCTTCCCTCGCGAATCTCGAGCATTCCGGGAAATAAGCCTATCTTCGCGATGTGATAAAATTTAACGACTCTTAACAGGGCCTTATAGGCGCATTCTTGTAAATTCGGGACTTGCGTACTGTGAGAAAAATCTATGGAAATTTACATACATCTTCACAGCAAATTTACATACAACTTAGATGCTGACATGTGACATCACAGTGATAGGGTAATTTCACTGAAATTTATCGTGGCATCGAAATAGCCAATTATTATAAACATTTATATGGGCATTTATATCAGAGCTCGAATAATTTGTCATAAGTCCGAAGAATCCGTCGTGGCCGATTTATTCGAGGGAAATAATTATTATTCCAATCGACGAAATATTTTTCGTTGGTAACGTTCGAGAAAATGTTTCTTCGATTCAATGAGTAATATTCCTCGGTGTAGGAGTTACCTCGGATTAAGAATTTTCATCTTCCCCGATTCTTCGTATTTTCCTTCCCTTTAAGCCTTGAAGGGGCTAAGCACTCGGCTCGTTTTCTCGCGCGAAAGTAAACACCCTTAAACTCTCTTTTACCTCGCCTTCCTCTGTTCCGACATTCGTACCGTGCAAACCATCCCGATTGTCCAAATTGCCCGAATCGTTTCGCGAGTCGAACCCCAACGACCGTGCAGGCCTGAAAGCCCTTAAAACTCGCGAGTCGAAAATAATTCTCCTTTTTTATCTTTACTGAAGAGCCTCCTCCGAAACCGCGATATACGCCCTCGCGGATAATTCCACGTGGTTACATAACCCTCAGGCTACTAAGAGCGCCTAAAGGCGCCGGACGTTTGGTCCAATATTGCCTGCCCGGTCAGACGAATCTCGCCCATATATCGAAATGGCTCCGTGTTCAAAAAGTTAATCGCGTTGATAATTTTTCCGAAGTTTCAAATGATTCGCCGCCCCCCGATCCGAGTTTAATAATTATTACGACGTTTTGATACATAGAAGGACCCTATGGCATACCCTTAAGGGCGCGTAATCGCAGGTCTCATCCTCTCCCCGAAACAATCTGCCGAGGATTCCGGGAGATTGCCCTAAATTCCGCCATTTCCCAACGTCAGGCTCGAGGCCCGGTTTTTTCCGTCCCCGGGCCGGCGCCGTAATTTGCGCGATTACGGGGGTCCTCCCTTTCCCTTTCTTAGAGATTGCCTTTCGCGCGTTGTGATTGCCCATCGAGAGGGCCGTCCGATCCCAGGGCGGGCGGTAGCGCGCATTACAGTAGGTGCGCGAAGTACGCGCGAGCAGTAGCGGTTCGCCAGAGGGGCATTACGGAGAGGAGGGAGTGGGAGGCCGAGGGGGGGGGAGCGAGGATCCGCGGTTAAGGGGAGAATATAGCATGGAATGGGCGGGACGACGAGGGGTGGGAGGGGGGTGAGGACCCTAAGGACCGGCGGGGCCCGCGGAAAGGAAGGGGGACACGAAGTAAGCTCTAATTGCATTCAATAAAGCAAATAATAGCAAGCTCATTAGAGCGCGGAGAGAAGCTGGCGAGTTGACCGCGGCTTGTATGCCGACCTGCCTACGCTCTGGGGGAGAGAAAGAGAGAGAAGAGGGTGAACAGGGGGAGAGAAGGAACAGAAAGAGAGAGAGAGAGAGAGAGCGAGAGAGACGGAGATAGCGGGGGCGGCGCGGGTGCGAGAGAGAGAGAGAGTGACGACGAGGGGGGCGCGAGACGGGGAGGGGGAAGACGGCACTCCGGATACGCGCGGAATGGGAGAGACAGAGAGGGAAAGAGAGAGAGAGACGGGGAGGAAAGTCGCAGACATCGGGATCGCGAGAAGCACGACTCGACGTCATTTATTGTCCCGGCGGGGACCCGGGGCCCGCGGGCCCCTTTATGAATGGGCCGGTGCCATGCGAGGTGGCCGCCATCTTTGTCGCCAGGGCGCCAACTTCCGAGCCGCCCCCCCCCTCGCCGGACAGTCGGCCCCCCTCGCGAGGGTCACCTCGGTTTCGGGGCCGGCGGGGCCCGACGTCGGGCCCCGGCCGATTACCCCCCGACTGCGCGCGCATGCGATCGTCCCCTCACCTCCCCCCTCGGCCTAAATCGCGAGCAGTCGATATCGCGCTTTTCTCTCCGCGCGTCCCCCTCCCCCTTCCCGGGGCCCCTTGGGGCCCCGGCCTCGGTTTTGCAGCCCGCGCAAACAAGAATGGCGACCGCCGGGCCTAATGTATTCCGGGGATGTACACTCATTATTCAGCGATAATTAATTGACGGCTATAAATAACCCGGGCCCAGCATAAATAAATGGTTCGCGTGAAACGAAATGGTAATGGTGACTTTGACGGACCGTTTAAACTGGAATAAAGCGGGGCAACTCGTTCAAACCCCCTCCCCCCGCGCCCCCCTCCTTCCGCGGGCCCTCTGCCGGGGGCCCGACGCGGGGCCCGGGCCCCGAGAGACTCGGTCGGTAACCAATATAACTCACCTGCAGCACCACCGCGGTGTGTCGGACGGACGTGCCTCGCCGCGGACCCCTGCGCCTCCCCCCGTGTCCCCCCCCGCCCCCCCTCGTCGGCCTATACGTAGGATATTTACTCCGTGGCCACTCTCTTAAACTTAACTTAGTCTCTCCTTCTCCCCCCCCAACCCCCGACATCGTTCCGTTCCCGTTCTCTGTTCGCCGTTTCGCCATGACGGGCCCCCCTTATACCCCCCCCCCACCCACCCAAACGGCGCGGGGGTGAGCGCCGACAGGATACTCCGTCAATCGAACCACTTCATTTCGAGGGGCCCTCTCGCCGATTCTTTTTGCTCCTCGAAATTTAAGGGGGGGACGCGTCCCGACGCCGGGGAACAATGAGGCCCCGGGCGCGTGGGCCCGGGAATAAATCGCCCCCCGATATAAAACGGTCCGATTGACTCCCCCCCCCCTCTTTCCACGTTTCTTCCCTTCGCCTCTTCGGCCTGTCGCGTGTAAACTAAACGAGGCGTCGTGCATCGTCGATTCCTCGTTTTGGAGGCTTCACGTGTCTCCCGAGAGATATCTCCAGAGCGCCTGCGCGTGAGATCGAGGGTAGGTTAGGTTAGGTTAGGTTTGGTCCCTGACGGAGGTGGCGCCATCGTAATGGCGCCCCGCGCGGATTATGCGCGCATGAGGCTTATCGCCGATGCGGCGCTTATCGGGGCCGTTCCCCTCCTTCTCAAGAATGAGGGGGAAGGGTGGAGGGCACGGAGTGGACCTCGGTAAGGAAGTTCCCTGCTACGCAGCGATGATCGCCTCGGTTTAAGTATAACAATTATTTCCAATGCTCCTCGAAGCTCGAGTTAAAGAGTTTGAAGTGTTATTAAGAAATATGAATCATTGAGCTTTATCTACTTCCTGGTGAAAATATTAATCACCACTCGGGGGTTACTCTGCGACTGCTCGTTCGTGTTGAAAATATCTCGACGGAAATGATCTTTGGAGAAAGGAGTGATAAGGTATCAGGGGTCACTCATCGTTCGTGGCGTTTAGACGTTTGGCGCGAGCGCGCTCGATTCCGCTCCGGGGAGATTCCCGGGATCCTCGGTCGGATACGGGAAACGAGTCCCTCGATTCCCGGGATTCCCTCCCGCCGCCGCCGAAAGAAAGGGGGACCCCCGTCTCCCGGTTACGAGGGGACGTCCTGGGAGTCCCCGGGGACCTGCTCGGCCGTCCCGCAAGGTCGATACGGCCCCGCGGAATGTATCCCCCGAAGCGGGCCCCTCTGCTTGCCCCCTCTCTTCCTCCACCTCCCTCTCATTCCCATTCCCAGCGTCATTGTCATGGGAACTCATTAGGGCCCTCCGCGCTCCCGGTGAGTCCCATAGGGCCCCCGTCTCGAACAACCTCCGCCCCCCCTGCCCCCCCCCTTCATCAGCTTCTTGCTAACCTTTCTCGTATTTTCCACCGGTGCTCGAAGTCCCCAGTCGATGCGCGCGCATCCTACTCCGGGGTCCTAAGGCCCCGACTCCGGGAGAGAGACAGAGGGAGAGATCCCCGATTGGCATTAATAATTTCAGGGGAATTCCGATGCGCGGTCGCTTCTGCCTCCGGCTGGGCCCCGCCTCGCGGGGATTCATCGACCTATCTCAAGGGACCTGAAAATCCGGTCGCATTAAGATATCTATCGGAACAACGGATGTGCGCCATTAAACTTTTAGTTTATTTACCCGGAGCGGCGCGCCGCTCGCCGCCGGAGGCGGGCCGACCGCTCGCGGGGCGATTGTCTTCCGCGAGCGGCGTAATTGTTATTTACGTTTCCCGGGCCCGATCGTCGACGGCAAGATGGCGGCGCACGCCGACTACCGCCGGCTAATGGCCGCGCTCGGTCCGCCTCTGTCAATGGGCACTAAAACTCATTACCGAGGGGCCCGATCGCGCCCTCCTATCTGGATTACCGGCCGGTATAGACAATTAGTCATCCCCGGTTACAGGCTTGTCGCCTCGCTGCCCCCTTCCGGCTGCGCGCGCAACTAGTCGAGCTAGTCGATGCATCGTGTGGGAAACACCGCGACTTATCGGGCCCGATTAAGCGGACCTAATTATTATTATAAATTAATCCTTTATACCAGGATTAGTCCTCGGGTATTCGTGTCTCTGTACGTGTACGCGGGTACTCAGATCCACCTCTCGACGCACCTATCGGGAACGCTGCACCGAGGGACCGCCGCCATCTTGGTACCACCTCGCGTTAATTCCCGTCAATGACGCGTGTCATTTCCCGTCGCAGGTGGGAAAGAAAAACCGCGATCCAGAGACGGTCGGATGCGTACGCGACCCGCGGCCAATTATCGGCCGGCGTTTTCCCCGCGTCGATGCTCGCGAACGGGGCGAGGAAAGGAAAAAAGGGGAAGAAAAGAGAGGAGGCCTTAGAAAGTTACGATCTCGGCGCTCGTTAGGTATGCATAGACGCGAGGAGCCGTAAAAGATCGGAACTGGTCGCGCCGAGTCTCCGTGCGAACGCGGACGAGGATTCCTCCTTGCGTGGAGGGAAGTCCGGGAGATTTCCCCGCGGCTGCGCCGCCGGATGCGTGCCGGCCGCCGCCATCTTGGTCCACGTGACCGGCGGCGCGCGCACCCCGGAGGCGGCCATCTTGCCAGGTACGAACGGTGCCCGGAATTTACCGTCATTTCCTTGCAGATCGATCGATCGGCAAGATTCATCGAGAGTTTCCTGGCCCCGCGGAATCTCCCCCGGAGGAGGCGTCGACGTACATACGGCGTCGGCGTCGTTGCGCCCGGTGTTGATTTAGATGAAGGCTCGAATCTACCGAACCCACCCTCGACAGGCGCCGAGCAGAGCCCTTTCTCGTTAGCCGCCTACATTATATTACCCATCGACGGGCATACATCATATCCCGCTCCGTAAGTACGTACACACCTACCGGCGGATTCGTATGTACGAGGATGTACTCGTACGTACGTACACATCCACGTATCCGTAACCAGACTCGGCCGACATTCGCAGCCCTCGGCATTTATTTCACGGGAATAAAGAGAGCCGCGTGGGCAGAGTCTCGCCAATTGATGCACCTAGGGAACAATGCGACCGAGAATGCACTCGCGTCACCTAAGGCCCCCTCCTTGCCACGTACCATGCGATTCCCCAGGGACCAGATGCAACGGCGGTGAGAAGAGAGAGGCTCTCCATTTTACCTAGCCGTTAAGGATAACCCCTATCGGTTTAAAAACAATCCTCAGCATAAGTACTACCCCCGATTTACTTGCGGAAATTAATGCAAGTCGCTGCGAGAAGCCTAAGCCGTGGAAAAGAAATCTTGAAAATGGTCACCAACGCTCTAGAGGCTCCGGAAGGCTCTTAATTTCCCTAACCTCAGAGAACCCATTAGAGTCTAAAAATCCAAATTTTTATACTTATTTTTTTTTCTTTCTTATCGTCGATGTAACAATGTCGCGGGCACATATCCAAGCGTTCGCATTTCGAGAACGGGAATTTCTTCTTATGGCGGCGTGAGTTATCTTTTTGCCGCGCGTGTGTGGGAGGTTATGTGCATAATCCCGTAGGAGACAAAACATTTACGGCTCCGCGAGCCGCGAAGGGGGACGTAAAGAGAGGAGGAGAGAGGACGTGCATTGTTGCGTTGCGTGATGTTATCTAGTCTTGACGTTGTCACGCGTTGTAAGGGATTACCTCTTTCCGAAATCCCCGCCGCGGCGTATAGTGCCATAAACACCGGCGAAGTTTCTCCGATTATCTCCCTCTCTCTTCTTCCCGGGGGACCGAGAGAGAGGGAGGATGACGGGTGGGAGGGAGATGGAGAGAGTGGGAGAGGGAGATACCGATATATTTATGCCTAGGACTCAACGTCCTTTCCCATCGCGCAAGGCGAGATTAATATCGCAAAAGGAATGCGACTAATATGAAATGCCACGTTAAAACGGATTTACCGCACACGAGAGGGGCATTACCCGATGCAAATCCAAGCCCGGGCATACCGCGGGCCCCCGGGCCCCGGGAAATTTACTAGTAATAACTCGTAAATAGAGTAATTGTCTCGTGAAGGTGGACGGGGGGGACTCCATTGTGTCCCGGTGCCCGCGACCAACGAGGTGCGAATATACGAGCGGGCCCGATTTTTCGCATGTCCTCGTCCTCGAGAGGTCTATATCCAGGAAGGAGGGGGATTGCTCGTAAAAAATCCACCGGGGTCGTTTTTACGAGCCGCCTCCTCGTCGCGAGCCACCGATGGGATATTAAAAGTGATTAATAAATATGTAGGAAAATTAAAGAAATTATCCGAGAGAACGGGCAGTCGCGCGGGGAGATGGAGGACCGACGATTTTAATCTTGATTAATTAAGGACGGTTCAATTTCGAGGTCGCGAGACATTACGGGCATCTCGATGCTACGAAATTACGATTCAAAGATAATGAACACCGGCACGGAATAATTAAGCTTATTAGGTGGAGATTTAACCGAATGCACATGGAAATTCAACTGAACGTATATATTTAAAGGTACAAGGTTTATTATAAATTCAGTCCGTTTGGAAATTGATTTCACTTAAGGATTCGGTCCCTTCTAAAATTTTTAGGCATGACAAACAAGGGACGCTTTATCGTTTAATTTAAGGTGAGGTGAAAATGGTGACGAAGAGGTCTCGTTTATGAAACTCTCCTCCGAATAGGGTATACCGAGTTATTACAAACTTGACAACGTGAATACAGAGAGTATGAGGAAGGTCCTGCCGCCCATAAGGTATGAATTTTATAAAATCTCTTTATAGACATCTTGACAATTTTCGATAAGAAAGAAAAGAAATTTCACGAGTGTCCGGACCTTCTTTATACCCTCCACGTTCACGTTGTCAAGTTCGAAACCACTCGACACGATAGAAGAGTTTCGGGAACGACTGACGATGCCACTTTCACATCCCCTTAAGTAGACGATAGTAACGAATAAATAGATAATCGATAAAACGAAGTGAACCGATAATGTTGACAGTGGTACCGAGAGACGCAAGGTTCATTGCGGGGATTTATTTATGGGATCACGGTTGAGTAATCGCCAGAGATTACGTTTTATCGCGTTTTTTCTTAGACTGGACAGGTGAGACGGTGACAAGTGACATAAACGGCGAGTGACCACGTGTAGGTGCGCGGAGTCGATGCGCGGAGTCGGTGCGCGCAGGACGTCAGAAACGCACGGCGGATGCGTGCACCGAGATGCATCGGGTGGTGTGTCTCACGGCCGGATAATGTCCGGAGGTGGCACTCCTCGTGTCGGCATGACGGACGTGGACATTAGCCGGCGATATTAAGCCCGGGCCCTTAGCGACGGCTAACGATACGACTCGCCTCTCCCGTGTCCCGGAAGTGCATCGCGCACTTGCATCTTACCTGCGTTTCCCCGTGTGCATTCCTCGACCCCATAGCCTCGCGTTCGACACGGGGAACGTCGGCATGATCTGATATAGACGCAAGCGGCTTTTCTCTATCGGACCCGGAGACACCTCCTCAATAAACACTTGGGATTTGTGTTTCATTTTTCACCGTGTAACCCACGTGGGTGTTAATGTGACTTGACAGAGGCATTAATGACGTCACAGGCGGAGGGCTTTTACGCAAAGTAATTGTGATATCATCATTGGGATTATTTCGCAAACTTGACTTGGGTAGGGGGTACAAGTACGTACTAAGTTATCACGTCCCGAGAAAGGATCCTCTCCGTGATGACGGCGAAACCTTAACGCGGCTCATTCTCTTAGTTAAATTTCCATTTAATTAATATACGTCTTAATTATTGTACGTCCACCTTGGCGGTATCGTTACCGAGCGATAGGGAGAACTTCCGCTTCCATCGAGACTAGACTTTTTCATGAAATTATGATTTTACATGTTTCCACGTCTGAAATTCATAAATTGTACGTGTAAATAAAACAAAGTGGGGGATACATAGGTAAACCCTTTCCATCGAAAACGGAGTATTTTTCATAAAACCATTACTTTTCATTCTCCGCGGGGAGTGAAATTCATAAATTGGCACGACCGGTCTCGGTGGTAAGTATCACGGTACGTGTATATAAAACAGGGGCCGTCTGGTGTACCGGTGATTATTCCGTATACTCCTGGGTACGTATAAACGGTGATCTCCTCGGATGTAGAATAGGCGCGTCCATAATTAGTCCCGCGGCGCGGCCTTGGCAGCGCCAGGAGGCCCGGGCCCGATCGCGAGGGAGCGAGCGAGACGCACCGACGCGGCCGCTGCGCGCGCGAGAGAGAGGGCCCGATGCCGGCGAGCGGCAGAGGAGTTACGGGAGAGCCGGGGCTCGCTTGACAGTGAGGTGTCGGGTGGTCGAGAGGGACCGGCGGGCTGTCAGCTTGTCGGGCTGTCAGCCCACGCACGTTGGCACCGCCGGGGCGCCCCCTGCGCCCGCGACGCCTCTTCCCTCTCGCTCGCTCCCTCTGTCACGCGATTCGTCCTCTCTCTTTCTCTCTTTACATTGTTCCGCGACGAGCTGCGCGACACGGGCATTGCAGCGCATTTTGGCTGCATAGAGGGCACATTGCGCAGGTAGTGCATTGCGCAGGTAATGCGCGCAAAATGTGCGTTTCGCAGGTAGTACGCACAATAAGTGCGTTTCGCAGGTAGTACGAGTATCGCAGCGGCCCTCGAGGAACATTTCGATGATAATGTACATTGTTAAAATAATTCCGTGAATTTTATAACATTTTCAACGGAAGTTTTATTCATACAAGGTATACTAATTTTATAACCTAGTATCAAATAAAATGTATAGAACATGTGTCATTAATTTAGTACACACGTATGTAATATAAATTAGACGAAGATAAAGGTAATAATTTTATAATAATTTCAGAAGAGACGTTTACAAAATTATAAAATTAAGAAATCATCTCAGCGAATCATAAACAATGCGTACCGAGCGACTTCCGAATATAAGATTTATAATCTTCCGGCACGATTTCGCGAAAATATAACACAATTTTATGGAATTGTAAATTTATTTAGAGGTTTGCAACTAACGTACACTAGTTCACTTTTACGACGTCAAATTAATATTTGTATTGCGACCATATGTACCAAGAGTGTATGAATTTCGTGAATTTCGTTTAAAAGTGTGAGTGCAACTAATGTACACTAGTTCACTTTTACGACGTCAAATTAATATTTGTATTGCGACCATATATACCAAAAATGTATGAATTTCGTGAATTTTCTTTAAAAGTGTGAGTGCAACTAACGTACACTAGTTCACTTTTACGACGTCAAATTAATATTTGTATTGCGACCATATGTACCAAGAGTGTATGAATTTCATGAATTTTCTTTAAAAGTGTGAGCGTGAAACATTTAGTCGCGGTTCTCACGATTCGACCGTTTCTTATCCTTCCCTTCCGTCACGGTCCGCGTTCCGCGGCGTTATCAAGCTAGGGAACCTTATCGCGAGTGTTTTCGTCCCGAGCGGGTTCTCGATTGGATAACCGATTTCTTTCCGGACCCGTGTCCCCTCCCCTCGCGTGGGGGGTCGCAGCAGTCCCGAAGGGAACCTGTACACGGGACTCGGGCTAAACAGGCCCAGCTCGCCGGGAAACGAGCTCGGGCCCCGATAAGGCCCGGCGATAAACCTCTAATTGATAATCTCCCGCGGCCCGACTAGTCGCGGCCGTCCCGCGGTGTCAACCCGGCCGTCACTGTCCGCCCGACCCGCCGTGCGGAATTTCCGCAGACGCATCCGACCTCTCCGACTAATTGTCCCCCTATGAGGATTAGCGAGCTCGCCTCGACAATCCCGACCGGTTCGACATATCGAACATGCTCGATCTATCGAGGTGATTACACGTTTATTCCCCGCGATCTGGTCTTCCGTTTCGGGAAATCTCCGCATCCATACGTCTCGTTGTCTCTCTCTCTCTTGATTACCTATACCGCTAACAAGAACCGCAATGAATTCGTGAAATACCCCCGGCAGGTTTTAATAAACCGTATGATAAATCCGTAACACCCTGGCGTATTCAACGTACGTCCTTTTTAATCCGACAGGATAATTTAAGTCCTCTCCGACGAAACGTCATACAGTTTGGAACTTGTTCTTGCGTTAACGAGGACGGCGGATTTACAGAATCGTCTCGTGAGATTTCTTGTTTTAACCCTACTGTGTATACTTAAGTCGTGTTAAATTAGCAAATATTTCTGTCTCCTCGGCTTATGATGACGGATGAGACTCCGGGAGAGGAGGGACAAGTGGGACGAGGGAATGAGAGGGAGAAAGAGAGGACTAAATCGTATGGCATGGAGTAACCCAAATATCAGACGATCACAATCATCCCGTCGTTTACACGTACAATTACACCGATATTAATTGCACTGTACGATGAAGATGTGTGCCTTTATGTGCTAATTTAAATTTCCGCGAGATTTTGAACTAGGTATTCCGTTTCTGTATGTATGTGTATATAGGACGGTACATTAGACTCGATTATAATCATCATCGTCGCGGTTTATTATCGATATGACCTGAATATGAGAACTGGGTCTAACTACCGACGTTTTGCACGTTTTTATGATTTTCCTCGTCTTTGTCATCATCGTGACTCTTATCGTCACCGTCACCGGCAAAAAAATGAAGAAATGAGATCCAACGCCGGTTGAGTTGTATTTTTTTTTCTCTTTCTATCCATCCATTTTTTAAATCCTTAATTTATCTCCTTGCCCCTTGAGAAGGAATTTAGGAAAAAGCGACATAAAACCGTCCGAAGAAACATCCAAAGTCCCGATCGCATCTAAGTCGGGGTCAGGGATATCGATGCGTGTCAACTTTCCTCCGATTTCGCGATACGACCTCAACGGAAGCCATCTCCCCCCTCCGGTTCCCCCCAGCATCTAGAGAAGGCCCCAGGACCCCATCCAGAGGTGGAAAGACGAAGAGAGGTAGAGGGGACCGCGAGAGAGTGGAGGACTTCTTAATTATATGCCGATCGGCTCTCCAGGATAACCCATTGATTTAAGGACGTGCCGAAGTCTCCGGGAATCTCACGACTCGGCCGTCGCTCGACTGGTTCGGGAATTAAAGGATAACTGAGTTATGTCTGCATATATTTTATGCACGAGAGGTGGAGGCGCCCCTCGCCTAGTCGATCTTGGGGCCCTAGCGGTAGAGGATGGGGCCCCGTTGCCGGGGTGGGGGGGGGGCAGCAGGTAATACCGCACAGGTGTAGGTACGAGGTATATACCAACACGCACGACAAAACAAGATTATTGGAGATATACAGGTGGACGCGCTGTATGTATATGCGCAGGCATATATGTACACGGGGTGGGGGGAAATGCGCAGGAAGAGAGACGGCACAGGAGATGAAGGGGTAACGTCCTCTCACGACAACCTAGACACGTACCTTGACCCGGAGTTTAGAGAACAGGTGCGCGACCCGAGCCTTGGGTCCCTCTCTTCGTGGCGGGCCTGGAAATTACGGGCCCACTCCGAGGAGTGGGACCAACCTCCGCGTGCTCCTCCGGAGGATACCGGAGGCGCCGATTACGAGAGAGATTACCCGGGCCCGTGATTCTGGGATTAAGGATACTTCTGATGGCTGCGCTTCATGGGAGTCTTTGCAAGGGGGAAAGGACCCAGGGGAGAGCCAAGGATCGTTCGGGGGAAGGAAGGAACCTGGTGGTGAGTTCGATGCTGCAATGTTCCTATCTTTGGGCCCCACGGTGCGAGATGTTGAGTCCCTGACAAGGAAGGGGGCAAAGTTAAGGATCAGCCGCGCGGTTTTGTCACGTTGAAATGCCGCAAGCCTGCGGCGCTGCGCCACACAATGTGGCGAATTTTCAGAGGTGTGGCATAGGAAGTCGCGGATGCTTCGCACTTGTCTGCGTGAAATTTCGCAAGCACGGTAAGAGTGCCGAATTTGCCGCGCTGCAGCGCACAAAGTTGCAGATACAGGGGACTTATCTACATGAAATATCGCAAGCAAGGTGGTGCAACGGTAAAAGTGGCGAATTTGCCGCGTTGCAGCACACAAAGTCGCAGATACAGGAGACTTATCTATATGAAATTTCGCACGCAAGGCGTCGCAACGGTAAAAGTGGGGAATTTGCCGCGCTGCAGCGCACAAAGTTGCAGATACAGGGAACTTATCTACATGAAATTTCGCAAGCAAGGTGGTGCAACGCTAAAAGTGGCGAATTTGCCGCGCTGCAGCACACAAAGTCGCAGATACAGGAGACTTATCTACATGAAATTTCGCACGCAAGGCGCCGCAACGGTAAAAGTGCCGAATTTGTTGCGCTGCAGCGCACAAACTCACAGATACAGGGAACTTATCTACATGAAATTTCGCAAAGTCTCGTATCCGCGGAGCCTTTCTGCATAAAATTGCGAAATCGAGGTGCTACCACGCCGCAGCGCACGAAGGTCCGAGGTCCATAGTATCAATCCAGATAAAATCCCAAGACCAAGGCGTCGGGACGGGGGAATTGGCGATCCTACGTCACCGCAGGACCTAAAACCACGGACCCCTTGCACGGGCAAAGTGGTCGATCCGCGGTGGAGCCTCCTACAAAGTGGCGAATCCACGTCGACGGCTCGGCGTAGGAACGCGGGCCCGGGGTGGAGGGGTCCGGCGAATCGCGCGTCTAAATCATCGGCGGTCGTAATGCATGTTGCGCGTAATATAAAGCGAGAAACAAACACATACGAGGGGGGCGCGCAAAGCGCCGCGGCGTCGGCGGGGATTGCGCTTAAAGGCGCGCTTAAAGGCGAGCTTAAAGGCGGTCGTGGAGGACGCGGCTTTAATGCGCGATACCTCTCTCTCTCTTTTCGCGGCCGTTCGCTCCGTCCATCCCTGCGCGGCGCCGCGTCCCCGTGTTCCTCTCTCTCCCTCCCACCCGCGCGAACCCCCCGGGATACCGCGGGGCCCCATTCCCGTGCAAAAAGTACATTGCATTTATAAGTCATTTATTATGAATTACACGATGGCGATATTTAAAATGGGGAGGCACGTCTTGTACGTGGATATATGGGATATCGAGATTATAACGCATGCGGAGGGAGGAGGATAGCGAGCCGGAGTCCGCGGGAGTCACGGAGCGGCGCGCACTTTGCGCCGGAGCGCGCACCGTCCGCCGCGCGGTGCGTGCGGTGCGTGCGGTGCGTGCTATGCGTGCGCAATTTGTAAGCCGCTCCGACACGGCCGAGCCTCCCTACCGGGAGGGAGTTTGTTTAATCGGCCGAAAGGGGACGGGAGATAACGCCCGGTCCAGGTGATCCCTTGCCAGGACCGCGACAGCTGGACCAAGGTGTGCTATCGCGTTCGCGTTATCACCCTCTCCTCTGATACCCCCGATTGGACGCGCATCTTTTATTTCTACGCCGAGCTATTCTCCGTTTCTAATCTATCTTTCGTCCCGTCACCCCTTTACCGATATTCACCGGGCTCTCGTTAATGCAACCCCCTGCATCTATGGACTCGGTATATCAATCGGAGGGTGGAGGCGCGGAACTGGAAGACGGAACATATCGACTGCTATTTGTACAAAGGGTAATAGGAAGGTCCTCGTTGGATTTACCGGGATGTGAAAGTGACGATCTACCATGAAACTTTCTTTCTGAACAGGCGGTGCCGAATTTTTTTCAAGCCTTACCACGCGAATACGGAGGCCGGAGGAATGAAATGTTCTATAAGAGATTACAAGAAATGTCAGTAAACGTTGTCAAATTGAAATGCCCCGGGTGTCGGAACCTTCCTTACAGCCTCCTAATTCACGTTGTAAAGTTTCGAACTACTCGGTACACCCATTTCGGCGAAGTTTCATTAACGAGACCCGTTCCGCGCACTTTCCTCGTCGCCTTGAAACCTGGTAATTCTTTGCAACTCGTGGACAGTTGGCCGATTTGCATACAGTTTTCCTCCGGGAAGTGGTTCGCCCAATGGCGACCAGGAAAAGCCGGTGCAACGAGGATTAATGCATCGGGCGCCGCGACGGTGGCACTAAGTGACATCTCGCGTCCCGGGCGGCGCGTATCGGCGCGATCTCGCGGAGGCGCCGTCGTCGATCGCCCGTAAAAAGGTCACCGGGCTATCCCCAGGAGGTGTCAACGCGAGCACACGCCGATCGCCGAGGCGATATCTCTCGCGGTGACTTATGCCCGGTTGTCGGCGTAATTCGCCTTATCCCCCCACCTCCCCCTCGATCGGCAAGATCTGTGCGCTCGGTACGCCGTGGTCGGTAATCTCTCCCCTGAGCGGTGCACACCTTAAGCATTAAATTTCTACCAACAAGTAGAAGTTCGTCAAAGGATCCGGGTTTTCGACTAATTAATGCCTCCCTCGACAACATACGCGCTCATTAAGGGGATGTGGAAGAGGTATCGTTCATAAACCTTTCGTATGAAACGTGAATATGGAGGCTATGAGGAAGAAATTCCACGTTTCATAACAAATGATTAAAATCCCTTAGACGATAAATACTCGGATGTCACTTTCACGTCCCCTTAAACCATGGAAAAAGGGTTAAGCTACGCAGCTTCGCATTGAACGGCCCAATAAGAAGTTGTAAAAAAAAAATACAATAAATAACGAATTCGTGCAATAAAAAGCATCACTGAAGATTTGCCGGGAAATTGAGAAAAGAAATTAGTAAAGCTAGTTTACAGACATGAATGAGCAATGTCGAGACACGGGCGTGGAGGGGCCTTCCTAAAGAACCCGCGTTGCTTTCCGAGTACTTGCAGCATATTTCAACAGGCCCCCCTTAAAAATGCCCGGGGGCAATTATGCCCGATCGCGGCGATAACTCACGGCGAGACTCTTATCGGACGTCGAAGCTTAATTCGCGGCCCATTGTCGTATATCCTGGCGAAAACCCACCTGGCCCCCCCGGGGGGGCCCAAAGAAAGCGAGGGGGCTTTCGTCGGACGAGTCGCTCGATTCCCTTCCAGGAATGATATTATCTGAGATCGCGAGAGAAAGAAGGGGGGGGATTCCGGTGCATAATTTATCGTTCCGAAGAGAGATCGACCGGGCGCGGTATCGAACTCCATGGCGAGCCGGTCAGTGACAAATGCGTGGAACGTCGAACCGAGGTCCGACCACGTTTTCGAATAATCATCAGGCAGGCAAAATGAAAAGTCTCCGGGTAAAATAGAGGAGGCGGAAGAAAAAATGATAAGGGGGAGGGGGCGACCAGCGGGGGCGCAATTAATCGTTCGATGGGGCCCATTCTCTCCCGGGGTGAGGGCACGCGGCTTGGTGGGAAACCAATCTCTCGAAAAGGGGGTACAGTTCTTAATTGCCGCATTAATTATCATTTTTACACCCCTTAACCGCCGGGCAGCTTTCTTAACCCCTTAAGGGGGTGTCGATCGATCGAAATTTTTGTACAAGCTGGGTGAGCCGAATTGTGTGTGAAAAAAAAAAAAAAAACGGAATTTAAGATACTCGTTCGGGAAATGAAATTTCATGAACAATGCGATCCTCCGTATCCACGTGGTGATGTTTCAAATGTCCCGGTACGTCCAGTTAGAAGAAAAGTTATATACATTTTCTTACGTTTTGATGTACATATAGTATGACCCTTTCACATTACCTTAAGGGTGGCATGAAACTGGGTGCACCGAATAATTTGAAACTTAACCCGCTGATTATGGAAGTCCTAACGAAGGTCTTGAAACGTCAGGAAATTTTGTTTTCCCTCGGGATAAATGCATCTCTTTTTCGAACCATGAAATCTCGACTTTCAAGAGGACCATGATCGCGGGTTAAAGTTGAAGATGATTAGGTGCGCCCAGTTTTATAAAATACTTCGACTTGAAAAAAAAATATATATATATGTATATATATTATTGCATCTCGAAGGATGTATATACATCCTTCGAGATGCACCCAAGGCTCGTTGCAAGGCAGATCAGAGGATCAGGAGCTCAGCATCCCGGCCGATTAATCGAGACTCTCTCGGGTATCGAGTCTAGCGCGACGATCCCGCAATCAGCTCGCGAGATCTAATCGATACCCCCGATACGATCGATTTTAATCGGGCTCGAAGGGACTGCCGAAACCGGCCATAAAGTACGGAGAGCTCGGCCTCCACCACGTGTGCAGATAAGTGCAGGTACGCTCACTGCGTAACGCATGCGTGTAAACGCACGTCACCTACAAGTTGGCGAGGCCGTACGTAACGCACCTCGCCGAGGTACCGAGGTAAAGGTACGCAGGTACTCGTACCGGTACTCGTACTAGCACAGGTACTTAAGCTCTCGCGCACGCACGGGGGAGATTCCGCATCTCCCCCAGCGGGGCGCCCCGCTAAATAATGCAATAACATAAGAATTATGGCAACTTAATGATACTTTATGTATAATTATATACCTGCATTACAGGGCTCAGGCTCGTCCCTCAGTCCCGATCTCGCGAGTAGGTGGCGGCGGTGGTGGCGGTAACGTCGACGGCTCGTTATAAATCCCGATGGCTGCCTCTTACTTCTCTCCCCCCCCCCCCCGCCCGGGGCGTCCCGTCTTTGTTTTTAATTGTAACCCGCGCGAAAAGTGATTAAAAGTAGAAGGGGGGGAAAAAAAGAAGAGGAAGAAAATAAAAAGGAACAGCGAGGGAAGGACGCAACGGAGGCGCAACAACGGCGGCTTAACGGAAACGCGACTGCGCGCGCGCGCCGCCGGCCGCGGCCATTAACAACGAGTAATTTCCATAATTTAGTGGGATGTTTAACGGTAGATTTACCGGCGAGCCGGCCCAGTGATAAAAACCCCCGGGCGAATTGATATCATCGGGCCCCGAGAGTGCCCGCGGTCGCTATTAGGCCCCTTAAGAGCCTCGACGGAAAACGCTTCCTTAGACCGGTCGTCGCGCAAGAAGCGGTCACCGCCGGCGCGTTGTCATCCGCAAGGAAATAGTGGAAACGGACGAGCGGGCGTTTCTTTCGAGCTTACCGTCAGCGCGAAAGATCCTGAAAGAGGTACCAATATCCCCGGCCGGAAGGATAAGAAATGATATCGGCCAACATCCGAGCGGGGACCTTCGACGACTCCTTCGCTTCGCGTCCAAGATGGCCGCCGTTTGGGAGGACGTACCTCCTTTGTTATCCGCTTACCTTCATGCCTTCCACATTCGCGTTACTATTAGCGCCCCCCCCTCCGATTTTGTTTCATCTTTTACGTGCAGTATCTCATTCCCAAGAAACACAATAGTTGCTCTAATTGTATACCTGTTTCACCTCATTACTCGAGATTGAACCATTATTCGGGCAGAAAGAAAGCTGGAGGAAGGAAGTCGCGCGTCCTGTCGCTTCGCTTCGGTTTCGAATTCTGAAATTCCCCCTAGGTGGGGTCCCCAGAAATACGAAAGGAACGCGGAACTTATCCTGGATTTAAAAGGAAAGTAACCAGGTCGCGGCCGTTACGTTCAAGGCGCTGCCCCCAGGCGGCGCTCGCGTCGCCCTTCCGGGGCCCTCCAGACCCCTCTTCTAAGAAGGGTTCGATCAGCGGCCAGCAGGCGGCGCGTCGAAACCCGGTCGCGGTTTCAGGCGGTACAATTTATAACGTGCAATATGTAAAGCGATAATGGACGAGGCCGGTGCGCAGGGCCGTAGGTGAGGCCGCCTGGTCGAGCCCGAGTGCGCCCGAGCGCCGCGGGCCGGGCTCAGGCGCATGCGCAGGCGCAGCGCGCGGAGTCTCAAACTCAGGTGGCAGTGGGGAGAGGGAGATGTAACCGGGCTCAAGTCCCGGGAGGGGGGTGGTCCAGGGGGGAGTGGGGGGGCAAGAGCGGGAGCAGGGCCGCCACTGCTTGCGTGTCGAGGCTTAATGAATGCAAACCACGATCCGGAGGCAGCCCGCTCGACCTGTTGTTTTCCAGGCCAGATAGCCTATAATTTTTATTGTCACGGGAGAAATAGCAGCCTGATGGAGGCACGGCTTATCTCGGTCCTCGTTTTGCGTCCCGGCCGTGTTCCCTGCGTTTTGTTGCCCTCGCTTTAACTCTCTTTCTCTCCACCTCGCGCCGCCGCCGCCGCCGCCGGGCGGCGCTGCCGCTGCCGTCCCCCTCGGTCTCTCTCGCGCCCTCGCTCTCCGCCTCTAGATCCCTCTCTCTCTCGGGCCGCGCTCCTCTCGCTCCCTCGCGCTCCGGGACGTCGCTGCCGACTCTCGCGGGCCGCGCGCGGATCGGCGACCGCGCACGCACGACTCGCATGTATGGGCCCGTACGGCGCCGTATATAGGGGTGCGCCTGCGAGCGGCAACCCGCCGCGCACATCCCGCGAGTCCGTCCACCAGGGTTCGGTAGGTATAGTACACGTCATGTAATATACGCGATTTTCTACGTGTTCATTTCAATCTCATATATATATACATATANAAACATTTTGACTTTTTGATACATATATATTATATGTAGAGTGACACTTTCGTAGCACCTTAAATGTGCTCCGATTTGTATCTTTGCTCTTAGTCGAATCAAAATAGATACCATCCGGCATTCCCGGGGCACTCCTTACCGCGCGCTGCGGTTTACGCGCCTAGACAACGAGAATCGCACACGCGTAATGGGCGATCTCTCGTTACCTTCTAGTATCGGTGAGTACGCGCGCTTTTCACTCGCCCGCGGAATCGGCCGGGCCGGAAATATCGTTATGACTGCCGGCGGATAATCGGCTAGTCGCAGCCGAAGCGAACCCGGATCGGCCGATAACACGCGGCCGGATCCTGATAACAGCGAGGAGGGAATTTATCGAGCCGTATTACCGGGGTCCCTAGAAGCGTCCAAGGATATCCCCCCCCATCTCCCGAAGGATCTGTGATTTCGCCACGCCTTGTTCTTCCCTTCCCCTTTCCTCCTCATTTTGTTCTTAGGCCACAGTCAGAACGGAACGTGACGTCCCTCTCCGGTATTCCCGCAATTCGGATTATCGGATCCGGCAAGTGTCCGTTTAATGAACACATCATGCCCAACATCATGAACGCGATGCAATGCCTTTTCCCTCCCCGCGGCAACAGTTATCAATTATCCGGTGCGCGACATTTTGAAAATCTGTTCCCCCTTCCCTAGCCCGCGAATCCTCCTCCCCCCCCCCCCCTCGTGACGAGGAGGATCGCGATAAGGGAGGAATCCCCGATAAAGTGGCTGAAAAATCTGGGAAAGGAAGGAAAGAGCGACCGATAACAATTACGCGGAAAAAAACCGGAATAATTTAGGAGCGTCCTCCCTGCGGCCGAGATGGGCCCGAGATGGCTACGGCAAGAGGGGTGTAAGAATGCAAATGTGCTTTTTCACTAGCAACTACGCACATACTCGGGGGCCCGCACTCATACCCGCCGTAATGATTCCCGTTTACGTGCGCGTATCGCGCGCATGATCCCGCGCGACGTCCCGACGCCGCCTCTAATCGGCGGAGCGCTCCCTCTTAAGAGCGCATTCCGGTAGGCATGCGAGTTCATTCCGCATTGCCAATTTCATCGTAATCATACGCACGCACTTACACATAGACGAGCTCGCGGGTCCGCAGCCTCCCGGGGCCATGAGCGGGCCCGGTGCGGGGGGAGTGCGGGGGGCCCGCGGGCCCAAGAGGCGGAGTGGGGGGCAAGGGGCCCCGTACCAGCGAGGGGGGCGCCGCGAGAGAAACGGACGACCGGAGAGAGGAGAGATTGAACGAGGAGCACCTCTACGCCTTGGACGAGCGGCAACGGGCCCCCAGGAGATTCCGCGGTTAAACGGTATTCCGACCGCAGGCCAATCAAAGTTAACAATGTTTTATTGTTACGTCAGGTCGCGACGCGCGGATACGACGGGCTGGCCGACAGCCGTGCATTAGGCCCGGTAGCGGGACTCGGCGGAAAAAGGGGCCCGGGCGGACCGACCGGGCCCCACTGGGTCGCGGGACCCAGGTTCCAGGTTGCGGGCTAAGGGCCCCTCGGGACCCGGGATAGGAAGGACCGATATCCCGCCGAGGTGAAGGTGAAGTCGACGGTGGCGGAAAGGGGCCCCACCGAACGATCGGGCCCCCTTTTCGAGCTTTTCGATCACCTCCGTGAAGATTAACGCGAAATGACTTTTTTTTCTACACTGATTTTGTTCATCGATTTTATTGCCTATTCCTTTAATTTCTCATCCAAGGTGCGTTTATCTGGGTTTTCAGAAAAAATTTGCAAACAATGCAATTGACTTTCGAATATCAGATTTATCATTTTTCCCCCGCGGTTTGAGAAAATTCCAACCACGACGTTAGGAAGATATCAATTTACTTAGAACTTCGTAATGAATGTATGTTGATTCACTATTATAATTTCACTTCAAAATTATGTACTAAAGGTGTATGGAACTTGTTGGATTTTTTTTTTAATAGGGCAGTTGCATGTATAAGTGCGAAGGCTCTATCTGGCATTGTTGAAGATTTTTAATTATACCCAAGTGTTACGTCCTATTCCCTTTGTCAGGATGCACCTCGATGCACGCTTCGCGGGCCAGGAAGTCCCAAGCTCGGCTCTCACGATCGAGGTGCAATCCCTCTTTCTCTCTCCGCGCGGATGCGTCGCGACGTCCGCGATGCAGGTCCGAGTGCATCGAGCGCACTTAAGGCTCTCTGGCGTGAGCACGCAACCGATCTCCCATAATCCGTATGCATCGACTATTTCTGTTCCTGGGGATGCCCGGCGCCGTCCGGCGTCGCTTTGAAAAACCGGCGTCGCCGATTGCCGGTGGGTCCGGCGCCGATCATCCGACGTATAAGTCCTGAAAGGGTCCTACCTAGGATCCCGACCAAAGTAACGTCTGCAGTGGGATGTCACACATTTTCATATACAGTCCGGCATAAATAATAGTACATCAACGCACAGTGAAATTGTACGTCAACCCTAGGTGTTGTCTTGGATGGCAAATAAACCTAACTAGGTTCAATATTGGCGTTAATAAGGAAAAATTCAGCTGGATAGATGACCAAGTCTCAGCCAGGATCTACCTGGGCTACGACTGAAAAGTCGTAACGTGGAAGTCCTAGCTGGGACCTAGACCCTATCCAGGATTTTCTAGTCAGTTTTCCACCTGACATGATCCTAGAATTATGCGATCATTAATCCCTGGATTGAAGGGCGTTCAAAGCAGGGAAATCGAGTAGAAGGGAAGAAATAAATAAATAAGTATATGAATAAATGTAGAAACCCAGCTCCTCTCGTTGGGGGATCTTTTTTCCCTGGACGAGGAAGCCGGTCATTATTTAGACGTCCCTGGTAAAGGATCGCGGGTGAAAATCCCGGAGGATCCCGATCGTGCCCGAGATCTCGAGCGATAGGAATTACAGCCTTACATGGATCGGGCGAAACTTCGTAGCAATGATTCATTGCCGCGGAACATGACCGGCGCGGCAAAGGATATATGCAGCTCGATGTGCGCCCATAAGGAGCAGCATTAGCGGTTCATACATATTTCCGAGGAGCCTGGAGAGAGAGAGAGATACCCAAGGTGCCGGGAATTCTCGATAACCACCGGAGGGTGTGCCTTTCATAATTACGGATTTTTTTTAACCCCTTCCTACAAGTCACTTAGCTTTTGCGGAAAGCTAGGCGGCCTCGTCTCATCTCCCAAATGCCCTAATAAGTCGTCCTGTAGGATATTCCGATCCGGAAGGAAAAAAATAGCGTAAAAAAGTCAGGGAAATGCCATTCAGGTTGGAAGTGACATTTCCTTCGAGGATAGGGCGGGTAGGCCATTAGATCAGGTCGAAGGACATCCGGCATTAACACGAGTACTACAAGAATGTCCTTATTTCTATTGTATATAGTTTGTGGAATTACGGTGACCCGTGATCACGAAAATGGAAGCAATGCCTCGGTCTTGGCATAGGTGAATCTATTTCCAGCCCAAGGCCGGCTAATGGGTGGACGTGTCGATTGAGGTAGGTCCGGTGCCCTAAATGCCGGAGGACTAATCGGCAAACATTGACGCATGCATGTGTACAAGGCGCCTAAGTGTTGTACCACCGAAATGGGCCTTTGTTTGCAGGCTGACCCGTGTTACCACCAAGGCTTGTCAGCCCTTCCTGCGAGGCTCATCCACCCCCTGCGCCGTTACACCCCATTTGTCCGTCGCCCTTTTGTGTACCCTCTTGCCAGCGGGAGAGCCACAGGTTGCAGCTTCCTGGCCGCCGACTTGGCACCGATCGCTTAAAGTGCAATCTAGCCGAAGAGATCGGCACTAAGAAAGAAGTCCTTCAAGAAGGACTGCCGATTAAGGAGCTACAAAAGGGCCGCTCTAGATACCAAAACCCCAAAATATGACATTTTCCCCCAAACTGGGTGCGCACCGAATCAATTGAAACATCGGCACGGGATCACAAAGCCCCCTAAAAAAATGACTTTTCAAAAATAAATTATTTCATTTATCCTAGACTAGGACCAACATCAGATTTTCTTTTTCTTCTTATGAGAAATTAAAATTTCACGAGCATCGCGCTCTTTCTTAGGGTCTCCATAATTAAGGGATGAAGTTTCAAATGATTCGGTCCTTAAGTTTGCAGAAAGGTTTTATGAACATTCTGAAAATGGCTTGAATCGGTGGGAAAGAATTTAGAAAAAAAAAAAAAATTCATATTTGTCCCTTTAGCGATTGTTTACCTTGCATTTGTATAGGGAATATGGTGAGTGCATAATATCCTTTCATGACAATAGAGGCGTGTCGAGGAAAGGGGTGTTTACAGCCCGCGCATAACTTACGTCGAGAAACCGCACTGTAATTGTTTTCATGGGGAATGATTACGGGTTTACTACTCTCGGTGTGTTCACGTGGCGTTTATACGATCACCTAAAGCACCGAGGAAGACCGACGTACTGCGGAGGGTTTCCTAAAGAAACGCTCCGGAACGGTAAACCGAACGAAAATCCACGCAGAGGTAAAATTAAACAATTAACTGCGTCATTTCGAGAATTTCTATTTTTCTATCCACGTCTCTACTCATAGCCATAAAAATGATCCACAACTCCGTCATTCGCTCCGATCCCCTATCCAAGTAAATGGAAACGTTTAAAATGAAAATCCATGTAATCTTACAATTACTCATTAACCTATTTATTTTCATAACGTTAGGCCATTAGAAAAGTTCTGTGATAACAAGTGAACCTTGAAGTAACATTACAAGTAGATCTCAGTGGTCGGTAATGTAAGTAAAATCATTGGAGTCAGTAGATCGTTGAAAAAAAAAGGCTTGCCAAAAAAAATGACATGACTCTTGAAACGACCCAATATGATCTAACTTAATTATGCAATGGATCCCGTGATGGCCATCGACAGAAATAAATAAAACAAGGATCAAAGTTCCACGTTCCAGCGGATAAATTAATTCCCCCGGTTATTTCATAATCACCGAGGTGAGTAATTAATTCGTTTACATATCCAGCCGCGAAATGGATTTCCTAATTGCTGAGATAATTAATTCGTTATCTTGTCCGGCCATAACGAGGCATCCAGGGTGGTTAGGAGGAACGACGGGGTTTTTGCGGAATCTTCCCCGGAGTATGACCGATTCGACGTCTTTTGCGAAATCCCACGTGGAAATATGTTTCCAGGGAAGGAGAGAGACGCGCTTATGCGTATCGATATGGGAGTGAGAGAGAGGGGGAGAGCCAGGCGAGGATGACTAAGATAGGCGAAATGCCTTCGGAAAGGCATTTATTCGCAAACGCCGCGGGCTTCGCAGGTCGGTAAAGGACTTTCCCCGTAATCTCATGCAAATTGTTAAAGTTGGACCATTAGAGCGAACTAATGCGATTTGTCCGGGAGCGCGAAGACGGGCGAATATAATATTGATGGGTTCGGCGTAGGCTTAGCGAGGACGCCGTCGACGTAGACGTCGTGTCCCTCGGCCTCTCGTTATTTATTAAATCGTCACCTGGGGATCGTACATCCCCGGGAAACGGATGTGCCCCATCGAGGCCTAACGCCAGGACGGACCTAATTTTCCGTGTCCTTAAATCGTGCCGGAAATCCGGAAAATTAATCCTTACTCCTCTCGACAAGAAATTTTTCGAAATTTAGCGCAATACAACCATATTTTTCATTTCTTACACTTTTTACCATTAACCCTACTGCTTAAATTGCATACACCAAAAGAGGCTCATTTGCGCCCAAAGTACTCCCAGATAAAGAAATGAGTCTCACTTCTTTTTGCGCGCGTCACTTGGCATCGTTCACAAACGACTTATTAATTAAAGGAAAATTCAAGATATTATTTTTGTCGGGACGAACTCGGTCGTTTAATTTAATCATTAATTATGGCTCCGCCTAAGAACTGTATGTACAATTTAGATTAAGTATTGGTCGAGCGACATATCGATTTATCGAGTCAACCTCCACAAGCCGCGAGGAGACCAGCACCGAAACGGACCGGCCAGGTAATTGCATAATTCACAATTTTCCGGGGGCGGACAATAATCCCGACTCGTGCATACAGTGGCCAATGCAGTTAAACTGAAACCTCGAGGGCCGACTTTCTCAATCGCGTAAAATCCTGTTAAACCAGTCGCGAAATGCGATATCGTTCAATTATATCGCCCGGTGTCTCGGTGTTTTCCAGCGTTTCGGTGTCCACTTTTTCAGGAAAATTTCCCGTACCACCTTCGGACAGTTACCGGTAATCTTTCCTTGAATATTAGAAGCGTCGTTACTAACGTAGAAAATCTGCAGGCGAGTTAGTTAGATGCCAAATTACCTATATAAGGGTTGCATTAAAATGTTACAACTCTTCTTCGAAAGGCCTATCTAGCACATCCTAAGTTTCCTTTGACGCCATTAAAAGGAACAATTACCACGAAAGGAAAAAGAAATTCCTATTCACGGAATGTCATTTTAAGGATGAAGCATTTGTTGGCGTTCTTTCCTCTACCCTGAGAAAAAAAAAATAAAAGAAAGAAAACCTCACCGAATCGAAGAAATATCTTGTTAATTCAAAGAATAGTTATCAGACGCAGATAAACTGTCGCAATTCCGAAGAAACGTTGCATCCAATTAATTCAAGTTTATTGCAGTCAAATTCTTTAAATTAACAAATTATTTCTTTGGATCAATGACATTCTTTTTTTTTTCTAGGGAGTTTCCAACATGTCAGTCCTAATAATTAATTAACTGGGACTTCGTAGGCAGTTGTCTAGAATTTCTCCAAGTTACATAGATCTGTCAGATGCGGATGACGAGAAGCAATGTCAATTTTTCTCTTTGGGATCTCTTCCCGTAGAAGCCATCAATCGGCAGGATAGAGGGACGTCGATACCGACGCAGGTGCGCTTAATCGGTCGCGTTGCACTCGCGATTTGCATTAATAATCCGCGAGGGTAGGCCCTAGGCTGCAAACGCATCGATTAGCGTCAAAGTTGTCGGGATTCGAGGTAATTCCGAGAGCTCCAGCAGGACCCGCCTCGTCGGGACCCGGGAGCGCCGGGATGCTCCCCTTCTCTGGCTCTCCCTCCACATATCCTGCGGACAAACCCTTTAATTCCCATTTTACTTTTCCTTTCTTTTCTGCGGGATGAATCGGAGATCCTCGATGCGGATAAGGAGACCTGACGGCCGATTCCCGAGGGAGTCGCCGACTCCGGGATACGTCGTGGGGAGCGGATCTCTTTGCGCGGCTTGACAAACTGCGAGACAGGCCAGAATCCGATCTTCCAGAATCTAAAAGTGCCCCTCAATTTTCTGAAGATCTCCCAGAAATATATTATTACTATCCGGACCATGCACTGATAGAAGAGCATGCATTGAACCAAAGATATTGTTTCTTTGAACGTCGCCAAAGAAATATTTTCAAATTTCAACGAGAATTTCCCTCGAATGAACACAAATTGTCATAATTCCGACAACAAAATTATGCGTCTAATTTATTCGAATTTAATTGAGTCGGGTAATTATTCTTTGAGGTACCGATATGATCATTTGGCAATATTCTGGTTCAATGACATTTTCATTCTCAGGATAGAAGATATCAGGAGAAGGTACCCAATTCTTTGTCAATTCGTGAATGTAAGGATTATTTCCGTTATTAATATTCATTGTACTTGTCTGAGGTATACGGAGAAGAAAATAAAACGTTATTGCTGGTTTAATTGCGATAACTGTAATATTAGGTGGTAAATATGGGGACAGCAGTTCTCAAGAGTTACGGTCACTCTGCTAAGCATGGAAAATACCCAATCTGATTACGTAAAATGTGGACTTGTACATAAAGTAGTTGCGGGTACAAGTAGGCGGTAACGTTAAATAACGTTAAATGCCTTAACGGATACCTCGCATAACAGTAATCGTAAAGATAACAGTAAGAACTGGTCAATCAAATTAAATTTTCTGCAATTTGATTGGCCAGTTCTTCCTGCTGCGATTACGGTTATTATTATACGAAGTATCTGAGAACGGTATATACAATCGTTATGATTGAATTCACTCGAGTAACAGTTACCATTTAACACGAGTACATAACATCGTATCACAATGTACCGTTCAACGTTGAAAACCCTATTCACTAAACTATTACCCTTGAGAGAGTGAAAATTAATAATTAACTACCGTACGATATTACCACACGACAATTAGGTTAACATCTCAATGATCTACAATGTTCAACAATAAATAGTAACTGCACGCAGACAAATATTATGGTTGGATAAATAAAACTAGCGTTTATCTAACTATAAAGTATCGAAATTATTTGCTTTTTAAATTGTTACTTTCAAGTCGCGGAAACGAAGGTGGGAAATTATTTAAGACGCCGATAGTGTAAGACAAGTACTTGATTTTTAATTGTTATTTTCAAGTCGCGGAAACGATGGCGTAAGTCAAGTACTTGACTTTTAATTGTTATTTCCAAGTCGCGGAAACGATGGCAGGAAATTATCTAAGACGCTGATTTTGTAAGTAAAGGAAGATCGCGGTTACTCGGTGTACACGTCTTAAACGGGACGCAGTAGTTCCCTCTCGTTAATCGGGATCCCGCTAACGAGAGTTTACTAACAAATAGCCCTTGTCCGAGAAGCCTCCGGTCGATTAATACGAAAGAAATCGCCGCTCGGCAAAGGCGGGACCGTCTACTTTAGAATAACGGAGAGGAGTATCGCTCTTCGACGCCCTCCTCGTTACCGGTCGTCAACAAGCGATCCGGTCATTTATCCCACACTCTCGTTACCTAACACGTATATTTCTTACTTTTCATCAATCTTCCCCAAGGATTCCCTTCCCGGTCGATTTTTAATCTAATTTATCGCGCCTTCTAAAAAGGTGTAAAACAGGGATGGTAACTAGTAATTTGACCATTTCCACGGCAAAATAAGGGACGCAATGAAGAGAAACACTATTCTCTTCGTTGTATTAGAATTACCGATTTTTATAGAAAAATACGTTAAGTGGGAATTAACTGAAGATTTCCTGAACCAGCGAGTTTAGGTAACGGTTGATAATTATTTAGATATTAATATGGCTAATCGCGTGATCCCACGTGACAAATAAATGACACACGAAATTGCGCCAATCTGATTATTTCCGGGAATATTAAGACCAGGGAGAGCCAGGATGTACAGTTTAAACGAGAAAAATGAGTGCTCGAGTAGGAGCTCCCGAGGTTGGTTTCGCCGCGATCAATCATCCGTCTTTAATTGCCGGACAAACCGAGGGGTACTTAGGCCCCAGAATATAAATAATGGGTGCACACCGGTGGATACTTAATATTCTATTAGGGCGGGAGCAAAGTGGAACTCGCGCGCGGGGGGTACCGCCTGAGTCCGGTTCCATTAGCTCGGGCGGTACCGAGCGCCGAGCCAGAGCCTCTTGCGCAACCGGCACCACCTTCACGGTGGTTCCAGAAGACATTAAAGAAATCTAACCGTTTAAAAAGAACCTAAGATTCCATCCCAGAAACTCCATAAAGTACTCTCCAATAGATAACATCCGCGGGTCCTGAAATAATTTTACAACATGATGCTCAAGGGTCATTCTAAATATATTAACACGTCAAAATATTGACAAATACAAACGTTATTTAAAACGTGGGATTTCATGAGCTTACGTTCTTCCTTAGGGTCGTCATAATTAGCCGCTGATATTTAAAATAATTCAGTGCACCCAGAGTGGAAATAATTATTAAAAATAATTTGACATTTCGAGATACATATATAGAATGATCCTTTCATAACACCTCAACATTTATTCTTTGGCAAACCTTGGATGATCGTTGACGAAGTTGATGATCGGTTGGCTTCTTTCACCGGAACAAGATAATGTCGATATTAAATCGCATCTTCTTGCCAAGCTTCCTCTGGAGAACTTAAGGATCCGCCATTCGTAAAATCTTCTATCGGAGTGCCTGCCTGAATTTCGGGAGACCGAAAGCACAAAGAGAAACACTCGCCCGAATGAATTCAAAACACGGACTACCCAGAAAATGGTCGCCACAGAAAGAGTAGCTTAACGCGAAGTGACGTCACCGTCGGGGGGGTGGGGGGCACCTCATCCCTTCTGGAGGGCACTCGAGTGTCGGGGGGCACCGGGGGCACTTGCTACTAATGCGAACTATAATGCTTAGGGGGGACCTTAGGCGAGGACAGCTACAGCTACGAGACAATGCCCCGGAATGAATGAATACGCTGATGAATGCGCACAATAGGAGAGGAGGCGGCCGGGCTGACACAATGGCCCGACAAAAACTCGGTTCCGCGGCTCCCGGGTCCGCGGAGTCGGGAGCCACCGCCAACCGGGAACCGGGGAACACCAGGAACGGCCAACGAACTCGCATTATCCGCGGGATGAGCGCCTTCAAGAGGAACTGCGACTCCACCGGTGCCCGAACGTCGGGAGGCACCAGAGCCCACTCCAAATGTCGAAATCCGATGTCAAAGCCCACCTTGACACGTCAAAGTCCAGCTTGACACTTCAAAGTCCACCTTGACATGTCAAAGTCCATCCTCAAACGTCGAAACCCATCCCAGACATCAAATCGTCCTGGAATACCTTCCACGCAAGGATGTCCTAAAAATGTTACCTCCAAATGTCAAAACACACCCTGGACGTTGAAACCCACCCTAAATAACAAATCACATTGGTGTACCTCCCACACAAGGGTGTTCTAAAAAACCAACCGTCAAAGATCTGCCTTCAAACGTCAGAATCCACCCTAAAACGTCAACACCCATCCCATATAGGAAATTATCCTCGAGTACCATCCGTTCAAGAGTATCCTAAAAGATCAACCTCCAAGAATCTCCCTTTAAACGTAAAAGCACCCCCCCAATGTTAAATCCCACCTTGGATGACAAATCGGCCCCGGTACCTTCTGCGTTCAAGGGTGCCCTAAAAATACCGAAAAACTGGAAGAGGCCCCCGAAATCGCGTCCAACCAATCGATCTCATCGATCGCCCAGCGAAAAAGGGTCAGGGCCACCCCCGGTCGAGACCTAACCATGTTAGCACCCTCCATCAGCCGTGTACACCCAACTTCCTTGGGAGAAGTTCGGTCCTGCCCCAGCCTCGACATCGAGGCATTCGCGGGCCGAACAATCGCATTTCCCGTGCGAATTGCCGAGCCCGTGCAATATCGTTGCGGATATTGTTTCGTGAAACACATTCCGGCGCGGAAGGGCTTCGACAATGGGGCCCATGGGGTTTCCATGGTCGGTGTTGGTGGCGCGTTTCTTCGTGTGTTGGGTGCCTCGCGTCTAGTGCTGGAAGGTGGAGGTCCTCGCATCTATTATAGCGTTGGAAGGTGGAAGTCGTCACGTCTAGCCCTCGAAGGTGGAAATCCTAAACATCTAGCGCTCGAAGGTGGAGGTCCTTACGTCTAGTCCTCGAAGGTGGAAATCCTAAACATGTAGCGCTCGAAGGTGGAGGTCCTGACATGTAGCGCTCGAAAATTGAAGTTTTCAAATCTAGTGCTTAAAGGTGGAGGTCCTCATGTTTGCTCTTCGAAGGTGGAGGTCCTCACATCTAGTGCTCGTAGGTGGAAGTCCCTCAAGTTAACGCTCGAAGGTGGAGGTCCTTACGTCTAGCCCTCGAAGGTGGAGGTCCTCGCGCCCGAGGGTGGCTTCGCGGGGGGTGTCGCTCCCGAAAGAGACATTATTGTCTCGAGCAATCCATTTCTCCGAGCATTGGTGGCACGTCGGTCGACCCTGGGCCCTGTAGAGCCCCCGCCCCGAGACCGTGCCATCGAGCATGGAAATACAATTACCACCGCGACACACTGTGCCTCGCGGCACCGGCATTACGCACCCCCGTAATGGCGCTTGATTGTATAAGCCCGAAGGATATTGGGTTAAATAAACAATATTAAATCCGCAAATGGGATTTGCGACGCCGCTTACGTCGGGGCCCTGCGCCGGCCCCCCAGGGGTGCCACGGGGGCACCAACCCCCCGACCTGGTCAGCTTTTTGAAATTTTAGGAATATATCCTGGATAACTATCTTGGCCTTTTGCTCTCCCATCCTGATTTTCACTTACCGTGTTTATTCTCCAAAGATTTTATTAACTTTAATTTGTTGAAACGTACCCTCTCCTTTTCTAATTCTCATTCCTATTATTCGTTATTTCAAGCGACACGTGCATTGCACAACGACACACGATTTTTTGCCAAAAAACATATTAGGGTAGGACTCCCTGGTACTCGTTAATTCCAAATGTTCAGAGGGGGTGAGAAGTAGGATTTTTCTAAAATTTGGGAAAAATCATCTGAGCCCTATTTCGCTATTCGGTGTCCCTTGTACAAAGTGCAGTCCTCATGGCCTCGTTGCATCCTTAATGACGCGTAAGATTTAACGCGGAATGCACTCGGCGCTATCTCAATTAGAGGAGGCGGTAAAACCGCCGAAGTAGTAAAGATAATGCACACCGGTAGTGCCGGGTTGCGTAAATGAGTGCCGGTAACCGGCAGGTGGTTGAACGATATAATTTATCACCTTGTCGGGGATTTCTCGATGTAACCGGGGGTTCTTTCCTGGGCACAAACGTCCAAGACTTTTTCGCCTTCTTCTCGGTCTTCGGTTCGCCGATTAAACGGAGGAGTTTAATATAATATTTTATATAATTTAAAATTTGTTTAAACCATTCATAAGATTCCCTACACCTTCAATACCCATTCGGTCTAATACAGGTCTGGATTGAAATAAAAAAAAAAATTCATGCCTCCCCAGTGAAGTGACATTCATTACACGTCTCTAATGAATTTACGATTGTGTGGGTCATGAATACATGCCAATGGATTTATAAAGTGTTACAAAATTACCGTACTTCTTTAACAACGGAGACCGACATGTTATGCGTTTCAGGCTTCCGGATAATTGGGATGCAAAAGTGCAACCGGGATGGCCCTATGGGAAAATCCAAGATAATCATGGCTTCGGTGTAAGGAAAAGTTGGCCGCCTTAAGTCGCGATCCGCGACAGACGGCCAATAGTAAAAAGTAATATCGAGCTCCGCGTCCGACAGCGCGGAAGTTACTCTCCTCACTAGTTAGATTGGAGCCCGTTGGGCCGGACTGAAAATGGCTTTAAGCAAAGCTAAAGTTCGTTCCCGACTCATATCCTGAAGCGTCACTCGGCCTCTCCTAGGATTGGCGGAAATCTGAAAAATTCCCTCGACGTCTCTTTTCCTCTCCGTCCCTTTGCTACCGACAACCTCGGTCCTAACCGCGTTTCGTCCGCTTCCGTCACCTTTTTTTTTTATTTTCTATCAGACAGGGTTTTTATTAATGGCATATATCAGCCGAGAGTATTACTCTTTGTCGAACCGAAAGTGACTTATTGTCCGGGATCTTTTCCATTTTTATTCCATCACACTGTCAATAATTTGAAAATTACTGAATTTCTTTATCTTTTTTTGTTTTTTTTTCCCCCCAAAAAGAGATATCGACAACGGTGACGATAACGGACATTGATTAAGAAGTGTCGCTGGGTCGATCAGTAAGTTACTTAACTTTCTAATCGCGTTTCATTAACCTCCGACAATTGGCTTATCAGACACGATTTTTCAGTGTAATACACTTTCTGAAGCCAAAATTGTCCCGCTGTACGTTATCAGTCCTTTGTTCATGTAATTTTTGTTACCACTTGGTAATACCTATAATACTAAATTTCTAAAGGAAAAAAAAAAAAAAAGAAAAGGTTAATGGTAGCGACAATGACACGCGGCCAAGATTTATCGATGTGTCAAGAAGAGGTTGATGGTTGCAAGGCATCGATTTCTACGAGTGTGACAAATTTCGACACAATGGAGGTGCGATACCATTATATACCATAATACATCAATCCCGTACCAGAATCGCGAAGGGGAGACTTTCCCCCAACCCGGCGATATTCCCCCCCCCCGTCCTCGCTCTCGCCATTCTTTGGTATGACGGATTTGACAGGCACATGAAAATCACAGGTGTCAAAAGTCGAGGCGGGAAAGAAGTTTCCCCTCCTCGGGGAGCCGACTCCACCTTTTCCATAGAGCACTCCGTAATATTTTCCAATAAATCCTGAATTTATACCCAAACAATGACTCCTGCAAAATTGATCGAAACGATCGACCGAGGCATTCCCTGATTAAACGCGTCCATAAATGATAAATCTTAACTTCAATTCCCTGCATGAAGTGTGATTGCGAAATCTCGAGGGCGAGATCGGGTTACAAGGAATCATAAAAAATGGCATGTCGCTTATCGACTTTTTTTTATCGGGGCGTAATCGGTTCCGAAAAGCGTCTCGCGGCGTTCTAATTGCGGCGGGCACGTATTTCGGGTGCGTAATGAATATTCCTGACCCGAAGCCGAGCCTAAGTATTTCCCGAGGGTCCCACCCTCGGGTGGGTATCTCCGGGCCCGATCTCCCGTCGTCTTTCGAGGACCTCGGCAACTATACTCGCGATCGAGCCGCTATCAATACCAGGAAGAGTCTCATAATTTTGCAGCTGCCCGCCGGAGCGTATCATTTTCGCGAGGACCGGGGCCCTCGTGATTACGTTACCACACCGAAGGGGAGAGACCCCTCATTTGGCCCGTAAGTGGATACAAGGCTCGGTAACGGGTCCTCCTTTTTTTACCATCGACACCACCTCGAGTGCCCCAACCGTCTTCTGCAAGAGAATTTTCCTTTTTTTATCAAACGAAATGCCGAAGGAAGATCTCTTCCTATTAAAAAATCACCGAAAATAAACCCTGGACTCTTCACGACGAATAATCCCATTCTCCTTCCCTCTCCCCGGTTCTAGCACCTTATCACGATTTTAGACTCTCCTTATCCGAATGACGTACCTTCCTTCTACGACATTAACCCCAAAGCCCCGAGAACCGAATCGTAATTGCCCCTCGACTTATTCCCGTGTAAGCTGTCGGGCCCTCTGAATGCTCGGCAATTTTCCGCGGCGGTTTCTCCGGAGGAAAATATTTTTCGGGTTATAATTATCGATATTATTAGCCCGCCGCGGCGGGATTGGAGGGACTCGAAGGAAGGCGGCGGCCGGCTGAATGGCTCCCAGAGTGAGACGGCGCGATGCGCGGCTGGTGCGCGGGAGCGAGACCCACATAGGGGAGACTGCGCCAGCGGGTCTCGCCTCGCCGTCTCCTCGCGGCGAGCTCCGTCACGTGACGTGAGTGTTTCAGACAACCTAATTACGTCACAACATAGAGCACCACCCTGCTCTCTCCGCCGGCAACCCTCTCGATACGACCTGCCGACCCTGCCGTCGAGCAGAACCACCCCGAGATTGCCAATATGGCGGCGGGCTCGTTGCTGACGTCACGCGACGTTATGCACATTTTAAGTGCACTCCCTCCACGCGGATTTGTCGGAAACGCACCTCGAAAGAGGATCGGAACGGTTCTCCGACGGCTAAGATGCGTTTAAAAAAAAACAATCGCTATCACCCAGAGGGTGGAAAGTATCGCGGGTGTAGATAAGAGACGCGGATTTCTTATCAGAACTGATTCTTGAATTTCATATCGAGGTATAATTACAGAGAACGTTGGAAAAACCAGCCGCAGTCAATGGCCAAAGTGATCCAAATTGGGAGAAAGTGAAATAAAAAGACAAAAGAGAAAAATGGACGCGGTGTTACGAGAGGTCACTCATAGTTAGGGGTTTTGATTAGGTTATCTAAAAGTCTGTAATCCGCGTCCAGGTTGCGAAAGCGTCGAAGAAGGATCCTGCAGGGCTAGGAAAATCGTCGATTTCCCGTGGCATCCTGGCAAAGGACTCGCCGGGGCGGCGGCCGTTCCCCCCCGAGGTTGTACGTTAATAAAGAAATTTACCGCCTGTGCAAACCGAGAGCGTACTCGCTTAATTTACCCGCGGCATAAATCCGGGACTTACTGCGGCGGGGCGATTATCGTTAAGCGATCCTTAACGTTAAGAGGAAAGATTAACGCCGATGGATATTAACGCGAGGACTCTTCGCGGCTGTGGCGGCGGTCTCTCCAAGATCAAGGCGCTCCTCTCGCCGAGCAAATCCTTCCCGAGGAGGTGGCCCATTCTTTCGAGGACTTCCGCTCCCCGAACCCCGAACGACGCCCGAGGATATTCAAGAGGGTCTCTCTATCTCTCTCTCGAGGGAGATTTTTGCGTAGTCTTTGCGAACCGGCCCCCTTAATAACTGGTAATCCTCCCCAGGAGTCGATTTTCCGCAGCGAGGACTCCTGGCAGCTCCCCAAGACGCACCGGCGAACGATGGCTGAAAGAACGGTGTTAATCAATTCCTTCCTCGTTTCTTCTCCTTCTTTTTTTTTCCTTTATTCCTTTTTTTCCCTTAACCGAGGAAAGGCACTTCACATCGGAGTTTAAGCGGCCCAAAGTGTTAAACATCTCCCCGGGGAACTTTTTAACCGGGAAATGGATCCTGGATTCTAAGGACTCTCCGTTAGTGGCTCGAGATCCTGAAGGATTTCTTGGGAAATCTTGCGATTCCCAGGTTAAGGGGAAACGGGATGTTTGAAAGGGAGGGGGTTAGGAGGAATAGTGAAAATAATGAAATGGGATAGTTTAAACAGCGCGTTATCAGTCCACGAGGCATTATATAATAATTTCTAGATCAAAAGTAAGTAAAGTAAGCCAAAGAAAGAGTAGGCATTGGTACAAACTTTCTAATGACTCTAGGAAATCAGTAATAAAATATCAGGCCAACGTGTAATTCGACGAAATGTTAAGGTATCACGAAAGAGTCATTCTCTATACATGTCAGAATGTCAAAAGATTTATGAAACAATTTTCCAAATTGGGCGCGCCGAAAAATTCGGAACTTCGGCACGTGATTACGGAGGCCCCAAGGAATATCGCGATGCTCGTGAAATTTCATTTTTCACGCACCTCGTTTTTTCTTTTCTTTTTATTTATCCCTCTTTCATAACACCTTGACATGCAAACTTCCTCGTACTGAGGTGTCATAAAAACTCCCATATAAAATAAAAAAAAGAGGACAAAAAGGATTACAAATTTGGTAATATCTGCGAAAGTGTAATGCGACGATCGGTTTGCAAATTAGTCACGACCGGGAGAGACCCTTGGAAGATTAGTCGGATGTCGGAATCCCGGAGGGTCGTCCCGACATATCGAGCGTCGCGCCTCAGGAGACTTATTCCGCGACATCGACGAATCGACGTCGAGCGGTCGCGGAATTGCGACATCGACGTGTGCCCCATCGGTCGTGGACAGAGGTGGAGGCTCGGTACATACGCGCGTTTCACGCAAGAAGGGAGTACACGTACCGCGGAGCGGTGCGGCGCGGCCTGGCCGCAAGAAACCGCCGGACGCGGCCATTCCTGAATCGGGCTTGCACGGCAGCCGCATCACGACGACTTGATTAATAGCCTTAATTAAGATATTTAATTGCTTTTATTTTTACCGGCGCGAGCGCGATATAATGCCGACTCCGCGACAGCGGTCGTTTTCTGCCCGCGGCCGAGCCGCGCGGGGAGACCGGACAAACTATGCGGCGAATGTCATACCGAGCGCTCATCCGACTAGATCCCTCGTACGAACGGCCGCGGGTAAAAAACCGCTGCGTAATTGGAAGTTGCGAGCGGGCCCGAGTTTGCGTACGAGTTTATTATCCGCAAAAGGAGCGGCGGGCCCAAGGGCCGCAAAAAAGGGCCCGCCGAACCCTGACCCGTCCTACAGTCGGCTAGGAAATCAGCGTCGCAATATAAACAATGAACAATAATTAAAATCCGAATTAGGTCCCGGTAATTCCATATGCCTCCGTAGATACCTCACGCATGCATAAAGGTAAGGATAAACGGTATAAGTACTGGTTCCGAAATAGAGAATTAAACGTAGCGCCGATTTTCGACAATTCGATTCAATTGTTGTTACGCGTAGGGTCGTAACGGAGGTATGTGCGAAAGCCCCAAGAGATTGTTTCGCTCGAAAAAAGGGATAAAAAAAAGAAACAACCGGCTCATTCCACCCGGCCTTTGGTAAAGGACACCGGGAGGGGTTCCTCCGGGTGACCGGTGTTCGTGGGGGGTCCTGAAAGGGTGGCAAATGGCGGGGCACAGGGCGAAACGCGCGGACGCGCCGCCTCGGAGGTCCCATTGTTTGGGCCCGGTGGCAGACAATACGGCCAATCACGTGTGAAGGAATCGGTGATTGTTTCTCGTTCCGCCCCCGCCCAGGTTAGTCCAGGTCAGGGTGGATCGGGGGTACGGTTGGGTTGGGAGGATCCTCGGACGCGGTTCTCGCGTGGGGCGGTTTCCTGGGGTGGCGCGTAAGGGAGAGGGATACGGAGACGCAGGGCCGGGGAACCCGGGGAACAGAAGGGACGCCGGCTCCGAGAATGGAACAATCAGCCGAGAATCAAGCGACCACTTGTTCCACACGCGAGGACCGCGGCCCGCCGGCCGCTCCTCCGGAGTGTCCCCGGCCCCCGCGGACTCGCGCCGCGAACAATTCCGCGCCGCTCGCAATTATTGCAATTATCCCGCGAGAGGCCGCGCCACCCACGGCGCCCGAGGGGAGCCGCGCTCCCAGTGGAGCTCCGGCCGCCGCATAGGAAGGACCTCTGGCGCGTCCACCTCCTCGTCCCTCTACCCCCAAGATCCATCACGGGTCATAGATGTCCAATTACCCGCGTTTATTAATTTAAGACGTATATATATATAAAATTAGGCTAAGCTAAATAACCCTAAGTAACCCCCTAGCCATTAAAAAATGGCCCACGAAGTATAATGGTGGGTAGATTTTCGCTGACCTACCGATGCGAGCGCTACTTCCGGAACACGATGGAAATTCAATCCTACATAATTATGCTTTCAATTTTGCCATTAAGTCACGCAAAGCGAAACGACAATCCGCACACAATGTACGGATGTGATGTTTTTTAACGCGACAGAGCCTAGCGGACGGTAATTTCTAATTGCAAAGACCCCTAAAGTGGGGATGATTTCAATACATGCCGCTGTACCTCCTTACACTACATCGTGGAATTGGCCTCTCGAATGTATGCGTTCACTTGTCAAGGAGTAAGATATTTCTATGTGTACTCTGGATTTATTTAACATCCTTGACACCCCGCCTGGTATTAAGGAAACGCGCGTAGAAAATCCGGCGACGTCCTTTCCGGATCGATTCAGCCACCCCCTCGCCGCCCACCCATAAGGACGCGAGACAAGCGCCCCCACCTGGGAGGGAGCATCCGGCGAACCTGGCATTCGCAGGTGGCGAAGGAGGTCCTCGAGGTTCCGCGACACATTGTCTCTCCACCCCTCGGGGGGTGGACCACCCCCTACATTGCCCAAACTTACGGCGGTCGACGCGTCGTTTTCGCGAGTTCCTCCGACCTTTCGCATTATCTTTCAGGTTTCCTTTTCCTTTACTTTTTTTTTTACCTCTACTTTGTGCGTACACATGTATATATATATATTTATTTTTTTTTCACATTTCCCCCCTTTCTTCGCGGGGCGCCGTTAATAAGACAAAGGGGCCCGTTTCTAAAGGCCTCGCGCAGCTCGGAGGGGATGACGTCGCGCGATCGCTCAGGGGTTGGCTAACGATGCCCCGACGAGGTGCGTCGCGGGACAAACGACAATACCGACTGCCGGTGGAGCTGATGAAGTGTCGTCTGTCTCTACGACCGTCCCTCCCCCCGGGTGGCCCCTCTCGCTCGCACCCTTCAGCCGAAAGCGACCCGACGAGGACGCCGCGACGCCCGCCGGGGGTGGCGCTTTCCTCTTCGTCGCCCTCGCGACACAACGGCCACCCCTTCGGTCGGTAAAGGATATTGTCGCGGTTACCGACACCCCCGCGCGCGGTTAATTGGGCGACGATTGTCACTAGGGACCTTCCACCCCCCTTGTCGGACCGCCACCCTCCGACGCTCTGTCCTCTCCCCTGGGAAACGTTCTACGAGGATACCCTCCCTGCAATCCGGGAGATAATTGTCTTGCATACATGTTTTTTTTTTTCCCTATTCTACATACTTTACGTGCGAGGGATGAAATATCTCCAGGGAAGATGTGCATTTCTCCGCAAGGGCGGTTTTTTACCCTTCTGTGCCTAGGGGTCGACTGCTATCAGTGGGGAATCCGCGATTACGTGAATTTGTGCTTCGAATGACATTCAATTACAATGGAATTACGCGAAAATCCAAGTTAAACTGAGTTTAAGTAGATTGAACTGGGATTTGTGGGTTTTCTTGAAAGGTGAGGACTAATTCCGAAGTACGAGGGCGAGTAATTTTTGTGTGAATGAAAGGGGGTGAGAATGGAGTAAAGTACAATTGTACTGAAATTTGAGGTGCCATGTTTAAATGACCACGTGTATGTCTTCGTGGAAGGCGAAACCCGATTCCGAAGGACGAGGCGAGAGCGTGCTGATCGATACTGTCTCCGTCATTGATTTGCGGGTAATTGCATTCGGCTGGGCGCAGTTTCCCCTAGAAACCTAGTGACATTGGCGATTGCCTCCAGGGGGTCCAGGCACCCATTCATCCCCACAGTCTCGTAACCCGAACCTCCACAATGGGACTCATTGGCTGCTCTTTTATCTCGCCCTGAATCCCGATGGACCGCACTTATTTCCTAAATTTATCACATGTATTATAAATGTTATAAAATTACAATATTCTATTATTAACAGGCCGTACGAACAAGTGAACGTCGCTCGATTGGCGGAGCGGATTATTTATCGGGAGTATTGTTTATCACGAAGAGAGGGTCAGCGGATGAAAATGTCAATTCCGCGGGCCATCCCTCCCGTTATTTCCGCTTTGGAAGGGCCGCAGCCGCGTGGACGTGATACGCCACTGATGAAAACGCGTCTCGATGATTTCTCTCGCGGCGGGAAGTGCGGAAACGCGCGTTTCTTCCGCGGCCGGGTTCGGACTTTCTAACCATCTCCGAGCGACCCGGAAGGCCCGACATTGGGGCCCGACTTCGACCCCGACCCCAACGGGGGGCCTTAATTGATTATCGATAGACATTACTCTCGGAACGTATGCGTCTTGTCAATGGACTCAACCACATTGCGAACCATCGATCTTATGCCCCGTTTTCTAACCATCGACTGGCACTTTTCATACTTTCTTCGCAACAAAGGGGAGCATTTCAATTTTGTTTACATCCGTTGCCTGGCAACGCTCTCTTGACGTTCTGAGTTTACAGGCAGTACTTAGCGATTACGAATTTCAGAATTCTTCTCCCAACTCGATTTACCGAATAGTTTGAAACTTTACAACGTGAATAGGGAAACTATAATTAAGGTCCTGAAGCTCATGAAATTTACGATTCTTTTCAAATTTCTTTATAGGTATTATAATAATAGTTTATAAGAAATGAAATTTCCCGAGTTTCAGGATCTACCTTTGGGTCTCCATATTCGCGTATTAAAGTATGAAACAATTTGAAACACTCAGTTTGTAGATTAGTTTTATGAACGATTGAGCTTTCGGATGCCCTTAAAGAAAAAGATACGGCAGTTTTGTAACAGTTCTTCAGGCTTTTATTTAGATATGGCGTAATCATTTCCTAGGTCGTTTGGAACACCGCGAGTCCATCGAAAGGATGAGGCAAAGAGACGCCGGAATTATTTCGAAATTCCCGTGGGATATTTAGAACCTGGTGTCTATCTTGGATGGAATTCGTCGCCGTATGGGGCCCCCGATGGGCCTTACAGCAATCGTAACTGTACCTTTGACGAAATCCCGAGGCGTTGTCAACTTTCCTCGACAGAGCCTCACCTGACTAAGTGAAACGGGACTGATGCCCTCCCAAGGGATCCCGATTCTTCCCACGGGAGAAATCGATTGGCCCTAATGGGAAGAAAACAATGCCTCCATTAAACCTGACAACCAATATCAATCAATCCACCACAAGCAATCATTAAAAAAACCCCCCCAAAAACCTAAGAAAACACACAATCTCGAAGAATTAAAACCACCCTTTCACGATTTTTAAATAATCTCGTTCCTTCGGCTCAAATAATGCCATTAACTGCATAGACAATAAACAAAATACAGTAAACTGAGAAGACATAAAATAATATAAAAAAAATTAAAGACACGTTCCTTTCATGATATCTATATTCAATCACGTCCTTTGGGTTCAGAAAAAAAATGAGTTTACAGAACCGGAGGAGGTTAGGCAGACAGATATCTCTTATCTCTTAACATTTCCCCCGCGGATGTGGAAACTAATCTTCCACTTGGGATATTTAAAAAGGGGGATAAATTTCCCCTTTTACGGGAAACTCGGGCCGAAAGAATGGCGCCGGAAGAGAAGTGGCTAAACGGAATCCCGGATTTCCGGAAAACGCGGAGATGAAAGGTGCCGCCAAGTACGCGCGGAATTCACGGCCGATCGATCCTTGCGTACATAGAGGGCGTACATACCGGACACGCTCGCCGGGTTTAAATAAAATATGATACATAACCCCCCGCCACCCCCCCACCCCCCGCGGGGGGTGGAGGGTGGAGGCCGCGAGTATTTTTCCGCCCTCGATATTTTCCCACCCGGCGGAAGCAATCTCGATAAGGAAATAAAATGCCTAAATCCATTATAAAAAAATAATAATAAAAGCGGCCGCGTAGTCTCGGCGACCTAACCGCAATGGCGGTTCCGGCGCTTACTCTCGTTACGCTCCTTCGGGCACGTTTCCGCCGAACCGCGGCGGATAAACATTGATTTAACAGCGGAAAAACGACCGCGAGGTTACTCAAGAATTTACGTTTAATTCCATTATCCACGATGGGGGGATAAAAATGTCGAGGGATGAATTTAATCGAAAAGAGTAAAAAGACTCGGCGGGGTGAATCTACCAAAGTTTATATTAACAGTGTACCCACCGCTCGCAGATTAAACAAATATAAAAGAGCAGTTAATTCGATGGCAGATTATTCGGTAATGCCAACTGGATTATGAGTATCAATCGTAGAGATTCTGGGAAACTGCGGATTCATATAGGCTGTCGTTATTAATAATCGCTGGTAAAGGAGAGTCAATTGACCAGCTCTCGGTAGATAAAGTGTTAAAAGGCTGATAAAGTCTGATAAAACCGTATTACAGGAGATTAACGTGTTTCTTATAATCGAACCTATAGGACATAGAATTTAATCTAATCGAAATGGGATGTAAAAGTGATTTACCTTATAAGCTCCTTTGAAAGGACGGCTCCGACCTCGAACAATCGTCCGAACAATGGAGCAACGCTCGAACAATATCCGATTAACAGCTGAGATTTAACCGGCTCCGTTGCACGGGGAGGGGTTAGGGAAACTCCTCGAAAGGGGGAAAATGGAATAAGAGAAGAATAGGAAGGCACGCATCGGGCGTAATTACGAGTTGTCGGCATTACCGGGGAGCGTAATAGGAGGTGAAAAATGCCAGGCGAACCGTAGGATCGGTACTCCACCGACGTTCATTGCACCTCGTTGCATCTTGGTGCACCTCGTTGCACCTTGGTGCACCTCGTTGCATCTTGGTGTACCTCGGGCCGCCTCGGCGCGTCCACTCTCGGGGCCCAGCCAGTGCGCGTGCGCGCGAGCGCGAGCAGGCATCATAAGTCTCGCGCAATTATAGTTTCCGTATTTTCTTAAGCAGCCGCGCCAGGATTGGCCGGTAATGAATCACGCCGACAGTATAATATGTACATGCGCGCATTGTAATGCGCCCAGGATAAAAAGGGCCGCGTCCGAGGTGTGCGCATACAGGCTCGAGTTTTGCACTCCGGTGCGCCTAGCAATAAATAAGGCTCGAGGGGGGCCAAGGAGAAGGGGGTAAGGAGTAAGGATAAGAAGGCAAGGAAGAAGAGAAACGAGGATAAGGACGCGTCGCTCGCGGAGGGGAAATAAGACGGACGAGGGGGGCCGGGGGGAGGAAAAAATCGAGGCGCGCCGGGGGGAGAGAGACGCAGAACAAGAGACGCGAGCGAACGAGCGAGCGTGCCAACCCGTGTGTGCTCCGCGCGCCGGTCCGAGCGCGTGTGAGCGCGTACGTGCGCCTACGAGAGCGCGCATGCGCGGGTGGGAGTGCGCACGGGAGCTCGCAGCGCCACCGCGCAGCCCGATGATTTACATCGTCCACTCGCGCTCCAGCCTTCCACCGAGCCGCACTCCTTTAACCTAGCCGGAGTACGCGAACACACGGACATCTAATTCACAATGCGGCCGCAAAATGCGCGGCCAGTTGATTCCCAGGAATTGTTCGGCTGCCGTCATATCTTAGCGGCCCTTCCCGGGGGCGGTTCCCCCGATTTATGGGATTTTCGAGATACTATTCCTTCGGATCGAGCGGGAGACGAGGGAGGGGAAGGGAGGAAATGGTAAGAAGAGGGGAGAAAAAATGAAAAGGAAATGGGAAAAAGGGGAGGGCCGCGGTTCCCGCCGCGGACGCGTTGATTACGGCCTGTCGGCCATTCCCACTTTCTAATGCGCCGAGCTCGGGATTTTTCCTACGGGAGCCCGGAGTGAAACTCGTTAAGGCCGATAACGCGCTTGCGCGGAAACCCTCCGCCGACCTTACCCGCTGGAGCGGAGAAAAAACCCGGGGGGAGGGCACCCGACCGATTCCCGGACCGGACCCGGCGTCTCCGTAGGTTCGGCCCGTTCCGCGAATCGGCCGCAGGACCTACACTCGGACGTGGCCCATTGTTGTTTGTCTTGCTGAATATTTTAATTGGACGTGCGGGAGGGGACGCGCGCGCACGCACGCTCGCGGGGCCCGACGTGTTATTTATCGTCCAACAATGCCTGGAAGACTGGTAATTAATTACGTTGTTTTGTTACTTTATATAAAGATAGCGGGTCGATAGGAGTTAACCGGCTGAGAGCAACAATGGCATACAATGCGCAATTAGCGCTCGGAGAACAATGCGCGGTCGGCGCGCAGGGGGGGTCGCGCAGGGCCCGCTGGGGCGGCGGAGGGGGGGTCGCTTGCGTGCCGCCGAGGCATTATAAGGGCTCGGCGCGCGGGACCGCGCGACAGTGTGCGGGCGTCCGTGCACGCGCGCACACCTCGGCCCGCTCCGCGGCCGGAGCCCCGGGTAACGAGCCGCGCGCGCGGGCCGAAACTCGCCGCGGAATCGCGGGCGCCGCGACGCTCGCCGACGGGAACGCGACGAGCGTTCTTTTCGAGGAAAACCGCACGGCCGGGCCGTTGCGTCACGGCGGCGTTCCTCGCGCCCAACAGCACCTTATACGTTTCCGCCGGTGGCCGCGCGCTCGTCCCGCGATAAAGCGCCTTAATAAGGCTCGGCCTTACCTCCCCGTCCGGCGGCGTCGCGGCGACAGGTACCGATTGGCCGAGCCCGCCGAGCCAATTTCTGTCCGGCTCTCGTCGCTTCTCCCGATACCTCTAATTGCGACAAGGGGACGGCCGTTCGCCGATTTTCGAGCGAATCCTCGCGCACTCGCTGCATCCTGGTGCCGAGGGGAGCAGGACGACGAGAGGATATCCTCTCTTCCATCGAAAGGCCTCGTCTTATCTATCCTATTTACTTCGTCTAGAAAGAACGGCAATTGAAATCGAATCCAAGATCGCGGTGTGTCACACACGTTTGCACTGTATCAACTTCTAGAGCGCTCTAGAGCAACGATTAAGAGGGTTAGGAATCGTGCTCGGTTATTTGAATCGTGGTCGTAATTGTTGAAGAACAAGAAATACACGGGTCTGGTTTGTCAGAAATGTTAAATGACAGGAATATCCAAGCGACGTGATTTAGGTGACTAGGGCGCATTTGGCAACTTTCCCCTAGAATATCAAGAGTATCAATCAGAAGAATTCGTTTTTACCGATAACGATTAAGTTTCTCGCCGCCTTTCACATCACTTTAAGGCGATCCGAAAGTACCATCCGACGTGTCTCATTTATGAAACTTTTCCCTAGCTACACCGAATCGAAGTATCACCACGAGAATGGTGTCTCCAAGGAAGGCCCCGACGCCGATGAAATTTCATTCTTTAGGAAGAAAAATGTTGAAAATACCTATATAGGAAAAATTTTCAACAAAATCCAAGGACCTTCCTCGTTATCTCCACACTCACCTTGTAGCGTTTCAAACGATTCAACGCCCCCAGGTCAGGGAGAAGTTTCACGGACGAGACCTCTTGACGCCACTTCCACCGTCACCATGGTAACGTGTCAACAATTCGATTCGGAGAGAAGTGTCATAATTGGCCCTTCAGATGCGACAGATCCCGTCACCTTGACTAATATCTCGAGTAATTTCGTCGAACGTCAATGCATTCGATCAGGATGCGCATTTCTCTCGAGAGATTCGACCGGGGTCGAATTTCCGGGGGCCGAAGGACTCGGGGGTGCGAAAGACCCCCCCGGCGTCCATCCGGCGTCCATCCGGCGTCCGTCCGACATCGAGGCGGCTCGACTCGCAGGATTTCACTTAATAGTTTAATCGTCGTCCGGCTACATTCCAATTAGCCGGCTCGGCCGGAACTCCTGTAGCGCACTTGGCGCACTCGCGTACGCGCGTCGCACCGACCTCGGGAACTGGCTCGTACTTACGGGGGGAGGGAACGGTTTCGCACATAATAAAACAAGTAGCAAGGCCTCTCGCCCCTCGGCATGCGAGTATTACCGGTACGCACCGAACGGTTGTACGCGCTTACGCGCGTGCGGCCCGACCGCGCGTTATCCCACGTGGGTGCGCAACTAGCGAGGTTTGCGCGATTATGGTCGGTCGAAATTTCATAAATTCATATTTATTAATTATTAATCAGGGGAGTTTCCGCGAGTCGCCGGCGAGCCAGGAGTCGTTTGGAGTTGTGTGCCGGAGCGGCGTACTTTTTCATCCGATTTGTCTAATTCAGTAATCGGGCCGGATTCCCGGGGACGACAGCGTGTACTCGCGTGTACTCGCGCGTCCCGATAATTGTACGTGGACGGGACGTGTTCGCGCACACGTTCGGTAAAGGAGCGGGGACCGGGAAAAACGTACCGACGTTCCTGCCCGGCTACACACGGGGGCAGCCCCTAACAATTATCTCTAATGGCGCACGATACTATAAATCGGCATGTGCATACACGGCCGATGAAATCGGCCCGGCGGCGCACCGGAGATGGAAGAAAATAGAGAGAAACCGGCACACACCGATCCCGAGCGGACGCTACGAGAGCTGCACGCCGATCCGGACTCTCGGGATGGAATCCACCGGTTGTGTAAGTAGCGGCACCTGACTGCAATGCCGATGCTCCGGGACCTGCTCGCTTCGAGACCTGACGCTGCCTAATGCGGCATAACGCGGCATAACGTACGCGGATGCGACTTAACGCGACACAATGACGATTAATGTGGATTATGGCGGTTCTTTACGCGATCCAACGCTGTTTTACCGAAGAAATGTTAAGTAACTTAACTCAATAACAAGGCATAACGGAGGCTGGCGCGACTTAACGCCACACAATGACGATTAATGTGGATTATGGCGGTCGTTTATGTGATCCAACGCTGTTTTATCGAAGAAATGTTAAGTAGCTTAACTTAATAACAAGGCATAACGGAGACTGGCTCGACTTAACGCCACACAATGACGATTAATGTGGATTGTGGTAGTCCTTTACGCGATCCAACGCTGTTTTACCGAAGAAATGTTAAGTAGCTTAACTTAATAACAAGGCATAACGGAGACTGGCTCGACTTAACGCCACACAATGACGATTAATGTGGATTATAGCGGTCCTTTATGTGATCCAACGCTGTTTTATCGAAGAAATGTTAAGTAACTTAACTCAATAACACGGCATAACGTAGCCTTCAAACATTCGAACGTGAATACGGAGGATATAAGGAGGGTCCTCACACTCATGGAATTTCATATTTTATGGAAAATGTTGAAAATATCTACATAATTTAAAAAGCAAAAAAAAATGAAATTTCACGTCGGAACCTTTCTCATAGGCTCCATATTCATTTTTTAAAGTTCAAATTTTTGGTTAAACCCAGTTTGAGGAAATATGTTTCGTTAAGGAAATCTTTTTGACGCCACTTTCACATCCCCTTAATGTTGAGCCTAAAACGAAACTTGGGGGCACAATTCCTCGAAAGAGGGAATTATCGTCATTTCCGGGTTGAGTTTCGCGGAGGCTCGGCTCGTTCCAAGATGAAAGGCGGGATTCCGCGGATCGCGACTCGCCGGCAAAACGCACCGGGGGAACGATCGCGGAAATCGGCGCGGTAACGATCTAATTAGCGCGAAATACGCTTCCGCGAGAGGAGAACCGGGATACGCGGGAAAAGCGTGACTCGATACACCAGCCGATGATTTTCGATCAGGGTTATTTCCATAGAGCCTATAGAAATGGAGATGTCTGGAGGAGGTTAGACAGAGAGCTCCTCTCCTCTCTCGAAGCGTTACCAGAAGTCCATACCCTGCAGCACGTTGATGCTGCCCTATGTTACATAAATACGAAGAAAAAAAAAAACAGAAAAAAAATCCCCCAAATTAATATTCACGAAAAATGAATTAATTTCAAATTGAGAAATAAGTCCCTTCGCGTGCTTTTTGGCATTTACCCTATCGCTTGAAATTCCTGCATCGAGACTTCTATGCTGAGGCTGTCTATTATAATTTTCATAAAAAATTGTAGTAATGTTTCCCCCGTTTTTTATATGCTCCGTGGGTATTTCGGCTTCCTGGGCAGGGAGAGAGGTCGTCGCGATAACGGGTGCCAGGGGCAATCGGAAAGGGAGTGGAGAGGAATTAAATTAAGAACGATTAAGCCCTTCCTTCTCCCGGCTTCTTCGTATCTTCTTTCTCCTGGGGCGAGGCACTTTCGCCACCAGGGGGAAGGAAGTGTCATGGAATGAATCTCTCGTCGAGGAGCGCGTCGTGTTGCCGACTCCCAATGCTCTCTTTCATCGGAGGGTAACTGCTCTCTCGAAGAAACACACGCGTGCATGCACACCGCCGAGAGATCCTCGGAACCAATGACGCTCCTCCATTTCGGAACTTTGATCAATAGACAACGCCTTTACGAGCTCGCCTAAAATCACCGAACGAGATCGAGGAAATGGGATCAGGAACATAGGCATATTTGGTAGCGATGACGCCCATCATCAGACGCAAAGTAGGGGAGCTCAAGATTTAGATTTAGATTTATTTATAAAATACCTACAAACCAATTGGAAAAGAACTGAAATTTCATGAGCTTAAGGACCTTCCTTATAGTCTCCCTATTCACGCTGTAAAGTTTCAAACTATTCGGTAAACCGAGCTGGGAGAAAAGTTTCATAAACGAGACCTCTTCGACGCCACTTTCACATCACCTTAAAATTGTGGCAACGTAATGATATCATCACGTTGCCACAATTCCATTCCCAGCTGATTTCCACGTGGCTTAGTATCAAAATCCATGACTTCCCGAGTTCATCGTCCGAGTGAAAAGCTCCTCGATTAGGGCGGCGAGGTTAGGACAATGAAGATGGACACATAGGTCGGGAAGGAGGACCGGCTCGACGAGGGAAGAAAGGACCATTGCAAGAAGAGGAGAGCCGACGAAATATAGTATCTGGCGTGCGGATTTCCACACGAGGTTCCCCTCTCCCATCTCTGTCAAAGAAACTGCCGGCCGTAAAGTCAGCCTCCGCAGTGGCGGCGAGCCGAGTAAACGTTATAACAAACACCGCGGCCGCGGCGCGACGCCCCGCTATTTAACATTATTTAGTTTGCTTTGTGGACGTTTAAACAGTGGCTGCCTACTTTTCCATGGCCGTCCCTGGTCTCCGCTTTGCCGGTTTTCACGGATATTTGATGTTTCCGCGCGGCGACGCGGCTGTTTGTTTTCCGATAGCTGACTCCGAACTTTCGGCGCGACTCCGCGTCTACTTCTAGGCGATCCTGACCCGGGTGTTTCGTAGCCCCCGCTTTGGAGATTCCTTCAAAGCCTGTTAGAAGTCCTAGGGAGGATCGGGACGGTACGGAATTTCGGAAGAGGGAGCTCGAACGAGAGCTAGGCTCCGTTTGGTGGGCGATTTGGGTAAGCTTGATAAGGGGTCCTCGGCCCTCGGGAAATCCATCCGCGAGCCGAGCCGCGGTACCGCGTGCGGAGGATCCGCCGCGGGTCTGCCGAGCGACCGGTCGACCCGCGGTAGTCCCGCGTAACGGAAGAGGCGAGAAGGGGCCTACTTTCTAGAATGGGTCCGAGGTTGGTGTTGGTGCCGCGCGTGGAGGAGAGTCCGGATAGCCCCGAGCGCTCGATGCACTTTCGCCGAAGGAGCCGGTCCCTGGATGGTCCACGTGGTCGGTAGCAGGGAACAATTGCGGCCTTATCAGGCCCAATTAGGACCCATCGTGGGTGCCCATGGGAGATGGGAAGGAACCAAGGGTGCAGCCTGTCAGGCGAGTGCGAGACGCAGGTTGCTTCATGGATGGACCGCGGTGGGAGGCTGCATTTTAGGAGCTGATGCCGCCGCCGTCATCTCGTTGCTCCCAGCTTGCCGCAAGGAGTTCCGCGGAGGACGTCTCATCGGGAAACGCGGAAAGACGCGAGAATAAGAGAATCCATCACTTTGGGATGGGCGATTGATGTTCGGGAGGGAGCTACCGCAGTCTTGTCTTTCAAATGTTAGAGAAGGACCCGGTCCTCACGATTAGGAGTCACGCAGAGTCTGGCCAAGACTTCCGGTTCTTCCCAAAATTTTCGCCTAGCTGGTTCGACATGAGGTATCTACCAGGTGATCCGGCAAGCGACCCTGACCGTCCACCTGGAGATCTTCCTTCTGCCACCCAGCCAGGGTCGAACAGAAGCGACAATATTTCGAAATCGCGAGTGTTACGGGAAGGATCAGGTTTTAGAAGTCTCCCAGACCCTATCCAACCCTTCCGGTCCTCCCAAAATCCTTCGCCTTGCCTAACGTTGACGGGCATGAGATCTCCAGGTGATCCGACAGGTGACCCTGACCGTCCAGCACCTGGGGACCTTCATCCGGCCGACCGACCAGGGTCAAGTAGGAGCGGCGAGATCACGGAGGTGTTCCGATATCCCGGCACCGCTGCCGCGCACGCATGTGGACACCAACACGCGTGGCACGCACGGGACACCAACACGCGTGGTACGCACGGGACACCCACCCACGACGCACACATCGCGGGCACGATTCGCCGGATTTACATGCCGTAAAGTGACCGCTCTCGCGAAAGGACACGCATGCGGCCTTGTCGGGCGCGTAGGGTCGGCCCGCGAGCGTGCACCGGGTACACGCGGTACACGCGCCGTGTACGCTCGGTACGCACGCGTGCACCTGGCGGCTGCGCAGGCTCTCGCATGGGATTCGAGGCTAACTGCGTTTGCCCGATGGAACACGGTGGAGGTACGCCTGGGGTAGCCCGCAGACCCATTTCGGCGAACCACAAAGTCCGCCGCGGAAGTGCCGCGAGCGATCGCGGAATCCCCTGATTGGTAATCCGTGAAATCTAGGGAAATCCTCCCGATTTCCCGATTTTTCTCCTACGATAGTACCTCATTCCACACTATCGCAGGTCCAGCGTCAAAGGAGAAGCGTAAAGGACCTCCTTGAGATCCTCCGCAAGAATTCCGGAGGGCTCCGATCGCAGGATCAGCCTAAAGCAACCCCGGTAAATCGATCCCCGTGTAATCTCCCCCCGTCCCCAGTGTTTCAATTAATCCGAAGGATTTCCAAACGGCGCGTGTCGATTAATCTCAACGGCGCTCACCTGTCCCCATTCAAGGCCCCCGTAAGGCCCCTCTCCACCCCCCGGGAGGTGAGCACTCCCAGGTGAAAGTAACCCGAAAAACTCCAGGAAAGACCCTCCCGATGTCACGGAATTAATTGTCGACCCGCGAGTAGGAACTTAATGGTTGGGGGCTAGGGGCGGATGCCCCGGCACTGACGGCGGAAACGGGCGGACGGGGGGAACGGGGCAGAGTTTCGAAATTTCTGAATCACCGGAAAGAAACAGCCGAGTTCCGGGTCGCAGGGGTTGAGGAAAGGGTGGAGGCGGAACGGGTAAAGAGGAAGATACCCCGGAGGGCGCCGAGGGGAGGTCGCATTTCCTGTCTCCCTTCTCTCGGCCTCTCTTTGCGAGCTTCGCGCCAGAGGGAGGAGGACGGAGGATCGCGGAGGTGGCGCCGCCTGGCGGGGCGCAGGCGCGGCTTCGCCGAGGAGGGCGACAGAGACCGAGCAGAGAGACGGACGAGCGGAAGCGGGAGGGCCGGGGGAGGAAGAGGGCGACCAAAGCGCTCCTCGGTAGCTCACATCAAAGAGTCGGCTTAATAGAAAGCCTTAGAGGCGTTTGTTCGAGTCTCCTCATCTGACTAAATATTCCTCGGCTGAGGGAGAGAGGATATCGGCGGGCCAAGATACACACACCGGGAGAGCGTGTGCGCGTCTTACGTATTGGATAAACAGCGGGGGTCCCATATGGGCCCAGTGGGCCCCTTCATCGGTTCGCGACCAACCAAAGGGGTTACTTAAGTATTCCCTTCAAATTTGAATTACCGCAAAGTATCCAAAAATAAGGGATACGTGTCTTCTTATAGGCTTCGAAATTCACATTTATGGGGAAGTACAACCCTTAAGGGGCTACGAAAGCGTCGTTCGAGTTCTATCAAAATGTCATGACATTTTTATAACTTTTCATTCTAACTAGGTAAACTGAATCATTCGACACCTCTCGTAATTATGGAGACAATAGGGACGAGCGCGAAGACCTGTGAAAGAAGACGTTTTTCTATTTATCCTGAACTAGTACCAGGATCTAATGCTTCAATAGTATTTTTTAGTATCCAGGGTAATAGTTCCTGTCATCTGCATTATGTACTAGGATCAACGGCCAGCACGATTTCACAATTCTTGTCGCTTGGCATGTGCTTTATGCCTTTATGACGACGTAACAAAAATTGCGTACCTATCAAAGTAATCCAAGATGGCCGCCAGTCTCCATCCGTCTGGACCTTCCCTCCGCTCTAAAACCCAACATTACTTTCCCCATCTTTTCCGCCCATTCCTTTGAGACGCGGCACACAACGGCTACGAGTAATCGTTAATCGGTGGTACATCCTCGGAAACATTGGAAATTGCGGGAAGGGTTAGTACATCCCTCTCTCATTCGCGTTGCAGTCCGATTGAGCGCGGTGGGATCGAATTGCGGGCAGCCGGGTTTCGGGATAATTCGGGCCCGGAGATTTTCCTAGACATTATTAATGCGCGTATTAGCGTGCCGATACGTGGCCAGGCAAACGGGATATGATCGAACGGGCGTCATTGCGACCGCCGGAGGGGGGTGGCGGAAATAATACAGGAGGGCGGGCGCGTTTGATCGATTTAAACGTGCCGCCCCCGCAGGGGCTCCTCTCTTATCCGCCGACAGATACAAATGAATCGAACCCGTCCTGCAGATGTAATCCTTTAAAGGGATATCCGAGTCCTGTGTCTCTCGCCTCGGTTAAGCAATATAAATAGACGCGGGACGTTCGCAATCAGTGCTCGTCGGGGGCCCGAGGGAGAAGGGCGGCCATTTAGAAATGAGTCCCCCCGGGGTGGTAAACCACCCCCAAAGAGCGGCTGCCCCATTTACCTAGCCCCCAAAGCTCATTCCACCCCCGACTGACCCAAAAAACTGAAGGCCCATGACGAGCTTCCGGGGGAAAAAAAAAACGAGAAGAAAAGAAAACGGGCCCGATACGATAAGATGAGAGTTCTGGAGCGAAGTTCGCGATGAATTAATAAGGTCTATCAGTCCCCGCTCCTCCGTGGGGCACCCGCCCCTCTTGAGTCAGGGGGGGCCACCCCCCCGTCGGGCGCGACGTCGGTAATGACTCGAGGACGCCGAAGGCAGCCTTATCCTCCCCGAGCTTTCCGCCATTGTTTAAATACAATTTTGTCGTTTACTAATTAATGCGCTCTACATCAAAGAAGATGTTTATTGGTTCATGTGATACTAAAGAGACGGTAACGAAGAGGTAACTCGCTAAGGGAGCGGTTGAAGGAGTGACGCCGGGGGGGTGGGTCCTCCCCCGCCGGGCGGAAGGGTGGCGGCGCCGGGGCGCCGGGGCGAGGGGTGGCCCGTAGGCGAGCGCCGCTAAAATATCTATATAGCCGCCGAGAGACGCCACCCCCCGTGCCCCCGACCGCCCTCTCCCCCTTCCGCAGCTTGCTTCGTGTACACTCGGCCCCCGGCGCCCCACCCCGCGACGCCCTCCTCGTCTTTCGCCCTCCGATGCCCGCCTCGCCCCGTTCCCTCTCTCTTTCGCCCCCGCAACTCGGTTCGACCCCCTGCCTCCCCCCTCATCCCCCTAGACTCCTCGCATCGACGACGGACGACGACGCAACCACCCACAGACTCATCAACTAACTTTGTTCCTGAGTTGCAGGACCCCCCCTCCCCCCGAGCTCTGTCTCGCTTCGGCCCTGTCTCTCCGTCTCCTTCTATCCGACCCTTCGCTCGCTCTCTCACTCGACTACCCCCCCGAGTATCGCGCCGTCAAATCAGTCACAGTTAACTACGTAGTTTCGCCGTCAAACGAAAAGCGGGGTACAAACATCGCCGCGGACGCGGCAGAGAGAGAGAAAGAGGGAGACGGTAGGTGGAGGCGCGGTGAGGACGGATTGCGGATGGCGAATGGGCGCGGCAAGAGACGCCGCTCGGATGGACGGGGATGGGTCAGGATGAGGACTGGCACAGGGGGTGTATTTCCTATGAGATTGTTTGGGAGGTCTCGATCTCGGGGAAGAGGATTGGAAGAAGGCTTTCCCGAGGGTGGCAGGGTTGGACCAACTAGGGTGAGGTGCAACGGGTCAGCTGATCGAGTGCAACCCCTCTTGGATTCTATGCAGGAGATCCTTACCTGACAAAGGGGGATGGGGGTGTTTTGCATCGAGATCGTTGAGGTAAACCTCCACCGTAGGTTTGCGATAAGTCGAAGGTCGCGGAGAGATCGTCGGGGGGTGGGTGCGGATTCGACAGGGATGAGGTGTAACGTAACAGCTGATCGTCACGCGCAACCCTTCTCGGTCACGGGTGGGAGGGAAAATTGGAGGAACTCCAAAGTGACTCTTTCGGCCGGAGAAGGTAAATTGGGAGGCGTTTCGAGGGCTCCATAGCGACGATCCTTCCCTCGACGAGAGGAGGGAGGGGGGCGTCGGGACGCGTCCCGAGATTCGGCCGGGACCACCGGCAACGCATTATGGGAATGGACCACGCGGCCCCGAGGTCCCCTCCCTGTGTCAATAGGCTCGATTTCCCTTTCAAGTTGTCAACTCTTTTTGTGCGCCCCGGCAAATTACCGGCCCCGGGAGGAGGGGGGCTTAAATTAACATTATTGTTGTGACAGCCCGGGGGGGAGGGTTGACCCGTCGGGGGCGAGCGCACCCCCCGGGACCCAAGATTGCGCGGGGGCCGGGCTCGCTTCGCAAACAATCCCACTTGATGATCGGCTCGTTTGATGTCGGCCGATTACCCTCCGTAAACAATCGCTGATTCTCCACGGAAACGTCCAATTTTTCCATCCCCCGCCCCCTGCTTTCAGGGGTATCGATATAATTCCCGCGATACGAATTTCCCCCGTTGCGCCTTTTCTCGTCGGGCGATATCGCAGAATTCTATCCGACCCGTGTAACGAGGATTTTTTTAATTATCATTAACGAGATAAGCGAGCTGACAAGGTGCGCCATTTTTTCCCGAAATCCCGGAAAATTCCCTCCTTATTGGACCTTACTTAATCAACAATAACACGCGAAGGGTTTATCAATTAACAATCGATCTAACAATCAACGGTAGGGCGTGAGGACCATTCGCCCACCGATCGATGCAATAAAAAAAAAAAACAGAAAATATAACAATTGATAAAACAATGAACACCACCCCCCACCCTGTCCCAGAGATCCTTAGAAGGGAGAGGACCTTCCGGGGAACTCTTATCAGGCCTTCTCTCACCTCTTCAACAATAGGACCCGGAGACCTTTCAATCAAGGATCAATGCAACAATCCATGAAACAATAAATCCCCCCCCCCCCCTAGCCCCCGATCGCCTTTTCCGGAGTCTTCGCGAGTTTTCTTGCCGAAGGGAGGAACGACCTCCGATTCTCCCTTCCTTCGCCTGGGCGATCAATCGACAGATAAAGGACAATGCTCCTTTCAGCGCTCGGCCGGCTCGAGGGGTGAGCTTGGGGGGGCAGCGGGGGGGCAAGGGGGCTCGCGAGCTCGCGAGCTCGACAAAGAGGCTCCTTCTATGCAAATTAAATGCTGTTTCCATAACCACTGGTCCGTGCCATCGAGCTCTCGGCAGTGGTTCTTTGTCATCGAGGTAAAGGGAGTCCTGGGCCCCTTGCCCCCCCCCCCACCCACTTCGGGGGCAGGGGGCCCCGACCGGCCAAATCCTTCGCGAGAGTTTCCCTCCTCGCGTGCCATTAATCAAAAGGCCTCCTCGGTTTTCCGACAAAAGGGAGGAGGGAAAGGGGAGAAAAGTGAAGGATGCAGATCCGCCGATGGGAATTTCGCGTCTCCGTTTAACCCTTTGCATACTTTAACGGGTATGACTCGTAACGGAAATTCACGACGGAAGGTGAACGTCGGGATTTTGGGCGAAAGAAATTGTCCGGTACCGTGAGGGCCTTTCCTCGTTTTCCGAAAATTTCCACGGGTCATTTTGACATCGAAAGGGTTAACGGATATGTCGAGGAGGGTCTTCGGGAAGCTTCGCGACTGATTATAGGGACTGAGTTTTATTGATATTTTTTTTTGTATTTTTTATTTTTGGGGAGAGAATGTTTCACCCCAAAATGATGGGTAGAATGAAGTGGACGGTGCTCGGCGTTAATTTTGTGGCGGGAATTTTTCTTAATTTTTTAATCGATACAGCGGTCAAGTCTCGTTGTTCCTCTCGGTAGAGGTTGGTCGTCGATCGCGGTTAGTTTCTCGAGAGGCTTTCGCAAGCGGCTAGGCGGAATGGCCGCGCGGTAAAAGTGCCCGGTCATCTCTCGCCTTTTTTCCGCCCCCTACCCCCGGGCGGGAGAACGGCGAGGGTCAATTACGAAATAGTTGGGAAACTCGTTAAAGAGAGCCGCGAACAATCGCGCGTAACTCGCGGGGGGTGGGGGAGGCGAGTCACGGCCTCGCTTCCGACTCCGGAGGACGATTAATCAGAACGAGTCCTCGCCGGGAGAAGTCTCGAAAGTCCCGCCGTTTAACGAGGGGAGACGCCTCGTTTGGAGGATCTCGCCGTGAAAAGTCGAACCGTCCCCCTTACCCCGGAAGATCGCCCAATGTTACAAGATTCCACCCCCCTCACCTTGCGAGTCACCGAGGAAATTACTCCAATTTCGAGGTTCACCCTTCCGGGGTTGGAAAAAGTTGGAAGAAAAGAGAAAAAAAGGATAACGGAAATATTGCCGGAACCGTCGATGCATTGCAACGTTTTCGCGTTATTACACCGAGCCGTTAAGTCGTTACGCCGAACCGTTGCAACGTTTTCGCGTCATTAAATCGAGCCGTTAAGTCGTTACGCCGAACCGTTGCAGCGTTTTCGCGTCATTAAATCGAGCCGTTAAGTCGTCACGTCGAACCGTTTCGGCGTTACGTTTTCGCATTATTACACGGAGTCGTTAAGTCGTCACGCCGAACCGTTGCAGCGTTTTCGCGTTATTACACCGAGCCGTTAAGTCGTCGCATTGCACCGTTACGGCGTTACGTTTTCGCATTATTACACCAAGTCGTTAAGTCGTCACGCCGAACCGTTGCAACGTTTTCGCGTTATTGCACCGAGCCGTTAAGTCGTCACGCCGAACCGTTGCAGCGTTTTCGCGTCATTAAATCGAGCCGTTAAATCGTAACGCTGAGCCGTTAAGGCGTCGCAAGGTTACAGCGTTACTGCCCGTTGCTCCGTTGTCGGGGCGCGCAACGGGCGAGCGTTCTCTCCGCTCGCTTTGTGCGCGCGATCACTAACGGCGAGATGGAATTACCGGAGCGCGCCTACAAAGCCAGCGCCGCGAGCATCCGGTAATGACGGCAGCTCGCGCTAGCTCTCGCCCGCTCGTTTAACGTCCTAAGAGCCGCGGCGAGTCGGTGGCGAACGGGAGCGAGCGCAACTCGTCGAGGTCTAACGCCACCTCGGGCACGGTACAGGCCGACCCGTAGACGCCCGTTAACGGCCTTTCCCTCCGGGTTAGCCTCGAATCTGCCGAATTACCCGTGAAGATCATTAAAATCGCCGCTAACGAAGGAATCCCGAAATTAACGGGGAATCTTTGCGCCTCCGGGTCGAGTTTTAACGCCCGGAGTCACCCAACGAGCGTCGACGCGTTATCGCCCTTAAGACCTATCCCAATTACTGCATGACGTTTTCACGCGACATACAGGAAGTACACATCCGTTAATGTCTACACACAAGCCGTTATAACCTCCTCAGCGAGTACCATCTATCCGTTAGGAGGTAAAATGAAAAGTTCCAAATGACAACGAATACCTGCCCCCGTTTGAAAAAGTCATTCGGAGGATCACCGGGTTAACGGCCCGTTAAGCGCTCCCTCGTATTAACGTTTCGTTCTAACCTATACAATGCTATAATAACCTCCCTAACGAGTACCATACATCGAGCGACATACAGGAAATACATATCCGTTAATGTCTATACACAAGCCGTTATAACCTCCTCAGCGAGTACCATCTATCCGTTAGGAGGTAAAATGAAAAGTTCCAAATGACAACGAATACCTGCCCCCGTTTGAAAAAGTCATTCGGAGGATCACCGGGTTAACGGCCCGTTGAGTGCTCCACCGTAATAACGCTTCGTTCTAACCTATACAATGCTATTATAACCTCCTTAACGAGTGCCATACATCGGTTAGGAGTGAAATTAAAGGATTGCAAATGAAAGGAATACACTTTGGGATGAAAAACTCATTCGGGGGGTCGCCATTAACTCCCCGGCGTGTGCTCGGTGGTAATAACGGTGGCTCGACTCGGGCGGTCGTCGTCGGTCGTTGGCGGTCGGCGGCGGCCGCCGTCCCGGTGTTGAGGCGCGCCCGAAGACATTATTAGGCACGCGGCGCGTTATGCTCGTCAAATCGGACAGCTGCGCCTCTTCCACCATAACCTCCGCTCGTAACGTTGTGATGACTCGCCAAATAGAATATTGGTTACCGTCATGCGATGCTTGGGGGGGTCCCTCGCGCCTCCGGGCCCTTTTCTCCCCATCCTCCTCGTCTCCCTTCGCCTCCGTTAAATCTCGCCATCCTCACCGCGGAGTCGTAAACGACGTGCCGAAAGGTAAGAGGCAAATGGGGCTTATCCTTAGATTCGAGAATGCCCTGCCACAGGGTGGGACGAATGATAAGGGAATTCCTCTTGATAAGAGGACAACCTGGGAACGTAGATAAGTAAAGGTGGTCCACGAGAGGCTTCGGTGGATCTCCGAGATTCCTTTTATAAGGTTAGGGAAACGTTGAAATTTATTTCTAATTTAGCTCTCGGTAGAGTCTCGCGCCAAGAGCATCGGGCCCAGGGCCAGGGACCCGGGGACTCTCCCACGGCGCGGGGCGACGATTCGTTCCGTCCGATAAATAATCCCCGCGGCCGATTCCGCGCGTAAAGGGCCGCATCGAGAGGGAGGGGGGGGGGGAAGAAGCCGAAAGGAAGAGCGAAACGCCAAGTCGGGGCGCGTAATCCACCGTAACGAGCATTTAGTCCGGTTGCAGTAGGGAGCTCTTGCGGGCCCGTGGAAGAGGAAGAGGGACGCCACTATGCGGACCCACCGGGCGAGAGAGAGAGACCGAGAGACACCTGTGCGCGCATGCATATCTCGGGGCCCGAGGTAGGACGAGAGGAATCACACGAGGGGGGAAGGAACTCGACGGAGCCGCGAAATGGGCCCGAGGAGAGACAGCGGGAGAGAAGGACGGAGAAGAATCAGGGTTTTTCTCCTCGCTGGCGTACCTTCGCCGGGCAAATGGCGCCGTGTAAATCCAGAGTTAAAATCCGAGCGCTACCTGAAATACTATTGCAAAAAGAGCCATAACAATATCTGCATAAGGCGCATGCCGTATGCAACGACGCGGCTAGTTAGCGAGGCGTTTCATTAGGCAGATAAGGCAATCAACCGGGCCGCCGCGCGGGATTGTGCATTCGCGCTCCGGGGCACTTACGAGCCACGTGAACCGAGAGCTAATAAGACGCGAAATGCGCCGCCGGGCCGGTAACGAGTGCCGGCCGGGGCCCTTGGGGCCCCAAGGCGGCGGGACCGGGGCCTTAACGCGCCCGGCCGGAAAATAACGGCTAGAGCGGGGCCCGCTCGGGCAGCGGTCGAATCGCCGATAAGGTCCCCGATAAGGGCCCGCGGGGGACCGTCGACCCATCAGGCCCCGTCACTGGCCTCTCCCCTCCCCTCCCAAACCGCCGATCCGCGTTCCTCGGCGTTTTTCTCCTCTTTTCTTATCCTCCTCTGCTTTTCCCTCCTCTCCCTTATCTCTCAGCTGTCGCGGGTTTCCCGAGTGGGCCGCGGATTTATCGGGCGATCGCGTGTCGCGGGGGCGCATGCGCGAGTTTCCGCGAAACAGAGGGAGACCCCCTCTTCCCCTCCCTTTTCCCATATTATCACTGCGATGGCACTGAACTATTTTCCGCCGACCTCGCCGTTTTCTCCACAGGTGAAAAACCGACGCGGGCGCTGTCGCCGCGGTACGTTAACGCACCGGTGACACGCACGCAGTGGGCACCGAGGTGCGTGCACGCACGCGTGCACTTCGGCACCGATCGCCTGTCGATATGTATGTTGGATACCTGTACGTGCATACGCGTATCGGCGTCCCACGTGGAGCGGATCGCATCGCCGAAGGATCTCTCTCTCTCCTCTCCCTCTGTCTTTCTCTTCTTTTTTCTTTTTTTTTTTTCTCTCCCCTCTACGTCTCTCTTGTGGACGCGGACGCACTTCGTGCGTACATACACCGGACCGTATTACACGGCACCTAATACCTGTCCGCTGGGATCGGTGGCGTGCCACTAAATAAATCTCTTGATTGACTGCCACCTGCCACCTTAACCCTTTCGTACACGCTCGGCGCATTATAAATTGCAATATGCACGCAACCGATCGCCCGCTACGGGGGGAACCGGACCAAAGAGCGCGGCCGATCGGTCCCTCTCGCTCCCGCGCCCCTACGTGGGCACGCACCTAAGCGTAATCGCGAGCGGAATCCGCAACGCCTCGGCGCTCCGATGCACCGATGCACCGATCGGCCTCGGCCCCGAAGTGCATCCCTGATACGCCCCCTTAAACGCCCGCCACCTGCCCTAATCACGGACTTCGATTCGCCGAGCCGCGACTTTTAACCACCCTTAAGGACTCATAGATTGACCTATTATGCACGCGAGATGCAGCTCTTATCCCTGCAGCTATCGTTCATTTACATTTTTTAATTTTACACATCGCTTCGCTAATCGACCCGCGATTTTTAATCACCCTTAAGGGCCCATGGATTGACCCATTGTGCACGCGAGATGCAATTTTTCTCCCTGTGACTATCGTTAATTTATATTTTTTAATTTTACACATCGCTTCGCTAATCTACCCGCGACTTTTAACCACCCTTAAGGGTTCATAAATTGACTCATTATGCACGCGAGATGCAATTTTCCTCCCTGTGACTATCGTTAATTTAATTTTCGAATTTTACACAGCAAAGTTTGTAACAATTCGGTACGCCCAGTTTGGTAGGAAAAGTTTCGCGAACGAGGCCTCTTTAGACGCCACTTCCGTATCGCCTTAACATCGCCAAGTTGGGAGAGCGTTTCTCTTATCAGGAGGCTCCCTGTCTGTACCACTTCGTGTAACGAAATTACATCTTTTCATTAGTAGGCATCCTTAACGGCGGAGATATCGAGCCTTCGTTTCCCGGCGATGATTGTCCTGATTTATTCCCGTAGATAAGGATCCCAGTCCTCGCGCGGCGAGTAATTTACGCGCTCGCTCTGACACCCGGGCGCGTCGTTGCGTCGCGCCGTTGCGTCGTAATAACGGCCGAGAGCTCCCGTGGGTGTCCCGGGTGTCGCAATTGTCCCGGGGACATCCGCCCTAGGAGTCGTGTCGGCCCGAAGAGGTGATAACGAGTCACTCGAGGAGATAAGACTCCTTTTTTCCAGGGGCTACCTGTCACGCTCGTCCTGTCGCGAGTCGCGGGGCCCGATCGGCGATCGATCGGTAAATCACCAGCGATCGATGGACGTGGGCAATTAACTCGTGTCACGGCCGATCGAGCGCGTTGACGCCCGTTTCGATTCGTTACTTTCGACATCTCCGCGTCTCTTCTCGAGGCCCTCAACGGACACGCAAGGATCTCCCTTCCCCCCTTCCGCGAGAAATTTCGTTGATAAGAGAGATAAATGAAAGGATCAGGGAATTTCCCAGGAACCTCGATCCTCACCCCCGCGGTCGTCCTTTCACTTACCCAGCAGTTTCTTTTTTTTTTCTTTTTTTTTTCTTACGCGGGTAGATAATTCACTCTCCTACGATAATTGTCAAGTTCGTGAGAAGTAACGACGATGCAGCAAACTAATAAAAAGAGTTACTAGGGATAGGTTACTATGATCACGCGTCAGGTAAGTCCTTGATTGAGGACTTTAACTCGAATGTTGGTGACAATGGCTCTAGGATTTGGTTTACTGTTGACCAGAGAAAAACATTGTCTTCCACTCGTCCCTAAGCTCTAACCTGAGTTTATCTTAACTATGGATGGATTCTCCAGACTTGGAAGTCCTAGCTAGGGTCCGGATACAATTCCAAGATTTCCTAGTTAGTTTTCCCCATGGGGACCCCAGAGCTTGCGTGCAATCGCAGTTTGGAGAGCGTGGACGCGCCTCTGGACGGGCCCTGAGCGGTGGAGGGAGGTTGGGGCCCGCTTATCTGTCCGCGGCGAATCGGGCCCCTTTCTTCGGGCCCATTGTGCTCCTCGGCCGCGAGGCCTCGCGCGTCACTCGTTGCATCCGAAGTGCATCCGAAGTGCATCCGAGGTGCATCCGAGGTGCATCCGAGGTGCATCCAAGATGCATCCGAGGTGCATCCAAGATGCATCCGAGGTGCATCCAAGGTGCATCCAAGGTACATCCAAGATGCATCCGAGGTGCATCCCATCCGCTCTATCCTTCCTCCCCGTGTCTCTTCCGTTCCCCCATTCTCCGCGTCTCTTCCGTTCCGCGCGTACCTCGCGTCCCTTCGTCCGCGGACGCGCAAACCGCGTAAAGGAACCCGAGGCTCCCCGACTCGGCAGACTCCCTCTAGCCGGCGTCCGGGCCACATACATTCCCTCCTGATCTGGAAAACAATACGCGCTAAGCGTGGATTTATATGCACCGCGAGCCCCGGCAATAACTTACGAGGACCCGCGACGTACAGCCGGCCTCTAAATAAGGACGCGACGGAAACGGCCTGCCCGTTTCTTTTCCTCGTTCCGCATCCCCTGGGACCCGACTCCTCTCCCGGGTGCTTCCCCATCCACCCTTCTCCGTTATCGAGGTCCCTATCGCTCCCCATGCCAGCCGAGATCTCCCCGGAAACCTCTGCTACTCGCGAATCCATCCCGGAATTTCCTATCGGTCGTTATCGATAACGAAGTCACGTGACAATGGACATTTACAATGAATCCGGCGACATACGCCGTATTTTACATCTTATTTTCTAGTACAGAATTAAGAAAAAAAAAAAAAAAAAAATCCGTTTCAATCGTATCGGCCAATTGGGATTACGTGAAATTCCGAGTCAGCGTGCGCCTCCATTTAATTAGAGATTTCGCGAAGGACGCGAAAAAACTAGTGGGGAATTCTTAGCGCCCCAAGAATGCTTCCCCCTTTATCTCTATGAAGAATAAGGAGAACCTTAATTGTTGGAAAAATCCTGGCGCGGAGGATTAAAGAGAAGAATAAAATATAAAGGAATAGGAAGTGGCCGCGGGGGCGGAAAGGTCGAGAGACCTTGACAATCGACACCGATCTTCGTCCCGGGGAACTCCCTAGGGGATTTCCTTGGGGAACTAGAGGGCTCTCGGCAACTCGACAAGTCCGTCCGGGAAAAGTTGCTCGGGTGGCGTTAGATTCGCCGGGCACTTCGGGAAAGCGCTCGCGAGCGTTTAAGAAAAAAAAAAAAAAAAGGGGGAAGAAAAAAAGGAGGGAGGAGAAAAAAGGGAAGAAAAAGCTGGAGGTGGAGGGAAGACTCGGCCGAGTTCGGGCCGGTTGGCCGAGGTTAGGCAAACTTTTTGCGGAGCTTCCCGTGAATGGAGTCGCTACCGCGTCCCGAGGGAGGCGTCCCGGGGGACATTGTCGGCGGGATCGGGCGGCGGGCCAGGATGTGGGGCGAAGTTTCCGTTTGTCGGCATTGAGAGGCAACGGCGAAGCCCTTCTTGACAAATCGCCGACCACCGTCGGGAAACTCGCCATTCTTCCAGCCCGGAACCCACCCTCCCCCTCTCCTCCTCGCAGATTTATCGCGTGCTATTTGCTCGAGTGTTCCGGGTATAAATAACCCCAATAATCGAAATTTATGCTCGATACGTACCCCTCGACGCAAACGATAAACGGCGACTCCAAGTGCCCCGAAAAAAAAAAACTGGATGTACGTTCGCTTACCTGATACTGGAACCGAAGATGATACAGGTGAATCAGTGCACTCGGGTTGGAGTCCAAAGTAGCTCGCTTGGGAAGGTGGAGGGCACTACACAGAAAAAAGAAATCCATTAAACTTACAGAAAGATCTGCACCGCGACAATGCTTTTGTTACTCGAATGCGTAAAGACTACAGAAAAAACTACAGAAAAAAAAATAAAAAATGAAAAATTTGAAGCAGGTCGTAAAAACTACAGATAAAAATCCGTTGAATCTATTAAATCGGAAGAAACGATAAATTGAAACAATCGCGATGGACCCATCGAGCTCGTGAGGTGTACTTGGCGCGAGGGTCCGATCATGTCTCCGGGATAAAATCCCCGAGTACTCTAAGTAAACACGTACATACACATATATAAATTCATTGAATGTTAAGAACGGAAAAAATGAAAAATGAAAAACGACAAAAATTGAAGCAGGTCGGGCCCATCGGGCCCGCGAGGTGTACTTGGCGCGCGCGCTGCAGGCCGCCCGGCCGTACGTCTCGAGAGCGCGTTCGAGTGCGATTTAAAGGGCCGATTGTGGTGCCGCTCTCCGTCGATTTTCGAATCTTCCCCGGCGTAATTACCTATCCGGCCGTATTTAAATAACGCCCCGTCCGGCCGGCCTTCCAGCGTCCCCGGGATGCGCTCGTTACTCTTGCGTCGCTCCGCGACGAGGCGAGCCTTCCCCGCGGGAGAGAGAGAGGGCGCGACCCGCCTGCCGTGCCGCCGAGAGAGACAGCGAGTACGGCTCTTGCTCCTTTGCAGCGACTGTCTCCGTAATTACCGAGTAGGCCGGCTTACTCGGGGAAACTTTCGAGACCAATTACGGACGCGGATGCTCCTGCCCATTTTGCGGGACTGTCTCCGAGGAATTGGATCGCCGCGTTTATCCGCCTTTTTTTCCTCCCCCCCGCGGGCCCGATAATTGTTCGAGCGTCCTCCATGAAACCGGCATTTTCATCCTAATCACCGATCACAGACCATTGATCGGGTTAATCCTCGATCTTATTATCGATTTCTTATATCCCTATCATTGCCATTCCTCGCTGTTTATCCGTCATTTCCCCCCCTCGCATAAGGTCCCATAAACCTACGTACGTCCTATGATGAACTCCCATCCCACCAGATCACCGATCACGGATCATCGATCGCGTTAACGAGCGATCTCACCGATTTCATTTCTCCATATCATCGCCCTTTTCTTATCACATCCGCGCATTTATCCGTCTTATTAACTTCCTCCACCTCCCCCCACCCGTGAGACCCCATAATTATTCATGGCTTGTCAGAAAGCGCTATTTTTATTCCGATCGCCTAATGAGTCATATCACCGTCGAATTCGTCGATAAACGCTCCTATCGATCTACTTCATCCTTATCACAACCTATCCTCGCCACGGTTATCCGTCACCTTTCTGCCCCAAGGTCTAATAATCACTCGAACCTGTACCTCGAGGAACTACCAATTTCATCCTACTCACATAATTAATTTCTCTCATTACCAGCTATTCCCGGTCATCGATCACTTACGATCTAATCGGCTTCTTTTATCCTTATCGTAACCTTTCCTCACCCTCCGCTTTTCCGACGCGACGTGAAGCGAGTCAAGTCGACGCGGGGTTTTCGGATCGGTATCGATACCTCCGATAAAAAGCACCGATCGGGCCCAATTAACGGCGGCTCGTTAAATTGAACCGTGATATCGGCCGTTTTCTTTCCCCATGACCGGGGCCCGATATAAAGTAGCTCACTGCGGTAACGAACCGTTGAATCGGGGAAGACACGGCGGAAAATCGAACGGACACGTTTAGCCGTCGATTATCGGACCTGGTGATTGATCGATCGTCGCGCCTTGGCGTAGGGCCCTCGTTATCCATTATTCGAGGTCGTCCTTTTTCTTGGGCCCGTCGACGTGGGCCCGTCGGCCCACCCGATCGGCCCATCATTTTTCATCCCGATTAATATAGACGCCGTCTTGGCCGAGCCATCCTGACGTGACTGGCCGTCGTCCTCGGCTGATTAGAAATCACGAAAAACCGCGGAATCCGCGTGCCATTCCGCGCACGCGCCCAAGAAAGGGGGGGGGGGCGGAAAAAGTTGCGGGGGGATATATTTCAGCGGGCCCCGGGACACACCTGTTACCCATCCAAAAATGGAGACGCCCCATATCAACTTGCGGATCGTACTGAATATTAAGCGAAGATGAATATTAATCTTAATTAGAAATCTCAACGAGGTTTTAATCCGACGCGACTGAGACGTCTCGATTTCTTTTCCTTCTGTGAAACCCTTCTTTCGAACCGGACGCATCACGATTGATATCATCATTTCTTTATACGGAGAGAAACAAAAAATATATCCTCGGGGTAATTAGGTATTCTTTTAATCCTCGAAAAATAAAAAGAGGAAAGAAATTGCTTTTCTCGGCGCATCACCTTAATTGACACGAAGGTTAATTTTAATGACAAATTCCGAAGGGGCAGAGTTTAAGGGGGTCTCGAAATATGGACGTAAAATCGCGGAAGGGTTTGATTCGCCCCTGCGGCGTCGGGGGTTAATCAGGGGCAAGCATAGGCACCGCTGATAGGGGAAGGACACACGGGGTGTATATAGGCGCAGGGGGTGCGACACTAACGAGCGCCGACAAGTTAATGGCACAATGTCGTCGGACGCGGCGTCGATGGGGATATAATAGGTGGGGGCGTTAATTAATAATTAATAACCCGGATCGAAATGAAACGCGCCGCGGTCGAGGGGTGGCGTCGGAAACGGCATCCTGAGGGGTCGACGCGGAGGAAAGCTCGGAGGAATAATTCGGGGCGAATACGGTTTCCGCCATCGACCGATATCAAATCAATATCGATCGATCTCGAATGCAACCCCATCGGTTGCATTATTTACCGCCTCCATCAATCAACACCCCGCTAATCGCCCGACAAGCGCGTTTTATCCGCCCCTTATTCGCCACCCCTAAGTGCGCTTATCTTTCCCCCCTGGATTAGATAACATTTTCAGTGGACAGTTAAATAAAAAAAATAACAACGTGTAACGCTTACGCTAAAAAAGTGTCATATCTCAGCGTCAATGTATAAAACTTGTAATTATCACTCCGATGTTTCACAACTCAACTGACAATAAATCGGTGGAAGGAGATTTATTATTTATCAATTATTTGGGCCTATCACACGGTACTACCGCCTTAAGGGGATGTGAAAGCGGCATACGAAAGCTCGATCGTTCATAAAAATTTTCATAGTCTCTAGGGTGTCTCCTCGTTTCATACTTTAAAACGTGAATATGGAGACCCTAAAAAACAAAGCCTCTTCGACGTCACTTTCACATCACCTTAATGACGTGGAATTAAGGTTATTCGGGAAACGCAAAGGCTCTGGTTAGATTTCCCGGATTTTAGGGGTAAAGCCACCCCCGGCATGGATTCACCCTTTTACCCGGGACGAGGTGGGCGATGAGAAATGGAGTTCGGTCCAGGGTCCATCTCGGGGTCGATTTGCAGCGCGAGAGCCCATTGACCCGGGTCCGGGAGCAGCTGGGGAGGTTCCGGGGGCAACGGAATGGCAACGCGACGGCAAAAGGACAGCAAGGAAGCAGCAACGGGGAGGCAATAGGGCAGCAGCGCGGGGTAAGACTCGGCGCGATGAAATATGCATAGAGGAAGGGCAGGTTCGAATCCGAGGGCGGGACGTAAGGGAAGGAAGGACGGAAGGAAGGAAGGAAGGAAGCCGAGAGAGGCGACGAGGTGGTGGAGTGGGACAGGGAGATAGAAAAGGAGGAGAGGGAGAGAAAGAGGCTCGGCGAAACCCACCCCGTGTGTTCCTCGCCGCCAGGGGTCGTCCGTTGACCCCGGCTTACCATTGCTTAACCCCGCGCGCATCACCCATTATCTCTTCCGTCCCTCTCCCTCCCATCCAGGAGGGGTCGTCCCCTCTCTCTCCCTCTCACCGCGTCCGCGACCTCGGCCTGCGCGTACGCGAGGCGATTATGATTTATATCTCGGCGGCAGGCACACGCGCATGCGCATCCCGGCAACTCTGTAAATCAGATTTAAGGCAAACGCCGTAAACGCCATCGCGGACCAAAACCGGGGGGGCGAGATGAAGGATCGCCGACTCCTTGGAGTCCCCCTGCCCCGGATGCCCCCGGAGAGGTGGCGAGTGCACCTCCACGGCGGATCGAGAGCGCACCTCCGGCACGTAGATAAGGGCGCCGCTTTTCGCCTTTTTATGCCCCGCTCTCCATTCCGCGGGGATAAAAAAGAGGACGGGGGAGGGAGAGGTCATCGGGAAACGAGCGCCACGATATCTCGCGCGATCGATCGCGATCTACCCGCGCGGGTATATATATATATATATATCGGGGTATATCGCCGATCGAGCCGAACGAAATCGATTTCCATCCGCGGAATCGATCGGGCCCCCTCTCCCGGAGGGGGAGTGCCAAGTGGAGGATGCGGCCGATCTGCCGCGGATGCGTCAGGTGCACGTGCGCGCTCCAGGATTCCCCCTGACGATTTAACGAGGGAAACCCCCGCGACTGCCTGTTACACCTGGAAGCGGCACGTCCCGGGACGGGGCATTCGCCGCAATTTGCGCCCATCGAGAGAGTGCATCTCGATACGCGAGCCCCAGGAACCTCGAGGCTTAGAGGGGAACCGAACCCTCCGCGATGGATCGAGCACGAATCTCTCGGTAATGACCGAGTCATTTTTGGAGCTCGATGGAGGGGCGCCCCTCTGCCTCGGATTATTTTCACAAATTCTGGGATCATTTGGTGATATCGAGGTACGTGGGTTTTCATACGCTGCAATGCTCCTGGGGGGTTAGAGGTTAGTTTGGGCCCCGTCGATCGGGAGGTGATAACGTTACGCGGAGACGTCGCCTCAGGTATGTCGGATGCGTCAGGTGCGATGGGCTCGTCAGGTGCATCGGGTGCATCAGGTGCGGCGGGCGCGAGCGCGCGCCGTCCAAGAGCCCCGGCCTGCCCAAGAGCCGGGCATAACTTGTTCAACACGTTCTACGGCACGACGGGGTCACCGAGGATGCGCCGACCCCGGCCGGGGTCAAGCCTGCGCCTCTCTTCCCTGTCCGATCCCCCAGGGTTACGCCAGGCGAGCTTACCTGCCGCCGGGACGATTCGGTTGCGAGATGCAGCCGATGTTAATGCACCCCGACCAGCTGGGAGCCACCGAGTCCATATCGAAGTTAATCGTTGACGTCGAAATGAGACGTTTTGTCGCCGTCGATTTAACGAGAGCGTCTCGAAAACGGAAATTTAACAATTTCATATGCATTTGCAAGATGCAGTCGGTGTTGATGCACCAGGACCAGCTGGGAGCCACCGAGTCCATCTCGAAGTTAATCGTCGACGTCGAAATGAGACGTTTTGTCGCCGTCGATTTAACGAGTGTCGCGAAAACAAAAATTTACCAATTTTAGACGTATCAGTCAATTAGGTCCCTAACCGTGATTAGCGCGATATCCCTTAACGAAGATTAGGTAATCTTGGATTATCGAAATAGGTGCACCGACAAAAGAGGACGTCCTGTCGCCACCCATCAGACGAGAGTGTCTCATAAACGTAAAATTTACCAACTTGCGACGGAATATAATAAAAATAAAAAAATAATACACAAGTAGAAAATAAATAATAAAATTGAAAATCTACGTCTTTCCGCAAAGTTGCTCTTTTTTTTTTTCCATCTTGTTCAAACTCCGAGGAGAGCCGGCTCCCCCTAGTTCCCGAGCACCCTCCCCGGGGTAGGACACCCCGAAGGACCTCGGTGGAAATGAAAGGGTGCGCGCAGTCAAAGAGAGGGAGAAAAGACACACCGGGGGATAATAAAGTTTCCTTGGGCACGGCTCGGGAGATTCTTTCTAATTTGTCGAGAGCGAAACCCCCCCCCCCCTCGTCTCAGGGGGCGAGAGGCGACGCTCGATTCGGATAATATAAGAGTGGCGATGTCGCGAGGGGCCTCCGTTACTTTTCTAATGGCACAACGGCGCCGGGCCGACCCCGCGCGACAAAGCTGGGTAATGAGAGCAGAAGTAAATCATCGGCCATTGTGAGGTAATCCCCGGGTATTGTCTGCATGCGCGCCTCGCGTATTACGGCATGTATTGGGGCGCCCTCGGCTCGTGGGACGCGTTATCACGGCGGGAACGTAGCTCCTGTTATCACCGAGTTCCGGCCTGGACCCAGACCTTCGCCAAATTTCCCTTCCTCCATACTTTCTTTCGTCCCTTCTAGATACAGTTTCCCTCGCGTCTTAAACACAATTTCCCATCCATTTCCAATTTTTTCCCGTCCATTTCTCGTCTTTCATTAATTTCACAGAAATGACAACAGAGACAATGGGCATTTTTTATATCCCCCTGCATACATTCCCAGTAAAGTGACGTAAAACTAATCAAATCGAATATAAAGAATCATGAAGCCCGAAACAACCGGTGTACCGCCTTAGGGTCATTTAGTACAAAAAGTCATAAAAATTAATTAACAACATCCACTGATCCCCTATAACTTGGAAGTTGGATTTTGCTATGGTACGGGGAATTTTGACAGAAAATCGTTTCTTATTATATCAACGTTTTAAGGTTAAACCTTTTCTCCGCGATACCGATCGACGTGACACTCATTTTATTATTACAGATTTTTTTTTTTTCTTTTATGCAACGCACATTCGTAGAGATGAAGTTTATGACGTCCCGGGGCTCTCGAGGCCGGGTTTTCTCGCCGCTTCCTATCTATCGGCACTATCGAATAGGAAGATCGGGGGGATAAATCGATCCCGCGGAATCCGCCGCGGTTTCCGCAACAATCGACATGCTCCGCGCTCGCACTCGTTGCGCCGTTACGCGAGGCCGAGGGAACGAGCTCGCGTGCTGCCTTGCCGGCCATCTCGTATGATCGGCTAACGATCCGCCGATAACGACGCGCGATATAACGATCTACCGGTAGATCGTCGTAGATCGGACGAAGAATGCCAATGGACGAGATACCGTTACCGGCCTTTCCGCGGCCTTCCTTCCTCGCTCGCGGAAACCGCCGCGTTCTCGACTGAGACAGAAGATCAGCTGACTGAAATGAACATTGTTCCCTGGACCACGTATCAATCGCAATAGAGAATTATCACGTCGAGAAGAAAAACTTTGTAGGAATTTTCCTCCCTAGATTTGACACTTTCCTTTGGACGCATCCGGGCGCAGGATTTTTCTTATCAAGGTGCATATTTATTAGAGGCAACCAATTATTTTTTTGCAGTGCCTCTTGGAATGATTCGAAGGATTTTTATCTAATAACAAAAAAAAAATGAACTATAATAAGAGTTACGTCTAAAATCCAAAATTCGTTGTTCTTCCCAAATGGATACTTACAAGATCCGAAATGACTAATAGGAAGATATAAGAAAGGGTATCTAATAATAAAAAAAAAATGAAGTATAATAAGAGTTACGTCTAAAATTCAAAATTGGTCGTTACAAGATCCTAAATGGCTAATAGGACCATCGATGTAAGAAAGGGTCCAAGGGTGGATCGATTGGTCCTGGTTCCTAAAAAGTGGGAACCAGGAGGGGTCGGGGGAGAAAATCGAGGGCAGGTCCCTAAGTCCGGAATAATTCTTGCGACTCGGTTTCCGCTCCCGTGGAGGCTTTTGATCCGGTCCAGGGCCAAAGGCGGGTTTCAATTTATCCAGCGGGTTAGTTAACGGGAGCAAACGGCGGAGCCGACTAAACGTCAAGTGTAGAGCCGGGCAAATACGGGGCAAAGGTTCTCCGGGGCGCGCGAAGTCTCGCGCGGTGGTCGCGGGGGTGGTTTGGGGTTCGTAGGGGGTGTGGGGGAGGCATTACGAGGCCACGGTCTTCGAGGGTCCCGGGGGACTCCGGGTCCTCGTGGTCCGGTCCGGTCCTTTTCGGCCTTATCCGCCATCCGGTTCTCCGTCTCGTTGTTTCCGCGGAAAGTTCAAACGCGACCGCCGTCGGTCCTTTTGATGCCTTTCAATCCCGAGCCGGACTCCCGACCGGCCCCTTTAAAGGAACGGGCGTCCCGCGTGGGGGCGAACGCCCCCACGAGGTCCCCGGGACCTGGTAGGAGTCCCGGATGCCTGTTCACCAGGTTCCGCGTAGCCCTTCGCCGTCAATCGGACGGGACGAAGGGAATCAGGGGTGGACATCACCAGGTTCCGTACCTTAGACGTCTCCAGGAGGTGGTACCGGAAGTCAGGGATGCTCCCCTAGACGCATTCTCGAAATCGCTCAAAAGGGGATACCAGGGAGAAATGATAAGCGTTCGATAAGACCCTTACGACTGAAAGTCGACCGGGAACCAGGGATATCTTAAACTGTTCACCTGGTACCAGGTACACTTTTCCCCTGGTCCCGGTGCAAGGTCAACCGGAGATCCCTGCTCGATCCCACGTACCAGGTCGACGTTGTCCGACATCCCCGGGAGTCATAGACAGACTGCTCATCCAGTGCCACACTTCCATCCACCCCAGAAGCGGGATGGACCCCGAATCAGAGATGACCGTTCCCCAGGACCCGATATCTCCTGGTGGACCAAGACCCTCCCCTGACTCGAAACGCAAGGAAACTCTTAATTACTCCACCTGCCGAGTCGGGATCTCGGCTTGGCGCCATCGCGGAAAACGAGCCACGGCGAGCAGCGCGCCAAGTGCACGCGCGGTGATCGCCTCGTTAGCCGTTGACTTGGGGGTGGCGTTAAGCACCCCCGCGTCTTCGGTCCTGGGGAGAGGGCGCGGTCGGGACGATCGGTCGCGGGGGCAGCGTCGCGTAAAGGGTGCGGATCCTCTTTGGGGTCGGGGGCGGGCAAGCGGCCAGGTCCGCGGGGGGTGGCAGTCAGACAGTCGGCGAGTCGGAGAGAGAGGGCGAGATTTAGGGGGTGGGCGGGTGGAGGGTGGCGGAGGAAGCGAGAGAGAGAGAGGAAGAGAGAGAGAGAGAGAGAGGCGCGGGCCGGGCACGGCGGACCGTAACGCGGGCTAAACTACAGAACCTCGGGCCGGGTATAAGTCGGGCTATTATCGGGCTATGCGCCGAGGGCCCTCCGCTTTCATCCGCTAATGGGCAGCTCTCCGCCCGTCTGCTCCTTTACTGCGTCATTAATACAAGTTGCACATGTCGAGAGAGAGCCGGTGCGCTACAATAATTTACATGAATGGAATTGAAAATTTTCTACTCCGCGGAGGGGAAAAAAGACACGAGGAAAAATCTTCTGGCATTTTATGTCAGTAATTACATGAAAGATGGTATATATACGCGAGCCGGGGTAGGTGCCGACCGACGCCGGGCGTCCTCTTTCACCCGCCGAGCTGGGCCGCCCCCCGCCGCCGCCCCCCGCGACCGGGGAAGGACTTGGACCGCGGCCGCTAGATGGCGAGGGGTCCTTTCATGCCTTAATTCTCGCGCCGAGCGTGTCCGGCCGCGCCCCCCCACCGCCGGCGCGCGGCCAAGATGGAGCCCGGCCGGCCGCGCCTCCACCTGGGACTTTCGATCGCGACTTTTGTCCCCGGTTTTTCGAATCCAGAGCCCCTCCAGGTGGCGCTGGACTCCGCTCGAGTGAACCTTTCCGACGCGCTAAGCGAATCCGGGGGGGCGCGCGTCGTTTTCTCATTTTACCGTGTATTGTTATTCTGATATCTCCGACCTTTCGCAGCCAATCGACTTGTGGGTCTCTCTCGGCAATCTGTACGGGGGGGCACGACAATGGGGAACGGCCGGTTAACGGCCGGCGTCGCTTCTCGCGCACTCATAATCCGTCGTCCCTGGCGTGGCTCGCTTATAGTTGACCCCTTGCCCTTTATTATGCGCCTGGGCCGTGAGTTAGCGCAAATAATGTCGTCGTAAACCAATCACCCGGCGTATCCCACGCCCACGCGTGCGGGGATCCGCGGGGGCAACGCGGGGGCAACGCGCGGGCAACGTGGAGGCAACTCAGCCGATTAACGGCGCGCCGGAGGAAGAGAGAGAGAGAGGGCCCGTCGAATAACGCGCGCTCTTAGAAAAGTCCAAAGGCCTCTTCCTTCTTCGGCCGACCGGCCGATCGGTGTAACTCTTGCCTCCCCCCCTTGGTCCCCCTTCGGGCCCCGTGTAAGTTCGCGCGAGTCCCGCCAGGGCGACTTGTACCGACGAAAATTAATGCCCACGCGCGCGCCGCCGCCGATGGTACTTGGCGTTCGGGGATTTATGGAGTTCGGCACAATTAACAATCGAAGGAATCCTGTAGGACGAGCTCGGAAGTCCCCGCGACGACGCGAGGGGCCCGCGCATTGTCGCGTCCCCCTAGGGCCCCTAGGGCCCCCCGAGCCCCAGGGCCCGCCGCGTCGAGACCTGCACAATCCACATTTCATCTGAATGGAAATTAACACCCACGCGTCTACGCAGAAAATTATGAAATAATTTATGAGAGCAAGGTGCAATGCTAATGGAGCACTGTTACGTCAATTATCCTCCCCCCTCCACTTGGTACAGGGGAATTAAATCGCAATCACGAGCATCCCCCCATAAGGTGTTAACCCTCAAACGCAAAAATCTTTGACCCAATGCCGTCATATAAATCTGCACTTTGCACATTACCGCATTGTCATAAAATTCGTACACCACGTCCGAATGAAACTTCCGACGAAAATATTACCAAGTTATTATATAATATTTCCTTTAACAGCGTACGATGTGTCGTTGGATCAGAAATTGCCGGTTTCCGATTAAGGGTCGATTTAAATCCCTACCGAATTTAATAATCACGGGAGAGAGACTTCGGTTCCGCAATCAAAACGCGATCTCGCTTTCCCGGCCGCGAGCTTTTAAATATAACCTCAAGCTAAATTCGATTATTCAGCACTAATTACTCCATACCGCGTCAATAGCGATCAATCGGCAGGTCGGGGCAAAGGAAAGGTCCTCGCTCACAGAGTCAGCTCGTACCGAGTTCTTCGTGGGGGGGTCAGGGGGCAGGGGGCAGCAGGGAGCCCCCCGCCATACGTCACCGTCCATTACAGTTCCACCCCTCCGCGGGCTTTAATGTTTTCGACTACGGGCACTCTTTATCCCACCTTGCAGGCTAATTAGAGAGCCAGATACCGGACACGCGCTCTCCGCGATCCACCCACCCCCACGTCCCGTTCCCATTCCGGCCATTCCGTTCCGGCCGTTCCGCCCCCGGTCACATCCTCGCGGCCCCGTGGGCGGTCCGCGTTCCGCGGTTCCGCGATTATTCCGGACTTCTCTTCTAACTCATTACCCACCCCCCGCCGTGCCGCCCCCGCGAACCTCGGCCAATGAGACCGCCCCTCGGACAAAGGGGCATTTCCGCGCGAGCGGGGCCGAGGGGTGGAAATAACGAAACCACCGGGGGAAAAAAAAAAAAAGAAAAATGGGGGGGACTTCCAGATTCGGGAATTTTTTTAGCGCACCCTCTACCGGTTTTGAGGGAAATACTCGTTAGGCTCGGACGTCGCGGGGCTGTCATAGGGATAAATGAAGGGGGAGGGGGTTGAAGTCCCCGCGACATCGGTGTCACGCCGGGGTCACTTCCCGGATTTCTACCCCGGTGAGATGCAAAACCGTCCCCTCCACCCTTCGGTCGGGTGGCGACCCCCAAAGGGGAGAAGGGGGTGGGAGCAAAGGGTGCCCACCGTCGGGGAGGGTAAGGAAAAAGAAATGGCGATCTCTCGCGAAGCTTTCATTAGGAAATGGACGAAACAGTGGACGCTCGGGGGGGGCGAGGAGGGGTGGTCGAGGAGCACGATGCCGCTCTTTCGCGGGAGCGGTCGGGGATGCGGAGGGAGAGAGAGACAGAGAGAGACGGCGAGAAAGGGAGGGAGGAACGGAGAGGGAGGATGCGCCGTAATCCAGGGGGAAATGAGACGGAACTACGCGGACACAGGGATAGGAGAGAAGGCTTTGAAGCCTCGCGATGACTCGGACTGATAATCCATTAGGATCCGTCTACTTAGAGTATAACATCTATTTGAATGCAAATCAATAGGGAATGGGGAAAGGACGGTAGCCCCGTAATTGGTCCGGCTTTATTGGAGCTCTCAGTGTCTCAAAGAGCATCTCGTTTGGTCATCTCCTCCAGCCTCTCCGCCTCTCCTCGGGCTCTTCGCCTCTTTTGCTCCCCCCGACCCCCCCGACCCCCCCGANCCCGGAGCTCGCGTGCCCCCCCCCCCAAGTTTCGCGGACCTAAGTTTCGCCGGTAATTAACCGAGGCCCTTCCGGGCGCATTATGGGCGCAAAGGGCTCGGGAAGGGAGCAAGGGGGAGGAAGAGTCTGGGAAAAAGCAGCCCTTTCTTCCCCCCACGGCGAACAGGACCCCGGGATTCCGCGACCTCGTCCTTTCCCCCCTGTTCCTCGACCTCGACCCCCCTGCACTGCACAACCCGACGATCCCGCGTTGCATTCTCTCCTCCACTCTTCTGACCCTCCGCGTCCTCGCTCGTCCCTTTACTTTTCCCTCGCAATTTACACCCTGGGCGCGTTTCTCGCTCTCGAGCGGAGGGGATCGTTACTCTTACCCCGGGGGAGGGTGGTTTCTCTTCCGGGCCTGCCGATTTCGATAAATGGGCCGCGCCAGCTCTGGCCTGAGATTTATGGCCGCGAGAGCCGAACGGAGGCCGACAATGGCCGCGATATACAATCGGGTGGCGGGTTGTACACCCTGTGCACTCGGCGTGTCCAACAAACGAGGCCGCGACCATGGTTCCCCATGGCCAAGGGGCAACTACCCCCCTTACGTGGCGCGCCAATGATTAACGAGCCGATGCACTCCGACTTCCGACTCTTGGCGCGACGCTGTACCCCCCACCTAGCGCCCCCCGGACTGCGGTGGGGGGTACTTTGCCCTGTTTCTTTTTCCTTCGCGGCTTTTCTGACCCGGTTCCCCCGGGATTTTTTTTTCAACCCCTGTTTACCACCCCCTTAAGTGGCGCCTTCGTTCCTCCCGTCGCTCCTTTCGAACTTGATTTATCGCTACTGACGATACTTTGCGATTATCATTGAAAGATACCTATCATTGAAAGAATTGGAATTAATATCTGTACGATGTTTAATAATGTGTTACCTCATTACCTAATCGTATAATTACGGTCATTTGATATTACTTCATTTAATCCAACAAGGTGGCGTTTAAGCATTTAGGGCTACCAAGGGGTGGAATCATTTCCTTCCCTGGAACAGGAGTCACGACTCTAACTCGGGAAGTGAGCTACATGTACGTATCACGTTAGCGATGATTTATTAAAGGGGCCCGATGGCGGGCGGAAAATTATCGGGCCCCGCGTGGGCCGTGATTTCTGTAATTCGCGCGCGACTCGCGACCGTAAAACCAGCCATACACCCACACGCCCGTGTACTCGCGTACTCGCGCGCGATTTCTACCCCGGGGCGGGCAATACGCTCTCGAATGGCCGCGCTGGCCGGCGCGTGATAACGCGCGGTTTTCCGCTTAGGCCGCGCGAGGTCCTTAAAATGATATCAAGATCTGATATACACACACACACACCAAAAAGTGAAAATATTTATTAAACTCTTCCCCAAACTGGGCCATATCGTTTGAAACCCCGCCACCCGGTTACGGAGGCCCTAGGAAGTACGCGATGCTGGTGAAATTTAATTAAAAAAAATAATAATAAAAATTAACATGTCTCCTTGTAATTAATTCAATGTAATTTCGCAACAAAAAATATATGACTTAGACCACTTTCATAATTATGGGCACATATGTAGAATGAGAGTTTCATGCGCCTTTGGTTCCTCTTATGTCCTATCATTTTTATTCAGAGCACTTATTTCACCGTAAATACGAAACGGATAAATCCGTGGGATGAAGTGGGATGTACAAACGCATAATTAAGTCGCGTCAAAGGGTGGAGGAAGTATCTATGATCGGCCTTCCGACCTAGGGCACCCTGTTAGCGAAAGAACGATTCCCCTTTTGATACCCGACGAAGTCGAATATCGCGGAAACGCGTGGAGGGAAAATACTCGCGAAGACGCGAGCGCACCTTTACTCGCGCCTATCGCGGCCGAATCGGGCCGTACCGAGAGCATTCGAGATATCGCGGATCGGCCGGGTTTTATGCCCCCGTCCGGACATCGCGCGTGTACGCATACATAGGTATCTCCTCTCGCGTGTTGCCGAGGCATCGTTACGTCGAGCCGGACATCGCTCGAGGTACTCCCGCTCGAGCGGAGCCCGGATTCTCGGACGATCCCGCGAGCGAATCTCCCGAACACGCCCGGACAATCCCACGGGTGTGCGAGAGCCGATTTACATAAAACGCGGGACCGGCGGCCGATGCCGATCGTTTCCACCGACTTCTCGTTTCAAGAGACGATCCCCGGACGGCAGCGATCGCCGCTCTAATTGCGACATTCATATCCTCTGCTCTGCCTCGCGGATCGATATCGACCGATTTCTCATGGATCTATTAAAACGGATTTTTTTTAATTTTCTGTTGTACAATTTTAGTGTGAAAATTCATTTCATGTGGATTGTGCATAAAATAAGATGAGACTATTCAAGGTTTAAAGCAATCAATCGCTCTAATTGCGAAACTTATATCCTCTGCTCTATCTCGCGGATCGATATCGACCGATTTCTCATGGATCTATTAAAACGGATTTTTTTTAATTTTCTGTTGTACAATTTTAGTATGAAAATTCATTTCATGTGGATTGTGCACAAAATAAGATGAGACTATTCAAGGTTTAAAGCAATCAATCGCTCTAATTGCGAAACTTATATCCTCTGCTCTGCCTCGCGGATCGATATCGACCGATTTCTCATGGATCTATTAAAACGGATTTTTTTTAATTTTCTGTTGTACAATTTTAGTATGAAAATTCATATCATGTGGATTGTGCATAAAATAAGATGAGCCATGGATTTATTAAAACGGATTTTTTTCCTGTACCTACCATTTCTCTCCGTACATTTTCTCCCCCCGTTCTCTACGACTTCCTCTACCTGATCCGAGAGGATTTATGATGTATGACATTTTTTACATGTCTCTTAACGGCGAAGCTAGATCCCCGTTATCGGGCGCGAGGAATCGTAGCCTCGGTACATCGTACACGCTCGGTACACGCGCGTGCGGAAAGCCGCGGTCGCGTTACCGACCCATATCGCGGCATTAAATGTCCACTCGAGCGGGGACGTTTACTGCGACGTCTATTTCACGAACGATCCCCGCCTCTTCCGAGTCCCACGTTATGTGAGTATCTTCGCGGCCATCGACGCGGGAGATGCACATCTCGCCCCTGCACTTGCATTTCCAGCCTAAAGAAGAGAGAAAGAAGAAGAAGACTCCAAGACCGAAAGAAGTCCACCGAATTGATTCCCACTTCTTACTTGATTCTCGTCAAAAGTATCTCTCCCATTAAATGAACTACTCCTTTGGGACGGAGAAAAAAAATGGCTACAAAGCATATTGCGGAAGAAATGAAACTTGAAAAATGGAATAATAAATAAAATGATATTAAGAATTGTGGAAAGTCATTGAAAACCTCGTCAAATATTAACCGATATACCTTTCCGAATTAATTCTTACTATTGATTTTGTTGTCATTAAGCGTATTTCGCTCGTTAAATAATACCAAAGGATTCTGGCAAAAAACTTGATATTACTAAAAAAAAAAAAATCTCATCGATTTAATCCCCCTTTCTCCATGAATCTCCCTCTCACATTGGACCTTTGTTCCTCTCAGCTTTAATAAGAACTAATTAAGATCACGTACCATTACAAGCAATGAAAAACCCAAGGTGCACCCGAGAATAAATAAAAGAGGCATTAAAAATATTCCAGAAATCGATTCACATCATTCTCGAGGGTAGGAGGGTGTCGCTCGCCCTCCGGAGGTGGAGTCCCCTCGCCAAGTGCACTACACCGAGGGGTAGGAAAAAGTTTGAAAAAATTATGCAAGACACCCCTCCACCCCGGGATCGACCCACTGACCGTCTTTGGGAAATCCACAAAGCCGCCGCCCCCTGCCCCCTTCCTTTCTTCCCCACGGGGGGAAACGCCGCGAAATATGCAGGAGGAAAGGGGGCGAGCTCTTTTAGCGGTAGTCCCCTCGACCGGTTTCGCCTTGTAAAAAAGGCCGCGCCAATAAACACCTAAACATTATTGTCCATCGGCGGGGTTATCATTGCGCCTGCGCTTTACCGTCCCGCCGGGTTTATTTATAATCGACGCCGCGCGTCGGCGCAGCGCCGGTATGTACAGTGAAAGTGCACTCGGCCCGCGGTATTCTTTTTGCGGGCGTCTCGTCACTCTCGCGGGAGAGCGGATAACGCGCGATGGCGTCGACGTCGTTGTGCTCGTTGCCGTCGTCGTCGTCGTCGTCGTCGTTGCCGATCCGAGGTCGCGGCTAGACCGAGAAAGTCCAAGCAAAGTCCGCGCTCATTTTTCCCGCGCCATACGCTTCTCCCATGGATCCGATTTATATCGATCTTTCGATCCGTCGATGTGTGTTATGCCTCCGACGTGCGGAGAAAAATATTTAATTAAATGCAATTTGTCTATATATTTTCGATCATAGAATAATTTATATCGATCTTTCGATCCGCTGATGCATGTTGTGCCTCCGACGCGCGAAGAAAAATATTTAATTAAATGCAATTTGTCTATATATTTTCGATCATAGAATAATGTATATCGATCTTTCGATCAGCTGATGCATGTTGTGCCTCCGACGCGCGGAGAAAAATATTTAATTAAATGCAATTTGTCTATATATTTTCGATCATAGAATAATTTATATCGATCTTTCGATCCGCCGATGCATGTTATGCCTCCGACGTGCGGGAAAAAATATTTAATTAAATGCAATTTGTCTATATATTTTCGATCATAGAATATGGTTTTTATATAGATCACCAAATAATTGTTTGTTACTTAATATTCTTACCAGGAGACAAAATCGAAGTCGAGCAACAAAATGCAATGCCTCCATCCTGAACAAATCTGGGCACTTAAGAAGTTTCGAAAAACAAAATATGCGATATATCATATAAAAACAGGCGAAAGATAGTTCTCCGAAGTAATGATTACCTCACCCGATCGTTCATTGCAAAATAAAAATATGGTCAAAAGTGAATCATCACGGAAATTTAGCGACGTCTCAAATTAGAGAGTACACGGCGTGTACATTCGGCGAGAGCCTAGGAGTAGTTATTAACTCGACGCGACGTAACAAGTGTACGTCCTTTCATTTAGTTACCTGATAATTTATTTTTCTATTAAAAAGAGCGGCAGGAGTTCGCGTCGCGCCGACGCGTCGTCGAGGAATGGATTCGAGGCACGGTCGCCGTGAGCAATTACGGCGTCTCCCATGTACGGTTGAGGCAGGATTCGTAGATAAGTCATTAAGACGTGCCGACCAATCACCGGGCGCGCATTCCCCCGCATCTGGCCGGTGATTGGTTAAATGTCTTCATAAACTCCCGATATGCCCATAAATCCCGATTCGCGGCGACGCGGCGCGACTCGGGCCAGGATTCATTATCCCGCGACTCGATAAATTTCCCCGCAGGTGCAGCTGATAACTCAGCCGATCCTCGTCACTCGGTCCCATTTAGCGTCGTCCCCTCTCAGCGACCTCCAATCGCGGCACAATAAGTACGAAAATGACTGCAAGGTGCATCGCAAGCGCAAAAAACGAAAATAATTCACAGTCGTTACAAGAAATTTTACCTATTGAGTAAAAGTGAATCCTTAAAATGCGCTTCCAGAACGGACAATAAAAATAAAAATTATATCTCAGGCAATCCCCGTCGTCCTCTCTCAGCGACCTCCAATCGCGGCACAATAAGTACGAAAATGACTGCAAGGTGCATCGCAAGCGCAAAAAACGAAAATAATTCACAGTCGTTACAAGAAATTTTTATTTTAAAACTTTCATGGGGCGCAATCGTTTATTTAACATCAAATGAGCTCCTCGAGGACAAATAAAGATAGCTCCTATATTTCCTCTCCTTTCCGATGCCCTTTGGGTTTGCGGGATCCGTATTACCTAAGTTCACGGTGCATCCCCGTAAACGCGCATACAGTTACCCATTACCCGGCTTAATTGCGCGGCCAAGAGATCTTGCGGCCCTTCAATGAAGAAAGTAACACCGGGAAGACAATTACCCAATTGCAGCCGCGAGTAGACCCATCGCGCTCCCCAAGGGAGCGTTTCGATTCTCTCGGGTGCATTTCTATAATGCACACCTCTTCGCAACCGCGGGAGGTGGTTATGGCATTGCACAACGAACTTGAAGGGAATATAATAATTTGCGCGTTAACAACTCGCTTAAACGTCGAGCTCCTTCCCCGCGTCATATTTCCCGCGTATACGATCCCTCGATGTAAATAACCAAGAACAAAGAATCACCTCTCTTTGCATAATTAGAAAGAAATTAATCAAGGTGCGTTAACCTCATTCAGGTATTCCAAGTGAAACGTCTCACAGTAAGCTGAGAAAACAGAGAAAGTATCATTGAACCAAAGAAACGTGTCATTGAAACAGAAATATGTTCACTCGTTAATTTTTTCCTCAGAGTACATATACCCTCTCCCGCTACGAAGAACGGCAGCTCGAAAGGTGAGACGCTTCCTTCTGTCTCATTTTTTAAAATTAATAACCATACACATTTATCAATCCGTTTGACTGTTACCACAATTCACGTTAACTCGTTAATCGGTGAGTTATTCTCGCAGGGAGACTCCTAACGTAAGAAGAAGGTAAAGACGTTGGGTGTTTTATGGGATAGTAACGAGGGATATTTAATAAATCTAGTGTCATTTATAGTTAGACGGTTAATTTCCTCGCGAGTGGAGATTTTTATAGGATGGCTAACAGATGGGTGGGAAATTAGGGTTAGCATCTAGAAGAGCGGAGGAGAGGCGAAAGGAAGCTGGCCTCTGTACCAGAATCCGTCGAGAGCCGAGCTTGAGGCCAAACGCGGCCCAATGTCGCCCCAAATAGGGATGGTGTACTATTTGCGGAGCCGCGATATAATACCGGGGCAACATTGGGGGATTAGAGCTTATGTCATCGCCGGGAAGCGCATCCGTTCTCGGAGAAACATAAATACGAGAGCGCGCCGCTCGGCATTTACGCAGGGCAGGCCCGGGCGGAGAGCCGACGGGGGAGAGTTTAGGATCCCCGCTCTTTGAAGTAAGTTGTTGACGAGGCATTTCGAGTATCCGCCTCCCGGGGAGGGCCCCCGGGTGTAACCGGCGTTAATCAGCGCCGATTTTCCGGAATGCTCGGCGGCCGACTACGCCGCCGCGATTTAAACCGAGCCCACGCACGAAACGAGATCATTGTTAAGATGTCGTTCTCTGTCGCGTGGCCAACGGCTCGAGGTCTAACTAGCCTAGAAAACCGGAGCAAAAGACATTTCCACGTCCATACCGGCATAAGATATGATACCAACGATATATCTAAAGATTTTCAATGTTAATCCCGACCCAGTGTCTGGATCACTGACCTAGGACAATCATGAAACGTGGACGTTCCGTTTGTCTCATTCGGGTGATAAGAACATGTGGATGGTAAAAAATTAATAAATAAGCATATTTTAAGGTATATGGATTTATGTGATTTACGGAAATACGTCTACTGGGAAGTATTAAAAAATGAGCGACGGATAGATATATATAAAGACGTTGAGATGTAAGATTAAAACGTTCAAAAGTTAATAAAAAGTGCGCAAAGTTAAGTTACTGGAAGGACAGGTAGGTTCAAAGTTAGGTTACGACGATGTAGATCGGATGTTGGAGTTTTCCTAGATATTCGGGAGCCGTGGATCAGAGAAAAGAGTGGAGCGTATGGTGAGCGCAGCGAGTACGAGAGAGACCGAAGTGGATTCAGGCCGAGCTCCGTGCGGGTTCAGGCTGAGTTCAGGCTGAGCTTAGGCTGAGTTCAGGCTGAGCTCAGGCTGAGCCCAGGCTGAGCTCAGACCGAGCCAGGCAGTGGCAGAGGACCGAGCCGGGCGCCAAGTGGATGTCGCTTGTTTCTATCAGACACGGTGAGCGAGCATCCCGTGTCCCGCGGCGGGATGCCTTAGATTCCGCGTAGCTAATTAACCCAATGTTATGCAAAATCCCGAGGGCCTTAAGGGGGCCCGCGTCCGCGTCGTGGGACCGAGATATTTGTCGGTCCGCCGACTCCCGGCGGCATCCGAAACGAGAATCCGAGTTGGGCGTGCACATCCTCGATCGCGTTAATCGGTGGAATTGAGTCCCAGAAAGGGGGCCTTGGGGCCCAATCGCGCGGTAACTAGCCGTTGAGCGTCCGGTAGTCGCGCGTAATTATATAATGTCTCACTCGGGGCCCGAGGAGGCCGAATTAGCGGCTCGGTCGTGGCTCGCCTCGCGGGGCCCGGGCCCATAAACTCGGTCGGCGAGTTACGGGCCGGGTAGCGGTCCCCGCGGGCGATCTCGGGCCCCGAAAACCCGGGGGCCCGGGCGATCCCGGCCAGGTGACCGGTTTCGAGGGGATATCACCCGGCGACAATGGCCGCCCGGGACGGGCCCGAAGGTTTCGCGAAGCGCCGCCGGGCGAAAACCGCGAGGCGTCGCGGGGCCTCTTCTTGCGCCGACCGGGGCCCGGTACCTGTGGGCCCCTACCAACACGTCCACCTGTTCCCCGGGCCAGCCGAGGGGCGATAATATGCGACCGTACGGACCGGTGATCGCGGTCGGTATCCCCTCGGGCCCCGCTGCCCCCTCTCCCTCTCCTGCGAGGAACATAATGCCTTGTAGAGCAGGTACTCATAACGCTCGGCCAGGCCCACTGATATATAGCGCGGCTATAGTGTTTCAATTGCAGGCTCAGCCTTCGACAATGATACCTGCACGCGGAACCTACCGCAAGATCGGATGGCGTTCCGACTTCGCAGGCCCGCCGAACGGTCCCCAGGGGCCCGATCTCGAGCTGCCGCACACGGGGACGAAAAGGTATTAAAAAGGGACCGTTGGGACAAGGTCAACGGAAACGGCCGAGGAGAAGGATCGCTGGAGGAGGTCAAGATGGGCCCAGGGCGTGAACCGCGCGCGAGGTCGGCGCGACAAGAACGGAGGGGCCCTATCTGGCGGACGAATTGGGGGCCCGTGAAAGAGAGGGGCCCGTAATAAAGAGGGCAAAACGCGTCTCTCTTTATAGGGACGACGCGACGTGGGGCGGTTAACAATGGTGCACACCTGAGCCCTCGCCGGTGCGTTTGAGGCGGCTTCGGGGGGCCCGATGGGCCTCATGGGCCCGGGCATGGGTATTGGTACCCATGGTACGGGCATGGACACGGCCACGGGACGGCAGAGGCGGCCCATCGGCATGGTATGAAGCCCAGGGGGAGGGGACGGGGGGCCCTCGAAGGCCGGTGCCGCGGGAGGAACGCCGGAACAGAACAATGCTCTCAGCCTCGGGCCCTCGCTCGGTGCCAAGACGATGCTCCCCCATTTGTTCGCGAAACACCGAACACAGATCCCCGAGTGGCATAACGCGACGAGCCCGCAAAAAGATTCCGCGATTTCGAGGGTGGGGCGGTGGAGGGCGGCCTTGGAGCCTTAGGGCCCAAAGGACGCCTCCTGCGACCGGGCGAGTGCTTCTCCTCCTCTCACCGTTCTTCGGGTTGGATTTCCACCTGAACCGTTCACGATATGGAAAAATGCTTTCCGCAAAACTTGTTCGGCATGATCTCGCCATGAACATTCCTTTATGACAGTTTCCTCCACCGTTTACGGGGAACGGTGCAGGGGCTCTGAAAGCCGGGCGTACGCGGGTCGCGCGGTCCTTCCTCACGGTTAGGTCCCCATCGAGGGTCCCCATCCCCGTATTGCGTTTCATACGCCATTAACGGCGGCGTTTGATGCCGGCCTGGACAATGTCGGTGTCATTGTCCAGCGCCGGCGACGGCGATTTTCGACGAGAGGCCCGCGATATGGTCACCGCTCCTCTCGACGCCGCGTCCTGGGCGCATTGTACCGTCGACGATGGGCGAGGGAGGCACGGATGAATGGGCCCGCCTCAAGGATGTCCACGAGGGGGCCTCGTTTTGTGCCATTTTTACGAGGTCGCCCGTTATCCGGGACGGGTGTAATCGGCGCAAGCGAGTAGTCAACTAAGTCGAGGGGTGGCCTCGCGTTTTCCGGATCGCGCGCCGATCATCCCCCAATTCTTCCCCAAACCCCATCAAACCATCCCCACCCGTCCCACCTAAACCCACCAAACCTCCATCAACGATTCCAAATTCTACACGCTACCAAACACTGCCACATGAACCACCCTCCATTAAATTAAACCCCCCTAAAATTCCAAAACTGGTCAAAATTCCCATAGGACCCAATTTCGTTTTCTACTCGCCCGTCGTCCTCACCAAGGACCAGAGCGCGAGGAGGAGGACCCTCTCCCGTGGTCGATTGGCGTAAATAAATAACAGCGCGTCCACCCCGGCGGCAGAAATCGGGCAACCCGATCCGAGGTCGAGGGTGGAGTCCTCGTCCTCATAATAGGGTAGCGCGCCCTTTCTAGAATCCCCGCAGGCCGAGGAAGGGTGGAAAACCCGGGCTAAGAATCTCGAGAAAAAAAAAAGAAGAAGAAAAAGAAGAACGGCATAAATAAAAGGGGACGGCCTCGTTTTCCCTCCTCCGAATATCGGTCCATTGTCGGGCGGCATGCAGGACTGTGGGAGTATTTTCTAAGGCGCCGATCCACCGGGAGGATCCCCGAGCGAGAGGAGAGGGGGGCGGCGATTTCAGGCCCCTTCCTGGGGCCTTAAATGCACCGGTGAAGGGGGGGGGGGGGCTCGTCGGCTATTGTTGCATCTCGCCGATACCGCCGGCTTGTGCACGCGATCCGCGGCCGACACACGCTGCAAACGCTAAATCGCCGGCCGCGTAATTACCGCCGGCAAATGAGGCCCCGAGACGAGGGGGGAGGAGGTGGGCGTAATAAAGAGGCCCCCCAGAAAAATGTAGACTCCGGGGCCCGGTGCCCAGCGAGCTGGACTACAAATTCAGGCTTTTACGAGGGGCGCGACATTCCCCCCTTGGCAGCCCGAGAGGGGGGGAAAGGGGGGCCGGGGGGCCTTTGCCAACGAATCGCGGCGACTTCGCGAAACCGCGGAATTCCGCTCCTTTAACCGGCGGACCACCCGGCCGAGGGCACCGTGCGTTGCACCTGCGGCCCGAAATCCGACGAAAGAGAGAGGGGAAAAAAGGAAAATGGAAAAGAAAGATGGCGACGCGCTCAACAATGGCGCCACGTTTTGCACCTTGGAGGGGAGTGTCTCGTGACGAGGACTGCCGGCTTTGGCGTTCGCATACGTCGCGGAATTATTTCTCCTGCTTATATTCGGGGTATCGTGTACACGGTGGAGGGACGTTTCAAGTATAGAGTCCCGGTCGGTCGGGCCTCGTGAGCTTGTTCGAGACGCAGGCACCCGAGTTCGCGGTGGGGAGAGATTTCCCAAAGGGTGAAATACACGCTTTTGCGGTGATTCACGTATGCGGAACCGAATCGCGGAAAGGGAGAAAGGAGTGCACCGGTGACGCACTCTCCGGAATCCTTGGCCAAGGAGGTGCTACCTCCTTGATTGTTTTCTTTCGCTCGAACGTGGAATTGTCCTTAAACGAGTTTGCTGAAAGAGTATATGGAGCCACCCGATCTACGGGGAGGTGCGTTAGGACGTGTGCGTCTGTAGCCTCCTCTCTTGAGCCTATTGTCTACGGTCAGGGGCGCGGCGCGAGACGCCCGGACGGGCAGCCTCGGCGATATGAAATATACCCCGTTCCGCGAGTTGATAATCCGTGGTTACCATAAATCCCGAGTGATTATCCGCGGGTATCTATTTATAAGCCGGTGGCGCGTCCCTTGGACCCCCCTCGCCCCCCGGACCCGCGGTATACCTTTGCCCTCGCCTCCTTCTTGGTCCTCTTCCTCGCTCCTACGAGTGCACCTTGCTCTCTCTCTCTCTCTCGCTCCTCCTATCCCGGCCTTTGCCCACCTCCGGCCTCGTCTCGGACCTTCTCTCGCACCTTTGCCGTCCTCTCGATCTTTCCCTTGTCCCACGGGCGATATTCTAAGAGAGAGGCAACCGCACATCCCGAGGTAGACACACGCGACAAAGGCCCTTTTCCCGGACCCCGAGGTGCGCCTTGTACGGCATTAATCAATCCCGAAAGGGCGACCTGCAGGAGCGACAGGTCGCCAGCCGGCCCACCTGCTCGGATTACCTGCCCAGGGGTGCAACCTGCGACCTCCACTTATTTTCCTTATCAATGATTAAGTGGGTATCGATATTTTTCCCGTCTCTTAATCGTTATCAATGAGACCCCGGTTCCTTAAAAACGTGTCCTGGTAACAGCTAATCAGACCTGGGGAGCCCAGGAAGCATCCTCGATTTCGATAGCTCCAGCTCCAGGAGAGGTCGAGGATCGCGCGAAAGGGGTGGCTCACCCCTTAATTTTTTTCTTCTTCTTTAATTGTGAAAATTATATTTCCCATATCTCGTTATGAGAAAGCATTTACAGGTGGATTGGTTAAAAAAAATATTATTTTCTTATGAGTGAAACTGCCAAATCGCCCCTTGACATTACTCTCGATGATGGTTTCACCCCCTTAAAGTGTTTAATCCCAGATAAAAAAAAATACGTGTCGCTTAGTTTTTAGTCTACTATGACATAGAAAGGAAATGAAATGGATACCTTCCTGATGGGTCCTGGAAACCCTTTATGACGGGAATATCGAGGCTAGGAGAGGTCGAGGATCGCGCGAAAGTCGATCGCGAACGGTGGCGGGCGATAAATGATTCCGAGGTCCGCAAGTCGAGTCGGAATCGAGATCGGTAACCTGGCCTGGTACGCCTACGTTGTGCAGAGGAGGATTAATTGGCGGGGTAGGTGATAAATAATTCAGAGGAGCCCGGCCCCGAGGTGCGCTCGAATTTTATCGCTCGGGCCGGCTTCGAAAAACGTCCGTCCCAGGGACTTGACGGACCTGACGACTCGACCCGAGGCGTAACTAATAGGATTATACACAGAGTCCAGGCCGCAAGGAATTCCGGCCTCGGAGGATTAAGGATACGCGCTATAACGCGCCCCGCGTTATAACGAGCCGCGTTATAACGCGGCCTTTTATAACGCGACCTGCGTAATCGCGCGTTCACGCGTTAACTGAATTTTCTACTGCGATCGGCCCTTCCTTAATTTTCAGGTTTTCCGACATCCGTCCCGTGTCCGTATAAAATATTCATCCACTGCCGTGATCTCCATCGCCGTGGTCATGGGTCGTCCACGCGAAGGAAAATTAATTTTTATTTCATAATTCCACTAATCTTAGATAAAGTGCAATTATCTGCAAACATTCACGGGGGGGAAATCTTTCTCGGAAAAAATATTTAATGCAAGGGGATGCATGGAATTTGTCAATAAAAATCGAAAGGGAATTCGCATAGAGCTAATTGACGATGAAGTCATAACTTCGGATATCTTGCGCGAAGGAAAATTAATTTTTATTGATAATTGCACTAATCTTAGACAAGGTGCAATTATCTACGAACATTCACGGAGGGAAAATCTTTCATGGAAAAAAATATTACATGGAAGGGGATGTATGGAATTTGTCAATAAAAATCGAAAACGAATTCGTATGGAAGTAATTGACGATGAAAGTGTCATAATTCCGAGGAAACGTTGCGTCCAGTTCATCCGAGTTTATTAAAGTGAATGATAATTCTTTGAATTAATCGAATAGTCCTTCGTCAGCAAAAACTGGGGATTAAAAATCAGAATTAAAAAGATACAACAGTTTGAAGAGATCCAATAAATACAAATAAATGAAATGCTCTCATCACAATGCTGTACCGTATTTCCATCAGTCCACGGATACGATACGTGTTTGAATGGGCCTTTACCTGAGGATTCGGGCAGGCCGCATCACTCCAAGACAGGTGAACATATCGGCTCTCCGCTTCTCACCTTTTCATTATTAATATCTCCCCCCGGTGGATTTGAAAAGAGACAGTCACATAGTAACCGCTCCCCGTAGCGTAATCGCCCGTTCACGCGTGAGTCCTAATCCTCGATTTCGATTTTGCCCCAGCTCTTTTATTTTCCCGTCTGCTTAATTCATTACTCGGTCTATTATTCCGGAATAATTCCGGACAGGTGTAGGTAACGCGAGCTTATCTCGCGACCGGCTTCCCGTCGTTTTAATTTCTCCCGGTTTAATACGTTTCCTTTTTCCTTCGTTATCTTCTCTTTTTTCCCTTCTTCTTCCTTTTACTTCTTTTCCCTTTTCAATCACGCGAGCGATGGATATGCGCTGGAAAGTCGAGTACAGTGAAAGCGAGAATTTCCCGTAGGTAATGTTTGGAGAATAAGGTCGGCGAGAGAGATCTATCCGTTCTCTCTCCCTCTACCTCCGTCTTTATCTCTGGACTTATTTCCCCTCGGCCGGTTGTTCCGCATTACGTATTCTCGCGGTTTCCCTTGCTTTTTGGTCCATTTCATTCGCGGGCTCTCGTCCCCAGGTGGGGAGGAGGTGAACGTATTGAAATTAGCTCTACCTGTTCCGTTCAGCTTTTGCCGCATATGGCCATGGTCACTGTTCATTGGGCAGTCATAATGCGCTTAAACGCGCACCTCGGTACCGAAGAGACGTTAGAAAGTACCGCGGACCCGATGGCGTTACGCATATGTAATAATACCTATTAAAAGTGGCCGGTAACTTTCCGAAAATTTTCGGTACACGAGCCTGGCCTGGGTGAACCTGCAATACAGTTTGAGGCACGAACAAAATTGCTCACTGGAATGTTTCCGTGATGTAGACGTGCCATTCTTTTTCTCTTTTTTAGAAAAACCAAAGGATTCGTTAAAAAAAAAAAATTAAAACGGCACATCGATTCCGATTGGTGACGGGATGCACCGGGTTGCATCCCCGTTTCGTCGCAGGGTCGCGGTGCGCTGCAGCGAGCTATTAAATTTTTTTTTTTTCACGGCTTAGGTTTCTAGCAGTGGTTTGCATTAATTTGCGCAAGTAAGTCGGAGGATTCGTAAAAAAAATTGAAAACGGCACATCGATACCGATTGGCGACGGGATGCACCAGGTTGCATCCCCGTTTCGTCGCATGGTCGCGGTGCACCGCGACGAGCTATTAAATTAATTTTTTTTTTCCACGGCTTAAGTTTCTCACAGTGGTTTGCATTAATTTGCGCAAGCAAATCGGAGGATTCGTAAAAAAAATTGAAAACGGCACATCGATACCGATTGGCGACGGGATGCACCAGGTTGCATCCCCGTTTCGTCGCGAGGGTCGCGGTGCGCCGCTGCGAGCTATTAAAAACCGAGTTATGAATGAAAGCTGAGCTGAAATAGAATGGCATGGCGTGCCCCGCCCACGAGGCACCGGCACGGCCGCGGGTTACAGGTAGAGAGGTAGAGAGGTAGATGCGCAGGTAGAGCGGTACCTGCGCGGCCGCAGGTAGAGAGAGGCAGAGGCCGCACCACCACACTCGGTAACCTGCGGCGCTACTACCGAGATCGGCACCACGGCCGATGGTATCGGCCCGAGGGCCGATGCCGAAGAGGGGCCACAATGATGCCTGCCTGTCTGTCACATTCTCGGTGTCAGCACAAGTTACTACCGCGACTGGTAACCGAGAGCCCTGACGATTCAATTAGGATGCAGGCATGTGGGCAGGCCTTTAAGGGGTCAGCGGACCGCCACCACGGGTGGATGAGCGAACGGATGGGTCCAGGGCACGGATAGGGTCCCAGGGCCCCAGATCCCAGAATTCCCCCCAATACCCCAAGTTCCATACCTCGCCGATTACCCCCTATCGGCAACGGGGACCGCGAGAAGAGGCAGCGAAAGTGAGATGACTCGATTCGGGATGGACGGACCCGACGACCACCTTCGACGTGGATTATCTCGGCCACGGGGCGTCGCGTAAGAAAACGTCCTATACGAAAGTTGTGGAGACAACCCCGCGGAGGATGTTTCATTCGGGCGGTTTCCGCGCCCGAGCCGCGGTTTAGGGTACAGAGGAATAATAAAAGAAGGGAGGTCGGCCGCGAGGCGCGGAGGGCCGGGTCGCGCAGGGCGGGTCAGAGGTCGGGCGCTCGCTTAACTTTATCCTCGACTTGTGCCGCGGACGCGGCACAATTCATCACGCGTTACGCACGTGCAGGCAAATGATGATTAAACGCTCTCAACAGGGATTGCGCCGTAGGAAAGGTCGAGCTTTCCAGCTTCGGCGGAGGCCTGGGGTATAATTAAGTGTACCGTCATTACGAAATCGCGCGCCGCCGCGTCTGGTTGGACGGGAAGGAGGATATGTGGTATCAAAAATGTGAATCTGCCAGGCTGGCTGAGAGGCACGCCGGAAACCGGTGGACCACGAAATGGCAAGGGGTAATTGCAAATACCCGAGGCTGACGCCGACGCCGAGGGCCGCCCGAGGCGAGGGGATCGATCGGGGCAAAAATCCGGATTTCAAGCCGATCGGGCAAAGTGGATGCCACCGGTAACCTCCCTTAAACGTCCCTTGGTCCCGCGTTTTGTCCGCACCCCCCTTGGAGCGGTACCAAAATGGCCGCCTCGGCAGAGGTCGCACCACCGGCCCATGGAGGCAATCTCTCGGCGGAAAATTGCCGACCTGCCTTCCGCGGTGCGGATCCGCCAATCGAGCCTGTCCGCCGTAAATCCCGCTTGAATATCCGCGCATGCATATTAACTCGGACCGTCGGACTATCGACAAATTAATATTGCATCACGCCGGGGCCTCACTCCCGTCGACCGGTTCCCGGTCCCTCGGCCGTGCAAGAGGACGCGACTTCCTGCCATCGTCTCGGGTCCACCGGAGGAGAAACGGGGGGCCGAGGCTGCAACACGCGATGCGAAAATCGCCGACGGACGCATTCTACCCACGCGGCACGGCCGCGGTTGATATCTCGGAATCAGTTCCCCAGAGTTAAACAAGAGAAGCGAAATGGAACTACGATTGACCGCAACCCCCCTAGAAAATCGTTCCTATGCGTTAACCCCTACCGAGAAGAAACGCGTACTTTGGCGTAACGTTAGGATATTCCATTGACATTCACGACATTACGACATGCAGTATACGATTATGAACGATTATCATGTACGGACTGGGTTTAAACGCCGTTCGCATTAGAGGACTAAAAGTGGAGTGGACGTTATGTCGACATTGAATTTGTCGTAGAGAGGGTGGATATTACATCGGGTAAGATCTTTTTTGCAACAATCTTTGTATGATCACTCTCAACGGTTTTGGGATATATCTCAAGGTGTATCCCACTAGTTTGTGAAGATTTAGAAGACTTAGCCATGATCTCAGGGTACGCGGAGCTAATGGCCGGTCCGCGCGCGACCCCGCGATTCCGCGAGTTCCACTTGTGGCTCTGTTGAGATTCGCGACAAGGAGTCCTCTCGACATTCCCTAGGAGGCGGCGATTCGCGTGGTTTGTCTCGGACATCGGCGGGTCCCATCGATCGCACGTAGCTGCAGCTCTAAATTCAGGGTGGGTCCTTATTTGTGTCGGCTTTGCACGTAGGGAAGGCGGCCGAGGGGGTGCGGGGCCGGACACTCCTGAGGAGAAGGGTTGAAAGGACCACCTCGAGAGGCGCCTTCGGTACAATGGAGCAATCAATAGGGTAATGAGAGGACACTTTATCAAATTATCGATGCGGTTTCGACACTGGCGCCGGACACTTTGCTCGGCCAGCCTCGGCTGGACCCGGTGGACTCGTAGAGGACCCTCGGGGTCCTCGCCCATGGTCAAGCCTCCTGGTCGATGGACGAAGGTTCGATAGAACCTCGACAGACTCGTCACCGGGTCCAAGGGCTCAGTCGGCCTTTTGACACCTCGGCCCGTGGATGTCCCAGTGGACCTCGCGACCCCAAACCCGGTACCACCGGGAGAGATCACCTGGGTGTGTCCCGGGTGTCCAGCCTGCTCGACCCACCTCCCCCTAAAAACTGATCAGTACCATACCATACCGTACCACCCAGAGAGATCACCTGGGTGTGTCCCGGGTGTCCAGCCTGCTCGACCCACCTCCCCCCAAAAACTCATCCTCATAGAGACACAGAGTCCTGACACACCAAGTCCCAACTCATCTTTCCGCCGACCCCCGCGATCGACACCCTACATCGAGGTGGCCTCGCCTTCCACACGGAAGGGCCCACGGGGGATCATCTTCCAGAGTTCAGGTCGCCGGATGGAGGGAAAAATCGGAAGTAAGTAGGGGCACACCACACTCCGCCGAGTGTGGGCTTTTGCGTAGGGACCTTTAATAGGGACGCCGGGTGGGCAGATACTTTTATTGCGCGTTCCCGATCCAAGTATATATATCACGTCCGAGGCTCTTGGCCTTTTTTCCGCCTCCCCCTGGCCCTGACTTGACGGGGCCTTACTATCGGCTGCCGAGCCATAGGCGTATGCTAAAAGTCGGATTCGCGCGCCGCTGGGCCCGTAATTGCCCGATCGCTGGCTCTTATCGGGCCTCCTTGGCGCTGCCAACTCGGGACCCCGATGTCCGCCGGCGTGTCCGATTGACCGCGTAAGTGACACCGCGATATCCCACCCGATGAGTTACTGCGCCGCCCGGGAAAAATCTCCATAAGGCCCCTCTCCTCGGAACGACCGGTGCCGTTCACGGTCGCGATAACGCGAGGCTCGAATTGGTGGGCGATGCTAATAAACCGACTGACAATGATGCCGCGAGCGGGACCAAGGCCGCGCAATTGCGTCGCGGAATCACGCCTTAAGGACAATTGGTCCTCGTCTGGAAGATTTTCCGTACAAGCGCTTCCTTACTATGGATGTGATAGTGCGCTGATAACTTGGGTGAAAAATCAAGTCTGGCTTGTCAATGACAAAAAACAACAGATTTTTTTTTTATATGTGGGTCCCGAAAGTATATGTAAATGGAGTCCTTTAGTGGGCTCGTGACGTCACCTTGCATTTAAAGAAATGATTTCAAAAAGTAAAACGGTGAAATAAAGTGTTCATTGAACAGTACCGAAGAAATCGTCTGCCCCCTCAAAGAATAATTATTTGATTTAATTAAAATCTAATTAAATTGGATCGCAACGTTGCTTCAGAACTGCGGCAACTAATTAGAGCCAAATAATGATTCCTCGAAGTAAAAGTACATTTCCTTGGTTCAATGGATCCTTTTTCTCAGTGTAGGAATTACCTTTCATCGAGAAGAAACGATCAGTTGAACAAAACGAATATACATTGTTGACACGTGGACGTATAATTTGAAGAAACAATTATTCCGTTGAGAAGAAAAATTAATTACGCAATATCTTCCCTCGATCTGACATTTCTTTGGACGCGTCGATCGCGGAATATCGTTCTCATGCATTTCTTTGAGAAAGGATGCCAACCTCTTAGAGGAATAATGCACTAATTCTCTCGTGAGCATTAATGAATGAGATAAGGAGGTAGGAATTGTTACGTGTCTTCGAGAAGGAAGTCTCGACGTTACGGAGGTGTCGGGTCATATGTCGGAGTTTAGCAAGTGGGTGTCAAGAATTTCGAGGAAGAATCGGTAACTCCCTCTTGCAGCCCCCACTTTGCTCGCGGGCCCACCGGTCAGCTGGCCCCGATTACGTAAGTAAGGCCCAGAAGATCTGCAGAAGGCACGCGGCGCGAGAGAGACGGAGGTCCACGGGCCCAGTGGGAAGCTGGAGCGAGAAGAAGGAGAGAAAAGGGGAGACAGGGAGAGAGAAAGAGGGGGAGAGAACGCGCTAAAAGGTGGCCCCAGAGGGAGGATGAATAAGAGATTCTGGTTCCCCTCCTGGGGAACGAGGACGGATAGACCGGGATGAAAGGAGGTGACGAAGAGAGTCTTGGATCTAATGGCATATCTCTAGAAATATCGGTCATTAATTAAACAAGGAAAAGGAAAAAAAAAAACCCCAGTCGTAAACGACTCAGTATCCGAGAAGTTAGCGACTCGGAATTTAAAGGCGGGAAATCTTCGACGACGGAAATCTGCGAATGGAAATTCCCAAGGTGACAAAAAGACAAAGCTACCCTCGCCCCGCCATGCTGGGGACATTTCCCCCTGGGATTAATTTTCCCCTCATAGGAATAGATTCGCACAAAAAAGAAGAAAATGTTGCATGATCTGGTCATCGATCAACATTTGAAAAAGTCATATTTGAAGCTGTCAATCAGGGGCGCTAAAGTCGATCCCACGAACCGGAGCAGTTCCGCGTACAATATTTCCGTGTGTCAATATTTCGCGTCATGGCACATCTCTCCCGCGCCAGTGTCACATCCTAGGGACGTCCGCACTATTTCGTGGGATTCGATGGTTAGTCCATAAGTCGGGGAAAGACGTGGCAGCGGGTAAATACGCGGGGTAGGCCCGGAGTTCCCTCGGCCTCCCCAAGGAACGGAGGGCAGCGGAGGGAAGCCTTCTTAAGGAGCACCACCGCGCGGTCGGCGCGCTCGCGTGACTGGCCGCGGTCCCGGCGGCAGCGTCGGCAGCAGCGGGCGGGGAAGGGATCGGGGCAGTCGGTCTCAGTCGCTCGTCGGGGCCCGGGTCGGGCCCTCGCGGGCGCCCGCGCCCGGCTACCTGGTCCGCGGGAGGGGGGCGGAGCGCGAACCCGCGCCCGCGCCCGCGTGCGTCGGGCCCAGTGTGCGGGGTCGGCGATGCGTGCGTGCGCCCGCGCTCCGCCTCGCGTGTGGAGAGCGCCCCCTCCGCGGCACACTCCACCTCCTCCCTCTCTCTCTCCCGGCGGCCTCCTCCTCCTACCTGGCGGTCCCCACGGGGCCCGGCACATGTGTATGTGTACCCGAGACCTCAGTGTAAGATCCGAACCAGCGGAGAGCGCACGGCTATTGTTACACATCGTTATCGATCGTCATCGCGCCCGGCGACCCCGTGCGCTCGCGCGCGTCCACCTCGCCCGAAATCCGCGCCCCGGAAGGCCCCGGAAGGGCCCGCGCGACCCGCAGCACCGGGCGCGACGGCGGGATGCCCGCGACCCGCGACCACGTGGGGGCGCGGCGGGGCCCCGGTGATCCGCGCGCCCGCGCCCGAGGACGCGGCGCCGAGCAGAAGGTCGCCTTACCAGATATACCGCGCCCGACTCCTGGCCGGACCTAATCGAATCGATTAGACTTTGGGGTTAACCGTTCTGGAAGGACAGCTCCCTTTGCGCGCGTCCGAGCCCGCTTCAAGGAGCCCGTCCTCGGGGATGAACAAGCTGCCGCCCTCCGGACCGGTCGAGCGGTCTTAGAAGGACGTCCGCTCGCTCCTCGCGGCCAGTTCGCCGCCGACGCCCAGCAAGGACACTCCACCGGGTCGACGACCGCCCTACCCCCGGAAAAGTGAGACCGTCACCCGCGCCCGGGAGACGATCCCAGCCGTCGCGCCCGCGGCCGACGCCCCCCGTCCATGCGTCCCGCCGCCGCGGCACCGCGGCGCGCGCGCCCTCGTCCTCCGCGATTCCGCGGATAGGGGCGCGCCGCCCCTCGCCGGGCGCACGCTGCGGGCGCGCTGCGGCCGCGCGCCCGGCAGGAGCAGCACGGCCCACCGGAACCCCGGGCCTAGCCGATCTGTGTTCTCGTGATCCACGGTGCGCTGCGCTGCTTCAAGAGAGTTCGGTTACCTGGTTCACCGGTTCGGGATTCGGCAGCCTGAGGACCCCGCGACAGGAGGTAACCGGGATTTTTTTAGCGATCCTAATTACGGTATTTCGACTTACCGGTGAGTAGATGCGATGAGCGTTGAGGATGTGGTCACCCCGCAAGAGTTAGGAGATGTGGGATACCATGCGATGATCCTGGGGGCGAAAGCGATGATCCTTGGGGGGCGATTCCTCGTTTCTGATCGCGCAACCTTTAAAGTCCGTTTATAATCAGGTCCCTCCATCCTTAGGAGTGGTCGCGTCACCTGAGGTGGTTTTCGACGCGATCCGTTGTATGTGCCGTGACGGAACGTGGTGTTACGATGATCCTGGTTGCCCTGATCCTTGGGCATCAATTTTTCGCTCTTAATCACTCTGGTCGAAATCCACAAATTTTCACACATTTCAACCGCGCCACTCTAAGCAAGGTCTTCAATGCGATTCTAGTGATTTTTGTGTATCGGTTGAGCGGCTTTGAGCGAGAAATGACGTTGCCAAGATCTTGGGAACCAAAGGGGTGATTCCTGACCTTTAATCACACTCGCTCCAAAATCCACCGATTTAAAAAAAAATCCTAACTCCGTTCTCTAGGCAAGGTCTTCAATGTGATTTTGGTGATTCTTGTGTATCGGTTGAGCGGCTTTGAGCGAGAAATGACGTTGCAAAGATCTTGGGAACCAAAGGGGTGATTCCAGACCTTTAATCACACTCGCTCCAAAATGCACCAATTTAAAAAAATCCTAACTCCTTTTCTCTAAGCAAGATCTTGAACGCACGACTGCGTCGTTAGGATCATCGTCCCGGACTGCCCCGCGTCCAGCTCGATAGTACTCGCGAAATTGTTTTGGTTAATTCCTGGAGGCCACTTCCCTGAACATTTGATAAACAATACCGCGAATACTTCTCGTCGACTCTCTCCCGAGTACCTCGAACCACCTCCACAGTCCACATTACCTAACCCACTTCATCTCTCTTGTACCAAAATCGAAAAGACGTTCCCCTTGAACAGTGTGTCCCATTGTGCCGGTGGGCTCCGAAGTCTAGCGAAAAGTTCCCCGATAATGGAAAAGCAAACACGGTCCCAACCCGGGGCCTGATCGGGCCAAAAGTCCGTTTTATAGCCCCGAAGAAATGGAAATTGCAGGCGATTTGTCGGGCCCTTTCCCTGCGGTTAGGGGACTATTAGGCCCCCTAAGGAGGCCTCGATAGGGCCCGAACGATTTTCTGTCAGGCCGCGGTAGAAGCCCGGCGAACAGTGCGGCCCATTGTTTCCGTCAGTCCCCGGTGTCCCGTCGAGGAATTCGCCGATAATTGATAAGTAAACACCGGGGCCCGTCCTTGGGCCCGGGGGGAAGGAGGGGCCCAAGCCCGAGGGACTCAAGGCGCGCGTGGATTTCGGAACGGCAGTTTTTCTCGGGCCGTCGAGGCGTCCTAAGCGGGCTTTATCGTTTACGTTTATTTCGGTATTCCTCCGTCAGTGTTTACGCATCTATTCTCACTTACCCCGCGAAATATATATCCCGACGTCCGGCCAAGATGGAGGCGCGATGACACGGCTTCGGTTGTTTCAACGGCTCCGCGGTTATTTTCGGAATCTTTCGGCATATTTGCGTGACCCGGGCTGTGTAACGGGGGGGAAAAAGAATACACGCGTGTGCCGCTTATGAAAAACCGAAGTCATAACAAGGCCCGAATAAGCGCGGAATAAAGAGCGGAGGAGCGCCTGTCGCGACCCTTTAGCGTCGACTCCTTGGAGTGCGTTTTTAAAAAAGTTCCTCCCTATCCTTTTGCGACTTTCTCAAGAAATGGGTACAGGGAGGAGGAGAGATTTCAATGAAAAGCGGGCCCAATTATGCCCCGAGCCCACATAATGGGCCAGACCGGGGAATGATGCACCTTCCGCCCTCCCGATCTGTAAATGGACAAAAGACGTCAACCATTAGTGGAAACGCACTGTTTCATCGCGAAGAGGAGAAAAAGCTCGTTTACCTTCTTCTGCGTCGATCCGCGAGGAGTGCATTAACGAGCAGAAGTGCTAACTCCGTGTGCGGACTTCCTGGGGGCGATGCAAGGTCCGGCAGGGACTTCGGGCCCAATGCGACGAGTCGGCGGATTTGCCTGAATAAATTCAGAAGGAAAAAGTCATCGGGAGAAGTGGAAGACGGTACCGCGAGGCAAGTGCGTCCGTGAGGTGCGGAGGAGCCGAAAGGATCGTCTTCTGGAGTCTTCTTTGGGCCTTATCGCCGGGGCCCGACTCGGAGAAGAGGAGAAATTGTCATATCGAGGTAAGGTATGTATAAAGTTGAAGGAATTCCATTTGGAAAAGTAGGAGAGGGAAGTCAGGGATGGGGCCCGCGGATCGGGAGGAGCGAACTGGGCCCGATTAAGGGCCCAAGACCTGGACGCTGTGCGGTGAAATTTCGTAACACGGTCCCTCGAGGTCCCCCGTGGCGGGTGTTGGGCCCGGTGGAAGATTTCGAGAATTACGGCGGAGTGGAGAACCGGATTAATGCGGCAGTCCTGCGGGAAGAGGGCCCGATCGGGCCCCGGGAGGTCCCCGGTTAAATGCGGGAAAGTGGGCCCGAGCGGGACGCGCTTTCCCGGGCCCAATGCGAGGCTCGTGTCGCTCGTTACGTAGGGCCCTCGTTAGACCCTGGCGAGACGCGCGCCCTGGGCCTTAAATTACGAAGTAACAGGATAACTCCCTCGTGGGGGAGACGAATACCTTCGGGGACCACTTAACCGGGCGCGCTCGAGATTCCCGGTTAACGGGGAAAAGACGGACGACCTCGCGCGACATACATTTCCCCCAAGGGGTCGGAAGGGGGGGCTCAGGGGAAAACGGGGGTAGGCGCAATGCGGCCATTTGACGTCTACGGACAAGCCGACCGACAATTAAGCCAACGACCGGTCGACCGGCGGGAAATGGAAGAGGCTGGAGAAAACCCGGGGAACGGACCCAAACGTCTTTGCGGAACTTCGATCGCGGATTACGCTCCACCCGCCCACGGGGGATGAAAGTGTCCCATACAAAAGTTGTAGACAGATATTCGGGGAGCAACTTTTGTTAGTAGGACTTTTCACCGCGATCGAGTCTTGACGGTGAAAATGGCAGGTACAGTGCGCAGTGCGTGGGCCCAAGCTATCGCGGGGTCGACCGAGGAGGGGAGTCGAAGGAAGGGGAATAAGCAGGGGGATGGGTTGGGGGGATAAATGTATCCATCGATTCGATCGGACGATTCATCGACGGGTCGGGAAAGGGGAAAGATGAGGGGAAAAGCCGAGGCGATCGTAATCGGGCCCCCGGACTTTCTCCGCGAGTTGGCGAGTCGCCGACGGTGAAAATGGCGATTGCACCGATACAGCATCGATTGTTAGAAGGTATGGATAAGGGGGACGGAAGCTGCGGCTCCTTTGATAGGCCCAAGTGTGAGCTCCCGATCGGTCGCGGGGACTTACGGGCCCCCGCTCGACGTCTGGCCCAAGTGCCCCTCTAGGAACGCGGATCCCAAGGTGCGCTCTTAAGGTCGGACTTTCGGAAACTTTCTAATGGAAGTGCTCCCTTCTGAAGCCTAATCCCGCACCCGGAGCTAAGAACGCGACGGAAAACCGGGAGAAAGCGAGAGAGAAGACAAGACGTCTTCGTAAGGCCCACTCGTAACGAAACGCCCACGCGGTTCTCTGCCGATCTGGGAGCAGGGGACTCCGAGTGATAACCGGGACTGATATGAACAAGTGTTCCGAATGAGAGCTGCCAATGGGATTACATCCATTCCGGTGTTAAAGGGGAACGTCCTGGAGCGTGGCGTAGCTTTTAACGGGACCCTCGAAAGGGGCCTGCCCAAATTAAGGGCACATTTGTATCCTTAAGTGCGTCGATATCGGCCCGTAAATCGGCGGGCTCGTATACGTATAAAAATTTACGGCTCCTACCGTGCGTCGTAAAATTCACACGGGCTTGTGGTGGGGGGAAGAGGCCCAGGGCCCGGGCCCAACTCGGCCGTGCGTTACGTGCGGCGCCACCGTACGTGCGTAACGCCGGGCCCCTTTCCCTCTAACGATCCAATTTATTTTCAAGTGCCCGCGAATTATGGTCCCCCTTCCCCCCCCGTCTTTCACTTGAGTACAATTCCTCCCTTCGAACGACTCGAAATAAAAATGAAAAATAATTATCATGCGCCTCTTTGGAACTCCACCTCAAGACTATAAGAAGTCCAAGTTCGAAGATCGAAGCTTACTTTCGACCGTCAATCGATCCTTAATCCGTTGTTAATTCTAACTCATTGTCAAGCGATCACCCACAGTTAATCCGCCGTTAAACCCCAGTCAACTCCCCGTTAATCCGCCGTTATTCCCCTGCTTCTTCCTTCCTGTCGTTCCGCGGAACCATTTACCGACCAATCGCGTTGCCGGTCGTAAAGAAGCTCCAGGTTAAACGGCAAGCTCTTGGACGTCCCTGCCAGGGGATGAAGGGATAAAAATTCGTACGGGACAATTAATGGCGTCCTCGTTTAGGGATTGGTGGAGGTCACGTATTCGACGGGCCGTAAAGTCGGAGCTTTCGGGAGCTGACCGGGATATCCGACCAGGGTCAAGAAAGCTTGGCGCTAAATCTCCTCCCGAGCTCTTTCTCTCTCACCCTCTCTCTCACGCGCGTGTTCGGGCATTAAAGCTAACTTTTAAACCGGCGGGCGTAATGACGGCCTCGCCTACGATGTTACGGCTCGTTTGTTGGCCGCGCTACCATGAAGTACATAACTGCATTACACACGTATTGCGGGGCGTCTCCTCGAGAGGACGACTGCTGGAGCGGTACCAGGGAACCTTCGACCTCCGAGGTCCCCACGAGTAGGTCCCACCTCGTCCTCTAAGTCAAAATCGGTTCTTCGATAGCTATCCAGTGGTAAGAAACCAACGTACAACGAGATTCTCCCCTGATTTTCCTCCCTATGTTCGGAATTGCAAGGATCATCCTGCGCGGCTTTTTTTTTTCTCCTTTTTGTTATCAATGACATTTGGAATGCTTTTCATGGAGTTTTGCGCTGAAATGGATCCTTCGACATTAGAAGGGGGTTATCGGGGTGATGGTTGCAAATCGGATCGATGTTCGACGGTGCGAGTGGCTTCTAGTGCCAATAAATAAAAATGAAAATGGGAAAATGGAATAAGGAAAATGGGAAGAATATTTTTCCCCCGTTGTTTTTTCTTTTTCTTTCTTTCTTTTCTTTCCATGACATATCGAGTTTTTATGAAATTCTATTTGGGACTGACCACTCGACGAGTTGTCATGACATCTCATTTGGGACTGACCAATCGACGAGTTTTCATGAAATTCTATTTGGGACTGACCACTCGACGAGTTTTCATGAAATTCTATTTGAAATTGACCACTCGACGAGTTTTCATGAAATTCTATTTGGGACTGGCCATTCGACATCTCATTAGGGACTGACCAATCGACAAGTTTTCCCCTTTTTCTCATTTTCCACTTAACGAAATGTCGGATTTTCACGTGTTTTCGTTCTGGACTGTCCGTTCGATGAGTGTCATCAGGGTGATGGTCGCAGGTCGGACAGACGTTCGGCGGCGCCTTTGGGGATGATTCCCTCGGCGTGGCTCGGTATGGGGGAATCGGCATGGGGGAGCTCGCCGTTTTCGCCGGGAAACGGCGGGAGCCCCCGGAAGGGGCCATCGGTCTTTATGTTCCCCGTTCGAGAGGACCCGGGGAGCGGGATAAATATTTACGCGGCATTACGATCCGGGAAGAAAGTAACCGAGGCTCGTTCCACCGGGCCGCGGCTGCGTCGGTTTTAACCCTTTTAACGCGGGGACTCCGTTAACGGGTTTAACGGCGAAGTCGCAACCCTCGGTAACGCGAGGCGACCCCTCGCCGTAATTCTTTTGAGTAATTTACGCGCTTACACAACGCGGAACGAGTTTCTCGACCGCCTTCCGTGGCCCCTTCCTCCCGCGGGTCCTTTCGGGCACCAGGAGTCCATCCACCTGTCCCCCGTAGATTGCGAATTCTTCGCTTCCCCTCCTCTCCCTTTTGACATCTTCCCCTCCCTCCGGCTTAATCGAGAACTTTGCCATAAGCCTTTAAGATGGGCCGTAAGGGACTTTTTATATGCAACTATGTGGGAATATATTTATCATGGTTTTTTGGGCACATCGAGTCATTCGAGACCCACGTGATTGTGGGAGGCCCTATGGGAGAACGCGATGATAATGGGATTTCATTTTTTTTCCTCATGGGGATGTGAAAGTGACGTCAAAGAGGTCTCGTTTATCAAACTTATCTCCAAATTGGGGGTACCGAATCATTTCAGACTTTACAACATGAATACAGAGGCTGTAAAGAAGGTCCTGGCGCCCATGAGATTTCGATTTCATGAAAATCCCTTTATAGGTATTTTCAACATTTTTCATGAAAAATGAAATCTCGCGATTTGAAGGAAATCGGTACATCCAATTGCTTGAGGTGTTGCCAAAGGTTAGTCCACGGGAAAGTCCCTATCCGGAGAAAATTTCCCTTTGCGAGACGGTCGGTGATAATTTGTACCTATCTTTGATAAACCTCCGAACGTAATCAGACGTATCTCATTGATGATATCTGCCAAAAAGCAGCGTTCCCGACGTATTGACGGAAAGCCCCTTGATAGAATTTCCCTTTGTGAGACAGGTGACGTCCTCCCCAGGAGTAAACGTTCAAGCACGTTAACGATAAGCCCGTGTTCCGTAACGCCCAAGCATTATCGTAGCCCACCTCATTAAGGATCCCGTGTTCCTATCTAAAGGCTCCCTATCCCTTACTTCGATAATTCCTTCGATAGTTGGCGGCATAAAGTCCCCCTCTGGAATTTGCCTTTGCGAAACAGGTGGTGGCGAGATATACCTATCTAGGCTAGGCGTCCGGGCACAATGAGACGTGTCTCATTGTGGACCGCATAATCCGTCTCCCGCGAGTGCCGGCCTCCCGGCCAGTTCGCCTTGGCACGGAAAGCGGCTCGTTCGGCCTAATAGAGTTCTTTGTTGAAAACGGCCGGGCGTAAAAGTCGCCTCGAACAATCCGTTCGGTCGACATCGCCGTTCGCCCCGCCGCCCCGGCGGCTCTCTTCGGCTTCGAAAGCCCGAACGCGCTCTCTCGGCCGTCCTTGCGCGAGAACAAAACTCCGAGGACCTTTCCCTCGGCAAGGCGCCACCTCCCTCTTCTCCTACGAAGGGGCTCGCTCTTTCCGTTCTCATTGTCCGAGCCGATCGGCGCGGTCGCGCTATCGATAGGGCAGGCGATATGGACCTGTGGGTCCAACACTCGCATGTTCCGAGATTTTTCAAATTGGGGAAAAAATCATGATACACAGTTTAATGGATCATCGTGGAGTCTCATGGATCGCGATATCGATAGGGCCCTCGATATGGACCCGTGGGTCCAACGCTCGCGGATTCTGAAATTTTTCAAATTGAGGAAAAAATCATGATACACAGTTTTTATGGATCTTCGTGGAGTCTCATGGATCGCGCTATCGATAGGGCCCTCGATATGGACCCGTGGGCCCAATGCTCGCGGATTCCGAAATTTTTCAAATTGAGGAAAAAATCATGATATGCAGTCTTCGTGGATCATAGTGGAGTCTCATGGATCGCGCTATCGATAGGGCCCTCGATATGAACCTGTGGGTCCAACGCTGGCGGATTTCGAAATTTTTCAAATTGAGGAAAAAATCACGATATGCAGTCTTCGTGGATCATAGTGGAGTCTCATGGATCGCGATATCGATAGGGCCCTCGATATGGACCCGTGGGCCCAATGCTCGCGGATTCCGAAATTTTTCAAATTGAGGAAAAAATCATGATACACAGTTTTTATGGATCGTCGTGGAGTCTCATGGATTGCGATATCGATAGGGCCCTCGATATGGACCTATGGGCGCAACGCTCGCGGATTCCGAAATTTTTCAAATTGAGGAAAAAATCAATCTTCTCGGGGGGGGGGGGGGACGACGATTTTAACACGGCGATTCGGTCCCCCGGCTCATTCGCGCCCTTTCAGTGAATTCCGGGATATGGCAATAAGCTCGACCGGAGATTTTTCTTCCATTCCCTTTTCTCCCTCTCCTCTTTGCTCCTTTTCGTCCATCGGGCCCCGATTTTGTCTCGGAAGGGGCAGCACCGGGGGATAGGGGAGGAGAAGGAGAGATTCCGAGGCATATTTATCCGCGGAGTTAATACGGCGGGGGGAAAGAGGGAGGGGGAGGGGGGGGAAAGGGGGATACGCGAGATCTCTGCCGTTGTCGTAACCAAACAGGCTCTCTCGGTCCAGCTCCCATAAGGAGGCTGGACGCATCTCCGAGGAGAGGCGAGGCCGGGCGAGAGGAAGAGAGAAAGAGAGAGGGAACGATGGGCCATAGCGGTAGTGGGAGAGAGAGGGAGAGACAAGGCCCCGCTCGGAGGAAGTATATCGTCGCAAAGTGGAGGCATTCGGGGCCCCTCTCCTCTCTTCCCCTCCGCCACCTCCTCCTGCTCTCCTCTCGCTCTCTCCCTCTCGGTCGGGAGGGCCCCACGAGGGAGTAGGACCGAGAGAGGGCCCCGCGAGCCTAATTAGTCAGGGATATATCTGGAATCTCATGAGGCGAGTTTTGTAGGCCTCCTTCAGTTTTATGTACGCAGGCGGATTTCTCTGGGATTAGCATACAAATCGATTTAAACTCGAGATAAATAGCCACTCAGGGCCTCCTCACACGGAGCCGACTCCGGGCATTATCTTGTCCACCGGCGAGATTAACGCTTAATGCTTTATATTTTACAGCCAAGAAAGCGGGCCCCGCCGCGGCGACTGGGCCCCGCGGGGCCCTACCCGCGGACGCAACCAGGGACCCCCCGCCCCCTCCTCCTAGGGATTTTTCTTCACTCCTCATTTTCTCGATTTTTCCTCCAGCGACTTCTGCATTGTTTAAGCGAAACTTCATCTCATCGTTGTACGCGATAACGTATCACGGGACCTAAGGGACGTCGTTTCGGAAAGTGAAACGATTTTTTTCTTTTCTTTTTTTTTTTTTTTTCATTACCGTTTATTAACATTCCCATTCGCACTTATCTCCGTGATTTCGGTATTTCGACGCACCTTGATCCGAAAGGGTGATCTCAGTGGATATTCTTCCGGCTCGGCGAAGGCGACATTAATGAAACAATCTAAGTGATAAGTACCCCCGAAACGCGTCATAATGATTATGAGTAATTGATAACAATTGACGACGGTAGCGCGTAATGACGTGTGGGGCCGTTTTTATTTATTAATTAGTTGGGCCTCGGCGCGGCGAGTATCCGCGGATGAGCGATAACGGGCTCCCTTGTTATCAGGGGGGTGCTAGGGTTCGTGCGAATCCCACGTTAATTGTTCCCCCGTTCTTCCACCCTTCCCTATTGTTCGGCCGATCGGGCGATCCTTGCATGCCGCTCGCATGGGGGGCGAGGAAAAGGGACCCCGGGGGGAGGGGAGGGGGGGGGGGCGTTTAATTAGGGGAACGCCGCGACGGGGACTTATCCGCGCGCGGATACGCTCCTTATGTGCGCGCCGGCCCGGCGCGGATTCCCCCTTATCACCGGAAATCTTTCGGCGAGGTTGCGATTCAATTATGCGCGCGCGCATTCTTGCATGCGGTGGGAAGAAAGGGGGGATGTGGGGGGGAAGAAAAACCGAGGGGGAGATCCACCGTGCCGATCGGCGAAATAGGTTTAATCGCTACCGAGGCGAAGATGCACCGCGAATGGGAAAAACGGAGAGGAGAGCGAGACGAAGATTAGGTCGCGGGGAAGGGTCACAGAGACACGATGAAAAAGAAAAGAAAAGAAAATACACGATTACCTGAATCGCGTTTTTTTTTTTTTTTTATTAATCGTCACGATTCGATGGAAATGTCGCATTCAATTTGATTTAATTCATGAATTAATTTTTTAAAGAAACGAAGTTATTCCCGAGAAGTGCCAATTGCGTCGCGTTAATCATTAAAAATGGAATATTCCCTCCCTCCGCCGGGGGGAGGAGGGAGGAAGGAGGGATTCACACCCCGTTGTCGCTCGCGGGCTAATCGCGCGTCGCGACCGGAAGGAACGGGACAAGTGGGCCACTTTTGAAACGGATGAACAGGTGAACGGGCGTAAATCAGGAGGGCTTAGCCCGCTGCGAACTGTGGGAAGGGGGGTGGTCGTGCGGGGGAACCGCACCGGAATTACGCGTGCGGCCCGCGCGAGCCGCGCGCGCTCTAGATTAATCGTTCGCCGAGGATCCCCGTTTCCGGCCGCGACCTGGGTCATGGGGTGAGGGGGGCATACTTCTTACGGGGGTCCCAGAACGGATTAAGACCCCCCTCGAGACCTTGGATCTTTTTTGGGTTTGAAATATAATTTTTGAGATTTTTTTTTTCTTTTTTTTTCGGGGAATTTTGGAGTTTCGATAAAGTGGGAGGGAGAAGGCTCTTTGAAAAAATCGAGGTGAAGGTGGAGGTGCAGGGAAGATTTTTGTCGGGGTAAGGCGGGAGGTGACTTCTCGCGCTAAAGAGGGACGCGGAATAATTGATCGGACACGGGAGTAATATCCTGAGGAAGCTGGGGCACTTCTTGCGGCGCAATTACTCCTCTGATTAAATGGCTCTCCGCGGGTCCCATTAAGCCCCGCGGCGGTGCCACGGTTTGCGTGCACTTCCGGTAAAATGGCCCCATTCATCGACCTGGCCCCTCCGCTCGTTCATCCGCGGCGGGGCTAAGAGCGGTTACATCGTCGTAAACCTCTTTTGCGCGTGCGCAATTGTTGCGCAACCTCGAAGGAGTTCCGGTTGGTGTTGCGCGTGGGTGAGAAAAATCGGTCCACCTTGGAGAGGGCTCGGGAACAATCGAGCGGGCCCCTCCGGGAGGGCCCGGTCTTGGGCCCACGAAATGTCCGGTCATTACTTTGGGCGATTACCGCGGTTCTTCGATTAGGAGCCGTTCTTTATTCCCCCCACGGCGGGGCCCCTCGGGGCCCCCGGAGAATAATGCCTGGATTCCTACGAGTTTTAAGAGCTGGCATTTCGAAATCCACGGCGATAAATTAGGCCCCTGGGGGACCGAGGGCCCCCGATAAGATTGGATCGTCAACGGGTTTTACATGGGCTCGAGTAAATGCCGGATGGACGCGCGAGAGCTCCAGCGGGCTCAGCTGGGCCCGGTCCTCCGGGGCCTCTCGACGTCCTCTCGGATGACAATGGAGAACCCGTTAGGGGCCCGTACACACTGACGGGGCCCGATCCCCGGAGCTACCTCGCGTCCCACTCCCGACGCCCCTGGCCCGACCGATCGATCGTGTCGCCAGCTCTTCCTGTACTTAATTCTTCCTTGCTTTCTTAGTTTCTTCCTCCTCGAAGATTTTCTCCTTCTCGACTGGAAAAATCGTCGTGGTCGGGTCTACACCCACTGGGACGGGGCCCACTATCTGCGTCGCGCCCAAACGGTCGATCGAGTTTCCTCGCTATTCCTGCACTCCATTCTTCGTCCTTCTCCTTTCCTCCTTTCCTCTCGATGAGAAGAATCATTGCGGGCCAAGTCTCCTCTGCCAACCTCCACTTAGGAAAATCGGTTACCTCGGTACCCGGGGGATGATCTCGTCAGGCCCTTCTATGAGGATGGCCGCGTCCAGGAATCCGAAAAGAAGAAAGGGTGGAGGGGAGTCCGGTAAATGGATGACGTAGATGCGGCCGATACCGTTACCGGAGGCTGTAATAAAGTAAATAAGGAGCCCGCCGGACAAGTTGGCTCTCCTCGAGGCTGCCGACGAAGACGGCTCCTTTTCTTCTGCTCTCTCCTCTTCCTGGCTCTTTGCTCTCCCTCCCTTTCTCCCTTCTGCACCCGCGATCTTAGAGGAATCTCGAAAGAGCCCTTCCGAGTTTCAACCCTGGACGGATCGTCCTCAGTTCCCTCATTCTGGGACGTGGTTGCTGGTGATTCTGCCGGACCCCTCTCCGTTAGTCAACTCCTCTACTTCTCTGCATCTCGCGGTATTTCATTCCCCTTCCTTCCTTTTAAGTTTCTTCATAAGGAAACACTACTCGCTGCAACGTCAATTAACCTCCTTGATTAATACTCTTATCTCACATTTAGGCACCAGAGGATATTTTTTTATCTCTTTTTAAATGATTAAATCATGTTTTTAACCCTAAAAGTGAGGCGTGAGTATGGAAGATCTTGAAGATTTCTTCCACGCACAAATTTCATCCCTGGGTTCCCTTCTCCCTAAGGCGAGGTTGACGGTCATTGTCCTGGACGCTGATCCGTCAATGAACTTCGGTTGCTCATCTCCATTTTCTGCCATTTAATTTCCTTCCCTTCTTTCCAATTTCCTTCCAATATATATCTCTCCACTTCCGTCCGCTTCCTCTCCTTCCTGCTTTAATCCTTCCCCCTCACTCCCCTAATGTACTCACCCCCGGGGAAGGGTAACACCACTCGTTACAACGTCAATTAAACTCCTCTGCGATCTCTCCTGGATAAGATCGATCGCGGCTGTTCCTGCTCCACGCCTATATCCGGTCGGCATCCCGTTCGATTTCTTTCCGCTCAATTATCGCCTATCTCGGACCGATCCGACGACCGGTGTCCGGAAAAGGGAGCGCGCGTTAATGTCCGCAAACGCACCTCGCGGCTCCGCAGCGGTGCTCACTTGCCGATTGTCCGGATTCCCCCGAGCCTACGACAATGCCCGGCGATCTTGGATCTGCATAAATGCGGTGCCACCAGGGGCAAAAACCGGCGTCCTCGGAGTCGTCCCGGAAGACCGCCAGGACGCCGCGGAACGGCCGCTCTTCTTGCGCGGCGCGGCCTCATCTCCATTCCGCGCGCGTCGCGCGGCCGCCCTTAAGGGCGTGCCGTCTCCCCCGTAGGGCACGGGATCCTGGAAAACGGGCCATCGATCGTCCGATCGATCGCGATCGATGGCCCGGCATCTCCTGGAACCAGCGATCTTGCCCAGGCAGGTATTGATCGGAACGCGGATTTTGCCAGTAGCGAATTAACGACGATTACTGCTGGGTAGTGTTGGTTGGTCGTTGGAGGTGGTTCGCTTTTTTTTCTTTCTTGGGGGGGACGTTCTAAAGGATGCCGATGACGATCTTAAAGGTCCTCGGCAAATCCTGGATGAAGGATGCTCCATCTTCCAGGAATAAATTCGTGGGTTCCAGCAGGGGTCCAGTGCGAATGTTGGTTGGAAAGCACCAATGTGGATTCTCGATCTAGGCAGACTTTCAGGTTCCCTTCCGCTTGATAAGAGATCCAGCTGGACATTGACAAATAGTAGAAGACGTTAATGGTGATCTTGGGAAATGTCAGGGATTGATCTACCGATCATCCTCGAATATGTTTCGCGCAAAAAGTGCTCGAAAATCAGCATCCTGTAATGCGAATATACGCAGTTTAAGTTGCGTCGATTACGCATCGTCGCGTGTCTAATGTCTTATTCCACCCTTCTTACGCAAAAAGAATGATATTAACAACAGTGGGGACAATGGGGGGGACAGTTTTCGAAAAACCATCACTTCTGCCAGCACGTACGAGTGTTTAGCGCGACGTTAAGAGCTCGTTTCAGCCGCTTTTCTCTTTACACGGGTTATTAACTCTCCCTCTCTCTCTCTCTCTCTCTCTTCGTTCCTCCGCATCTCTCTCGGCACTGGCCCACGCACTCGGAGGTGCAAGTAACAGACGAGTTATTGTCTTCGACAAGAGTAATCGGGCCCCGCGTGCATCCTGGTACTCCGCCGAGTGATGAGCAAAAACGCGGTTTCTCCATCCATCGGCGGTTCTTCCGCAAATAAGCCGTTGGGTCCCGTGGTCGGTTGCATCCTGCGGGAGGAACCTGAAGTCCAACGGTAAGAGGGCACCTGATAAGCAGATAATGGAATTCACGTTTCATCCGCGGAAAACTATTGGAAGTGGGGTGGCAGGTCTTAACAATTAAACGTACAAGGTGCTAAAGATGTCGTCCACTTGGGGACTGGTCAGGCTCCTTCTTGCTTCTCCTCGTTATTGGAGCCGCGCCGGTTCCGCAGCAGTTCCGCGACCGATTCCGCGGCCCCGCATTCGCGCCGCGGCGCGTATCCTCAATTGGATTATGCCCTCCTGGTGGCGCGGCGCCTCTCGCGGCCGCGTCGCCGACCACAATGGCCGGCTTTGTGCGGCCGCCGCGATGCGGCCTGAATGCGCTAATAACGAAGGTAAATTCGTTGCCGAGGAGTCATTAATTCGAGGGCTCCGCGCAACGAGGCGGGGGCCTCCACGCGGAGAAAGGGCAATCAGGCCGGTTACTCGGTTTCTTCTCGACTGTCAAAGGGAGGCTGCTCCCCTTTCACGGGGGCGCACTTCGGCAGGGGCAGGTCGTAAGGCCTCCTCCGAAGAGCGGCAAAGGTCATTAGGGAATCACGAGACCAAGGAGCCCCATTCGGTGGACGTAGGGTGGATGGGGTCCTTTCCTTACGTCCCAGAGTCCGTCTCCAGCGTCCGGTTTTCCTGGTTGGGACATTCGCGCTTTTCCTACCTCCGCGCCCGTTATCATGTACTGACAGAGACATGCAAAACGATAATCAGGCTGAGAGCGATCCTTGAGGTTCATTTCTAAAGTCTTCGTGGGGATGCACGAGGCCCATGTCATTTTTTGCAGGATACGGTGGGACGAAGAGGTGTCCTGGTCACGTCCTGCACTGACCTCGCCCACTATGTGGGGATGTAAACCTCGTCCATGCAGTGAAGGGTTTATTACAGATCGGGCGAGACTCTTTCTCTCGACGTTCTTTTTTTTTTTCCAGTATCTTGGGAGCCTTGTTAGGTGTTTCTAGTTTGGGGTATCCCATATGAGGACTTTGGGAGGTGAAGTATCCTTATGGCGAAGGGAACCGAGGAGCGCGTTGACCCTTCACGAGATTTCCCCGATATCGAGACGTCAGACGGGCGTTTGCTCCGTTTCCATCCGTCCTAGGTGATTGTCACTTTCCGGGCAGCTTCCGGGCGAGCGTTTTTTCCTTCCTCCTCCCTGTGTTTCAATTATATCCACGATCAAGGGTCCCGCCAACGGGGCGTCGGGACGCGGCCAGAAGGTCCTCCAGGCGAGAAAAACCCAATTCCGCAGCGCGTCTCATTTCCGCTCCCGCGAGATGTGCGGCGACTTGTGCCCCTCCCGTCGCAAGGCGCAACACAATGCGCGCAGGCCTCGCGGAAAGAGAGCGACGCGACCAATAAATCGGGATTCGATGATCAATTCACCGCGGTGAGTTTGACATCTGTCCAGGAATCGGCGAATCGGGAGTTCGCTATCCTCGGGTGTATCGCCCACCCCGAGGAACCATTGTCTCCCCGGTGCCGGATCCCTGCCCCGGGCAACCCTCGGGATGACGCCCCCCGATTAGCTCCTCTCCTCGTCCGGTTCATTGTAAATTAATTACCTGGAAATGAGAAATCTCCGGTTTGTGCCTTCGCAGTCGGCAGTCAAACGGGTTCAATGGCTGGTAAAAACTGTCCTTTGATCCGCCGTGCAATCCCGAACCCACTTGGGACCTGGACCTCGAGGAGGAGGTTGCTCCTTTCCCGGTGCGCCTACCGGCGAATCTCTTTAGTCGAAACTGAAATACACGTGGAGCGCATTATACCGTATATGTTCGTGCCGAAAGGATGAGAAGGCACTTCCAGGAAAGCAATTGTCTCACCCTCGTGATTTCCATCCCGACCGATCGAACACCTTGCTCGGAGCGGCTCCGATGATGATCCTGGGTTACAATTTCTGACGTTCTCGTCGCAGAAGCGACCGGTGGCCCTGTCGGCGTTTCTCTCTCCCTCCCTCTCACCTGGTCAAACAAAAAGCCCGCCTCTGAGCGCCATTGTGTTTGCATTATTATGTTAATTGCGGGAGGAGGCACTCCGACAATGAGTCAACCTCGATTTAGGAAGCGGCCCGAAAGGAGCACGTGGCTGAGCAAATATTGGCCGAGCGAATCGCCAGCTCGCGCCGCCACCGCGGCCCCTCTCTCTCTCTCTCTTCTTCTCTCTTTTTATCCTCTCCCTCTTCGTATGTCGGTCCTTCAACGAGTGGCCGCTCGCCTCGCGTCCCACGCGGCTTCGTGCGGCCATTGGCCGGCGGAGGTTTCGCGGATTTTGTGCGTCTCGGCCGTTTCGCGGCGCCGCGACGTTGACGCGTTGCGTGTCGCGCCGTCTCCCTCTCTCGGGCGAACTTTGGACCGGCCTCGGGGGACTTCTAGGAAAGTCCAGTCGGGGTCTTATGGGCCTTATGGGCCTTACAGGCCTTACTTATCGTCTTACTGGAGATTGGCGATTGACCTTACCAGGATCCAGGGAGCCTCTCAGGTTTCCCATTTTCCGCGTTTTCCGCCACACTCCTTACTCCATTCATCCATTAATCTTCAGTCATGCTCGGCAAGTGACGTCACGAGGTGATCCTAGAGAATAAGAAAAGCGAGAACATGAGGGCAATGGTTATAAAAAGAACAGAGGAAAAAAGCATTACACGTCCTGAAAGTGAAACTTCCAAGTTAAAGAGGATTACTAGATATTATTAATTACTCTTAATTATTCTTAACTAGTCTCCGGCGAAATTCCCATGATTATTCTCACTTTCTAACTATATCTCTGTTATTTCGCTTTGAAAGCGTCTTGGCATATAAAGATAAATGCAAGTGGCACCCGTTCCATTAATATCAGTCGTGTTCCATAAGTGACGTGGTCATAAAAATTGAAAGATATAGTTAAAAAATTCGGGCAATGGTTTCAGAGGAGAGAGAGAAAAAAGAAAATACATATCGCATGGCGCCCTTTCGGTTTGCGGCGGGGGCCGTGGGGCCCATCGGGAACGTGCCCGCGGAACGATTGCGTGGCACTAATGACGTTAGCGCGACCGACGCTCGAGCCGGAGGTCGGGGTTCTCAAGTCAAGGGTTCTCCTCGACTTGGCTCCCCCGCGCGGGCGCACAAAAGTACAAGCGCGCGAACGCGGTATCGCGCGAGACCGGGCACTAGCGCCCTCTCTCTCTAACTCACGGGCCGCGCGTTAGCGCTCTCTCTCTCGCGCGCGCGGCCCGGTCCCGGTTCCCATAGCTCGGTGCGCGCGGCAGTCGGCAAGCTCGTTCACCCCCTCGCGGCGTCTAACGCAATTACGATTGTTGTTTGAATGAACAATCAAGCACCCTCGAGGCGCGCCCCAATCATTCAATTTCTGTTCAATCGACTTCCCAGCCTTCGGCGGAGGGAGAAGGAGAGCACGAGCCCACGGAGGGGGATGGAAAGAAAGCCGAGGGGAGGCCTATACAACGCGGATTTCGTTCTTTCATTTCCTACGTTGCCTTTACTCCATTCCCCTGTCTCTTTTCTTCCTCTTTTTTCGCCGCAACACTTACGCGTACTCCTGTAATCCGGTGACTCGGTCGATGCCTCCCGGAATTGGAATCGCCTTTCTTCGCGGATCCAACATGGCGCCGGGACCACGTGACGCGTCACGTGATGCACTTTCCAAGATGGCGGGGGTCGGACGGTGGTGCTCGATTTGCTAGGTGAATTGCGTCTATGGATGAGACACTGCGATACATTGTACATGCTGTACGCGGTTTTTCCTTGTGAAAGTTTTTCGGTTTATCTCTTAATAACCGCCAAATGAGAGAGAGAGAGAGAGAAAGCTACGGATCGAGTAGAAAGAACTACGGCATTTTACGTTCTCTAACCTTTGGCAAAAACTTGCGAAGAGGCGAACTCCCCTTACATAAGTTCATTTCTATAAGAGATAATTTCCACCCGGAACATCAGTTGACCAATAAGCTCTCTTCCGTATTAATAACTACGGTTTATTTCTTTAATTTCTCTATTCCACTTTTGTTATAATTATCGCACGATTCCATCGAGTGATTTTCCCGGTAGCGAGAGATCGGGCCGATAGGTGACTACTCCACGCTCAATCATAACCTCTGTAATCGAAAGAGCGACGAATGCACGTTAACCCTGCTTACCGTGGGCGGGGGCGGCGCGGCGACATTGTGCGCCCGACAAAGGGGGCGAACTTCTTATTTCCTGTGGGTGACAGGGCGCGTATTAGGAAAAAGGAGGCTAATAACAGCCGGCTGTATATCGCGCCCCGGCTACCTGGGCCATGACGCGTGCAGGTCCCGCCGACAGCAGCGCCGCCACTGGGCGCGCCCGCGAGAACCGCGTGCGCGCGCATACGTGTGACCGACACACCGGCTCGCCCGGTTATTAGTTCCCTGCGGGAGAGCGACTCCTTGCTCCCCCGCGGGGGCAGGGCGGACGGAGAAACCCTAACCTTAAATGCCTCTTGTTATTTCACTCGTGACGTCACCGGCCGATCTCGATCCCTACGCGGATATCTGCGGGCCGGCGCGGAGGCGAGCGCAGCGCCGCGCCCTCGGCCTAGCCGAGCGGTGGGAATCGGAACCGCGTGCACTCTCTTACTCTTCAAGTTTTTTTTTTTTTTCAATTTTTCAACCACTCGTAGTAACGAATGATGAGCGAAACGCTTGTATTTATCGCGAGCGGCGTCGAGCGCGCGCGGAGCAGCCGTGAGAGATCGGCGCCCTCGCGCCGAGATCTCGTCCGTTGGGCCGGTCGAACGGCAAGCCGGCCCGGCGGCCGGCGCGGCGGCGACGAGCGGGTGAACGGCCTGCCGCGTCCTTGCCGGACCACCTGACCACTTCGTCGGCTGCCGTCGCCCGACCGACCGCAAGGACTTTCCACGGCATCCTCGACAGAGAAACTATGAGAAAACCGGGATCAACTGGGAACCAACCGGGAACCAACCGGGACCTAACAAGGAACCGGTTGAAAACCAACCGGAACCCAACAAGGAACCGGTTGAAAACCAACCGGCACCCTAACTCACGTAACTTGGAAAACTACGAGTGCTCCGGAACGGCGCACACAGAAGTATTCGCAATGAAAACTTGGCCGAACTTATTTTTTATTTTAACTAAACCGGAACCCAACAAGGAACCGGCTGAAAACCAACCGGCACCCTATCTCACGTAACTTGGAAAACTACGAGCGCTCCGGAACGGTGTCTCATCCTTTGCTACTGATGACCCCGCACATCTCCATCGACTGATTCAAGTGTAATCGCTTCGTCTTTCGACGTACAAGAAATCCCGGCACGTGATATACAAAAAATGTAAACGCTTGAAATCACCGAATACTGTCACAATTTTAAGGCCGAGCGTCACTCGTTACCGCATCGCATTGTTGCTTATCATACGAAATCAAAGTCGGTAGGCTCTTAAAGACGGAACTCGTTATCACTGGCTTCCAAGTGAATGGCCTCTCGCAAAAGAATCCTAATCGCCCGTCGAAAAAGGAGGTTTCCCTGGACCCGGTAGTCGCGACCATTTGCAAGGGGACGCGTTATGATTTAAGGTGGAGTTATCTCGCCGGCGCGTCGGCGTGCTCGAATTTATCGCCTACCGAGTACTTATGTCCGCCGCCTAGGCGTTACACGGCTCGTTAGCATAAATACACCCGGCGAATTAGCCATTACGAGGCCCCAGCCGTTTACGCGGACTTTTCACGCCCGTCCCACTCGACGGCCGATACACACGGGGGGGCCGAGTGATAACGCCAATTATCCGATTAAACGGGCCTCGAGTTAGTTGCAGGCTCGATAAGCGACCGTGGCGGCAGGTCCCCGAAGACCCAGGGACCCAATTCTCGAATTCACACGGATTGTTTCTTTTTTTTTTTCTTTTTTTTCCATACCAATAGATTAGCGTAAAAAAAATGTCGCATTGTCGCGAAGTCCCATCATTGGTCCACCCTCGAAACTCGATTATCGTTTCGCTTTGCGTACCTTAATTGCAAGATATTACCATTTTAGGTAATTCATATCGATGAGAAATCTTGCGGATTGTTTATGTCTTTTTTTTTTTTTCCATACCAATAGATTAGCGTAAAAAAAAATGTCGCATTGTCGCGAAGTCGCATCATTGGTCCACCCTCGAAAATTGATTATCGTTTCGCTTTGCGTACCTTAATTGCAAGATATTACCATGTTAGGTAATTCACACATCGATGGGAAATCTTTACGTCGCGTAGGATTAGTTTCCTCATTTTCCGGAAGTAGCGCTCGCATCGTCGGATCAGCGAAAATCCGAGATCCTGGATCTCGATTCTGGGATCACTTTCGTTATGTCTCCTTATACTATGTATCCTACTTATTATATATTATACTCCTTATACATGAGTTAGTCGTACGAACTCGAGCATCGGGCATCCCTGATAAACTCGGGCCGCGATAACTCCCGAGGGGTGGCGGCGCCGACCCCGGCGAACAATGGGGCCCATAAATGGCGGTTTTGGGGACTGGCGGATTCGACACCAGTCCGACCAGTCCGGGCCAGACTGGATCCTCTCAAGTGGGTTATGCGAGTTCGCCGTAAGACGTGGATTCTGGGTTACCGGCCGAGGTGGCTCCGAGTTCGGGTGAAATCTCTTTCTCTCCTCTCCCTCCACCCGTTGTAACGGTGAAACGATCGACCGCTGGACCGCGGATCCCCGGTCGTTTGCGTTAATCTCGTCCGTTGACACTTTGCTCCCCGGGTCCGGTCCCAGCATCCCGGTCCGGTCCTCTAGCTCCTCTTCGATCCTTTTCTTCTTACAAGGAAGGTGTCCCAGGTCGATCTCTCCGATTTCATTTCTTTTATAATATGTTATAGTATACTAAAAACTAAGCGACACGTATTTTTCTTTATCTGCCATTAAACACTTTAACGGGGTGAAACTACTATCCAAAGCCTGTGAAGGGGTGGCTCACCCCTTAATTTCTTTTTCTCTTCTTTAATTGAGAAAATTATATTTTTCATATCTCGTTATGAGAAAGCTTTTACAGGTGGATTGGTTAAAATATATTATGTTCCTATGGGAGAAACTACCAAGTCGCCCCTTGACATGCCTTACTTTCGATGGTGGTCTCACCCCCTTAAAGGGTTTAATGGCGGATATAAAAAAAATACGTGTCGCTTAGTTTTTAGTCTACTATAACATATTGTAGAAGAAATGAAATCGGAGAGATCGACCTGGGATACCTTCCTCGAGTCCGAGCCGATGTTGTCATCGCGTTATATCGGTACCAGGGATATGTATGTCGACTCTAGTCATAGGGAGGATAATAATGGCCCCAACTTTCCCGTATCACGTGTCCTGGACGACGGCAGGATATCGGTACGCGTAGGTGAGAGGTTGCAAGGGATTGCCAAAAACGGAGGGAAGGAACGGTGACGTTACCGTGCCCACCTGTTACGGGAATTCTGCGACATCCTCGGGGTCCTTGCTCCGTGGCCTCTCCTCTCTTCCCGGGAGTGAATCATCGCCCTTTGTCTCCGACGAGGACCCACCCCTTTAAGTCGGTGAACGAACCGAAGAGGCACCTCCTGCTCCTGCGAGGAACTTCCTACCCCTGGTCCCCCTATTGTCCCCCATTTTGCATAAGGACCTTATTCAACGCCGAACTTCCTTTCTTCGGATTATCTCACTTAGAGTGTAATTATTATTTATTACCTCCCTTCCGACATTGTACAATGTCCATTGATTTTATCCTACTCAGCTTGGAAATCAGGGAAATGAATTTCCTTCCTTGAGAACCGATTGCCCTTGATTTCACGTTACTCGATAAGAAGGGACAATAGGCCCTAGAACTCCGATAACGTTTCGATGATTTCCCCTTGATTTCCATTTTAAGCACCAAGCTCGACCACGGTCACACCACTGCTCATATATTTTCAGATAACGTCTTTCGACCGTACAAGATAGCGATAACCTGCTCCTCCACTTTTCTTCTTTTTTTTTCCCCTTTTTTTTTTTCTCGTAATTACTTGCGGTACTTCGCGCTCCTTACTTTCTCCCTTTTCCATAAATACTCCTTCGTTATTCCCATATCACCGGAACCTCGAGGAACTTAATGGAACCCCTCTTTCACCTTTGCAGACCCGGCGGTTCCTGATGTGCGCAGCATCCGACCGTGGGTCATCAGGATCGCTCCTGCCGTAAGGAGGATCACCTGGAAGGATAGTTGAACCCGGTGAGTCGATTTCCCGAATCAGCCCATCACGACTCAGGGCCTATACCAAGCCTAGATAATTTTTCAGCCAGTCCATAAAGGTCCCCTCGCAAGTCCGCGACCGTTCGAGCAATCTGCCCGAATTTCCGGTGCGTTTGCTTTATCGATATCTAATCGAAAGGTAAACCGAAAAACAGGGCGGGGTTAGTTCGCAAAAAGAGCGTCCCTAGCTGGGGAAAGGAGCAGTCCGAAGTGAAGGATAAACTCGGCGGGGCGATTTTCGTTTCCTTTTGCCGTCGAAAAAGGGAAAGGGGGGCAGGCGGGACAAGGGGAAAAAACGAAGCGTAGCCGTTTCTGCGTCGCCTGCGTACACTGGTACGCACTTCTGCTCCTCCTACAGGTGTCCGGGCGACCTCGCACACCGCTAAAGCGCGCGCTTCTCGTGAACACGACCTGAGAGGAATACCTGCACCGTGCGAGGCCCTCGGACGCCGCACACCCTGATAAGAGAGCGTACGTGGACGCGCGGATACGCGGATCGGGGGCCGGATCGGGGGGCCCGGTGTTGGTGCGCACCGACACGGGCCATTGTATAATGCAGCCATTGATAGCCGTCCTCTCTTTCACGCACGCGATCTGTTGCAGTCGCTGCAACCCGTGTCCGGTGACAGCGTCCAGTGTCCAGTCTCCCTCCCGGTGAGTGTCCGCAAGATTTATTTTCCCAGGCGATATACGGGGTGACTCGGCCATAAGGGGGCCCCAAATAAGTCCCGGGGCCCGCCGCTCTCCCCGCGCCTACCGGGTGTCGCGTTTCCCGGCCCTAGGTCCTTGGAGCCTGGTTTAAGGATAAATCCGGGTAATCGGTCCATCGGAAAGGATACTACCTCCTGGAGATGATCTACCTTTGCGTTCATTTGTCGGGGGGTGGGAGGGAAGAGTGGATTTCCGATCAGAGGATTTTCTTGGTTTAGGGGGCATCCGAGGATTGGCGTCGGTTGAGGTTAAGTGAAACACACACTTCATATCGGTCGATAGGAATGCAACACTTTTTTTTAAGGGTATCAGACCAAACCGTCCGAAACTTTGACACGTCGATCGTTCCTTGCAGAATTAGGGTGGAACGGAAAGGAAAGGTCGCTCCGAAATTAAAGTCAGTTCCTTCTTCGGAACTGGCACTTCAGGATCCGACCTAGGTATCTGGATATCCTCAAACTCTTGGAGTCATTAATTTCGGACTCTAAGGAACCCTCAGGAATGGGAATGGAGCACTCCAGACAGTTCTTTTCCCTATTCTAAGAGTATCCACTCGAATGCGTTCCAGATTTCCCTGAAGCCGAACTTTTCAATGCGTTTTGTTTCCCATGGCCCAGAATTCATCCCCTGCAATAGGGGGAGGGAAAGGCTCCGACTTCGAAAACGAGCCCCCTCGGACCACGTGTCGGGTGTCGCGTTTCTCCCCCCCGTCTCCGATTTTAAGGGTCCTCCCCCTTCCCTCGATCTGGGGGAAAAAAAAAACACATCCCGAACGCAGCTCTCCGAGGAGTCGTTTCTCAGGATGTGAGGCCGCGACCTCCGTCCCTCCACCCCGGGCCCCCCTTATCGGCCCCGATTAACTCGAGGACTTATCACCCCCGATAAGACGGTCATTTTCCTTCCAACCGGATGAATGGGAAAAAGTGGAGGAAATATGATTAATGGAAGAAACGAAGAGCCCGATAGGCGGGAAATCAAGGGGCCCGCAATGTCGGGGGACACCCGGTGGGTCTTGGGGCCCCTCTCGCGAGCAAGTTAACCGCGATTGGACGAAATTACGCAATTCGGAATCGAATTACCCGACTTGGAGATCTCGCCGAGAGAGACTCGCTGGCCGATCGTTTAGAGCGATTTCAGACAATGTTTCGCGACACCGAGTACGGTTCTATCGTGCCTCTTGGGAAGCTTTGCACAATTTTCGCGGTAAGGAGTGATTGCTTATCGGTACCATATTTATATTCTAAAGCTGCCGTACTTGGCACTGCGATAGGGCGAAACACTATCGGACATGACCTCGAAAAATCATGTTTCGAGGGCTAGCGCAAAACGTGTCGAAATTGACATTGCGGACAGTACTGAAGAAAAAAAAAAAAAGAAAGAGAGATTCATCGAACCAAAGATATATCTTGTTAAGTCAGAGTAATCATTAGTCCAGTCAAATAAATTGCCATAATTAGGAATTATTTCGACTCCAAGGTAAACTCCAAAGTTAACGTCATCCGAAAAAAAAAAAAGGGTAAGAAAGAGTGCCAAAATATTTTTTAACGTCACTGCCACCCTTCGTAAGATTTCCCGGTCGCCCTGAAAAATCCAAAAGACTGACGACGCTTTGAAATATTTTTGAACGCGTCGCCGTATATTCTGTAATACTTCCGGCTACCAAATTTCCCCCAATATCCGGAAAAGATTCGCACCTACCGGGAAGAAAGGAAGAACTACTAGGATGCCGAGGAAACAAACGTACGTCTGTCCGTCGACGTAGCCGAAGCCGGGCTTAATAAAATGGGTCTTGTGTCGCGTATCACGAATCCTCGCACCGATATCGACAAGATACTGATACTAAATGCGATTCGGGGCCTTATCACCGCACTACCGCGCCTGCTGGGCCCTATGTAAACGCACCGGTCGACATCGGTGGCACACCGTGCCCCGTTTATCAAGCTGCTCTTCAACCCCGTCTCGAAAATTGCTATCACTCCTTGATAAGTAACCCACCCGTCGGTTGCTAAAAAATCTCCCCTGGATAAAAATTAAAAAATTCCCACTCGAAAGAAACCTCACACGATATTCAACGTTAGAACGCTCATTCAACGATCAACGTCAAGAAATGAATAAAAATGACGAGTGAATATACGCGATTGAGAATAATAATGGAAAAAAAAAAATTAAGATACGTTGATAACGTTCAGAAACGTCAAGAAAAATGAATAAAAATGAAGAGTGAATATACGCGATTGAGAATAATAATGGAAAAAAAAAATTAAGATACGTTGATAACGTTTCTTAAGGGTCCCCTGTGCCGTGTAATCGGGCGAGAGGGGGGCGAAAATGTATTTCGGTGGCAGGAAGAGGAAAGGGGGGAAGGAAGGGGAGGGGGAGGTCGCGTTATTCGCCTTACCCGGCTACACAAGCTGCTTATACATTTTCCTTGGTATTAAAACACGAGAGGACTCAAAGAGAAATAATGTCTCTCTGATTACTCGCCTCGCTTGAACTCCCCCTCCGTGGGGGGAGTTCCCCACCCCCCGTCCGCCTCCCCCTTCCAACTTCCGCCCCGCCCGCTGGGGGCACCCAACCCCTGGACCATCCGACCGGCGGGGATTAAAATGATGTTTGCGTGAAAGCCAAATGCATTACCAACTTTATCTTCTGGAGTAGGGTGTATTAGTCTCCTCTCTGTCGGCGCTTCTGCGTTTCTTTTATCTCCGGGTCCCTCCGGCGCCTCGGTGTTTGTTTTCTTAATTTCGCCGTCGGAGTCGGTTCCTCTCCCGAGTTCCTCGGATATCTTACTTCTCCTCCGGTTCCTCCAGGAGGGGGATATGCCCCCGAAATCGGCCCGCTGCACTCCGGTAAATTGGACAGCGATCGAGGGCGTACCCGGAATTAATTTTCCGACACCGGTAGGATAAGAGAGAGAGAGGAAAGATAGGATAGAGAATTCGGAGGTTGGGGGATCGTAAAAATGGGAATTGTTTGTATATTCAGGAGTGTGAATAGAGAAATAGAGGGTGCGTCATTCGCGGACGGGAATTTCCGACGGACTCGACGTGGATTAAGGAGGTTTTCACGAGGCGAGGGAAACGACGGGGAAGAAAAGACGCCCGAGGACAGGAACCGGCAGTTCATACATAATATATGGCTGCGGCGCGACATGAAATTCTCCGATTGCAAAATTGATGCGGCTTGTATTTCCCCCCCCGCGTATCGTCGGTCTCCTTCTCGCCCAGGGGGCCCTGTGGGGCGTCGTCGGGCGTCGTCGCTCCCCACGACGCCGCGGACGCGGTCTCGCGGGTCCCCTCGTTTCCCTGTAAAGTAACTCCTCATATTGTACGGGGTCGCGTAATTCATTTTTTACCGGACTCCGCTCAATTATTTATAAATTGCTGCTCCCACGGGTCCCAGTTTCCCGGGACGGTCTCCCTTTCCGCCCTCGTTGCCGCGTCCGAAGGCGTAATGATAAAAAAAATAGGGGACCCCCGGATGGCCGGGATGAAAGTGACACGGGATTTTCGAGATAGGGTACGCCCCGGTGGCTTGAATTAAGAATTAATGGCGTGATTAATTGCGAACGGTTTTACTGGGATTACGGGTTGGGCCTGGTGCAACTCGAGGACGCGCCTTTCTGTACGCCTCTTATTTACTTTCGGTTATACGGCCGGAATAATAATTACACGGGAGATCGCGGCTTTGTAGAGAAATTGACGCCTCTTTTAATTATTGCGAATCGGGGGCCTCGGGTATATGCCGATTGGGTTTGCGATGATTATTTATTGTGCTCGATTTAACGCTATGGAATGCGTCTTTTTAGAGTGCGGGGCAGAAGTACCTGCACTCGGGGCACGGAGCTGCAATCTCCTGAATTTCTTCATTTTCTTGGCTTTACGAGTATAGTAAAAGTTGTGTATGGATTACGTGCACTCGGGGCACGGTGCTGCGGTCTCGGTAATTTCTTCATTTTCTTGGGCTTACCGGTGTGGGAAAAGTTCCGTATGACTTTTCAATTTTCACGAAAATCCAGGCCAGCTGTGATTTTAACGTTAATTTTAATTGCTCTCCGGAGATCGACTTCACTGCAATTACATATTGGGACCCGTGTAACGCAAAGACGTATATTTTCACCCGACATCGCGCGAGTACACGCACTAAGTGCAAGTCTCGCGAGTCCTTTCGCTTCTTTACGCTCAAATACGTAGTAATAATTACAAATGTGTTTTTTAACCTCGGGGATAAATGAAAGGCCATGGTAATTTTAATTACGAACGGGATGCCCGAGGTCTCCGGGGATCGACTTAACTGCAATTACATATTGGACCCCATGTAACGCGAGGAGACGCGCCTTTTTGTCCGGCGTCGCGCGAGTACATGCGCTGGATGCACGGCGCCCTCTTCCTCCTCTCTCCGTGTCGGGCGAGAGTGGAAAGGAGAGTCCGGGTAATCTGTAATCTTAACGACGAGGTGCGCTCTACATAAATTTACATGAAATTGCAGGCTTTTCGCGAAGCATGCAATTTGAGGCTTCCGTATAATGCGCGCACTCGCGCGCCCTCGAGATCGCGGACCAGGCCGATGGCTCGTTTGTTTTCCTATTCGTTTGCGCCTGCTCGGAAGTCCTCTCTTTTTCCCTCTTTTTCCCTCTTTTTTCCTCCCGCTCCCCCCGGCTCGGCAGGCGGATCGCCCGTCGTTACAGGCCGGGGTAATCGCACGTAAAACGGAAAAAAAAGGAAGAAATAAAAGGCGAAAAGAAAAGAGAGAGAAACATTACCCAGAAGTGGGCGACTCCACCCCCCGGGAAGACCTCCTCAAAATATACGACCTGCTCGCACTTCACCCCCCAAGTGGGGATTAATAATTGAATATTCCCTCCTAGGAAAAATCCCGCCCCCCGTAGATCTCCTCCCGGGAAAATCCTGCATTTTTCACGGCCATCGGGCGGGCTATCCCTCCCCATTTTTATTTCTTGCTTTCCTTCGTCTTTCTTTATCCCAATCAGAGATGGAATAAAAAGAAAAAATAAGGAAATCATTTCGGGCGTCCCGTCACACCTCGGCGTGTCCACCGTCCAGGGCGAATCGATTCCGATGAGAAAGACGTTCCCAGAATCCGTCGCCCTCTCTTTCTCTCTCTCTCTCTGTCGCCATCTCTCATCTCAGTTTCTCTCCCCGTGCCCCCCACCGCTCGGGGTGCTCTCGTCACTCCGTCTTTCTCTCCCTTTCTCCGTCCTCCCGGGGTCGCGTTTCTCTCTCTCCCTCTCTCTGTCTCTCCAGCCCTTCGGCGGCCTGCCCCGAAGTGGTATGATTATACATTAGGGTTGTCGGGGCGCATCGTAAGTAGGCCCGATACGATCGGTCGGGTTGCATATATACAGGGCGCGTATCTGCGTATCTCCGTCTCGCTCCCTCCTACGGGGCCCGTATAAGCGCGTCTCTCTCGCTCTCCCGCTCGCTCGCTCGCGCGTGCGCTACGCCGCGCCGCAAAAGCATCGGTCCCGTTTGATGCTCAGATCGTCGCGGCAAGGGCCACGCGCTTTGACTGCTCCCCAGAGGAACAAAATCTCTCTGTTCGAGCCCCGGCCCCTTGCCTACCCCTGGCCCCCCTCGGACCCCACGGGAAGTCCTGCCTCCCCTTTGAGCGGCGCACCCTTGGAGGACCGGGCATGGGACAACCTGGCGAGAGATGACTTACTTCCTTCTGGAACACCAGCGATCACTCGGGTTGCCGGGGAGAGAAAGATTTGTGGGTGGTTTGGCATTTTTTTTTTTTTTTCTATTTACCCCAACATTTTTAGAAGTCCGTTGGGCCCGATCGGGCCCAGTATTCCAGGTGCTGTGTCGTTTCTAATTGTCATAGTGTTTTGGGGGGGTGCCAGTTACTCGATATTGGGATCGATTTGGGTTGAGCGATTGGGCCTTATTTGGGCCCGGGGAATCGGGGCCCGGGTTGAATGGTAGGTTTTGACAAGGCGTTCGACTCGTCTCGGAGGATTCGCTGCCGGGTCATCTCGCGAAGGCTACCCTCGAGGTAACCTTGATATTAAGCAGTTGCGGAGGGCCCATTGTCGGGCCCCACTATGGACATTGTGCTCTTTGAGCGTCCACAAAGGCCCCGGGCCGCTCGCGGGACGCATGTGCGAGCGTGCGTGTGCGCATTCAGTCGGCCGGCGAGCGTTAGATTGCCACTAAAAAGCGCGCTCCGTCGGGCATTATCCATTGTGAGGCCCCTGAAACGCGGCGGCGTGGGGCCCGACTCGGACGTCGCCGAAGTCGAGGTCGGGCCCCTTCCCCGGGTCCTCCGGGGGTCCGTTTTCCGCACTAGGGGGGGAAAGCCGAAAGAGAAGACGCGGTCTCGGGGCCCGCGGAAGCCGCTTCGCTAGGCGTCGGGCCCCGGACGGAACGAATGGCCTTAACGAGCGGGCCCCGTCCTTCTCGGCTTTCGGCCTTTTTGTCTCTTTGTTACTAATGTCCCCTTTCCATACGGGGTCACCCTCGGACGGGATGTGCGGGATTAGGGAGCTCCTTGGCGGCCGAACGCGGACTCGCATCGAGACGGGGCCTAAGCGCGACCGGGCCCACAATGGGGCCCCGGGGCCCGTCGATGAATGTCGGCATTAAGCGATTATCGGCGCGGATCTCGCCACGGATGGATCCGTCCGGCATCGACTGACTTCTCGGCCTTCTGTCAGGCCCCGGGGCCTTAAACCCGTGACGTACGGCTGGGAAGACGGAAGTCCCTCGCGGGCCTTACTCTCGACTCTGCGAATCGACGTGCCTTATCTTCCGTACCCACCTTTGGGCTCGTCTCCGCGAGTCCGTGCGGTGATAACGACTGCGGACCCACGGGGCCTGGTCCATCGGGCCCATCGCGTCCCTGCGTCTCTCTTGTGCGTCCCTGGCTCTCCTTTTCCGTCCTTTCCCGTCCTTACCCGTCTCTTCCTCCGACGCGGGAGGAGAGGGAATCGGTCGGCTGGTCGGGGCCATCTATCATGCAGCTGTTGCTTCCATTGTGTTGTTAGTCTTGCGTTACACCGCCGGACCCTGGGCCCGGACCGGCCCGGGACCGGGCCCCGGCGATGCGGTGCAACGTGTGCTCCTCTCGTTGCCTCTCTTCCTCCTCTTTCTCCTCCTCCTCTCCTCCTCGACATACGCACTCTTCCGCGGAGGAGGCGATGGGACCCATGCCAGATGTCTGCTACCCGTGGTTCCAGATTTACAGAAATCACCGATGTCAGGCCCAAAACGTCTCCCACGTGTTCCTTCCCTTAATTTCCACAGAAAAGTCTAACCTTAAACTCTCAAGAAATTAATAGTTATCCCAGTCTCATCTCGTCTCTATGGCCAAACCGTGTCACGCGTGTTCAAAATGTACTTTTAGGATGATTAATCCAGTTTGGGTAAATACAATTAAAAGATACTCTGCCGATATGATGGAATTTGTGTCCCGACCACACAGTAACATCGGCGCTCGTCACGAAAGGGTTAACCACCATTCCTCTCTTAACCGCGCCATATCCTTTCTTGCCGTCATCCCCTGGACCACTGGGCATCACCGGCCGGGTCGTCAACCCTGGCCCGGTCTCCCGATTGGAGATCGGCTTTTGTCCCCTGTCTTCCGGCGAGTCGTTTTTTCCCTCGCGTCGCACACATGCCCAAGAGCACCCGGGAGGACAATAACGCGAGATGACACCGCCGCGACGGGCAAGAAGTGCGTCCTGCTTTCACGCAATCCAATGCGGGCACGAGAAAGTAGCCGGTCCATCCGCCTTACGCATACCGAATGGAATAGAAAGCCAGATAAGTTTTATGGGTAATCGAAATCGTAAAGGCCGCGATTATTTATCGTGTAATACAGGCGAGGGCCCCCCGACCTCCCGGCCGTGAGAGAGCTCCTCCTTATCGACGGAGCCGACGTGTGGACAGGAGTAACGAGGCCCGACATACCGGGCACGATTAGTACCGATGACCCGGTTCGGATCGAAGAGCCCCGATCGTCCCGGGAAAGCCGGATCGCCGGATCCGCCGACCTGGAGAACGGTGCTACCGGATGGGAACCCTCTGGACAGGATGCGCGCGCAGCAGGTGCTCCTTTGCCATTTTTTTGTCCCCCTGGAGAAATGCCTAGAGGGTCTCCAGGAGGTGGAGGACAACCTGGCGGGATTGTGTCTCCTGGATGACGCCTCGGGATCGATTCCCGAGGGAAGGTGAATTTCGGATCTTAACCCGATTTTATCATAGGATCAAGGAACGGGATTAAACTCTAGGGAAACTCGAAGCGGCGCAGTGAAAATCCCCGTGCGACGTTTTTACGAAACTTTGAATTCGGGATCCCCTGGAATGACATTCATTGGAATTAGTGGGCTCGAAGGGGGGGGGGCGGTATAAAAAAGAACAAATGACATTTCTGATTTATACCACCCTAAATTAGGGGGGACGTATTTTACCGTCTTCTGACATCTCCCCGTTGAGTGCCTCAGATCACGCGATGAAAATAACGCAAATGAGTACGGGTATCGGATTTTCTTTTTTTTTTCTTCTTCTTCTTCTTCCTCGGCATTAAATGTCTCCTTACGGTGGATTCATGCGCGTGGAGGTTTAAAACGAAACGACGGGAAAATCTCCATTCGAGGGGGGTAATCATTTTGGGAGAGCGAGTAAGGGTAGTGATAACGATTCGGGAAATTGGGGGAAAGAGTGGAGGGGCGGTTCGCTTCGTTCCGCGGTTTTCCGGAAATTCGGAACAGACGGAACTCCGGGGAAAAATCCCGGGCCGGCGTTAAGGGCCCCTCCAGGCCTTAATTAAGGCCCGGGACGGAAAGCGGATCCCTTGTCGCGTTTTTTAATTGGTACAGACGCGTCTACCCGTAATCGGGAAGGCCGTTTCCTCCGTTCAATCTTCTAAAAAGGACCGAACCTTGCCGAAAGTAGGTTACGCTATCGCGCAACGGGACTGGCTGTCTCACTCTCTCCTCTTCTCTCTCTTCCTCTCCAGGGAAAGAGAGAGAGAGAGAAAGAGGGAGAGGGAGAATTCCAGCCTCTTGACGCGGTCACTGGCCGAGGAATTTCATTTAATTAGACAGAGTCTAATTTAGAGGCGGTCTATCCTGTACGCAATACCTTGCCCGGGAACGCACACTGGGAGGCACAATGCGCGTTTAATGCGTGCGGCATCAAAACACCCGTACACACACACACACACATATATACACATACGCGTATTTATAAATTAGGAATATAAAAGGAACAGAAATACACCTAACGTCGCACAATGCCCGCTTAATGTGCTTGGCATTAAATATACGTATACGTGTACATAACAATAAATTAAGAACGCACGGTGGACAAAAACGCTAATGACATGTCTAACGCGCGTTGCGTGTTTAATGTGCGCGGCATCAAAGACACATAGGTGTACATAACAATAAATTAAGAATGCGAGATGAACGAAAATGCTAATTATATGCACTGAACACGCGTTGCGTGTTCAGTGCGGGTGGCATCGAAAACGCGTGTATACGTGTACATGGAAGTGAATGAAGATTGCGAAAGAAAGAAAAAACCTACTAATATATCTAACCTTCCACAATGTGGGTTTATTAATAAATTAAGCAGGCAGATCGAAGAGAACTTCGACTAACGTTGCACAATGCCCGTTTAATGTCTGTGTGTGTGTGTGTATTGGATATTGAAAGCATGCATATGAACGGCGGTGTTAATAAATCAAGAGGGGAATGAGAACAAAGGCCCGTTTAGTATGTCGAGGATTGTTTAATGCGTGTTTAATCATCAAAAACACACAGAAACAGTACTTCCTATATATCTCGGGACACTTGGTGATATCCCTAAACATCATACAGAACTAATCGGTGGATAAAAAAGGATGGCTGGCCTAGTCAGGAATAAACTAGACTCAGTAAACCGGGAGATATGCTAATAAGTAAATTACTACATAAATGTAGCAGTAAATCAGTTAAAAAAAAAAAACAAAAAAGCAGTCAATCATGAGCGGTACCGAATATATAGCGAGCGTATATGTGAATGAAAAATCCGAAATGGAGAAACATCCCACTAGGAGATTTAATAATAATAATACATATAGTGCTGGGAAATAAAAACACGTACACGCGTAGAAATAAGTGAAGCACGCGATGGGAAGGAAAAATCCCATTAGTACGTGCCCCCCTCTTAAATTGGCTGCAATATTAGTGCAAGAAGCGTTAAATGTTCCGCGTTAACAAGAAACCTCGAGGGAGGAAGAAATTGAAATCGACTTGAAAAGTTCTCCCCGCGTCGCGTATTCCGCAATTCTGCGCCTCGGCGGGGCCCTAGGGCCCAATGCAATGGGCCGTATAGTGGCCGATATACGGTGCACCTCCCGGCATTATCTCCTAGGGATTTCCGCGGCTCCTTTTCCGCGATAGCCGGTGCGGCCACGCCGGATACGGTTACCGAAGTCGTAAGGTGGCCCCGACAAATGGCGGCAATAATCCGGCCCCAGGCCGATTGTAGAGTAAAATAAGAAATAAGAGGGGTACCAGGGCGGTGGGGGGAGTAAAAAGAGGCACCCCCATCGGGAGCAAACCCCGTAAACGATCGCCCTCGACGCCGGGGGCTATACTCGGCGGGCCGATAAAACAGGCCCGTCCGAGGGCCGGGGGCGGTTCGCCCCACGAATTATAGGCGTTTTAAAAATATTGTCCCATCACTTATTCAACGCGCCGGCTAAGCTATCGCTTTCCAATAGTATCCCTCGATCAGAATTTCCCTCCTCGCTGTATTATTGAACCGGGCCGGCCGCCCCCCTCGCGGCGTCCGGCGGCTGGAGTCTCTGGGGGACGCGGAGATCCCGGGCAGGAAGCCCCTCTCGCGGTCTCGCGGATTCTATTTTACCGTCTTCTCCATGATTCGTTGTCCCTCTTTCTCTTTCTCTCTCTTGGACCCTCCGCGAGGGCTTCGCGAGGCCTCAGACGGCGGGCGTCTTCGGGGTGTCTTTGAGGGCTCCGGGTATTTCTCTCTCTCTCTCTCTCTCTCTCTCTCTTTTTTCTTTTTCTTATTCCCCTTTGAGTATGCACCTATCTCGATCTGTATGGGTGTATAACGAGAGGAGGGCCGCGTAATCGGATCCGCCGAAACGGAGGCCCGAGCGCAAAACGCGCCGCACAGTGGGCCCAGAACAAAGTCGCGGAGCGTAACGGGGCGCAAAGCGCCGGCGAGTCGCGGGAGCGGAAGACCCGCGGGGACCGAGGGGGGCCGGGGTCGAATCAAAGCACCTCCGACACACACTCGCCTTTGAAGAAAGGTTACAACGCCGTCCCTGGGTAGCGACGCGGCTATATATCTCGCTCTCGCTCTTGCCGACGGTGCTCGGTGCGCCCCGCGCTCTGTAAGCGCGGATGGGAGACGGATCCGCTGCGGCATCGCGCGAATGCCGGCCGAGGGGGTGCGAGCGAGCGAGCGGGGCGGAACGAACCGAGGAAGACTTCGCCCGAGACTTACGCCGTGTTACGACGAGATGGACCAGTGGAGACTACGCGGGATCTATCCGGTACAAAATCGGAACCTAAACTACGTTTAGGATAAAAAATATTGTCTACAGTTGATGAGGAATGACGAGGGAAGAAGAACCCAGATCAATGGTGGTGAATTGCGCTGAGGATGGAAGAGCAAGAGATGGATGATGATGGGGATGAACCGCGTAGAGACTACGCGGGATCTATCCGGCACAAAATCGGGGCCAGTGGTGGTAAACCACGTTTAGGATAAAAAATATTGTGTACTGTTGACGGAGAATGACGAGGGAAGAAGAACCCAGATCAATGGTGGTGAATTGCGCTGAGGATGGAAGAGCAAGAGATGGATGATGATGGGATGAACGGAGTAGCGACTTCGCGGGACGACATACGCCATATTATGGCGCCCTGGATCGGGGAGGAGGACTTCGTAATAATCGAGTCCAGCCGGGGTAAACCTTGTCGAGGATGAAAAATATAGCCTAGTACTGGTTGGTCGTGATAAGGGTGGTAGGATTCAGTGCAAAGCCGATGAAACGCGTTGAGGATGGAAGAGCGAGAGGTGGATACCGATTCCTCCCCCAAAAGTGTAACGACTTGGTACGACGACGATTGAAGAAGGGGTTTGTAGGGCAGATGGAAGGTGTGTAGATCTTTTTGGGGAAATCGTTTGCTTTGTTTGTCCGTTTTATCGGCCCTCCGTGTGCAATACGGCGAGGAGAGGATTCACGCGTCCCCGGCACATCCGCGAGGGGCCTGGAGCGCTCGACCGAGAGAGTATTATCGGGAATCTGCGCCGTCTCTGGGGTTTATTTGCGCGCGGTTAAGGGCCCGGGACATGGGGACAAAACATGAGGTCTATATCGGCGCCCCTCCCGTGCCTTGGAGACCGCCGGGCGTTAATGAGGAGCAGCGCTCGGCTGCAGCATTACGCATACATTAGGGATCCGCCGATCACCGCGGCCCGATCGGATCTGCCGGCCGCGGCCCTCTCGCTGCAGGCCTGAGCGCGACTCGCGGCCGCGGCGTTGCCAGCTCGCCCGGCAACGCCGCGAGATCGGATCGCGTCAAACTCGGAACAACCGCCAATTGGCCGCCCCTGGGATGTTTTATTTCTAATCGCGCTTCTCGCTTAAGGATACTTACCAGTCAAAAAGAGACTGGCACTCGAGTAAGATCAACGTGTCTACTTTTTTACCTACTTGAAAAATTAATTTCACCCTTAAGTGTCATGTAACATATCGAACACCCTGTACACGCTTTTCCCGCCGAATGTCTTCCGTTTGTCATCTGAGGTTCATCCTCGTAGGAGTATGAGAGAAAATCTGGGAAGGGCTTTTACAGTCGTTCACTTATTTATTCCTCCTTCTTTGTTCAATGAATAGGGCTTACTTCCTTAATTACCATCTTCTCCTATTTTGCGGAAAGATGGTGGAAGGAACTTTTTGTCAGACCCCTCCGATTCGATCTCGAGCTCCCGTCCATCGCCGCCAGGCGGCGGCACCGCGCCGCTCGACGGGGAACGAGCCGCACCGCGGCGCTTTCAATTATTCCCCGAACAATCCCGCCGCTTGTTTCCTCCGGCGATTACATCTCCGAGTATTTATCCGCTGCTCGGCCGGTAGTCCCGGGCCCGCCGCCGCCAGGGCCCGCGGGGCCCGAGGTCGTGAGAGGGCGCCGTCGATCGCCAATTCTAATCGGCATCCGGCCCCAACCAGGAATGCACTTAAGGCCCTCCCCGCTGGTCCCCGAATTCTCGCAACACTCCTCTCTCGTTTCTAGGGACCCCGGATTCCCCAAAACTGCGCGACGTCCTTCTGAACTTAACCTGCAAACTTGAAATGGGCAGCGCGTCCCCCACTTCTTAGCCTGAAGAAGACTTAAGGGGGTGTTAAAGTGGCATCTGAGACATCAGTCGTTCGTGAAACTTTTCTCCGAACTGGGTGTACCGAATCGTTTCAAACATTACAATCTGAATATGGAGAGCCTAAGGTAGGTCCTGAAACGCATGAAATTTAATTTTGTATAAAAAAATTTGGAAACATCTATAAAGAAATTTTTTAGGAATTAAAATTGTGTGGGTGTCAGGACCTCCTTCATAGGTCCCATATTCACATTGTCAAATCTGAAACGATTCGGTACACTCCGTTCGGATAAAAGTTTCATAAACGAGACCTTTCTCGTAACTTTCACACCACCTTAAGGGGGTGTGAAAGTTGACCCTTGACACGAGGCCTCGCCTTATGATGTCTCCTGGAATCCTCTAAAACATCTTCAAAGACTTTTCCGAGACAAGGAGTCCTGGTTATTACCAGTTAAATATTTTCCCTTCGCTCTCTTCTCGGTTACGAAAATTGTGTCGATGGCAAGATGGCGCTCCCGACCTAACCCAACTCGCGCTCACTCCGCGGGACTTTCTTCGGCATCTAATTCCGTGCTTTCCGTCCTTTCCCCGAAATAGCGCCTCGTGTGAAAGCCATATCATATAGCGCGGTTAGGTGTCACGGTGGAACAATAATTAGTAGCAAGTGCGGCGAGCGGGGCATCCCGCGTGGTGCGGCATGCCCGGTCGCCTCGTCTCTCTCCGACTCACCGCGGGCCGCATGGGTCGGTCTCTCTCGCGCGCGTTGGCACGTCCACACACCGGATGTGGGGTTTCCATGAAGGGTTTGCGCGCGGTATTTATTATCCCAGCCTCCGGGGCCTTACGGGGCCGCATCCTCGGAACCTGCCGCCGCGTTTTCCGGCGTCCCGCAGCCGCGGCTCGTGCATCATCTGGATTTAGAATCGAGGTCGTTAACACGTGGCTCGACCGGCCCGGAAGCATAACATATTAATGCCCATCCGTTGGGCCTGACTTAGGGCACCACTCGAACCTAAGAAATTCCAAATCTACACGTGTCTACGAATCCCGAACCCTTCCCGGTGGTTCGAAACCGAGTTTCCCGGGTCGGGATTACAGGATAGACCCTTGGGCCCCCTCGTTCGGTATAAGGCCCAGTTTCGAGAACGCCGCTGTCGGCCCTATCCTAAGTTCGTGCACCGTCGAGCATTAAAATCGAAATCCTTAACGCGTGACTCTGGACGGTCCCCCCAGGAACCTTAATGCCCATTCCCGGGGCCTTATACGCGTCGGCACTCGTTTTTCGGAAATTTAAAATCTTCACCCCGCGACCGCGTGGTCCTGGATTCTTTATGATGGTTTACCAGGTTTCCCTGGAGGGGCCTTACCCGGTACAAGGCCCAGTCCCGGAAACGTGCGGTCCGAGCCGCAGCATTCATATGCACACGCCGACCCTCTGCAGCGCCGATACGAGGCGGCTCGCATTGCGGCCCGTCGTAAATTTAGAATCAACATTTCCGCAGCGAAACAGTCGATTTACCATCACCGAGAATAGCGCGCACTCGTCGGACCGGTAAGACTCGGTTAGCGCATGCCGAGGTGCGCGATTCCGCTCCGCTCGGTCTCCCCGGAAGTGCCGGGTTTCCGGGACCACTTCCCCCAAATCCCTCGACCCACCCCCTTGCCTGATTAGCTCAACCAACATCCACCCATTAAGCGATCCGTAATCATATCTCCGAGGAAAGTGCGGGATTCCGCTACAGCTCCTCCAGAGGGCAGGTTGTCATCTTACCCAGGTCGTAGTTTGCGCCCTTCCAGACATTCTACCCAGGGGTCCCCATTATGCCCACACAAGGGGGGCGAGAGTTAATTCTCCACCGTCACTGGCCTGCGCCGTCGACTCGAAGAAGCGAAGGAGCGTGAAAAGCGGGAAGCCCAGGGTAAGAACAAAAGCAACCCCCGGAAAGCCCCGCTCGGTCCATTCAGGATCGTCTCGAGGCGCGGCCGCGAATTAGCCCGCGAGAGGTGATATCCGGGAGATTGCCCGACGGTGCGTCTCGGGGGGAAGGGCCCCCCTGACCCCGTGGAAGAAAGGCGTGGCTCCTTTCTACCTCTCGGGGGGGGTGAAGGTGGAGGCCCCCCCGGGCGTCGTCGCACCTGCTCGATTCTCCCCTCTGCCCCCCTCTTCCGCGTCGCCAGGGCCTCGCGAGACGTCGCGGGTTTTCTTCCCCCTCGGCGTCGTCGAGCCCCCTGTCCCCCCCGCGACCCTGGAGCCACAAGTGGACGGGCGTCTGACACGAGCGACGGGGGAAGGGATAATTGCGCGGGGCGGGATTTCCATGCCGTTCCCGGGGAAGAAATCCGTAATGGCCACTGACGCGCCTCGGCGCGGGGGGACAAAGGCCCCCAAGAAGAGGGCGCCTGGGGGGGCGGGGGGCACAAGGGGGCCGTTTTCCTCGCGCCTTTCCCGCGAGCCAACGGGCTCCTCCTCGGTCGGGATAATTGCCGAGCGCGAGCTTTGTCCGCGGCGCTTCCGCGCGTTTTCTCCGCGCGGCCGTAATGGCCACTGGGAACGACGGGGAACGGGGGCCGGAGAGGAGAGGGAGGAACGACGAGGGACGGTCAGCGTTGTCCGGAGGAAGAGTAGGAGCCAGATCCCCGGATTCGCGCGATGCTGGACGTGGAGGGGGATAAAGCCCCGGGGCCCGGATACGCTTTAACGAGCAATAGTCGGATTAAATTAAACGACGTGGGAATCGTTAAAAGCTAGTGAACGCCGTTAACTCCACTCGCGGGTCCTGGGAGCGCGGGTGACCTCCTCGGGCCCCATTGGGCCCCACTGGGCCCTGCGGGCCTCGCGTGAGTAATCGCCACTGATACGCGGTTCCGGTTTATCGCCCGGGTCCCACCGTAACCGAAGATCGGGGGACACCCCATTACGTGGACATCCTGGCCCCTGGACAAGTGGGGGGGTGGCAGGACCACTCAGACCACGTGAGCGCCCCCGAGATCGATTTTCCTCCGTCCAGCACATCCGGACTAACGCGAAAAGGGCCCGGAGGATGGGGGGCCGTAATTTCTCGCCAGGGGGACAGGTGCCCCGATTGTAAACAGCCCCGCGCCACAAAAGCGTGGGATTATCCTTAAAGAGGATACGTCCTATAATCGATACTCGAGGGGGGTGCAGGGGGCGCACTTTGAGGAAGCACCGGTGGGGTTTCTTTGTGGTGGCAATTAATAGTAGATTACCGGCTATGGCGTCGTCAGGGGGATCGGAGGGGCGAGGGGGAGGGTGTCGAAGGGGCCGCGACCCGGGGGGGGTGCAGGGTCAGGGGGCGAGATTACACACGCTGCCTGAGGGATTACCTCGCTCTGATTCCTCGATAAGAATGTCAAAATAAGCTGTTCGGCCCCCCTTTCGGCCCCCCTTGGGATGTGCCTCGTGCCCCCGACCCGCCCTGGGGGAGTAATCCCCCGTGGAGGGAGGCGCTAGCCGAGTAATTACATTGTGACGACTTGCGAGAGCTTTGCTCGCGAGATGGTCATCTTCTTCGGCTTCGGATTCTCCGGGATGGGAACATGCAGGGAGACAGCGATATGGCTTTCGTTAATGGTGGACGGTGATGAGGAGGTGAGAGAGAGGGAGAATCCCTATGGTGAGGGGTTGACGTCTCTCGGGACTGGATGATGCCTCCATGATGGGAATTACTCCTCGACGTGTATGACGCGACGTTTAATGCACGGACGTGCGTGACATGTGATACGACAAGGGGTGACCCGTCTCCCTGTTTGTGGGAAGTTACGAGAGGTGGCCCTTTGGAGAAGTAGTTCAGATCCTGGAGGAATAGCTGGCAGACCCTGGTGGAGTAGTTCGGATCCTGGATGAATTATTGAGACCCTGACGGAGTTGTTCAGACGCTGGCGGAATATTCAGGATCCTGACGATGGGCGTGCGACCATGGCGAAAGAGTTGGGGTCCTGACGGAACGTTGGAGTCCTGGCGAAACAATAGGGACAATGACGAAGTAGGGAGGAGACTCGGTCAGAGTAGTTGGAACCATGGATAGTTGGACCTCCAACGAACGTCTTCGACACCTTAACCCCCGTATTAGATATTGTACCGAGAGAAGTCTCTCCCGCGACAACCCAGGATCAAGGAAAGTGTCTCCCGTCCTGGACATATCTTCAAGCCCCCCCGATATCAATCCTCCACTTTTGTTATCTCCTAATTGTTCCTTCCTCCACCTGGACTTATTCCACCCCTGTCCCCGGGTCCTCCGACTTCACCCGGGGTTACTTTCGGCGATTCCTTCCTGGGGATGCAAATCGCCCCGGGGGCGGCGGTTATGCCGACGCGACGACACGGCGTCCCCGCAATCGGCGATTATTCATGTTAGGGTGGATTACGAGAGACGTTTATTGAGGTCCGCGGGCGAGGTTACCCCCTCGCACACGCGAGCGATTCGCCGCAAACGCCCTCGCCCCCCCGCGGGGGTGGACCCCTTGGAGGTTGAAGGCCCGTGTTGACATTCGCAGATCCGCTCGCGGATTAAGCCTTTGTGCCCCGCACAAAGCGGCCGCTACAATAAGGACTCGCCGCATTGTGTCCGATCGCGACCTATGCACCCCCTCCGGAGGCGCGACCACCCTGGAAGCAATAACTCTTGCACCACCTTTTGTCACTCGAGTACCGGGAGCGATTGGTGCTCGATAGAGAGAACTCGTCACGGTCCATCCGGCATCCGACCGTGGATTGATCGGCGCGAGAATTAATCAGGACCACCCCGATAGCTGCCCCGATAAGGGTGTAATCACCCCAGAGCGCTCCCTAGTCGCGGTTTAAATTAAGAAAGGGGGACATTAGTAGTCCTCTCTTTCTCCACCCCCTGCGATCTCTACCGCTTAAGGTGATGTGAGAGAAACGTCAAAGAGGTCTGCTTATCAAATTTTTTTCCGGTCTACCGAATCGTTTGAAAATTCACCACGTGAATATGGAGACTATAAGGAAGGTCCTGACACCCGTGAAATTTAATTTTTTACCAAAAATGTATATAATAAAAAAAATCTCTATATACAAATTTTATGGGTATCGGATTCTTGTAGCCTCCAGATTTACGCTGTCACGTCTGAGACGAGTATGTACTCCCGGTTCTTCTTTGTATCTCTCATTGTTACACTCTAGTAGGTACAACATTCTACGCAGGGTGCAGGGATGTAACGAGAGTGGCGAAAGACAATGTCCGAGGCTCGAAGTACACCTCGTTGCGCGGTAATTGTTTTTAAGGCGGTCCCTACCGCCGCGGCCATCAGGCCGTGTCACGGGGCGCCGTAACCGTCGAGTCATTAATGATTCGCAGATACCAATCGATACCGACGGTAGGCGTGTATCGGCAGTTCGATTACATCGTAATTGCTCCCTACCTGTGACGGGGCACGAAAGTGATTCTTTTACCGAGGGAGGCCTGCATCCCAGGACGCAGCATCCTCCCGGGATGCACCTGCTGACTGGCCCCAGCTACCGAGGATGACGTTGCACTGTGAGAGCTAGTCCGCGTTGTTTGCCGCTCGATCGATCGAGATCCAGTCCACATCCTGCCCCATCGATCGAAGCATCGATTGGCGCAAATCGATCGATCGAAATTCGCCATTGATTTTTCTCATCGCGCGGCATCTTTTCCCTGCTCTTAAGTCAAAAGAAGGAGAGAAAAAACAATAAATAGGAATGCAGGCATGTTACATAGCGAACCGTACCCCATGCCCCCTCCGCGAGAAGGGGGTGAGGGGGGTAGAAGGACGAAAAAGGGTTTCGAGATTGAAGTTTCATAGGAGGGGGGTAAGGACCTTCCACCCACTCCGGGATCTATCCCACGAAGCCGCTTTGATCGGCACCGGAAGGGGACCAAAGGACGGGGGGGCCACTCCCCCCGGTGTTCTCACTATTTCCGAAATGAATCCGCGAGGAGAACTCGCGGGTCGTGGGGGGCGTCGCGACGCCAGCGGAGCCTCTAGGTAATATCGCGGTAAGCCCCGTCTTTTATGACAGGACCGGAGCGCCTCTCAAGGATATTGGTAATCTTCGGGGCTGGCAGTAATATCGGCGGCGCAGTGATCTCTCGCCCCCGAGCCCTCCCCTGAGCCACCTTCTCCGCCACCACCTACGCGCCCACCCGAGTCCCCACCTCGCGGACCTCTTCCTTCGTCCGGGCGGGCGTATTGACGCGGCTTTGCAGCCACATTCCGGGTAAGAACATAGAACCTACGTACGCGCCACCCACCCACCTTCGACCACCCCCCGGCGCTCCTGGGTCGCGACGCCGCCACCTACGCTCCGGGCTCGGATACGCGGTGGGAGGTGGGTGGGAGGTGGGTGGTGGGTGGGACGGTGAAACGTGGGATGGCGCCCACTGTGCCGAGCTGCGGTTACCCGCTGGTTCGACTTTCGGCGGATAGACGGATGCGCGGAGGGATCGCGTCTCTAGGAACTCCCGGGGGTGGTCGCCCCTTTCATGGCGCGTCCGCGCCCCGGCGATCGCCCTCCGAGAGGGCTCGTCGCCTCTTCCGGCTTTGTCCTCGGGTACGTCGAGGCGCCGCCGGTCTCGCGTAAGGAGCACCACCTCGGACAAACGAGCGAATCCACCCCGGGGGTGGCCCGGCCGATGTGCCGCGCGTTAATTGGAAAAATTACCGCCTTAATGGGGCTCCTCGCGATTGTCCGCCGACTAATTAGGGGGGCCGGGCGGCGTTTCACCGCGAAAATGCGCGCATTATGCGTGCCGTGTGATGGCCCGGGCATAAAGGTCCGCCCGGGCGGCCCCTGTGGGCGCGAGACCGCGGACGGGATTAATACACCCCCGGGAGGGAAGATAAAGGCTATTGAATCGCCGCCGCGCCCGCGACGGCCTCCACCCCTGGGGGTGGAGGCGCCGCCCGCCCTACGCGCGGCATCTCGCACAAAAATAGCCTCCAATGAGAAAAGGAACCTCGCAGTTTCCTTTCAGCGCTTTCAGCAAAAATTCTGAAAACTAATTTTCCTCCTAGCGGGCGCAACGGGGTGTGCGGGTATAAGGAGGAAGGAGCCGCCTTCGTTTCCTTACCGCCCTCTCTTTCCGCCACCCTCGGACCGTTCTTCTCTCTCTCTCCCGCCCGTCGCGTCTTCCGAGTCTCCTCTCGCTCCCACCTTTTCCGCCCACCCCTTCCGACGCCCCCGTCTCGCTCCCTCCACCCGCCGACTCCATTCCCGCCATGGCACTTTTATACGAGGTGCTAATCTTCCAGACAAGCCCCCGAGACGCCCTCCGCGAGGGATTATAATATAATATCGTAATACTCGCGAGGGGGAGGCCCGCTCTTGCTGTTATGCCCCCCATACGTAACCACTCCTTATCAAACGAGGATTCCCAGTCGAGTCGCGTCGCCCTTACGAGATCCGCCGAGAGGATGTCCGAACTTCGATACTTACGGTCCGCCATGGCGGAAATTATGCCCCCGGGTCCCGATGGGATGGCTTTGCCGATAACTTACTCTCCCATGGTCGGCGAAATTGGAAATCCGCCCGGTTTCTTATCATAGGCCGGAATTAACGAGTCCGCCTTATCAAGGAACCCGGCGGAGTTCCAGGTCCCTCAAATCGAGGGCCCTCTTTATCTAGTCCCTTTCGATATTGTATCAATCGTTTGTTTCGACCCTGTGGATGCTGCGATGACTAATCCCGATTCGATCCAAGGGTAATTGGCAATTAATCGGCTGTTTGCGCTGTTCGGATAAATTCCGACGGGACCCCCCTCGTCCTTGTCGAATCACCGCCAGGACATAACTGGCGCGAAGCACGGTCGATCCCGCGGGACCCACCGGGCACCGGGAGAGGCCGACAGCGCCACGGGAACAATGTGGCCGCCTCCTGAATTATTCCCTTTGATTGCTCGCTTTCGTCCCGGTTGGCTCGCCACGCCCGACGACGGGTCCGACCCGGGACGCGACCCCGGCGACGCGGCTCTGCACAAGGGGTGAAATGTCCCTGCGAACATTATACGAGGTGTGTCTCAAAAGTAATGAGACTATACCAGAGTGGATCGGGTACTAGCAACATTGTAGGTAATTTACTTACTACGCTCGTGGCTCGTCTCCCTCTTTGACGATTGCCGCGAAGCTTCAATTGATAACGGAAATTGACACGCGATAGATGTGAAACTTTTTACACTGGTTGAGACGAAACCCTTAGGTTGAAGAATAAGTTCCCGCGGTATTTATTACGTTACGTTAGGTTAATGTTAATTACGTACCTTACGGGCGAGCGCGAACGGGCGAATCAATCATCCCGCGACTCATTAGCCACGACCCTCCCTCGCTCTCTTTTTCTCTCTTCCATGGCTTTTATTTCCGTCCACGAGAGTGCTAAGGTGCTTACCACGCATTGTATTACCGCCCTGGCAGACAATGCGCCACCCCCTTGCCGCCCACCCGGGCCCGAGAAAAAAGAATCCGTTCTACGAGAAACCGCGGATCAACGAGTCGTTAATTAAGGAGGCTCGGAGATGCGTCTAGATGGAAAAAAAAAATTCTCCTTTGAACAATCAAACCTCACGACCATCATGTTCTCCCATAGTGCCTTCATAACCACGTGCTGAAGTTTTTGGAGAACCATGGTTCTCCAAAAAGAGGAATGATTCGGTGCACCCAGTTTGGGGGAAAGTTTTATCAATATTTTGACGTTTTGGTTTGTATATATGACACTTTCATATCACCTTAAATCGTAGTTGCGAAACGGGACCAATGTCTCGAAATGCGGAAGGAGGGCGGAAATTAGCGGTTTCCGCGTCCTCGGTGGGAATCGGCGGGCGTTATACGTCAAGCGTTCGACGCGTCGATTCCGGGCGGAGAAGCACTCCGTCAAGCGGGGGCAGAAAGGCCTTTATTGCCTGACACCGACTGCATTATATCGGAAACGAGCGATCCATCTCCCGAGGACAGGGCCACAATGTCCTGAATGGTCGATCCCGTCCGGGAAAAATTGATATCGACGCGGAGGGTCCCCCGCGACCCCCCGCACCTCGTCTCCGTCGGAGCAATCGAGCCGCACCGCAAAACAATTAATTAAAAGCAGAAAACCGGGTCGAAAACCGGGACCGAAAATTCGGAGATAAGGGGTGCCCTCCTTGGACCGGTCCCAGTGGTCGGCGACGATCCCGTGCCGGCCATTGGGACCATTTCGAGGGGGCCATCCATCTCGGCGGGGACAGCTCGACAATGGGCCCGATGGCCGCGGACAAAAAGCCGATATCCGGCGTATCGCGGACGAGGCGTCGGCGCGTACCCCCGGATTAAGGCCGGCGTCGCGACGCCGCGACCGCGGTGGAGAGATAAGCACCGATAATAAATTCGAGCCCGGTGAGTAAGCTCGAACCGCGAGCGTGACTCGCCTCCTCGTCGCGTCATTTATATTCGTTAATAGAGCCCGGACTGGCACCGGCCGGGGTTAACGGCGCAGAAAAGGATTCGTTAAGCGTATTCTTTCCGCCCGGTCCGGGGGAGGGCGCCCCCGAAACACCCCCCCGGGGAGGAAATCTCGGACGGGTCCAAAGAGGAGCCGGGAAAGGTGATCCAAATCCTCCGCGGGTAATTAAAAGGCAAGAACATCGATTAAATCATTTAGGGGTACAGGGTGCCCCCCCCCCTGAACGACCCCCCGGGATGAAATCTCGGACGAGCCCAAGAGGAAGCACAAAGGGTGGATGCAAACCTCGGGGAGATTGTATTGTAATACTGGCACTTGGGTTTAACAATTGCCGGGGGAGGGAGGATAAACCACATGAACCCCCCCTGAAGAGGAAATTTCAAATGGGCTTAAGAATTGACGAAGAAAAATAATCCGAGGTAATTGAAAGGTTGGAACTTGGTTTAAAGAATTACCGGGGAGAGGATAACCCGGAGGCGCCTCCTAGTGAAACCCCCCTTGGGAGGAAATCTCGGATAAGGTAAAGAAGAAAGATGATCGGGGAGTAATTGAAAGGTTGGAACTTGTGTTAAACAATTGCCGGGGGGTGGAGGGTACACTGGGGGGCTCAATTTCCGGGCCGTGGCGGCTCCGCCGCGAATTGCCCCCCATTCTCATTTTAACCCGATCGTTACGTAGAGAGGAGTCATTTTACGCCTCGTAACCGCAATCCCCGTTAAAAGCGGAGCGTTTCGGAGATCCCTTCCCGGAGGCTCTTCCGCGGCGGAGAGGCCAGGAAACCGGGAGGAGGGCCCGCCTCCGGAGAGGAGGTTTGTTCCCCGGGGGCCATCCATCCACTTTGACGTGCGCGGCGGTGGGGCCGGGGTGGATTGCCCCCGACGAGGGGTGGCTGGCCCGCTCCTTATCCCTATTTTTGGCTTCGGCAGATCCGGAAACGCGAGCCTGGTGACGGCTTATCTACCGAGGATACCCCCAATGGTTCCAGGACCTCTCGTCCTTAGCGGAGCTCCTCAGGAGGATCGAAGTCGCTCCTCTTGGCGCACGCCTGCGCCGAGCGGGGCCCATTAGGCGGGATAGATCGAGTCCCGAAGGATTAGCCCGGTCGCCCCGTCGCGCCGCCCTATCGGCTCAAAGGACAAACATAACTACTTTAGTCCTGGCCGCAAACTCAAGGGTTAAGCGAGCCCCCCTTGCGGGGGCGGCCAGGGGGTGCGCGTGTGTGACCCCAGCCCTGCGGCCCTCTCGGCGCGGCGCCCCAATTCCGGATCCCATTGGCCGATTCCGCCCGATTCCGCTCGGCCCGGGCCAGGATTGATTCCGCCTGAATATTTCATGACCGCTCGCCGAACTTGTTGCCCCTCGTCTTCATTAAGCTCATTATTCCGCGATGAATTTACCCCCGGCTGCTCCGCCCAGCAGTGACCCCTTGTCATTCGACCCCGCTTTTTGTCGCTTTCTTTATCACTGGCCGGATATTCTCGACGATTTCTAGTATCTTTAAGGTGATATGAAAGCGTCGAAGAAGTCTGTTCATGAAACTTTTCTTCAAACCGAATCGATTCGGGCTTTACGATATAAATATCGAGAGTATAAGGGAGGTCCTAAAACTCACGAGATTTCAATTTTTGACAAGAATTTCTTCGTAGGTATTTTCAAAATTTGTTATTAAAAATGAAATTCCAACCCTTTCAGCGCTAAGCCCTTTTGATGTATGGGCGATTTTCATCAGGACGTACCAGCGATATTGGACCAAACGTCGGACGTACTTATGGGTCCATATCACCGAAAGGGTTAAGAAGTGACAGAGTCCTATGGGTGATCGCAGTTTCTGCGCAATTAGGATTATTAATTAGTATGGGAAATCAAAAAGGCACGTCTTAGTACTTCTCCCATTATCAAGTGTTTCACTGTAAACCACTTCCTGCGGAAAAGAGCACCTGATAAGGGTTTCTCTTACCTCTCATTGATAAATGACGAGACCTTGAGGAAAATCCTATTGGTCACGTGGTTATTTAGATTATAAGATCAATTGGCGAAATTGACTATTCTGTCTTGAATTTTAATGTGAAAATTTAGGTCTTCATTTTGTGAGCCTCATTCGGAAACTGCATTCGATTAAATCGACGCTAGGGCCCTTCCGGACCCAATCGGGATATCGGGCGTCGTAATCACCGCTCCCCCCTCTCGATTCGGGCATCGATGCGGTTTTAATCAGCGGAGAAACGGCCGCTTCTATCCCGTCCCGGGCGTGGAATTATTTTAATTATTCCATAAGCCCCGAGAGCACGCGCCGCGTGCGGCCTCCGCAGTTTGTCGTGCGTTGCAGCGACTGCGATGCATCCTGGCGATGCATTATGCACAGCCTCCTCTCATTGGCCCGTACTCCGCAGTCGATACTCCGCATTGAATAGGTATATAGGTACAGGACCATAGACGTATGTGCGCTTGCTTGCCATTGCGTTTGTCGGGGTCGATCGAACGGAAATTTTCGGCCGGACCGATCGACGCGCGTCGAAAAATCGAGGATCCACGATCGATCGCGAATAATCGAACACCTCCGAACCACCCCACAATAGGTAGTAGTATTTAATAATAATTGGCAATAATTAATGACGAGAAGTAATAAAATAATCCATCGCGATTTTCGGGATCGATCGACGCGCGTCGAAAAATTGGAGATCCGCGATCGATCGCGAATAATCGAACACCTCCGAACCACCCCACAATAGGTAGTAGTATTTAATAATAATTGGTAATAATTAATGACGATAAGTAATAAAATAATCCATCGCGATTGTCGGGATCGATCGACGCGCGTCGAAAAATCGGGGATCCACGATCGATCGGGAATAATCGAGTACCTCCTACCCACCCCACAATTACCAGTGATATTCAGTAATAATCAGTAATAACTGGTAGTAATTAATAACGATCAGTGATAAAATAATATACCGCTAATCCGCTCCGATTTCCGGCCCTCGTCGTCGACGGTCCAATTTCCTCCCCCTGAAGAATCGCAATAAATCACCCCGGAAATCGAGAAATTGCACCCGGGCGAGCGGTAATTAGCCCTCCACTCCATTTTCGGGCGCCCGCCACCCCGAACGAGGAATACGGGCCGCGATACTTGTTGCTGGATTTTTTTTCCCTCCCTTTTCTTTTTTCTAAGCCGGCCGCCCCAACTTCCGGGCCGAAGTTTCGAGCGGAGGGTCTCTCCCGGGGGCGGAAACCACCCCCTCGGAATTGCGGCTCGTTCAATTTCCGAGTATCCCGGCCCCGAGACAGGGGTTTCTTACGCCGGCCAGGTCGGGCTAAATAGCGCGCCCCTCCCTCGTTAACTTCTTACCCCCCCTGGATGTCCGGAGTGCCCCGACGGGGGCGGCTTAAAAAATGCGCGACACAACGACCCTCGGAGGGAACACAAATGGCCGAGATCAAAGTGGCCCGGCCTCATCGGACGGGAGTTGATTATTTTTATGACGTGACGGCCGGGGATGGCCGGAAAAGATGAGATGCCCCCCGCCCCCCTTGACGTCTTTTCCTGGGGGAGGTGTCACCCTCTCGACGACGACCCACCCCCGCCGCCCCGTGACCGGAATATCTCCCTTGTCGCTCTTCCCTGGGCTCCTTTTTATCCTCCCTTACTTCATTAGAAATATCAATCCTGACTTTATGACCCTTGATTTATTTTTGGTTATCGACCAATTGCAAGATTCGTTTCCTAAAAATCATGAAAATCGATTAAAGGGGGATTTGCCGATCCTCGTTGCATATTCAATATTCCGGATTTCATGATATATGCTGTGTGGATGTATCTTATTATCGTCAAGGTGTAGAAGTATGGCTCTTGATGAAATGTCACACGCCGTGATATATCGTTGTACGTGATACCACGTATATTCTTATATATGGGAAAATCTGTCTACGCATTCTTTTATATATTTTAATATTACTAATTGAAGGGCGCCGATGACGGGGGTGGGAGCGGCGGACCCCTCGGACTTGGCGGGCTTTTTTCCTCCTTTTTTTTTTTTATCGCAGGCGAGGATCAAGGACTCGCCTCCGAAGCCCTTTGCCGAGGCGACTCTTTGTCCGGACGCTCGTTATTTTGAATTGGATTAGGAGAGCGCCGGCTATGCGGAGGGCCCGGGAAAAAATGCTCGGAGAACAAGTATTATTGTACGTCGGCCCCGAGACAGATTGACGATGTTATTCTTAACCAAATGAGAGACGCCACGCGTCGCGACGCGCCGAGGTCTGCTGGTGACGCGGCGCCCCCGCGGCCATTGTCACCCCCCGATGTTGCGATTTTGGAACGGGAATTAGTTCAGAAAGTGTGCTCCCCTAATACTCGACAAATCTCCAAAATCCATTATACAAGGAGGGCGAAGGATTTCGATAAAAAATGCGCGAGTGGGATTTGTTTATCCGCGGTAGGGTGATTTTTAATTTGTCTTTGAAGTCCGCGAAAGGAAACGTCGTACCTGGTGAGCGAAACTCATCTTTTCTGATTGTCAGTAATGTATCTGGTGAAAAGTAGCGTGGTAAAGTTAGCAACTATATTGAGCAATAAATATAACGTAAGAAAATCCGGGACCACACTTGATGCAGGATTTGCAAAAAATAGTTTAGTTATCGCGAGGCTTTAACTTCAAGTCAAGGAGAAATTGACATGTTTTAAGATATATTTTGGATATTTGGTTAAACCCTCGTACTATAAATGTATTTTTATATTCCAACGCTAAACAGAGTTGTCCGTCAATACGGCGTACGCTGTATACGTTATTTTAACATTTTTCTAAGGACTTTTTTTCCGGTAAATTATTCTCTCCGTACTTTTAAAAGGAGGAAGTGAGATTGCAGGACAAGGGTTTTTTGGAAATTGAAAATTTGCAAAAATGAAAATCGACCTTTCCCGTCCTCGGCTTAAATCCAACCGGCCGAGGTCTCGCACCTCGCCCCGAGATTTCCTTTTATTTATAGTGGCCTGTATTTATAGTAGCGCGTTTTTACGCGAAAGCCCAAGTGCCGGCCGTAAAGTTATGTCAGGAGCGAACGCCGGGCCGTATTTCATACTACAATGTTACACATTAACTATGACGGTTTATGCGAATCGCGCGAACCGAGCCACTCGTCTCCTAATTCGAGACCGTCAAAGAGGGGTGCGAATCGTACGGCGAATGAGCTGCCACTAAACGAGATTTTCCGCAATACATATATACAAGCCCGCTAAAAAAGAGACTACGGGTGTAAAAAGAAAAAAAAACAAACTTTTGCAAAATTAAGAAAAAAAAACCACATACGCATATCGTTCATCATAACGAAACGAGAGTGTCTCAATGTCCCATTAACCGCAACTATTTTTTCAATCCAAAATTCAATCACCACTTCTTTACGTCATCCCAATGTGTACAATTTTTACTTTGTGTTGGGATTTTTTCTTTTGTCGATTCCTAACCGCATAACTATCAAATACATCATAACATCGGTTTACCTAGAAATTTTCAAAAAGAAAATGAAAATTATATTTCGTAGAGGGACTTTCCGTTGGAGCCGCTTTGGGCGAATCCGCGCCGCTACATTCCCCTGGGGCATTCCTCTTCGGCAAAGAAATGGCGTCCATTTCAATGGCGACGTCGTGTGGCTTGCGTGCGTGTGTGGTGACGCCACCGCACGCGGCCACGTGCGTGCGATTTCGTTTATAAGAGAATCTAACGAACGCCGCGGCATAGTCGGACGTACACGCGGCTGGAAATAATTTCCAGCGTTAAAGATATTCACACGTTAAACGCTCTAAATTGTGAATACGGAGCCATGTTCGCCTCCACTGCACCGGAAGTCTCGCTCTTAAAAGATGTACGCCGCGAGCCGCCATTTTGGTCCCCGTTGTCCCGCCTCGGTTATGGTTCTTGCTTGTCCTTCACTTATTCCTCAACTTTTTATTATAATTGCAAATTCTTTTTCTCGACGGCATAAGAATTCATAAGAACTATCGTTGGCCTCGGTTCGCCCCGCCGACGATTTTTCAAATTAATTCACGAATTTGGCGCAAAAACGCGAGATTTGTCATGAATTTAGTTCAACTACGCAGAATGCACCTTTTTTCTTTTTTTCTAATAAAACATTTGAACGTACGATAAACGCGTTACATGTGTAATCTCTGATTTAACATGTGTGAATGGTAAGTCACGTCTAACCTAAAAGGCCCAAAATTGTCTTAATATTCAACGTTAATTTCTAATTGATTAATTAATTTCCCGTTCGCTTTGAAACTTTAACCCGCGATTACGGAGCTTCTAATAAATGTCCTGAAACCCAGGAAATTTAAGAAGCGGAACTGAAGAGAAATGCAAATTTCGCAAGATACGAGAGTTTCATTGAAACCACCACTGTTACGCGTTGAAGTTTTAAATTAATCGGTGCACTCAGTTTGGAGAAAAGTTGTATAAATGTTATGACTTGTATATCTAGGTGACACTTTCGTAACACCTTAAGTCAAAAGTCCGTCAGGTCACGTGCCCGATTCCCGCCGGCCTTAAGGCTGAAGATCGATCTCGACGTAACTCTTTTTTCCCCCCGACCTCGCATTGCGCAACGCAAGAACTGGGCCTTTTTTATAATAATTTAATACACTCTCAATCGATTACCGGCGACTCTTTCTTCCTTCGGCGGCGGTTTTTACGAACACCGGGGATGGAGAAACAGGAGATTACCGAGGATTAATCAGCTGCTGATGGGATCGGGAGAGATCAAGCGGGGCCTGGAAACTCGATCGCGGACTCTCCCTACATCTCGATCGTTAATCGATACTAAGCGATCTCCGGCGAAAGTCAATTGAGATGTTCCAAATTTCCCAGATCTAAGAACAGGAGAGATATAGAAAAATTGAGAGAAAAATCCCGCACCGAGTTCCCTATCTTCCGTTATCAAGCCCGAGGTTGACTAATAAGCAACTCCTCCGAGATGAAACTCATTTCATTTGTTCGTATCTCCTTATTTCTCCGATCGGCCTTCGGGTGCCCTCGAGGGAGAACAATGCTCTCATTGTCGACAACTAGTACACCGAGCACTCTTATCATTAACAAACGCACCAAGTGTTCACTTAGAACCAAAATGAACCACTAAACCCTCTATACAAAGCTGGGCGTTCATCGCAAATGAAATTTCTCTTCGAATCCACGTCCATACTCCCATGGTACTTATTCGTCAAATTTAATACATTTCTTGCAAATGTCGCAGAAAATTAATATACCATGTCTGAGAAAAAGGTCGAACAAAAATTGCATAAAATTACGATATCATCCTTAACAGTGCAGATCGAAGGTTCTAATAAGACTATGATATCAAACAGTCATTAATCCTCCAAACTGACTAATCGTCGATAACAGCGATGATTAGAAACGGTTTTCCCGGATTTTTCTTCCAATCACCCACCGTTCAATTTTCCAGAAAACGCGAGAAAATGGGTTCTTCCGAGAACACGTAAGCCTCCAGGTGACCGAAGTAGTCACGGGGTGCACAATCGGGCGAAAGGGGGTTAGGGGGGGTGTTCCTTTTTACGTCGGCAGCAATAGGGTGGCAGCAATGGGGTGGCACGATCGGGGAGGGGGGTGGTTGGGTGGCGTTGATAGCAACGGGCGGCGGCGATACCGTCGACGTCGTCGGCGTCGACGGGGGTGGGGGTGGCGGAGGTGAAGGAGGAGGATGAGGTCGTGACGGTGGTAGGAAAAAGGGAGTCGGCAGAGGGAGAGAAAGAGGGAGAGCTGGGGAGAGGGATGGAGCGAAAGAGAGGGAGAGAAGGAGGACGTGGCTCAACTCGTTCGACCCATTCATATCCCGATGAAAAGGCCGCGCCGAACAGACATCGTGAAAAGAGAAGGGAATTATTATGATTATTATTATTAACGTTTCTATGGGGATGATTTTCCCTTTTCCGTCTGTCTTCGACTTTCGCCGAGATAAAGCCGACCGGTGTCCCGAGGGTTGCCTCGGAGGGCGACGGGTCCGCCTATCAAGGGTTGGTCCCCGCCGGTCAGCTCCTCCACCCCCGCGACGCCGAGCACTCCCTCTATGGATAAGATAAAGGGGAAGAAAACAATCCCGAGAAGTTCTCTAGAAGGCCCAAATAAACCAAAATGTCCGATGGCCCCCGTGAACCAAAATGGCCGACCGGCGCCTCCACCCCTCGCGACGCTGCCGAACCCCCGCACCCTCTTGAGGCCCCCTGAAATTCATCACCGTGTATTCCTTTCTCACCCTCCCAACCATAAAGGAGGAGAAGACGTGCCGAGGAACTCCGAGGGTGCCCCGTGAACCAAAATGGCGGCGCGAAAAGTGGTGTCCACGGGGGGAGGTGGCGGGTGGAGGGAGGTCAAGGAGGAGGGAAAAGTACAAAAAGACTCGCTCCTCGAACCCGGGGAGCATACGCCGTCGATAACGGGTACGTGCACCCGCGGGGGCGGGGGGCACCGAGCGTGCACGCGGTTCGGGGGTGGAGGGGGGCGGCACAAGCGGCCGCATTATGTGGAGCAACGACTCCGCGGGGCCTCGGCGTGTAACGTAATCCAATCAAATGCCAAAGTGGCTCGCAACAAAAAAAGACGACGATCTCTATCGCTGGCCCGTCGAATTTCAATATGGCCTTCCATGGCCGCACATAACTACCCATCTCCGGGGCACACAGGCATTCGTACCGATATGAAAGGCCTTTCCATCCTCCTCCGCCTCGGCGGCGGTGCCGCTCTTACCGACCGAGCGACGTGAATGCCGGAGGGCCGCCCGCCCGGCCGACGCGCTCCTCTTCCACGTGTAAGTGCACCCCCACCCCCATCTTCGTATGTACGTGTACATATACTTCCTATGTACGGACTTTATCCTCTCTGTGTCCATGTATCACCGCGTAAACACACCCGCGTGTACCCGTAAGTGTACATTCCGCCACATGGGCCGGGCTCTCAAAAATCAGTCCGCCCCCGTTACGCCGAGTGCCCCACCATGCGAATAATGCTGCGAGGCGAAATTTATTATTTACCAGCCCGCCGCGCACTTTACACCTCATAAGCCCGGTCTCCCGCCCACCCGCCCGGGCGGCGGGGCGTCTTCCCGGGCGGGCGCGCGCAGCCCCACGATCGCAACGGCGAGAGAGCCCCTCGAGCGCCGCGACGCCGCGGGCGGCGCCCTTGATCCGCCGGTCCGACCGAGCCCACCTCCCATTCACGGGCCTCATCGAGATCGGCCGGGATTGGCGCACCGGTGCTCCTCTGCGACAAGTCCTGGGTACCGTACCCCACTCGAGCACCTTCGCCTCGGTGCCCCCGAACCGGCGAATCGCCTGATAACGCGCGATAACCTCTCTTCCGCGGTTGCGAGACTAGTCGCACCCTGGTCTCGCGGTGTGTCGATCGTCGGATACATCGGTGTGACCCGAGGGGGGTTGACCTAGGTCAGTAGAAGGATTTCCAACGCGAGTTTTAGGTTAGGATAGGATACATCGATGTCTCTTCGATCCTTAGTCCTGACTTCCCGGCGCGTTCACATCGAAATCAGTCGCGTCGACTGTAACGAGGGGTGGGTAATACCATTGTTTCCTGACTTTACAACGGATAGGATAAGTCAGTCGAGGCAATCCGGGTAAGTATTGTTGCGTTAGGTCAAGAGTTGAGTATTCAACGTCACGGGTAAGTTAGGTCAGGTCTGGGGTTGAGTTCCCGACAAGAGAACCAGGTCACGTATTAGGGTAGGGCAGGATTTTCAATATAAGAGTGAGATGAGGTAAGGTTAGGTTAGGTTAGGTTGCACGTGCGACTCGCCCGGTCGACGGGCGACCCACGAGGGAGAGAAGCCCTCGACGCCCACCCACCCGGGCGGGCTCGCCCACTCGGGGAGCCCGTTCGCATCGCGAGCTCCAGATCGGAGTGCGTGCCGATGCGCCTCCACCTGGTCCGCCGTCCGAAAACCCGCGGACCGCACCCGATAACGATAAGAGCCGGCCGCGGGCGAACTTAATTGGCCCCGATACCGAAAACCCACGGGCGTCCAATTCCTCGTTCCGTGGAAATGAAATTCGGTAGAGAAGCCCTCGAGAATCCGGGCAGAGTATCAGGAACCTCTCGTTGTCGCGTAGGGGACTTAATTAGGGCTCCCCAGGGTGGGGGTGGGATCCTCCCGCCTAAAAAAATCCCTTATCTGGCCCGGATCGTTATCACTCGCGGGATTTTCCCATCAGGCGGTCCCGGGGGGGACCTTTCCGCTCCCTTTCCGCATCCCGGTCCCGGTGCCGCTCCTGCCCTTCCATCCCCTCACCCGGCCTGGAAGAATGGGCGCTCCAGGGGTGGTTTCGCAGACGCGGCCCGGATCCTTCGGGCTTCGTTCGGCCCGTCGCGTGTTTAGGTTCGCGGTGACAGCACCGCCGCTCGCAATGATTAATGGCTTAGCGCATTAACGGGCTATTGACAAACACGTCCCCCACCCCCCGCGGACTCCCGAGGAACTCGCCGGGGCCGATCAAAGGGACCGGGGCCCCTGAAAGAAAGCCCGGAGGGGCGAGCCACCCTTGAACGCGATTCTCCGCTCTGACGGGAAGAAGCTGCCCCATTCGACGGCTCCACAAAAAACCGCCTTCCCTCCCTAGTTAACCCCCGTGTTATCGGTCTTATCGGGCCTTAAACCGAAGGACTTCCCTCCCTACACGTGTCGACGCGCATAAATGCCGCCGCGGAATCGCTGATACCGCTCAGTCTTCCGCGCCCTTTTCAACCTCCGTCACGGTTCACCGGTGGGACCTGTTCAACTTTTACGAATTCGGCACTTTGATTTGAAATTTCGGATTCTCTTTTTAACTCTTTCCTGTCGCGTTCGCTAGGGATTTATTGTGATTCGAGTTGCAATTCTGATATCGCTGGTATCGCTGTCTTCCGCATCCTTTTCGCCGTCAACCATTCAACACGGTTCACCGGGAAGCTTCTTCGATTCTACGGAAATTCGGGATTTTTTATAAGTTACAAATCCACTTTTACTGGCGTATCAGGGATTTGGTCAAGAAAGTGAGAAGAACATGCAAGGGCAATTGCCTCCCATGTAAGTGAAATTTTGGTCGTTATGAAATTGGCGTAATTAGTGATGGATAATTTTGGGTTGCAAAAGAGGTGGGATTCGAAGTCAACCTTAAAGGTATATCGTATCTACTCTTGGTGATATTATTTATTAAACATTATTAGCCTGTATAAAAATTGAATTAAATGGGGGATATATGATTATTAGTACATGTGGCTTATGGTGTGATTATCGAAGAAACTCTTCCTCCGTCTCTCGAGCCCGGGGATTGGCTCGCGCGAGAGCTTCCGGCACGTAGGAGCTAATTATAAGTGCACCCCTAAAATTAGACAAAGTTCAAGGCCTTCATCCTTATAGATGTCCACGTAGCGGCAATTCTCGAGCCCATCGGTCGAGAAATCCGAAATCCATTGACACGTGCTCGGAAAACTCTCCCCCGATTCTTCGATTCAATTCCCAAGCTGGATTTCCAAAACGATCGTCGCATAAGATACCCAGCATCCTCAGAGACATGACCCGTCATGAAGTGTCAACAATTTCATTCGCATTAACCCAATGCCATCTAAGAAAACTCCCGCCAAAAATTGAATCCACAAATGCGTCCGTGCTTGCCGTAAAAAAGTGCCTCCGAATTCTTTAAACGGCTCTCCGATCTGGATTTTCCAAGCAATCGGCACTTCCGGTACAGCTTCTGCACCATCCACGCGTCGGGTCTCCATCTCTACCTCTACGTCGGGGTGTCATCGCAGGCGCAGGAGATTGGTCATTTCCCGTGCCGACGAGCGGGTCGCGGAACCGGGCCGATCGGGCTGAACTACTTCCCCGACACCGAGGGCACTTCAACCCTTTGGCGAGGTTCCAGCGGAAGCGTTGAAAGAGAAAACGAGAAAAATGGCCGGGGGAGGCAGAAGAAGGAACTCGCGAAGAGGGAAAAAAGGGGAAGGGGGTAAGGGAGGAGGAGGAAAACTCCGAAGCGCGGCCACTTTTTCTTCCCCGAGACAAAAGCGCCTCCGCGGCCGGAAATCGGGGGATTCCGCTCCGTCAGGGAGAAAGGGAGGAAAAAGGGGGAGGCGCGGCGGTGCCTTGATACGCGCGCTCCGGCATATAATAATATCTCGGCGACTGCGAGCCGAGATTCTCTCTCTGAAATAACTGCGCGCTTGCGGGCGGGAGAGCGCCGAGTTCGCGGAGATGATGATCGAGGCTCTCCGCGCGAGGGCGAGAGGGCGCGAGAGGGAGCGAGAGGGGCGAGGGCGCCGCGAGGGAGAGAAAGACGTTACGCGGCCGGAGATGAGAGAAAGAGAAACGGGAGGGGGGCAGGACGCGACTATTTATAGCGGTCTATTCGTTCGGATGAGTTCGGATGCCGAGGCGGATCCAAGGCGGGGTTGGAAGCCATTATTATGGTAAACGGACGGGCCCGATCTTCGTTTATTATCCCGCTGTTTATTGTGCTTGCGCGGCCCGATTAACTCGTCTAGTCGGCGGAAAGGTGGGAAGCGCAGGGCGAACGGCCCCCCGCCTGGGGACGATGCGCCCCGCGGGACGGGCGGCACCGCACTGAGCCGCTGCACCTGTCGCGCCGATTGTCTTGGCCCGCTACTCTGGGAGAAACCCGCGGCGTGCTGTGTCCCCGACTCGCACCTCCTGAAGGAGGAATTTCTGCACCCAAATCTTTGGTTTCGGATTTTTATTCATTTATGTAGGTTTGAGAGCGAGGCTATTATAATTGAAATTGATAATTGGACGGTATAAACCATGATGTCTCATGCAGCGTGCTGTGTCCCCGACTCCGCGCATCCTAAAGAAGAAATTTCTGCACCCAAATCTTTGGTTTCGGATTTTTATTCATTTATGTAGGTTTGAGAGCGAGGCTATTATAATTGAAATTAATAATTGTTAAGTATAAACCATGCCGTCTCTTTTATTAGGACCGCGTATAAAAAATTAGCGACGTGGTTCTCGAACTTAATGTAATTTATTCTTTTTCTAATATTTCCTTCATTCGCGATTCCGTGAATCGTATATCCTGCACAGTGATAAACAATTGAAGGTTGAAAAAGTCTCCCAGAACGTGGCATTATCCTCGAGGTTGGTGGCGTCAATTGGCGCCTTTCTACGGAACACCCGAAGAGACGGTGTTGAGCGAAGCTCTTTCCCTTATGCCTCCCAAAGGGGCACCCCTTAACGAAGGATGCCGTCCGAAATCTCCCCCACACCACCCAAGATGACTCCTGTCATCGCGACCGACAATGTGATTCCCATAGTCGTTAAAATCGCGGCATTCGGTATACCAGCTCCTAACCGATACACCCACGCATGCGTCATCCGCCCTTCTTCTTTTGACAAAGCACATTGAATCACTGTATAATATTATAAACCAGTCTCCTCGCTCTTTTCCTGATCTGATTTACCAAAGGAATATAAAACCAAACGTCAACTCAATTTCGTTTCCCAGTCTCTGTTCCTGTGGTAGTACCAGGTGACATCGGAGTGACATACCTGTACATCGATATTCCCTTATTTGACTTTCCCTTGAAGATGAAGCACCTTATTATTGCACCTCTCCTTGGTGACTAAGGAATTTATTTACAAATTGTCGATCATAAATGTATAAACGAGGGTGTCATCGGGTTGACATTTTCAAGATTCACCTTGAATCAGTTTTTTCTTCGGTTGAAAGGAAAGGGTTAGAGGGTTAGTGTCAAAATGTAAAGGGGGGAGATATGAATTTAATATTTATTTAATTAACGATTGGTTTACTTATGGCTAGACGTCGTCGAGCGTGTGCACTCGGCAAGGAAACCGACGAGTACTCGCGGCGTGTCAGGTGCAGGCGTGCATCCGCAAAGTGCACCGCGTGCCACCCACCCACCCACTTCCGTGCGGAGCCTTTGCCAACAGTGCCGGTGTCCGCAGAAGAGGCCGCTCGTTCCGGACGCGTATCGCGTGCGGATTTGCCCCATGCCCCACGGTTCGTAAGGCCGTAACAATTCCGCACCGCCGTTTCGAGTTACAGTCCCTACTTGCAACTTCATCGGGGAGCGTCCTCGACATATTCGGTGCGGGGAGGGGGCAATAATCAAAACAGCCAACAAAGCTCTCTACTATTTATAATACCGGGCGGCGTGGGACAGAGATAAAGAGAAAGAGAGAAAGCGAGGGAGAGTTCGGGGGAGGTGAGGAGATGAGAGATGGCCGGCCCGGTGCAATATATTAATAATAGGAGCAACCGGACGAGGAGGAGGGACCGAGAGAAAGAGAGGGACTATTTTTTATTTAGGACTGCCAATTTCAACCTTCGCATAATGCGTGGTAACTTCTTCCCATTCGATAGAAATTCCGCTGTCATTATACAATGTGCTTTGCTAGAATCGAAGATTTACTATATTTATACATTATAATCATTCGAGGAATCAAATTGATTTTCTTTTTTTTCTTTTTAATGTTTCATGACCTGACCCGCCATTCTTCTAGACTCTAGACTCTAATTCGATCATTGAGTAAATTTTGCTCCGATTTGCCGATTTTCACTCGAAGTGGCGACGTGCTTTGGAGAAACCTGGGCCCGAGGCCAGGTGGTGGGGGAAGAGCAGTGCCCCCACCACGCGGCCTTTAAATCCCCACCGCGAAGCCGGGACTGGCCAGTCGCTCCGCGCGTCTCCGTCGCGCTAGGGCGCGGCGCCTCGACGCGTCCTCTTCCGGGCGGCGTCTCCCTCTGGGGGGAGGCTAAATCCGTAGGCTCGTCGCCGTGGCTTAAGGCGCTCCGCGCTCATTCATGATCCGGGAGGAGGCTGCCGCTAAAAGACCAGCGCGACGGTCCGCCGAAGAGCGCGGGGGGCCGAAAGAAGAGAACCCGGAGAGAGGGCGCGGGGCCGCCGCGCCGGAAACGCTCGCGAGCCAATGTTCATTCACAAGCGACGCCGTCCGACGTCCAGCAGCGCGAGCAAAACGTCCCGACGCCGCTGGTGCCGCCGCCGAGCATAAATCTCCCGTCCCTCCTGCTCTTCTACACCCACTATAGATACACCCGGGGCATACCCGCGGCCCAGGAAAGATGCCCCTAATACACGGCCCGCGTACAACACTCATTGTTCTTGTCGGCTCCCGGACGGGACCGGAATAGAATGGTATCCGCGTACACGGGGCCAAGTACCCGAAGACGACCGCGAGGACTACCACGAAGACCGCGGCGGAAGCCTGGACCTTTCTTTCGGCCTCCCTCCCGGAATCCCATTCGCGGTTTCCCTTGGCATCTGGATTCGAAATCGCCCCGCTATCCCGATTTCGAGGAGATGCCGCGAGTGGAGGGCGACTTCGCATTCGGGATTCCCTTTCAGAAAGTAGAAACCTTCTCCGCGGGTCCGACGGACTCTGGAAGTGGACTGAGCGATCGGCTGACCACTCCTCGACCTCCTCCACTGCGCTGACCACTCCGGAACCCTAAGAGGGATCTCTTTCGTACGGATCGAACCTCTGGACCCCGTTTTCCCATTTATTTTTTATTACCGTCAGGAGTCGGTCCTTACACCCAACACGATTTCAATTGATTAACGCCAAGCTAAAGCGTCTTAAAATTTAATTTCCCATTCTAGAGAATTTTATCTATCGATATAGGTCCTACTTGTCAAATTGACATCCTTGCTGGATCCTCCCTGGTGCTCTTGTAGATGTTTTACATGGGCGCAAGGGGTACTTCACTCATATCATGGATTCTAGGGGAATATCACGTGGAGGTCAGCTGGAAATCCCGAATATCAATCCGTAGAAATTGTTGCTAATCACCGAAACGTCACAATGTTAAGGCCGGGCAGTTGCTACCGAATCAAGTTGTTGTTTAGATTTGATATCACAGGCTCTCAGCTCTTAACCCTTTTAGTGCCGGATATATCGTTGATGTACAAGTGCTAAAACGACTTCGATAGGCAATTAAAGGGTTTAAGATGGAAATCGTTTAAACTGATTTCCGAGGTGGTCACCCACGCGACTGCTGATAACCTTTTCGGAGGCGCCAACTCGTGGTAATTTCAATGTTTGCATAATTAGAAGTATCGGACAGTCCCGGGGACCAGCTAATGGGTCCCTGGCACGGTGCGGGACTTCGAGGTGTCGAAGACCGTAAACGTCGACCCGACTCTCCCACGGGGATTGATGGCCAGAGGAGATTTGCGGCCGGTAAACCTGTCGGTGGGATCGATCGATGAATCAATCGCGGACCTGCGAGGGAACGTTAACGATCGATTAGACTCGCTGGATCTTTCTACTATGTGGTTAATGGCCCGCGAGACGGGATCCTCGGAGACGCGGAAAAATCCCGTCCCTCCTTCGGGGCGGCTCCTCGCAGTCCGTGTCCTATCGCGATTATTCATCCTCTCGGGACGGGGGAATAAAAATGGAAAATGTTAAGGGAAAGAAGAAGGCAATATTCGATGCAACCTAAGGGACATAGCTTTATGGACGTCAGGATAAAAATGGTAATTCGGCGATTCCGATCGAACGGGTAGCTTCATTGTATTATCTGGCTGCAAAGATTGACAGCGATTTTCGAAATGTGCAAAGATATCGATTGAACGAGAAAAATTGATAAAAGAAATTCCTCAGTCTGGTATGGGGAGGTTAATCATGATATTAGGAAATTATAGGATTGTATACTAACCTTGTAGAAATTGATAAGACAATTTTCAGACAGTGTTCTGAATTGTCGTAAAATTGTCCTGATCCTTTCGATTCTCATATCAGAGCCTTCGATAATTGTATATCGATCGAAATATCAGAGCTCGACGCCATGTTGATGCTGGTCCTGGGCTGTTAAAAAATATTTTCCAAAAATCCAAATTTTCAATGTGTCAGGACAATTCTTAGACGATCAGGAGTGACGTGTCAAAGTTTCGGACATTTCGGTCTAATATCCTCTAAAAAAAAGTGTTGTATTCGAATCGACTGATTTGAAGGGGGTTTCCCTTCACCTTAATAGACACAAATATCAGAAAAACCTGGAAATACCCGACTCCTAACCGTACGTCTTTTCTTCTGCTTTCAGGTGAGTTGGGCCCCATGCTGCGGACTCGTGAGTAAGGATGGATTTTTCTCAAATTTTCCCCCTTACGGTCCTAAGTCAGAGGGGAACAATGCCGCGTGACAAATGACGCGGGGTTAATTCAACGTCGAGGGGGTCATGCAGGGTCGGCGTAGATTTTTTACGGCTTGGGCCCGATCGGGGGTTTACACCTGTTTTCAATCAAGGCGCTGAAAAAGCCGTCGAAGGCGCACAATGCCGCGGACATAACTCCTCGGCCTTAACCGGGAGAGCTCCTTTAAGTGCCGGCAGAAATCCCACCGTAAATCGGCCGCTTATCAACACGTATCAGCCATGGTGAGGAGCTTTATCGGTGGTCCGGCGACCATGAGGAATCCTTCGGTTATCCATGGGGTGGATGGTTCTGGGCGAGGTATCACCTCGACAGGGTCGTTGCTGGGCATGCTCCGAAGTGCCGAATTTACGAGGCTCGATCGGGTGGAGGCGCGTTTCCTCGTAAAATCGAGGCAGATCCAGTCGCACCGGATATGGCCCTGGCAAGTGTCTTCATCTGGGGCTTGACAGCGATCCTGTGCCGACGATTTCCTCTTAATGTTAAGGATAAAAGTCTCACCTCCTTAATCTGCGCAGAAAGTTGTGGTAAAAAGGTGATAACACCTGAGACTCTTCCCTTAAAATTGGTTCAACTAGGAAAACCTATGCGGAAATTGATTAAAGTGGAGTACAAGAAGATATCGCCCCGAGATAAACATTTCTTCAAACCGAAGAAATGTTTATTTGAACGGTACCAATGAAATCTTTAGATTAATCGAAGAACGTCCTATTAATTTATTTCCCTCCGGGTGGCTTTCTAAGGATCCCTGAGATTTCTCTCGCTCAAAGTAGACCGAAATGCAGAAATTGACATGACGAATTCGGGAAAATGGAACGGAAGCACCTGTCACACGTAGGTGTCAAAAGTTAGCCCCGTGGGGTCAGGTCGCTTCCGTTCTCCAGCAGGTTCCTCGAAAGCTCATTGCAAAATGCGGTGAATGTTACGAAAAAAAGTGTACGAGAGATAGCCATTTCGAGGATGGCTCATTGTTGCGGCCGTGAAATCCGCCTTTGATTCCGCAGGGCGTTACGCAACCGCAGCCTCCGTGGGCCCGAGAGAGCGTTCTCCTTTTTCTGAAAGGGGCCCGCGACAGGAAACAAATGCCCCCGGTGAAATCGTCGCGGGGATCCTTTGAAAGGTTGACAATGGGGCCGAACCTGGGGGAGGATAGGAGAACTCAAAGTCCTAGCGCGGAACCGTTGCGGCAACGCTAATGAATGGCGAGGGAACTGGGACGGTCATCGGTCATGTCGGTTCCACGAAGAACGTCAAGACCCGCGATAGCGTTGTCGGGAGGAACGCCTTCAGTCTGGGTAAAAAAGTTGCCAACATAAGAACCGGAAGGAGCTCCGAAGACTTCGGCTTTCCGCGCGCGGAAAACGTCGGACGGGGTATCATTACGTGCTGACGGACTCTCCGGAGCGGTCTGACGAAACTTCGGCCAGGTCGATAACTGGGAAGCTGAGGAAACTAGGAAAGGATACCGAGGACGGTGAAAATGACAAAACCTTCCCTAGGGTAGACTCGTGATAAGGAGAGGATGTTTTATCATAGGAACTGAATCACACTAATGATACGAGGTGTTCTTGATAAGAGGTTTGAAGTTTGGGAACTGTCTGAGGGAACCAGATCGATTTCAATAATTGGAGGAATCTAGAAAAGGATATCGATGACAATGTCAAATTACGGAACCTTCCCTAGGGTAGACTCGTGATAAGGAGAGGATGTTTTATCATCGAAACTAGATTCTACTAATGATACGAGGTGTTCTTGATAAGAGGTTTGAAGTTTGGGAACTGTCTAAGGGAACCAGATCGATTTCAATAATTGGAGGAAGCTAGAAAAGGATATCGATGACAATGTCAAATTACGGAACCTTCCCTAGGGTAGACTCGTGATAAGGAGAGGATGTTTTATCATCGAAACTAGATTCTACTAATGATACGAGGTGTTCTTGATAAGAGGTTTGAAGTTTGGGAACTGTCTAAGGGAACCAGATCGATTTCAATAATTGGAGGAAGCTAGAAAAGGATATCGATGACAATGTCAAATTACGGAACCTTCCCTAGGGTAGACTTGTGATAAGGAGAGGATGTTTTATGGTCGAACCTGGATCACACTAATGATACGTGATGTTCTTGATAAGAGATCTGAATTTTTGGTAGCTATTTAAGAGAGCCAGATCGATTTTAAAAATTGGAGGAAGCTAGAGAAGAATATCGATGACAATGTCAAATTACGGAACCTTCCCTAGGGTAGACTCGTGATAAGGAGAGGATGTTTTATCATCGAAACTGGATCCTACTAATGATACGAGGTGTTCTTGATAACAGATCTGAATTTTTGGTAGCTGTCTAAGAGAGCCAGATCGATGATCAGTAATTACAGGGAACAAGGAAAGGATATCGATAATCGACAGTTCTATACCTTCGTGATAATTAAAGAATCTGTTATCATTGAGAGTGGCTCCCGGTAAAAAAAAATCCGAGCTTCCTGACGGATGATCCAAATCATTGACACCGAGGTTAGACATCTCGAGTGATGGCCAAGTTCCAAGATTCAGCTTTTAAGACCCAGTTTTCCGATCGGAGGAGCTACGCCAAAGATTATCTCGAGAAGGCTCGCAACCGTAGATTCCCCGAGATTACTCAATATATTTCCCCACCACCCTGGAGATGCATTTTATCTCCGCCGTCCAGGGTGCAATCTGCATCCTGGAATGCCTCGAGATATTCCAATGTGTATCCGGCGCTAATGTTGCGCAGCCAGGGGAGGATTCGCAACAAGGAATCCGCGGTCGGGACTTTATAGTTGCTCGTAACCGCATTAATGGTTCGGCCCGGCCAGAAATAGAGTTCAAAAGGCCTCTAGCATGAGTGGCAAAGCCGGCAATAATGTTTCGCCCGATCGTAAAATAATTGCCGGCCCCGGATTCCCCGTGATTTACGGCCGATTCGATTATAACCGCGCCGTGCGCGACAATAAAACGGGAATTGCACCTCGGATTGATACGACCAACGAGAAATGGCCGAACGAGGAGGCATTACCGGTTCCCACCGTATTTCCCGTACCGTAAGTCCAACCCGGCATACATTAGGCGACCGTAAAAGACATTTACGCCACGGAATTAACTCTTGACAGAGTATGATATATATATATCAAATAATTCGTATTTCCCCCCCCCCCCCATTTTATTTCTTCCATTCTGCCATTCTTTTCAAGGAAATCAGGGTACTTGAAATACGTGCACTGTTAAACATCCTCGGAAGTTTCTTACACCTCTTGATACCGAGTTACGGTGGAATTATAAATTCGACGTGGATTTAAATTAATATGCAATTTACGCCATGGAATTAACTCTCGACAGAGTATGCCAAATAATTCTTATTTTATTTCCTCCATTCTGCCATTCTTTTCAAGGAAATCAGGGTACTTGAAATACGTGCACTGTTAAACATCCTCGGAAGTTTCTTACACCTCTTGATACCGAGTTACGGTGAAATTACAAATTCAACATGGATTTACATTAATATACAATTTAATTTAATTTTTTCTATAGCAGTAATCGTGAAACAACGTTTTTTTTCTTTCTCGTAAATGTAAAGATATCGTTGTAGAATGTTTCTTTTCTTGCGAAGTCTGTTATCGGAGTAACTTCAAGCTGCATATTTTGCATATGTAAAACATCCCGCGGGAGTTTTTACGCAAAGCAATCGCACAGGTTAATCAACATGACCAAGGATCTACCCCGGTACACCAATAAATAATAAATCATAACAAAATAATCGAGGTATATAAAAGAACCCAAATAACGTCTCGGGAAAAATTAAAGAGTCTCGTCACGTCATACGTCATTCTAATAAATATTTCCACGGAACTGCTCATTCTCTGTCCATGATGAAAATGACCAAAGAACGAAAACCCAAGTTCTCGACAAATTGCACGTGACAGTTAAACATTGCGAATCGCCGGTGAATTTTGTCATTTTTTTTCTTTTTTTTTAATTTTTCCCGATTGTTTTTTCTTCTTTCGGGATCTCGCGACTCTTTGCCGCGTTTCGCGACTCTTCGTCGAATTTCGCGACTCTTCGCCGAATTTCGCGACTTGTCGCGGTATTTCGGGACGTTTGAAATTTTTTGCGGATCCCACGGAGGGAGTTCGCGTTATCCAGACGACCGATAAAGCCCTTACGGAACGAGATCCCGCCCTAACGAGGGTCGATAGGGTCGGAAAGCGCGAATCCATTTACCCCGTCCGTCATTTCGCGACTTTGCGTCCCGTCCGGTCGGTAAAGCAGAGACCCCCCCGGGGGACGTTTATTTTTTTATTCATCGGCGAGGATCGATCGCTCGCTCTATCGGTCTATTCCGTCGAATCGGCGCGCCCGCCAATTCGTAGCCAATAAAAAAGTCTATCGGTGGGACCCAAGAGCCGGTCCACCGTACCCCCGCACTTTACGCACATCTCTACATACGCGGTCGAAAGTGCGCGTGTACGTACGGCGCGTACCGAGCAGGAACGCCAACTAATTCGAGCCGTCACGAGGCTTCAATCCGGGCATCGTTATTAATTCATCCCCCAGGCCTACCCCTCTGAAACTGCACATTTCTACGGAATAATCCACTCGATCCTCCATTTTGATGGGTGCCTTAAATTCCCCGAAAATGGTTCGACAAGAGAAATAAAAATGTTTCTTTACGTGCTAGTGCTTTTATAATCTAAAAAATGTACTTTCAAAGGCTTTCTCTCGTGACTAGGAAATGATACTAGATTTTAGGCATAAAATTCCGCCTTAAGGGGACATGAAAATGCGATCCAATCGTTCATGAAACTTTTCTCCGTACTGGGTGTACCGAATCGTTCCAAACTACAATCTGAACATGGAGACTATAAAAAAGGTCCGGACACTCATAAAATTTCCCTTTTCCTCAGAAATGTTTCAATAATATCTATAAACAAATTGTTAAAAAATTTCACATTTCATCCATACAGTTTTCACGTTCATATTTTCGAATTTGAAACGATTCGTTACACCCGTTTCGATGAAAGGTTTCATAAAAGAGACCACTTTGTGGTCACTTTGACATCGCCTTAAATTACATGCATTTCGTATATCCTTTAGGTAATCGCACATTCTTCCAACAGTCCCCAAAACCTCGAAGAAATGTCTGCAACATAATAACATCCCCACAGTCCATGAACGGTACGAATGTAAAAAAAAAAAATGTGCAAAAAAAGGGCTCGCGATTGTCTCGCGAGGGAAAAATCCGTCCCGGGGGGCGAGCACCCCCGCGAAGGTCCATCACGGTTCGATTCTCCCATTACCCCATCGGTGGGTGAAAGAGACAGACAGAGAGGGGGGAAAAAAAAAGCCGAAAAACAAGGAAAAAGAGAGGAAAGGATAACCGAATAAATACCCCGGGCCCGGTACAAAAGGAGAGCCCCGAATTTCCGCGCAACCCCGCACGCGAGGGTGAATTTCCCCGCACAATCCTCGCGGGTACACTAGGGGGTTACATCCGCGGATGTTCATCGCGGGGGTGATTGTTTTTCATCGAGGGGCGACAACGAAGGGCCGAAAGGGTGCGACGAAGAGAGAGGGTTAGAACGGGGAGCGAAAGGGAGGAAGAGAGAAAGAGAGAGGATAAAGGGTGCGCAAAAGGAGAGAAAGACGGGGCGAGCTGAATCCATATCGGGGGAGAAAAAAGGGAGCATTCGCGAGTGGACGAGGCGGGATGCCTCCGCGGGGGGGTGGGGTNGTGGGGTGGAACGGTTTGCGGAGGACATGAAAGGGATGCGCACCGACGCCATTCTCGTCCGTTTCTCCCGGGGGTGAGTCGGGGGTGGTCGGGGGGAAGAGAGAAGGCGTGGGGGTGGAGGAGCCTCCGGGGGGTAGGGGGCGCCTCGCCGGGTCTCCGTCCCACCTGCGCCCTCGGTGGGGGTGCAGGTGTAGGAGACGCCGACTGACGTCAACCTCCGGTCCCTGGCCAGGCACATGCGTGCTCCTCGGGCTCGAAGATACCGAGAAGAGAGACGGAAGGGGTGAGAGAGAAAGAGAATCGGCGAGGATCCGAGAGAGCCGGAGAAAGGTAGGAACGGAGAGACGAGATCGATTCGCGGATTCGCGATATCGTGGACGCGGAAATTCCGGGAGGGTTTTCGGAAGAGGGGGGGAAAGACGACGCGCGCCCCCCGCGAGGGTTCCGGGACGCGATCCGACGCCCGGCACCCCGGGGCCGGCCCCGGCGCCGCTGGGCGTCGCGGTATCCCAACAATTACCATTGTGATTTGCGCGAGAGAGACGGGGCTCCGCCGATTGGCCTCCCCTCCCGGGCGAGAGGGTTGCGCGGCGGCGGCGGCGCCGTGGCTCCCGGGCGGAGGAAGAGGCACCGCCGGAGAGAAAGGGCCGCTTCCTCTCGCCGGGGCGCCGCGTCTCCTCCCCGGATTATCCCGGCCGCGCCGGCCATCCGCGGGCCACTGTGCGGGCCGCCGCCGCGGGGCGCTGCCGCGCGCCCGACCGTCGACCTTCCCTCTCCGTCCCTCTCGCCCCGACTGCCGCGGTCGCTCTCTCTCCGCCGCGCGCTAGGGCCCTCGCGGGGGGCGGAGCGCGGCCGGTGGGCGTGGCCGGCGCCCGCACGCCCGCGCAGGCGCGGACGCGCCGGGCCCGGAGTGGGGCCGCCGGAGGAGCGGGCTGGCGCGCCGCCGCGAGCCGCCGAGCCGCCGGCGGGCGGCCGATCTGCGGCGAAGCGGCGCGCGCCCCGAATCGCTCGCCGCGGGCTCTCTCTCTCTCCCTTCGGTCAGTCAGCCGACGCACGCTACGCCGTGTTTATCCTCTCTCTATTGTACCGGGCCCGCTCCGTCGCTCGCTCTCTCTCGCTCTCGTATCTCGACCGCGCCAGCCGTCCCTGTCGACGCGGAGACGATGGACCGGGCTCCTCTGCCGGGCCCGACGACGCGCCCGGCCTGTTAGCGCGACCAGGGGCCGCAGGTGCCGCAGGGCACAGTGACCGGTGTGGGGGCGGAGGGGACGGGTTCAGTGCCGCCGGACCGCAGGGAGACCGTTCACCTGGCCCGCACCTTTACAAGGCCGCCAGGATGATATGAGCACGGCTGGCAGGTGAGTACGAGACGCGCACTCATTTGAGGGGACCCGCTTTACCCAATTCTCCTTTTCCGATTCCTACCTCGACTACCTTGCGAGGATGACCTATCGAGATGGATTCGGCATTCCAGGGTCGAGCGTTTGTTTTTCTCGTACCCCCTCTATTTTGGGACTTAGTCCCATCGACCGCTCCCAACCTTGCGCTGGGTTTAAGTTAACGCGATTCACGCGATTTAAATTTATTCTTTACTCGTCGAGTAGTGAACTTTTAACGCGGATTAATAATTTACGTGTTTCGGGACTTAGTCCTAGTGGGTACGGCCTACCCGGTGATGATGAAAATTCATCCTCTGAACGTTAAATCTTAATCGCACAACGCGGATTAATTCTGAAAGCATTTTCGGACTTACTCCAATTGAGCAGCTTTGATCTTACCCCGCTTTTAAAATGGTCTCGATGTAATTATCCCAGGAATTTTGGGACTGAGTCCCCAAAAATACCCCGGCAGACATTCGCAGATTCTAAGTACCCACGAGCCGATCGAGGGAAAACGCACCCCCGTCCACTAAATATTACTTTTTCAATAATTCACCCTCCAGGAATTTTGGGACCGAGTCCCCAAAAATACCCCAGCAGACATTCGCAGATTCTAAGTACCCACGAGTCGATCGAGGGAAAACGCACCCTCATCCGCTAAATATCACTTTTTTAATAATTCACCCTCCAGGAATTTTGGGACCGAGTCCCCAAAAATACCCCAGCATACATTCGCAGATTCCAAGTACCCACGAGTCGATCGAGGGAAAACGCACCCTCATCCACTAAATATTACTTTTTTAATAATTCACCCTTCAGGAATTTTGGGAGTAAGTCCCATCGAGCACCAGAAACAACCCTTTCTAACCCCTCGCGACCCCCTTAATGAAACCGTTTCCATTAACCCTCATTAATCCTAGCGGGTCCCTTCTATCAATTTCGGGACTAAGTCCCAACTTCGCCGATAAGTCCCAACTCTTTTTCCTTCTCCGAGATTTCAAATCCAGCGCCTTGTAAGACATTCCGTTTGATACAAGTAACCGCACTTGATTCTCTTAGTACCCTGTTCTTAGGGTAAAAAAGGGCCCAAAGTCCCCCCCCCCCGTACTTCGTGGTGGGCCTTACTCCGCCGCGTGCGGAGAGAAGAGAGAATAGCCGGTTAACACTATTTCTACCAAAGGTGTCAAAAGACACCTTTTAAAATTTTGTACTTGAAATTATTTTCAAAGTTTAATAATTTTTTTGTCTCAATTAATGTTTTGAATTTTCGTATAATATTTAGCGGTATCATTTTCCTCCAGCTCATCTAGGATCTATGTAAGACACCTTTTGGTCGAAATAGGTATACACAAAATCGTGGTAGAAATGGTGTTAACGACGGGATTAACGCGTTAACCGCAAACAAAGTGACCGTCAATTTAACCACTATCTATTTTAACGTCGTCACGGCTCACTCGGGATCGCGTAAGTCACGTTGGTTGCATAATTGTGCACCACGTTGTTCGCGCTCGGGAGCGAAAAATCGGCCGGTCGAGTGGTAATGCAATCCAGGCGTATAGACACGTACTCGCGCAAGGGCTGTACGCCGCGATTGCACTCGAGAGAGAGCACTCGTTGGTGTTCCTACGTGACGTCACCGAATTTTCAATTAACCCCGAAAACCTCAATTTCCATCCTCACTTTCCCGAAACGCGGACAATTGAACGCGCAATGCGTACCAAGTGATTTCTCGGCAGCAGTAAGACCTCCACTGGGGAATTTTAATTTAAACCTGAAATTTAGAATTTTTTTTAATGTGCGATTAAACATCTGGGCATCCCGATGGAAGAGCTTCACGGACGTTTGGTCCAATATTCCCTGCACGGTCAGACGAATTTCGCCCTTATGTCGAAATGGCTCCGGGTTCGAAGGGTTAAGATCTGATGTCGAGTTATGAATTTAATGTTTTAACTTCTAATTTTTCTTTTTTTGGGGTAAGTTTTGAATCGCGTTTGTTATGTCCAATTAAAAGATTGCGCGTGGGAATATTTTTATTTAAATTTTAGATTGCACATTTTTTTTTTCTGTGATTTTCGAACACTGTTTCAAGATTTTTAAGATCACATCTTGAAACGTGTGCAGTTGCACGTCCGCGTGCTGAATCTCGCACCTGAAGTGTAATAAATAATTTTCCGGTCACCTCTCATTGCGACGTAATGTCGAAATATGGTTCCGACTCCGAACGTGGCAAATTATTGCCGCGCGGTTTAATTTTTTTAGTGTCAACGTCGACTCCTGAAACGCGGGTAAATTTTCATTTAAATTACAGCTTGCAAATTTTTTTCTATGACTTTTTAACATTAATTTAAGATGGTGAGGATGTCTTGAGACGCGTGCAATTGCACGTCCGCGAAAAGTGCAATAAATAATTATCCGGTAATCTCTAATTGCTACGTAATGTCGGAATTATGGTTTCAACTCCGAATGTGAAAATTCCTTGCGGGGCGTTTCAAATCGCGCTTAATTTCATTATCGACATCGCCTCTTGGAGCGCGTGCACTTGCACGTGCACACGGACAATTGCTCGCCTAATGTATGTCGTGCAACTCTTCCGGGGAGCCCGAGGGAAGAGTCCCCTTCGTGAATGGTGAAATCGACCCCTTGAATGGAAACGGCGTTTCCGCCGTCGCGACGCACTCGACGTTTACCCGGAATAAGACATTCATCCGAGTCCCGGGATCGAAGGAAGTTGCCTTGTCTCGTTGCTGTGATAAATTTTCCAGTGCGTAGTTTGACGGTTAGACTTGACGGTTTGACTTGACGGTTTAGCTTGACGGTTTAGCTTGATGGTTTAGCTTGATGGTTTAGCTTGATAGTTTGACTTGACGATTTAGCCTGACGGTTTAGCCTGACGGTTTAGCCTGACGGTTTAGCCTGACGATTTAGCCTGACGATTTAGCCTGACGATTTAGCCTGACGGCTTAGCCTGACGATTTAGCCTGAAGATTTAGCCTGACGAATGCAGCCTGGTGGTTCAGCTCAAGCCCGACGGAGCCATTCGAGCCCGGAACGTGCGTGCACTCGTATCGGGGATGCGTGCGTGTTCCCGGGGAACCCGGAGCCAGAGCCACGTGTTTTCACGGAGGGAAGTTCGAAGGGAAGAGAGGGAGCGTGCACCCGACCCAGTGACCCGGCATCGGCGTTCCCCCAACGATGCCGTCGCGATCATTCCTCTTTCGTTGACGGTCAGGCTGCTTCGTCTCTTGTTACCACTCCCGGATTCCCTTCTTGACCCCCACGTTCCGTTGTTCCGACAATTCCACCTGATAAACCGTCTCGACTCCCGATTTCCTTTTTTAACCTCCACGTTCCGTTGTTCCGACAACTCCACCTGATAAACCGTCTCGACTCCCGGTTTCGTTTTTTGACCTCCACCTTCCGTTGTTCCGATAACTCCACCTGATAAACCGTCTCGACTCCCGATTTCCTTTTTTGACTCCCACGTTCCGTTGTTTTGACAACTCCACCTGATAAACCGTCTCGACTCCCGATTTCCTTTTTTACCCTCCCACAAGGAGGTGCCACCCTGTTACTTTTCTTACCTTTCCGACATCTGCGAGATACATTTTCCGCGTTCCCTAAATATCCTCTTAGAATCCCGTCCCCCTTTAATTCCGCCTTCCTTCGTGCAACTAAGGGCGGTATCGATGCTTTCCCATGTATCAATTCCGTGAGGGATGTTTCCCGTTTCTTGTATATGCACCCCTGGAACTTTATTTCCTCGATTTCCCGTCCCGTCACTCCGTCGTTTCGACGACTCGAAGCGACGATAAGTGTCGCCGATATTTTCCCGACTTTCGATCGGCTCGTCGGGAACACTTTCCGCGGTTTGAGAATCTATCCTTAGAACTCCTTTTCTTTAATCTCGCGTCCCGTCGTCTCGACGTCGCTAAGTGCCTTTTTACGACCGTAAATTCCCTCCTTTTCGCGTTTTACCGTCAACGCGCCAACTATTCCGAAAATGAGCAATGGCTATTACTTAGGCCCTAATTCCTTGTTCTGGGGGCTCGGAGACAAACGGAGTTGCATACGTCGGTGCTTATTCGACAATGGGTTATGTCTTAGGGATCGTTCACTACTTCCGAATGACGTCGCCCTTTCCGATTCGCGTTCCGTCGTTCCGTATTTCCGCAATTCCGCTTTCCGGCGGATGCGTCGACGGCTCCTCGACCATCAATTCACCTGCGAGAAGCGTTTTTCCTGTTTCACCTCCCCTTTTACCCGCGCGTTTTTCCGTTCTTCCGATGTTCCGTCGTTACAGGAACGAGGGCGTTCATTCCGCAGCCGGGAAACGCGGATAAAACGCAATCGCTTCCCGACCCACCGACGACTTCGCGTGGCCCTCTACTTCTGCAAGGGAAATTTTCCGCTCGCACTTCGTGGATTTTCTTGGTTCTGACATTTTGTTATAGTACATCGAAATGTAAGAAACACGTATTTTTTTATTCGTGATAATTCCTGACTTTGGGGGATGAAACCCACCCCAAAAATAAACCCCTCAAGAACGGTTTTTTGACGTTTTCAGGGCAAACGAAATAATATTCCTTAATCGGATCATCGGAGGCTTATTTAATTCTGTGACATATTGTACATTGGAAAAATAATTAACACGTATTTTTTTATACGTGAAAGTTTCTGAGTTTGGGGGATGAAACCCCCCTCCGAAAAAGTAGATCCCCAAGAACGGTTTTTTGACGTTTTCAGGGCAAACGAAATAATATTTCTCGACCGGATCACCTGAGATTTTTTCAGTTTTACAATTCCTGAGATTCTAACGTGTCATACATTCAATTCGGTTAACGTGAAAACGTGAAAAATATCTTCTTGAAAGGCAAGAAAGATTTCGAAATTGTAGTACGCATGTCCTTTAAAATTGATATATACTTGTATACCAAAATCCCAATTACGAAGTATCGAGATATCGCATCGTGAATAGAAACTTCGACTACATGTGTGATATATATCAAACTGATATTTTTTAACAGTGTAACGGCTCATTGCGCGGAATCCGTAGATACAACTAACACTTGTTAAAATCACGCGACGGCCGTGAAACGTGACTTTCCATCGCTCCCAGTTGTTGATAAGCTATCACTCGTAGAATGGAAAGTCAATTTATATACAGGATTTCAGGGAGACAATCCAATTGGATACATAGGATGAATTTGATCTCGAATTTTGGCCCGCACGTTTGCTCGTTTAATTGAATGTAATGCCAATTTATTTCCACGTCTGGGGACTGATAAGACGTGGAGATAGTACTTTTTCCATTGTTATGTAGTCCTGAGAGAGCGTTAACCCGGAATTTCGAGACTTCGGTGGTAAATAGTAAACATTGAGGACAAAAACCGTCGAATTCCTCGGTAATTGAGGTACGGAGAGGTATGATGTACAAAATGGACGTTTGAAATCAAAACAAGAAGTACATTGTTAACGTTTGACGGCTTATGTGAAATCGCGTTTCGCCAAACTCTCTCACTTTCAAGTTTTCATTTATGTCTGATATCTCGAAGCTCGTATCAATCTTAAAATCCAGGAAAATTAATTCTTACCTTACCTACCTGATTTATTAATATTCCTAAGTGAAGCATAATATTTTGAAAGAAAAGGAAAAAACGGGTTTACCTTAATTTCGACTCACTTCAGGGCGTTTTGTCGAGATGAAAGTGAAAGTGTCAAAATCAATATTAAACACTTATGGATTCACAGATTTTAATTATTTCTGGTCGCAAATTTTCTTAACAGTATTGATGCAGATTTTTTTTTTTATCCGGACGGAATTTTAATAGGTGGAGGATCTGGGAAGGATCTTAACTCTTTGCTGTTGTGTACTGACGGGTAAATCCTACATCACTCTTTTGGCTTTTTATCCCTCTGTAATGATCTGATGTGTCTGAGAGGCACACTTGGAGTACAACGCCAAACATTGTTTCTGCCTTGAAGAGTACTTCAAGTGTAAAGAATTTATAGTCGGAAATACTAATTGTATTTTTTCTTCGCTCTTGATTTCTCTCTTATCTCAACAAACCGTGTTTGAATGAGTAGGAATGAAAGCCCCGTCGTGGAGTCGCATTTTTCGGCAGGACCAAATCATAAGTGTTTAAAAAAATTCGAATTTCGCATCGCAAAAATTCGAAAAATCGCATTTTTCAGCAGGACCAAATCATAAGTGTTTAAAAAAATTCGAATTTCGCATCGCAAAAATTCGAAAAATCGCATTTTTCAGCAGGACCAAATCATAAGTGTTTAAAAAATTCCAAACACTAATTATGCCTTCTCTTTCGCACTGATCTCTCCGTTATCTCGTTAAATCGTGTCTAAGCGAGTATAAATGGAGTCGAAGCCCCCTCGTGGAGTAGGATTTTTCAGCGGTATCGGATCATAGATAGCGGCAGGGTGTTACGCAAGAGCGTGGTTTTATTAGCCTGCAGAGGACTAGCGTACCCCGATGTTTAACCAGTTGACTGCGAGGCTCGTTAGCGGTACTCGTCCGGGACACATTGTTCGATAATCCTGCCGGGTGTTGTAACGTGTAACAACGAGAGAACGAGGCGGCCGAGGCGACGAACAATGCCATTGTCGGCCGCCTCGACTTCGCCGGTCGGGCCAAAAGAATTGTTTTCGACTCCCGAGATCGATCCCTCCCCTCCTGCCTCCACCCCGCACCCAGAGCACATTATCGCCATAATCTAGAAATTTATTCGGCAATTATCGCGCAATTTCTCTCGCCCCCGCTAGGCGGAGAACTTTCCGCGGCGTCGACCCGGCGAAGAGCGACGAGCCTCCACTTTCCCAATTTTTTTTCCCCCTCTCACCCTGGATTAAAATCAAATGCAAAAATACTTTCGAGCAGGGTTAAGGTCCTCCTTGGTCGGGGAATTTTCCTTCCGGCCTCTGGCGATCGATCTTGCGGATAATAAATGTAACACCTTCGACGCCGAACCGCCCGACGCCGCGAGTCGGCCGATTGCCCTCCTTTCCTTTATCTTTCGTTACCCCCTTTTCATCGGGGAGATTTATCGTTGCTTCGGAGTCTTCCTGATTATCGTTCCCGTCGTTTTGTAAATTGTTTACCCCAATACGGCACGCGCGGCCGGAGATGTAAACGACCGAGGCAGCGTGTCGTAACCGATGACGGAAAAGTGCGCTTCTCGTGAGACTGGGTCGTGGGAGTCGGAAAATAATGTAGACAACCAAACAATTTAATTAATGAACCACGATAACACGCGCATCCATCGTTACACGATTTTCCGATCGGTGATTTCGAATTTACATTCTTTCCTTTTCTCGTATAATAATATTTGTTGTTAACTCCAAGAAATATGCCTAGGGAATCTAACGATATAATTTCAGGTGAATATTAAGAAATATTAATCCTTCCACGATGAAAATCTATATCGATTCCACAAGACGTAAGAAAGATTAAGCAAGAATTGCCATTTGAAAAGGAAACAATCGGTGATAATTTGGAATAATAAAAAAAGGTATTTATCCTCGAGATAACGTTACAAACACGGACATGGTTTCAAGAGTTAACAGTGGCAGCAAGGGATACGGCAAATATTTAACCATATGATAACAAAGTTACAGTCATAGTTATGTCATCGATTACAAGGGAGTGGTGTAAGTCGCGATAAAAAAAAAATATTTATCCGCAGGATAACGACGTTATCAGCGCCGCTGCGAGTTTCCTCCTGATCAATTCCCGATAGCCGGGGCGGTCCCTTTGATCTTCGGGTATCTGCTCTTTCCCGGTTCCCGAGGGTCTCCTCCCTGAGGAGCCCTTCGAGACGCCCTTTCCGCGCGGAATCGGGTTGCGGGTATTCCGCGCTCTCCTGATACCTCGCGACGTGCTAATTCTGGGACTCTCGGTGCTCGGACGCAGTTAGGGTAGCGTCGGCGTCGAGACGCTGCCCCGCGTCTTGCTCGGAGGAAAAATAAGAGCCTTAAGGTGAAGGTGAAACACGTCGAGGGACTTGATCGACGTCGATAAAGAAGATTTTTCTAAATGCCTGCATTGTCGACGCTCCTTTTTATATTGACAGCTCTGTCGATTTATATTGGATATTGTACCAAATGGTATACTCCACCTGTCGTTTTCGTACAATAAATATCAAGAAATCGATGTGAAACTCCAGAAATCCTCTGGATTCCTGCTTTCTGGGGCCCTAATTGACTGCAGAGGGGACCCCCAGCGCCATCTGTGATTTCCAGGTCAATTAAACTTTCACGCCAAGACCTCGTATTCCCATCGTTTTAGCATAGAAGCGCATACAACACTTTGTCTTCACCTTTATCCCGTTCAAATGCGAGTTTATCGATTACCAGAGTGTTCTAAATTGTCGTAAAATTGTCCCGACCCTTTCGCTTCTCATATCAGAGCCTTCGATAATTGTATATTGATCGAAATATGAGAGCTCGGCGCCATTTTGGTTCTGGTCTGGGCGAAGTTAAAAAATGTTGTCCAAAAATCCAAATTTTGAATGTGTCTTAAAAAAAACGTCAAAATATTTATAAAGCTTTCCTCCAAGTTGGATGCACCTAATCATTTGAAATTGCGCGAGATTATGGAGGCCGTATGGAAGAACGCGATGCTCGTGAAATTTCATTAAAAAAAAAAAAAAAAAAAATGTGATCTAGGATCTAGTATAGGATGAAATCATCGAAATTCCGCCCCGCGGGGAAAGTCGCGGTTAGGATTCCGGAAATGCCGTTAAACGGCCTACGGGAAAGGAGTCGTAAAACGGCGTCGATTGATCGCCGTGGCGGTCGTTCGTTAAGATTTCTCAGCCTTGACCTAACGGGGAACGCGACTGATAAGACGCGGCTGTTAACGCGGCGCGCGTTTCCGCGACGCGACGTCACGCGATGCTCTCGCGGCGTCTTGCCGGCGTTCCCCCCGCGTCCCTGGGTTTCCCCGTTTTTCTCCGTTTCTCTACGTATCTCCCCCGCACAAGTCGCCGCGCGACTCCTCCGCAGCCGTCCCGCAGCGTTTCCCCCGAAACCGCGCGGTATCGTCCGCCGCTCTCGGGAGCAGCGTCACGTTGCAAGCGTGCACATCGCACTTGCACAAGCGCACGTTGCACATGCAATCGCTTATCACCGGCCACTTACGATGTTTACATTGCCGGTTCTCACGCTTTTATGCAACCGGCGATCTCGCATGCATTAACTGCAACAGGGAATGACCGTGTCGCCGATAAGTCGCTCGACGCGACGTCCAATTAGCTAATTCGAATACCATACCGAAAGTAAGTGACATAAATGTCATGATTTTGTCGCATTATGCATCCCTTGTAAGATGCACTCCTCTAAGCCGACCATTTCCTTGAAACTTTAAGGTGGCGGAAGGAAAGACAGCGATCAGAGGGGCTGTACCCTCTTTTTTTATTGCTCTTTTCCTATTAGATTGTCACATGGCCCCTCACAGCTGATCTCCCTAAAAAAAGGAAGTGTGGAAAAAGCTGCCCCTCTGTGCTCTATCCTTCAATTCTTCCCCGTTCGTCGTGAAATCGATCCGCGGGGTCCATACATCGCGAAGAAGGTGATGACGTTCATCCTATCTGCACGAAACTGCGGCTAGATTGCGGGGACTTCGTGTATATGTATATATAAAAAAACATATGTAACTCAACTTGGAATATTGGAAAATTTCAAAATTTCAAATATCGGCCCATTAGTGCCGATTTCTAAAACCGAGCGTCACTTCGAACACCAGGAGTGGAGGATGTTTCGACCGCACAAGAGCAAGTATTTCCTTGATATTCTGATGAAGGCCGCGAAAAGGAAACTGAGAGAGTAGAGGGACCCTTCTGGTCTTTCTCTCTCTCTTATTAGATGTTACGATGTACGTAGCGCGCAAGAAAGAAGATCAAGTAGAAAAGAGCTCCCCTGTTCTTTCTGAATTTTGCTGCCTTCATAGTCAGATCGGCATGTGAGGTCCATACATCCAATGTACATGTCTGCATCACAAATGCATCACCGTAGAGAATCGCGGATTCAGGAAAAGTCCCACGTAGGGTGACCGGAAACGTCGTTTGGGGCGTCGTCACGGATGATGCGAGAAGATCGGCGCTATCACCGTGGGAAAAGCGGGAAAAGTCGTCGGAAAAGTAACTCGAGACCATCTTCCTCGGTCCGAGGTTAATTTGTAGCCGAAGGGAGTCGGTAGATCGTCCCAAGTCTAGTTTTGACAAGACCGAGCCGAGCCTTGTCTTCCTAGCCGGCCTCGCGGGGAAATCAAAATACCCTGTAAGTCTTCCATTGTCGACTCCTTGCTCTCCTAAGTGGTCCTCGGGGACACGCACACTCTCGGTGTACGTCGAGTGGGTGAGGTTTTCTATTTCGGTTGGAGAGCACAGGCCCGATGGGAGCCTGCGGAAGACAACGGGCCCTCTGTCCGTCTCCCAATCCCGGGGAGTGTTGCCCTCTCCGTCCCACCCGTGGGCCGCCCCATCGCTCCGTCTTCGTCCCACTCATGGGACTCGCCGAACCTCCGGCTTTCCCCGGAATCTAGGAACTGGTACGTTTCCGCCGATCTCGGGACCGCTCCCGGACGGTTCCCGGATGGTTCCTCGAACGCGAACGGGAACATCTCGCCCGTTAAAACCGATACTCGTCGCCGGGCTTCCCCTTTGACGTCTCGCCGTTTGATCCCCGCGACTCCGACTCGTCCTCTGGACGGATTCCCCGATATTGGTTGCACTCGGGAACCCAATACCGGGATTGCCACCGGACTCCAGGAGATCCCGAACAGCCTGCTCCGAGACGCTTGCTCCCAAAGGACTGGGAAATAAAAACTCGAGAAGGAGTAAAAATCTCCGCGTCGGCCCCGAAGCAACACTTCCATGTCAAAAAGTCGTTGACTATTATTAATTATTATTTATCATTCCTTCCCGAAGCGAAGTAACGCTTGTCTCGGGTATTATTATTTGCCTTACTTCTACTTCCAATACTTTCAACTCACTTTCAACGCCGATAATCAACCAAGAGGGTAACTGACACTAACGAAACCGCTTGCGCAAATTCTCAGCACCGAGACCCTAAGGTAAATGCGAATGGTGATTAACCGTAATTAAAATGTCGTTTCACTTCCCGAAGCAGGTCTGTTTCATGGTTCGGTCGACAATTATTTTTATTATTATTATTATTTTTTTTTTTTCGGAAATGTCAATATAGAAAGTGTCGGGCCATTTCTTAGGTGTGCTAAAATTCATCCCGGTCGGTGGGGTACCCTTAGAAAGAAGCGTCTAACGTTGTTATGGGGTAAGGAACAGGTGTGTTTAAATTTCATTTCGGTGGAACACCCTTAAAATAGGTCTTATTCGGATCTGGCTTAGGGGTTTCACGTCGCCTTAATTCTGAGGCGTAATCTCGAGTTACGTGTACCTTTGGAATGCACTCAGGGAGTGTAATTACATAGCCGGTCCATTGAGGATGCATCTCGTCGACCGGACCCATCGACTCGTCTGTATCGGCAATCGACTCCATTCTTCTCCGTCGCGGCGCGGCGCGTCGCGGCGGGCCCGCTCGTCACGTGGCACCGCCGCCGATAAATCCCGGCACTGTAATTGTTACAGTCAAAATAAATCCTCGGCCCTCTCCCCCGCGGTAAAACAATCCGACAACTGTGTAAATCGCGCCCGGCTACATATACGAGCGTTGGCTGAACAAACAGAGCGCGGGTCGAGAAAGAGAGAGAGAGAAAAACGGTCCTCTGGGCTCGAATCAATTAAGACACGACGTAAACCCACGAAATGTCGAATCGAATCGATGCCAGAATCAGAATCCGCCGAGTCGCATGGGAAGAAAAGGAGGATAATTCGGGAGAAAGGCGAGGAAACGCCGATCACAGCGACGACTCGCTATAAGGGGCCTAGGAGCTATGGGACTGCCTTAAAGGACCAGCCACTTAAGTTCTTTGTTTTTTTTTTTCTTCCGAATAGCTCGTTACTTATCTCGTCATTTAAACCTAAACTAGGCCCAACATTTATTTGATACATAAATTAAACGACGAGAGCCGGCGAGAAGCTTTATTTGCTACTGTCAGTGGCGCTCTTAAGGCGATACCAAAGTGGCAGGTGAAGGTTCAACCTTCCGTGAGACTTTTTCCAGACCAGGGTGTACCGAATCTTATCGAACCTTACCATGTGAGGGTGGAGACTATCAGGAAGGTCCCGACACCCATGGAATCTCATTTTCTCGTAGGAAATTTTAAGAGCGTCCATTAAGATAATTTACAAACATTGAGGATTCATGGTTGTCGGTACCTTTCTTATAGCCCGTTGAATTCGTAGGTCGTCGGTGGCATTATTTCGAGTGGGACAGACATCGACTTCGATACGTGTCAAATATCCATTATTATGAACAGTACATAACGACGCGGAAGCATTTAACAGTATTAAAGGAAACGATCCAGCTTTTAACACAGTCATATAAAAATTGAGAAGAAAAAAAAGAATCACATTTTGCCACCTTTCCGAATAGTCCCGAGCCGCCACTGTAGGATCATCGCGGGGGGTTGTGTTCGCTGGGGGGGGGCAGGGAAGCATTGGTCGCGCCGGACGGTGAGGCAGGTCCGATCCGAGAGCACCTCGGCCGGGCATCCGGGCGTGTGCATTAGCGCTGGCGCTTTGTTCCTGATGGACAGGGCATCCCGTCCGGATATATAACGCGTAAGCGCACACGTGGGAGTTTCGGGTGCTCCCGAGCCTCCGGTGGAGGGGGCTTGGGGGGGGGGGGGAGGACGGCAAAGCGCGGTCGCGGAGAGCTCTAACGCGTTCCAGATGCTGCGGGCTTTGTTCTGCCCCCGAGTGCGCGGGCGCGGGGTGTGGCGCGGTCGCGAGCGCGCGCCTGTATGCGGCCATGCGGGCGCGCGCGCCGCTTATATAGGCGCGGGGGCGCCGGGCTCGCGGGTGAAGGGGAGGGGAGGGGGCGCGCCGGAGTGCCCGGGCCACGTGCGCGGTAGCGCAGTAGTGTGCGGCCGCCCGGCGCACACGCACGTGTCCTGCGCCGCGCACGTTAACGCGGCCCGAGGTAAGTGCACGATACCTAAGTAACTACTGTCTCTCGAATCTCGGTAGACCTTAGCGCCGAATATACTAAACGCGGACGATCTGCATATTAGAGGCGCCATGTAGAGAATGCGAGGGTACTCCCCGGCGTGGTTCTCGACTGGAGGCGAAGTCACGGGCGGCGACAATGCGAGGGATCGCGCACGAGGAAACGGGGCCCCGGGGTTCGGGCAACTTGACGCTGAACACATGGCCCCCGCACTTCTTAGACGTACGCGCGCGCGGCCAGACGGCCCTCGTTTCTCCCTATCTTTCCGCCCCCCCTCCTCCTCCCCTCTGGCATGCCGGGCCTAGAGAGGAAGACCTTTTAAAAAGGGGCGCCGCGCCCCCTCCCTCTGTTCCTCTGCGACTTGTACGTGGGAAGGTCCTCTTCGCCCCCCTCGACCTCCCCCCGCTGGACTGTATACTTCAACCGAAGTTGAGGGTTTATTTTTCCCCCCTTTTTTCTCTTCTTCTTTCTTATTCCTCCATTCGGAACTCCGGGATGAGATTGGGAGTAGTTCGGATTCTTGGTGGAATTTTCTCGAGAATCGTGGCAGGGAGAGTGGAGGAGTCATGTGTCGAAAGGGATGTGGGAATTACCGTAGAGGCGTTATCATCGGTAGTGTCGAGCCAAATCGAGGCCGTGTCGCGTCGATCGGGGCATGTGCCCCTGACAAGTAATTCCTTATTTCCCTTCCTCGGGGCCCAGCTGCCTCCTGGACCCCTATCGAGCACTCCTCCAAAACGCCTCTAACCCTCGAGTGGGCACTTAACTTACGAAACCACCCCGAGGAGAATGTTTCCGTCTGATTCCCAGCGACACTCCCGTCGTCCCTCGCCACCCTCCCCTAAAAAGGGCCCCTCTTCCGGCGTGCCGACGCTCCGCTTTCCGTCTCTCCGCGTCCCATCCCCGTGGGAAGGAGACCGGCGGAAGAGGAAGGTCCTGGAAAGGGAACGGAAGGGAGGGAGAAAAAGCAGGGAAACAAAAATTAGGAAAAAAAAAAAAAAAAGAGAAAAAAACAGCACCGCGCGCAAAGATTCCTTATAATCCCCCTAATGCACCGGACACTAAGGTCCGCGGGGGCGACTCGACGCTCGGCTGAAAAGCTAGGGGAAAGATGCAGATAAAAAGGAGGGAAAGGGAGGAAGAGGTCGCGCGCAAAAGGAAACGCAGCATCCGGCCGCGCGAGGGCGCTGATAACGTATTCTCAGTAGAAGACCCGGGGCGGGGGGCGGGGAGGGCAAAGGGGAAGATTGCTTTTACAGTCGGGCTCAGGGACGTGAATGCGTTTCGCGTTCTGACGCGCTCTTCTCCTAGCAGACCGCCGCGACGTCGGCCGCGTCGGCCGAGGAGAAGAGGGGCCCGGTGGTACGGGGGCGTCGCGGCGCGCGGTCCCCGGGACGCCCCCGCGTGTGGGTGCCGTCCGCGTCCGCTCTCATACATAAACAGGAGATCGGCCGACGCCGCTTCAAAAGAAGAGACGCTAGGCTGGGACTCCATTATGTAGAGCGTATCCCGCGCCGGCTCTATAAAGAATACTAACGATACCCGCCCGGCCGACCTTCGCCCGAGGTGGAGGAAGTGCCTCGCGACCGACTTCGACCTAACCTTAAACGCGACGCCCAGTTCGGGTTTCTCGTCACCGATACAGTTGTTTCAATGAATCGCACCCTGGAGGACGTGAATGCCTCCCCTGGGCGTATGGGGTCGTCAGGGTACTATGTAAAGCCATTCGTGTTCGCGTATGAGACGTCGGAAGAGTACGTCGGTCATGGGAGGAACTTCACCGGATCCGGTGAAGAGTCTGAGGTTAGGTCGAAGTCCCTCCCACTCTGGTACTCTCTTCGGCTCCTCGTCTTCTTTAAAACACTTCGGCTCTTCCAGTGCACGATTCGGTTTATGTTAGGGTTATTAAGTTCTGTCGGGTTATATTTGAAATTCTTTATTGAACCGTACAGGGTAACTGGGGATCTTGTCAGTCCGACGATGCACTCGAATCTCCAGGTTGATAGTAGATGGAGATCTTGAACTGCCTCGAAGGTCTGCATGGGCTAGGATGATTAATCGAGCCGTGTTATTTTACAAACCGTTTATTTAGCTTAACAGCTTGCGTGGAGACCTGGTCGTACAAGCGATGCGCTTCGGTTTCCATGTCCAAGATGAACGTAGCTAGAAATAAAGGTCTCGGAGATGATTCGGAGATACCTGGGATCTCGCAGGTTGGTCCGGTCTCCTCCGCTGCGTGGGCGACGATGCGTCCGGTCCGGAGGTCCGAGGGCGTCTGAGGGCTCGCGCGCCTCCGTCCACGTCCGCGACCCACGCGAGCGCCCCCCTTCGCCGCAACGGAGCAGAACTGATTGGCCGCGTCGGTCCTCGCGGGAAACCGCGTCTCGCGGTATTAATTTATATCGAAAGTGAGCGTGGCCGTCATTCCGAGGGTGATTTACGCGGCGAGGGGGTCCACGCTTATCGGCAAGTCCTGACTTACTTTCGGGGTCCCTCGCATCCACTCCATGGCTTGACTAAGAAGGAACGATCCTTGTCGCGGCGGTTGAGAACCGCTGCGGGGCCCAGACTTTTCCGCCGACGGGCCCGAGACGCGGAAACCGTCGATCTTCGTTAACACCCGGTTCTTCCAGTCGGTCGACGGGTGCCCGAGGTACAGGTGCGCCGCGTCCAAGGACTTGGCACCTTCCTGGCGTCCCAGGACGAGAAGACGGCGCCTCGTAAAACCTCTCCGTCTCTCTCTATCTCTCTCTCTTTCTCCTCGTTCTTTATCCCGGGGCCGATTTCACTCCCCCCGTGCCCACGTCTCTCCTCTTTTCGCTCGCTCCCCTGCCCCGAGGGAATGCCCACCTTTTTTTTTTTTTTTTTTTTTTCTAAAGGGCCCGTTTAACGAGGACGCGTTACGCGGGCCCGATTTTACGACCTCGGTCCCGACGGAGACGCTCTCGGTGACTCTAATTCGGTCGCAGCATCCCACACGAGTGCGCGGCGCCCGTTTCGCTGAGCGACCCTGTTCATGGTGATAACCGCGGGACCATAAAAAGTGTGTGTACCACCTCATTCGATGACGCGATCTTACGTCCCCCCCCCGATCTTACGTCCCTCTCCCTCAATTCCGCGGAATAATTCCGCGATTACAATTCCACATGTCGGTACTTATTCCCGGTCACCCGCCCTCCTTACACGAGCCCGCAAGAATTCCGGGGTGTCCAGTGTTGGGAGCTAATCACGTGGTCGGTGAACCCCGGGGGGTGGAGGCGCCCCCCATAGGAGGTGTCGGGGGGGGGGGGGGGGGATCACCGATGTCAACGGGGAACAAAGCGGCCCGATTGCCGGTAATCGCGCCGCCCAATTAGCTCCCGGCTCTCCAGCGCGATAAATGCTACAAGGGTGGCGACCACCCCCGCCGGCCCTCCCCCTGGTTGGGGGAACAATCGAGCGATTATCTAATCCCGCGGGCTAATTACCACGAGGGATCCGATCCGAGGCAGGGGGGAGCCACAGGTTGTCGAGGGCTCGCCCCCTTCCGGAAGGGAAAGGGGTGCTTGGCGTGAAATCGACGCCGCGGGGGGTCGGGGTGGCGCACCGAGGTCACGTGGCCTCGGTCATGTGATCGCAGTCGGCGGCCAATCGGATTACAATCCTCTCTGGCATCCGTACTTGTGGGGGAGGGGAACGGATGTCGGATCACCACCACCCACCCACCCACCCTTGTCCCCCGACATCTCTGCCCCCCTTCGTGACACTCGAGCTGAAACAGATGTCGGGGCCCTTGGGCCCCCATTGTGCCGCCGATTGAAAGTCAAGCCCCCCCCCCCCCTCCAGGGGCCCGACATGCAGATCCATCAAGAGGGACACGTGGTCGCCGGACATGTGCGGATTTAATTACCCACTGACCCTGGAACAGGGCCTTGAGGCCCTCCCTCCAGACTCCGAAACTGATCCATTGGGAACCGTGGGATTTTGGAAGCAGAATCGAAAATCTTAACTAGAATACTATTTAAGGGGTCGACTCGAATCCTCTCTCCCCTCCCTTCCCTCGTTACTCTTTCTAAATCGCAAATTGATTTTCTTCCAACGCCCCTCACTTGTTCATAATTCCTTGGAATAATTCGATAACGTTGGAAATTCATTTTTTTTTCTTCTACCTAGGCTTCCTTGCCCCCTTCCTTTACGTGTAATTTCATTCACGTGACCCCGTAACGGCGAACACAGTCCCTGTTTTGTGTTATCAGCCTTAATTGGGTTTCCCTGAATCGGAGATTCGCGGACAATTCGCGTATTGTCTGCAACATTATTGTTTTGTACGACAGGCAGACGAATTTCATTACACCCTGTGTAATTACGTTCACGTGACCCTGTAACGGCGAACACGGTCCCTGTTTTGTGTTATCAGCCTTAATCGGGCTTTCCTGAATCGGAGATTCGCGGACAATTCGCGTATTGTCTGCAACCCTGGTGGGCGGACAATCCGATAACGGCGGATCGGCATCGCGGATGATATGGACGGGGACGCCACCGGTTTCAAATATAGTCATAACATCGGTCCTCGCTCCGATGAGAGACTACCTTATCGCCGGGTAAGTGTAACCGGGATGTCCGACCTTTTCGTGATAAGGGCGAGCCGCGTCCATCCCGATCGCGGTTTTCGCACATGAGCTCCGGCTTGCGTGTGGGAGCCGCCCTGATAGCGGGCTATCGGCTACCGAGCTTTTACTACACGCTTACAATGTCTTGCAGTTTCATAATGACCGGAGATAGGCCGCGACACGCGCGGAAAGCGCCGCGGAACGGACGCGAATGTGGGCCGCGGGATTTTTCATCCCCCGCGACCACCCCCCACACACCCCGTTCCTCGGTAGAATGATCCGATATCTATTGTGAGGAGATCCTTGGCTACTGATAACCGGCGAATACTCCGCCGCTACTCGCGTCTCCTTATCAATGCTGCCGAGCTAATCATCGCCCCGGAGGCTCGATATGACGGGATCGGATAAAAATCCCCGGGGGAAGAAAAAAATTGACTAAGTACGCCTTGTAGAAATTTGCTTCGTCTCGCTGGCTCGCGACCTATGCACTCCGGCGGTAAACAATTCGTTGCCGCGGGAAGCGCGTGATAAGCCCCTGATAAGCGGCCCCGGGTGAGAGGATAATCCGAGATTTTCATCTCGGCCGAGAGAGTTTCCCTCCGATCTTACCTCCCTATTTTTAATCGGACTTTGATTATCCTAATTCTTCGGTCTGTACCTTGAGGTGGAGGTTCGATGTTAATGTCGCACGTGGAATTACGGGGGGGCGAAAGGTCGAGTGATTGAAATTATCACTCATGTTACTTTGGGCAAAAGTGCTCTCTCGGTTTAATGTAACGCGTTGTTCGAGCCGATACGCGAGTCGCATCCGAGGTCGATCGCTTGTGAAACTTTTCTCTGAATCCAACGTAACGAGAGTCGCATGTAATTTTATCAAGTGATAGTACAGACATGATAGAGAAATGTGCAGTCATGAAATCTCATGATTTCCAAATTTCTGTGACCGTGGAAAGATTTCATACTACTCGGGACCACTTTGGGGTAATGTTTCATAAACGAGAGCCGCCCTATCACTTTCATATCACCTTAATCTCCTACCGCGTATGAGCTTCGAACGATTGAAACGCGGGTACATGATTTTTTATGCTCGCACACTACTTGGGATTTTTTTTTGGCTCCTTACGCCACGAGAAGGAAAGTATTATTCTACGTATGAATTATTGACGGGATTCAATGTTATCAGTGGACGTCTTATCGTTGGTCGACATTTTTAAGGGACCCGTCTATCCTCGCCGGTCCTCGAGGTTACTTTCGGGCAAAAAGTGGAGGAAGACGTCCTCGGTCCCTCGAGAGGCGATCTCCCTCCCTCCTATCGGGGCTTTTTATCTCGGGCCCTGAATCACCTCGCAGCATCTGGCACTGTCCGTCCGTTAAAACTATTTCCCGCCCCGGCCCCGCCGCGACGCTTTTTGTCCGGCCCGTAAGACGCGGCCGGGAGCTCTCGGCGCTTTTGTCGAGCGATTACGTCCTCCGGACGGGAATACGTGTCGTCAGCGCCTCCCCTGGGACCCCGGAGGGTGCGACGCGGAACGCCGAATTCGCTCCGAATTCGGAACGACCCGCCGTGGCCTCGGGAACGTGCTTTATTCTTGGGGAAACTCGAGAAATGAGACTCGGGATTCGCGACGAGGCACCGCGTGGGTGGGCCTTTAGGGGACGGACCCGGAAGGGCCCCTGAAACTGGGCCTCAAGGCCCAGAATATGAAACTTTTCTGAGACAGTCCGAGAGATTTTTGCTATAGAGCTTTTCTTATCCCGGGGAATTTATATTAAATGACAAAGTATGTCACGCCTTGCATTTTTTAATTCTTGCCTCGGTACGGATGTTGCACTCTGCACTATGAAATTAATAGTTAAATTCGCAATCGACCTCGCTTTACATTTAAATCCGTACATAAACTCGGGATTCGCGACGAGGCACCACGTGGGTGGGTCTTTAAGGGACGGACCCGGAAAGGACCCTGAAACTGGGCCTCAAGGCCCAGAACATGAAACTTTTCTGAGACACTCCACGAGATTTTTATCATACAGCTTTTCTTACCCCGGGGAATCTATATTAAATGACAAAGTATGTCACGCCTTGCATTTTTTAATTCTTGCCTCGGTACGGATGTTGCACTTTGCACTATGAAATTAATAGTTAAATTCGCAATCGACCTTGCGCTTTACATTTAAATCCATACATAAACTCGGGATTCGCGACGAGGCACCACGTGGGTGGGCCTTTAAGGGACGGACCCGGAAAGGACCCTGAAACTGGGCCTCAAGGCCCAGAACATGAAACTTTTCTGAGACACTCCACGAGATTTTTATCATACAGCTTTTCTTACCCCGGGGAATCTATATTAAATGACAAAGTATGTCACGCCTTGCATTTTTTAATTCTTGCCTCGGAACGGACGTTGCACTCTGCATTCTGAAGTTACACAATTAAATTCTGAAATCTTTCAAGACAAGCTTCACAAGAAAATAACACGCGCTTCAAAATTTTACTATTCGCGATATATATTGCATGTCGAAACTGAAATATCGTATTAATTGTTGGACGTTCATAAACCCAGGCCAATGTTGATGTTTTTTGTCGAAAGGGGAAATTAAGGTGATTTTTAACCGAGGAGATTGGGGGAGGCTGCAGGTGGATTCTTTTTTTTTTTTTTTTTCTTTTTCTCTGGGACGAGAAGCGAAATGGGGAGGAAAATATGGATCCACCCCTGCTTGGATTGGCTGGGATCGACATTGTGCTCGGCGATAATCCCGGGTGCTCCCGGGGGTGGGAATCGCGTCTCCCTCTCGGGCTCGCTTCCTCTTGTCCTCGTTATCGTCCTCGATGGTTTCCAGCGGCTTAAGCGGAAGACAATTGGATCGATATCGCCGCTAAACGGGGTCACATCCGGCCCCGTTGTCCCGTGATAAACTCTCGCGCAACTGGTAGGCCAGTGCGAATTGTCTCGGGTGGCGAATGGGGTGGCACTTGTTATCTCTGATAATAAAAAAATCTCTACCAACCCGAGATTCCATTCTCCCACGACGGGCTAATTATATTTATCGTACTTACCTCTAACTCCGTGAATTTTGCCGTAACTTTAACTCACGTGGATTGTTCGACTAAGAATAGAAATCCCTGAAACGCGTGTTCGTGAATGAACGCTTTTGCACCCTAAAATGTCTCGGGAATTGCCAAACACTTTTGACATAGCAATTAGGAAGCTTCGGCCGCGGCGGAATGGCCGGATTACGCAACGGGTCGGCGCGTCGCGACTCGACAGCTGTACATACTGGCTCGACAATGTGTAACAAGTCCCTCGCAAACTTATAATTGCGATCGCCGAGCGAGAGAGCGAGCCGCGCCAGCGGAGCGCCGCGACGCCGATGGAAATTCGGTTTTATTTCGCTAATCTCCGTCTCCGGGGTCAGACGCCAACCGCGATACCAGGGCGTCCGACAAAGTGCCGGAGAAGCGTGCACGGGACGTATGATCGCGGATTGCGTAAAGCGGAGCCCATTCATGCCTTGCGACCACGAGTTCCCCCCGGAACCGCAAATGAATTTCGAAGGATTTCTACCCGAAAATTTTGTCATAATTCATTTTTCATCACTTCATATGTCAAGCTAACGTCGAATTACTTGTAGTTAGTGCTTAACATGCCTACCTGTACATACTTGGTACGCTCCTCTGGTGCAATATTAAAAAAAAAAGTAAGAACCGATTTCGCAAGAAATGAAAAAATTATATAATATTCGTATACCGAATAAATTTTGGTAAAAAAGAGAAAAAAAAAATACAAAATTGGTAACTCTTTCCATGTTTACAGTAGTGGAGATTGTACTCGATGTTTCACGCGGTGTTCCACATTTCTAATACTCCCGTGGGTACATTTGATGTACGGGACTCTTAATTATGCAGATTACTTGAAAAAAAAAAGAAAAAAAAAATGTGAACCTCGTTACGTTTACAAACATTGCTGATTTAAATTGGGTTATGGAATTTGTGATTGTAGTGTAACGTTGCGGAGATGAGTTGTGTATAATTAATAGACAGCCTTGACGGGGTATGCACCCCTTTTTTAATATATCCACCTATCATAAAAATCATATCATCTCAATAACGTGAGATATGCAACAAATCTATTTCCCATGACTATACTATACATAACATGGGTTGATGAAAAATGACTCGGCACCGTATTTTTCCGAACTGCAATTTTCTTCAAATCCAAAATACGAGTGTTAACCTCGAAGAGGGGTTTCCTCGAGGAGAGCGAATTCGAAACCGAGGATGCATCAGCCCGCGACCCCGCGGTCGCCGTTCCCGATAAGAAGATAATGGATCCGTGCGAGGATGCCTCCTTATCCTGGCCGGGTGCCCCTCCGCGCCATCCCGGGGGATCTTGCGACACACGCACGCGCGCCGATTATTATTCGTGGCCGACAAAGCGATAGCGACCGGTTACTGCGCCTCTCTCGTTACGCAATGCGTCCCGGGTACGCAACGCGTCCCGAGCCCCGAGATAATTGCGCGATTTATATGTAATTAGTAGACGGAAATTGATCGACGACCCGGGAAGGGTTGGCGCGCGAATTAGGGGTTGACTCGACGCCGGGTCAGCGAGGGCGATTAGCAAAATCGGACTTGGTCTTGATCTTGAAAAAAGTGGAAGATCAAGATCGAGACGACGACTCGACCAAGCGGTACCAAGACTCGAGGGTGTAAGATTAAGACCAAGACCAAGGGTACCACGGTCTCGATCTTGGTCTGGCATTTGCGGATTACCATCGGTTTCTCATGGGGGGAGGGGGCTGTTAATTTTTTTGGACGGAAGGGAAGACGAGCGAGGAGCACCGGAAATCGTCAACTTCGGTCGGTATCGGTCAGGTGATCCGATTAGGAGGTTAGGGCGAGGGGTTGGGGGGTAGGTACTCGGGGGGGCCAATCGATACGCCGTAAACTAAATCCCCACGTATGTGCGTTTGTGTTGCAGACTAAGGATGTCCTCTAAGAGGAAGTCGCCACCAACGAAGTTATCGGAGGGCGGCGGGGGCACGGGGGCGGTGGCGGGGGCGGAGGAGGAGGAGGACACCAGCTCGTCGGTGGCGGCGGGCGCGCGCGGGGAGTCGCCCCCGGAAGAGGGAGGCCCCGGGGACCTGGAGGAGTGTTACTTCCTGCGGAGGCCGACGGACTGCGAGTCCTCGGGGTGCTCCTCCCCCGGGACGGCGAGCGAGCCCGACCCCCGGGCCACCCCCTCGCCCTCGCCGGGGTCGCGGCGGGCCACCAAGCGGCAGCGGGGACCCTTCCCCGGCCAGGGGGCCCAGGGGGTCCAGGAGTCGGCCCTGACCTACCACCACCCGCAGGCGCACCACCACCCCCAGCACCCCCACCCTCACCACCACCCGGGCGCCGCCGCCCCCGAGTCGGCCGGCGCCGAAGAGCGCGCCTCGCCCTCAACCCAGCTCCTCCTCGACCCCTACTACCCCCACCACCCCCTGCACCCCCACCACGCTCACCACCACCACCACAACAACAACAACTCGGTCACCCAGAACAACAACAACAACCAGCAGACCGCCGCCACCGGCACCAAGAGGTCCATGGACGACGTCCTCAAGAGGCTCACCTGCAAGATGAACAGCAGCTCCCCCTCGCTCCAGGACGACCGGAGGACACCACCCCCGCCCGCCTCCACCCCCAGCGAGCACAACGCGCATAGGTCGGTGCGGTACCCTCCACGATCTACGTTTTATTTCCTCTCTTCTCTTCTGCTTCTTCTTCTTCTCTGGCTCTTACGTCTTCCCCGGCCAAGGGGGCGGATCCCCGACTTCATCCTCGCCGCACTCGGAGGGTCGCTTAAAGTGGTCTCGAGGCGCGTCGCTCTTCACCGGGAACCGCGATTTCGGCCCCCTGGGACCCTCCTAGCCCCTTATCGCCACCCCCTGGGATCGCGGACGAGAAACACCCTGCTCGTATCAATTGGCACCTTGCCAAGTCTCGACCCGGTGACCCTATCGGATTACCGATTACATACCCGGGATCGCGATGTCGCCCTGTCACCGGCGAGAATGTCGCACCCGGCGTCCCGGTCCCCGGGGGTGTTCTCCTTCCCTCCTTTATACGCGAAACCGCAACCGTCGTACATCGGGAGGCTGCGTTTATTAAAATTAATAACTCGCGGCCAGGTTCGTTAATTACTTTTCCCCCGGGTCTAATGGGAGAGGTAAGACTCGGCGGTCGGGAAAGTAGTTGCCGTAATTGCCGGTTGGGAGGGAGGAAATGCCGGATTTCTTGGAGGCAAGGATTTCTTCGGCGTAATCCCGACAATGGCCGACGCCGGCCCCGTGGACGAGCGTTATGAATTTCGCGATTAATCCTCAAGTGATGCATACAATTGACGGTCCTCGAGAACAGACGGCGTAACTAACGCGTCCGGTTCTTTATTTACAATATGGCGTCGCGTGTCAACGCGCGCATGGGTTTTTTTTTCCATCTCTGCTTCCCATCTTTTTTTTTTCTTTTTTTTTCTACGGCCGTTTCGAGGGGAAAACGATACTCCGCGGGTACCATTGAAGAGGGAGATAAGCTCGGAGATCGTTGGCGCACAATGTCTCTCAATGTACGTAATTTTCTGCCGTCTCTTTAACCTATCCCTCCTTATGTCCGTCCTCTTCACGGTGGAAAAGGAGCGAGCGACCTCGCACAGAGTTGAGACCACTCATTGACCTCCAACCCCGGCACACAAAGGACCGATTCATGGACCGCAGTTATTACCCACACGGCGATCGTTATTACGCGAGCCGGCGACATTCGTCGATGAAAAGTAATATCATTTATCCGGAGACCGGGAATCACGCGAGGTAGGGGGAGATGCGCGCGTCGATGTCGCTCGATACATGTGAGACGCGATTTTGTATTTCTTTATCGAGCAACACTTGGCCGCTCGGATTTATTCTAGGTGGTTCCAGGAGCTCCTCCATTTTGCTTCTCTCTCCTAACTTCCTACTCTGTCTCCTCCTTCTAACAATACTCGACGCTCCGCTTGTAACCGCATATATGTGCCCATAATTATGAAAGTGGTCTAAGTCATATAATTTTTCTTTCGAAATTACATTGAATTAATTTCCTTTGAAATAATATGGCGTGAAATAACTGATAAACTCATTTTTTTTTTTTAATTTTGACTTAGACCACTTTCATAACTATGGGCACATATCAATGTTCACCGGTAAAATTGGCGGAAATTTTCCAAGACAATTTTACGGACAAAGGTTTTCCCGGGATGGGGGGATATATTACACAACACCTTATTTTTTTACACAAATGGGTACCAGGGTTGGAACGCGTTTCAATGGGTGCTCCACATATCTATGACGTAGAGGCGAATAGCCTGAAATCCAGCTTTTGCCTATATATCATTGTTTCCGTATATCATTGGATTCCACCAGCCCGCCATTACTTGTAAGATACAATGTCTGAAATTCTGCGGAGTCTGCCGATAGCGTATGGCCGAAATTCAGGGGGGGGGCCTCAGAGGCCGGAATTTCCATTGTCGGTACCGACAGGCTCGTTTTTCTGTTTCTTTTTTTTTTTTTCTTCTTCCGCGCCCCCCTCTTCCTCCCCGGCCGAAGGGAGCCATTTATCTCGGGGCCTGGCGCTCATCTTCTCGGGAAATAAAACCCTTCGGGCGCTGAACGGCACAATAATAATAACAGAATGGGCCTTTTGTGGGCGCAGGGCTGCACGGGGTCACTGGGCGCGAATAGAGAGAGGCTGCCTCCAGCCACCGTTTGATATTATCGGTCCAAAGAAGAGAGCGCGCACAGCCGCGGCCTTTCATGCGTGCTCGGATAAGGGGCATTCTTCGCCTAATGACCGGCCAAACGAGAGACGTGCGCATATAATGCTGCTTCTTCTTAGCGGGAATCACGAGCGTGTCAATCCTCCTCGGGGTTCCGCCAGGCGGCGCCGCGCCGCCCCGGAGGCACCGGTTCTCGCGAGCGCTCCGTTTCTACACTTCGGTCAATTAGTTGTCAAAGGGCGCGTTTAAGAAGGCGGATTCCCGACACCGGAAGCGGGACGTAACGAGACGTTAAACACCGATAATTCTCGTTTGCAGGACCGATTTTCCATCCCTTCGAACCCTTTGAGATCTCTTCTCTTCTTATCATTCTTTATCCTCTTTTCACTACTCTTTAGCCATAACGTGTACGCGACAAAGATATGAAATTCTCCCTCTCTTGGCATTCCTTATCATGTTTTTCATATGTTTTCGGTACAAGGTACGTAATGTCAGACTTGCACTTTTCTTTCGGTCGGATTTCCCTTCGATTCGAACCTTCGTTAAATTTCCTCGTCCTACTCTTTAGCCATAACGTGTACGCGACATGGATATGAAATTCTCCCTCTCTTGGCATTTCTTATCATGTTTTTCATATGTTTTCGGTACTAGGTACGTAATGTCAGACTTGCACTTTTCTTTGGTCGGATTTCCCTTCAATTCGAACCTTCGTTAAATTTCCTCGTCCTTTTATTTCATTTTCGTGGTTCCATTTATCCTTCTCATTTACGTTTTTATTCCTAGAGTAGACCTCGAGGACTTGCACGCGGAACCATTTGTATCTTGAGAGTCTCAAGGGTGGAGAAATGATTTCGAGGCGAAATGGGACCTCTCTCTCCCGCTCTCTCTCTCTCTTAGTGTGCATTGCCTACTGGGCAGTTCTCTCGCTCGCTCCTCGAGTAATAAACCACCCTCGGAATTGATCTTTTTGACGTTAACGCACTACCACGTAACGTAACGTCCCGCTTAAGCGCCTCAGAAGTCCGCCGTACGTCTTCGGAGTGTGGCCGTCATATACGTCGAAGTGATAAATCATCGGGTGGGCTCGTTGTACACGGTGTACTTCATGTGTACAGAACCCGCGGGGTATCGGGGGCTCCCCGAGTAATTCCTCGTGTAATTCCTCGAGGGCTCCTGCGCCTCCCGTTGAGTCTTTATTGAGACATTTCTCTTCCTTTCGCGTTAACCCTCCGTTTCGTACGAGTATCAAAGAATTCTAATTTCGGCCCCGATCACCGATATCACAGTAAGATTTAATTCATCTTGATTATTTATTAATTTCCCGGGTACGCATGCGTGTGTATAAACCATATAAAGAGTTCGGATAAATTTGAAGAGAAGAAAAAAAAGCGGTTTGTCGCCAGATAGTAGATTCATGCAGCAGAGGGTTGAGGAAAGGAAGAGGGCATGATAAGAGATTCACTGTCTTATAATCGGATAAGTTATCGAAGCTTTTGTCTTCGCGGGGGGGAAATTCCAGTACGAGAGGAAGGGGTGGCTTAGATCGAGGGAAGCCCAATTTTTTTTTGTTTTTTTTTTTAAGATACATTTCCCGGGTGGAAAGGACTCCAAGGAGCACAGAGCGAGATTAACGCGAACATTCTCGGTAGATAAAGGGATTTTCATTTCCCGCGGTGAGTGGGAAGAGACAAGTGCCTGCTGCACCTGTTTTATGGTGACGCCCTTGCCGGGATCAGGGCAAACGCAGCGGTCCAGATTCGCGGGATAGAGAAAAAAAAGAAAGAAGATAAAGAAAAAGCTCGTTTCGGATATCTGGATGGGGTGGAAATTGCACCTGTGCGGAGATCGGGTCGCGTCCGATCCCGGCGGTGTCCCAGATTCGCCTCGACTCCTCGACTCCGGGAACGGAGTCGGGCCTCCAAGTCGACGGAGCGAAGACGGGGGAACTACGTGCCCGTTCCGCCTGTCTCACAATGGGGCCGGTATCACTTATTCGTGGTCCGTTTTCCCGGGGATAAAAGAGCCGGGTCTAGAGTGGGCCGACGGGGGTGGCCGGCACCAGAGGGTGCGCCTTCCCGGCGCCCATCACCGGTGCAAACACTCGGCCGGGCCGAGATTGCGCGGCCGCGACCCCATCTATAATTCACTAACTCGGCGAGCTACCCCTGCGGTCTCCTCTCCCTGTCCCTCTCTTTCTCTCATCCTCGTTCGCTCTCTCTCTCCCCGCGATCCCCGGGAAATACCCGGGGCGTCGGTTTTGATTCCCTCGAAACCTCGCGAAGACGGCCCTCCTCATACGAAAATCCTACGTCACCTGTCACCCAATTCAGAGTCCCCCGGAACCTCGAGAACGTTGAAATGACCATTTTTCAAGATTTTCCTTCTTTTCTCTTTTTCATGGCTTCCATTCATTTCCGCAAGTAAATCGCGGGAAGTACTCATGCTCGTAATTTCTTGGGACCGACAGCTAGGGAAATTCAGAGCCTCCCAGAACCTCGAAAACGTTAAGATGGTCATTATCGGAATTTCTTTATTTTCTTTTATCTGCTCTGATTTTTGTAAAAAAAAAAAAAACAGGGCACGAACAAAACCCAACATGGCCTGTTAATTTTGTTAGTGACTCAAACGGGATTACAGGTTCACAGAGCCAAGTTGACTAGAGTTTAAGAAGACGTGCTGAAGCTTCGTTCTCCATTCTAGCGGCGGCAGCATCATAGCGAACAGCGGTGCGTCCTCTCCCCCGAGCGGCGGGCGACTGCAGGGCTCGGAGGGCCAGCAGGACGGCGTGGTGGCGCTCCACCGGGTGCTCTGCGCGGAGAGCTTCGTCGAGAAGGAGCGCAGGCTCTCGGAGTTGATCCTGCAGTTGCAGCTGCTTAGGGAACAACTATTGCAGCAGCAGGACCAGTCCAAGGTAAGTCTTGCGCCGCGTACACATCTCGCATGACCTACCCTAACCTAAGTTACGTCTGCCCGGGATTGACAGCGAGGCATCATTCAAAGTTTTTCACCTCGAACACTTCTCTTAAGTGAAATGCCTGATAAATGACAGGACAAAGATGGCGGCACCTCCGTTTTTCAAAGTGTTCAAAGGGACCGAGCCATTTCAGTCAAAACAAAATAAATGAAGAATAATGGCGAGTAAGGGTAAGGTCATCGAATTAAAAAAAAAAAAAACGATTTGGCCCTCGACATTTCACTTCTCAATATTCACTTGCAAGATCCACCCGTAACCCCCTCGCTCCTAAATTTTACGACGAAACCCGGAAAATTTCTCACACATCATCCCCATAATCTACTTAACCTCCCCATCGGCAATAACTCACCCCCTCGCCCTATCCTCACTTTCACAAGAAATCCCGACAAATTGACCATACATCATAACACTTATAACATATTTAACTTAACCCGACCTACATCCCACCTCCCCTTCGCTCTCCTCGTATCTAAAACCTCCTTGCCTTATCAGTTGCGATTTTTACGACAAATTACGCGAAAAATTCGGCGCTCGCCTAGGATACCGTCATCCAGCTAGGACGCAGAAGTCCTCGAGTCCTCTCTGGAAGAGAGAATGATTTTTGCTCCTCACCGCGGCCTCTCGAGGTCTGAATGAACCTTGTCTGGGGGTGGGGGAGGAGGAGGAGGAGGAAGATAGGGAGTACTTCCTCGTTGCAGGACTCTGCCGGTGAATTACACCATTCTTTTGAAGGATTGTTTATACACGGGGCTAGTACGAAGCTTTGATTCGAGTCCGGGGTTACGCGCGCGCCGGTGTATACGTATTTAGACATATATATATACATGTATATACACATACATATATATATGTATACACGGCTGCCTCGATAAATCCCCCGAATGCACCGACGGATGCCGGGCCTTTGTAATTAGCTTCGAAAAACGAGCCGGCGGAGCCACTTTTCGGGCTTTTTCGGGGTACGCGCATCCCCCCCCAACTCCCTCCCACCCTCCACCCACGGGTTTCCCGGTTTCCCGTTTTCCTTTCGGCTCGTCTCTCCGCCCTCTATCTCTTGCAAATCCGTTCGCATTACGGCCGTGACGGGACCGCGAGCACTTTTCCCCCGACTCTCCCCCCTGCTTCACCGTGTCCCCCCCCTAGCTCCCCCTTTTCCTATTTTCCCCGGTTTTCCAGCAACCCACGGCTTTCTAGCTTAGACGAAGGGATACGGATAACGCGAGGGGTTTGGGCCCGATTGGGACCCTTTTGGGTATTTTTAGGACCAGGGAGAAAAAGAGCCCGCACCCTAACCTTTGATCACTAAACCACCCCGTGAAAGACGTTTTTACTAAACTCTGGTTAAAAATAAGACTTCCGATATTTCGAGGGAAACTGTATTCTTATTCCATTAGGAACTTCTTTGATCTCTAGGCGACGCTTGTATCGATAGATCGTGGGTCCCAATTCTGGGGCCTCTTTTTGTGGAACCTATCACAGGCCTTTAAAATACCTTTTTTCACCTTAATTACCTTATCGGGCAGTCTATGCAAAGTAGAGAAAAAAATTGAATTGGACTTTTCGACGAGGATGGCGAGGTATGAATCTCGTAGGTAGCTTTATGTAATGAATTATTGATATAAACGCGTGATTCGCGATTGAGGTTAGGTGGCGCAGATTTTGTGGGGTAGGACGGCATGGCTCGTGCCGACTGCCGGAAACGTCGCGTCCGATCGTATAACGGCCTGTAACGGCGTATAACGGCGACAACACGGCGTGGCGATCGGCCGGGTCGGCTCTGGATCAACGGGATAACTAAATATACTCGGGGAGATTTATTGATCCGCGAGTGCGCGGCGCTTCTGATCCGTCCGCGCCTGTTCATTGATAGGAGGTCCGCCGTTCCCCAATAGTCGGGCCCATTGACAAAGCTGCATGGCCGCGGTGTGCGCCGTTAATGGGACTTGGCTTTGGGCATGGGCCTCGATCCCGAATACCAGTTCCTCCGGGGTTACACCGAAAGCACCGAGAATAGATCGCACGTGGTCCCGTGAGAAGAGCGGGACGCCAGAACGCGGCGATAAAGCGACGGAGAAGGAGAGACAAGAGGAGAGGCCGGCGACGCCGTTGCGCCGCAACGTCAATGCCGCTTGACAACGTCCAGGGGGAGTTATTTTCGATGTCGCGGGCACCGACGACCGCCAGGGTTACGAAAGAGGATGAGAACCGCCCCGGGAGGGAGGGGAAGGAACGGGGGGAGAAAAAGTTATCAGGGAGATTTACCCCGGAGACGGGAGATGGTGCAACGGGGAACCGCGCGACCCGTCGCTGCCGACTTTGAGCGCCCGTTTCCCCGTAAACGGGCGCTCGTACGAGGAAATGCCCCGAATGAAAGTTGCTCAGCGGGAAATGAGCCAGGACTTTCGTGGGAGACATTTTCTCGTGGCATGCACCGCTCGTGGAGAAAGCGCGCTCGAAGGGGGCCGCGCGCGGCCCTCTGGTAGACGGCTCAAAGGAGTCGCGGACCGGGCGCGCATCCGGAAGTAAAGTGCATCTCTGGGTTTGCGAACGCATAAGTGTCTCGGACAAGACGTTGGGAAGGCTCCCCGGAAATGCGCGTTTCCTTGGATTTCAGGGTGACGAGCTTTTCGGCGGCTGTTATCGTCGACCGAATTTTCGAGGTATCTGGGATTCTGCTGACTGGTCCAGAGGGCTTGCGGGATGGAAATGCATCTGCTGGCTGCATCCCGGGAACGGTCACCCGGAACGTTCCCTACGCTTACTGACTTCGCCGTTACCGTTTTCCTTTTCTCTCTAGCCTTATCCCTGGCGGTGATCGCGCGAGTAATTGATCGAACAAGCGAGAAAGGCAGGTACAAGTGTCGCAACGCGAACGATCGCAAATCGCCCGGGAAAAGGAGGGACAAAAAGACGGAGATCTCGCGAGAGTGGACTTTGGCGAGGCCCCGAGGATACGAGGAGGTTGTCATTCCGTGAAAGTCTCATTTGCCCGGGGAGCATGAGCTGATTGGCGCACGTAGCCGCAATTATGCACCGGGAGCTAGAGAGGGACCGGGGGATAAAAGGGAATAAAAATCCAAGCCGCGGTACGGCCGGACCGGTCAGCGATCCCGCGAGAGCACTCTTAACTCGTGCAGATAATGTCGATCCATTACCGTTATTATCCGAGATGATCGCTCCCCTAGGAACCGGCGTTTCCTGATGCTCCTGCATTCGCGGTCGCGTTCCGCGAATGCACTTAGGCTTCCGCCCATTCGCGTGACGATTCGCGGCTTCGCCGACAATGGGGCACCGCCTTCCTGGTTGATGCTGCGATTGGTACCATTGGTATGAAGAAGAAGGAGGGAAGAACTACCAAGGGGGTAGTGTTGATAAATTGTCATTAGAAAATTATTACCACCGTTGGAGTGCCTGATTAATGGAGGGTGGATAAAGGGAAGTTGTCCAGAATTTCCTGGAAGAAAAATGGATTTTCCGAATTTCCTGGAAGAAGAATGGATTTTCCGAATTTTCTTATATGGATTGACATCCGATTAATTCCCGGCCCCGAAGACAATGGGGCACCGCCTTTCCTGGTTGATGCTGCGATTGGTACCATTGGTATGAAGAAGAAGGAGGGAAGAACTACCAAGAGGGTACTGTTGATAAATTGTCATTAGACAATTATTACCACCGTTGGAGTGCCTGATTAATGGAGGGTGGATAAAGGGAAATTGTCCAGAATTCCCTGGAAGAAGGCTGAATTTTTTGGATTCCTTGACGTAGATTGGTCCTTACACGCCCGACGTTGATTAATACCCACTCAGTCTCGGTCAGAGGATCGCGTGACGATTCTCCGACAATGGATAACAACCTCTCCTCATCGGTACCGAGTAACAGTCCGACATACCGGCGGACAAGTAGAACGAGGAAGCGTGGAGTAAAAAAGGCCCCCCCCGAAAAACTGAAAGGAGGAAAATCATTATCCCAATGAACCGTCATGAAAGATGCATTACCGCCGCCTGAAGTTCCGGCTAACGAAGTGCAATTAAAGGGGCGTCGGCCTGGGGATACCCGGGAAGGAGGCTGGATTTTCAGGATCTCCTTACGCGGACCGGTCGACCGGTCCCATTCGAGAGACGGCGAATCGCGTGACGATTTGCACTTACCGACAATGGTTACCTAACCGAGCGTGTGTACCAGGGTACGCAAAAACCACGGTGGACCTGGTACCCGACTTTTTTCCCCCCATCTCTCTAAGTGGACGCGTTAAATGCAAAAGTCCGTGACGACCGGGAGAGAGGAATTGGGGGGGCCTTACGGGGGGACTACTCCCCATAAACGGCGCTTCATTTCTGCAGGTACGCACCCGATGGGGATAAAATATGGGGGCACAAACCGCGGGTGATCAAACGTAAGTGCTCCGGTTATATCCCCCCTTATCGCCTTATCGAGCCAATCGCGTATAGCCCCCGTGTCCCCGCCCCGCGGTCGCCGCTCCCGCGAATCGCGTTATCGTTTTCCCTTCCGCCTTTATCACATCCCCCGAGGGCCCCCCTGGCCGCGCCGCTTACGGGGGAGTCCCATCCGCAAATCGGATAAAGCTAGTCCCGGAAGTGTCGAGGATCCGGAGGGTGGGCTCCTCGGTGCGAAGGATCCGCGCGCGGCCCAGGAGGGGAGAATCACCTGGAATCCGATTTCCAGGAACGGCGGCTTCCCTTCGGTCCCTCCTCTTCTTTATTTTCACCCGCCGTCCTCCCGGAGGCGCCATTTTACCGGGGCCGAATGTAGAGCGTTTGCGATAAATCCGGCTAATTGCGCAGGTGATGGGGGAGGGGGTCAGAAATAGGGAAACAAGGGAGGGAAGAGCCTGGAGGAAGGGGGAGGGAGAGGAAGAGATGGACGGATCGGGAGGAAGAGAGAGAAGAGCGTAGGAGGAAGGCGGTCTCGTCTTTGTCCTCCTCCCACCTCGCGGGGGGGCGTGTGGGCGACGTCGGAGCCCGAGTTAGCGCGCCGGCCGAGTGGGGGTCCTCCGCCTCGGGCCGCGCGTTTTCCGCGGACTTCCTCTAGTCCCGTCTCTCTCCCGCTCCCGGGCCCGCCCTCGGTCCGTCTCCCTCGCGCCTTCCACCTGTTATGCGCCGCCGAGCCGAGGTTCGCGCGAGGTATGCGGGCACCCACGTACCGCGGGGCCCGATGCGCGCGCACGCGCCTCGCGGGCCCCTAGGGCCCCCTCCCCCGCCTGCGGGGCTCGGCCCGCATCCCCTCCAGTCGGCCGCGGTCGCGCACCGCGAGCGCGTGGGCGGAGGGCCCGCGGTTCCCTTCCTGCCTCGGCCTGCACCCACGCCCGCACAGGTGCACCGGCACGCCCAGGCACCTGCGCCGCCCGGGCCCTTCGCACCTGCGCCCGGCCCCCTGCGGCGCGCGACCTACACAATAGAGTGGACCCACCTGGTCGGCGCACGCGCGGAAGGAGAGAGAAGGAAACCATCCCCTTTCCTCTTGAGGCTCATTTAGGCTATTACCATCACCAAGCTCTCGAAGGGATGCGAAAGTTGCGTATAAAGAGCCGATCGAGTTCCCGGGACTTTTCTCCAAACTGAGTTAAGGAAATACAGTGTATCATTTAAAATCCTACCACATGAATATCGAGACCCCAAGACAGACCCAAGGAATCTTTTTTAAATCTATTTATGACCATTTTTACCTTTACTCCAATACACAGCATCTCAGGAGACGGGACCTTCTTCACCGCCTCCATATTCACGTGGTGAAATTCCAAACGACTCAGTACCTACAATCCGTAGGAACGTTTGACGCATCCACTTAAATAAAACCCTCGGTACAGTGAAAAAGGATAAACAGGAGGAACGTATCGATTTCCAGGGCGAAATCGAGCCGCCCCGTTTTAAGGGCGCGGATCACCGAGGGAAACTTTATCTCCGGCTTAATCGGGTACCCTTTTCGCAGTCAACCCTCGGCGTCTTGCCCGGGGCAGGTGCTCTTCTGGCGGGGGTTAAATCAGCGGTTTGTAGCGGGGAGAACGCACTCTCGGTCGAGCGAATGCGGAGCCGGCCGTTGTTATTGCGGGGGCGCGTCGAGCGCGTGGCCGCTCGCATAAAGGTGGGACGGACCGACTCGCATAAAGGGGTTGGTCGGCCGCCGGGTTGTTTGCGTGCACCTCCGTTTGTCCATTTGCGTATCGAGCCGACGCTTTATGGGAATTAGCGGTGTATTGTGGGCTGGCGGTGGGCGGGATGTGCGCACTGGCGCGAGAGAAGCGGCCGCGGGGGGGTGGNTGGGTGGTGGCAGTCGGGTCTATATCTGTCCCGTACAAATGAAGACATGTATACACATCCGTATATACTCCCACACACCCCAGTGTACATGTCCCACACAAACGTATACCTGTGCATGTACATATGTGCAACCACACCAAGTGCGAACATCTACAGGCAGAGAATACTCGCCCGAGAGAGATAGAGATAGAGGGTGGGAAACGCCACCGGGGGATCCGGAATGGGAACGAGAATGGGAACGAGGATGATTCTCTGTACCGCTGTTTGTCAATATGCGAGCGATATGATCACCAAGTATAATCACCAGCGGACCGGACCCGAGCTGTCCGCTCTGTCAATAGAATGCTACTTTGTGACCCCACTGGCTCTCCTATATTGTATCAAACGAGCCCCGACCTCCCCCCGCCTACCACCCACCACCCACCCCCCGCGAAATCCGCATTCACACGTACATCCGCCACGCGAACCGTAAATGCACCGGTGAACGCAAAACGCGCTCGCTCGCACACGCGGATGAACCCCCCCACACACCCCCCGACACCACCCCACGGGGGTAGTCGCGATCGGGGGCCGCGTAATCGGACCTCTCGTTACGCATCTCCGTTTCCATCTACCGTTAATGACACCGGACCTTATCGGGATCTGCCGAGCGAGGATCTCGCCCTCGTGGATTTTCTCGTTTTTTTTTCCCTTTTCTTTCTTTTGAGGTTCATTCCCAGAGATCTCTCTCTTACCGCTCTAGTTTTGCTTCTCTTATTTGTGGATTTTTTATTTGAGTGTTACGACTCGTGAGGGAAGATGTGAGGATTTGACGGATATTGCCGTCAGTGGGATTTTGGTATCTCTTCTTGGGGATGGGTCTTCTCCAAACGGGATGTACCGAGTCATTTCATACTTAACGACGTGAATATGGAGGCTGTAAGGAAGGTCCCGTTACTCGTGAAATTTCAATTATTGTAAGAATTTCTTTATGGATGTTTAAAAAATTTTTTTTAATAATTCACTAGGGTCAGGACCTGCTTTATAGCTTCCATGTTCACATCGTAGAGTTGGCACCGATTCGGTACTCCCAGGTCGGCGAAATGTTTCACGCCACTTTCACATCCCCTTAAGAACAGAGTTTATGTTGCCAGTTCGCATGACCGCAGATTAAGTAAGACGGAAGATGGAGAGAAAAGAAATTGGTCGGAGCCGCTATGACGAAATCATTCGGCGACCTCTGAAATTCGCCGGCGATTTATCGTTCCGGCTCCTATTTATAATCCGTAATCGCGGGAACGCGGTGATAACCCCCGGCTTCCCGTTCCCTATTATTCTCCCTGGCGAAGAATAGTCCCCGGTGGAGTTGGCCCGATTGCGCCCTCGGGATTATCGCGTACAGAGGCTTCATGACCGACGATACGTAACGTCGAGAACGAAGTAGGTACGGGGAAAGGGTTGTTACGCAATTTAAACCGGCATGGACATTAAGGACGGCCGATAGATTGTTGCCCATTGATTAGATGCTCGTAACACCGGATAACGAATATACCGGGCTTCGAGTCTCTCCCTTTTGTTCGCGCGAGCAATTGAATATGCAATTCCCCGAGGCTCGAAAGTACTTTCATATAGAAATAGACTCCGCGCCAGAGAATCCACGAAAATCGTATAAATTTCCCAATTCCCGAATATAGAAGATATAGCTGCATGGTGGAAGGTATGAACGATTTCGAATTTCCTATCAGTTTAACCTGTCAATTGTTAGTCATTAATCCCCCGCAACACTTACTCATATTACCGATCGCACGTAGTAGAAATTCGGATTCCTAAAAAAGTCATGCAACTCTAACAACGTAATTTTGAAATTAACATCCACTTATGGAGATGAAACTTCAGCCAATGACACGTCTCTGCCGATGATCCCACTTATCGGGAAGCTTATCATTGTTTCTCCTGCAAGATTAGTGATACATTTCGTAAACGAAAATCCATACGGGGGCCCTTTCAGTCAACCGTGTGTAAAGACAGCGAGGCAGCGAATCCGTCCGGAGCGAGTTCCCGGGTGAAATAAACGAATTAATAAATAATTAATTAATTACATCTATCAGATTAATCGGCGATAACTTCGACTAGTTGGATGAAACACCATGCTGGGGGGTCCTTGGGGCCGTCGGAGGCCGCTCGGACAACGGGAGATGCGCGGCTCGATCAATCCCGGTGGTTCCCCGGGCGCAAAGTGGATCCCCGCGGTCGGTCGCGTGAGAGCGAGCGAGACGGCGCTCGGCCGGCGCGCGCGGGTGGGAGAGAGAGGGCGCGAGAGGGCGCTCGGCGCTCCGTTTGAACGGCCGACGCCGCTAATGGGATAAACGAAGCCGCGGGCTCTTTTTCACCGGGGGCTGGCGCGACGCGAGGAGCGCGCCCGGGGGCGGGCCTCGGTATCTTTTCGAGCGATCAAAGAATTATCCCGGCGAGGCCGACGACGCCGTTTGTCGTTTGATACCGCGACGCAACGACGCGCGGGGGTGTACACACGACGCCACCTGTGACGAGGCCGAGTGCGCGGCGTTACGCGACGCGTTAACGGTTAACGCGTTAACGTGTTTCCACTGAGTCAACCGCCCCTCTATCTCGCCAGGTTTGACTTTCTGTCCCCCCTCGTCCTCTCTCTTTCGCTCCCATGGCGGGCATCCCCGCGTCGCGCCCCCGACCCCTGTGCGCATCTCTTCCGCGACCCGTCTCGTACTAATGCATGTAATTGCAGCTAACCTCATTAAGCCCGCCGACTGATGCCACTCGCTCGAGCCGCACCCCCTTTGCACCCCCCCGCGCGTCTTCGCCACACAAAGTCCGCCGAGCCCAGGATCATGGATCCTGCACACCGATCTGACTGTCATGTCGGCGAAAATGGAAGAGAACGGCTGTTTTTGCGGCTTTTCTTGATCTTTCCGTGTATTGTTATGGCGCGAAGTGGCGACGGTATGTCTACCTTGGGAAAAAAGAAATTCATTGAAGCAATGAAATTTTATCTTTGAACTATACTAACGAAATGTGCCCATAATTATGAAAGTGGTCTAAGTCAAAATTGAAAAAAAATGAGTTTATCAGTTATTTCACGCCACATTATTTCAAACGAAATTAATTCAATGTAATTTCGAAACGAAGAATATATGACTTAGACCACTTTCATAATTATGGGCACAAATATCTTGTTAAATCTTAATAATTATTTCAAGAATAATTATCTCACTGGCGGCGAAAGTGAGAGAGAGACAAAACTTTACAAAATAAATATGGAGGGTATAAGGAAAGTCCTGACACCCATGAAATTTCAATTTTTTCGTAAATTTGTTCGTACTTATTTTCAAAAATTATTTATACAAGGTGAAATTTCATGCGTTTCATTTCACGGCTGTGAAATAGCAAATGGTGAGATTAGGAGGTCCATCGGTTCTCCTTTTTAAGGGGACACGAGGAATGGATAATCGGGCCGAGAAAACGCGTCCGGTGGCACGTAGCGCCGGAATGCAGCAGCTGCGGCCGCGGCGCGGAATTCTCCCGCTCGCGGATTCCCGCGAGGGCCGAGTTACAAGTATAACCGCGCGGCGGCGCCCTGGCCGGATCGAGATTGGATTTCGCGGCGCCATTTATTTATAAAGGACACTAGCGGCTTCCGTAAATCTCGGCCCGGGTCAATGAACCCCGACGAATTAAGAGCCCTGACCATTTTTTCCGCGTTGCCTGATTTTATGCCGCAGCCCGAGAAAATCGGCCGCATAAGGACCGCCGGCTCTCTGATATTTTTCCATTTTCCTCTTTTCCCTGAATTTATCTATGCTCTTTCGAGCGTCCTTTCTAACACAAGGTGGCCGTAACTCCCGGCTGGAGATGCGAGAACCTCGCGGAAGGTTCACTCATATTTATATTAAGATATTTTCGGCCCCCGGCCCGGAGAGAGGGCCATTATGCTCGGCTCGGTCGGGCGCGAAAGAGACGCATAAAATTCCGGATGAACGCCGAGAAGAGGCTGCCGATCCTTCTCGCAACTGCCACTCGCGGAAAATGCCCCCTCCTCCGAGGAAACCATTTTCATTTTTTCTCTCCCTTTTTCCCGATTTTCTTTTTCTATTTTTTTTTTTTTTAATCCTTCCCACGTACTGTTCATCATGCAGCTTAAATGTCTCTCGTCAAACTCGCAGAGCACTTAGGGGAATGATTAGAGACAGAAGGCAGCTCTTCGAGAGACTCGAAGGTTTACACTTATAGCGATGCGTCCTCTTCATTTCTGGAAGCCCTATGGAAAGACATGGCGAGAAGTGCGGTCCCCTTTCTCCCATTTCTTTTCCTGCTCTTCCCGTTTCTTTTTTTTCTTTTCTTTTTTCGGCGGGCGGTAGAAAGTATCCTTCGAAGGTCGGAGGTCGCCGTCTTGCTCGGCGATTGCGCCTCCACCCGAGGGTTAAGAGCTTAAGGGTGAAGGGTCGAGGCGGCAGCAGCCACGGCGCGAGTCTGGACCACTCGGTACTCGGGTACTCGGTGCTCTGTACTCGCATTACGAGCCCCTTCCGGGGTGGTCTGGCGATTTTCTGGCAGCGCGGAGCGCGCGACCGGGACGGATATACGCTACCTGCCGTTAGTGCGAGAGAGAGCGCGCGACGCGCGGGAGAGATCCTCGCGTATAATTACATTTCTCATTAACATTGTGCCTCATTGTTTCTGCGATCGTTAGCGTCGTCCGAGGCGCGACGAAAATAATAACGCGGGCTAAATTGCACGTGCACTCCCAATTATAATTACGATTTCCCCCTCCCCCCGGGGGGGTGATGGGTGAGGGGGAGGAAGTAATCGGCGCCGTACTCCTCGCGAGAAATTTAATTATCAATTCCGGAGCCGAGCGGAATCCGCGAGTCGGCCGATACACTTCGAATCGGCGCACCGAGTGCGCGATTACGGCCAATTAATGGTCAACGACCAGAGCGCTCGATTAATTAATCCCAATTATCCGTTTCCGTTCGAGGTTTAGCTCTTAATCGAGGTATACCTGGCCGTAGAGTTTATCGCGATTATTTCGGTAGATTAATCGGTGCCGCGTGACCGACACACAGTGCCCCGCTGTTTAAAAAGTCGGTCTTATCTTTTCCTTCCGAGTTTTCCCGCGAGACGGCGCGGTCACCGGGCCCCTTCCGCGCCCGCATATAAATGGGCGCCGCCGGGGTTAGCGCGGCCAGTCGCTTACCGGCCGTGAAAGCGACACGGTCGCCGAATTAGCGGGCCCCCCCCGGTACGTGACCGGCACCCACCGGCGCGACCGGAATACGAAGTGGGCCCCGGATGGCGGCCTGATTGGGCGGCGGAGCATCGTGTCCTGGTAAACGAGGAGGAAACCATAGGAGGGACAGAGATACCCTGTGGTATATTGTACATGAACTACGTCATATATCTCGGAAAGAACACCTTAGGTGTAAAAAAGAAACACGCACAAGGTACATTGTCTCGGAGAGGTACATTCTACAAAAACCAGTCTGACGATAAATTAATGATTAACCGAGCGAAAGTAATGAAACCAATTGCATTTGCCGAGTACGTGCATCTTATGTTCAATGTTAAATAATATCCATTTGAAATCCATTTTGATATAATTAATGTCTAGGTATTTAAAATCATTGGAAAGGACTACGAGAGAAAGAAGAAAATCGGCTCGGCCTTAAAAGTGTCCTCGAAGGCTGATAAGAGCATTTCCTCCCATCTCTCCGATTCTCCTAACTCGCCTAATCCATGTCAATCAATCGAGGCGGCGCAATTAGTTTGAACCTCTCCCTCTATCCCCTATGCAACGCCCCCGCGAGCCGACTCTCATTTTATCTCGTGCCTTTCGGGCCTCGCAATAAATACCGCACGCGCTTCGCCCCGGCTATCGGCTTGGGTTACGCGCGTGCACGCGCGTCCACGTTAACGAGCGGGCGCGAGAGCGCGGCGGCGCGCAAACCCGAGAATGCACTCGCCGGCTCGGAAGAAGTATTCCGGGCCTCGAGGGGGGTTGAAGAGGGGGTACGTAAGGGTGGGAGCGGGGGAGGGAAGGGGGAGGGGGCGAGCCACGTGCATCGCCGCATTATTCGCGCCTCGAGTGGATCCCCGTCCAGGTCTATTGAGCAGGTCTCCTCGCGCTCTCCTCTTTCTCTCTCTTACTCTTTACCGCGCCACGTGGTCGCCTCTCCCTCTCTCCCGGAGAGACTCCTACCCCATCGGCGAGAGGGCGCGAGAGAAGGCCCCCCCCCCACTGGGAAGAGTAGTCCACCGCTATGACTTTATTCTCGCGAGCGGCCGCCCACACATAGAAAATTAATTAAAGTCGGTGGATCCGAGGTGGTAGGGTTATTGTGACCCTCCCTGGGGGAGGGGTAGAAGGTAGTTAGGTCGCGTAGGCATTACGCATTGTAGTGTTTTCCACCTCCGGCCCGGCGCCCTCTCGGCCGGGAGCCGAGCACTCGTGCTGTCCTTCTCGCGCTTATGCCGGGTGGTGCCGGAGGGACGGAGACGCAGATACCACCCGAGTGCCCGGGAGGCGGTCGCGTGGTCGCTCGAGTACCTCGGCAAACCTCGGCTTGTTAAGGATTAATCACTTTCTAGCAGCCGACCCCCGATGGGGTCGGTTCTCTCGCGTTATTTTAATTGTAAGCAAATTACCGAGAATGAATCTTCGCGGGGGGGCGAGCCCAGGGCGGCCCTGACGTCTACTGGGGTGGATCGACTCGGTGGGATAATTCCTAATTTTCTTTTTTTTTTCTTTTCATCTTGATAAATATTTTTACGTTATGAGATATATGTATACAGAATGATCCTTTTGTAACACTTTGACGGGGAGGAATTGACAAGACTTGTCAGTAGGGAGATTCCACCTTAATGGAATTCGAATTTAGGCATTTCCCACGGTATATATACTTCCGGTCCCGATGGACCGCGACAAGGGCCTGAGCGGGAGGAGTCGAGAGGAGGACAGGAATCTCGTTTGAGGTACCGGGAGGGGAAGGAAAGGGAAGAAATTCGCGTTTCCGCCGAGGTGACGCGTCCCGGGGCTCGACGTCCCCCGGTCCCCTGGGGGCGGCGCAGGCACTCCCGGCCCGAGCCACGGAGATCAGAAGCCCGGGACAATAATCCCGCTGACAGTTGGCTCGCGGTCGAAGGCTTATTCCTCGGATACGAGTCCTGAGCCCTTAAGAGGGGCCGCCATCGAGCTGCCATCGGTTCTCCCCGGTGGAGGCGTCGCCGCGACGACGCTAATGCGGTTAAGGCGCGGACCCTTTCCGGGGCCCTCGACCTGGCGGCCTGTCGTCTCGGACATAATCCACGGGTCGAAGCTTCCGAAACCGTTCATTGAGGTCGGGTCCAAAAATCCTAAAAATCCAGGGAAATTGGCGAGACTGCAAACCGCCGAGAAATCCGACGTCATCGTCGTTCCAGGGTATTAAGCCGATGGGAAAGAGCCGGTAAGGAGGTCTATGGTACTTCTCTCCGCACTTGGTACACCTAATAGTTTGAAAAGTTACAGCGTTAATATAGAGGCTGTAAGGGATTTCCTGACATGAGGGAAATTTCAATGTTTTATTTATTACAAATTTGTCTCGTCTCGTTGTGCAGCTCGAATCCTAACGAAATCCCTTAAAGGAGTAAAAGTCGGAATTAGTGTATTAGGGTACCGGGTGCACCCAGGAGGCCCTCGGAACGCCTCGCACGAGGCCAGGGAGAAAGTCCGCGAAGACGGTGAAAGAGATACGCGGGGCCGGCCGCGATTACCAGGGGTATGGTGGGGAGGACTGGGGGGTGGGTGGGGCGGGTAGGTGCGTTTCGGTAATTGCAGGGCTAAGTTTAGGCGGCGCAGTTGGCGTCAATGCGCGGATGCATATTCAGAACGGCCTCCTCATATTCTTACGCTCACTTAGTGGACCGCCGCGGGCCCGTGTGTGAGTGTGAATGGGACCCGCTGGCATCCCGCCTGTTTATATTTAGCCCCTGTGGGCGGTATAGCTGTCACGGATACGTATCATCGGCATAACCGAGGGCCGCGAATGAATAATGAAGTTTCGCTAGCCATTGCTCCCTTCCCCCCGGATTTCCGCCCGCTTTCCCGGAGCGGGCGCCGCGCGGAATCCGCGTACCGAGATAATTGATCCGGCGAATCGAGGCTCGGCCGGATTCGGGATGGTGGTATCGCTCTCTCTCTCTGCCCCGCGCTAGCCCCTATACTTCCCTCTCTCTCCCACTCACGGAATCCCCCCTGAGTAGCCACTACAGGCCTACTTGGGTCGGACGTCTTCGCTGGGGTGTTGGGTGACCGTAGTCGAGGCTGATTTCTGGTTTTTGCGTTCTTTCGTTATCTCGCTTCTTGATTACTGGATCCGGGGGGAATTCGGCGGAGGGGGTGGGCATGGGAGAGAGAAACGACGCGAGCCGAGGCTCTTATGTAACTTTCATTCAGGTCGTCTTCGGGTAAAGATAGTACTCGCGCGCGAGCGGGCAGGCTTTCGTTCATTCTCGCGAGCGGCCGCTCCGACTGGGGCGCCGCCTGGCGACGCGCTCCCGAACCCGCCAGGCCGGTCGCGCCCGCCCGGCGATGCTGGGCGCGCGCGTCTAATATCGTACATACGGTGACGTCTCAGCTGGTGCGCTGGCTGGATGAATAAACGTCTTCCTTATCGTTTAAAATAGACTTTAAACTTGATGCACATCTGGATCGGAGCCAGGGCCGTAAAGGGGCCCCGCGGCCGCACAATGACGCGGCCTAGGCTTTAAATTGTTGCGCGACCCGAAGGAGGGCGCCCCGAGCGCGCCCGGGAAATTACGAGCTGCACCTTTTTTAATGGGGACATTGACTGATCCCTGGGTACGTGGATGAGCGTTTTACGGGCAGAGGCCATTTTACTTGCCCCCTTGACCGTCACCCATTTTGGTATTGCGCCTTTACCCCTCCTCATTTTTTAATTGGCACTTTGATTCGCGGACAGGTAAACCGATGAGTGACCTACCAAGGCCATTTTTCCTTCATTGAGTGTGGGTTTTTCTTTACCCTCGCAATTCATCCGTTCACAATTATTTACCTTCAGCCGATTTCATTCTGGATCCTCAAGGTTCATTGTTTTTTTTTTTTTTTTTAATGGATACGTTATCTGATCCGGGTATAATAGGAATAAAGTCTTCTATGGATACACAGATGGGTGGATGCTTATCTTCTTCCAAACTATACTTACGGTTTGTTCTTTGACGATTTCTTTTTCTTATCTAATGGCGATACCCTTTTTGGCAATTGGTGTATGCGAGGATTCGGAATGGATTATTCATTGTGGATCTTGATTTTCAAATTGCAGACCTACCCTGGTCACTTGACCGCCGACCTGCAGAAGCAGATCGACATGCAGCTGCTGCAGACGGAACACCTGAAGCGGCAGCAGGAGCACATCATGCAGCACAACATCCAGGAACTGCAAGCTCAGATCTCGAAGGGGAAGTCCTGCGGGCCGAGGCCTCAGTCCCTGATGTTCCTCCCGTTCCTGGAACAACTTAGGGGCCTTCCGGTTCCGGCGCAGATGCCCCCACCCACGTCGACGGCGACCACTGGCAACAAGCACATCAACTCCATCGTCAATGTGAGTTCAGGGCGACCGAGGATAGTCTTCGGGATGAAACCCACCTTAAGATATGAAAGTAGCGTCGAAGAAGTCTCGTCAGAGTTCTCTCCAACCTTAATCGAATCGAAGCATTTCGAACGGGCTGCAAGGAAGGTCCTGGACACTCGTGAAATTTCATTTTTTCATGGAGAATTTTAAAAGATACTTATAAACTTAAATTCACCCAAAAATTGATATTTCACGACCTTCCTTATAGCCTCCACATCCACGTTGTAAAGTTTGGAGCGATTCGGTACACCTGATTTGGAGAAATGATTTTATGAAGGAAATCTCATCGACGCCACTTTCACATCGCCTTAAGGTTTTATGAAAGTGTCATGATATGCAAAGTGAAATTCATCTGTACCCTTTTCGGTGATAACGCCATTTTGGACCCCCAAAATGGGACCGGGGAATACAAGATGCTATCTCTCTTTACACTATTTCATCCCTAGAATGTCCGTGCGAGATGCTAATTATAGATGCTAATAAATGTCCTTTTTACGTCTATTTTACGTTTCATCACAGATGATGAGCGGCCATCAGGAAGGTCCGAGCTGGGCAACGGCCCACCTAGCGCAGATGAGCACGCAGATGGAGAAGGAGTCCTCGCCGACGCCGGCGTCGTCGGCAGTGGCGCCCGCCGCGGCGCCGCTCCCGGACCCGGACGCGCCGCTCAACCTGACCAAGCCCAAGTCCTCGTCCTCGGGGGCGCCGACCTCCTCCTCGCCCGGGAGCGACTCGCACTCGACGGGGGCGGGGAGCAGCGGCCACCAGGAACAACCCTTAGCGGCGACCGCGCCGAAGCTCTTCCCTCCGGGACTACCCCTCGCGCGGAATTACCTGCCGAGTCTGCCCTACGCGGGACTTCCGCCACACCTCACCACCCTCTCTTCGCCGAGTGAGTTTAAGACCTAGAATTTTACGTTTACTGGAAAAAAAAAAAAATCTTACAGCAATTATACGAAGATGAAACATATATAGAAGAGTTGGTATACGTAGATGAGCTATACTCGAAACTACATATTTATTCCCCATTAATAATCTATTATCTCAAGTAACGAGTAACGCGAAGTCATTTCCACTTGATATCAAACTGTCATATCATTTTAATAATAATCCGTAGAAGATCAATTTTTCTGGAGACTGGACATCTCTTTGGCAGGAGGCATTTAGATTGTCGCAAGCAGTTAATAATTAATATCCCTTGGAAAGTGGAGTTTCCTATCAGGGTAGTGATTATGCACTAGTTGATTACGGCTCTACGTGACTGGCGCAAGGATAACTCCTTTCGTTGTTACGTTTTGTATGAAATTTAGGAGTTTTGTCAAGTGTCCCCAAAATGTATGAGTGGTATGTCGGAGGGTAGAAGGTGGGCGGGTTAGGCGTTATTATACGAGGTGTTTGAAGGTTCGAAAACTCAATTTGTGCAGTGAGCAAAGCGATGGCCAAGGAGGAGGGCGGGCCCGGGGGATCCGCAGCTGCGGCTGCAGTTGCAGCTGTGGAGAAGCACTTCGTCATGCACGGGATCTACGGGCTACCCCCGACGGCCGGGGCGATGCCACCCTCCCCGCAGACCCAGAGGTCCATAAAGCACTCCGGATCCCGGGATGAGCCCCAGCAGGAGGAACAGGACTTTATGTCGACGCAGCACAGTATGTCGGATTTTCCTATCTCCTTCTCTCGACATGACGTTATCATCCTCCCTCCCCCGAAAGTCCGACTTTCAGTGCCCGTCGAACGTGGCGAAAGTTCCCTATTACGTGCCAAGTCACACAGTTTAGCTCCTGAGGGAGGAAAGTAGTCACTTTCTACCCACTTAACCCTTTGATCACGGAGCCATTTCGACATATGGGCGAAATTCCTCTGACCGTGCAGGCAATATTGGACCTAACGTCGGGCGCCTTTAGGCGCTCTTAGTAGCCAGAGGGTTAAAGTGGTCTAGGTCAAGATTTACCTTTAGTAACAAATCTCTCGCCATTATAATTAAATGTCGGATGTCGAATACTAACGTATCCGGATGCTCGTTACAGTGTGGAGGGACTCGGGGTACAAGATCCCGGAGGACATCACGGAGAAAGGTAAGCTCCTAGGTTTAACAGAACCCTTTCGAAGAACCCAACCGAGGGGCGTCCCAGGGTGATCGATGCAACGCGCTCCTTTAAAGGGTTCTACCTTCATTTCGCAGCGAAAATGGTGCGGCAACAGAAGCGAGACGGCGAGAACAAGCCACATATCAAGCGGCCGATGAACGCTTTCATGGTGTGGGCCAAGGACGAGCGGAGGAAGATCCTGAAGGCCTGCCCGGACATGCACAACTCGAACATATCGAAGATACTCGGTAAGCCAAGGTCCTAGGTTCCCTGATAACCTTCAGATCCAAACTTTAATCCCAGAGCTGTAATTGTAACCCTTAAGGTGATTTGAAAGTGCCCTCACAGAGGTCTAATTTATGAAACTTTCCTCTGAACTGGGCACGCCGAAATGCCTTCCGACTTTACAATGCAAATATAGAGGCGACAAGGAAGGTCCAGACACCGTGAAATTTCATTTTTTTTTTTTAATTTGCTTACAGATATTTAAAAAATTTCAATGTTAGGTTAGGTAGATTCAAAGTATGGCTAATGTTTCATAATCCAACGTCTAAACGAGGACCTTGTCGCAGGTGCGCGCTGGAAGGGGATGACGAACGCGGAGAAGCAGCCCTACTACGAGGAGCAGTCTCGGCTGTCGAAGCTGCACATGGAGAAGCACCCGGACTACAGGTACAGGCCGCGGCCGAAGCGCACCTGCATCGTGGACGGGAAGAAGATGCGGATCTCCGAGTACAAGTCGCTGATGAGGCAGCGCCGCCAGGAGTTGCGGCAGCTATGGGGCCGAGAAGGGGGTCCGGAGATGGGGTTCCTGTCGCCGGTGGGGGCGGACATGTCGCAGCACCCGGGGGGAGCGGGCCCCTCGGCGAGGCCGTCGGTGTCGCCGCCGGCGAGCATGCTGAACGGCGCCGGACCCAGCCAGGACCATCCGTCCTTCTCGGCCATGCCGTACTACTCGCCGGACAGCCTCTCGCCCCCGGACCTGATCACCTTCTCCCCGGACAACTCCGGGTCCATGGGCGGGTTCGACACGAGTCCCCGCCACCACGACGAGGATTGAACCGCGGCTCCGGGTACCCCATTGTGGCCGCCCGGAGCATCCAGACTTGCCCACGAATTATTCTGGTAACCAAAGTTAGCCCTGCGGCCGACCGCCGGTCCCGCCCGGCCAGGGGGAGGACGGACCCCCCGGGGGCCCGCCGGGCCACCCCCCGGGGACTAGGGCGGACGACCCCCAAGCAACCCGTTCCCCGGGTGCACGACTTCTCACCTGCTCAACCGCGCTGCTCTCGCTATGAGGCGAGGGGCCTCTGCGGACGCCTCGCCTGGCCCCGGGGAGGAACGGGGCCCGATACAATAATCAAAATGCTACCAATCGAAACTCGCGTGTGATATAGGGCCGGGGCCCGACTTGGGGCCTCTTCGGGGTTCTTGGGACGGGTCCTAGATCCTCCGAGTGAGGCCCATACGGACTATGCGTGCCTCGTGATTCGGGGTTTGTGGGCCGAAAATGGTCCGTATAGGTCGACTGGTGCGCGATTCCTCGCTCGTAAATTAACCGTGTAGGTTGATCGCTGCAGGTGTGGGTGGTGTTTCGCCGTCTCGGTGGAGAACTTGTCGCACTCGAAGAGATCCTTGTACCGCGCGAGGAGAGACGCTTAGACGCGTCCGTCACACGCTCGTCGTCCAATCTGGTATAATTAGTGCTATTCATCGATGCGACAAACTTGTACTTGAGGTGGGGCACCACGAATCGAGAAGCACGGACCACGCATTGTGCGTGAGGCCGGTTTGTCGCATCAACGAGTGTGTACGAATTGGCGGCCTTAAAGGCCCCTACAGGCTGTGCGTAGTTCGTTACTCGAGTCTCGTGGCGATAGTGTAGAACGATGTATCTCGTCTTCTCGGCGGATAAACATGACTCAAAGAGGTCTTACCGCTCCAAGACAAGACTCCCGATGTGGAGTACCAGTTCGTCGCATCGAGGAGTCCCCACTATCCGCGCATAGTGCCGATTTACGCACAAATCCTCGCCGCGAATGGGCCCCCTCCCGTGGTCCCGAAGGTAACGTCTCGTAACCTTGGGTCCTGTGTCGAACCGGAGCCAGACTTTTGGAGACCTTGACAAAATCGACCAGTCGACTGGCGTCGGTACCTCGGCCCCGAAGAGCGCTTATCAACGAATCTTCGTGGGGGGTCCCTTTGCAAGGGACGCGACCCAGTGCACTCCGAGACGCGTAGACCGAGCCGCGGTGCGTAGGGGGTCGTAGGAGGAAAGTGTAAGGCAAAGGAGAAGCCCACCTCGCACAACGAGAGAGAGAGACGTACGTATGTAAAATCTTAAACCTAATTTCCGTAAGACTGCCGAAAGAGAGAGACAGTACCCGCGCGCCGACTGGGACACGTTAGGAAAGTTTCCCCCGTGGCCGCGTCTTTTGGGCCGCATCTAGGACGGTAGGGCCCTTGGGCCCGGTCGGGACGTGTGGACGGGATGCAGATTGTCAATCGCTAAACGATGGGAACTATGGAAACGATTAAAAAGACACGCCGCGGCGAGGGAGGAGGGAAACGTCTCTGGGGTCGCTTCTCCTCCCCCATCTTGCTGACCGTTTCCGAAGCTTGCCGGACACTTTGGGCCCTATTTACGGCGACGGGGTCCGCTCTTCAGGACGCCGGGTCTTGTTCCTATTTCCTTCTAGTGTGTCTACGTGCCGCGGATACTCCAGACCCAATTGGCGAGTTTCCCGGGCGAAGGGCGCGAGTCGGTCCCGGCATTTTGGGCCTTACGCGTCAGGCCCACGGAGACCCGACGAAAGAAGGTGGGGGGAGGATTTGCGGAAACCGCGCCAATTTGTGGGAATCGCCATAATTCGCGATAACAAGAGGAGGGCATAACTCTCCCCTTCGACCGGGGTTTACGACTCCATATTAAACGTAAACACTTAGTACTTATAGTATTTTCATCGTTAATTTATTGACCCTAATATTAATGGAGGGATGAACGGGATCACGCCTTTTGGGAAACGGGGAGGGAAAATTGTGCGTCGAGGGTCTGTACTCGTGCAGGCGGTTTTTTCCTTTTTTTTTCTTTTTTTTTTTATCTTTTTATAATGGCGACTCCATGAAATTCTTTGACCAAAAGAACGATATATCACGCGACGAGAAATCATGAGTTTCCTTGAAATTGGGTATTAATTAACGCGCTTTAAATCGCATTCGGGATATGCAACTATAAAGATAGCCGAGAGAGTAAATTTGGAATTAGGGAGAGAGAGAGAGAGAAATGCAAAGCGTTTGCAGGAATTCACGGTAAACCGTCGATAACGTTGACATTCTCGCTAACCAGTGATACACAATTTCCTGGCGACACTTTCTGCCCCGGCATTTCCTGTCGGGAGCCATTATGGAAAAGGGAGAAAAGTGTAAAAAAGGAACGCCCACCATCCGCGGGGAGGAAAAAGAAAAAAAAGCGGCGAAAAACGGAGAGCAAGAGGAGGGGAGAAAGAGCGCCGAGTTATAGCGAAGCTGTTACATATATATATATATATATATATATATAAAAAATATACATCGTAAGGACGACGAGCGAATTAGTGTTATTTATTAATCGATACGTAGACTAACGGTGAAATGATTACGTAACGTTATATCGTTTTAGCAGGAGCACCGCGTTACCGTGTCCCCTTAATTTCCGCGTCTCCCCCCATAAATATCTGTTTTCTTTTTCTCTCCTTTTTTTCTTCTTTCCCCCGTCGTTTTGTTTTCAATTAAACACCTTTTTCATCGTTTTCGCGCCGCCGAGTCGAGACTCGGGAAAAACGGTCGGATCGACGGCGATGTTCCCATCCTGGGATATATGACATTATTATATAATTATTAAGCATATAACGGGACCGCCATGGAACAATGCGCTGCACTGAGAAAGGCAAAATCCATCGGACGAGAGAGAGAGGGAGAGATATATCCTAAATTCGAGGAATAGTCATATGACTCAATAAATTGGATGCTTCCTTGGGATTGTGACAATTAGCTTGAATTTCTTCCAGTGAGTGTTCTTCTAATAATTAGTCGTCGGATTAACGAGAAGTCTCTTTGGTACTGCTTCTTCGGTAAAATGAATTCTCTCGTATTTATTTCTCAGTGTACGTAATTATATAATATACGCATATAGACGGGTAAATCACAGTAAAGAGGAGGACGGGGACGGTCGTCGGGCAACGCGAGGATATCGGGCAATCAGCAGGGAGGAGCTTGATGTGATATAATACTTATGTGCCAAATAGCGCTTTCGAGGGCGAGAGGACTAACCGGGGAGCCTCTAGCTCCGATAATCGCCTGTATAATCGTCGGCTCGACATAATCCCGGGGCCCGACTTAACATTAAACGTCTACATTGATTTCCGCGGCCCCTTCGTTATTTAGAATCAGTGCAATTATGATACAAGGTACCTAATATAATTTTATAAAGAAACGGGAGGGAGAAAATGGCAAGGGCGAACGAAAGAGAGAAAAAGTGCGTGCGAAAGAGAGACAGAGTGGCAGAACCGTCGGGCGCGTGCGCAGCGCGGTCTAGGCTAGCTTAATGTTGACATAATATTTATTTAATGTATATAATGGATTTGTACAATGCATCGGGCCGCGTCCGCCGAATGGCGGGCCGTAGCACCGCGTATATACATATATACATATTATATATTATTATAATTAATGTACAGTGTAACTATATTAATTGTGATGTACCTACATAGTCGCGTATGTAATTACACTCAATTGCATATATATATATATATTTGAATTTATATATATATATGCATAGGCCGATAACGTTAACTGTAAACGATACTATTGCCACTATCGCTATTGCCGCTACTACTAATTACTCTATTACACCGCTATTTACCATCGTCAACCCTGTCTCTTCCGTTACTCGCTACTCTAACGACACCTCGGCTGCTATTTGTTATGTTATTTAAGTAGTTAGGCTTAAATAGTGGTATACGGTTTATGCGACCACTCCGGCAGGCTGAGACGATCGTCTGCCGATCTAATACTCAATCGGATCTTCGCATCTCTAGGTCACTCGCATTTCTCATCCGCGTTTTACACGTCCCCCGGAATCCTTCGGTCGGTCTTCCTGAAGTCTCCTTCCTCGTTGTTTAATGATCCTCCTTGCCGGCGCGCTGGATCTCCTGATAGTGAAATTAATAGTCCCACTTGAGAAAAAAAGAAATGTGAAAAAATAAGGGGGAGAGTAGTAGGAGGATAGAGGGAAAGTAAAGGAGAAGGAACATCTTGGAAATCGCTCTCCTCCGCTTCTTGGATGGAGGGTTCTCTATCATTGGCAAATGATCTTTCCCACGACGGTTAACGTTTTTGCCAATGTTCCCTTAAATGGCCCCGATGGCGCGATCGCCCCGGTGAATTGTTTAATAAATTAATTATTAAGTAACTACCTATGTCGTTGGTTACCTGCACAGGCTGGGATTGGCAATCGGGATAATCGTTTCCTTTCTCCCGGTGGATTCCAATTTAATTATCCTCCTACTGCCTCGAGATTGATTGGCTAATTAAGGATTTTTCGGGCCGCTGGCGAACGCGCCTTCGGGGATGTTTATATCGACCCTTTTGTCGAAGTCGCGACTGGTTCTTTTCCACACTTCCGGTGGTCCCTCCCTTGCGAGCTTCCGGTCTCTCTCTGTCTTTCCCTTAGAGCGGCGGAATCCTTCTCGGACAAGTAGGAATAGTAAATTATAAAATCAAATTACACTAATAATATTAACGATAATACCTTACGTAATGAAAACTAACCATCCAGTCTCGATATTCCAAGCACTCGCGATTCATTTACGTGTACGTTGTTGTTAATGGTAAAAAGAAAAAAAAGGAAACGAACGATAACGAGGTATAGGTGTAAGGAAGTAATTGCGCTCCACCTAAATGAAAATCCATACGTTTAGCTTCGTAGAGGCGACAAGTTAGCTAGGTGATAACGTCCTGTATATGTACCGAGGCGACCGTGTAAATAGATACGCAATTCCGCGAGCCGTCGACATTATTCCCTAATCGTGGCCCTGGCCTGACATTATCTAGTTAAACACGCGTTTGCGAGTAATTAATAGTTAGACACGGGGCGAAAAGGGGAAGAAGAAGAAGAAAAGGAGGAATCCAAACCGCGCTAAATTGCACAGTCGGCGAAATCTCGGTTATCTTTCACGGCACCGCAAGGCTGACTTTCTCCGTGGGCCTTGCCACGTGACAAATGAACTTGACATTACTCATTAAAGGGGTTCAGAATACGAGACTCGTTGTCTAGTTACGACGAGCCAGGCTAAATATCGCAGATAATGACTAGGTCAGAGTTTCTTAAGGGGTCGTGAAAGTGGTCGAGGGGTCGGTCGTTCATGAAACCTTTCTCCAAAGTGGGTGTACCGAATCGTTTCAAACATTACACAGTGATTACAGAGACCATAAGGAAAGTCCCGACACCCATGGAATTGAAGCGTCTTAACTTAAATCTATAAACAAATTTAAAAGAAAATATTCTCTGGGGAAGAGTTTCATTAACGAGGCCACTTCGACGTAACTTTGACATCGCCTTAATATAGCGTAACATCATACGTAGCTAAATGAGGGAACGCAATTAAATGGTATAAATGAACTCGGAATGGAAAAGTCACCGCTAGGAAGGGATGAGCGCGTTGTTGGGCTTCTCGGTGAGATTCCTTAAAAAATGCGATCCTCCGTTGCGATTCACCGATGCAGGAGACAAAGAACGACCCAGTTTCGGCCTGGACCTCTCTTGATCCTTTCGCTGAATATTCCGGGAGAACTTTTTCGTTAACGGGGGTCGATCCGTTTCTTGATTACTCCTCCGTGTATTGGCCGTCTTACCGAGTCGGAGCCAGTTACAGTGGGACCTCTCTGCGTAAAGAAAAGAGGAAAAAGAAAGAAAAAAAAAGAGAAAGAGAGAGAGGTAAAAAACGAGCCACTCAGCAGGAAAATTGAACGGGGGCTGGAACGTCCTTGATGATGACGAACCATGGTGCTTGATTAACGTCGACGATTTTGCCGGGATCCGTTGTTGCGATTATTGCTACAAGAATGTGTTACTGTCGTTAGAACTTCGCTAGAGAGAGGGTCTGCTGTACATGATTTCGCGTTCTTACCTCTCCTCTCCGAGAACGCGTTAAATTAAGTGTTGTACATTTTCGTTGGGAGAGTTTCCGTTTAGTTGCCACGTGTAGACGGTGTGCAGCGGAAGTCGCAATTGCGCCGCAACGGCGGGGACCGTCGTCGTTGGGAAGCGTCTTGATAAATGTTATATACATATATACATAATTATTCATATCAGACGACACGTCGATTAAAGTCGGTCGGTCCTAGGTGTGACTTTTCCCACCATGGATAGTGACATCAAATGCACTGTATCACATAGAAAACGACACTATTATAAACNGTTAGGTACTCTTTGTTGTTTGTATTTTACATGCGTAATCATTATTATATATAAATATATACCTATATAAATGAACGATGCTGCGTTGACTTGAATATGTCATCGCCAATTATGGCGATCTATGTCGACTGTCTGTTATTAAATATTTCCTTTTGCTCTTTGGAAATAATATTTACAAGAGTAGGGGCTCAATTTGTATTAATCGTATGCGATATTAACAGGGCCTATTTTCTCTTTTTCACTTTCAAGTTTTATTTCGCGTATTTTAAATGCATTAACAATATAAATAACGTTTCCTCTATTTGCAACTCGCAACCGCGCAATCTCTTGATTACGTTTTGTACCTTTTCCAATTGTTGCTTTTCTGACGGCGTCATCATTTCTGCGATCTGTGAATTGGACGGATTAGAAATGTGTTTATTAAATGATTACGAGAAATATGGTGTCTACGATGCCTAGGAAAGGTAGGTTACTCAGTTTACCTCGTTTAATTGTTCTTCGGTGGCTCCATGTTCTTTCAGATTACTGGTTAGAGTCTGTATTCGTAATTGCTTGTCTATCATTCTTCTATTTACATTGGATTCATGCTCTCGCCTTTGTATAGAATTGTACAATGCTTGATAGCAGTGATCGATTTCCATTCGCACAACCTGATTCAAATCGATGTGGAACAAGAAGAACGTCTTTGTTGGCGCAGCAGATACGCTCGTTTTCTTCAATTCCTGTATCTGGAGATAATTCTCTTGCAGTAACGTATAAGTTAGATGTTTCGCCTCTTTTGCTGGTATCATCGCCAATTGTTGTATTTGTTCCTGCTCCACATATGTCTTCATTCTAACTAATCTGCACATAACGTAAGCACCATGTAATCGGTCTACTTTAATCATCCAATTAACTTAACGGCTGCGGACATAAATATTTTACGATCAAAGTAGGCTACCTAAATATTCTAGCAGCTTTCGATCCAAATCTTTCCAGGACTATGTTCTCTAAAGTAGCCCAAGCTAATTGCTCGAAAGCTTCCTTCATATTGACGCTGTACTGTCCTCCGCCTGAGTCACCGACACGACTTATAAAATGACATGGATCTTCTTCTGGAAATGTAGAATCTTTTTCAGATAATTAATTCTATCGCAAAGTATTTATTCCACATTGATTTCATAATCAATGTCACACTCGTTACGCAGATTCACCAATGAGATTAATTCATACCGATGACTCGAAGATATTGATCCAGGTATTGTGTTAGTAATGGGTAATTTAACTTCTTCACTGCCTCTCTTATTTCACTGCATGGTACAGGATTAGACGTGTCTGCCCATGACGCAGTGCGCAGATACATAAGGTACAAAAGTTGTCGCATCAATTCACCAGCATCTTCGTCTAGCCTTTTTGTAATGGCTGAGATCACAACTTGATCTCTGCAATTAACATTGCACAGTAATGATCCGTCCGAATGAAATTTATTAATGAATCGTAATTTGATTTACCTTAGGTCCTGAGTAAATCTATCAAAATTTACTTTCCAATATATTTTGGAGTCACCAGGATCAGCATCGTTTCCATTCACCATTTTTTGGAGAGCAGGTAAATTAAAATCTGGTAAACTAAAATATGTTTTCTCAGATGGCTCTTCCATATCAATTATTACACCCACACTACGCATTAGGAATTGGTTTTTAACAAGTAATTCAAACTTTTCGATCAACTGAGGTATTTGTACCAGTTGCTCCGCTGCAAAGTATATCAGAAGAAATATTGAAAATAGCCATTTTATATTCAAACTAACAATACGCGATAATACCTACAGGAAGTCTGCAACAGTTTTTGATACGTTTTAATAATTATCTGTGATCCAGTTTCATAACCCTGCTTCAGTACTTCTTCTAACATCATTTCGGCTTCATTGCCACAGAATTTCTTTGCCATGAACATAAACCTGTAATTTTTATAAACAATATACAATATTATCTTATCGATAATGAAGGTAACATTTAAATTACATTTCCCACCTAGGAAAACGCAGAATCATTAAAATGTTTTCAGGGACCAGAGAATATTTGACTGACTTTTCAAGTTGCTCGAATTCAACGATCCCATATTTTATCAGAACACACAGAGCTTCTTTGACCTAAAACAAAGATAATTTAACATTTTAAAGATAATGTTAATACAATAATAATACATAAGACATACCTTTGATAAAGGTAGACCCGTAGTGGAACGTATAAAACTCAAAGGTTTCGTTCCATGTTCAAACAAATCGTTTCCCACTGTTTGAACAATCTGCCCAAAGTGTTCCAACAATAAAACCGAACACAGTTTTCCAGACATTGAAGACATTACTGCCCTACCATTGCGTGTATAATTATTTGATACAGGCATAATTTTCGAGAAATTCTGAATAAAAATGATACAGAAGCTTAAAATTTAAATTAACCAAACATCACTTCACGTGATCAATTCAGATATAAACAGATGTTCACCTCTGTGAGAATCAGTTTGGTTTCTAACCTAAAAAATGGAAACTTGTCCATTATAATTCGGATTTCATCCGCTATTAGCGCTGTCTACTAGTGTTAAAGCAGAGCAGAGATGAGTTGGGAGATTGCTCACGGGCAGGATCGTGAGATCGCATCCTGTGCTGTCCTCTGGTTTCGTACGTTAGCTTTCACCGTTTTTTGCCCCCTATTTGCGGATAAAATAAATATGGTAAGTGAAGGGTGAAGTCAAAGAGGGCGCCACGCCTCATCTCTGCTAGTGTTTCGAAAAACATACTACAATATTGGTAACTATGATTACTAGTAACAATAATTTTAGAACAAGCTTCGAGTTGTTATGCTCTTGTCGTTGACAAGTGCGGTTGATAGTAGTTGACAGTTACTTAACCTATAACTGGAAACTTCCTAACTTCATTGATCTCGTACTTGAAAGCACTAAAATAATATTATTTAAGATAGCATAAATCTATAAATTATGTCGTTTCAGAATATAATATAAAGTATATCGTCATGATAATTTAGATGAAGGAATTTCGAAAATGTCGGCAATAATCGACGACAAAGTAGTTGCAGGAGCTCAGAATCCGAACATTGTGAAAGAGGATCCTATGGTGGCCTTAACGGTACAATTACAATTGTCTGTATCAATTTACAATTTACACAATTACATTGTCTAATTTGTCCCTCATTTTCATACATTTCAGGAGAGTGTTAAGAGTCTATATTTCTTTCGTGATCATTATTTTGAAAACCACTCGATTGATAATGCACTCCAAAAGAGCAGTGACGTCGAAAAGGAGATGAGGAACACGTTAATAAAGTTTGACGAGTGCAAAGGATATGAAATTGATGGTGCGAGGGCAAGATATTATTATTTGAAAGGGAAAGTCCTGAATGTTGTGGACAGGTTTGTACCGCAAGCCGAGGAACTTCTTAGCAAAGCGGTAAAATTAGAACCAAGACTAGTGGAAGCTTGGAATGAACTTGGGGAGTGCTACTGGAAGAACGATGACATTCAACAAGCGAAAAATTGTTTCATTGGTGCCTTACCTCATGTATGTCTCTTCTCACTGAATTTTGCTTAAGAGAAATGTTTAATTTAGCGCAAATTACTCTTTCTAGCAGAAAAGAAACAAGGTGTCGCTTCGCAATCTTTCTATGGTACTTAGGCAAGAACAAACTAAAACACACGAAGAACAAGTAAGGAACATAGAACAAGGTGTGGAGTATGCCAAGGAAGCAGTGACTTACGATATATCGGATGGCACTTCTTGGGCCATTCTAGGAAACGCTTATTTATCATCCTTCTTCACAATCATGCAGAATCCTGCCACATTAAGGCTGTGCATGTCTGCGTATGCTCAGGCAGTAAATGTTATTTATAATCTTTAATGTCGACTGTAACCTGACAGAATATACTTTCTGCTTTCTTCTTGCCGTAGGAAAAGGACATTGTCGCGAGAAGTAACCCTGGCTTATTTTACAATAAGGCAGTGGTAAGTAATGGCAATAACTAATTTTAAAAAATTCATAATCGAGATTGGTAAACATTCATGTAGCCATTTCGCTTTAAATTAGGCGTTGAAGTATCAGGAAGAGTACAAGCTAGCTCTGGAGTCATTCGAGCAGGCAATGTCACTAGACCCAACATGGGAAGTACCGCAGAATAAGCGAGATGAACTTCTGACGTATCTTAAAGACGTACAAAATTCGGTAGATAGTAAGGGAAGACTTAAACCGAAGAAACTACATCAGATAATCCAGGTAATGGAGATTAAATGAAATCTTGGTGAAATCCTGTACACACTGTTAATACTGTACACGTTAACACTGTTAACACTAACACACGTTAAATACTGCGTCATTTTATAATTATTTTAGTCACTGGATGCAAAACACCTGGGCCCATATAAAGGAGGCTCTTACACATATGCTGATAAGACTGTCAAATTAGATTTAGTTCCATTGAAGGAATTGAAAAACGGAATCAATTTAGAAAAACTTGTTTTCGGCAAAGTGGTGTGCTGGATACAAGACTCGGACTGTGTGCCCTTGTAAGTGTTCCGTAAAGTGTTGCTTTATATTGTGCGACTTATCGTGTTTGAAGTTTCACGTTTTCTATTGCAGTGCATTTTGTATGATTGATAAAGATTTGACATGCGTAGCTGTCACAGTCTACAATCTGGCAAAAGGTAAAGGGGTTACGATAGCTGATTCCGTAGCCATCCCAGAACCCTTTATCACTAATCAGATGTTTTCCCATTCTGCCAACGTAAGTTTCTTTTCCCGATGGTCCAATTCCGTCGTTGAAAGCAGCATATAAAACTGAACTAATCTCGTTATCTTCTAGGAATTTAATTTCAAGTCCATTCGCGTCGAAACGCCGGTAGTATTGGTCGTGAATGGAAGGAAATTGGGCCGCGATCAGCAAGCCAGCGCCAAACTGTCCAGCTTTAAAAAATCCGATTGACACTATAATCACAAGAAGTAACAAATTTAATTACCATGCCAAGTTACTAACGATGCGTTAAGTTAGTGGGATCATACACTGCGAACCACAACGTATAAACCATCTCTCTTCGCTTTTGGGATTAAGTTCCGCTCACTAATGGTGGCGTTAATCAATACGCAAAAGCCGTTTTTAATCCATGACATATTGCTAAGTCCCGATTGGTGCTGATATAGCTACATTATTATTTCCATATTTTTCATACGACGTTCTCAGTGATTCCTTTAATGTTCGAAAGAAGCACAACAAGGCACAATTGACTTTTGATTTTGTCACAGGACGTAAAGCCGTTACTTGTTTCCTCGGTTGGATTACGTATAATAATCGATAACTACATAATTGAATTATCACTGACAGCACGGTAGTAGTATAAAATGTCAATTAAATCATTAATAGTGGAGTACAACGACTCACGCACTCAGCATCTTGGAATCTCTTACGACAAGGATGTAACGTTATCTTTTGTACCACCTGAAGTTCAAGCCCGTAACGAGCAAGGCACGTCTTTAACAGAAGTAGAGCTGTAATCAAAACGCCTAACGCGATAATACAGATCCGTACGTCGACTAAACGATAAATGATTATCAATCTCTGTCTTTCGCGCACTTCTGCCAATAATACACGTCTTCCCTTAACGCGATTAGGGATTACATCATTGATAATTGATTCGACCACCCGGCAAGAATCTGCGTGACACGAGCTCTGTCTCACATTCCAAAATTCTCACTAATTAGTCAAAATCCCTGGCGACATAAAGGCCTAGGGTTTGACTGGATAAAATTTAGAAAGGAACAGAATTCGTGGGGACACTCGCGGATTCCTGCCATCCATGGGAAAGCGTTTCTCGAGCGCGAAAGAAAACGACACCCGATACAACTCGCGCTCGCCGCGCGAAAGTCGTGAGTCGGGGTAAGATATGTACGAATAATGCTTGTGATATATTAAAAGAGTTTGTATAAAATGTTTTCTATTAACGATTATATAATAAATACCTATTTATAACAATAACAGCGTGTACGCGTGTGCGTGCGGCGCGCAGACGCCGCCACGTGGACCCGAGCGCGCGAATCCGATCGGCGGGAAAGGAAAAGAAAAATGCAGCATTTTCAGGAGCGCGGGACGAAAATCGACCCGATCAGGTCTCGGCCATCATCCCGAGGGATCCCCTTGGTCTTATTTGGGATCCCCTTAACACAAATCCCTGAAACGTCAGCCTCGGAAAGGGAAAAGTTCCCGCGTCAATTTGGAAGAGCGCCAGTGGCGCCCCTGTCGGAGTGCGCCCCAAGCTTCCGAAGCGCACCTCTCGGTGCAGTCCGGTGCAGCTTCGCCGGCTCCTCGAGTTCGGGGTAAGAAGGCACTTCCTCGTCCTCTAGCTCACATGTTGACCTCCCAGAGCTTGAAGTAATTGTCTATCACTTCTAGGAACCACTCCCGGCGCTTGGGGTCCTTGAAGAGCGGCGCCAGGGTGCGCAGCTGGAGCTGCAGCAGCGCCTCGTTGCCCAGCAGTCCGTCCAGCTGGCGCAGGAGTTGCGCATCCCCGTGCAGCTTCAATAAACTGGCGTAGGTGAAGATGTAGTACCGGACCTGCAGCTTCTCCACGGCCCAGGCCTCCACCGAGCGGTTCCCGCTCGCCGAGAGGACGATCCCCATGTGCTCGGCGTACCACGGCGAGAAGTAGTTGCTGAGCTCCAGACTCGACAGACCCGCTACTCCCCGGGTCTTCAGCCGCTCCTTTATGCGGAGGTACACCTGTGGAGTGTATACGAAGACCTGGAAAGAAGACGAAGATCAGATATTAGTTGTTAAGATTAGATCATGGAACCTCAACTGAATCCTAAGGTTCCTTACTTATACTTAACATTTGGCATCAAAAGATGAGCTTTATGTATAGACTTTACCATATATACGAAACCGAGGTCCATTATGGGGAATCGTTTCAACCTTAACCCTTCGGCCACTAAGAGCGCCCGACGTTTGGTCCAATATTGCCTGCACGGTCAGACGAATTTCGGCCATACGTCGAAATGACTCCGTGTTCGAGGGATTAATGATCCTAGAGAAGGTTTTATTTACGAAACCGATCGAGACTGATCAACACTTCCTTGACCGAGAATGCACACGGTTCAGTGTGCTCGTACAATCGATAAGCATTGACACGAGCGACGTCAACGTGGTCTCTGACCCCAATTACTTTTTTCTTTTCCTTTTTTTTTTTTTTTTCGTAAGTCCCGCCAGAGCGGCGCGCCCACAAGAAAGTCGACTTTCACTGAAAGTGCCGGCGAAGCACCTTAGATCGCTGAAAAACCGAACCCGATCGCCCGTGAAAAGTCCCCCGTTCCATTGACGAGGAGCCGTCCTTGTCGAGTTGCCACATCAATAGCGGGGTTTACGGCCGTGCGAATTCATTTTATAGATGCAATTCCGCTGTACGGCTTGATTCTACCCTCCCGTATCACGTATGATCGACGTGCTTTCTCTCTCTCTCTCTCTTCGGCACGGCCCGGCAAACGAATGTTCTTAACTGCCGAAAAGGATCGTTAAAACGAGCGGCCGGTACCGCCGTAAACCGCTGCCCCGGTTAACTCCCTCGGCGACATTATTTGATTTATTCTTCAAGTGGTACAGCGAGTTATGAGAACCTGGACGTCCGGGGGAAATAATTTACAGCGACGGGGTAAATAATGATTACCGAGCGAGAGCTGTTATCGCGCCGCCGAGATAAAACGAAATAAAAAGAGATAAAAAAAAAAGAAGAACCTCGCCCTGATTCACGGATTCGCTCCGCGACTGTTACACGGTACACTTCAGCCTCGATGATCCTTGTCAGTATCGGTAGAATAATTTGTTCATGATTTTTTTTTTCTTTTTTTTAATGATTAACTCGCTCTGATTCGCGGATTCACTCCGCGACTGTTACACGGTACACTTTAGTCTCGATGATCCTTATCAATATCGGTAGAATGATTTGTTCATTAGTTTCGGGAGTCGATGTAAATGTAACTCCTGCTATCAACGACACCTTGTTTTTTTTTATTTTAAAATATTTGGCTCGTTTATTTTTTTTTACGATTAATTCGCCTAGATTCGCGGATTTGCTTCGCGACTCTTACACGGTACTCTTCAGCCTCGATGATCCTTATCAATATCGGTAGAATGATTTGTTCATGATTTTTCTTTTTTAATGATTAATTCGTCCCAATTCGCGGATTCGCACCGCGACTGTTACACGGTACACTTCAGCCTCGATGATCCTTGTCAATATCGGTAGAATGATTTGTTCATTAGTTTCGGGAATCGATGTAAATGTAACTCCTCTGTTAACGACTCCTTGTTTTTGTTACTTTAAAAGGTCTGGCTCGTTTTTTTTTTTTAATGATTAAAGGGAAAGAAGTTTTTACTTCTGCCGGAAGCAAGGCATCGATTGTCGACCACGAGATTGTCAGTCTTTAATACTTCGAGTACGAAAGGATCGTTCAGGAGTTTCGGTAATCGGCGTAGAAATGATTTCCATAAACAGCAAGACCCCCTCGTTTTTCTTGCACAGAGATATTATTCGGCTGATTTCAGATTCTTCTTCTTTTCATTCCTCGTTGAAAGAAAAGGAGGTTTTCACATTTCCCGGAAGCGAGGCCTTTATAGTCCGCGACGAAATCGGCGTCCCTTATTTTTATCGGCTCGATGTAAAATCACCGCAATACCAGATGTTAAAATTGTTAATGCATTACGCGGGGCGGAATAGCCTGAGTTATTAGTTAGACGCGAACTCGGTCGTTGTGTAATCAGGAAAACTATCGTTTTTTTCACCAGGAGCTTATTAAGGCCGTCGGCCTCATCCTCGAACGAGTCGTCGAAGACGGAGGTTTGCGACCGCCTCTTCGTGATCTCCCCTGTACTAAGTGGAAGCCGGTAATCATTTTTTGCCTTGCGCAATAATAACGTCCATCTTTCGAAAGTACTTCGTCCTCGTTGCCGAGGAGTTCCCGTGTCCCAAGGTCCATTCGCGTCTCCGACGATGGAGTGGAAAAACTCCGATAGATTTAGATAGGAAACAAATCGAGTCTTTAACCCTATAGCAACTAGGAGTACAGGCTACACGGCGCCTAGAGGTGCCCGACGTTTGGTCCAATATCGCCGGCCCGGTCAGAGGAATTTCGCCCATATGTCGAAATGGCCCCATGAAACTTTTTTTTCATCGAACCAAGTGTACCAAATCCTCTCCGTCCTTTGCAACGGGAATATAGAGACTGCAAGAAAGGTTCTCACCCCGATAAAATTTCATTTTCTTACAAATTTCCCTATAAACATTTACAAGATTTATAAAAGATGAAATTTCATGATTGCCAGGACCTTCCCTAGTAGCCTCCACCTTCACATTGTAAAGTATGACATTATTCGGTACACCCACTTTGGAGAAAAGTTTCATGAACGATCGACCCCTTTATATGCCACTTAGTCGTGACAATTTATTAGAGTTTAAGTGAAATTACTTTTTTTAATTTTAATTAACCAAGTATTTCTCTGGATTAAATGAATTGTTATCGCTCAGTGCTCGTCTATGTGGCTCTAGAGTACAGTGAATGATTTCTCCTCACCTGGTACAAGGAGTTGCCCGTGACGTAGGAGGCGATGTAATGGGAGCCGAAGTTCCTGATGAACCTGACGACGCCGACGGTGTCGCCGAGAGTGATGTTGGCTGCCTCCCTGGCGACGTCTTCGTCGACGACCATGGCCTCGGCAGTCGCGGCAAGCTTGCGACTCTCCCGGAACCTGGCCACCCTGACGAGGACGTAACAGTGTTCCCCGGTGATGAAGGAGGTGTTGATGCCGAGGTGCCTGGAGATCGCGTTTTTGGTCCAGCTGCCGGTGAACGCCCTCCAGGGCCGCTCCATCCGCTCGAACGAGAAGTCCCTGAAGTAGGCCTGGGTGCAAAGATAAAAAAAAGTCATAAGAACTGCTAAGATCGTTAATACATAATCACTGTATATATCATCTTACATGTAATACGCAATGCGTCGATTAGGCGAAAATAACTGACTTCATTGGTTTGGTAGTTTATTAACGTTTGAAATCATTGGAAATCGTTGGAAATCACCGAAACACTGTCACAATTTAAAGACCGCACATCACCTGTTATCAAATCGCATTATTTCTTATCATATGAAATAAAAGGGAATCAGCTCTCAAAAAAGGAAATCATGGATTTAATTGCTGGAAATCGCAAACGGAAATCCCTGGAAATCAGCTAAACAATGTCGCAATTTAAAGGCCGCACATCACCTGTTATCAAATCGCATTGTTCCTTATCATATGAAATAAAAGGGAATCAGCTCACAAAAAAGGAAATCATGGATTTAATTGCTGGAAATCACCTGGAAATCGCAAGCAGAAATCCCTGGAAATCATCGAAACACTGTCACAATTTAAAGGCCGCACATCACCTGTTATCAAATCGCATTGTTCCTTATCATATGAAATCAAAGGGAATCAGCCCTCAAAGAAGGAAATCGTTTTCGCTGATTTCCAATTGAATCGGCACCAGGGTATCGATATCTTTTGGGAATCGGAACGTCCTTAGCATACCTGCATCAGCTGACGCACGTTATCGCAGAACTCCATGTGGAAGTCGCCCTCGAAGACGGAGCCCTTGGCGTGCTGTTGTCGCGCCGGCGCGGCCACCGGGTTGCGGAAGACGTTCAGGGTCGGCTCCCGGAAGATCCAGGTGTCGCTGTCGTTCCTGGGGACGACGCGCATGCTGATGCTGAGGTACCCGTAGCGGCTGAAGACGTTGACGGCGCCTCCAAGACGAGGCTTCTGGCATAGGACCAGGTGAACCCCGACCACCAGGAACACCAACGTCGGGGCCAGCCACCGCCGACGGTCACGCATCGCGTGCTGAGGTACACTATCAAACAAATATTACAAAATTCATAACACTTATTTTTCCGCAAGGTGCCCCTAAAACCCGAAATACCAATCCGATAACGCGTATCCAAATAGTAAGTACCAGTATTATCACCTCATTCCGTAAGTTTAATCCTACATTTATTTAGAGTATTTTAATAAGTGGATATTAATTCGTCATTAGCACACAGACACATAAAATGTGTAATTGTACTATAACTTTGTGTAATAGAAGTGTATGAATTCTTTTTAATAGCGCGTTGAGCCTCCACAGGCAGTGTCCTGGGGATCCATCATCGGCTCAGCTGCGAGACCTGGACACTCGTTATGTCCATCGGTAATCCCGATTAATCGCATCGTTACACCCAGAAGACGGAATTACTCCAGTACTTGGGTCGTCTACTAGGATGATTATGCATGCTAAGTGTCATGAGACATCTCTGGCATCCTTCGCGACAGGCTTCCTTATTTCCCTTATTTTCCCTGATAACCTGCCAATGTTCGTTCTAGCAAGTAATTAGAGGAGTCTGTAACGGCACTCCTACAGGATGCTGGAGGATGTCCTTAACCATCTCTTTCCCAGGAGGGATGTAATTGAAATCCAGATTTTTATAAATACACAACGCGCCTCGTGATCACCCTGTTGATAATTACGTAAAGCGTCCCGGTATTACGATTTCTCGGGCGAGGGTTCGAACCCCTAAATTTTGATTTCCACTTTTTGTTTTTTTATTTAAATTGACGTGGTGTTTGGTTTATATAGAGAAGAGGATTTATCAATGGAAAAGTGAAATCCGCATGTTGAAAGGATGTACCCAATGGTTGCTCAATTCGCGATCGATGGTTGTACCGTGAGCGGTACTTTAGCCCAAGTCGATCAACACTGCACCGACGACTTGCATTCTCAAACGCACCTTTTCTTAGCTCGTCTTTGCCGTCCCAGTAACCTTTTCTCTCATCTTCGTGTCTGACTCTCTTTCAGGTAACTCCTACAGGTCGCGTCATTGCGCTTCCCTTATTACCTTTAACAATAGCACGGATCGACTCCTAATGATCGGGTAGTCTGTCACGCAAAACGCGTAAATGCAAATCTTGTACGAATAATATACAGCAAAAGGCTATTTTGATAATTCCATTTGACGTATCAAAACCGCGCACAATTGCGTTACAATTCGCCGCGTAAAAAGAGACTGGAGTAAAAGAAAAAAAAAAAAAAGAAAAAAAAAGTGGCGCGTAAATTGAGAGATAGATTTTACTCTTTCGTGTTGTTCCATGCATTCATTCCTCACTTGGTCTCTTCTGTTTTAGAGAGGATGCAAGTGTCGGCCCCTTCCCTCGGTACACCTTGAAACCCCCGTCGCCGAGGTAATGCCGAGAGTATTGTGCAATTACTTTCTCCGCCGATCGCGCGGTGTGGTAAGAAAGTCCGCCTATTACCGGGATTCGTTTTAAGAATTCGGCCCGACGTAACGACCTTCCTCTCCTGCCGAAATGAGAACCGACGCCCAAGATCTCTCTCCCTCGTAAAATGTCCCAAAAGGTACCGGAATTCCCGGCACATCGAGGAGACTCGAATTTTGGCCAGGGATTTCCGCTTACGTGAAAGTGGACCTCTCGTTGAAAATAAACCACCGTAATATAACTCGAACTCGAGATTTCGTCCCGCCGGTCCATTACGCGCCTCCACCCGTGTAGTTATGCAGATCTGCGGATATGCACTTGTGCAATTACGCGCGCGCGCGGTAACGAGGAAGTGCCTACGAGTTCTTAACAGCGATTAGAGGAGTTCCCGTCCGACTCTTTTTTCCCCGGGGCGAACTTTTTCACTTGTCTGGATAATGATTTAGAGCGATTACATGCGACAGTGACTCGCGAGTACGCTTCTTTCTTCCTCGTTACGTCTACACTAGTGATTACACCGGAATAAAAAGTATTTCTTTGATTAAATGAGAATCATCTTGAATAAGGCACATTCGAAAAAAAAATAGGGTTTCAATGGAAAGAACGTATAATCACCGAAAATATTTGCTTTTCAATCAAAGAAAGGATAATATCCTGCAAATTTCAGTAAGACTGTAAGTCCTTTAATTGCAACGAATTTATTGGATATATCGATAGAAATGGTTACGTAGATATGAAAAGATATTTCCTTTCATTGGACCGAGGAGATAAATAATTCCGGAACAAGAATTTCCTCTCTTTCAAGGAAATTATTTCCTCGAGTGGAGTTAAAGATATGAAACGATCGACACAATGCATCGGAATTAAACATTTGGCATTTCTGAGCGAAGCCTATACACTGAGACGCAAAGAAATATTTATTCGCAGACAAAGTTCGTTTTAATCAACGCATAGATTTTTCTTCTCAAAAGAAAGAAAAAAAATGTTCCTCGCAATAATACACGATTCAGGCAACAATATATATGTTTCAGTGAACTAATCTTTTTTCTCGGGGTATTTCTTCGATTACATGCTACGGTTCCTTTAACCCTTCCGACATATGGGCGAAATTCATGAAGACGTGCAAGCGACATTGGACCAAACGGACGCCTTTATTAGCAGGAGGGTTAACTCCATTGGGAGAAATGATTTTCAATAAACGAAAAAGGGAAATTCTCATCGATGTAGGCGAGTTATTTGTCCTCGGATAAGGCGACGTCAAATCGGCAAAACGGAAGGAACTCGCCAGGTCGGTTCCGCTTTCGCCGGTCGCTCTCTTCGGTAGAGAGTGTCGCCGTAGTTAGCGCGAGTAGATCACCAGACCCGGGCGGTTTTTCCTTTTCGACCTCCCGGTTGCACTTTTAGACATGGCCGATACCCGGTATGTCCCACTATCCCGCTTTTAGAGCCGGCCGATCGAATCGCGGTTCTAACTTTCGCGAGCGCGAAACGGGAGCGCGGAACGCCCGCTCGCCGGTTTAGCGAGAAACGGCCGGCCGCGATTTGCCGCGCCAATGGATGAATAAATTTGCCGGGCAAATAGCTCTATAAGAGTGAGGAATAAACGAGGGAGTAGGGTCAGGACAATTAATGACACTAAAAGTACCGATGCCCGGAGTCGCGGCCCGAATCCCTGGGGCCCGCGATCGCGTGCAGACCTCGCGGCGTTCTCGAGAGCTCGATCCGGTAGTATAGAGGAAAAAGCAAATCGCCAGGAAAAAGAAAAAAACCCCGCCGAGAAGTAAATGCGACCTTGAGCCTTTCGCAATGATGTCAGGAATCAGAAGGAAGGTTATTTGTGGCGAAGGAGCAATTACGAGTCCCGGAGATCGGCGCCAGAATGTAGTCGCGTACCCAGGACGAGTCCCGGATCATCCCTGGGATTATATTTCCCCCCCCCCCCCCTCCATTCGAACTCTATACACGGCTAACAAAAATCCTGAATATCCCCCAGGACCCTCGCTCTACCTACATATTTTTTACCGAATTTAAAACAGTACCGATAAGGAGGCAAAAAAAAAGAAATAGAAATATCTTCCCACCCAGGAGAACGTCTACCGCGCGTTCGGAATTTTTTTTTTTCCCTAACCGTCAGGAATTCTCACCGACGAAAAATCATGGACATCACTAGAATCTTACTGTATATGGGGATATTTTTTGCGAATAGATAATCTGGGGACGGTATTGCGGAAAAAATTAAACACTGCGGAGAGCGGGCCTGACAAGGGTACATCCGGAGTCAGGGGGTATTCTCGGCTTCGGGTGATAGTGAGGTTAGGTAATCTCCTTTCGTACCTTTCAAAGAGTCCTGGGAACAGGTCGAGCTCTAAATGGCGGTGAAACGAGGCCCCGAGTTCGCAAAAACGTCGGAATCGCAATCCTCGAGCAGACTGACCCCGGAAATCGCGAAATCGACGTGAACTTTCCTCGCCGATAAGAGCCGCCGTTTTCAGATAACAATTGCGGAATGCATAGGGAAGGCTTCTCTTGTCGGTGTCGCGGCCACCACGAGGAACGTCTCTTGACTCAGACTTGTGCCCCACGTAACGCACAGGTACGCGGATACGCAGGTACGCATACGTGACGCACAAGTCCAACGAGATCGAGATACCTGTCCGGAGGAAGGATCTCTTTCCAAGGCAGTTTTTCACGGCCATTGAACCGGTCGTCACTCGAAGGCTCCCTAGTTTTTAGTCAAGACGCGGATACGGTCGATCCTTCTTCGGCCTTTTCGCCTTCCTTATCTCAGAGAGCTCCTTGAATCAGAAAACGCCTCCTGCGTCGTACAAAGCTTGTGCAGTGATACAAATTCTCATTAAATTCAGGAATACCTCTTAATACCTTCTAGGTGGCATTAATGTGATATGAAAGGGTGATTTTTTTTATATAAATATATATTATATAAAAAACATTAAAATTTTTATAAAACATTTCTCCAAACTAGGTGCGCCGAATCATTTGAAACTCCAGCACGTGATCATGAAAGTCCCTAAGGACGTGGTGCTTATGAGATTTGATTTTTCAGAGAAGTATGCATTCTTGGTTTCAGTCTGGGATGAATGAAAAAATTCTTTATTAAAAATGAAATTTCACGAGGACTTTCTTCCTTAGGGCCTCCGCAATCACGTGCTGAGGTTTCCAACAATTCGGTGCATCCAGTTCGGCGAAAGGTTTTAATGTAAATATTTTCACTTTATGTATGTTTATAATGACCCTATCATATCACTTTAATTATTTACGGTGATCTAAGTGTTTCTTGTTAATGCGATAAAATTGATATTGTTACCCGGCAGGACTTATAAAAAATTACTAAGCTCTTGTAACGACGTAAGTGTAACGATTAGTCCGAGTTTCCTCTACTTAGCGCGAATCCAGAGCAATTAGCATGCAGATGAGAAACAATGTCACCAGTCAAAGCCGATCGCAAATGTCGAGCACTGACTTCTGCCTTGCGCCCTATTTGCGTCTATTATCACGGTTTACGACTTCCCATGATATATACCGATCGACTTTGCATATCGCCTTTACGTCCTCTCTTCATTCATTCCTTCATTCATATTTATTTATTATGAACGGCTGATATTTACGCCATTGATGTTATTTCCGACAATGTTGGGACTTCGGGAGATGTCATTTGCATTAGGACGTGATGGAAATAATCAAGCAATGAGACTTTTCGGGGCCCCATTGTTACGTGACAGGGACCCTAGATCTCGGTAGGACAATGTGAGGATTCTGGAATAACTTAAGATGTTAAAAATTATAATGAAATGCATACTAGGACACGTTTGAGTAGGTGGACATAAGTACAATTGAATTACGACTATTATTAATTATTCCTTCGAGGAATGCTCTTACTGCTCATTTTCGACACAATTATTTTTACGCTCCATTCGTGGTGCTTGTATCTCACTTTAAAACGTTTTTTAATGTCATGCGCAATTCATTCAATTAAAACGGCAGTAAGTTATTCCTCTATCTAACAATATGTGGAGTAAGAAGAACGCCTTTGAGTAAGTCGAAAAGAAATGATGATAAAAGAGATGAAGGAACGTGCAGAGAGGCAAAGTAGAGTTTGTTGATGTGCAGGATTTATTCACGAGACGATCGATTGTGTCTAGCAGCCTCCCCACCGGATCACGCAAGTTTATTTCATTTCCGCTAATTGCAAGTCCCCTCGGTGCAACATTCAAGTACTCTCCCCCAGCATGGAAGTGATTCTTCTGGGTCAGTGACTGAATGGCTGCTGCGAGACTCCACCAGATCGTTCTCCTCGGTGTTTATACTACTTGTTACTATCAGCCCTAACGGATTGTCGTATTAATTCATCCGGTGAATAATTGTTTTCATGTTTCCAGAAGGCGGGGAACATCTAATGTCCGGCACCGAATGGAGTTTACACTTCCCACGGGTTGTTGAACCGATCTCATTGTGTACGTCGGGACACGTGACAGGAGCACGGGATAATGATTCACCGAATGAACTGCATAGTTAGTAACTTTCTTTTTTTTTTATATATAAACAATCGCCGAGGAACGATCCCGAGGAGAGCGATACGAGATAGACGGATCGTCTTACGGAAGAGTCATCGGGACACTTAACATTAAACCTTTGACACGAATCGCCGATAGGTTAATCGACTTTCGATTCGATCAACGAAAGAGGTACATTTTGATGAAAAAAAAAAAAACATATACATAATTAAAAAAAAATGTCTACCATTTTTTTTCTCTCCCTTCTACAGAACCGAGAAAACTCACGATCCTGAATAGTGCGATATTTCTCATAAAAGAGTCGTAATGAAATTTGACATTAAATTATTTACACAGAAATGTAAGAAAAGAACCATTGATAATGGTTAAAATGAAACGTAAGACGGCGTAATTAGTATTATTCCCCATTTTTTTATTGCGTAGGCCGACACTCGCGATTAATCATGGATTGCTCTCAGAGCGACGCATATTTAGATAAAAAAAAAAAAGAAGAAAAAAGGAAAAGAAACAGGCATACTTAATAAATCCAGCGTAAGGCTGCATCGGTATTTTTTTTCCTTTTCTTTTCTTACAGCCACACGAGTCCTTGATTGGAATGAAACGTAAAAATAGATGAATGTGTATGACGGGGGGGGGGGGAATTTTTTTCAAACAACGTTCACTCAGCTCGCAGGCTTCCGCGTAGCAATAAGCAGCTTTAGACGGAGGCTTTTGCAAGCAACTTCAACGCCAGTTTAACTACCTTCAACGCTCCCTGCAAGAGGAGAACTCTTGCGCACTCGTCGGCTCAAACAAATGATCATATCGGCCGATTACAATGCAATTGCGCGCTGCAACTGCACCGCCGCGCTCCTTCTTGAGCAGCAATGTTTTGAAGGCCGCCACCTGTTAATCAAAGTACAGGTGCAGGTGTAGCTGCAACTCTCGCTGCACCGGACACGGACACGTGGGCTCTTTACCGGAATTCATTCACTCCGAAACTCCGGATAGAAATTCATGATTATCACATGATAAGGACATTCGATATGCAAATAATTTACAGAGACCATGAAATGTCTGCAATGTATGTACGCAGACTTATTGCACAATAAGTTTGAATCGGGCCGAATTTCCCCTGTGACACGAACAATGCAATTGCGCGAGTTGCAATTGCACCGCAGCGCTCCTTGTTGAGCAGCAATGTTTTGAAGGCCGCCACCTGTTAATCAAGGTGCAGGTGCAGGTGTAATTGCAGCTTTCGCTGCACCGGACACGGACACATGGGCTCTTTACCGGAATTTATTCACCCCGAAACTCCAGATAGAAATTCATGATTATCACATGATAAGGAAATTCGATATACAAATAATTTACAGAGACCATGAAATGTCTGCAATCTATGTACGCAGACTTATTGCACAATAAGTTAGAACAATAATTTGCGGTAATTCATCACGCCATTACTGAAATATGAGCCACGGGCGCTGCAATTGTTTATCAGCAATGCATGAGATAAATTTAACTGTACATGTGCGTACTAACATCGCGACATTGCATGCACTTAACTTTGTTTGGTATTTAAATATTGTTGGTTGGTCATTGTGTACTGCAGGTGTGAGTTCCAAATGAGGAGTCATAAGCGACACACTCATGATCTTTTATTAGGCGAATTTGACGGTAATTTTCCATCACTTTATCTATATGGAAACTTTGCAATTCGCGAACTTATTTTCGTCTAATTGTGCTCCGCTCCTCGGATCGCAGCTTAAAAAACGAAAATATATCACGTCAAATCCCTCGCCCGGAGAACTTGAATTAAACGCGAATACGCACGCTTGCACATTTTTCGCTCCGCATAATGCAGTTGCATAATTGCAGCTCGCCAGTCGATACCTCGGAGAAGGAATTAATGAAAGGGAAATTCCTTGTCGATCTTTCGCCGATGTTTCGGGAATACCTTTCCTTGTGCGTTAATAATGTCGTTGTGAATTCTTTTTCCCTCACTCGGTAATTGTTTATTTCCCTTCCTTGAGGAAACGATTATTCAAAAGAGATAAATTATCCCGCAAACAAGTGCAGATTTACCTTCAGCACGAGCCCCGGTCTCCCTTTCCTCATACATTAATAACTTAACACATTAATATTTATTTATTTTTCATTTCGTTATGCATTTACTAATGCACTTTTTGTTTTGAACTAAGCGATAGAGAGAAGATATCTTGAAGACGAGAGTGGAATTATTTTTGAGACGAAATTCGACCTCAATGACTCAAAGAAAAATGTCTACAATCGGTAGTGGAGAACGATAAATTAACGATTAATTAACAAATGATGATTCACGGGAGTAACGTGACGCCGGGGCTAAATAACTCCTCGAATCTCTTTTGCAAATCGGACGAACCTGTGATACTGATTTTTCATTTTTTCTTTTCCTTTTTATTCCCTTTCATTAATTCCCGAGACTCGAATTTGGTATTCCGGCGGAAATAAAGCCCGACAAAGCGGAACCTCTCGAGGCTTTTTACCTCACTTTCGGACTTTCGCCAATTTAATTCTTCGCGTATAAATGGCCGAGCCAAAGCAAGTGGTTTAATTTCGGGGCGAGGAGAATTTCTCAAAACGTCCATACCGGATTTTCCAGAATTCTAATCCAGACCGAATTTCCCTAGTGATGCTGTTGAGAGAGAATTTATTGTTGGTGCAGGTCAGTACCTCTGATAATGAATCCACATTTCGTGAAACTTCCGCTTCTGGATTTCTTATCTCGAGGCCCTCCCTCCGAATTTTTTTTACGAAAAGGGGGTAGGATAAGCTGATTTGCCTTCGATCATCTAACTAATATTACTCAACGTTTTTTTTTTATTTTCTATTCTAAATCTTTTCTAGACTATCGACTTTGCAAAACATCCCCCAAGGTATAAATCTTCCTAAAAGCGCGCTACGTCGATCAACCTCGAGACTCTATACATGGTTAATTTACATCCGGTTAAGTCGATTCTGCTCTACGAGTGTAAAAGTACCGAGGCTATTTCTAATGGATGGAAATTCGATACAGGTATTTCGCAAGGGCGCACACGAAGTCGTGAAGCACGTGACAAGCGCAACAGCTGAGTACCCTCCTATCACCTATCGAATACCGCTGCACAATATAGGTAGATGTCAGTCAGTTCCAGGATAAGCGTGGGGTGATAGATAGCGATAGAAGTGGCCAGTGACGGACAGGGATAGAAATAAAGAGGGATAGACATCAAACGGGAGGACTCGTCACACAGAAAATGGCACGGCTGACTTCAAGGGAGTTCCTAGGCGCAAACCAGTCCAAGGTTGTGTGCGGTAACGCGACTTTCCGTAAAGGATCTCGAGAGTATTTTCTGCGTCTGTCAATAACTCATTAACGCCACTTAACCATTACCGAATAATATCCCCACCGAACGAGGGTCCTTCCTTGGGAGTAATATCATTTTTCGGGCATTTCGGGCACAAGTCACGACTCCGTAATGCAAATTAGACCTGACATGTCAAAACGACTGTGGACTTATCTTGAGATATGAAAATCAATACACTTTTCTGATTTAACACCGGACGCGAAATGTCGTCTCCGTGTCCCTCAAGGATCAGCTCCTCGACATTTACGATTATTACTCCATCCTCGCGGGGCCTAATCGAGCGTGCCCAATGTACAGGTAACGATCGGTTATCTTGGCATTATTCAGAGAGCAACAATGTCCTGGAGGTCTCTCCGATGGATTAGACTCCACCGGGGTCCTAAGTGCAACCAGTCCAAGGCTAAGTGTCGCAATCCGACTTTCAGCCCGCTTCGGTGCAGGGACGACCACGTGGACGACCGTCAAGGAGATCGTTGCTAAATCTTGCTAAATCTTTCCAAATCCTTTTAAGTATCGTCACGCCCGTGCGCGTACTCGATGCCTCCGGAAGAAATTTATTCAGCCTTTCAACGAACCCGAAAAAAAAATATCGCGAATTAGCGGCCCTTTAACCCTTTCAGCGCTGTGGCCCCATAAGTGCGTCCGACGTTTGGTCCAATATCGCTTGCACGCCCTGATGAAATTCGCCCTTACGCCAAGCGCGCTTAACGCTCAACGGGTCATGGTGACGTGAAAGGGTCATTCTATATATATACATATAAAACGTAAAAATACTTATGGAGGCCCTAAGGAAGAACGTGATACTTGTGAAATTTCATTTTTCAAGAAAAATTGTTTTCATTTAGCCTGGACTAGAGCCAAGATCACATATATTTTTTTTTGTAAAAAAAATTGAAATTTCACGAACATCGCGTTCTTCCTTAGGGCCATTATATAGAATATATATAGAATGACCCTTTCATATCGCCTTAAATTCGTGAAGTGTCAATGACTATCGCAATGATATATTTCGTAATAAATTCATTGATTTGTAATATCGTCACTCTTTTACATTCCAACGTTAGTTATAAATAATTGCGTTACATTACTATTTCTCTGTTCTATTGGCTTGTTATTTTATTATATTATCATTTCATTACTTCATTGCGGTATTATTTTAATTTTTGTTCATAACTGGCTGGTCTTTCCCTTGTTTAACGAGCCCGGTCCCTTTCTACGGAGTAAAAGCTAGTAAAAAAAAAAAGGTTAAAAAAGGAAAAAGACCCTCGCAGAATTACGTCCGATTACTTTTATTTTGGGATCGTTGGTTCGCGCAAGTACACGGGTAGTATGTACAATGTACAGGTACTCGTATGAGGAACCTGGAATAAAGGCGACCCGTTGGGAACCGAGAAGCCGTAATTCCATCCTGTGTTTATACACCTGTACTTTTATACACGTGTACCGTGCAATTGACGGGCCTCGCGTTACCGCTACCTCAAGTTATCCCGCCGCAAATTATAGCCTTAAAGGCATCTCCAGCTTCGGGAATATAGAGGAGGCTGCTCCTCGCTGGACCGTAAACAGAAGATGCAGAGTCGCACGATAAAAAGGAGCTGCTCGACCGAAAGTACCTCAACTCGGCTCGTACATTCGACCGGAGGGTAAACCCTTCTTCAAGTGCGCCATTTACCGCGCCCAACAATTTTCCGACTCTGTTATTAATTTATGAAAATAATGCAGATAAAAAGGAGCGACTAAGTGACGCCTGATACACGTGGAAAAATGATCAAATTTTTGTTTCCTCCACCATGGAATATAGTCATTATATGAACAACTAAATAATTAATTGACAAGGCTAAATTGTTTGGTTAATAATGTTTGGTTGATCGCTCCTATTGTAAAAAGTGTTACGTTCCGTTGAAAATGTGATATAGCTTCCCTTGTTGGGATTTCCCTCGCGATATGGACAAAATTAATTATAATATTTCATAGAGTTAACGAAACGATTCAACTAATACACTATAGTTGAGTGAAAAGAAAATGAATTTTTTTCTTCAATTAAACAAATGCAGTCGATCAAACGGTTCTGTTAAATGAACCAATTTCTTTTTCTGCATGTAAGCTCACGTGGAATCGCGGCAGAGTTTCGCACCAAGTGCATTCAATGAGCGTCGGGTACTAATGATTTATTGAAAAAAGCCGAACACAGTTGGAACACGTGGTTGAATAACGCGTTGGATAACATTTTCGCGGTGCTCGCAATGCTTCTTTGCATATAGATGTAACCGGTATGTGTACATATTATGAATATACATTTACATGAGTGCATATCCTCGACACGTTAACTTCCCTTCCTGCAGGCGGGTTCGATTTATGATACCAGTTTGCGACAAATCCCGTATACACCGTTCCTTGCTCTCGGAATTTAATCGACCCCTCGCGTCCTATATTTCTCACGGTAAAAAATCCACGGGACGAATTGGAAATATATACTTATCGCTCCCCATCTGTTACAGCGTCACGTGGAGGCACTGATAACAGGCGGAAGCCCTCAAACATTTGAACACTGATAACACCGTCCCCTGAGCAAGTGTCGGAATCTTAAATCCATATCCTAACAGGAAAAGTCGGCAGGTCAAAATGTTAGATAAACATTAAATTATTTCCAAACTGAGAAAATTAATTTACAAGCATTTTTCATAAACATCCAGGCATGATCTCAATTAATGGTTTTCAAGTACCTACATTTCATATTTTCCTAAATCCATATCCTAACAGGAAAATTCGGCAGGTCAAAATGTTAGATAAACATTAAATTATTTCCAAACTGACAAAGTTAATTTACAAATATTTTTATAAACATCCAAGCGTGATCTCAATGAATGGTTTTCAAGTACCTACATTTCATATTTCCCGGGATCATATTTCTTCGATATTATCGAGATCATTTTCTTTTTTATATATCGCGTTTCTGCAGGAATGGTGCAGTAGTGATGTATGGTTCTTTGATTTTGTATAATTGATTCTCTTTTGTCATTTTGTCATTTGACTTTTTCTTAGGTTTAGGTGAGGAAGAAAAACACGTATGGGCTTCGAGGATATCCCCATCCGGCAGCGAGCGGAAGTTTTTGGGCATATTTGGCCAATGATAGTGGCTTATCTGCGGGGAACGCTTATCAAGAAAGGACCGACGAAACGAGAGCAAGTGGTTTCGGGCTACGAAGGCGAGATTTTCACGGCGGCCAATCTCCGAGAGCCGACTCGGCGCGAATTAAACGTGCGGTTTGTTAACCCCGCTCGGCGATTAACAAGGCCCTAATCGTTCCGGTTTTCAACAACAGTTCGATTAATCGGACTTCTCGGCAAAGTCTATAGTCGACAAAGACCGGCGAATGGACTATTAAAGAAAATAAAAAAAAAATTATCCAAATTTCCCAGCACCCCTCATTTTCTGACAGAAGCAATTATCACGCAAAGACATTTTTGTAAGGCGAAAAATCACTTAAAGAAAGCGAAAATCCCGACCAGATAATATAAAACAAGACCAAAACAAATCTCCCCAAAATCCGCAAAATCCTTCATCCTCTGATAGAGGCAATTATCACGCAAAGACATCTTTGCAGGACGAAAAATAACTTAAAGAAACCGAAAATCCCGACGAGACGGCTACACCAGCGCTTGCGCAAGCGCGCTCCGACTTCAGCCGCGTGCTGTCTCAGCGCGCGGTTTCGCCAGCACGAAATGCCAGCTGGATGTCCGATTAAAATGAAGAAAAAGTGAAGAAAATAATACAGAATACCACGGATGATTAAGACCCTCACTTTCGAGTAAACGATAGCCCGAGTGGCAGGGAATTAATTCGCGGAAAGAACTCGGGCGGCATAATTCCCGCTCGGTTGCGCCAATCCGAAATGTGTATCGGTGTATATAGAGAGTACTGTGCTGACTGGACGGAATTACCTAATCAAGGAGTGCTAGGTACGTTCCATGGCGTCCTGGTCCAGGTTGCGCAGCGGCGGGCCGAAAAGCCCAACTCTCAGGACACTCCCTGCCCATCGCCGGTGACGCGTGCACCTACACCCGCGCGCTGCACCTGCACGCGCTCGTCTGGCGAGCTCGCTCGATCGGCCCGATCGCCACGCGACTCGCCGAGCGGACCGACCAGTACTGCCGAGCACCGCGGCGAGTCCGAATCGGCCGGTCCACGCGGGCCGACTCGGGGCGAGTGCGTGCGCACCTAGCGCGCTGCCGTGTGCGCTGCCGCGTGGGCGCAGCACTCACGGCGCACGCGCAGCGCGTGAACATGGGGCAGCGCGGCAGCGCGTGAGTCAGTGCACGGCCGCGCGCCTGAATGGATGGACGCACAGGCGCATCAATGAGCAGCCACGTGACCGAATTGTCAAATAGAAAGGAACTAGGAAAAGTTTTTTTAACATGGAGAAAAAAAGTGTATCTATTTCGTGGCTCCGAGGTTTTTTCCACTTTTCTTGGGATACTCCGAGTATTCCTTTTTCTATGATGGTCACGCTCTCGCACACCTCATAGGAGCCGGAAAATCCAGGAAAGGAGGGTTAAGAAGGAAAGAGGGGAAATGAAAGTAAAAGATCTCCCATGATGTTGGAAATGAATAAGAAATGGGAATTGGGGAACGGTGGGAAATGAGGTGGAGGTTTCATTTGAAATTATTTAGGTTGTCACGGTTTTGTTTGATCAATGGAGGATCTTTGAGACCGGGAAGGATGGTTGATGGTAAAGAACACCTGGGGAAATATTCGGATCATTTGGGCACACTTGTTATGGCGAAAAAAAGGTGTTTAACGTTTATAGGAGCAGATGGGGAACCGCTGAAGCGGGGAAAAGCAAAGTGGCCGTTCGCCGGTTTACGAAACGGTTTCGCATCTTCGTTAAGTGCCTTTTGTCAGGGAGAAATGGAGAAACTGTGTATGGGCCCGATTAACGATCGTTGTCACACGATTCTTCGCAATCAGCCTAGACAGGATGTCCGCGAACGTACACAAGCAGGCAGACGAGAGGAGGAGGCACTCCGCATTTACATGATGTAGATTTAAGTGACAACGAGGAGGGGACCTCGAACAAAAACACTATTAACACGACGGAGTTTATTTTCGACCTTACGAAAATGCACGCGTGTCGGTACCAAGGACGTAAGATGTACACTATCGAAAAGAAATCCTATAATTTAATACCACTTCCCTTCCAAACATTCGGACATGTAAATACCAATTTTAAAACACATTTCCCATAAAATATATGACACATGTATGTTACAAATTGTATATAATTATATTTCACTTCCATGAAATTAAATTAATAGTTCCACTACCACCTTAGGTAAGTGTAGGAATTTCATGAAAGGTTTTAATGGTAAGTTCCGGTAAACTGGTCTATGAAGGGAGCAGATTTAAGAGAGAAAATAAAGGGGGTGATCCTTGTTTTTTCTCTTTTATATTCGGTATGGCGCAATTTGACAATAGCCTATCTAACGGCAAGATAAAGATTGATGCTCTATTTCCTTTTTTTCTTGATTTTTAAAAATATCAAAGAAATGGTCGAGTTCGCGAGGTCCATGTGTACTACGTCCATGGTCCGAGCACGTTATCACATTTCCTCGTCTCGAGTCGTATCGTCCAGTGATAGGCGACTTGTTAACGACCTACGCAACCAATAAGTGCTTCTCTAGCCGATAAACGCTACCGTGAAGAAGTCGTTTCGATAAAGACCCATCGAAAGCACTTTTCCACACCGGGCGAGTTTAGAGAGGTTATTTTCGTCCGGGTATTTTTTATGGCGAGGAGAGCAACTACGCAGATCCTTTTGCAGATCCTGTTCTTCCCGCGGGTCGTTCTTCTCTCTTTTCCGGGCTCTTCCCGGCCTGAAGAAGGGAACTCGTCTAGCCGGCTTTACCCTGGCCAACCTAACCTCCGAGGTTAGGCCTCGCCGAGAGAAATGACCATGGAGTAGCATAAGAAGACATAACGCCGATTATCGGTTCCATATTAAGTAACCCCAAAATGGGGACCTTGAGTTTCAGAATTTCGCCGATCTGACGATGCGAGCGCCACTCGCGATAAAATGAGGAAACTCCGATCCTACGTAATAAAAATACCTCCTTCCGATGTAAATGACCTGAAATGTTTTTAATTTTGGAATTAAGACACGCAAAGCGAAACGATAATCCGCGGATAATATACAGAATGTGATGTCTAACCTGATAAAGACTAGTAGACGATAATACTGAATTGCAAAATTGTACCGAGGAGGTGCTCTAGGCACTAGATCGAAAAAAAAAAAGTCTGAAGATCTTGGACTTCTAAAGTGGGGATGGTTTCGATGCATGGCGTTGTATCTCCTTATACTACTTCGTGAAATGACCATTCCCTGGAAGGAGGCAAGGGTGAAGGTCGCGCCTCCAGAGTCCAACTCAAGACCGCCGCAGACATGCAGTTGCACCTGAAAGTACAGTGGCGTCACACTCAAGGAATGGTTCCGAGAAGGCTTTTTACCGTTCCGCGGTGTGCCCGAGACAATGGCCGCCATGAATAGTGGGAGTGACAATGAGAATCGCACCCGACACTCCGCATTCTGCTCGTAAAGAACGCAACTTCACTTTACGGCCTGGGAATTCCTCGGCAAATCGACTAACCACCTCTTGTTAGTCCTTGTTTCGCCCCCAATTGCGCTTATCTCGTCTTGCGAAGGAAAGAGAAAAGAATTTATCAGTCACATTTCGCAGGGAAACATTTTACGGCTGGGTATAGATATTACGAATCGACGTAAGACCATCACGCATGAAATTCTGGACATAACGTGAGACGAATCTGTAAAAAAAAATGGACCAATTAAAATTGAGTGCACATAATTCTTGCTTTGGCAGATTAAATTAGTTCCTGACAATTTTCATTAACCGAGAATTCCTGAAATTCGGGACACACCATTTAAGATAATTGGGAAAAATTCGTAGAGATAAAAATTTATAAAGGTCTCCCGTATAGCACGAAATTCCAATGTACTTAGGTTTTGAAGAATTTTATAAACATACTCTAGGCATGAGTAAACGAGAACAGCTGATGCGCATAGTTCCTTCGAATGAATTTCCATAACAATTGGCTGTCCTTGATACGTCTGCGGTGACAAATTGTCAGAATCTGGAGTCCCACATGACGTAATAATTACTTAATCCATTACAGGTGGGTTTGCCAGAACCCGCGGGGACACTTTCCAATCTTGGGCCAGGGTCAATCGCAGGTGCGCCAGGTAAGGCCCAGAACTGGAAATCGACGATCTCTCAAGATGGCCGATTTTCCTGGGAGCCTTATCTCCGAATGCCTCTTTTTATTCAGGTAATCGCCTTCCAAACGGAACTAAGATTACTTCAATTATGCAGCGACTGAGAGATGCAAAGATGGCCGCCGTATTTCCTTCCAAGAGGCTGATGGATAAGAATCAAACGCATGAACAAATAAGTCGAATCGCTTAACTCGTTGCGCAACTGACAATTAGTCGAGATCTATTAAGCGGTTGGGTTTAAATATAATTATCCGGTCCGCCGTTTCCGTGTTATCAGTGTTTCCAACAAAGGATAGAAAATTGATGCGAGCGAGTGCAGTCGGTTGTACAACGGAAATTCACCGAGATGAGTTATTTGTTTTTTCTGCCGGGAAAATGGATAAGTGGCGGTGATTATAAACAGTGACCTAGGAATATTGTTGATAATGCTAATTTATAAGGCACGGTCACGGAGGCTCCCGGTGTTTCGTAACGAATTTAATGTATCGAAAGTCTTCGGGACTAGCCTTCGATGATTCCTTATCGTCGCTGAACAATCGACGTGGAGAAATGAGAGAACGGGATCGGAATAGTGAGAAAGTAAATTCTCCGGGTGAGAAAATGAAAGTGCCGAAATATCCGTAATGCAACTTTGGGTATAGAGCCATTAGCGCATGTAAGGGATTAAATTTTACAGATGGTGGTGACCTCTGGAGGCGTCGATTGCAAAGAAAAAGTGGACAGTGAAGTCCTGCCTTATCGGCAGACTTAATTATTTAAAAATGCGATGTATACTTAAAAATGAATGCTCTGATCGAAAGACGGTACTTCTAAATCTTTAGAAATGCGTTCAATAATTGTACAAATGCAATTCTTTACAAGCTTTCCACACTTTTTATAATAAATTATTTCAGGTCTTACGTTTTGTCGGAGCGGGAGAGGTTGTACATCACTGAATAATTTCACCTACGGAACAGATTGTTGTTTAAAGATATAAAAATCCACTGATGACTACGGAAGGTAAAGCAGGACGAAGGTAGAAATATTCCATTCCCACTTACCATCAGCTCTGATGGTAACGAGAAATGAACTGCACCCGGAGATCTCAAGTTGATAACCTAAAAAGAAGTGAGCGTTAGTTCAACAATCGTATCTATTTAACTAGTCGCGAAAAACATTATATAAACCGTACATTTCCAGCAGAATTTCAGTAAATTTATATTTTATTACGAAGAAAAGACGTTCTATGTTCCTTGGTGCTCTCTATAGAGCTCGTCGTAAGGTGCTGTCCTCTGGTGTCGGTATATCTAATTATTCGTCCTCAGCTTCGAAATGCAATAACCGAAGCCTTCCTGCGAAGCAAGACCGAGGGGAAAAAAAAAGATCCCGGCAGACTTAACAAGCTCATTGAAACATAAATGAATAAATAAATTCCCTCAACGAGTTCCGGCACTCGAGGGACGAGGGTTAGAAACGAACACCATGGCTAATGCGACAATGAAAAAGCTCCAGGCGGGGATGTCCATCGCTCGATCCGCACCCTCCTTCATTGCCGTGTCTAAATCTCCACTCACGGAGTCACGGTTCACACGTGTCGTGAATTTCAACGCCTCTTGCATTTCAATCTTCCCCTATCTCTTTGCTTTGTACATCGCGCCGATCTCCAACGACATTTGTCATTAATCCCGGTTAGGATGCGGCATTTTTTAGCAGCTGCCATCCTTGCATGACGTAAAGACACTCGGGAGGCCCACTGCGAGGGTGCACTTGTCACTGAACTCTACCTTTGGATTGAAAATCCAGACTAATAAGAGGAATGAAAACGGTGATACGCTCTGAAATTATTATTACATAAATAGAGGAAATTCCTACCTATTCAATTCAACCCATCCGCTATAAATGTCATAAACCAACTAGCCGGATCATAAAACAAAGCTAAGTGAATGAAGATTTGCCCATCTGATCGGATTTTATAATAACGGCTAGGCATTTAACAATAACTCGGGTTTTACAATCTAGCCACATCTTTTTATACTATATCCCGGTGTCGAGCCAAATATACAGACTTGCGTACGTACATATGCGTGAAACGCCACATAGTTCTTAACGCCATGTTTAGCCGTGTTAAATCTGTAATAATGAATATCTCTGTATTTAAGAATTCCTCGTGGATCAATACTTACATACATGATACAGCAATGTCCTCTCCATTTCTATAAACTCCCCGATGCGGGCACGGTTAAGCAAGTGGAAGAGAGGCGCCACAGCTGGCCGTGGCGAATTGACTGATTCGCCGCGAGGGGCGCCGCCGTCGATCATCGCCGAATAACCTAACCCTTGTCGGGGGCGCATCGAGCTGACCTCTTGCACCGTTACCATCGGTTACGCAAAACTCTACGGGGTATTATGGGAGGCCGTGTAATTCGCGTGGGGGGCTTTATAGACGGGGGTGAATTAAGAGGCCGAGTGTGTGCGGTTCGCGTGGAGGGTGCGAGGTCGGTAAAAGTGACGCAGCGTGACTCGTGCGGCTCGTTACTCGCGCCGAGTACAATGCCGCTCGTCAGAGTCCGCGTATTCATCTCGCATTACGCCAACCGAGATATCCCCGCGGTTTGCCGAGAGGGTTGCCGTAGAGACGCGCTAATTTTCGGACGGCGGAACGGCCGTTTACGGAACGAGGATCCGGATAGGCGGTCCTCGGCAAATCCCCGGCGACGCGTTTTCCCCGCGCCCGGGACGCGAGAGATCTCGACGGGGAAAAGTCGGGAAATGGATCTTCGTCGGGTTGCGAACACGAAAGGATGAAGGTCCTGGACCGAGATGTCCTCGAAATGGCGGCGAGTTTCAAGTAAAAACGGACGTGGCACTAGCTAATGATACTTGAACAACTTAAATTCCGATATTTTTATCCAATTGCATCCGTAAGCGGAATTATTGCCACGTGATGATTGTTAATTATCACCAAGAGCGTAATAATCCGCGAATTACAACGTTCACTTATTTTTCATGATTTATGAGGTTAGTCGCGTATTTAAAGCTGTGATACAAATGGGATAATATTTAAAAAGGGAGAGTCTCTTTTCATCTAAACAAATGTTTCTCGACCAACGTCTCGCTTTTGATCACATGCAAAATTTGCATGAATCGAATTTATCCTGCTGTCGCTAAAGAAATTATACTTCAAAGTATCCATTATGCAATTAATAAGTAACCTTATATTGCAGGTTGATGATTACATAAAAGGTGGTGTAAGAAGAGCAGGACCAGTAAAATGGGATTTTCGTCGATTCCTATAAGCACGAAAGGACGAAGTCTACATTTGACGTATATCCTTGGCAGTAACAGGTAAAAATATCCATTATACAAAAAACAAATAGCATATTGCAGGTTGACGACGACATAGAAAAAGGAAGACCCATCAAAATCCCAGACACGGCAGCCCTTCTCCACTATATATCACATTGTATTAGATTTTAGGTAATAAATGCGATTCCTTCCTGGTATCCAGGGAGAATCGAAGCAACGTTCTGGCGTGCAAAATTGAACTCTCCATTTAAGACCCTCGGAACGCCTTATAAACGCGAAGAAGGAACTCCCCGGGGACTTTTCTTCGCGGATATAATGGACGATTCCAGACTACTATAGAGTGCCAATAGAGTGTCTACACTCAGAAGCAATTCCGATCAATGGTCAGCCGGAGTCAGAGGAGCAGTGCTCGGTGACGGCGGGCAATTCATTTGGCCTGAAAAAGACGGAAGACCCATAGGGTGTAGCTCGGTCCTGGAGGAACTTATTATGTCGGGGACTCTTTAACCGGGACGGAGGCACCAGTTCATAGAGACATCGCTCCATTGACAAGATCCCTGACCGGCGAATGTCCGAGGACTCTCAACGAAACTTCGACTCCAACTCACGGGAAGCTACGGCCGCATTCAGGCTCCTCTTCGTGAATGGACGATGGACCTACAATGGATAGCGTGGCTCTTCAGTCTGTTCCTGGCCGACTGTAATGATTGTAAACTCCGGAGCCAGGGCCCGGTGGGACTACCCTCTTAAGAAATACCCGAAGAGTGTATCGATGAGCACTTCAGCCTGAAAGGGAAGAGGCCGACCTCCGGAATCCCGGAAACCTGGACCGCCAAGGGCTAAGTCGTGTCTGAAAGGAAATGGCAGATTTGCGCGAGGCTGGGCACACTGCCGATCATTGAAAGGATGTAAAGCGGCCGAGCCGCGCTTCTCGATTGGATTTCGGGGCCCGTACCCCATTCTTCCAGGCCGTGCACATCACAAGGACAAATTCGCCGATAGACTTCAATTACGAGCGAGCCTCGTCGATTGCAGGATCCGCAGTCGCCGCCATCTGTCCCCTGGGAATCCTCCCAACGATCGCAATCTGCAACCCCGTTTACCCGTTAATCCAGAATAATTAAAACGACCATGAAATTCGGCACCACGTTTCTCCGTCCCCTGCAAGGTGCCGCCAAGCACGTCCGGTCGGTCCGTCTAATTGTTAATAATTAATATCAACATCCATGCGAGGCTTTTCCCGTGGACCTCGGCCGCATCGAGGATGACCGCACGAGATGAAGCATATCAATACTCATTAAAGATGTCCCGATCCGCGCGATCGGATCGCCGTGGACAAAGATCTCTCTGACCGGGGCCCGGGCATAACGGATGACCGGTCCGTGATCTTGCAGGACTATGCGAAAGGACGGAGCCGAAGCGCCGGCGAGCGATCCTTGTTGACTTGGCATAGTCGCCCGAGGGAAAAAAAAAAAAAAAGAATAAAATAAGAAAACGAGCCGATAGAGATAACGGAGAAATAAACGAGCGAGGAAACGCTGGGGAGTTGCGCCCCGAGGAAGCGCGGGGAAGAAAGGAACTAGTGGCGCACAACAATGACGCCGACCGCCGGCCCCGAGCGGCGAAAACGCACCGCTTGACAGTCCGCAAGCAAAACGCAGCGGGGTGCCCGGGGGCCTGACGATCGGCAGCGACTCGTCCGCTCGAAGGAGCCATTCGAAACGAAAGGAGATCCATGCGGAAAATTAGCGCCCACTACGCGGGGCCCGTTTCCCGTGGGACCCTTTCCGGATGTCGAGGCACTTCGTGATCCAATAAGCCCCGGAAAATTAGTTTCTTCGTTATTATTAATATATTCGTTTCGTTTTTTCAAAGTCGAATTTCTTCGGCCATGGCATAGTAATTTCCCTTGGTCCCCAAGGTTGTGCGTTATGTGGGGTGCGTCACGAAAAGAAACGCCGTCGTCGATGAATGCGGCTTACTCTTCCGGGGACAATTAGTTTCTTCGTTATTATTAGTATATTTGTTTCGTTTCTTCAAAGTCGAATTTCTTCGGCCATGGCATAGTAATTTCCCTTGGTCCCCATGGTTGTGCGTTATGTGGGGTGCGTCACGAAAAGAAACGCCGTCGTCGATGAATGCGGCTTACTCTTCCGGGGGCAATTAGTTTCTTCGTTATTATTAGTATATTCGTTTCGTTTTTTCAAAGTCGAATTTCTTCGGCCATGGCGTAGTAAATTCCCTTGGTCCACAAGGTTGTGCGTTATGTGGGGTGCGTCGCGAAAAGAAACGCCGTCGTCGATGAATGCGGCTTACTTTTCCGAGGTAGACGCGGAAACATCGTGCCCCCAATAACGTCTTAATCAGGGCTATAATAAATCCGAGGTGGCGCTACGAGAAATAAGGTGAAAAGAAGGCGGAAATCGTGGAGGGCCGCGGACGCGTCCCATTCAGCTCCTATTCGCTTTGCGAGGCTTGCCGGCCGCGCCGATGGAGCGCGGCCGATCTTTTCATCGCTAAATCGTCCAGAGCGAAGGGGCTCGCATCTACTTTGGAATTAATCCCATTAAGGGAGGAGACCCGCCCCGGATCGCGTGGATCCGCTCGCGAGTCGAATGCGCCTCCTCGTTTGCCTTGGAGGCGCCCTTAAAGGGCGCGTTTCCCGGGACTCCCGACACTCGGCTTTAGGATCCGGGAGCACTCTTTGCGCCCGTCAGCCAGCCGGAAGTAGCCATGCGTGCACGCCGCGGAGTAATGAGGAGGCCGAGGACAAAAGCCGCGGGAAATCGAGAAATAAAGCGGAGGAAGCCGGAAGCTCTCTCTCTCTCTCTCGCTCTCTCTCTGCCCCGCTTTAGCTTTGGGGCGCGCGGCGCTTTGCCGCGTTCCGCGCTCTCTCGCTTTGCTGCGGCTCGTTACTAAATGAATGGCAGCGGCCAAGCCAAGAGAGCATCGGGGCCGCAGAGCGGGATATTCAGAGGGAGAGAGAGGGCCGATCTCTCCGGCCGCGTCAAGGTGCCGGCCCTCCGCAACCGGCCACTGCAGTCGCGGCGGTCCGGTGCATGCGGATTCCCCTTTGATCTTCGCCGGCGTCATCTTGCGCGTTACCATGCACGCAGACTCCCCGGCAAGAGGACGGATTAGGTGCGGAGGTCTAAGGGGGAGAGCGGCTTTTAGGTCAGGTTTTTCGAGGGCTTAAGCAACGCGTTTTCCCGGGTTTTACCTAGGCCTTGCCCTAGGTTCAGAAGTTCTTCCAAATTTACGCGGTTTTCAGATCGGGCTTCTTATTTTATTTTGGATTGGGGTGAAGATTAAAACTGCGCGTGACGTTTATATTGATTTTAGATTTAATTTCGAAGGAGGGCTTAAGCAAGGCTTTTTCCTGGGTTTTGCTTAGGTCTTGCCCTAGGTTCCGAAGTTCGTCCAAATTTACGCGCTTTTCTGATTCGGCTTCTTATTTTATTTTAGACTGGGATGAAGATTAAAATTGCGCGTGACGTTTATATTGATTTTATATTTAATTTCGAAGGAAGGCTTCTTATTTTATTTTAGACTGGGGTGAAGATTAAAATTGCGCGTGACGTTTATATTGATTTTAGATTTAATTTCGAAGGAGGGCTTAAGCAAGGCTTTTTCCTGGGTTTTGCTTAGGTCTTGCCCTAGGTTCCGAAGTTCGTCCAAATTTACGCGCTTTTCTGATTCGGCTTCTTATTTTATTTTAGACTGGGGTAAAGATTAAAACTGCGCGTGACGTTTATATTGATTTTAGATTTAATTTCGAAGGAAGGCTTCTTATTTTATTTTAGACTGGGGTGAAGATTAAAACAGCGCGTGACGTTTACATGGTTTTTATCAACCTTATAACCGCAACATTTACGTCGTCTTTAGGTTAAATTTTCACCTGAGCTTCCAAACGCGATTTTCATTAGACTTGGAGTGGCAACCTTTACGCGGTTTTAGGGTTAGGTTTTTAGGAGCGGCCCTGAGGGAAGGGACACCCCTGCAAGGGGAAAAAACGAGGGAGGGATTTCGGGAGAAATTGGAAAAATCTGGAGCACCCCAAGGGCGAGTTCCCGACTTTCCTCCGGGCGTGAAAACTCGTGGCACCCCCCGCGGCGCGTGGCTGCGACCCCCAATCCACGGGGTGGGCCCACGCACCCCGTATACGGCCATTTACCTCCCGCCGTCGATACTGTTTGTAAACAGCGTAAAAACGCCACTCGATAATTCCCACCGTCGGTTCCGCCCCGACGCCCCGTGACGTCACCCGAAGGCGACTCTCGAGAGCCCGTGGGACGTCGCGAGGGTGGCCTGTCCTTTTTCCCCTTTTTACCAGGAGTCGGTATCCTGGCGCTCGCACCTTTCTCATTAGGAATTAAACTATCATCGTACATCTTCCACCTAAAGTACCTTAGGACGGTGCCTCTTACCCATATAAAACAACGGTAACGCATTTTACTGCCTACTTCTTAATTTACTTATTTTATAGTTTATTCGTATATATTATAATAGCTTGTATACCCTTTTTGACTGTTCGCTGCAAGGGCAAGAATAATTTCTTTCCCCGATCTTTCTTTATGAAATTTAGGAATTTCATACGTCCCAAAAAACAATTCTTAATAAACAAGGATGTTTCGGGGGTCCATTCGTCAGGCTGTGAAATTTAAAATGTTTTCGATACAGCACTTGACATTTTTTAACTAACTAAGTAAGGGTTGAAATTACCTAGATTTGTTAATAAACTCGCTTTTTAGCGAACCGACTCCAGGATAAGGGTTTTTATACTAAATACACGTGTCAGTCTGTCTAGCAAGGTGAGATATTAATTTCTGACTAACACATTAATTTTAGCAATTAGTTTACTAATTATACGTATTTGGTGGTAATTAAGGGTAAGGACGATGTTTTGGGCCTTGTTCGAAGAGGGGCAGGGTCAGTAGGTCCCCGGGTCCACGTCTTCCCGAATCACGGGGCCTGTCGGGCGGTCGGGACTCCTGGGTTCTCTGGGCCCGATGTCCCGGGTTCTCTGGGCCCGGTGTCCCGGGGCCTCTCGCGGTCCCGGCTTTGAGGAGGGATCATCCGGACGGACCCAGCTCTCTCGTGGAGATCAGATAGCGCGAGTCCGGGCAAATCCTCGCGCGGCAACTCGATACTATTTGGGCCCGCGCCTGGGCCCAAGGCACCGGCTCCTGGAGTCAGGCGGGATATCGGGCCCAACTCCTGGAGTCGTAGAAAGGGGATTACGGGTATCCAAATATCCAAAGTCCGGCGGTAACGGGGCTGAGCGGGCTCGCCTGCTGGAAATCCGCGGCCTTAAGGCCCCTCTCGACGTGGGCCTTACAATGGCCGCCTCTCGGCCCGGATTCATTACACTTAACGAGGGTTGATTAGCTAAAAAGGATTACGTTAATTCGCGGCTCGGGGCCCGGCACGCCGGGAAACAAGCGATTATCCTCCTGCGGTCCCGGGGCCTAATCGGCGCCCTTAGCTGCCCCGACCTGCCCGAACCCTTCCGACCTTACCCTCGTAACCGCAACCCCCGGCTTCCGACGGCTTTCCGGAATGCGTTTTTCCGACCGAAAACCCTCGGCATCGCGGCGCCGCATAGAGAGTCGATTTAAGGGGGTGTCAAAGTGGCGTCAAAGACGCCTCATGAAACTTTTCTACGAGCTCGGTGCACCGAATCGTTGGAAACTTTACAATGTGAATGTGACAGCTACGACAAAGGTCTTGACACCCATGAAAGTTTAATTTTCATAAAATTTCTTTGTAGAAATCTTAACCATTTTGAAATAGTCTTTCAAGAGCCCCCGAAAATGGAGAAAAAAGTGAAATCGCCCGAAATTTTTTCCTCCTTTCCTCTTGGCTAATTATTTATGAGCTATCGGCCTCGGATTATCTCGAATCGAGCTCGTCGCCTTCATCTCGGCCTGCACCTGCTCCCCGCTCGCCGAAATGCATCGGCCACCTCGTTAGCCTCAGACCTCGGGTTTCGCGAGGGGAAAAAAAAAAAAGAAAAAAGGGAAAAAATGCAGAAAATTATGGCAACCCCACCTCGTGCGCTACCGCTTATCCGGCCTTGTATCTCGACCTCCTAAACGCTTTCCGAATCGTTAACCAGCACCAGGAAATCTCGTGCCGGTCGTGGGTACCGTATACGCGGTATATCGACCGATGCACCGTTGACACGGTGATGGATCGTTTCGTCTCGGCCGCCGTGGAAGAGGGCGATCTCGCTCTCTTCCTGCACTCTCGTATCGCGAGTCCTCCCCCGACCCCTCTTGCTCTGGAAAAAAGCCTCGAAATGGCCTCAAGGGAAAAAAAAAAATAACAATCCCACTTGCCACTCGGAAAATCACTGAGGGATAATTGAATTAAAGGGAAAGAAATGAACCCGTGATTATCGAGATTTCCCACGGATTATTTTTTATCAATTTTCGAGATAACGTACGGAGATGTATGAAATTCACTCCCTTCTTATTAATACTTTGGCAAAATCACTGAGGGCTAATTGAATTAAGGAGGAAGAAATGAACCCGTGATTATCGAGATTTCCCATATTTTGTATAAATTTTTGAGGTTATATATAGGGATTTACGAAATTCACCCCTTCTTATGAATACTTAGAGGACCTCATAAACGAGACCTCTTTGAAATTGCCTTAAGAAGTATGATTGAATCTCAAGTAAAAATTCTGGAGTCCCTGGAGACGCTCTCCGAGGACTTAAAGAATTGTTTCCCTTTCTTGTTTCGGATAATCTGTAGCAATGTGCAGGTCCATCCCCATCCCCCTGTTCCTGCAACGGTATGAGAGGACTTCGAAAGCCTCCGAATGTCATTAAGGCCCCCCCGGGGGCGAGGGGAAGCGTCGAGTGCGCCTAATACCAACGAGAGGTCCAAGTGAAGTCGGGATAAGAAGAGTTTAAGGTGCCTTAAGGGTTAAAGTGGCGACACAATGGCGGCATTCCGGATGGGATAATATCCCGGGGTGTCCTCGGAGGTTCCTGTCACCGCGACGTTAAGTCCCGGGTAATGATCACTCTCTGCAAATATTTTCAGATCTGCTCCGATTCGGTTCCTCGTGCTTATAAATCTAAAAATCGAACTTTTCAGGGAACACGAGGAAGCCTCATGACCCGGAGGAAAATCCACGATTCCACATTGACGGTACATTTATGAACTTGAAATTCCTTGCTACTATGGATATGGCATTTCCCTTAATATTTTTGCAAAGAGAGCGAATGTTAAAAATAGCGAAGAGAGGCTTTCTTTGTCTCTTGGTACTATTCCACGTAAAACAAGAACGATGGAACAGTAAAACAGTGAAAGCGATTTCCTTCATTGAGAACCAATTGCCTTTGATTTCACATGAAACAACTGCGATTACCAGCTGGTACACGTCATTAAAATCCATAATTCCCCCTCGCATAGATCCATTGATCTACTCCTGAAGACACTAGATCCAAAAGAGGGAGCACAGAGATCTCCTTTTCGTTAGCTGTCATGCAGTCACTATATTGCCCTGCGCAGCGGTTTAGCTTAAAAAGAAAAATCTGCAAATGGAAAAAAAAAGAAGAAAAAGAAAAAACAGTCTCATTTTTGGATCCGCTGTTTTCATAGTGAGGTCTACGTGCGCGGTCCATACATCCTAGGTACACGTATCCAGGGTGTTCGGGGCGCTCGTTACTTCGGCGAAATTACAAGTCCGCTCGGTCCGGTTAACAACGTTATTCAGAAATGACCAATCGCCAATTAGCCCGGTACTGTCCGGCCATCGGCGAGATCGCCACGGGTGAAAGCCGCGAAATGGGCACCTCTCGCCGGAGATTACACGGGAATTATAAATCCCAATGGCGGGATTATTTGTCCCGGGCGAGGCGTGTTATTATCACTTTGCCCGGGCGAGGCTCCCCGGGGACGAGGATCGCTCGATGTCTATCTTGGTCCCGTACAAGAAAGAGGGAATATGACGTTTCCGCGGATCGATCCGACCGTGTGCTTCAACCTCGGCCAGGGATTTCGCGAAAAGGCCCTCAGCCTCCAAAATGATATCACCGGCATCGATATCATATCGCAAAAGACGGTCCACTAATTGGATGTCTCCAAGAGCTGTTTTCCGGAATTATCAATTGTTACTTTCATTCATTTGACATGTCACCTGGCCCAGGCATCAACCTCGGCCAGGGATTTCGCGAAAAGGCCCTCAGCCTCCAAAATGATATCACCGGTATCGATATCATATCGCAAAAGACGGTCCACTAATTGGACGTCGCCAAGAGCTGTTTTCCGGAATTATCAATTGTTACTTTCAATCATTTGACATGTCACCTGGCCCAGGATTTCCTGAAACCCGGTCTCGCGATTTAACAGCAAAGGGGACATATTGCAATGCGATTTGTTTATAATCATCTTGACAAATTAATTGGGCTCTAGGTTTAATAGTGCCTGGGTGTTCGGTGAAATCACCCAAAAATGAACGGAGTAACGAAGAATGTTATTATTTATACATTTTATTGGCTGATTTCGTGAATTCCTGTTTATGTTCGTTGTGTTTATGGAGAATGACAATCCCAGAATTTAATGGAATCTCACGAAGAGGATGAAAACTCACCGCCAGCAAAATCTCAATTTATCACAAATTACCGATCAGACACCGAAAGCGTGTATTGTTTTCTTCATTTCTCGTTACTTTAAGCGTTACTCGGATATCATGGAAACATGTTGATTTTCACGTTCCACCTGAAATGAATCTCAGCCCGGCCAGGAGATCGCTAATTGGACATTGATAAGGGCTTCTCATTGTCAATTTAATCACAAATTACCGATGAGACACCGAAAGCAGACATTGCTTTCTTCATTCCTCGTTACTTTAAGCGTTACTCGGATTTCATGGAAACATGTCGATTTTCACGTTCCACCTGAAATGAATCTCAGCCCGGCCAGGAGATCGCTAATTGGACACTGATAAGGGCATCTCCGGTGCGCCACTCGCGGGAGATCCGTGGGCGCGAAATCTCGGCAAGTGCCAGGCAGGGGTTACATTTACATGTTACACGGCCACGGGAGTGTAAAGGGCCCGAGAGCGGTCCTGGAGACTGCAGGATGCAGCGAGCGGCGTGCAGCGTGCAGCGGCCTCGTCTGCTGCAGCGCACGAGGCCGGACCGCCGTCCACGGAACATGACAACGAGATCGGTCACCCGGTGACAGGGGTGCTCGAGTCCGTAGCGGCTGAGCCGAGGGTCGTGGTTGCCGACCGGGTGGACGAGAAGGACAAAAAGACCCTCTCGAAGACGGAGGGCCGGTAACTAAGTCATTTTCGTTGCAAATGAATAAAAAGTGCATTTCAGGAAACGAATTGAAAAAATCCGTGTCAAGTAGCTTTCATCGAACAAAGTGGCAAGTTAAGAGATTTTCGACAAATAAAAGGTAAACGAAGTCATTTTCAAGAAACGAATGAAAAAAAGCCGTGTCAAGTAGCTTTCATCGAACAAAGTGACAAGTTAAGAGAATGATTAATGAAATAGCGTAGCGAAAGTATTGCAAAAATTCGTCGTGATTTTTCACATCAAACTAAGTGTCCGATAATAATCGTGAATTAAAAAATGTACTATTATTACATGTTCATAAATTGAAAAAACATAATTTCTATACATCTTTATAAATTACTGAAATTGAATACGTCATTGAGACGTCCAACAGATATTTCAGATATCTCCTAATGAAATCCACGAGGCATCTTAAAAGATCTGTCGCTTGAGATATTCAGCAAAGGTTACGAAGAAATATTTATAAATTATTCCATGCTACCAGGGAATTAAACATGAATCTTATTTTACGATATAAAGTGTTAGATCGAACTCACCGGACATTTAGGATTTTTCAGTGAAAACCATATTTCCTTGGATTTTATCCCACGGGTTTTAGAATTCATTTCAGTGAAAGGGGGAGAAAAGGAAAAGAGGAATAATTTTTTATTTTACGATATAAAGTGTTAGATCGAACTCACCGGACATTTAGGATTTTTCAGTGAAAACCATATTTCCTTGGATTTTATCCCACGGGTTTTCTGCCCAAGAATTCATTTCAGTGAAAGGGGGGAAAAAAGGAAAAGAGGAATAATTTCTTAGTGCAGACGTGGGCATAGGCGCGCGGCTGCGGACGCGGCAAACCGCGAGAGAGGGAGAAAGAGAGCGGAGAAAAGAGAAGAAGAGGCCAAGGGACAGCGAAAGAGGGAGAGGGATGTATACCGGCGGACAGGAAGACAGACGGACCACCCCGTCCGTGGGCGATCATGTCCCGATCACGTAAACTGGCCGCCCCCTCATCCATCATGGCTCCGTGGTTCGTGTCACATCGGCGACGTTCTTTACTTCTCAGGGCCGAGTTCCCGTCGACGCTGCAAATTGGCGTGGCCTCCCCGCTAAACGACGGATACGTCTTCCCCTCACTCTCTCTTCCCCGGTCCCCCGGGGCGGCGTTTTATTAACCCCTTCGACGTATCGTCGATCCGCCTTGCCCGGATCTCCTCAGCATCCAGGCTGGACCGAAGTGCATAAATTTCCGCGAATCTTGGCATTAACGATCCGTAATCTCGAGCAGCTCGTTCGCATTAAGACCGGCGTGATTCCGAGAAGAACCATATTTTTTTCTATTTTTTTTTTCGCCTGATTGACAGATGCTTATCAGAGCGAAATTGAGATCTCTTCGCTCTAATGACACGACATTTAGGACCTTTTAAAAAAGTTATTAGACTCTAAAATGCTTATCTCCAATCATTTCGGTGGATCCGACGATCTGCCTCGGGTTGGACTTTTTAGTATCTAGGCTAGACCGGAATCCTTAATATCGTGGGAATCCTCTGCATCGACGATCTTCAATGTCGAGAAGATCGGTTTCATTGTGATCTGCGATTCCATTCAAGAGGTGCCAGTTTTCCGATTACTTGGAGTCTCATTTTTAGGTTCCTGAGCTTGCCTCTTCACTTTGAAGATGCGATATCAGGAACCTAGAAGACACGATAACAGGTACCTGCGAGACGTCCGAGACCCTGAAGACCTGACATTTAGGACATCATCGGGACCAAGCCAAGTGGGCCCAGCACCAAACTCCAAGAGGGGATACGTAGAAATGCAAATTGGGGGAGAGCGATCCCGGTCGACCTTGCGACCACTTCATCTCGGAGATTGCGACAAAGGGGACCCATAGACATATAATAGGGATCCAGCTGATGTGTCATCGGAGACCTACGCGATAACATGAACTTTAGGGATCTCTGAGGCCTTAAAGACTTAACGTTTAGAACCTCACCTAATAGGCAAGCATGTAACCCTATCAATTCCTCATCAGAGACCTAGAAGACGCTATAACGTGAACTTTGGAGGTCTTGAAAGCCCCAAAGACCTAACATTTAGAACATCACCTAATAGACCCAAGCTTGTAACCCTACCAATTCCTCATCAGAGACCTAGAAGACACTATAACGTGAACTTTGGAGGTCTTAAAAGCCCCAAAGATCTAACATTTAGAACATCACCTAATAGACCCAAGCTTGTAACCCTATCAATTCCTCATCAGAGACCTAGAAGACGCTATAACGTGAACTTTGAAGATGTCAGAAGCCCCAAAGACCTAACATTTAGAACATCACCTAATAGACCCAAGCTTGTAACCCTACCAATGCCTCATCAGAGAGCTAGAAGACGCTATAACGTGAACTTTGAAGATGTCAGAGGCCCTGAAGACCTAACATTTAGAACATCACGTAATAGATCCAAGCTTATAACCCTACCAAAGCCTCATCAGAGACCTAGAAGACGCTATAACGTGAACTTTGGAGGTCTTAAAAGCCCCAAAGACCTAACATTTTCAACATCACCTAATAGACAAGCATGTAACCTTACCAATGCCTCATCAGAGAGCTAGAAGACGTTATAACATGAACTTTGAAGATGTCAGAGGCCCTGAAGACCCGACATTTAGAACATCACCGAAACCAGGCCACGTTGGACCATCACCAAACTGCAAGAGACATCTGAACGAAGGGATACACGGGAATGTAAATTGGGCGAGAGTAATCCCGAGGCTCCCTCCTGGGCCTTACGACCGCCCGTTAGGGTCAGGGCGTGTAGTTTAAATTTAACGGAGACCAAGTCCCGTCCATCCTCGATTCGACGAGGAAACGAGCGCGGTCGGGCCCCGAAATCCATGGGGACGTAGATGGCCTCTCCGGGCCTCTTGCTGCGCGATCGCTTCGGGACGGCACACGCTCCTCTCTTGACGAAGGAAAGGGCCCGACGTGATATCTTCGGACAGAGAGGAGAAACCAGTAGCCCCTCTCCGTAACGTCCAGCTGACCTCTCGGCGGAGACCTCCCTTGGTCCTCCTCCGGTTGGGCCTGACGTGCGGAATGCTTTGCCGCACCGGACCCGCCTTTGCTACCGAACCTCCCCAGGGCGAGGAAGGAATTTCATTTCACCTGAGTTTTTGACGATTCCGACAGATATAATACAGATATGAATATATAATGGGGATATTCTCTAATCTCCATTTTATTTCCCAGGCATTGAGAGCTTTCACCCTGGTCCTTCCCAGGGCGAAGACGACACTTTTTGGATCTGCATTTTGGTAACAGGAAGAATACATTACACGTTTCTAATCTCGTATTATATATTAATGTAAAATCTAAAAAATCTCGTAAATATTAACGACAGGAGAAATACTTATGCAAGGATAAATTCGTAAAATGTATCTTTGGACCTTTTATATTTTATTTATGAATGTAATTAATTTTTCATGATCTATTACGAGGTAATAAGAATTTCAATTAGATGAATTGTACGTGAGTAGGAGTTTGAAAGGATTTATTCTAAGGAGAAACTCCTGGTTTATCGACGACTATCTCTATTTTCTCATGGAATTGAATGACACGCTTTGATAAGAGACGTGCAAGGGAGTGATAATGATAGATCTGTAACTACCTTAACGCTCCTGCGATTTTCAGCACTTTCGCTTGCGATTAGGGACGAAGCTTCAGGATAAGAAGTCCTGGCGAGATAGGCGCGATAGCGATAGGAGTGAGGAGGTAAGATGCAGATATTCAAATGAGACGTATCGCGTCCAGACTCATTGAAAGAAGAGGTGGACCCCGAGGGAGAAGTAATAACACCTGTTGGTGTGTACCGCTTGGCTGTCTCGTTACTTTAGGCTTAACCTGCTCTGCGAGGCTCCGCTGATTCCAACTGATCGGCACAGTTGGTACCCCAGCTACTGGTCGTTTCTCCAGACAAGTGCCATAATTGAAACCTAACAGGACCTGATAGAGATATCCTATCACGGAGAGAGAGATCCCGAAGGGAGCCTCTTCGACTCTTCGCCTTCAACGCCGACCAAGGCCAGGTCCCCAATAAGAAGTTCAAATCCCTCCCAGAAATTGTTAACAACATTCTGAACGGTGAAAACTATAGCAATATATTCTAAAGACCTGTAAATAATCAATTAGACCTTGTGGCAAAATTGCTGATGAATTTGTGGTGTTCAGGTCTGCAGGTAGGATAGGAAGTGTGGGAGCCGTGAAGCCGAGTTTGGCCCCGAAATTCCTCCCAGGAATTTTTAACAACATTCGGGACGGTGAAAATCATAAGAATACATTTAAAAAACTCGTGAATAATCTGTTAGAAGTTGGGGCAAAATTAATTTGCGGTTTTCGGGGCTGCAGGGAGAATATGAAGCGGTGAGAGTCGAGGAGCCGGATTTGGAGCAGGGCTTTCAGGAAGTGGGCCTTATTCCTGATGATGGCTTGACGAGCTCCATCAATGTCGTCTTATCGAGGCCCGGTGGACTCGCGGGCTGAATTCGTTAGGCGATTTTCACGGGCTGGTTCTCGTAATGCGAGCGAACGCACGGAGCCGCTGCACCACGTCGGGTTGCGCCCACTCTGCCATGCCTAACGCGGTCAATCACACTCAGATGACCTACCAGAGGCCAACTGTTCGCCGCCTCGCAAGCAGAAACGACCGAATCACACGCCAACGTGGATCAGAAATTCGCCGCGATTCGTTTCTCGCGATCCCACGAGACCCTGACCTGCCATAACGCGGACAGGGATCCTAAACGCGTCCCTTTCAGCGGTCATCTTCAAAGCGAGATGAAAGTGAACTTCGAGCTTAAACATTTTGCATATCTTCCCTTGCCCTGATATATATTCTTATCCATCAGTAAATATTAAAGAAAATAAATCAACATCTAACCCTACCATTGTCCTAATTATTAATTTCATTATTTAATTTTCAATTAATTAATTTCCAATTGTAATGATCACCACCCCTCAAATTGAACTCCCAATGTCTCCGAGCATCAAGCCGTGATTAACTTATCACGAAGAAAAAAAAAACATGCAGAATAAAAATCCATCCCCGACCTACCCCAACGTGGAGAGGACATCCAGCATCTTTGCATCCTCCAGCCCGACAAGATGGTATTTACTTTTACCCGCAATTATCACCGCCACGTGGCGCGATCTCGACAGGGATTCGACCTGCACATAATGTATGGAAACGTTAGAAATGGAGAAGAAAAAAAAAAAAATATTAGAGACCACAATCGTGGCAAGAAGAGTGCCGTCGACCGAGCGAAATCGAGACGTCGCCACGTCCTTTCCGGCATTAGGTCTCCCTCGGAGTGGCACCCGATTAATGCGTCGCTGATTCGATTCCAGCTCTATTGGTCGTGCCTGGGACCGGGGCTCGAGTGATCCCCGGTAGCCGCCGACTCCTGGTGGAGTGACAACGTCGTTATATGCGGAGATGGGGCCTTTGTACGTCTCGCCGCCGCCTCCTCTGTGCCGGTATCTCCGCGGGACGGGTCTGGATAAGGAGGAGAAACAAATCCGCCACCTCTGGATACGAGGAGACGAGCGATGGCCGCCAAGATAGCCGTCCGGTAAGCCGTCTAGGAATGCGGTCTCCGCCTCGGCCAGGACACTCGAGACCGTCTCGGGCCCCGCTGGGACCAAGATGGCCGTCGTAGGGCCCCAGAGATCGACGAGCGGCGAACCAGCCACCTCTGGTCCCGGTCCCCAGGTTGGATATTTGGCCCTCCCGAGGTCCCCGGTGGTTCGATCCCCGATTGGGCCCTCTCGGAATTGGGACTCATCCCGTCCCCCCCTATTCTCAGGGACCCCATGTGATTGGGATGAAAAAAATCGCCGAGGTACCTACGAATCCAGCTCCGTAGTCGATATTCCAGGTTACTCCGGTTTCCAGGAATCGACCTAGTATCGGGATGATCGATCGGGCCCGATCAAGGGACCGGCCATCTAGCCCGAGTTTGGGCCTTCCGATCGTTCGGCATGAGTAACGCCGTGGAATTCGGTCCCTTTCGGGCCCCGATCCCCGGACAAACGGTGCCGGCGTTACGGGGCCTTACGTCGCGACCTCGCGAATATATAACATATAAGGCCCACGAATGTACCATCCGACGCGTCGAACCGTCTCCGAGTGTTTCTCGCGTACTTTTAAGTCGCGGTATTGTCGATTTTTCCCCCTCTTCGTCGTTCCGATTAGCAAACCGGGCCCGAGGTTATCGGCGATCTGCAAGTGGGCCCAAAGCTGCTAACAATGAGACGACTCAGGAGGAATCGCAGGAGCGGCAGAAAATCCGCCGTTTAGGAAAAAGCATCGGCGTTCCTCTGTGAAGAGTAATCTACACCTTCTGGGGTATTGTCGGGACCGAAAGGCCCCGCCGAAATGGGCCCTACTCATTGTCGCGGAGGATCCGTACCGTCTCTGCTGCATCCTCGCAGATGATCGGACGTAAGCGCGTTATTCGCAGCGCCGATGCGCGGCATTTTTGGTATCGTTGCCTCTTAGGGGTGGCTTACCTCTCTCCCCCCTTCCTCCCCGGGCCCCGCGGATTACCTGGGCCCGTTCTGGCCCGAATTTACCTGCGGCCGGGCCCGCCTCTCTCTCTTCGACGTCCCTCTCCCTTGAGCCAGGAAAAGCAGAGCGGCGGACGGTTCGCGCAAAAGGCCCCGCGCGATTCGTCGGGCCCAAACCGCGGGGCCTAATGCCCCGGCCCCCCCAGATTTTACGTCTCGCGGAGCACCTCCCGAAAATCGCGGATCAGCGCCGCGGGATGAGCCAGACTTCGCCGGGACAATGTCTCCGGATTTTTCGCGCGAGGTGCCACACCGTCGGGCCCAAAAATAGAAAAAAGGCCCACGCCGTCGCGACGGATTCCACGCTCCCCACTATAAGCCTCTGACACGCCGCACAACCGCGTAAAACAACACCTAACCTATAAATACGCTCCTAAAGTTGACAAAAATACGACCCAATACTTACATACTGAATATAGTAATGAATCATAAAACGAAAATTTACGTAAATTCGCGATAATATTGATACAGAATAGCAATGAATTGCTTAATAAGGCTTCTTTTAGAATCGAGGCCATCCAATGCCTAAAAGAATTGTATTGAAAAGGAAATGAAAAATTGTCGAAAACAGAAAAAGAGCATAAGTGCGCGCACGTAAGGAGAGGCATTAATTATCCCGTAATAATTTACGTAAATTGCGTCAATATTAATACAGAATAGCAATGAACTGCTTAAGAAGGCTTCTTTCAGAATCGAGGCCATCCAATGCCAAATAGAATTGTATTGAGAAATAAATGAAAAATTGTCGAAAATAGAAAAAGGGCATAAGTGCTTGCACGTAAGTAGAGGCATTAATTATCCCGTAATAATTTCATGAGGAGAGCTTTCGGCCCCCCAAATGGCGGCTCGCAAGGCAAAGGGGAGGGTCGATAAATAAAGTTTTGAAAATCGCGACTCTTCAATCTCCCTCCGGCGAAGAAAGGCGTAAAAATCCTTAAAACAAAAATTTTCCTAAATTGCGTCAATATTAATACAAAATAGTAATGAACTGCTCATGCCGGCTTATTTCAGAATCGAAGCCATCCAATGCCAAATGGAATTGTATTGAAAAAGAAATTAAAAATTGTCAAATGGAATTGTATTGAAAAAGAAATTAAAAATAGAAAAACAGCATAAGTGCGCGCACGTAAGTAGAGGCATTAATTATCCCGTAATAATTTCATGAGGAGGGCTTTCGGCCCCCCAAATGGCGGCTCGCAAGGCAAAGGGGAGGGTCGATAAATAAAGTTTTGAAAATCGCGGCGCTTTAATCTCCCTCCGGCGGAGAAAGGCCTCGGGGTTAGGGCGAGGGGCGGGCCCGACTCTCATTATGGCAACATGCGGTAAGTACGCTACGTGCGCGCCGGTGCTCAAGTTGGCCGGCGCTCCCTTAGGGTTAGGCCGGCCCGCCCGGGGTTGGCGCGCTGTCGGATCGTGGAGGGCCGATTGTGGAGCGCCGTAGAATGTGGAGCATCATGGCGGCGGGACACCCTCTCGGGTAGCATCCCTTATCCCGCGGCGGCTCGTTGCACGGCTCGGCGCATCCGAATGCTCACTCCCCCCGATCGAGGTCCAGGTGGTGGCCTACCCCTAAAAAGTGGGTACCAGTCCGGCCAGGGATGTAGCTAGTCGAGGCGGCGACACAGCTGCCGGAGGAGGAGAGGGAAGAGGGATCCTCGGACCCTTTCTCTCTTTTTTTTTTCCGCGGCCTTCTTTCTATACCCCGACCCTCCACAGGGCAGAAATTACCACCCCCTTTCCGACCCCTTTATTCCGCCATTTTGCAGCGCACTCGAGGAATTAACACCAGTCTTCTCGAGGTGGTTCTTCCTCGCGGGTAAATTGGGTCCGATTTTGGGCTCGAAGAACCGGTCAAGGGCGACAGGAATTATTTTCTTCAGTCCTATGAGCTATGATCGAGGAACTTGAACTCGCTATGGGGAACTGCAAAAGGATTCACGGGATTGGGCCCCATAAACAAAAACGGCGGGTCTTCAATTTTCAAGTACTATCCTATATTACGGCGCTGAAGATTCGAGGAATAGTCCGAACCCATTCGGGATTAACCGCTCAGCCTAGAGTCCCAAAACGTGGGCCCGATACTCCTAATTTTCCTCTTCGCTTCCCTACATTCTCCTACGACGTCCTCGAGTCATCCGATCGTTCCTGCAATCCATCATTCGCATGAAAGTGACGAAAAGTGGGCCTCCTTACGGTGCCCAATACTCAGTCCCTAAAAACGGGCCCGAGGAGCCCCTTTAACCAGAAAAGAGTGACTGCCAAACCCACGTGCGAGCGATTAAGGAACTTAAATCAGGTCCCAAGAACGTCGAGAAATTCCGCGTAAAGGGGAAAAACGCGGCGGCGTTCCTTTACTTTTTCTCTTTACATCCCCCTCCCGATTTTGGGCCCGTCGGCCTGCGCCCTTCTTTGGGCCGCTGTGAGAAAATCTCCCCCCTCCGGTGGAATTATCAGCAAGAAAGGAAAACCGCCTTTGACGGCTTCTCCTCGCGGGGCCCGGCCGCCATGTTTACACCTACTTATATCCGGGCCCGAAGGCCCACTTTGGAACGCATTATCGCGCATCGCGTTTTCGGGCGTACCGAGGCGCGACGATTTCAAAGAGAGCCGTCGATTTCCTCCCCCTGGCCCCGGCAGGGTCCGGTCTTACTTTTCTTGCGTTACACGCACCGCTGTTTCGGGCCCAAAATACGGGCCCTCTAATAGCTGGATACCTCCGAGGTCCTTTGCCGCACAAAGGGAGTGTTTACAATGTGGCCCAGTTGCCGGGTGCAGGGTCCGCCCCCTGTCTTAAACAAGAATCACCCCTTGTTACGTCTTTTTCCTCCCTTTCGCCCTTTTCCAAAATTACGAATCGAAGATTAAAATCAACCCGGGGAGGATGAATTCATTTCCTTAAGTTCTCTCAAAAAGGCACTGTCAAAAAGACCGTAGCAGAACAGAATATTTTCTCTCTCCCCTCTTTGAAAATCTGGCAGATTGGAAATTGAATAATAAATTTAATTATCTTGCGAGGGAAGAAAAATTCAAAACGTAACGTTAAGATAAAACTCTCTTTGACCGGGTAAATTGCGAATCAAAAAGTATTCGAAAAATGTACGAAATTCACGATTGAGGATGTAAACATTTATAATTATCTAGGGTGAATTTTGCAAGGTAAATTATCCTCGAGGGAACAAAAGGATGTAAAAATCGAAAGTGCATCGGAAGAATGTCCTTATAGTACGTTCCAATTTCTCGGCAATTTGTGGAAAATCGGAGACAAGGGTTCCGGAAGTTTGGACCCGAAGGGAAGAGAGGGAGAGGGTCCCCTCGAGTGCAATGACGCTTTTCCCCCCAGTGGGGAATTTCTAGGGGACTCGAAAGTGCAAACCAGCAGCGCAACGAGAGGTAACCCGCGTATCGGGTAACGCGAAACGAAAGAAATGACTTTTTAATTGAAACTAAAGAGACGCGCACACGCCGCAAAGAGGCGGCACACATCAGAGGAGTGCGGACGGCCCTCGGATGTTTTCAATTATATTACATCCCCCCGCCGTGGTGTCTGATTACACCGAGATGTCGGCCCGCGATGCACTTGCCGGTGCATCCTCTTCCATTGCGAGCGACGACCCTCGATTTGCCATAGAATCGATACCGACTAATGTCGGTCAATTCCTCCTTTCTGTACATCCCTCGTGTCGTTACACCATTTTCATTCTCCTCTTGTACCTTTCGTTTAAGATGAGTCGATCCGTGTTCAGGTCTTACGGTTAACTGATAAAACGCTTTAATTCTAAAACGCGGGGTTAAAAAGTGATAACGATTAATGTTGGTCAATTCTTCATTTCTCTAACTGTTTTCGTTTAAGATGAGTCGATCCGTGAATTGACGATCAAGTCTTACGGTTAACTGATAAAACGCTTTAATTTAAAAACGCGGGGTTAAAATGTGATAACGACTGATGTTGGTCAATTCTTCATTTCTTTAATGCTTTTCGTTTAATATGAGCCGATCCGTGAATTGACGATCAGGTCTTACGGTTAACTGATAAACGCATTAATTCTAAAAAGCGGGGTTAAAATGTGATAACGACTAATGTTGGTCAATTCTTCATTTTTCTAATGCTTATTGTTTAAAGTGAGCCGATCCGTGAATTGACGATCAGGCCTTACGGTTAACTGATAAAACGCTTTAATTCTAAAACGCGGGGTTAAAAAGTGATAACGACTAATGTTGGTCAATTCTTCATTTCTCTAACTGTTTTCGTTTAAGATGAGTCGATCCGTAAATTGACGATCAGGTCTTATCAGGTCTCTTCAATCAGCAGATACAGGAAAAATGCGTATAATAAGAGCATTCATCGCTTGTCATTATTCAGTTATCAATGCTCAAGTAGATTTATTTCGTAGCTCGAAATTCAAAAAGAGCAACTTTAAGCCGAAATTTAGAACGCTTTGCGCCACGGGTGCTAATCAGATTCGAGGGTTTAGCTCTATCGGAAAGATAACCCCAGAATTCGGTGGGAAGAACTGCTCCGTTTCGGCCGGCGCTCCAGGGGCGCGCGAGAGGGACAGCGCATTGGAATCGCCGCGGGAGGGAGAGAGAGGAGGCGAGCGATCAGCTGATTGCCAAGATGCCCAGATTAGAGCTGCTCGAGTAGGTGGGCGCCGGATAGATATCCAGCTAATTACATCTGGACGTTTGAGCGACACTTCTCATTTATTTCAACCGATCCGACTGCGTACCTCGTGCAAATAAACATACCTACACACATATACACATACCTATGTATACGATAAATATGTAGAAAATAAAAGTCCGCGCAGAAGCCGGATTTATTCCAGCAGGAAGAAGGCCCACGTTTTCCCAGGTCCGAATCGAAACGAAAAATAAAGAGGAGGGACAAAATCGAGAAAAAGAAAGCCCCGTGAATGGGGAGGCCGAAAAATGAGGAAATCAAAATTCTCGACGAACTTCCCGGTGCGCGTCGACGGGTGCGTCGACCTCGTGGAAGGACCTCCTCTCTCAAAGGGCTCTATCTCCAAAATTCTCTCCGCCTATCCATCATCCTCTTGCCCTGCCCTTTCCCGTCCTGGACGCTTCCTCCTCTTCTGTTTTCGCCCTCCCGAAACCGGTCGCACGGTCACTGCCACCGAGCTATACTGACCAAATATTCTGACAGTAATTAATAAATTACCGGAATCATTCCCCACTGCTTTGTTCCTGGGAGTTGATTTTTTACCTCGGCAGAACGCCCCGATAAAAATCCGATAAGGGAGCGAAAGCGTCACCGTGGGTCCATTTGGATTTTTCTTCATCCGGGATTTCGAATTTATATTTGAAGATTTACATTATGGAAAATTCATTACATTACATTTACCTCTCCATCGTGGGTCCATTTGGATTTTTCTTCACCCGGGATTTCGAATTTATGTTTGAAGACTAATTACGGAAAATTCATTACATTACATTTTGTAATAAAATTTCCCGGGATCACGCAATTGGAAACAAGTATCACGTTTGAATTCTTATCTCTCGGTTATCGGACAAAGCCTGTAAATTAATAAACAAACCGCCATAAGTGGACCTTGTTCCACGCGCGTAGGTAAACGATTTCCCTGAACCGCGCAATTAAGCCCCATTTAAACGCACCCTTGTACTCGCAATTAACGAGTGCTCCTAGGTATTGCTCTCGACATTACGCACGACGATCGTTTCGGATTCGCAAGCAGTCGCGATTCCAGTGGTTTGTTAACGGCGAATTACGATGCACCCCACGTGGATAATAAACGCCGCACGAGTCCGACATTTTGGGCCCTGTTGGAGGCTTTATCACCGCTTTAAAGGGCGGCTGAGCGTCTATTTGACAAAGTGCGCCAATTCTCGCGCGGCGGTAAGTAAGGACTAGGTACACAGGTAATTGGGCACTAATTGGGGCCACCGGCTCCAGCTAAATCGGGGAAAGGACGTGCACGGACGTTCTTATGGGCGCGCCAAGGAGGAGACACCCGGGAAGGTCCTTGCCAAGACCTCCGTTCCCAATAAAAATTTTGGGACTCTAAAAAACTGAGAAAAAGTCCTCCACATTTTCACACGGCATCCCGTCAGCTTCCTACGAATATTACAATTTTATCCCTCGTTTTTATATTTTTATCTCATGATTTTTCATCAGAGAGGAAGTTCACAATGACTTTACAGAGCCTGGGAAATCATTTTTCAGCTATTCTAGTCTGTGTTCCGCAAATATCTTTTTTTCCGTGTATGAAAATCATCTCGCCTGGAGAATCCTTTATCAGCAAACGCTCGTAATCGAAATTAAATTTCTTAGACGCAGATCGCTTTTCGACAAATGCCCCAAGTGTACACACAGTTCAAGTGCACTGTAGTAATATCAAACTTGTATCGAGAATGTCGTTCCGTGCTAACAGTGCAAATATCTTTTTTCCATTATTGAAAATAATCCTTTATCAGCAAACGCTCGTAATCGGAATCAAATTTCTTAGACGCGGATCGCTTTTCGACAAGTGCTCTCAAGTGCACACACAATTGAAGTACACTGTAGTAATATCAAACTTGTATCAGGAATTTGGTTCCGTGCTAACAGTGCAAATATCCTTTTTTTCATGAATGAAAATCATCTCTCCTGGAGAATCCTTTATCAGCAAACGCCCGTAATCGGAATGAAATTTCTTGGACGCGGCTCGCATTTCGACAAGTGCCCTCGAGTGCACACACAATTGAAGTGCACTCGAGGGTGTATCGAGGCAGCTCCCGGTCGGGAGAATAATTCGATTCACAATGGCCGATTCGGCGTTCCTGGCCCCGAAACGACCCTAATCGAACCAGCTCTCGAAATAGGATCGTCCTCGCAGGGTAACGCGATTCGCAACGCCCAAAAGCCGCCCTTCATCGCAAATCGAGTCCGACTTTCAACACTCCCTCCGGAAAGGACAGGCGTCGCTTTCTCAACGTCAGCGGGAGAGGGATTACGGAAGAAGACAGAAAGAGAAAAACGAAGAAAAAAAAGAAAAAGAAAAAGGCGGCCCGATCGATCGCACCCGCCGAGCCGGGAAATTCGATTGAACTAATGATCGATAGAAGAAACGATGCGATAACAAAATCTCGTTGCGCCGAAATCGGGCGCCATGTTTATTTTTCACACTGAACACTTTCTGGGTCTTTGAATATTGTTTAATACCATTTCTTTTCTTTTTTTCTATCGATAATGTGTCGCGTAAGGGAACAGATTATTAATTATCGTGGAGGGGGTTGATTTAATCGACATCTTTGAGGTTAAGTCGTCGCAAGAATTTCATACAACAGCTGGCGACGGCCGACGGACGCCGACGTTCCTTTGGAGTTACAAGCATGACGATTTAGTTAATCTCGTTTATATCGCGAGACATTCAAGCGAACAAGTCGACACACCAAAAAGGGGGTTCGAGGGGAATTTCGAAAATTTTCAGAATTTTTCTGAGAGCTCGGAAAGGGTAAAAAACTGCATTCAATTTTTCGACGCACTTTAACATATCGCTCTCCGCTCAGAAATTTACAGAACCAATTCTTAACATTACATTTCATGAATCTCTATTTCTACAGTTACGCTGAAATAAAAAAAGAATTAAAATTTAACTCTTTTTCCGAGTTAAATATGGCGGCTTCAGTAAGCGTGTTGGTTCAACTAGATTTTACAGTTAAATCGTATTTAATTATATAATTGAAGAATAGCAATAATACAATATATAGAATATAACTTAATCTAACCTGTTCAATTTCAAGAATAGATTAGGTTAGATTAAAAAGTTAAGAGGTTGAACCAGATTCTAACCAAATGATAAGAAATTCGCTTAATTTCATCTCCGATCTTCGATGTTCTCGAGCACTGGAATGTGGGCTACGTGATAATAAACATGGCAAAATATAAGAAAGAATGCGAGGTCCGAGCATAAACAAAGCGATGGAACTCGGAATGTATCCGAAAGTAGCTAAGAATGTAGCATCGTTTGTATTCCTTTCTTCATTGTAACTCCGAAAATATTTAAGTACGATCCTTAAATCTACGTATAAAAATACTCGGAACCCTGCCCTGACCAATATATCAAATTAATTCGAACATCGGGGAGGATCACCCTCATATGCATAATTATCCATAGGATACACGTATGACGCCAGAGTCATCGCAAATCACCATGACAAAAAAAATTCGAATTTTCTTAAACGTTCAAGAAATCAAAAATTTGACAAACAGGCGTCCCAGGACCAAGGGTGGAATCAAAGCCAATGGGTGCCAACCCTTAAATCTACGTATGAAAATACTCCGAACGGTGTCCTGTACAATATACCAAAGTAAATCGAAAATAGGAGAGGATCATCTTTACCCGCATAATCACCCATAGGATACACGTATGACGGCAATAATAGCAAATAACCATAAGAAAAAGAAATGAGAATTTTCTTAACTGCTCAAGAAATCCAAAATTGGACAATCAGGCGTCCCAGGGTGGAATCAAAGCCAATGGGTTACCGAAAGTCCCTCGCAGTCGAGGAGGCACCTCGCGGGCAAGCGGAGGTCCGTCTCGTCGGCCTAACCTAAAAATTGTCGGCGGGCGCGACTCGCGACGGCGGTGGGCCGAGTGGGCGCCGGGCGCCTCGGCGGCGGCGCGACGCCGGCGATCAATGGCGGCCGGCAGTGGCCGGCGCCCCACCCGAGGCGCGCCGCCCCCGGGGGCGCTCCCCACCCCGACGGCGCGTCCCGGGCGGCGATTGGCGTCGCCCCGGGCCCGCCCAGGACGTCGGTGGCGCGGCAACGACGCGCCGGAGGGTGGGGGGCGTCCCGGCGGCGCCGCTCGCTCTCTCGGGCCGGGCGCCGCTCTCTCGGCCGCACGAGGCAGACTCTGGTGGTCAATCGGGCGCCGCGCACCGCAGCAGCGACGCGTCACTGCACCCCGTAGTCCGGAGTACCCGAAAGAGTCGCGCGCGCGCACGTGGGCCCGACGCGAGGCCTGCACCGCCAGCTGCCCCCGGCCCCCGCGGGCCAGGCCCCGCGGCCGCGGGCCCGACCGGCGACCGCGACCCCCCTGTGACCTGTGATCAGTGGTGAGAAGGGATTCCGGCGCGTGCTCCACGCCCTGTGCTCTCTCGCGTGGCCTCGTCCAGTGTGCTTACCGAGCGTGACAGCATCCGGCCTGACCACGGCCATTCTCGACACGGTAGGTCCCATCCCCGCCGCCGGCGGGGCCCGACTCCAGGAGGCGCACCGAGGCGATTTAAGGGTTACTTGAATTTAAGGGTTACTCGAGGGAGTATTAGGTATGGGAATGAGTAGTGGCGGTACGGGGGTTAATTTAGGGGTTTACTTGGATATCGCGAGGATGGAATATTATGTATGGGAACTAATGGTGCGAGGAGGGAGTATTAGGTATGGGTATGAATGGGGGTGGTAAAAGGATTAATTTAGGGTTTACTTAGATATCGTGAGGATGGAGTATTATGTATGGGAAGTAATGGTGCGAGGAGGGAGTATTAGGTATGGGAATGAGTAGTAGCGGTAGAGGGATTAATTTAGGGGTTTACTTGAATATCGCGAGGAGGGAGTATTAGATATGGTAACGAGTGGTGGCGGTAGAAAAATTAATTTAGGGGTTTACTTGAGTATTAGGTATGGGAATGAGTAGTAGCGGTAGAGGGATTAATTTAGGGGTTTACTTGAATATCGCGAGGAGGGAGTATTAGATATGGTAACGAGTGGTGGCGGTAGAAAAATTAATTTAGGGGTTTACTTGAATATCGCGAGGATGGAGTATTACGTATGGGAACTAATGATACGAGGAGGGAGTATTTGGTATGGCAACAAATGGGGTTGGTAGAGAGATTTATTTATGGGTTCACTTGAACATCGCGAGGAGATATTGTTCCGGATAGCAATGAGTCGTACCTGGGGAGTCGATACAGAGATAATTGACGGGTTTACTTTGAATATTGGAGGAGGGGATTTTTATGTTGGGGGACGGGTTGACGAGGGACTTCTTATGCGGCCGACGGGAGGAAACGAGGAGGACTAATCCGAGGATGAGGCCGCGGGAACGTCGAAAACGACGCGCGGTACGACGGACGTTGACGTATGACAAAGGCATTAAACGATGGTTAGATAGTCGTCATGATAGGATTTGGGATATTTTGGGATGTTTTTATGATGGGCGTAACGACGGATGTTGAAACGATTCTCAGACGCCCTCAGGAACGTCGAAAACTACGCGCGTTACGACGGACGTTGACGAATGACAATGGTGGTCAATGTTGGGTAGATAGTCGTCATGATAAGTCGTGGTATATTTTTATCACGGATGTTGAATCAATTCTCAAAACGTTGAAATCAACGCGCGGTACGACGGACGTTGATGTATGAGACATTTTGTTACTACTTTATACACTTGTGCGACGGACGTTGATACGACGCTCGATGGTACCGATCAGAAGACGCGGTTGCGTCTCCGACAAGTTCACAGCCTCGAGAGAGGACCGAGTCTCTTTACATGAACGTGGACTCTACCAGGGATTTAGTTTCCTTTGAACGAGTGCCCACGATTTCTCCAAAGCCCGGTAAAAGTGCAAATTTGATTAGCTCCCGTGGCACCGCGTTTCCGACGGCCGGCGGTTCCTGCTTTGATAACATTCCCTGAAAGTGTAATCATTAATAATAGAACCCCCGTCTCCTAATAACCGAGGGCTTTCCACGACATGCATATGAAATTCCAAAAGAATATTTACATCCTAACGACCTTAACTCCCGTACTTATCTCCCGAACGACATTAACGAATATTAAATAACAACGATTGAGACAACTATTGAAGTCGATAAACATTTAGAAATGTTATCGAAATGGATGAAAAAAAAAAATGTCAGGTTTCAGGAATAAATCACGGTGAATTATTTCCCTGACGGTCCCTTCGCGGTTAAAGAGAGGTTAGAAAAGATCGAGTCGTATGTCTTGAATTGTAGTTTGAAAATCGGGAAATAGGAAAAGAGGCGAAAAAAAAAAGAATTCGAGAGACCTTTGACTAAGCTTCGATACGTTCGATGGGTTTTGGCTTCTTCTTTCCTACGGGCTTTTTTCGTTGAGAGGGGCGGACAAAGGGGGCAGGGAATCGTCTGAATTACAGGGGAATTATGGTAGCACGTTAACGAGCACAATGAGGAATTGTGCCTCGGCTGAAAGGCGGATATTTATGGCACGCCGATACTTTTACGATGCTTAACCTTTCGCCGACCACAATGGCCGACGCTGAAAGCCGAGAAGGAATATCGGGGCTTTGTCACCTGTCGATGGTGCCTCTCTCTCTCGCTCTCTCCTTCTTTCTCCTTGTGGAGGATCAAATTTGAGAATGGGCTCTCTCGAAATAGTCCTGCTCCCGGCGTTAACAGGTAGGCGTGTTACGCACCTGTGCGGTATATATATAGACGCGTTATTAACACACTCGCGACCGCTGACGTGAATTCACGTCTTTTCAAGTTCTATTCCTGGTTGCCGCTGACGTGAATTCACGTCATTTTTAATTCTATTCCTTATTGCCGCTCACGTGAATCCACGTGTTAACGGGAATTACGAATTATGCGCAATTATTAACAGTTTTATATGTATTGCGAAGATGTACCAGTTAATGGGAATTACGAATTATGCACAATTATTAACAGTTTTATGTGTTACGAAGATGTAGGCATGCTATGTACCTGTGCGGTATATGCAAAACGCGTTATTGAAGAGTACGTGTTATTAAGAATTACCTCGCGTTAAAAGTCGTTATTAGAAATTACGGAAATACGCGATTATTAAGAGTTACGGATGATTAGAAATGACTACATCGAATTTTTTCGTCCTAACTCGAAAGCGCAGTCTTTCCCCGTATTCAAAGTAAAGAAAATTTCATTAAGAAGAAAACATTTGAATAGCCGGAGTTATTTAATTTCGTCCAATTACGCTCAGGGTAGGATGATTAAAAATCACTACATCGAATTACTTGGACCTTGCTCGGATGGGGAATTTTTGTTGCCCCCGTTTTTTGCGACATTTCGACGAGTCGCAAATCGACGGCGCGCTTCTCTCCTCTGTTCTCTCTCGTTCCTGCGACTTGCTGACCGGAAAGCGGGGAAAAAAAAAAGAGAAGAGAGGGAAGGAAAAATCGTAGCGGCATTGTTTCGCGAACGGGAGGCCGCGGGTACAGGAGAGAATCGGTGGTACAGCCCCATTTACATTTCACCGGAACGAGGCCGGCCTCTCTGTCCACTCTCGAATAACACGGCAGCAAAATCGCCGACGTCGCTCGCTTCTGTATCGGGCTTAACGTCCAATCCCGCACGGCCATTAGATATTCGGCATTTCGCCGTTTTGCCAACCCCCCAGTTTTCGGAAAATCGATCCACCCTAAGCCCCGTGTAAAGGAAAATTGATTGACTGATAGGCCGCAATTTGATAAGCTCCGAATCGAGGGCAAAGATATCTAGGGTTGATCTTCCCCACGGATGAAACTGTTCCTTTCTATCTTTCGCTTTTTATTTAACACGGCTTTTTGACCCTGGATTCAAAGTGCAGATTGGCTTGTCCGTAATTATCATTTTTTATTTATTTATAAATTTAAAATAGGGTTTGCGCATTCGAATGACATGTTTTGGGGGCTTTGGAGTGTAATGATAGCTTGGTGGTCTTTCGCTACGTGTCGTGATAACGAATAATCATATTCGTTAATACTTGCGCGGTTTAGGACTAGTTTGGTTCCGTTGATTAGACAGGGTCAGGAAAATTATGGAAAATTGATTGACTGCTGGGCCGGTTATCTCGTGGTCGGGAAACCTGTTATTGTGGCAAGAGATTACGCGCGTTTGAAAATGAGGCTAATCCCTGTTTTCTTTCTAATTTTCTACAATTTTTGTGCATACTCATATTCCGGATGATTTGCAGTGCAGTGATAAGCCGACGTTACCTGTGATCCGAAATCCTGTTACGGTGATAAAAGATTGTGTGCTCCGAAAATGCGGTTAATCCTTTTCATTTAATTGGCACAATTATCATGCTAACTTAAATCCCGATAGACTTACGGTGCAGTGATAGGCATTATCTCGTATACTGAACTTCTGTTATCGTGATAAATAATGACGCTGATTAAGGACCTTTCTTTATAAATTGGCATAATTTTTATGCATACCCAAATTTCAGAATATTTACAGTGCGGGGAAAGATCGATGTTATCTCGTGATCCGGACTCTAGTTATCACGATTAAGGGAGAAGTGTGTTGACATTGCAGCCAATATTTTGAATTTTTTTTTTTTTTTAATTAATACACGTTTTTACGTCAAGTGTAATTGCAAGGTTTAGGGTGCAGATATGTGCCGGAATATTATCTAGCGATCTGAACTCTGGTTATCACGATAAGTATCGTGCGTGTTGAAAAGTATGCGGCTAATCAGTCCGATAGTCACGGTTCGGATTCTGCTTAATCGATGGACTGTCACGATGGGGTGTCAAGTTGACAGCCGTGTCTCGTGCGGAAATTCTAATCGCTCCCCGAATGACCGATAACCGCTGCGGAAGTGACATGTCAAAGATGACATCATTAAATGACACTTTCTATCGCGCCATTAATCATAAACATTATAATCCGATTTCACCGAGCTGCAATTAAAAATTCCTAAATTAAAAAAATGATTTCCGCATTTGTTAACAATTGATCGACATATATTCATTTTAACAGTTTCGTGCAGCGACGTAAATTACAGTGATCGTATTCTGCGGAGAGATCGATTTTTTAAAAATTTGTTTATCTTGTGGGAATTCTTTGGTTAAAAATTGGCATTATTTATTGACAAATTGTCCAGGAACCGTGACTTTCTGAGATTGACAGTTTTACACGTTTTCTGTCGTGGCTGGAGTTTCTAATCATCGGAACCCGCAAGGAGATCACTTGCATCTCGGTGCAACATTGCAGCGAAAAACTCTTTCCGCATCTTTGGGCTTTTGTAAAAGTACTATTTATTTATCGGGGAATCGTTGAGGAACATCGGGGGCTCTGTTTTAAATATCGTTCCATGGAGCTTGCAAATGCGGGACGCGATGCATAAGCGGGATTAATGAAACGCAACGATCCGATTCGCTTCCCGGTGCAGCCGAGTGCACCCGAGTGCAGTTCGCGCGAATGCAACGACCTTAGGATAAGTGCGCGATCACGTCACGGTGGAGTTATGTAGGTTACGACACTTTTAGATTTCACGAGGACGAGATGCAGCGTCTGTCGAGAGGAGAGAGAAAAAAAAAAAGAAGAAAAACTCCGAAGATGTATATGCACTTGTCATGCACTTCGATTCGCGGCGACGCGCAACGGAAAACCCTAAGTAGGCGCGCGCGTCAGTTATTCCCGATTACTTAATTTCCTTTTTTTTTTGCGACCACCTAGGCAATCCATCAATATCCTGGAATTTTTTACAGATAAAGGAGGATATCCCCTCCCCCTCTGAATTTTGTCCCCGCGACAAAGTGACTACCGATGTCTCTGCATTTTTTTTTTTCTGTTTTCTTCCCCGAAGTAAGTCGCGCCGCGCGGTCCCGCGCCTCGCGAGCTGTAGACCTCTTTTTATAGGTATTCATTTATTTTTTTTCCACAACAAAACGGCGTTTCCCGGTCTCCCGGATTTTTCCCGTAGTTGCGTAAGTACTTTGTGGCTTCTCGAGATTTTTCTTTCCGGCCTCGGGAATGACTTGTGTCGTGAAATCGTGCGAAATAACTCGGCGAGCGGGCCCTTCGCGCGACGTCGGCTCGCCGAGGCCGGGGGGGCGGCTGCAGCTGCAGGTGCACCGTGTAGTTTGCACAGTTCCTCGGGGCGCACTTCACCCGACGCGGTAACTTCATTACCCGAGCCCGGTTCACTTCAGCCGGAAGCTATTAGGACCGGGTCAAAAGCGCGCACTTCGTCTCCGTTTAGCGCCAGGGCAAATAACTCTTTGTGCGCCCCGCCATGGGAATCCAATCAGAGACACGTGAAGAATTAACGGTGAAGTGGACCGGCAATGCCTGGGGGGGAGGACGTAATAATCTGCGAGACTTCAAAGAAAATCAAATTCGGAGCATCCCCTCTTTTGGGATATGCCCCTCCGCCATTTCCTTCTCCAACGATGCCCTCTTACCTTCGGTATCAAATCTTCTCATAATTCCCTCCATTTCATAATCACCCCCCCAAATCATCCCCATTCCTTCCAGCATCCCCTGAAGTCTTGCGTTATTTTTTTTTTCCTTCGAATTTCTCCGTTTCCATTACTTGCGTAAACGGCCGCCATCTTGGTTCACGCTCGGCGCTCCATCTCTAACCTTCGACTTGAATATTTTCATAATTCCCTTCATTTTATAATCCTCTCTCAGATCATCCCCATTCTTTCCGGCGCCCCGTAAAGTCCTAGTATGATTTCCTTCGAGTTTCTCCGCTTCGACCTCTGCAGCTACCGCCGCCATCTTGGTTCACGCCCGACGCTCCATCTCTTACCATCGACTTGAATATTTTCATAATTCCCTTCATGTCATAATCCTCCCTCAAATCATCCCCATTCTTTCCGGCACCCCATAAAGTCCTAGTATGATTTCCTTCGAGTTTCTCCGCTTCGACCTCTGCAGCTACCGCCGCCATCTTGGTTCACGCTCGGCGCTCCTTCTTCGGCTCCGATTTAGACAAAATAAACGGCGTTTTACGGTACTTCCAACGATTCCCACGAATCCTCGCCCTCGGATCCATCGACTCGCCCACTAATTCGGGGAATCATTAAGCGGCGGTCCCCAGGGGGGAGTTTTAATGACGACGCGTCTCATCGGGCTCGCCGCTCGCTCGCGCCCTTTCAGCCCGGCGAAGGAGGGCTTAACGATCCTAGGAGATGCAAAACAATTAACACCCATTGTAGGCCGCCAGCTTAATGCACCCGAGAGGGATGAAATTAAAAGCGGAGCTTAAATACAGGCCCTCTTTGCCCGACGCCGGCTTCCTGAATATATATGTATATACGTATACACATATATATATAAATATATAACCAGCCGGGCCGAGCGACGCGGTTCTCGTGTTCACTCAAAGTCCAAAAGCGGCGACTCGGTAAACGCGAGCCCACTTTTCCTCCCCTCGGTCGGTACCACCCCCTCGACACCCCCTCGTCGCCTCGGGAAATTAATTCGCGAATTCCGGGGAAATTGCAGGGGTGAGTTATGTCGCGCCGGGCGCTCCGAAAAGGAGGGCCGTCCAGTTTGGGTGTTTCGAAAATGAGGGAGAAAGTCATTCATTCCGCCCTAGATCGTTCCACATTCGAGAACGAAGTAGACGAGACGCTTATCCTATTCTCTTATGATAAGATGTACATTGATTATGCAAAGAAGTTAACGTCAGGGTCGGGGAATATAGTGCTAAACGATACAACGCCGTGTATCGTATGTTAGTCTTTATCGCGTTAAATACATGTTCTGGTTGATGTGCGCGGATCATCGTTGCACGTTCCGAACTTTATGTGCAATATTGAAATTGATTTGGGGTATTTGTATCTATAAGCCGAGATTGGTCGGGCTTGATACCGGGGTTAGTTTCTAGGGGAATAGTCGTAGGCGTTATGTGTTCTAGCACTTCGTGGCCGGGATTTAGTTACTTCGTTTTAATCCCTTGGTGCACCAAAATGGCGTCCGGTGGTGCAAGAAGTCCGGAAGGAAAAATTAAAAATCACCGAAAATCGATCGTCGCATGATAAGAGGTTCCATAATTGGGTGTATCGGTGATTCTATTCATTGTGTGTACCGATATATTAAGACTATGTTGTATGACCATAATTACGGGTTGGTTTACTTAACCTTATGCTGCACCAAAATGGCGTCCGGTGGTGCAAGAAGTCCGGACGGAAATGTTAAAAAAATATCGAAAATAGATCGTCGCATGATAAGGGGTACCAGAATTAAATGTATCGGTAATTATGCTCATTGGATATAAGAGATATATTAAGATTATGTCGTATGGCCGTAATTACGGGGCGGTTTACTTAATCTCTTGGTGCACCAAAATGGCGTCCGGTGGTGCAAGATGTCCGGAAGGAAAAATTAAAAATCACCGAAAATCGATCGTCGCATGATAAGGGGTACCAGAATTAAATGTATCGGTGATTATGCTCATTGGATATAAGAGATATATTAAGATTATGTCGTATGGCCGTAATTGCGGGGCGGTTTACTGCGGGGATTTCTGCCGGGAGATCGTTCCGTTTCTGCGCGCATAACGCGCCGGCGTTAACGCTGCGGAATGGAAGCGCGGTGGATTTCCGCACGGGATGAAGCGGCCCGCCTTATGGCTGACGTAACTCCAATTGGATCGCGTGAAGTTGCACATAATCCCGCGACAATCGGAACCGCGCTTAACTCCCGGCCCATTACGGAGTCGCGGTGCAGCCGCGCGTGCGCGGAAACTTCCCCGGAAGCTGCAGCTTCCCTTGAGACGCAGGAAAATCCTTTCTACGTATAAAAATTACATCCGTGCCGAATACAGGAAATCAACGTGTGCGTTTATTGCCGACAATTCCCCTGCGTCGCAGCGACGTTATCGGACCTAGGAAGGAAAAACGTCATTGTGACATGTAATTTAAAAATCAATACTTTGATTCACTAAGTATGTCTATGAAGAGCATTATCGAGGATGAAGATGAATAGTGTGAAGTTTGAGACGATTTTGTACATTAAGTGTGGGGAAAAAAATATATGACGATGAACAGGGTGTACCAAATCGTTTGAAACTTAACCTCTTGGCTACTAAGAGCGCCTAAAGGCGCCCGACGTTTGGTCCAATATTGCCTGCACGGTCAGACGAATTTCGCCCATATGGCGAAATGGCTCCGTGTTCAAAGGGTTAATAATGTGATTGTCGCGGCTATCGGGAAGATCCTAACACCCATAGAATTTAATTTTTCATGAGAAGTTGTAAAAACACGTATGAATAAATTTTTATAAGATTAAAGTTTCATGGGTTTCGGGATCTTGTTTAAGGCCTCCGTGTTCAGAGTGTAAAGTTTGAAACGATTCGGTACACCCTTTTTGGAGAAGTTTCGAAAGCAAGACCTTTAAGGATGTTCAATTGATCGAACGTTTTAATTTTCGATTTCCAGCACTGTGTTAGCGTGGCCGGAGGTGGCGGCGGAGGCGGCGGCGGTGGCGGCGGCGGCGGCGGCGGCGGGCGGCTGAGCCTCCACTTACGCCCCTGCGGAAGCGGAACCGGAAGCGGGACCGGCGGCGTCGTCGGTGCCGGAAGTGACGGCATAGCGGAATACCCGCCGAGCGCTGCAGCTGCGAGGAGCAGGGAGGCGGCGGCGGCGGCGCTGCACGCGGCAAGGACCCTGTTGGGCGCGGGGGTGGCCAACCCTTGCTCGCCCACCCCCGAGCCGCCCTTCTGGAAGATGCCTCATAAAGGTTAGTCTCCAAATTTCGCTGCCGCCTTAAAACTACGTCATTGATACCGGTACATGGATAGACTCATCGTCACCTCCGTAACATTTGAAATTCTGATTCCTATTACAATTTTTTTATTTTTATGATTTTTAATCCCCTCTTTTTCGATAAATATTTCCTGGGCGCGATTCCACCCCCGAGCCGCCCTTCTTGAAGATGCCTTATAAAGGTTAGTCGCCAAATTTCGCTGCCACCTTAAAACTACGTCATGGATAGGACTTATTGTCTCCGTAACATTTGAAATCCTGATTCCTATTACAATTTTGATATTTATATGATTTTTAATCCCCTCTCCTTCGATAAACATTTCCTGGGCGCGATTCCACCCCCGAGCCGCCCTTCTTGAAGATGCCTCATAAAGGTTAGCCCCCTGACGTTCGCTCTCGCCTTAAAGTCTCATTTTCTATCCCTCATCATTCTGACGATCTTAACGATTTCTATAATTTCTAAAGTTCCAATCGCGTCGTACAATTCTCGTCATATTCACTAATTTCAAACCCCACCCGTTGAGTGAATATTTTCCGGGCCCGAGCAGCCCCTGGGGGTGGCTAACCCTTGCGTTTTCCGCCCCCGGACCACTGTGGCGGAAAATCCCGACCGGGGGTGACGGCTATTCTCGGGGCTTCTTTCAAAAATACCGCCGCCCCCGGAGTCGTATTTTCGTATTCACTACCCCCTTAATATGCTCCCTCATGTCGCGTCGGTACCCCATTCGCCCCATGACGTCCGACGCTCTCATATGCTATGCGCAAAGTCGCTGATAAGTACTCCCGACCCTGAAGAGATAGGGACCACTCTCGACAGCCCAGTTCGCAGGTACGGTTCGCATGCACACTCCTTCCCCACGATTCCGGAATGTCGATTTTTCCACCGCAAAGTCGTATGTCGAGGCTCTTCCTTTTTCTCCTGTTTCTCGAGTTCGCGGTGAGTCGATAACGTTACGCGCGCAAAGTCATATACGCCACTCTCCGGGGGGGCTTTTGCCCCCTTTCGCACTCTTTTGTTTGCGCACTCGTACCAGCTCTCCGATCCTTTCGCGTGTCCAACTTGTCGCGAACTTGTCGCGAACTCGTCCTGAACCCGTTTCATGGGACTTGCGGGACGTCCTCCGAGTTCCCCCCTCGAGGATATTAATTTTGCGATAATTATTTCTCCGAGAGGGATTAACTGGCACTCCGATCTTTGATTGACGGAAATCGAACCGCAAACCGGGCCAATTGATTCTCAAGGTTTCGTCGTTATTTCTCTTATTTCTTTTCGGGTTCATGTACGCGATTTGCGGGCTTGTGGATGTCGACTCGCGTGTGTTGAGGACAGGTGGAATCAGAATCCGAAATGAAGGATCTTGGACATGGTGTTGCGATAAAAGTTCTCCTTCCGTGATAATTCAATATATCGAAGAGCTTAACGTCGTTATTTCAGTGCGGTGTCGTTAATAAATGTACAAAATTGACGGTGCGCTTTAGACGGGATAAAATGAAAAATAAGATGAAATCTCGTAAGGTAAATTTGTGAGATGAAAAATCGCGAGAATATTAATATCACGATAAAAGTTCCCTCGAACGGGAGCACTAATATACAAACATCGTTCTTTTGAGAGTGTTAATAATGCGATAAAAATTCTTTCTCATGAGAAGATTAATTCAATTAAATAATTGGATTGCAATCCCATTAAGAAAAAAAAAAAAATGTTGCGCGACCTCGGAATCGGCGGATGGACAATTTTGAAAATATTAAATCTTACGATAAGACTTGTCAGTCCAAGAAATATTAATGTGACGAGAAAATCCCTTGAACGGGAATATTAATATCAAGCGTTAATAACATCTCTAGAGAAAATCTCAGTCACTTCTTCTCTTCCGTCGTCCGTTCATTTTTTTTCTCTTTCTTTCTTTCTCTCCATTCATCCCTTTCGATTCGATCGAAACCATCGACCTGTAGATTTCGAAAAAGGGGATGGCTCGCAGGGGGGTGAATTTTTAACGGAAGCTTTCATTTTTGACGAGGCTTCGGCATAACGAATCCCCCCCCCCCCTCCGACATCGGGGGGGTTTTAATGCAACTATTACAATGCAATCCCGTTAACAAACTTTCCGCCACCGCGAAGTTGGCCGATCGGTCCGGTCGCGGTTCTCCCGCTAATTGCGCAGAAAACTGATAACCGGAAACGTCCGATAATTAATGAACCTTGAAGCCGGGCGCATTAATCCACTTTCCCCGGGCGAATACTCGCGAAAGTTGCGTAAAACCGTGGATCGCGATACGAGGGGGACCAGGGGGTCGTTTTAATTTCTCTTCGTGTTCCGCATTTTGTTTTTTCTCCTTTTTTCTATTTTTTATCCCCGCGATCGGCGTTCGACGCGCGCCGATACCCGCGCGACGGGTTGTCGCGATTTTCGGGATAAACCGCGATATTCGCCGCTTAATGCATCCCGGATCCCGTTCGGGGAACACTGAAAGTCAATTTGGTCCCGTTTAAAGGTTCCCGGGTCCCCGAGGCGACTCCTGAAGAGGAGGAACTTATCCCGATGAATTTTTCCCCACCGAGAGGAGTCTCTCCGATTGTTCGATAAGGGATGAAAATTCTCAAATTTCATTTCAAGGGTTCTTCTTTTTTTTTTTTTCTTTCTCCTCGTTAGAAATGCAAGATTACATTACAATATTTGTAATTTACACCTTAGACGTACCGCGTGAAAATCACTATTTAGGGTTAATTACCCCTCCGAACTAGCGATATCATTTTTTAATCTACATTCTTGACGCATTTTGTATATTTTTTTTTTTTCGGCATTTCTTTTGGAAATTTGTTATTTGGTAGCCGATAGAAGAAATTCGGGGATGAAGAGGATAAAAGAGCAGATGCACCTAAGAGGGTGGAAAAAGCCTCCTGGGCGGGTTGGGGGCGAGTTTTCGCACCTCGTTAGGGCTCTTAGGGGGAATCCGGATGCAAATCTAAATCCTATCTCGGGATTTGAATCCGCACCAGGTTCGCGACGATTCGAAGGATTCGGCGGAACGGGGGGCTTGCCCCCCCGGATTGGCAAGACGCACCCCCCTGGAAAGGGGTGTCGGCCGTACCGTCGTGCGATCGTGCCTCTCAGTCGTGGTTTACCCCCAAGTTAACCCCGTAACCCTACCCGGCAGTTGGCTGGCTTCCGTCGGCCAACAGCCCCCTCGCAACCCCGTAATCTAAGGGTGGCACAAGACACCGCTCGATTCTCTCACCTGAGCCTCGTCCGCACCCTCGGCAAGGGCGTTCGAGGTGTCCGCCGATGTGGCTTCGAGCCCTCGAAATTTCCCTGCACGACGGAACCCTGGGGGGTTGATTTGCCCCATCATCGTTGCATCCCACCCCTTCCGGTGGTCTTGGAATCTCCTGTAAACAAAAGGGACTGTTTATGACGATCAAATACCTACCCTCCATCCCTTGAACATCTTAAAGAAAAATCCCGTTTCGAATATCCCTACAAGGTGAATATTAATTAGGTAACCGTATTATAATTAAGGGAAGTTTCTTGAGCAGGGGTGTGGCTTAAAGTAAAATTCTCCAGCTCGATAGGAATCGATGGGGTTGATTTTTCTCCACCATTGAAACCTCCCTTCTTGCAATCTCGGAGAAATTTCTATGAGAAGGAATCCTTTTTACCGAAACGCATCTTGCCCTCCACCCTGTATGAAAAAAAATGTGAAACGGTGGAATCTTAATAATTATCGAAATTAAATAATTATCCTATCCCTCAGGGAACGAGGGAGGTGACATCAAGCTCTGGGAATGGGGCTGAGAGATTTATTCCGTACCCTTTCAGCATTTCATTCGAAAACCTCCCTTATAACCCATCCCTCGGGAATAAATCTCGAACCGCCGTTAAATAATTATTTAACCCCTCAATGAACGAGGGAGGTGACATCAAGCTCTGAGAAGGGGATGAACCGTCCTCCCGATTCTCGAAACTCGATCCGGGCAATTGTGATCGGGGGGGAAGTGCACTCGACGCACCCGCGCACAATGCACCGCCGATCGATCGATTAATGGCAATTAAATTAACGAACAAAAGGGGGCACCACCCGCCGCGGCTCCTCGGAGTCAAGACACGGGCCTCTTGGTGGCTTTCGGCGCACAATTAGGAACACCTACCGCCCTCTACTCGGCTCCAATAATAACCGGCGTGCTCCAGATTGAATTACGCACTTTATCGAGTGGCCGGAGCTTTCTTCCCTCCTTTCCCCCCTTTCCATGGGGTGCAATGGGTCCCGACATGCGCGGCCCGTTCCACGTGTAGCACCCGTGCACAATGGGCCCCATGGCACGAGCCCCGACCCTCCCCCTCTAAATCCTCCCCGCGACGAACCTCTTGCCCCGGGAAAGCCCCCCAGGTCTTTCGAGGCACGTTTTCTCACGAGTGATTCTCTCCTCACCTCGGGAACCGCCTTAATGGCCCTCGCGCCGCCTCGTGGCGAGGGCGGGAATTTCCTTCGATATGTCTTTTCTTTTTTCTTTTTTTTTTTCCCGTGTTTTTATGCCTCCTTTCAGTTTCCTACATCATGTGTATGTTTCTTCTTGGGTCTTAAGGGGGTTAGTAATAATTGGGTAATTTTGTAAGTTCATGGGGCGACGTTATTTACCGAGGAAATTTTTTATCTCTTTTGCGACGTTTCTGGGCAAATCGGGTTTCTTTTCGCGACGGGGGTATTCTTGCGGGTATCTGGCCGCAGCTGCAGCTGACGCCAGTCGGGGGAATATACCCGGGATAATGAATAGTCAGCGCAGCAACGCGCTCCGCGCGATTCAGAGGAATCCGCCGGTAACACTGGCGCCTAATGAATTCGACACTCGAGCCACGGAGCACCCATTCACCGCGATTCAACTCATTAGAGAATGTTCCGACCGACATCTTTGATGTCGGGCGCAAATTAAACCCGCGATGGGAGGTAACGCTGCTGGGAAGTGAGCCCGGTACCTGCCCGGCAGTCGCGGGTGCACTTCGCGCAGGTTACCTTCCAGGATACGGCCAGTGACGTCAGGATAAATTAAATGTGTCAAGGCATGGTTGTGACGACATGATATATGTGATGTATGAAAACGATCAATGACGTCATTTCTGCGATATATCGGGGGATAAATAGTAAAATTAGGGCATATCGCGCAGGTTACCTTCCAGGATACGGCCAGTGACGTCAGGATAAATTAAATGTGTCAAGGCATGGTTGTGACGACATGATATATGTGATGTATGAAAACAGTCAATGACGTCATTTCTGCGATATATCGGGGGATAAATAGTAAAATTAGGGCATATCGCGCAGGTTACCTTCATGGATACGGCCAGTGACGTCAGGATAAATTAAATGTGTCAAGGCATGGTTAGTGACGACATGATATATGCGATGTTTGAAAACGATCAATGACGTCATTTCTGCGATATATCGGGGGATAAATATTAAAATTAGGGCATATCGCGCAGGTTACCTTCATGGATACGGCCAGTGACGTCAGGATAAATTAAATGTGTCAAGGCATGGTTAGTGACGACATGATATATGCGATGTTTGAAAACGATCAATAACGTCATTTCTGCGATATATCGGGGGATAAATAGTAAAATTAGGGCACTTCGCGCAGGTTACCTTCCAGGGTATGGCCAGTGACGTCAGGATAAATTAAATGTGTCAAGGCATGGTTAGTGACGCCATGTATATTCAATGACCGGTGGTGTTAAAATATACCCGATAAATCATAACACGGCTAGTAATATCATGATATATCGAAGATATTAGGATGTGACTAGTGACGTCATGATGAACACGGCAAGTCAACACGTAACCAATGAAGTCGTGACGTGCATGAGTTGTCAAGATATGACCATCCATCATGCTCTATGTGTCACATGGAGCCATGACTAGTAAATTCATGACACATGCGACACATTAAGACATAAGTGGCACCGTGACATACCCGATATATGTGTTTATAAAATATGGACCAACAGGTAGGAATCACCGCGTAACGCGAATTAACGTCAAATTGAAGGAAAAAAATAAAAAAGATCAATTTATTTATAAAAGACTCAATTACACCCTACTAACTTATAAATTCAATTACGTGACGTCATACAGTTACATGATATTTAAATTAACATGGAAGAAAAAAATTAATTCTTAACAATTTCAGTCATTTCTCTCGCGTCGTTCACCCGGCGTGGAGGCGTCGAAAACGCCTTAAAGAGGGGTAGTTGGAGAAAAAATGCGCAAGAGAATAAAAAATAGGGTGGGGGTCCCACGACGGTAGCGGAGCAGCAATTTTCCATTTCCGGTTCGCCGGAGAATAAGAAACGTCGATCGGTGCGACGTCGTTCATTAGCTCTTTGTCGCCTCCCCCCGCCCCCCCCCCCCCCNCCAGCCCCTCCCGACATACGGAGATACGGCGCTAACGAAGGGACGCATCCCCCGGGGAACAAAGAGAGGCGAAGGGCCCGTTGTCGATATAATTTTCCTCGCTTCCTCGTTACATCGTTCCGCGCCCTCCTCTCGTCGTCGTTCCTTCGAGCCACCCCCCCTCCCCGGGGGGGAGGTAAACGCGCGGACACGCACGCCACCCCCCAAGAATAGCTCGTCGACGACAAAAGTGAAGAGGGAATTGAAGAAGGGAAGTGAAAGGAAATAAAAAAAAAAAAAGAAAAAATCCCCCTTACCGGAAGATGTTATAGAGGCCGTTCGAGAGTACAGATTTCTCAGTACCTCACCCGGCGTCGCGACGTCTTGGGGGAGTGGGTGGGTTCCTCCCGCCCTCCAACCCGATCTAATTATCCGCATGGAGTTGCGCGAATTATCCGCGAGGTGTAAATCTTCCCGACGGGTGGGCCGCCCCAGCTGCACTGCGGTGCACAATGCGGTTCCGCGGCGTAGCGATTCCGCACCCCTCCCCCCGATTTGCGTCGCGACGTCCCCGTACCGGAGTTACCGCCGAAAATGACTTTCGCCACCCCTAACGGGCGGACAGAAGAGTCCCTCGCGAGACGGGGCGAAGACACCTCGGCGGATTCCGAGCGACAAAACGCACCCCCAAATGAGATTACGACGACGACCCCCCCTCCCTTGCCCCGCGATCGGGGCGCCCCCTCCCCCGAGTGCCTTCGCCATGGTTGGCGGATCCGCAGGGAGGGTCGGATGAGTCCGCGAGGCGTCGGAGGGGGTGTGGGTGGCGCGGGAGGGGCTTGGGGGTTGTTTGGCGCGGGTCGGGGGCGGGGGAGAGGCGCAGGGCGCGCGGAAACGAGAGGACGACACAGAGGTGGTGGTAGGGGGGTGGCGGCGCAGGGGAGGAGGGACGTCCCGACGTCGTGCGCCGCTAGGATGGGATTTAATCTGTGTACCGTTTCACGCTCGGCCAAGTGGAACCTTTTTGGCCTCACTTTGCGGCACGACTCGCTTTTGCCGGTCGTCGCGTGGATTAACGCAAAATTATAAATAAAAAGGGAGGAGGTGTACGTGGCGCGAGCCGTCCGCCAAGTCTCTGGCATCCCGCCCTCCCGCCCTCCCCCTCGGTTCTTTCTCCTTCCAGGGCTCGTCACCGGCTACGCTTTGCTCTCGGACGTGTCACGGCGAGGCTGCAGCTGCAGCTGCGCCCCCCGGAGACCCGCGACCCACGACCCGCGACCGGGGCTCCGCGCGGGGTCCCAGGATCGCGCCCTGGCCGGGGACGTCGGATTTTTTTTATCCTTTTTTTTTCCTTTTTATTTTTCTACTTCCCATTCGGGTCTTCTTAGCGCTTCCACCAGCTGGGAATCCTTGGAACTCTCCGTTCCATCGAAGGGCTGGCGAAAAAGGAACGACGGGGGTGGACGAGCGGCGTAGGGTCGTCGTCATTGAAAGCGCGCGCAGGCCATTTAAATTGCGCCCCCGACTATTCCTTGTCGCTACGCCCCCACCCCACTCCTCCCCTTAGGTGGGGATTAATTAAATTTGTTAATTGCAGGATGCATTTAGCGCGTCTCGCCCGCCGGGCGGCCCGCGGCCTCTTCTTAGACCTTTCACGGTGGGGCGAGCGCGAACGTGGGGCCCCTCCTGCTGCCATTATGCTGGGATGGGGGGCGGGGGCGGACGCGGACGAAGCCGGGCAAAAGGAGGCCGCGGGAGTCAAAAGGACGGGCCCGGAGACAAAGAGGGACAAGGGGAGACTGCTAGGAGGATCCGCTCTTTGACTTCGACCGTGGGGGTCGGGGGCGACGCGCGCTTTGTCGCGATTGTAACATACTTTCCCCCCCCTCCCCTCCCCCTTACAACCCCTTCGTTCTTCTCTTTTCTTCTTCTTTATACACCCTGTGGGAAGTAATAATCCCGGGGGTGAAGGCCCCCTTGCACTCCTCTTTATGAGCCCCTTCAAAATTGGGAATGATAAGGCCCAAATTATTTTTTTCTTCTCTTCTTTTAATGAAGAGAAACAGGGGGCGATTCAATTTGAGGTACTCCTACTCATTATTGAGCTTAATTAATTGCATGGAGGAGTCGGTTCGACTCCTGATTGCGATTTAGCCGCAGATCTAAGTCGAACCGACTTCGCCAGGTTCAATTCAGATAATCAGATGATTTATGTACTCTCGTTTCTTTTTTGTCCGAGTGTAACTAGCTCATCTACAGGGAAGGGCTTAATTGTAGGAATAGTTTTCGCGAGAAGTGAACGTACGTTGTTCCTCACTCTTCGGCACGTGGGGGGTGGACGGCTTTTCGGGGGGCACCGTCGGTCAAACCGGCACGGAACACCCGCCTCGCCGTGTGTTACGAGGACGGGGGTACATTATACGTTTCGGTTCACAGAGGAGGACCTGATGCACGGGGGCGGCGGGGGCATCGGGGGTGGTTCCATGGTCGGGCAGAACTCGATATTCGGGTGCTCGGCCGCGGGACACAGCGGCGTCAACCAGCTCGGCGGTGTATACGTTAACGGGCGACCCTTGCCGGACTCCACGAGGCAGAAGATCGTCGAGCTGGCCCACAGCGGGGCCCGGCCTTGCGACATCTCCAGGATACTCCAGGTCAGCAACGGATGCGTCTCCAAGATCCTCGGCAGGTGAGTGACGACATTTATTTAAAAGAGGAAGAAAGGAAACAAAGAAAATCTCAGAGAAATTCTCTCATGAGAGAGAACATGTAAAGAGAGTTAACCGAACACACTGATAACGTTAAACTGATTTTTGATAGCGGAACGCACGTTATTGATTGATTTATTATAAGTCAGGGGCTGCAACTGTTTTTTTAATTGGTGATTGTACGACTATTGTTACCTTTTAGATATGTGCCCATAATTATGAAAGTGGTCTAAGTCATATATTATTTGTTTCGAAATTACATCGAATTAATTTCGTTTGAAATAATATGGCGTGAAATAACTGATAAACTCATTTTTTTTTTTTTAATTTTGACTTAGACCACTTTCATTATTATGGGCACATATCGTCAACTCTCGTTGCAAGATATTGTTTATACAACTTTCAGTGACCTTTCAACCGTGCATATTTCCACTATTTTGCGTTTATTCGGCGATGAATAATTTCCTTGTTAGTCTTGTCACCTGTTCGTTGACACCCCTTTTGGTACCATCTTCAGGTACTACGAGACCGGCTCGATAAAGCCCCGCGCCATCGGGGGCAGCAAACCCAGGGTGGCCACCACCCCCGTGGTGAACAAGATCGCCGATTACAAGCGCGAGTGCCCCTCGATCTTCGCCTGGGAGATCAGGGACCGGCTGCTCCAGGAAGGCGTTTGCAACAACGACAACATACCCAGCGTGAGTATCGGACCATCCACTCGAACAAGAGATGTTCAGACATCTAGAATTCATCTCCAAGAAACAATTCCTCCCCATTTCCAAGTGAAAATCCTGATATCACAGCACTGTACCTTCATACGTAAAAAAAAAAAAAAAATAATGACAACGTAACGAAAAGTGAAACGCTTATTAAAGGCGGTTCATTAATATAAATTAATTACCATTTACATTCACCGCCGTACATCAGCGTGAACATTTTTATTATCCTTGCCGCGTAATTCTCTCGATCAATGATCGATATTCAGAGTGAAACGAGAGTAATGAAAATTAAAATAATTACCCCATAATTACGTTGTAACATGTAGCATCATCTGCAAAGTATAACAAAATCATCCGTTTATGTGCAAACCTATATACGTAGATGTCAGTGTCACAAAAAAAAAAATTGTCACATCAATATCTAGCGAATCTGTTTGGACTTAATTTGTCGGGGCATTTCGCGCTAGGATAATTAAGAATAACGAATAATCTCAAATAACTCGGGTTAAATCGGAAGTACCGCATTCAATCCGAATTTCAAGGGGCCCAAATCGGCCGCACGGATATTTCTCTCCTTCTCCACCCCCGAATCTTCATTAAGCGGGAATTCGAGGATTCGGACCACCGTGCGAGACAAGAGAGAAAGAAAAAAAAAAGCGAGAGTGGGACTCGTAAAGACACGGTCCATCAGGCCGGTCCCCCCGGGGGGTGATCACCCCCGACCAGAGGCACGCGCCGCCACTGGTTCGGGCAGCGCCCCCCTCGCCGCATCCACCGCTTGTCCACCACGTCCACCGCGTCTGCCCCAGCCTCCACATCGCCGCCCCCTGCCCCCTGCCCCCCGGGGGGGAGGGGGCAGGGGGCACTTACCCATCGGATCCGGCCACTCGACCCTAATCAAAGTCTCGTCAATACGATCCTCGCAGCCCGAGGGGACGGGGTAATCGGTCCATTACGCGGACCGGCATTGTCCCCGGGAGGGCCCCTTCTTTCTGGGGGGGAGGGGAATCCAGAGGCGTCTTCTTCGGGGGGGTTGCCACCCCCGCGCCGATGCATGGGGAGGGCTGGAAGGGGCAGCTGCGGAAGGCAGCGCGGAGGTTCTTTCTCTCCCTCCGCGGGGGCGATCCTCCCCCGGCACGCGCACGCATCGTTATCCGGCGTCGCGGCGTCCCCCCCCCACACAAGGGGGTGATCAATCAACGCGCACGCAAACGCACGCACACGCTAGTCGGGACTCGGAGGAGACGTCGAGTGGCATCCGGAGTCGACTCCCTCGACTTGGTTTCGTGTGCCCCCCCCCCAGAATGCAAGACGGGACGCGGTGGGGCGTGGGGGGAATATCGGGGTGAATGGGATCAGTTAAGCGTGTTGCGGCGCAATTATTCGTGTCCGGTCGCGCGCGTAATGGTCCGCGTCGGTGGCGCGCTGCGGCCGTTGTGCGGCGGGACACGCTGGCCCTGGCTCCTGCGGATCCGCCGCCACCCCCAATCACCCACCCACCCACCCACCCACCCATCGCTAGGGTTGTGTGATGTGTCACTTGAGAGCTTTTTTTTTTATGCCAAATGGGTAAATAAAGGGTTTTACGTGGAAGGACAGGTCGTTTGGTAATGTCCAGGGCTCCTATTCGATTTTTCTCGATTTCTGTCGAGTTCGTTCGATTTTCTTTCGCACGCGGATAGATTCGCATGAGAAATATCGCATTGTTGGAAAGTTGCGTGATTGGTTCGTAAATACGTAAATTATCCGTGGGATCTCACTTATCTTAACCTGGGTACCATTTTTTCCACCCACCACCCACTCCCTGCGCCATTATACGGCGCTCCCCGTTCACCTGAACGGCATCCTTCGTTGAACCTTCCACGGGGACGAGCAATTAAGACGAGGTCTTGAACCTCCCCCTCACCCGGCTGTAATGACCTGAAATCGCGGTAAATCGCGGCCCGCCAGGACCACCGGCGTTCCGCGTCCACTTGGCCCGAGTTCCATGTTCCCTCCCCCGTCCTATAACTCCCTTTCGTCGAACCTTTCAGCGACTCGTCGTAATTAAGACGAGCGAACGCGCGCGCTCCCTTTCGCTCGGGCTCCGCGCGCTTGGATTGATCCGCGCCCTCCCGGGGCGTCCCTTTCTCTCCCTCCCGCCCCGATATCCGGGAGGGGCGACGGTGGCTCCTCCGGGCGGACCGGGACTCGGCGGCGAGACGTTTGTGCCCCGGCAAGGACTATTATGTACCTCGAGGAGCCCTGGAGCCCGCGGGCTCGTTATAACTTTCGAGTTAGCCACTGGTTGCCGGCGGTGGTTAAGGCGCACCCAGCCCGGGAACCGGGATGGCGAGGGGAGGGAGAGAGAGAGAGCGTTTTATGTTATAATAATTGGATGGCGGTGTCCTTTCATCTGGGTACCTTGAAAGGTCCCGACTGCCCCCTCGCTCTTTCCCTCTGTGTCTATCCGGCCGTCTCCCTTCTCTTGGTCGATCTCGCGGGCCCGGCGACGACCGGTCGATTTCGTGTTCAGGGTTACTTTAAGGCGGGGGACTTCTTCGGGGGGAGGTGGTCCTGGGGACTTGGGAGCCGATTTGGTGATCGGACTTCGGGGTTGGACCTGATTCCGGGTCCAGGGGTATCTTTTAGGAGAGTTGGGGAACCATCTTTGAGGGGAAGGTGTCTAGAGGAACTTGGGAATCGATCGGACGGATCTGGAGATGATGAGTTAGGATTTCATATCCATTATATAATATATATGTTACCGTGAATGACCGAAATTGGATAATGTCGACTTTCACCGGTGAATGACAACAGATACCAAATACGTCGGTGAAAGATCGAATATTTCATTACATTGTTGTACATTCGGGCCCTCTCCAGTGTGTGTCGACAATCACAGATATTAGTGCATGGTGAATGTCAACGTTTACCGGTGGATGTCAGAAATAAGGGTATTTAGCAAATATTTCGGACATACACGAAGCGACTATGTGAATTTCATTCACCGGTGAAAGTCGACATTCTCCAGATTTCGGTGTTTCACTGTAACATATATATATATATTCCTACTTTAACGCTCCTACTTTACAATATAATACTAAAAGGGACGCTTCGTGCCAGTCGATTAACAGGACTCGCGGTTCTCTTGCCGCAGGTCTCGTCGATCAACAGGGTGCTGAGGAACCTGGCCTCCCAGAAGGAGCAGCAGGCGGCGGCGGTGCAGGCCCACCAGGGCCCGGAGAACGTCTACGACAAGCTCAGGATGTTCAGCGGCCCGGCCGCGGGGTGGCCCCCGGCCTGGTACTCGGCGACACCCTCGCACCACTCCCTCGCGACTGGCATCCCCACGGCCGCCACCCCCGGGTCGGGACAGTCCCTCCTGCCCGGGGGCCAGCTCCACGGCCGAGACGACCCGCTGCTCAAGAGGAGCGGTAAGTCTCCCATTTTTGTCTCTTCATTTGCATGCACCGAGAAAAACAAGCAATAACGTAATATAAATAGAAACAATGATTAATACACTTTCTTCATGTATAGACGCGATTTGGCGTTTTAATTTTATACGTAATCCTTGAAAAAATGCTACGATCGTTATTTATTACATATCGCGTATTGATTTGCAATTTATTTATTTACAATCATTATGTACCACTGCATCATATGTTATCGTCATTTGCTGGAAGATGTAATGGAGGAAACATTACATCTTCATCGTCACCATCGTCCGATTCGAATAGCTCCAAAAGCGTATATTGTCCCGTTGAAAAAGACATCTTGTACTTTCTTCAGCTTTCCGACGTTCGGGACCTTGAAAGTGTAGATACACCTTTTTGCACCTTTCAAGAAAAGCGTAGTACCCTCGTTGCCCTCGAGGGTAGAGAGTGCAGACAACGCGAACAAATCCACGGTAGAACGTACCGATTAATTCTTCGTCCTGTCAGAAAGTCCGTACATGGTCGCTGGACAGCTCGGATTGATAAACCGTCCGTTTCCGACCAATCCAACGCGTCCTATCACGAGCAGGTGGAGAGATACCTTCACGTTGCTTCCTCGGGCCTCGTTATTGGCCAACAGTCGCGGCCGGTGCGCGCGCAGCACTTGGCTGCGCGCGCCGCGCCCTCCTCGCGGCCGCCATCTTGAAGTCCCCGCGAGCGGCGCGTAACCTCCCGCCTAATCGGAAGCACATTTAAGGACGACATACCCAAGACAGAGCAGAAAATCATGGACCAATCATTCCGGGGACAAGTGAGAATGTTCTTTTTCCGCGTACCTCGTCAAGTCGGGCGCTTTGAAGGGCTAAAAGCTGTAATCGAAAGGCCCGCCGCGGTCGGAATTCATCGGGCGGCCCACGTGACGCACATTACGCGCCCCAGGGGGGTGACTCTAAATTCCCCGTTTGCGATTCACCCGGTCGATTCCAATTCCAGTGGCCGCGTTCCCTTTTTTTACCCTGGTCCCCCTCTTGTCGAAGCAGGGCAAGACGCGCGCCGCCCCGAAAGAATCCGCACCACCCCCTTCGCGGCACCCCATTGTCCTCCGGACCGTTCTCCGCGGTGGCGCGCAATTTAAATCCCAGCACGCTCCACTTGGCAGGATCTCGATCTGACACGCGAGGCGCACGGGACACGGAACCCACGAAGTGGCCGTGCCACCCTCGGCCCCCGCGTTAAATTCCCTCCCCGTCCTCCCCCCTCGCCTTTGTGCGTCCCCGGAGCACGCAATAAACCCCAGGAGAAGTGAACGCCCGGAGAGAAAGGGAGTGGAAGGTGGAAAATGAAAAAAAAAATGGGTGCTCGGCCGAATGCGGAAAAGGGACGCGGAATGCTACGAGGGATGACTCCCTGAGAATTGATAATCCCTCCCTGTGAAGGCTTCTTCTGAACGAAATATCTATTTTAGGTTAGGTGGATCGTGGAGATGAAAGGGAAAGGGGGGAGGTTATGAACGAACGGTGGCGCTCAAGGCGGGAAAACGAGGAACCAGGGGCTATCTTACGTCGCATTTTCAAACGGATATAACGATAATCTTGAGTACATGTTTTGATATAATTTAGGTATGACCTACAAGTGCTCGATCAACATAAAAAGTGTCGGCTGACTTCACACGATACCCTTCTCAGATCTCTTATTGTTAAATCAGAAATAAGTAACACATCGTGGCCGTAATCATGAAAGTGGTCCAGTTAAACCCTTGCCTTACGATTTAAATTCCAATAGCGCGTGCCATAAAGAAGAAAAATGTCGGTCATACATCGGGCCATTTCACGGTTTGGCCTGAACGTTCAAAGTCTCACACGTCTCTCATACGTTTTCTTTACACGTTTGGCACGATTGACGTATCACGTCTCTTACACGTTTTGTTCACGTTTGGCCCTATTGATATACCACATCTCTCACGCGACATTGTAGGCGAAGAGGTTAAAAAAGAAAATAGAAAGAAAAAAAGGAACAGGAGTAAGTGAATTTATCCTAGATCTTGCTTTGGACACGTTTAAAATATAAATAACGTGATGTTTTTTTTTTTGATACCACTTTCATATCTACGGGCAGAGATAGTGTACGAGAACGCCGTTTTGTCACGAGATGTATCGCTCGAGGACTGAATAGAGGCGTGATAAGAATCCGGAAAAAATCCGGCTATATCCCGGCCCCTGGGCAGAGGGATTGCGAGGGGAGGCTCGTTCGCGTAAATCTGCACGCACACCTGGCCGCCGTGCGTGCGGGACACGATTCACCCCCGGCTTCCAGGGGGCTGGAAACCCGTACCTGGCGTGCCAACGTCAGGCCACGTCCTCGTAATAGGATAACCGAAATCGGCCAGGCGGCTGAGATTGCGGCACGGATTAAGTCGCGGATGACGACTCCGCGCCCGGCGACGCTCAATAGACAGATTATTAAAGCCGAGCCGTGGTCGCCGTGGCCGTGAAGCCGACACCGAGTCGAGGCGAGGTCGGCCGCCATCTTGGATATCCGCGCCTCTCTTCTTATTTATCGGGAATACGGCCTTTTTCGAATCTCCTTTCGGCTTCAAGGTGAAGGTCCTTAGAGAAATTGGCGAAAGTTGTGCCGTTCTTGTATTTTTATTTCTTTTTTACGTGAAATTTCTCATGCGACGGTAATTTCCACGTGGAGAAAAAGACGCGGCCGCTGTCTTCGATTCGTGTCGCTCTTCTTATTTATCGAGAATCCGGCTTTTTTCGAATCTCCATGCAGCTTCAAGGTGAAGGGCCTTAGGGAAATTGGCGAAAGTTGTTTTGTTCTTCTATTTCTATTTCTTTTTCACGTGAAACTTCTCATGCGACGCGCGTGGAAAAATTGACGCGGCCGCCATCTTGTATCCGCGCCTCTCTTCTTATTTATCGGGAATCCGTTCTTTTTCGAATCTAGATTCGGTCTTAAGGTGAATCCTTATAGAAATTGACAAAAGCCGTTTCGTTCTTCCATTTCTATTTCTTTTCTTAACGCGAAACTGCTCATGGGACGGTAGTTCCATTGTTAGTGCTGTCATTTCTGAATGTCGTGTAAGGACATTTTGTTAAAGAATAGTTAAGAATAATTAATAATAAGTCACTTTAACATGAAAGTTTGGGGTCCAACGCGCAATGATTTTTTTGGGGTTTATTTACGTGGGCCCGGAGTGAATGCTGGGACCAAGATTAGCGAAATAGAGACAGAAAAATGCCGAGTCGTGTCCCGGAATGGAAATCGGACAATCGTTTGCACGCCGGGGAAACCTTTCCAGTAGCGGCTCGGCTTTTTCTGTGTCATTTGGCTCAGTCGTTAAGCAATAGGCACGTGCCGGTAATCTGTCGTCGTGGCCGGGGATTTGCTTGCGCAAAATAATCCCACTTGCGAGATCGCCATTCTGCCGCGCGGCCCAATCTGCGTGACGAATCCGGTGTGACGAAACCGCGTCAAAAAAGGGGGATCAACTCTCAAATTGTGAGATCATTCCTAATCTCTAGGAAAAAGCTTACGTAAAATAAATTTCCAAGATTTCCTAGATTTTCTGCAACTTCGTACACGTTTAACCTTACCGGAAAAGAAAAGACATTTTCACTCTTAAGACATCATTGCTGACAAAATTCGCTTTTACAGTAATAACTGACAGAAAATTTCTTCCTGAATTAACAAATAATAGTTGTCTATATGGCGAAAATATCTCTGGAAATAAAAAATGTTGCTGACCTATTGTCAAGTGGTTTCCATTTGTCGGAGCATGTCAAATGTTTTTTTTTTTTATGTCCGTGAATTATTTTTCTTGTTGTAAAGCGGAAATTTCGTCTCGGGTTTTCATCGACAGGTTTTCTTTTTTTTTGGAGGGGGCCTTTTTCCTGGGGTTTCATTTCGCGGTATCGAACGCGGTCGTTTAATCGACTTTCAGGAAAAACTCGGTCGGAGTGTTCGTTCGCTCGTTCGTTTGTGCGATCCTGTGTTCGTATCCGTATCCGAGGCGATCAACTGTCCTTCGATTTGGGGGATTTAAGGGTGGATCCGTCCTCTGGTCGGGTGCAACCAGTTGTAGATGGTTTCCCCCGGTAATTTACGTCGAGCAATTGGTGCGCCAGGAAATCCGCCCTTGTTGGCCGCCCTCGATGGAGGTCCCCGGGTACGCTCTCTCGTTTCGGCTTCGATCCGTCGAAAAAGACCTCTTCCGGCGGGTCTACGGTCTACGGTAATTTCCGTCCACTCGTAGATCTTTTGCCGGCACCCATATCGACCACTTTCTAAGTTAATTCCATTATGCAACGATCCTCAATGGCAATTTTCCGATTTTCTACGTAGGTTGTCTCGCTATTTCATTTTTCATTCAATAATTTCTACATGGATAACGGGGAAATGGTGTCTGAATAATTCCCATGTAAACCAGATGCCAAGTTAATAATTTCCAAGTAGACCAAATAATAATTTAATAACCACCCCATCCGATTTTTGTGAAACCCGCAAAAGCATCGGATAAAAAAACCTTCTATAAATGTTGTATACAAATATTAAACGGTACCGGAGGAATAATCGCGGTAATGGAAATATTTCTCCCGAAACAAAAGAGCATCGGGCAGAGAGTCGAGGGTGGATCTTCCAGGGATGGGCTCGATAGGTGGCGGCGCGATAGTTGGGTGGTGGCATTCGGCTGGCGAGGGTGGTTCCATCCTCCCCTCGCGGGGGGTCGTCGAGCGGTCTTGGTCGAAGGCGAAGGGGGGTGAACGGCGGGAAAGCGAACAGCTGACGGTCGGACCGGCGACCGGCGACCGCCGGCACTCGCAGGGGTGGAAACGAACCGAGGGGTTCGGTGCGCGGAGGCGGAAGGTAATCGCGACGTTGGGGGTTGACAGGCCTACGTACGGGCACACACCCCTCGAGCCTCGACCCTCCTGCGTCGATGCGTTAGGTATCCGTAGATCCTGGATATATCCCGGGAATATCCTGGACGTCCTGGATGGTCCTGACGTGCGTATACATGCGCCCCCGTTCGAGGGCGAGAGAGTCCAGAAGCCACCCCTATTCGCCGAAATATGAAAGAACGCTCTAATGGGTGACGATTGGGGTGGGTTGGATCTTGTATCTTCTTATCGAAAAGTGGAAGAAATTTATCCAGGATTTTGACATCTCCTGACGGTCCTGATGTGGATATTCCATACGTGTCCGGTTATGGGGTAGAAAATCAAAACGCCACCCCTGTTCGAAGAAGGAAATTAATTTTCTTTCGGGTGAAACAATTTATTTCCGTTAAATAGATCTTGGGTTGTCTTATCATAGCCCAAGTGTCCTGGGATAGATATCCCTGCGAGGTACATTCATGAGAGGGAGTCCAAAAGCCACCCTTATTGGAGTGATCCTTTCGTTATCTTCTTAACAGTGGAAAGAAAATAGGAAAGAGGTTGAAAATTTTTCTAGCAGTTTCAAAAATTCCGAATTACTTAGTGCACTTATGCGCATTCACTTACGAGGGGATCCAGTAGCCATTTTTATTTTCCAAACAAAAAAATGGGATTTCTCTCGTTTAACGATTCTCCGGGGTGGAGTAGATCTTCCATTGTCGAGTAGGAGAGAGGAACGGAGTCCAGAGTTTCCCCCAGCTATTTCTGAAAAGTCCACCACCCTGATCCCTATCTTCGGAGGGATCACCTCCGCGTTTCCTGAAGAGTATGATGGATAATCGTCCCCTCCGTCCGGGTCTCGTCCAATTCCGTCGGTCGCACTTCGTTAAAACTCGAAGTTCCGGGCCGAGGTAGCTCCAGGGTCCCGAAGTTGCGCCACTTGTTCGAGATTAGATGATGGATGGTCCAGATCCGTCCCCCGATGAAGGACGTTCCCCTCCTCGAGTGTCGAAAGGACCAACATCGGGGTCCTGCGTCCTCTTCGGCATGCACCTGTACTCCCCAAGCCCGAGATGACCCGAAAAGACACCTGTTAATGTGTTTCAAAAAGTGCTCTAAAAAAAACTACTCTCAAAAAAAGTGCTTTCAAAAAATTGTAGATTCTCAAGGGAGGGGTTGAACGTCACTTTTTCTCGTTCCAGATCCCGGATCCTTGTTGTCGCACCAACAGGAGACGACCTCAGACGGGAACTCGGAGCACAACTCTTCCGGAGACGAGGACTCGCAGGTGAGGCTGAGGCTGAAGAGGAAGCTGCAGCGCAACCGGACGTCCTTTTCCAATGAGCAGATCGACAGTCTGGAGAAAGGTTTGTATCCCCCCTGGAAATGGAAGACGATCGAGCCCCCTGGGAGCCTTCCGATTTTTGGCGCCAAGAACATGGACGTAGGATGTGTGGACCATGTACGTCGATCTGACCACGAAGACAAGGTCCATGAACACCCTCTCTTCCTCTTCTTGTTCACTGTCCTAGCACCTGCGAGAGATAGAAAGAAAGAATTGCCCCGTCGGTGTGCTCTTTCTTTCCCCACCTTCAGAGCTGTGAGAGAAAGAGAAGGTACAGCCTCCCTATTCTCTCCCCTTTTTCTCGCCACCGCATCTGCAAAGGATAGAGAGAGCCCCTCTGTTCGCTCCTTCGCTTTCACGGCTGAAAAAGTGAGAAGAATTAGCCCCTTGTCCGCTCTTTTCTTTCCCTCCACCCCGGTTAAAGAGGAATATACTCTCTCTCGCTCTCTCTTAATTTGCAATCTCCGCGAGCGAAGAAAATCCGGAGGTTTACGGGGTCCACACATTCCGCGTCCAGGGCTCGCCCCGAATTACCCAGGAAGGGGTTCTCGAGGAAAAGCGACCCCCCAAGGGAGGCTTGCCGTAAATCGGGTCTTCGAGGTCGGGTGTCGTTACTTGGGGCGGCTAAAAAGCGGCCAAAGAGCGCTCTCGCGGGGGCGAGGGGCCCCCCTGGGGAGGACCCCCGACTAACCGTGCACTTGTTGCAAACCGTCTATCTCGGTCTTTTCAGAGTTCGAGCGGACACATTACCCGGACGTGTTTGCACGGGAGCGTCTCGCCGAGAAGATTGGATTGCCTGAGGCACGTATCCAGGTGAGTGTGAATGTGTGGGCGCGAATGCCGGGGGAGAGTGCGTCCTCCTCCCACCCGCGGCGACTGCGTCGCTCCGTCGCGCTCGCTCTCGCGCGGCCCCGCCTACATGCCCCGCATGGCTCTCGCGGGGTATCGCCCTCTCTCTCGCACTCCCGCGGCGCGCGCTAGCGCGCACTCTCTCGCTCCTACGGGCCGGCCGGCCGGCGTAAGCACGCCGCCCTTTCATTAACGCTTTAACGTGTAACCGGCGTTACGCGGAGACGCGTGTGCATTTAACGCCGGCCGGCCTGCCCTTAACGAGTGCACTCCACCCCCCTCGGGGAGCTTTTCAGCGGACCTTCTCCCGCGATTAAAGGTACGAAAGTACTCCGCGGATGTCGCGGGCTCTTATCAGCCAAGTTATTAGACCCTAGGTAGGGGGTTATCATCGCCTTTTACCCAGGATTAACGGTATGCGCACGTGTAAACGTGCATTAAGACGTGTTATGGACTCGGTGGGGTGGATTGACTTGCGATTCGCTCTTGATAAGACATCCCACCCCGCATAATGAATTATCAAAATCGACTTCTGGAATTAAAGTGTTATCTAAGGGTCTTTCTATTTCCCGGGGTATAATTATTTATTATATATTAACTACCCTGGAAGCTCTATTAACCCCCTTAATATAAAAATAGAGACTTCACAAAAAATGGTATCAAAACCATTTCCTATAGTCAAGGGTGAATGTCCCTCCACCCCCGTGGGTAAAACCTCGCGCGTGCCCCCTGAAGAGTCCTTATCACAGATGTGATTAGACGTCAGACAGAGGTACACAAACTCACCCCATGGGACTTGTTCGACCGAAGGCTCATCTTCCTTACCAATAATCGCCCTCTCGATTAGACCGGCGGTCTTTGAGGGGTTGAACGGTCTGCTCGTATTTATTTATTCGTCGATCCCTGGGGTCCCTCTCACGGGGGCTACACCCCCACCCCCCACGGTAGGTTTCGAGCGACAGAGCCGCGCATTGTTCCGCGACCATTGTTCGTTCTAATCGAGTGGTAACAATTGTACGCGTGTACCGCCGAGTCGCCTCCACCCCCGAAATGGGGGCGAGGGTGAATCGCGGCCGCGGATCGATCGAAAGGTACCTCGCGGGATCTCCTTCGCGAATTCGCCCCGGTAATTAATCTTTTTTGTGCCCCCACCCCCGGGAACAATTTGACCCCCACGAGTAATAGCGACAAGTAGAGTGACCCTCCACCAATCGAGGCCCACTTTTCTCGAGCCCCTCAAGTCAACCGAATTGGGCGCGACCCCCACGTCCAAACATCGTCATATAATGCCCCATAAGCTGTTGGATTTGCACGACAAAGGGAAAGATTGACACAGCCCCGGTATATATCGACTCCAACCCTTCGTATCGAGCCACCCTTTCTTCGTGCAATCTCACTTAATCATCATCCCATTTCCCTAATTTCCACGAATTAATCCGCATCGCGCCTTCCCCCCTAAACTATTCCTTGTTAAAAATTCGGCGAATAAATATACACAAGAGTTCACAATTAATTCCCATTTACCTTCGAATGAATTTTTAGTCATCATTTTAGTCCCTCGCACATTGCCTGTACTACCACTGAAAAATTGTAGGTAGTCTCAATGAGGAAAGAAACAAAAAAAAAATGAACTAACATACACCCATCCACCCTAATTTGTACTATTAACTCTAATCATTAATTTATACGACTTCCACCGTAACTGAACTTCTGAATTTATTATACAAAGATTCTTGAAAAAAAAAAAAAAAGAAAACAAGAAATTGTAGATCGTGGGATTAAAGGAAATGGAAATTGGGGGTAAGTAAGGGGGTATGGAACTTTTTTTGGGTATGAGGTCAGAGTGATAAGAGATAGGGGAGCGATCGGAGGGGTGTATCGAGATCGAGTGTCGAGGCATTATTTCAATGAATGCCACGGCGGTCAAGCCTCGGGGTGACGTATGGCGGTATAAGCTAATATGTACTCGAAGCCCTGTCGGACATTGTTTGGTCGCGCCGGGAACGCGTCGATAGGGCCCCGCAGGGCGAACGGGGGCAAAGGGGGTGAGGGGGGACGAGGGGTTGCGGCCGGGCCCGGGGGTGGCACGGGCGGAGCGTTATGTGGACGTGCAAACAGTGCAAGACCGTGTTGACGCATGTTTTCAAGCCTCGTTGGCTGGTATTGATCTTGCTAAGTGCAGGAAACCGGGAGAGCGAGAGAGATGGAGGGAGCGGCCGGTCCGCGGGAGCGAGAGAGAGGGAGACACCCGAGATCGAACATCGAGGCGGGCCTGCGAGAGAGTGGGCTAGGGGGCTGATGGGCACCCTTGGGTGGGTATCTGGTGGGTTTGAAGGGGTTATGGGCGGGTTGGGAATTTCTTTTAGGGACGACCAGATATCTAGATTGGCGAGGATACCTGGTGGATCTGAGGGGGAGCACCGAATTTCTCTTAGGACACACTAGGTACTTCGGTAACTAGGAAAAGGGTAAAGCATTCGGGCAGTAGGGTAAAACCCATCTTCGGATGGATACCTTGCAAGTTTGAGTATCATCTGCAAGGGTCATGCTGGGCGCCCTTTAGTCCATGCCGATTAGGCTGAAGAACCAAAAAGGCAAGTCTTGGCCCTCCCTTGGATTCAACCCCGTACCAGAATCTGCGAAGATTGAAGAAATGTCAAGAAGAAAAGTCGCAAAGTGATAGGAGGAAAATTAAACCGGGGTCACATTTAACTATGGGGTGTTGAAAAATGTCAAATTTGTCAATAGAAAGTCGTGAAAAGACAAGGGGGAAAAAAGATGATCGGGGAAATTGGGTTGCGGAGGGTCGGCGGTGTACGCGCGAAGGGCTGGTTTCGATCTTCAAGAAAAAATTGCAAAAAAATCATAGGAAAATTAAACCGAGGTCACATTTAACTATGGGGTGTTGAAAAATATCAAATTTGTCAATAGAAAGTCGTGAAAAGACGAGGGGGAAAAAAGATGATCGGGGAAATTGGGTTGCGGAGGGTCGGCGGTGTACGCACGAAGGGCTGGGTTCGGTCGGCAGGGTTGATGGAGGACCCGAGGCCTAAGAGGGTTCGGACCGGCAACCATGGCAACCTCCTATCCCCCGGGAGGTTGCCCTCCGATTGGCCGGGCCGCTTCTCTACCTACACCTCGAGTCCTGTGGGACGCGCGCCACCGCGAGGGCGCCTATCTCCGGCGCCTAGGGCCGATTATCATCCCGGCCCTTCAGCGATGGCCGCGCGCCCGCCGACATTTTTGCTCCCTCCCTCTCGGTCTCTCCGCGCCCGGCTCGGAGGACGGGAAAAAGAACGTATAATCCTCCCGATCGATTCCCCCCGCCCGAGGGAGAATTACCCCGGCGAGTCGAGGTCGCTCCTCCCCAGGGGGGAGGGAAACGGCGTGGATTTTTTAAAATGCACTTTTTTAAGGGAAATCCCTTGAATCCTGGAAAATTCACGGCGGTGATATTTCAAACCGATTAGGCCGAGCTCAGTTTGGAGAAAGGCTTCATAAACGAAAGGTCCCGATTTCCCCCACACTTCGGTATTTTCCAATTGAAGATATATCTTTCTAATTTTCCCTCGAGTCTTTGATGCGCCAAAATGTCGGCACGTCTCTTCTCATCCCGTGACGGCTCGATGTCGTCTCTATCGGAGCGAGCATTCGATAAGACTCGACATCCCGACCAGGACGCGGTGTCCCGATTCGATCCCGAAGATCCGATTAGCAATTTGTCCGTTTTGCAACGGCGCGTAGTCCTTTTTTCCATCTCCGGCGACTTTGCCGGATCGGGTCTCGGGCCTTACTAAGGCCCGCTCCGGAATCCTCCAGACCCCCCTGAGGAAGGACGAAATCCTTGGAGAAAGAAAAGACGAAGCCGAAATGATGAACACCGACGCCCCCAAATTTAAGGAATTTAATTCAATTCGAATTAAAGGTACCAACACTTTCTTACAAAATTTAGGAAATTGATTCTAACTCAACGGATATAGATATAGGCTTCTCGCCCGAACTTAGGAACTATTAATAAGAAATCAAGGAATTCAAGTTTAATTGTCAAATTTAGGCGTTTTCTCGCAAAATCTAGGAATAGTCCTTAACAAATTCAAGAGCTTAATTCATTCAAGCAAATCTGAGAGATTCGTTGGCCTATATATATATTCGGAATTTTCTCACCAAGTTAGGAACAAAATGTATATAATTATATTCATATAACTCAACAAATTTAGGAATTCGCATCAGGAAACATAGAGCCAAATTTAGGAGTTAAACACCACCCAACTGGGTCGACACCCCCAAAAACCTTCAGAAAACATCTTTATCTCTTATCACCCTACTTCCGAATATCCCAGGAGTGGGAAAAGCTCGTGGGTATCGCAAGTAGTAAAAAAAGCGTGTCAAAGAGGTGCAATGGAGGAAGGTGGCAAAGGATTAAACGAGAGACAACGGTTCTTCGTAGAAGGGCGACTAGGAAAAAGTGCAAAGGGGGGTGTGTGTGGGGGGGGGGACCTCGGGTAAAAAGGGGAGAAAGAGCGAATCCGGGCAGGAGTAACTCAATTTCCCGTCTGACAACTGCTCAATCGCAATTAACAAACTGCAGGAGAGGCTCAAACAAACTCGGGGATGGTAAAAAAAAGGGAAAAAAAGAAAAGCGCGCGGGGGCGGGTTGAAAAAAAAAAAAGAGAGAGAGAGAGAATGGGGTAAAAAAAGCACACGAGCGCGCTTACGGCGTACAGAGAGTACAGAGGGGAGGGCGGGGGTAAATACACGTACTCGTAGGTGAACGAGTACACTCGGGCCGGCTCGAGGGGGGTGCGTTTTGTGCGCGAGCGAGAGGGAGAGAGGACGTGGCGAGAGAAAGAGAGAGAAAGAGAAAGAGAGAGTGGCTGGGGATGATTCGCGGTTTTCAGAAATCCCTGACAAAACGCGTCCTCTGGCGTGGTTGCAGGTCTGGTTCAGCAACCGCCGGGCGAAATGGCGCAGGGAGGAGAAGCTGCGCACCCAGCGGAGGGCTTCGGTCGACCAGGTGGTGGGTGGCGCGACGGGTGGGGGTGGCAGCAGCGCTCCACCTGCCGCGACCCCCGCGACCCCCCGGCTGCCCCTGAACGCAGGTTTCAATGCCATGTACTCGTCCATCCCGCAGCCCATCGCCACGATGCCGGACACCTACAGGTGAGAGGGGTTGTTACCCCGTAGATAAAAGATAATCTGATAAATTTNATAGTGTACATGTAAGAAAGTCAAATTAACTGGGTTAATCCGTTAATTTGATTGTTTTTAACCGTATCGCGAAGAACGACTTCCGGCTTTTTAACTTTTAAAGGCTCCTATTTATTTTTTTTTCCCGCGTTAGGGAAAGTGGGAATGAAAAAAGACCTACTTAAGGGCAAACGGTCTTTTCGGGAGGAATGAAATAATTCAAGTCACCGCAAAGGAGGCGTTTGGGAAAGTAGGAGTAAAAGAGACTTTAGGTGGGAACGGGGGTGAAGAGGACGAGGAGAGTAAAATCGGCGATCCATTTCCGTTTCAGCTCGATGTCCGGTAGCCTGGGCGGGTCAATGGGGGGCAGCTGCCTCCAGCAGCGAGCCGAGGGCTACCCGGCGTACGTGTTCCACGAGCCGCTCCACTCCCTCACGCAGTCTTACTCCCACGCGCACACCACGGCCGCGCACTCGCAGCCCCACCGCGGCACCCCCACCACGCCGGGAGGGCAGCCCTCGGGACCGGGAGGGGCGCCCTACCAGCCGACGACCTCCACCGCCACCGGTAAGTCTGGCCCACCCACCGCCACCCCCCGAGGCCGCAGCCCTTCGCGCTCTTCGCGGCCTCCTGCGTGTTCCGGATTTGTCCGACATGGGGATTAAAGCCTCGAGTAGGCTCCGAGAGCCGCGAGGGGCGTCCGAGCGACGCCGACGTCGCCTATCGGGACGCCCGGGTCGACCTGGAACGAGACTCCATTTAAGTCTCGCGGTTTTTTGCCGACTGGTTTTTGCGAGCGGCGTCTTTTGTCCGGGGCGATAATTCGGATTTTTTTTCCGGTTCACTGGTATCAAGGAACCTTGATCAGGGAATGGTTTTTTGACGTTTTGTTTAAATTTGTTGGATCGTGGTATTAAAGCCGCGAGGGGCGTCCCGGTCGACCTGGAACAAGACTCCATTTAAGTTTCGTGGTTTTTTGCACACTATTTTCGCGGGCCGCATCTTTTTCCGGATTTTTTTTTCCGATTCATTGGTATCAAGGAACACTGATCAGCGAATGGTTTTTTGACGTTTTTTTTAAATTTGTTGGATCGTGGCATTAAAATCTTGAATAGGGTTGGAAGGGGCGTAGACGTTGCTTGGGGCGTTAATTCGGGGTTTTTAGGGTTCACCGATATCAAGGAACCTCTATTAGGGTGAGAACGTCGACATCACCTCTTGGGACGCCTAAATCGATCCGAAACGAGATTTAAATTACCCTCGTGGTTTTTCAGGGGTGGTTTCACGGTCGATATCGATTCCCCGGAGTGTTAATTCGGGGGTACCAGATTTGTAAGGGCCACTTTGTAAGACCTCTATTGGTCCTGTTTCGCTCTTTCAAGACCTCAAACATATAAAAGGGTATCAAACCTCGTTTAATATTTACAATTGAAGGTACTAACTCAATAAATAGAAAACAGTAAAATTCACGTTCTACACCCTTAAATCTAGTAACGGTAAATGTGGAGACCCTAAGATAGGTCTTGAAACTCGCGGAATTTAATTTTTTTATAAACTATTTATCAGAATTTAAGAAATTACAAATCGGGCTTAAGGGGATGTGAAACTGGTATCCGAAAGCTCAATCGTTCATAAAACTTTTCTCCGAACTTGGTGTCTCAAATCGTTTCATACTTTAAAATGTGAATATGGAGACCTTAAGGTAGGTCCTGAAACTCGTGGAATTTCATTTTTTACAAACAATTTTTAAAATACCTATAAAAAAACTTTCAAAGAATTGAAATTTCATGAGTTTCAGAACCTTCCTTACAGTCTCCCTATTCGCGTTGTAAAGTTTCAAAGAATTCGGTAAATCGATTTGGGAGAATTATTTAATAAACAAAACCTCTGCGATGCCACTTGCATATCACGTTAAGGGGGTGGGTTTTCTCGCGGGGGTGGAAATCGTCCGCGGCGGGACACGAGACAGATTCCGCCGGGCGTGTTCCGCGTTCCGCTCCATTCCCGGAGGAACCGGCGTGTACGGCCCCGTATTTCCTCCCCCTTTGGGTTCGCACGTTATTGAGCGCTCGCCCAGCCGAGGCGAGACCCAACCCATCCACGTCCTCCGTTCGCCCCCGGCACCAAGAGGGTTGCCAACCGCCAACCCCCGCCCCCGGAGGCCTCGCTAAACGAACGGAGCCGGCGGGATCGAGAAAATGGAAAATTCGAGGACGACGGGGAAGGTGAAACCGCCGATAACACATCCCGTTCCCCGATTCGGCCGCGGCCGCCATGCGAGATTTGTTTGGGAATCCTTTTAACAATTCCGCCCTCCACCCCACCCCGCTCGAGAAGAAGGTAATCCGCGACATTTATTCCCCGCGGAGTGTGGGAAAAATGTACCGAATAGCTCCCGTGACGACACCTTTGCCTGAGAAGCCGAAAGAAGAGGGCGGCCATCTTGGATGCGTAACCTCTCCGAAGGAACACCCGATTTTTCGAGGATCCCGAAAATGCCGCCCCAGGACTTACCCCTGGAATTAAACGTGGATGGAAAATTATATGCAATGCGTTATCGTTATGTACCCTGCTTAGAGAAACATGAGCGATTAAGCCTTCGGAAGCCACTTTCACATCCCCTTAAGCCCGATTTGTAATTTCGGTGCAACAATTAACCGTAAAAATCCGCTAAATAGGGGTACTTCTAAAAGTGAACCCTGTACAGTTCCTTCCTCTAACTTTTCCATTTGTAATTATCGGGTGATAACGCACCGTAAAAATCCGCGAATACTTTTATCAGTGAACCCTGTACAGTTCCTTAGTTTATTTTTTTTTCCGCCCCTCCCCCGGGAAACGAGAGGGCGGAAGTTCGTGCATCGGTTTGATTACCAGGGACGGCCGTTGTTATTAAATTTGCCGGGGGCGCATCCCCGTCGGATCCTCGAAAAGTTTGGGAAAACCGATGCGCCGCTCGGGGGTGCATCGGTGCGGCCGGGCCGCAACAAACTTTCACCTCGCGGGCTAAATAACCGCGTGGCGGAGTTTGTAATGACCCACCTGTTTTCCGTAGCCGAGTTGAACGCGGCCACGTAATGTACAGGTATTCGCGCGCACCGCTAGGCAGCATTATGCCGCAATCGTGCGAGCATGTACGGCCCACCCTCCGGGGTGCAGCCCCGAAGGGGATGCACTCGGGCACCGAGTCGCGCCAACGCATCCCCGGTGTACGCTAATTACGTCGCGGCATGGTTTTCGCCGTCGAGTCCTTTCGGGCCCTCTCGAAGGTGTCGCCGACCGCCTTTCCGAGATATCGACACCCCCCCAGGGGGTTGGCACAATTATCTCATAATTATTTTTCAGATCTCTTTCCGCCCCACTCTCTTTATACGTAGGGATGAGTGCAGAATTTTATCCTGAGAAAAAAACAATGCCATTCAACCGAAGAAATATTTTGTTTATTCAAGGAATAATTATTTTACTTAAATGAACTCGAATGAATTGCAATGCCACGTTTCTTCGGAATTGCGACAATTTATTTGGGTCGAACAATTGAAATTATTCTTTGAATTAACAGGTTGGCACGATTATTCCGTAATTATTTTTGAGATCCCTTTCCGCCCCACCCTCTTCGTACATAGGGATGAGTGCAGAATTTAATCCTGAGAGAAAAAAAATGCCATTGAACCGAAGAAATATTTCGTTTATTCAAGGAATAATTATTTCACTTGAATGAACTCGAATGAATTGCAATGCCACGTTTCTTCGGAATTATGACGATTTATTTGAGTGAAATAATTGTTCTTTGAATTGACGGAACATTTCTTTGGCACTGCGTATAAAATACGTAATACGCACAATATGTATACGCTATTGCTACGTATAAAGTACATAAATGTAAAGGATCGATGGGTATATATAAAACACGTATATGCGTTGCTATTGCTACGTATAAAATACGTAAATACGTAAAGGATCGGTGGGTACATATAAAACACGTACTGCACAATACGTATACGCGTTGTTACATATGTATACGTATTGTGCAGTACATATTTATATACATATAAAATACGTAAATGTAAAGGATCGATCTTAACCCAAGATCCCCCTCTGCGTTGTTCTAATCCTTTGGTGTCCGGCATGTTCCAGGTGTGATATCAGCGGGGGTGTCAGTGCCGGTGCAGATCCCCTCGCAGACTCCGGACCTGACGGGCAACTACTGGCCCCGGCTCCAGTGATCCCAGCTCTTCGGGTTCCCGCCCGCGAGTCTGCTCGTAGGCCAGGAGAGCCCGCCGCCACCCCCGCCGGCCGCCCCCGGCGGGGTGTCCCGCCCGCTGCTCGCCTCCCTCGGGATCCCCCCGCAGCCGGCGCAGCACCAGCCCTCCACGCCGGCGACCACCCCGGTCCACACCTCCGACGCGAGTGAGTGATAGCCGCCGCGAGAGCTTGACCCGGGTCACGCAGGGTACGTCCCCCGGGATCGCACGCTCCCGGGGGAGGCGCGAGTCGCCGACCGGTCCGTCGGGATTCCTTCAAGACCTACGAATTAAGGTGATATACCAAAATGTCATATAAACATACTCAAAAGTCCAAATATTTATTAAACTTTTCTCCAGTGGGTGCTGCAAATTATCTAAAACTTTAACCCTTTGAGGACGGAGTTCTTTCGACATATGGGCGAAATTCCTGAACACGTGCAGGCGATATTGGACCAAACGTCGGATGCATATATGCGGCGGTAGTCCGCAAAGAGTTAACACGTGATTATGGAGGCAGTAAGGAAGAACGCGCTGGCTCGTGAAATTTCATTTTTCGGAAATGAGAAATATCTCTTTTTGGTTATTGTCCGAGATTAGTACAAAAGTTTCTTCCGAAGAAAGAAATTTTATGAGCAGCGTGATGTTCCTTAGGGCCTCCGTAATCACGTGTTAAGGTTTCGGATAATTCGGTGCACCCGGTTTGGAGAAAAGTTTTATAGATATTTCGATACTTGCTTATGTACATATCACACTTTGATATCACCTTAACGCGCCGCTAGTGCTTATCGCGAGGACAGATAAGGATTTCCTTCCTTCAGAGCCGATTGCCTGATTTCAAATGACAACAGGGCGAATCGGGAAGACGTTTTTTAATTAATTTTGGAAAATCAACCATGAATCTTCGGACATCCGTGGACATAGTCTCTTTGGAGGGATGAAGGGGGAGGCGATACCTCAAAAATAGTTAAAAAATAAATCGGGAAGACGTTTTAATGAATTTTGAAAAATCCACCGTGAATCTTCGGACACCCGTGCACATAGTCGAATTTTTTTGCAGGGATGAAGGGAGAGGCGCAACCTCAAAAATAGTTAAAAAATAAATCGGGAAGACGTTTTAATGAATTTTGAAAAATCCACCGTGAATCTTCGGACACCCCTGCACATAGTCGAATTTTTTTGGAGGGATGAAGGGGGAGGCGCCACCTCAAAAATAGTTAAAAAATAAATCGGGAAGACGTTTTAATGAATTTTGAAAAATCCACCGTGAATCTTCGGACACCCATGCACATAGTCCCTTCGGAGGGATGAAAGGGGAGGCATGGCGGGACTTTCGGGAATTCGTTCGTAATTTCCGGGGAGGATGTCTCCGGAGGACCCGAAGGACCCGGGGAGTCCTCCTCGGAGGGATTATTTTCGAGCCAAAGGCGGGTCTACGGAAGAAGGGAGGAAGTCCCTCCATCGAGGGCTCGTCGCGAGGTCGGGGCCGAAGGGGAGGTCCCCGAGCACACACAGGGGTTGATAACTGCGCCGAGGGTTGCTTTCTTCGGCAGCCATTGCGTCTATCGACAGACATGGCGTCGTACACGGATAACGCAGACGCATATTTGGGTGTGTCCTCCCCTCTCAGAGTCTCCCTCTCTCTTCGTCGAACTCCAAAGAGAACGTCGAATCGCCACACCCGGGTGTCAGATAAGCGGCGATCCTGGAGCACAACCACTGATCTACATCCTATCAGTACAGCTGATATCCTAGAAAACGTCATTGGCACATAAACTAATATCCCAGTATCCGCGCATGCGTCAAAACAACGCGTCACACAACAATATACAATATGAGGTGTTAAATTAATTCACCGGAAGAGAACAATTGCCACTTTGTTTCAGTCGAAGCTCTGATACGATATGCCCTACGCATAATTTTCATTATACCTTAAACGTTTACCCGAATTGATTAATGGATTGACGGTTCGAAGCTTTTGCACATGCGCACTCGTTACCTATTTAGTACCGCCGCCCACGTGTAGTGGCGCTGGGGTGCCGTGCATTCGTCGAATGATATTTCAATAAATGGATATCAGCTGGTATATAGATCAGTGGGCACAACAAAGTATCGGGCCCGGTTCCACAAGCCTCGGTTAACGAGTTAACCCTCGCTCCCTCGGTTGTACCATTTACTTTAACATACGGTTCGATAATTCATGAATGGATCGACATTTGTGGGATCGGCCATTAAGTCGCGATAAGCTGCGTAAGGCGTGCGGAAGGAAATGGCGGAAGAAGTCCTCGACGGCCCTCGGACGGCGACTCGCCGCGGGCACTTTTGTATGATATACAATTCACCGAGGTTTTAACGATACATCAGGTGTAGTTTTTTACCGATCGCTGCTGCCGTATACACTGTAAACGCGAGTAAAAATGGGTTTCGCCGGTGTATGGTCCTTGGCGAAGGATCGACCTCTAAATCGCGTTTCCGGTTCCCCAGGTCGACGAATCCGACGAATTTCCGTAACACCTCGCAACATTGAAATTCCCAGAGAAACGGTCACTAATGTACTAACATTCGGCATTATATCTCGATTTTAAAAGCCCAATTGTTTCGCCCAAAGATGGCCGACCGTAAGACAAGGTGCAGGTTGAACGGGGTTAATCAAAGCGAGTTAATTCCGAAATCTCGGCGGTTTAATCGTCTAATTATTAATAATAATTCTCGTACAATGGGAGGAAGTCGACGCGAGGATGGGGAAAGTCGGAGAAAATCGGGAAAATCGGGGCTTCTCGGAGAAGCGGCGTCTCCGGTACCAAAATGGCGCCGGTGGAGGAGCGACTTTTCGCCGTGGATCTCGGGATTTAACGCGAAGCTTCCCCGTTAAGTTAGCGCGTTAAGTTACGGGAAAGCGGAGCGTCGTCCCGGTAATCCGTTTTAACGTTGAAAATGGAAGGCGCCGCGACGCCATGGAGGCCGAGAAGCCGAGGTAATGGCGGCGCGCCCGAGAGAGCCGCCCTCCTGATGCGATTCCGTGTACAATAGCTCTGTAAAATAGCATTTGTTATTCTCGTTAGTCCATGGTACGTGTACATTAGCCGAGCCCGCCACGATTGTACATACATACACGAGTGAGAACAATACCGGTCGCGTTCGAGCCCCTTACATACCCGAGTAGAGGGAGTACCCGTAATAAGGATAAGAAGTACCGTCTGCGTAATAATGCGTAATCAACACGAGGAAACAAGTCGTGGGAAACACCATCCACTTTACATAGATTTCAACAGACAGGACTTAAGGTGATATGAAAGGGTCATTTTATATATATAAAAACGGGAAAATAATTATGAAACTTTTCTCCAAACTAGGTGCACCATATTACCTGAAACCTTTAACCCGTGATTATGGAGGCCCTGATAAAAAACGCAACGCTCGTGAAATTTCATGAAATAAATGAGGCAATAAAACAATGTCTTTTTTTCTATTCTTGTCCGAGATACACATTTTTTTTTTCGAGAAATGAAATTTCACCAGCATCGCGTTCTTCCCTAGGGCCTCCATAATTTCGTGATGAAGTGTCAAATGATTCGGTGCAGAAAAGTATTATTAATATTTGGACTTTTTCGCATGTATGTATGACACTTTCATATCACCTTAAGGGGATGCGAAAGTGGCATTCGAGAGATCAATCGTTCATGAGACATTCCTCCAAATAGGGTGTACCCAATCATTTCATACTTTCCAACATGAACATGGAGGCAATAAGGAAGGCCCCGACAGTCGTAAAATTTCATTTTATTATAAAAAAAATCTGGAAACTATCTATAAACAAATTTTAAAAATTTGAAATTTCACGGGCGTTAGAACCTTCCTTATAGCCCACATGTTCATACGATTAAGTTCAAAAGGACTCAGTACACTCATTTCGGATAAAAGTTTCATAAACGCGACTTCTTCGAGGGCGCTTTCGCATCGCCTTAATTCGACGGCGCATAAAGAAGGGAAGATAAAAAGGAAAAGAGAAAAAGCGGGGGTCACCGGTGGAACTTCCCCCAGGGTGTCCCGGTCTTCGGCGCCGCGGATTACGCCTAGAGATCGACAATTTACATTTCCCCATAGAAGCTGCGACGATTCCCTTTTGCCATCCGGACGGTAAAGACGTGCGCGACTACGCCCTAAGGGGGGAGAATAATGTACATTAGTCTTAAATTTATATTTTTGGAAGAATAAAGGAACTAAAGTGTTGAGAAAATGTGGGGGACAACAGTTGGGGGAATTTTTCACGTGCGAACGAGTAGCGTCGTGCTCTCTGGTATTATTGCATATTACATACTCACACTCACCGAGTCGACGGGGTACATGCCCGGTTGAAGAGAATAATTTAACCCGAGTCTTACCACTTCTGCATTGACTCCGGCGTAGAACAGACACCCCAAGAATCCCCCAAAAACATCCCTTAAGGGGACGTCAAAGTGGCACCCGAGGGTTCGACATATTTACGAAGCTTTTCTCCGATCCGCATCGCCGAATCGCTTCGAACTTAATAAAGTAAACGTAAAGACCATAAGGGAGGTCCCGACACCCAGGAAATTTCAATTTTTATAAAAAAATTTTTGAAAATACATATAAACAAATTTAAAAAAAAAAAAGGGAATTGAAGTTTCGTGAGTTTCGGGACCTTTATAGACCTCCATACTTATATTGTGGAGTTTGAATCGTTTCGGTACACCCAGTTTGGAGAAAAGTTTCATGAATGGGACCTCTTCGACGCCACTTTCATATCGCCTTAAGAGCTTATCACATTAATCCCCAACCTCCACTTCTTAGTGAACCGCGACACGACCTTCTTCCTCCTCGATGCCGAAGTGGTAACGTCACCTTCTTATTATCTATAATAATAATAGTAACAGACACAATGTACGAGTATAAACAAATTTATTAACGGGAATAATATATTATTGCGGCAGTAATCTATGTAAGTGTTGTGAATAATGAGATAATATTGTTGCTGTGATTACCATTAAGATTGTAAGTAGTAGCTAATAGAACCACTGTTAGGTGTCACTGTCTCGATTCAATAAATGTTATTTCATTTTACCAAAGCGTGTCGCATTGCATTCACCCCTACATTCCCACCTTGCGTATCCGGCATGACGTCTAGAATATATTAATTAATTAATATATACACACAATTGGGAATAATAAATAAAATACATGTATATATAAATCATTACGCACATCATTTATTAATAGGCGGGACGCCTTCCAATCTTACAAAATCGAAAGCTCCGCATAATGAGGTCCTCTGAAGCTACACGTATCATCCTAACGAACTAATCATATGAGCGGTTATCAATTAATCACTTAAGCACAGTCTTGATATGCGTGGATAGCACGGATGAGTAATTAAGCCTAGTTTCAAGGGAGATAAACTTAAATTCGAGTCAGTACCTTACCGCGGTAACGAGCAATACATTTCTCCCGTTGACTACTAAAACGAGATGACAAGAAAGAAGGTGATGACGTCACGCCTATATTCATGCTTCCGAGTGTAACAATGGGGAATTTTCCATATCCGTTCCGCCGAACGGACCGAAGCACTTCAGCTGCATGTACATCCGGAAGACCACGATGACGATCCAGAACAAGGTAAGGCAGATCTCTGAAGAACAAAAAAAATGGCCAAAATCGTTACAAAGTACGACCACAATTAGACGGATACATCAGGGAAGATATTTGCAGCTTCCTGCGTAACCGATGCGCGGTTATATTACATAACTCCTGTACATCCAAAAGGCAGTCGGTACCGTTCGTCTGGAACGGTGGCGTGATGATGGCGACGTCGAAATTGGGCACGGTGGCTCTTCTTATGACGTTGATCACGATATATTTAAGAGCAGATCCGACGAAATAGTCGATCGCTACGACCACCATGTAGGAGCCGAGCACGGCGCAAGAAATGGACACTCTGATGAAGGGCACGAAGATGAGTAACTGATGTAGCACCACCATCAGCAGAAAGGTAAGCCAGAAGCTTAGGTTGACGCTCACCAGGGGGAAGCCGTCTGAAAAAGAGACGCCAAGGATGAGCATTAAGGCGACCTTAAACTGCCGTCCGAGGGGTCAGTCGTTCACAAGACATTTCCCCAAAATGAGCGTACCGAAACGTTAAAAACATCACACCATAAATATGGAGGCTATAAGGAAAGTCATAAAGAAACTTGAAAGAACTTCACGACTGTCAAGACCTTCCTTATGGCCTCCATGTACATACATGGTAATGTTACAAACGATTCGGTAGATACATTTAGGAGAAAAGGGTTAAGAGGCGCCTCAAGGGTCACTTTCATCCCACCTTAAGGAACCACCACGAGGGGTGGTGTGTCGTTACACTTCAAGTACATGTCCCATCTCTCCGAGAGGAAGGTAATCTTTCTCTAGGTGTAGAGAAAGGGTTGAGTCGAAAAAGCGGGTGGATAAAAAAAAAAAGATGGCGGCGAGTAATCGCTCTTCGGGGTCCAGATCTGGGGGAGAGCGGGTATTCCCCAGACACCTCGTCTCGTTGCGCATGTACCGAGCGTGTAATCCAAATGGGTGCCGCGCTAAATAAATACGGGGAGACAATTAGGTAAATGCGAGTCCTCCCAAGCTGGTTAGAGCATTTCGCGGCCCGGTCGACGGACCTCGGCCTTCCACTGCGAGGGTCGCTCCACGTTGAAGGGGGTCGGTCGGCAGGCAGAGCGTTACGGTGAGAAAGGCGGGAAGAGGAGGCGAATGCTCGCCGCTTCTGCATGGGGGATTCGATGGGCGAGTTTCCACATGAGCGGGCAACATTGATAGAAGCAACCCGGGAAGGGACTGGCTGCGTGTGTGCGCCTCTCGGTCCCTTCGCCAAACTCCGGGCTAACTTCGTAGGGAGCTTCTCTCCCCATGCAGCCCCTGCTTTAAGCTGGCTTTCATTATTTTCCTATAATTTGCAACAGCCTCCGTCGTGCGTAAATCCGGCCAGGGCGGGGGGAGAAACCCGTAGAAATTTTTCGACGGTCCCCCCTGAACATTGGCCCGGTCAGGGGAACTGGATCCCAGGAAACGCTAGCTAACGCTGGAGCAGTTACCTTCATTAAGGTATCTGCTGTCCCCTCTCCTAGATTCTTAAAACACGAATGGATAAAGTAACGTCCGATTAAATGGGAGAACCAAATTATGATGATCAGTTCCCTTGCGCAAGGCATCTCTCTTCCAGGGATGCCGAAGAGCGGTGAAGGTACCAGGAGGGAACTGGATCTCTCGGGAAACGATGATTAACCCTGAGGACGTTACTTCATCTAAGTATAGCTATCTTCATTCCTATATGAAGAGACGCGGTAGCGATTCAGACAAGTTCATGGCCGCTACCACTCTTATACTCGAAACATCTTGCCAGCGGGCATTTAATTTTCACCACTCGGTCAGTGCTGTCGTATTAAAGACCGACGGGCATTTTAATCCCTAAAACAGGAACGGGTAATGAGGTTTGATAAAATAGGAGAACCTGGTTTCGCCGAGGAGTTCCCTCGCGCGAAGCATCTCTTCCATGGATGCTGCGTGGCGGGAGTGGGTACCAAAAGGAACTGAATTTCGGGAAAGGCTCGTCAATTTCAGGGGCGTTACTTCAAAGAGAAACTATCTACTCCCCTGTTCCTAAAAAGAGGAATAAATAAAATTAAGTTTATTACACGAAAACTCGGTCTCGGCGAGCAATGCCCTTGCGCAAGGCCCCCCTTCCACGGGTGCCAGAAGACCGAGAGAAGGGATTGGGGTGAAATGGTTGGTTAAGCGGTCTTACCTGGCGTGCTGTAATACAGGATACTGGCCATGAGGAGTCCCAGTGTTCCATTAACCAGGAAGGTCATCAGAAACGGCATTTGCCGGTACTTGCAGACGTAGCTCGCCGCAACTCCGCACAGAAGACCGATCGGCAGGATCACGGCTACGCTCCCTGAAAAGTAGAATCGACAAAGGCGGCGTTAAATCGACTCATCGGTCAGGACTTACCGGACGCCCCTCGACTTGGAAGACACCAGCAGGACCCCTTAACCCTTCGAACCCGGAGCCATTTCGACATATGGGCGAGATTCGTCTGACCGTGCAGGCAATATTGGACCAAACGTCAGGTGCCTTTAGGCGCTCTCAGGAGCCAAAGGGTTATAGGAACTTCTGCATCGCGCAACCAGGAGTCCTCTTCATCTCACAACGATCCTCCGAGTAAGGAGCGTCCCGGAGTACCTAAGGAGTCCAAGTTACCGGTGTTCAGCAAGAGGCAGCTGATGACGACCCCGTAGAAGATGCCCATCGGGAAGGCCAGGACGATGATCAACAGGGACCCGAAGAAGGTGACGTAGATGCCGATGAAGATCATGAATGCCCAGACCATTTTCGCCATAATGGTAACTGAAAGAACACTTATGAACATTTAACCATCACCCAGGGTAATCCCCATGACCCGTTGAAACGTCTCCCTGGAATTTACTTCACCCCCTTGGCATGTTAAAAACAACTATTCCAATCGCGTCCATGAAACGTACATGATGGTGGACAAGTATCGGGCGTCACGGGGTCGTTGCAGGCGTATGTAAAAGCCGGAACATAGGCTGCGGATTGGCCGCCATAAGTCGCCACGACACCGTAAACCGATCCGAAACCAGGATAAGCGCTGTAAATCCGCCTCATGGTGGACCCCATTGCGGCGGCAGGTATCTGGTCGGCAAAAAAAAAACCACATCCCTCAAAATACCCCGAAATTCCCAAAATGAAATAACCAGGAAAAAAGGGGAGAAAAAAAAAATCCCCTCAATAGGGCAACCTGTTTGCAGGGCCAGGACAGGTGTGCGTAGTGAGCGAAAATATAAATTTCTATTGTATACAAAAAAAAAAGAAGGACTTCTTGCAATAGGATTTTGACGTTGATTGAAATTACGTAAAATTTGCTTCGGTTAAAAAAAAAAAAAGTGAAATATTTTCAGTTTTGAAGCGGAATATTTTCAATGCCCAAAGCCGATATTGAATTTTTTTTTCGTCAGGAAATCATTTCGCTCGCCACAAAAAGTTTAATTCTTAAAAGTTACTTTCATTTTTAAAAATCAATCTCTACGATTGACCCTTTTGCTGCCGCGGGCATTTTTGAACTTGCACCAGTCGGCGACGATACAAATTTCATATTAAAAATTCTATAATGGCTAATAACTGCGAAATATATTAAAATAAAGGTATAATCTTGCGAAAAGCACATTGGTTCTTAGTGGACAAACTCATGGTGGTCGTCGGTGAGCACCATGGCCCAAATGAGAAGGCAAAAGTTGGTCCCATGGGACCACGGTGACAGCGAAAGGGTTAAAAATGAAAATGTGGAACTATTCAAAGGAAACCAGGATTTCTATCAATTCTAGTACGTCATTCACATATCATTCTCCATGTATATACACGTACGTCTGTGTATACAACTTGATGCCGTGGCAGCGAAAGGGTTAAAAATGAAACCAGGATTTCTATCCATTCTGGCACGTCATTTGCATATCATTCTCCATGTATGCACACCTATGTCTCTGTATATACCTTGACGCCGTTTTTAGCAATGTCCTCCGCCGTCAGCATAGTTTTAATCGCTGAAAAGTACGTCTCGGGGGTGATGTCATGCTCGGGTAGGTACAACCGATATGCTTGATGTTGTACAGGATGTCGCTCGCAGGACGGCTCAGTTCCATTTACGGCCGGAGCCGATGCCGGTTGAGCATCGACGATTACGGTCGCCTCGGTCACGATCAATCGTTGAAACGGTGACGTTTCGACGTTAAACTCCATGTTGCATCCTCCCGGTATCGGTGCTGCGGATATACAACGTACCATGGATCGATGCGTGGACCACTTTTTGTTCCACATATCTTTTTTTCTCTCTTTTATTTCCTCCTTTTTCTCCATTCTCTTCCCCGACGTGCCATTGATTTTTCCCTGGGATTCACGGCTGCCTCGCCGGGAATTTAATAGCCGAAACACTCGAGAAATAATCGGGCCCCCCTTCGATCTCGAAGAACGCCCCCTCGGACCCCATTGCGATTTGTACGCTTAATGACGTATAAATAAATAAATTAATGTGTGGCCGCCAAGCGCGCTGGAAGGGGAGCTTCCTTTTTTTTTAGATCTATCTTCCTCTAAGTGTTGATCTACCGCGAGGATCGCTTACAATTATGATAACGTTTTCACAAAGCGGGATATAAATTAATAGTAAATTTTACGCGAAACTTATTGTAGCACGATAATACGTGTAAGTTCGCATGTTGTAAAAGAGGGGTCCATTTCGAAACGTTAAATTCATTTTTGTACAACTAATTAGTATTTACCTTCATCTTTGGGTTTCGGTAGCGGCACAATTTGCGTAAATTTACAGTTCATTACCATTTACACTCATCATTATACATTAGTATCGAGACAATTTGCGTAAAACCTTCCATTAGCACTGGCGCGTCACACTGGGTTAATTATTGACGTTTATAGTGGAATAAAAATAGTGCAAGTAGGAAATAAAAACAATTACGTCCATGGAGTACCGAACAGGCGTTTCGTCGAAGACCGACTAATAATAAATAATGTCTAATAACGTAATAATAATTAAGACTAGAAGTTACACTTGCTGGAAGCGGGGTCCGATTTTCTAATAAAATTCGTCTGCCTTTATATTAATTTGTGGAATTCTTTTATCGTCACGGAGTGAAGGCACAAGTGGATAAAAAGCCCGTTTTGGACAAGTTTTCCCAGGGTTTCCTTTGCATTGAATTAATGCCCTACTCCTCGCCTCAGTCCTCGGCGCCCTGAAAGAAACGCCCGGAGGGTAGGAGGTGCCTTAATTGAGGGCGCCGACACACGGCAATTGGGACAGAAATATTCAACCGGTGGAGACGCAACATTTGCCGGAGCTGGCTTATGTCGCGTCCCCTTTCCCAACTCGAGTGGGAGAATATTTGAGCGGTGTTCGGTGAATGCGACGCGTACCCGTGCCGGGCATGCCGGGCTCTCCATTAGTGTGCCCCGAGCCGCAAAAGGGGTGCGCGAGATTTCACATATAATGTCTGTTTTACAAGTGCTCTTTGACGTCCGCGCGCCCCTTGTCCACTTGTGCCATCGCCGAATCAAATGGACTTGTATATAAGCGGGCTTTCCTTCCTAATTGTCAAGTGGTATAGAGACAAGCCTTCGATGCAAGCCTTCATTACCAAGGCCTCGGAGTGCATCTGACATCCCTGCCTGACCTAGCGATGAGAAAAATCAGCCTTGATCTTTTCAAAAACACAAGACCGAGAGCAAGACCAAGATTACCAAGCTGTTGGTCTCGATCTTGCATTTGTTCGTCACCAGCCTTGCCTGCACACTTGCCACCTGAGTCTCGAGTCAAGGTTAATTCTACATTTCTTCCCATTGTTTACGCCGCCACGCTCTGGTGGGTCTCCTTATCGCAGTCTTTATTAACTTCGTTAAGTCTCGGAACATGATTAATCAACGTGGAGAAGCGATACTTGAACACTGCGATTTGCTGCTGCGCAAGTGGTGTATTGTTTTGTTTGCTTAATTATCGCTGTGATTAATTGTGCAGCCTTACCTTTTACAGTGTATGCCACGACCGCCAACAGAGCTTCGACCGATCCATTGTTATAGTTATCGACAACGACTGCTCTTCCCATTAAGGAACTGGGTAAGTAAACCAAGGGATTTACTGTTACGACGAGGCCAATGTTCGTGCCATTGACACTGTCTTTTGACACTGAGATGGACCAGGGTTTATCATAAGATAAAGTGACATTGAGTAAGTGTGTGTGCACTTGAATAACGATAAAGGAGACTTCTGGAGGAACTGTCTTTATGTTAACGATCACACCGCTATTCCCTGGTAACGTAACATTTTTAGTAAAAGCTTGACCGTTGCTTTTAGTGCGATTGTAACTTTCTAGAGAAATGGTTACAGCACCCTTATCTGTAAAATATTAGAAATGAGACAAATTAATTCCCTTGTAACACCGGGAAAGCAAAAATGATTTGTATCCGATTTGTAAGTAAAATGTTTTTAACTAATAGAGAATTTGAATTTTTCAATACGCTTCTTTTATTTCATATGTAAACACCATTCAGCCATAATTAATTATTAAAATTGTAGATTGCATTCTTATTCACTTAAGCATCATTATCATTGATAATATAACCCAAACCGATATCTCAATCCATTTTAAATTCATAACAGCGGCGTATTTTTTAAAATATCAAAATGTGTACATAAGTTGAACTATCCACGGGACCAAGAAATAAATAATCTCTCCGGAGAATGCCCACATTTTCGGAGCAATTAGGCCCAAAACATCATAACCGCCGACTTACCGAAAATATCCTCTGGTGGGGAATCCCCAGTATTACCGAGGACGAAACAATATAAGACAAAAATCAAAACGGCAAAACCACCTCGTCCCCTCGTCGCCATGATTCAGGCACTCTAACCTCGAAGACACTGAGCGCCGTTATTCACCTTCATTTCCCCCGACTTAAAATCCGCGAAATCGCGTAAATCGCCTTATTTTCGTGAGTAAAATTCCGCTCGACAAAAAGTAAGCAAGCAAGCAAGCAACAGCTGGCCGGCACATGCGGCGAAAATCCCTAGATCTGTTGGAGACGTCCCTAGGGTGTCCCTAAAACTCTAGTGGTGCCATCTTGGCCAGCGCAGCTGCCGGCGCCGATGCGACAGAAAATACGCTGCAGAGTACCAACCACTGCTCTTTCACCGTAACCTCTCAAGGGGAAACCAGAAGACCCAGCGCTTCTGCTCCATTCCTTGCCTCACGCTCTCTCTCTCGCACTCATAGGTGGCAATAAGTGCGACGAGGATAGCATGGTCTCTCGGTGTAGGGAGAGGGGGAAGCGAAAGAGGCAGGCTATCGCCAGTAGGACCGCGTACGGCGATGGGTAGCGGGCCGGTAGGCGCGGCGTGGTTTTCTCGGCGGCCGCGACGCGGCGCCCCAGTCGGCCTGCCAAGATGGCCGCGCTGGATCAATGAAACTCGCGACTCGCGATCCCGATAAACTGGCGATCGAGGGTGCTCGCAGGTGAATCCCGGAAGGCGGGTTGCCCCGAAGTAAATGGACCATGGGCAAGGACCAGGAGCTGCTGGAGGCAGCGCGCAGCGGCAACGTCACCGTCGTCGAGAAGATTCTGGGTCAGCGGGCGAAGAGGAGTGGTCCCCTGGCAAGGTGGGTGTCACCACCGCTCGGCGTTCCTTACTTTTTTATTTACGCCTCCCGACGCGCCCCGGGACGTCTCATGTTCATCCGCGGCGTCCTGGCGTGGTGCCGGAGTGTTCCTGGGACAGGCCGAGAGTCCTGGACGTCTGGAGAGTTCAAAATATACAATCCTCCCTCGGGCCAGGACCGGGCCACGCAGAGCGGAGCCCCGAGTCTTGGTTTGACAGCCCTTTAAATCCCGACCAGCCACCGGCACATTACTCCTAGAAAAAGAGCCCTCGTCCTCGCTAGCATCCCCAGAGGTATGTGCATCCTTTATCACGTCTTGGGAAGGCCCAAGCTGCCACTTAAGGCCTGTGTCCACGATCAATGAACTTCGTCAAATAGATATGTTACTAGAAGTTCGAAAGAATGCTTTAGTACGAGACAAAGAATGCAGCTGGTCACACTTTTCCATCCAGGGTACGTCACAGTTGCAGAATGCAAGAATCGGAGCATTTATATACAGGGGGCAATCGTCAGGAATGGAAAGTAAAAGAGATATTTAGTAAACTAGTATAAATAATGAGAAAATTGAACAATTATGAAATATCTATACGTATAAGATATATAAGAAGAAATTATGTATTCTCGTAATTTCCTTCGATTCGATGTATTCATCTGTACCTTCGCAGAAATTTTAAGTTATGGCTAACGGATGCACGGTGAAAGTAATCGAACATATGAATAAATAAGCGGAAATCTTAGTTTAATTTTGTATGGCTTCGAAGCAACACCTAAGGCATCTAAATGGATGGGAAATTTGACAAAGTTCTTTGATAATGGGTATCGGCCTTTATTCTCAAGTCCCTCCACCCAGGGCCGTAACTCGCGGCGCCCTTAACCTCCCCCTGATGGCTCTTTAAATCCCGAATTCTCCAGGAAATAGCCTTAAACATTAAGTAGCCTCTGTTATATTTATCTATTTTCCAGCCCTTTAATACCAGGGAAAGGTTATATACCCTGCGTCGGAAACACCATTAGGAAACGGAGATGTAAATGGGGTCCTTCGAGACGCTTGAGTAACCCTCAACGTCACTGGTGACTAATTCTCGTTGTAAACGTGACCCAAGGTCGGAAGCCATCGAGGAAGCATAACAAACTAATAACGGAATGCCTCCGGGATATCTCGCTGTTTACTTTTTGCCGGCGTTCACGTCATTAAATGACTACGCCGTAAACCGGCGGTTTTGTCTCCCGATTGCGTAAGGACTTTAATCGATTGTTATCTTTTAATCCCGTTTATTGTACGGGGGAATTCGAGGCTTAGCTGCATCTAATTCCGATCCTGGCTTGGAAAAGGAGGCTTATCGGGTCGCTCCCTTTTCTATTTCGGGCGGCCGATAATGGAATCTATTTCCGCGGTCACTTGTGTACTTTTCGAGGGCCCTCCGATTAAAGTCACGTCTTCGGGGACGAGGAGATGAAACTTTCCGTAATGTCTCCCTCCGGTAGCTCGCGGCGTGCTACGGCGTCGCGTAAAATTATTCCACCGTAGTAAAAAGAAATCAATAGCGAGACCGCCGAGGCAACGACGTTACGATTCAATTAGCGGGCCCCGATTATATTTTCGATGGTTCTCAAGAACCCTAAGAGGCGCCTTGAATCTTGTTTCCTCGCTTCCGCTGGTTATTGTCCACGAGATGGTAATTTAAATATCAGAATTACGAAACTTTCCACGCTTCCACCAGACGTTGCACTTTGGAGTAGTATAGGAAGATCACTTCCGGGTAATCATTGCAATTTTTGTAATTATATATAATATTTTTCTTTTTTTCGTTCTTGCTTGTTTTTGTCAAAAAGGAAATTTAAATTCAAGATTGGAAATCTTGGCGAGTGGTGCAACGAGACATTGCACTTAGGATTAGTATCAGAAGATTACTTCCGGGTAATCATTGGAATTTTTGTAATTATTTACATGGCTTCCAGTAGATAAACTCTGATAATCTTAAGATGAGTCAGGGTTCAAAATCTATTTTTTTTGTCGTTCATGCTTGTTTTTGTCAAAAAGGAAATTTAAATTCAAGATTCGAAGTCTTCACGTACGGTGCAATGAGGCATCGCATTTAGGATTAGTATCGGAAGATTACTTCCGGGTATGGGATTCATTGTACATATGGACTTAATTGGAATTTTTAATTATTCACTTGGCTTCTCGTAAACGCAGATAATCCTAAGATGAGTCAGAGTGGACGGAGTCGAGATCCAAAGTGCCGAGACAAATTTCTCCTCGGTGGTACAATGTTTGCCTTGTTTTTATCTATCTACCTCGTTACACTTGTTTGCCTTGTTTTTATCTATCTACCTCATTACACTTGTTTGCCTTGTTTTTATCTATCTACCTCATTACACAAAACGAGTTGGCGTAATTCCTCCCCCAGTTCACTCCCGAATTAAGAGGTCCCTATTTTTTCTCTTTTTTGTTCGTCCCTTTTTAGCTCCACAACGACGCGTGATAACTGGCCCGTTCTTTTTTTTTTTTTCTTATCACTCGCAAAACGGGCATCTTATTTCTCCCGGCAGCTGCAGTTGCAACTGCAGCTGCAACTGCACGACCGCGCGGAATGCACCTCATCTCCCGTCCTCTAGAATTCGCGCAAAAAGGACCTAATTCCCCGGCTGAATTTCCTCTCGATATACTTTTTGACCTTTTGCACCTTCTTCCTCTCCTTTATTTATTTATCCTTTTTCTCCTCCCCTGAAGTCGCCCCTCCGGGAGTCGATTGCTTCGTTAATTAAGTCGAGAAAAAGCTCTGCCCTTCTGAATTCGGCGAGTTTCCCCGAGCCCCCTCGGGACTCCTGTCTCGGAATTCCTGCAGGATATTCCCTGGGGAAGGAAATTAACGTTTCTAAAATCAGGTTCGGAATTTTCTTTGAATTCATACCGTCGGAAACTTATACAGTACGTATAATATCCATGTGACACGAAAAGGCTCCGTTTCACTAAATGAAACACTTTCTTTCGTACCGTTAATTATCATTTACATCCACCCTTGTATATATACATTGGAACGATTTGCGTTAATTTTAATTTGACACTTCTCGGCCGTTTATATTCATGGCGTTTTGGTATCAGCAGAATTACCGAGAATCTTCTCGATAGTATTTGCGCTTTATCTTTTCCGATTATTTTCCTTAAGTGAAATAAAAATAATAAAAAGTATAAATAGTCATGCCCAGGAGGAACATTTCTAAACGCGTAATGGCACTTCACGAAGGAACGATCAAGTTAATAATATCCAATAATTCTCTTTGACTTATTGTTTTTCTCTCCTTATCATTTTGATGGGACCTCTTCGACGTTTCTCCCCTCAAATTCCGCGTGCGTTTTCCGCCGCGGCACCACGTCGGATCGCAGAATCCACGTGCCTCGCGTGTACGCGGTTTCGTATAAAATCGCGGATCAGGAGGCGAGGAAGAGAAAACCCTAAAAAGTAAAAACAGGGAAAAACAAACCGAACCCTGGAAAAAGTCGGGTTAGTGGGTTCGGGGATCCCTAAATGTATCGTGACAAACAAGCCCCTCCAACAAATTGCCCCTCGTGTCGGCGGCGTCGTGTAACTTGTTCCTAACTACAAAGCTCCGCTGCGAAACGTCGCCTCCACCTTTTCCCGCCCCTTTCTCTCTAACCCCCGTTTCCATTTTTTTTCCAACCCCCTCTCTATCGCGTCGTTTTTTTCATTTTCCCCCTTCTACGTTCGCGATCGGGAAAGCGCGCTCCGAAAACCGCGACTGTCGGCGGAATCGACCGATTTATTATTATCATTATACCCATTATCGAGGGAATTGATAAGAAGTGGAGAAAAAAAGGGAATCCTTCCTTTCCCTCCCTGAATTTCTAGGGAGAAATCTTACCGCGATTTTTAAAATACTTAGGATCATTGATATCGATATTTTTACTGATTACCAATGAAACTATCTCCTTGTTTCTTTTGTTTTTTTTTTTTCAATATTTCAAGCGGGGAGGTCGAGATTAGAATGTTCAGGTTTGAAAATGAAAATGAGCGGTGAGGTCTGATTTATTATTATTACTATGTTTCCTCCATCATCAGTCGAGAGTATTAACATAAGGGAGATGTTGAAGTGGTTCCCTTTTATTTTTTTTGTTTCATTTCAGAATTTCAGGCGAAGGGATTGTGATTTAAATTTGGGGGATGAAAACGAGGGGGTAGGAAAAATGCGGCGTTTTTGCGACGAAGGTACGGGCGGGAGGGGGAGAAATTTGAGGGGATCTCTTTTTTTTTACCTTTTTTTAAAGGCCACTTCGAGGGCCCTCCGGACCTCCTCTCGGTATCCGCGGGGGCAGGATACACGGAGCTCCGTCAGCACATATCGCTATTCCTCTCCGACGGAGGAAACTATCGATTGATGCCTCAGCACCCCTCTCGCGGTGGCACACACACACGGATACGTACATGCATAGATACGGCACCCGCATGGATAGGCACGGACACCCGCATGCATAGACACGACGCCCGCATGCGTCTATACAGACACCCGCATGCGTCCATAGGCACCCGCATGCGTATGTACAGACACCCGCATCCGTAGACACGACGCCCGCATGCATACACACGACACCCGCATACATACACACGGACACGAACTCACACGAGCTTGCTCACACCCGCACACTCGGGCGCGTTGAGAGAGGCCTCTCTCGGCCTCTCCGAGTCTGGCTCCGTCTCTCTCACGCGCCCTGGATCCGTATCGCGCTCTCTCCCTCACACACCCTCCACCTGGTCCTCTCTCAGCCTAGTTTTCCTCTCCGCTCCCTCGGGCCTAAGGGTGCGTTCGCACCGGAGAACTCGGGCCTAGGCCCGGTACACTCTTTGCGCGGCGGGGCTTTTACCTGTGTCGCGGTTAAACGCCGGGGAAAATTGTGTCAACCCGGGACCTCCGAGGAGGCGCGGCCCCCCTTTTAATCAGTTCCGTCCTGTAAACGCCTCGTTACGAGAGGAAATGGGATTTCCACTTTGGGGAAATATTTCCACGCGTGTTGGTATCGCGACATATTAGGTCCCTCCGAAACGATTGAACTTTTGGCGGGAGGAAAAATCTACTGACTTCGTCACATTGTACAAGTGTTCCTTCTTTTTAAGAAATTGAAAGGACACATTTTTACCCGTCTTTTTTTTTTTTCATTTGGTTTACGATTAATGTCGTGTGAATTTAAATCGTTTGAATTTCGCGCGTCGAACGACACCCATGAAATTTCAGTTCTTACTCCTTTATATGTATTATTTGAATGTCTTTGTTTTACAAGGGATTAAATTGTAATCTTTTATGCAGTGGTCTTGTATATGAACTTTTTTTTTTTTTTCCCGAGGCGGGTATACAGACTCATTTGACATTTTTTTCTTATTTGAACGTACAGGCCTTAAGGGAGGTCTCGACCCTCGCGAAATTTCACGTTTATTTGTCCATGAAAGTTTTTTGTAAATTTTGCAGTAAGAAAAAAAGTGAAACTTCACCGTTGTCAGGACTTACACACTTGTGTGGAAAATTGTCGAACTCGGTCTGGACGAGACATTCATGAACGATATTGAACCCCCCGGGTGGCACTTTAATGTCGCCTTAAAAGTGGCGCAATAAGTACTAAGCACCCGGGGAGTGGAATTAAATTTGGCGTAAATTGGGGACACGTAAGGGGGCTCGCCAGGTGACCGAGCTCCTGGATTACGAGTTCCCGGTCGGGTCCAGTCTTAATTAAGTCCTGGAAGAAGCGGGGGCCCCCGTTTTCCGAGGGGTCCGGACGAGCAGTGACGTCCCCTTCGGGAGACCCGGGGGTCATCCGGTGACGGCCGACGATGTCCTTTTTGCCGGCAATCCTCCCGGTTTAATCAAGGAACGCGATGAATCGGCCCCGGGAAGGTCTTCATCGCGACGCCCCCCCCCCGGGGGGGGGGTGTTATAAAAGGGGGGCCCAGTTACGCACGTCCCCCTCGTCGACCCTTAACGAAACGACCTCCCGAAATATCGCCGGGGTCTTGATACCGGTAATTAAGGAGAAACTAAAAGTAAATATGTCAAAGTGACGCGCAAATCGAAACATTGGGGTGATCGTCGACGTCGAAGGGGCACCGCGACCCCCCGTTCGCCCCCCCCCATTCTTCCTCGCTGGATAGTACCTCTGGAAATTAGATCATATCTTCATCGCAATTTGTAATATATCATAGACGTCTATGAACATATGATCCTATGAGCCTATGTCAATGTCAAATGGGTACCGTGCCCCGGTCCCCCCGATTTTTCATCCCCTCACCGCATAAAAACCCCTTATCGAGGGTTCGACATACGCGCTCCCACAATTATTCCTAAGTGTATCCCCAAAATGCGAAAAACGCGAATTAACGAACCCCGCACCCTTAAATCGTAACCTTTCGCAATGTTATTCCAAACGTCTGTGAACACCCATACCCTGAAGCCTAGTCTTTCGACATCAGAGGGGGCACCGCAACCCCTGTACCCCTCCACCTCCTCTCACCGCATTACCCCCTTATCAAGGAACCAACATACGCGCACCTCCTTACCAATTGTCCGCGATAAACTCCAAGCGTTTATAAACACATACCCCGGAGCATTGTCTTTTAACATCAAGGGGGCACCGCAGCCCCCTCCCCCCCGTTCACCCTCCACTCTTGACGCTCTCGCGGCATTACCGCGGTCTTATCGAGGAATTACCATGCGTGCACTTCCGTCGCAATTGTTGACAGTGTGCCACCCCCCTCAGGGGGGGGGGGGCGTTTAATTACACGCACGTATTTGCCACCGAGGTGGAGGGCTCCACATATGTCAAGGGGGGCCGACATAGGAAAAGGGACTTCTGTGAGGGGTGGGAGGGGTAGCTTTAAGAGTCGCGACCTCCCGTCCTCGACGACGAGGGGGTGCGTTAAACAAACACCCCCGGAGGCCGCCACTCGAGAAGAGCGCCTAAGGTCGGAATAACCCCTGCGTATCTGGGGGGTGGCGGGGGGGGCTGCACTTTTCGGTGGCCTTCTTTAAGTTGCGCGTTCGCCTTGACTCACCCTCTAGAGGGGGGTGGGTGGGTTTGATCTGGACCACAATGGACCCCGCTCTCAAATGATCCGCGCGAGTCGCGTGCCGCCCCCCCCCCCTCTCGTCCCCCCTCCTTGTACTGGGAGTGGACCCCCCGCGACCCGTCCTGCTCGCGGGGGGGGTGGCTCCTCAGGCACTCGGAGACCCCGAAGGGGCGACTTTGATGTGGCGAAGTTCAAAGCGCCGAAGATGCAACCACCACCAACCACCCCCTCCACCCCCCCCGTGCCCCCGATCGCGGCAAAATGGCCGCGACCGCGACCTCTCTTCGGCATCCCTCGAGTTCTCGGGGGTCGGGTGGGTGGTCTTATCGGATTAATTATTTAATTCGATTGTCCTGGGTCTATCGATTCCGCGGACAGTAACGATTGGGTGGAGGGGGTGGTTCTTGGCATAATCATTTATTCAATTCGATCGACAAATTCGTGATAGTATGGATTGCAAGGGCGGGACGGTGGATGTGATGCAAAGTTTTTTGATGTACCGGGGAGAAGTCACCCCCCGGGAGGGTGCCCCCCCTTCGGCACTTCTTAGGTCTACGCTGGGAATCCTCTCCGATCGCGACTCGTTGGTCTCGCGGCATTTTAATCCGCGGCACGCGACCTCGCGGGGGTTCGTTACCCCCGGCCGTAAAAAGCGAATCGTTCCCTCCCTCAGGGGGTGGCTCGCAAAGTCGCGTGGCGCCCCCCTTTACGGAGGGGGTCGCAACGTCGCGAGAGCGGAGGCGCTTTGATGTGGCGGCATCAAAGCCCCGAAGATGCACTCCGGGAAGGGAAAAAGTGGCCCCCGTCCCATTTCGCGGGGGTGAACTCCCCCCCCCCCTCCGTCTTTCAACCTTCCCCCTCGATCTCCACCGCGATCCTCTCTGAATCTCGTAGACCATCTCGGATCGTTGGCGAAATGTGTTTCGCAATATATTGACATCTTGGGAGAAATAATTTAGGGTAGTTGGGGGGTGGGTGGGTGGGGGGATGACTTATTGGCGCTTTTCTTGCAGATCGAATCTCGTGGATAATCGCGTGTCGGGTGGAGGGACCTCTCGCGATATGAGGTCCTTCGAAGGAGTTGGCAAATATCCTCATATAACAATAATCCTCGAGTTTCACCCTAGGGATATCCACGCGTAACAATATGGCGACTCTTCTTAACTAGATATCGTCTCGACGACCACCCTCGGAAACCGATTTACACAGTATGTCTTCGTCGATAAAGGGTCGCGTAGCCGAGCAAACGGGCGTTTTAATTCTATGTCCGATTTCTATCGAATTAATTTCAAGAATTATTTTGCGGAAACGGTGGATAAACGCCGGAAAAGCAGATCGAACGTCACTTGGGGGATGAAGGGCCCACGTTTATTTCCGGGCGTATCGTCTCGACGGCCACCCCCGGATACCCGTTTACACAGGGGGTGCGTCTTCCTCGACGAAGGGGTCGCAAGGCCGGGCAAACAGGAGTTGCGTCCGCGGCTCCCGAGGGACGCGGTTGCGTCTACAGGGCGTTTCAGGAGATCGTCGGGGTAACAATAGAGACGTAATGAGAGAGCATGTGTCGGATTTTGGGCCGAGCTCGTCAGGCCGGATGAGTTTCCGTGTCGCTGCCTCCTGCGGGATGATCTCTCCTGCAAGCAGGGGATGACCTCCCCTTACGGCCCAATAGTACACCAGTTAACCCCCTGCATTGACAGCAATTCTTAACCGTTAATAAATGGGGAAGTAAACTTGTGTAATAAAAATTAAAAGATGGGGGGGAAAAAAATTGAAAATGCAAGTGCTCGTATCTTTTGGGGTTAGAAGGGTAATTAGTGCTCTCCTGCAACCACCTCATCCCTTTCTACCGATGAATCAGCTACTCCCTTTATTGGCTCGGATTCATAATCATTCGTAATTACGCTTTTTACACGGTAGTGTCTTTTGTAGTTTTCGGTATTGAATAAAAATTCATATATTTTGAGTTTTCTCGTTTAAGTCGTGCTAGTGGTTTCTGACGATTAATCTGGTGGTTCGGGCCTTTATGTTTCAGTTTAAGGCGGGGCCCGGGAGCTAACGTGCAAGATGCCAGCGGTTATTCGGCCCTCCATCACGCCGCCTTAAATGGCCACAGGTAAGTCGTTCCTCAGGGACCTCCTCAGGGTGCCTCTTGAAGAGCGCCTCTCCTCGACCTTAGCCGACGGGCTCGTTAGCCCGAGGAGCGACCGGTCGACGACGATGCACTCTTGACTTTTTCTGTCGTCTCTTTTTTTCCCTCGCCTCCACCCTCTCTTCCGTTCCACCCCTTTTCTTTTTTATCGTAAGTGATTCGAGGGTGACGCACTCCTTGCGGAAATTCCCGCCGGAAGACTGGTCGTACGAAAGGGAATTAACCCACGGATTTCCTTTTCACCTGTTCTGCTATTTGGATCCATTGATTTTATATATTAAGGGGATTTTTTTATTGTCTTCAGGGATGTCGTCAAGGTGCTGCTGCTGTACGAGGCGTCGACCAACGTGGTGGACGCGAAGGGCTCCTCGCCGCTCCATCTGGCGGCGTGGGCTGGAGATGCTGAAATAGTCCGACTTATCCTGAGCCAAGGACCGTCCGTGCCCAAGGTCAACCTCGCGGTGAGTCTCTTCAGGGTCGTCGAGCCGTCCTCAACGATCGTCCTCCATTTCCCATTTTTATTTAATTTTTCTACATTTTTTTATTCCCTCTAAGGTGAAGCGAAACCTGAAGAGCAGGTGAATAAGACTAATTGTTTTAAGAGTAGTACACCGAGACGCCTGTAACTTCAGTACATGGATCATGAGTCCCATAGGAAGGTCTCGACCCTCGAAATTAGATTTCAAAGGAAATGTTAGGCTAGGCCAGGACCAAAATGGCGCACCTCGATCAATATACAATTTTCCAAGGCTCTCACGTGAGAGACGATAGTGTCAAGACCTTCATGCGATGATTCCGAGTCACTTTAATGACAGAAAAATCCGCAATTGTACGTGACTAAGGGGAAGCTTAGCACTGTGTGCAACAGATGGCCTTGCGATCTGATCAGAGTATCAAAACCATGAATCCAGGGAGTTTCGTAAGTTTGACTTCGCTTCACCGTCTCGCTTCACCGTCGGGGAGGAGTACCTTTGATGAAGAGAGTTTCCTAGCCATTTGGCAACTTTTCTGTGTCCTAATTTCCGTGTCATTTCCGTTCTTCCTCGGTTGCAGACCAAGGACAACGAGACCGCGTTGCACTGCGCGGCGCAGTACGGGCACACGGAAGTGGTGGCGCAGCTGCTGCAGTACGGATGCGACCCCAGCATCCGCAACAGCCGCGGAGAGTCCGCCCTCGACCTCGCCGCGCAATATGGCAGGTAAATAACGCCCGGCAATTTTCCGATTAAAGGGGCGAGATCCGCGAGAGCGACGGTGGGGCCCCCTGCGCAGCACTTCCGGTCGTAGTTTGCGCCACCCTGTAGCCGGTGATTGCCGCGGAGAGATCGGCAAACATTGGCCACGGTGTCGGTCGATACGCCCGCAAATTGGTTCCCGCAGGTTCGGCGCCGGCGGGAAGGTGTCGGCGATGTCGTCGGGGTGCGGATCGAACGGCGTCGCGACACCTCGGGACCCGATTCTTTTCCCTATCATTATATTCCTATACTTATTGTTCTCCGTCTCTTTCCAGGCTCGAGACGGTGCAGCTGCTGGTCCGGACGCATCCGGAGCTGATCGAACCCCTGCGAAACTCCTCGTCATCTCTGATCTTTCCCCACACGCCGCTGCATCTCGCCTCCAGGAATGGACACAGGTCAGTCCCGCTAGTTCTAGAGCGTCCCGCTGCGGCGCTGCGGCCAATGCGCACGTGGCTTCAGGCAGTGGATTCAGGTCTCTATAGAAGCCCGGAAGGATGTGGACGTTTCGTCCTGGATAAATAGCATACTAGTCGACAGATGGAGGCGTTGTAATCATCTCTCCGTCTCTCTTAATCTTACGGGGATGTACCATACCCAGCTTTCTATACGCATCTCCCTTATGTATATAAAAGAACCGTCGACCAAAACATGCCATCTCTTTTTTTTACTATCATCCCTGGTCCGTTAGAAACATTTTCATAGCACTAAGTGCCAATATGGGGTCTAGGCTTCTATAGAACATCTGAATTCTTTGCTTCAGTGCCGCCATAGCGGTATCGAGCTGCCCTCTGCCGGGAATCTGAGGAAGGAATTGGACATAATTTTCTATCCAGTTAGCATTTACACGAATTCGATTGCCGGTATCACCGAAATGACGACGAAATACTCGTTTCGATGCCGTTGGCCCTGCTCGATGATAACGATTCGTCGCGGTGCACCACTCGTCGCCATTATTAATTACTTCGCGGTGACAATGGCGGTCGGCTCGAGCTCGGCTGCTCCACCAGGCAGACGTGCCACGTCGGCGCGTCGAGGGCCCCTCGCGTGCGATCTCTTCATTCGATTAAGTTGATTCAATGATCGATCGTAACGCGTCGGGCTGCGATCGTGCGCTTCGATCCGCGGCCGCGAATTTCATTTTGCATCGCATTACAAACACCGGGCCGCGTCGAATCAGCGGCGACTCGTGTTTGGACAGTCGGCTCTGGCCGCGACGGCAGCGCCACTCGCGGCAGCTCGGCGAACTAATCGGCCGGTCCACCAAAGGTACCCGTAATCACCAAACCTTACTACAATTTCCATTTACTTTATCGTTAATACCCGAATGTTATCATTCAAGAACCACGGATTTCCCTTGGTCTTTTCAATTCAGTCCTTAAAAACGAATTTGAAAGTAAGTATACTCGACGCAAGGCTCTTTAACACCGAAGCTATTCTGAAGGACGATCCACAAAACCGGCCATGATCGTCAAACAATATTACCATTAATTATGCATTTATTACCTGAATGTTTGTTTTTTTATTTTTCCACCTCAAATAGATCTATAATCCGAACACCCGACAGTCCTCCTACTTTAATTTGTAAATTCGCAAAATTCCATGAAAAGCCTCTTAACTCAGCCTCGTCCGGGAAAGCGAGGTTACTTTTTCTTCCTTCAATTTCCTCTTTTTACTACCAGGGGGCGGCGCAAGAGTTCCTATGTCTCCTCGTTGATGCCAGAGGTACGGAGCTACGTTGTAACGGGGGTTTTCCTTGTTCGGGGCCACTCGGGGGCCGAGAAGAAGCGGAATTACTCGTCTGACGAAGACCGGCCATTTAGCGGGGCGCATTGTGCCCGCGCCCCCAACAATGGGCCCGTTCGAGCTGACCGTAACGATGTCGGGCCATTTGCAGCGCCGCCGATTAGAGCCAATCGGAGAGCACCCGCGTTGCGTAATCTCATCAACCGGTGCATATATATATGTATATACATATACGGAATATATATGTATATCCATATATATATCTGTACGTGTATGTGCACGCGGAATCGCCGAGCCCGATACGACCCCCTGCGAACCTCCGCGTTACCATAGCATATCCCAACGCCTCCCCCCCCCCAATCCGTGGATCCGCCAGATCTCATCACATACCTCGCTTATAATTACAGCAGTAATTAGTATTTAACGTGACGGAGGCCCCAAAAAGCCCCTTTACCTCGAATATTCAGGCCCACTTTGCAGGGATGAAAAAAGTTGATTCAGATTTTATTCAGAATTTCAATCGAATTTACAATGATGAATATAGTTTATATATGTATATATACACAATTATGAATATACTTAATATATAAGGTTATTAATATTTACAAGCTGGGATGTCCTGTAAAGTGCTGGTAAAAGTCGAAAGTTGTGCCGTGTAATGATACTAGCGTTACTTATTTCAATGATTAATGTCAAGTTTGGCATTTCGATGTTAGAATACAATGTACTTAAATTGGAAGAAATTGAGGAGGATTTTTGCGAGTAGGGTAAAGAGGGAAGTCGAGGGCGGACGGCGGCGTACCGCACCGGCGACGCGACGCCTCTTATCACCCCCGCGTGGGGCACGCGCCCCCCCGCGGCGGGCGATCCGCGTACGCCGCTAATCCCCCGTAATCCTTTAAAATAATCGCCCGCCGATCGGAACGGGCGAATCGGAATCGCCGCGAACGCCGGTTACATTGTAATCGGGTATAACGCCGGTTTTTATACGGGCCGCGGAATAATCGTTTTAGCCACGGCCCGGCTGTAATGCGATTGCATCGCGATACAGTCGGGTGGGTGCATCGGCGCACCGACTGACATTTTATCGCCCGAATTTCGGGCTAAATATCACGACCTGGGGGAGGTGTGCCGCGATCTTCTCTCCGCATCGTGGCGACCCGGGTGAGGATTATTGCCGATCTTTAGCATTTATCCTGGAGGATCGATCTTCCCGGCTTAAGGTGACGCGAAAGCGAAGACAGAGAGGTCTCGTCGAGAGTATAACGCTTTTCTCTGAACAGGGTGTACCAAGTCGTTCCGAACTTAACTATGTGGCTATGGGGACTATAAAAAAGGTCCTAACAGCCATGAAATTTCAGTTTTTCTTTTGGATATTTTTTTATTGATTTTTGTTTATTGGTATGTTCTTAAGCTTTGGGTGGAAATTGAAATTTTATGGGTGTAAAATGTTTCCACGATTTAGTGACACTTTTTACTCGATACACTTGCCGCGCCTCCACTCAGAGAGTGTTCCCTTTTCACAGATTACCACTAACCATTCTAAAAATTAATTATCCGATTTTCTCCTCGAAATTGCATTACTCGTTGCACTTGGCGCGAAACTCTGCCGCGCCTCCTCTCAGAGAGTAATCCCTTTTCACAAGTTACCACTAACCATTCTAAAAATTAATTATCCGATTTTCTCCTGTATCGAAATTGCATTACTCGTTGCACTTGGCGCGAAGCTCTGCCGCGTCTCCTCTCGGTGATCGTTTTCTCCTTCTTTTCCCGTTTTCCGTCCCTTTTGGCTCCGCGTCGCCCCGTCGAATACCATTTTCCCGGCTATCGGAAATTAATCGATAGACCCCCGTGGCTAGTGCGTGGGCCCACATGCACCCTGCACTCACTATGCACGCACCATGCACCGGGCGACCACCCCCGGCGCGTAGGCGCGTTCCCGCACGCCTCGCGCCCCGGTTGGCGGCCCCGCCGGGGCTCGGCCGGTGGCCCGCCATGGGCGGGGTAATGTCAATTATCGGATTCAATATCGCTGCTCTCGGTAAGCCAGTACAAATACCCCTATGGTACGGTAATAACAACATAGGTGCACGCGAATCCGATCCCGGCCCCAATCCCTGGACGCGATGGATGGCCGCCGCCTATCGCGGCCCCGCCGAAAGCCAAACCATCGGAGAGTGTCCTACAGCCCCGCGTATACCTTTTTATATTCCTTTAGTATCTCCTAAACGTTTCCTTGCGGCCCTATTATCCCGTAGGAATAGATTTCAATGATTTGTATTTAATGTAACGTCATTAAGTATTGGATTTTATAATCTATTTACTGTTTTTTTTTTAGGGAGGTATTCCTTATGGCGTGGAAATATGTATGTGTAAATATAGTTATAAGGGAAGGCCCTTATGAATCTTGGAGTCCTTTCGACTCTTCATCTTTGATTTCAGTATTATTTTTAATTTCTATGAAATTAATAGGCTCCGGGGTGGGAGATTAAGTGGGAGTGGGATTTTCATGTCGTCTTCTTGGTCGTCTTCAGGGCCGTCGTCGAGGTCCTGCTGGCCGCCGGGGTGGACGTCAACACCAGGACGTCCGCGGGCACCGCCATGCACGAGGCCGCCCTCTGTGGCAAGATGGAGGTGGTCCGCACCCTCCTGGACCGGGGAGTCGACCTGGCCATCCGGGACTCCAGACAGAACACGGTGCTCGACCTCCTGGGACAGTTCCCGCCTCACGTTACTCAGGACATCACTGCTGTTATTAAGAGTACGTCGTTTTTTTAATTACTTCATTTTTGTCCGGGTGGGTGGAGTACCCTTAAGGGGGTGCGAAAGTGGCATTTGCGGTCCTTACTCTATTAAGGTTCTTACTTTGGTTGTGATGGGCGTCGGGGATGACGTTGAACGATTTTTGACGGTCCAATGAGATGGTTTAAGGGGTCTTCCTCTGGTTCGCAGGACACAGATCTTCATCTGGGGTGGAGAGCGACGCGGACAGCGAGAATCTGCCACCGATCCCCGTGCAGGGTGGCGGCGACTCTCTGGGCAGCCCCTACGAGAACGTCCGCCCTGGCCAGGACTTGTCCCCTGGGGAGGGAACGTCCCCTACCCAGTGGCAGTTCTACCACAAGCCGCGGGACGACGACCGAAGAGTGTCCGGCACCTCCTGCGTGTCCTTGTACGTATGAGCATGAGCTCTCCTTGTTTGGTATCCTGGCTTTTTCACTGTGACTTCTAAGCTGGAGTCTCCGGGGAAAGTACTGCCCAAGCGATTCCCAAGTGAGTTTTGCTGGTGCATCCTCAGGGTCTGTAAGTAGGTAAGGGAACCCGCGCTTCCGGTTCGAGATCCTTGTACCTTCATTCTGAGGTTTGGCAATGAGAGGTACCCTTCCTTACCCCGGTACTCTTCACTGCAAGGATGTACGTCCTAGATCATACCAGTATCCTACTTCTGACCACCCTTCGCTCCCCCAGGTCGCTATCCTTCAGTGCACCCAACATATAATACCATGCAGAGTGCAAGATGCGTTACCGCAGCATCCTTCACGACACCGGCCAGGGTACACATCACGGTCGATACCGAAATCCTTCGTTACACAGTGCGGGATCCACGTCTTGAACCAGACCAGCCTCCTCTATTACACCATCCTGGACCATGTCGATACCTTCCACCACTCCATGCAAGACGAACCACCTGGACCAAGTCAATGTTCATCGTTACACCGTCCAGAATACACTTCCTGGACCACATCGATGTCCCTGGTCACGCTTGATCCTGACGCGTCAGTCCCAAGGCCAATCGGTGATGGACCCAGCCTCCCGTAATCCAGCTCCGACCTCCGAGGGACTTCCTTCCTGCCCAAGCGGTGTCACCCATCACCAGGGAGAGCGCGTCCACCTCGAGGTCCTCGGGATCCGCAGCGCCTCGCCGCCGATCTCGCGTCCTAGTAATATTTCAGGAAATCCCCGATATATACGGGGGCGGACCGGGGCTTTAATATAGGAGATGTGGGCAAACAAAAGCAGAGATATAGCCGCGGCCGCGGTTGGTCGGGGTCGAAGGGAGCGCGCGCCAGGGAGAAGGGAACGGAAGAGGGAAGGTTGCGCGGAGATGGCGGAGGTGGTGCGGCCGCGTGTAGCCCCAGCGCGTTAAGCACCGCTTGGCTTGGTTTAATTTTCCTGATGTAGGCAGGCGATGGTGGGTCCGCTCCCTCTCTCTCTTTCACTCTCCCTCTCTCGCTCTCCCTCTGGCTCGGTTCGCTTCGCTCGCCCCGGGTCACCCCTTCCTGAACCACTCGACTCCATTGGTACCGCCACCGGCAGCTAAAGCCCCGGCCGGAACCCAACCCCCGGCGCCATCGACGCCCGACGTCGGTGGCCCCGCTGCGGCCCGGCCGCGGGATGAATCCATCGCGTTAAACAATGTAAATGTTAGCCCGTCTCAGCATAAAACTGGTAACCGTTGCCGCGCACCACCCCCCCGCCGCAACGGTTTCTCCGGCAACTCGGCCCGGGCCGACGGTCCCTCCTCATTAAGGACTCCGCCACCCTCGCCCCTAGGTCCGGGGGGCGGATTCCGCGATGCGGAGAACGGCCGGAGTGTCCGTAAACTCGGCCGCCCCGATCGCCGGATTTCCTGGTCGAGGCTCTTCAGGGTGCTCTTCGAGGTTGGTCATCCTGAAGATCATGGCCGGGATGGACGAGGTTGAGCCTACTGCGGTTGCACTTGCGGCCCGGGCTCGTTGGCTCTGTGGATGATCTCTTTGACCCTTTATTTCCTATCTCGGCGCGACATATCTACCCAAGGGAGACACCGCACCACCTTTTAGACGGCTCGCTTTACTTTTCGAGTCCAGGAAGTTGGAACGTCGGGATGGTCCCGGAAATGAAGGGGGCCACTCGGAACCCCGATTTTTTGGTTGCGCCTCTCTCGATCCCAGCTCGCGATGAAACTCGTAGACAAGTGGGATTCGTTTTTGCTTTTTCTTTCTTTTTTTTTTTTTTTTTGTGGAAAGGGGGAAACTGGGTACTGGAGTGTTGCCGGGAACTCGACGGCTACCACTCGGGGAACACGAGTGCACCTCTTGGTGCCCGGTGGCCCGTAGGGGATGGGCCGTGCTGGTGCCTTCCGAAATTCGGGCTGGCCTGTTTCCCGTCTTCTCCAGACGAGAGTCCCGATGGGCGTCATCCTCTGGATCCTACTCCTAGTTGCTCCTATTAATTTATCGAGATTACGCTGCGATCTAAAATTAAGTAATCGCCCTGGCGATCATATATCTTGGGACGGTACCTTGACTGTATGAGGTGACGTCACTGTCCATTGGTTAATTTATTTACTAATTTATATAACAGGTATATTAAGGTGTTAAGGTGATATGAAAGTGGCATTTGAGGAGTCAATCGTTCATGAAACTTTTTTCCGAACTGGGTGTGCCGAATCGTTTCAAACTTTACAATTTGAATGTGGAGGGTATAAGGAAGGTCCTGACACTGAAATTTAATTTTTTGTATAACAAATCTTAAAAATGTCTATGAACGAAATTTCATGAGACCTTCCTTATACCCTCCACATTTACATTCTAAAGTTTGAATCGATTCAGTACACTCGGTTTGGAGAAAAGTTTCATAAACGAGATTTTTTTAGTTTAATTAACCCCCTAACAAGTATAATTTATGTCGGTGGGGCGATCATCATGAAGTTTAGGAATTGATAAATGTCCCAAAATGTATGATGGAGGTATTGTGCAAGACTGGCCCGGGACCAGGGTGGGGTCAGGTGACGAGTGCAGGTAAGGTGTGCCCGTGGACTTGGCCTAGTAGTTCTAGACGGTAGTCTAGGATCTAGTAGGCTAGACTACCAGCGGTTAGACCCTACCAGGCTCGACCAGGCCTGATCTATATATGTCTCGTGTGGGAACCACCTTTCAGCGAGGACGAACCACCGTGTGGGAACCACCTTTCTCCCGGGACCGGGGCCCAGCAGACGGAGGACTCCGACTTCAGCTCCGTCTTCGATAGCGCCATCTTGTCCATGTCCGACACGCTCAACTCCATAAACACACTCGAAAGTTACGACCGAACCCCAGACGACAGACCGCTAAACACTACCGACAATACCACACCACATCCACCGCGCGACACCGCACGGTAACATTGCACACTCCTAGGAGCCTGTGTCCACAATGCTAGAACTCATTCCGAGATCTTGGACCGAATCGATGTAAGAACTCGGATGATAAGGGCACCTTATCTCATTTTTTAAACCTATACCACATCAACTATCTATTCCACCCACAAAGTGGCACGAGGAGATGCAACGCCTCGCATCGAAGGCGGTTCAAGATCTTCGGATTTTCGCTGGTTCAATGCTTCGGTTGAACCTCGCAATTTGTAATTACCTTCTTCTAGTATTTAGCGTATTAATACCGCCACATTATGTGTGTTACGCACGGATTAGCGTTGCAATTGCGAGATTAAAAGCGCTTTAGACTATTCACCGTAGGAAGTGCTGTGGTGACGTAGTATGAAAATTCTGAAAACCTCCGCAAGTGGCGCTCCCATCGTTGCTTAAGCGAAAATTTGGGATTTCTGCGGCCACATTCTGTGGAATCGAACATAGGGGTTATTGCTTCGTGTGTTACTGCGTGATTACACCTGGCTTCACTTGGTACACTTGATTGGAGCACTTGATGGGTGCATTCGAGGGTGGGAAAGTTGAACGGGGGGTTGGTCCGAGATTTTTTTATCGGGTTCTGGCATCGTGGACACGCTCCAACGAAGGTAGATCTTAGGACTAGAGCGAGGCTTGCCACGCCGCGACCAGCTACACCTATCAGGATCAGGATCTATCCTCGTGGATCACTCGGCTAGGTCGGGGACGGGGATCTCTGGTTGCACCTCGATCCCTGTTCTCGAGAGACCTCGAGAACCAAAATCATCGCTTCAGCATCCACGCCGGAACCGCAACGGTGGCAATCGATCTTAGTGCGGCTGCGGTGCGGCCGCATCCAAAACGCATATGCGTGAATGCCAGGCCCGAAGGAACCCGCCGTTGCGGTTCCCGGTTGTCTCTTTTCCTGGTACCATCCAGGGGAACCCATGGGTTAGTGGTCCACCTTGCGTATCATGGGTTGCGACCTTGTGTGGTTCGCCGAGATGGTCCACCAGGATATGCACGTTCTGCAATCGAGTTGTCTGATTTTCGCAGGGGCTCCGATAGCGGCTTGTATCAGACCCCCCCAGCACCAAGGGGCCCGATGGAGGGCGGCTTTGCATCCGAAGACCTTTCGTTGACTCTGCCCCCGGGGTACGGGGGAGGTCGGGAGTCCGATCAGCTGAGTGTCTCCTCGTCCTCGAGCGTGGGTGGACCCAGCCCTCGGGACCGACGTTGCCTCCCCAACGAGACCAACCCTGGGATCTACTTGCCCATGGCGCCGCTTTCCAGTTCCCTGCATAGCCCTGCGTCCAACAGCAAGGTCTCGGTAAGCGTTGCTCCCAGGTTCCACTTTTGTTCCTTCATATTCTCGGTGAAGTTTCTCTGAACAGCGCAAGGGGATGGGAAAGTGATTGATCAATCGCTCATGAAACTCTTCTCCAAACTGGTTGTACTAAATCATTTCAATACCCACGATGTGAATACAGAGGCTATAAGGAAGGTCCTTACACCCATGATACTTCAATTTTTAAAAATTTGTTGATATTTTTCTTAAATCTTGTATAAATCGGAAATGGGTGTCGGGACCTTCCTTACAGCCCCCATATTCACTTAGTAAAATTTCAAACGACTCGGTACACCCAGTTCAGAGGAACGTTTCATGAACGCTGACCCTTCGGATGCCACACATCATTTTTTTTGGTTCTTCAGGGTAATTTATATACGTATAGCGATAGGTGGAGGTTTGGGAGATGAAGAAGGGGGTATTTTTCGGTTGCAGCCGACCCCGCCGAAGAAGCCACCCCGGAGGAACCTGTCGGTGTCGCCGACGCACCTGCAGACGCAGATGTCGCTGTCGGCGGACTGCTCTCTGGGGCCCAGCAACTACGAGTACCTCTTCCTGGCGCGCAGCGGGGCCCGGAGCCACATCGACCTGGAGCAGCTGCAGGTCCGGCGGGACCAGCTGCGTCACGTCACGAGAAGCGTGGACCAGTACGTGGACATGAAGGCGCGCCACCACGGGGAGAAGCGGGACCAGCACGAGGAGCCGGTGGCCATCACGTCGATATACGAGAACCGACCCATCAAGGCACAAAATCCGAGGCGGAAGCTGCGCAGGTTTTGCGACCGGCCCTACGAGAACTATGAACCGGATGGCCAGTCAGGGGTGGACGGGTCGCCGTCGAGCGTCGAGGGCGGACCTGGCCAGGAGCGAACCTTCGTCTCGAGCGCCTTCCTGACCCTCAAGTCCTCCCAGGAGAGCCTGCTGGATGAGAAGCGAGACCCGCTGGAGGGCCGGGAGGCCACGGACAAGCGGCTTAGGCGCGTCCAGATGATGTTGCCCACCAGCCCCACCCACTACGTGCAGCCACCCACCCCGGACCACCCACCGCCATCGGCCCTGCAGGCCGAGAAGTCCATCCACGACCGCATCCGGCCCCTCAGCCAGGTGAGAATGGCTTAGGATAGCTTCTCTTCGGGGTTTAACATTTATTAATAATCGCGTTCGGCCTCTGAGCCAGGTAAGGTTGGATAGCTTCATGGTCTGACATCGATCCCTGATCGTATTTGGCCTCCTAGATAAATGAGCGTGTTTTGGGATGGCTGCTCCTCAGGGTTTGATGTTCATCAATGATCGAGTTAGCTTCTCAGTTAAGTGAGAATGTCTCAGGATAGCTTCTCTTCGGGGTCTGGAGTCATTGCTCCTTTTCCGGGCGTTCTCCCCGGGCCTCCGTCTTGGGGGGTGTGGGGGAAACGCCGCGGCAAACGGCGCTCGATTCGACACCCTCCGCTGCGCCGGAAGTGTGGCATCTCGTCGTCGTGTGTCAGCCCCTTCCTCCACCTAACAGAGGGTGACTCCCGCCTGGTACCCGGGAAAGTACTGCGCGGACAGGTGTGACGGAGCATCCGGATGCGTTTTCCGCAGGGTTAATCCGCCGCAACCCGAGGGTCCACCTGGTCCCAGGTGGCCCGGTGGCTGGTGACCCCTTGCTTCTCATTTGGGACCAACCCTGGGCCTTATGGGGTGCAACAACCTGCCGCAGTTTCCGGACAGTACATCGGCAGCTACCCCGGGTTGCGTTTAATATACAAGCGTGTTTGATCTGTGATGCGATTTACAAGGAGCGTCTCTCTTCCGCGTCCCGGCCGCCCCCGCCCCGCGTGGCGGGGCCGCTTCCAGTTTGCCGGCGTCCTCCTGTGATCGCTCTGCTGTGAGACGTCTCCCTTTCGCTTCCACCTCCTGCCGCCCGAGGATGTGTGGAGAAGCGTGACATCGCGGGGGGTGTAGGGGGAAAAGGGCCCTCCGGATGTCACCGGAGGTGCACCTCCGCACCCAGCCCGCAATCCGGGATTGCCGCACGGCAGAGGTGATCCATCTCCCCGGTGGAATTTCTCAAACGCTCCAGGCTCGCGGGGGTGACTCTTTGGTACCATGGGTGGTCCCCCTCTTATCCACCTGGTTCCAGCTGGTCCACCCTGAAGGAAACCCTGATGAACCCCCTGAAACCCGTTATCAACCCTCTGGATCCAATCTCCAGCGGATGCGACCCACCAGGACCAGACTTCCAAGGATCATCTCGGAAACTCTCGCAACTCCTGCATGCTCTTAGATCCATACTTTCTGGCCAGTCCTCCCTATCTATCCGCTGTACTCCGAAGAGAGCCCCGAAGAGAACCCTGAAGAACCCCGCGAACCCCTCAATCAGTCCTTAGGACCCGAATTTCCAGCGGAAGCGATCCACCAGGACCACTTCCAAGGATCATCTCGGAAACTCCTGCATGCTCTTAGATCCATACTTTCTGGCCAGTCCTCCCCATCTATCCGCTGTACTCCGAAGAGAGCCTCGAAGAGAACCCTGAAGAACCCCGCGAACCCCTCAATCAGTCCTTAGGACCCGAATTTCCAGCGGAAGCGATCCACCAGGACCACTTCCAAGGATCATCTCGGAAACTCCTGCATGCTCTTAGATCCATACTTTCTGGCCAGTCCTCCCCATCTATCCGCTGTACTCCGAAGAGAGCCCCGAAGAGAACCCTGAAGAACCCCGCGAACCCCTCAATCAGCCCTCAGGACCCGAACCTCCAGCAGAAGCGACCCATCAGGACCACTTCCAAGGATCATCCCAGGCACTCCTGTGATTCCTCCCCCTGGACCCTCCCCTCCCAGTGGCGATCCCAACTGTAGTCCAGAGGCCGATCTGCCGAGCCCTCCGTCGAATCTCCAGCCGAGCGGCTCTTCGCTGGTCAGCGCTGACCCTGCACTTCCCTCCCCCTTTCCCTCCCGTTTACCCCCCCCCACGCAAAGTGCATCGGAAACGGTTCGGTGTGCATCGTTTCGCGCGACGTCGGCCCGGGGGGAGGGAGGTGGGGCAGACGTGGGTGGGTGGTCCGCGGGATGCAAACGCGGATGCGGATACCGAAGACGAGAAGGGGTGGAGGAGGACGGGGGGGGGGCAGAGTTGGGACCTCAGCCCGTCAACTTCCGCTGGGAAACCGACGGAGCGGCAGAATGCAAGACGCCGACACCCTTTGAATAATGAAGCCCTCGGCTTCCATGCCTGTCTGACTTCGCTCTTTGAGCTCCGCGAGGGAAATCTCCGAATTTGTAGCGATGGCTTCCGGGATATATCGCGCCCCCTTCTGCACCCCCCTCTGTACCCCTCCTCGTCTTCTACTAACGAGAGAAGACGTGGCGGACGCGACTTCCGGATCTTCTCTGTCTCTTGCGCATCTTCTCTACATTCGGAGGAAACCGACGACGTCCCACCGGAGTTTGTATATATATAATATATAAGCGCGAAAATTTCCCGCCCATGGGTGCTCGGTATTATTTCTGCCCATCATTTATCGACTATCTGTGTGCACGACTCCCTATGAAAACCCGCTCTCGATGATGAATATCAATTCGCGAAATGCAGGCGCAACGCGAGTAGGGAGTAATGGTCCCCAAATGGGATCCCGGCCGTCGCATGAAACAAGGGGTCGAAGAAAAAAAAAGGAAAAAAAAAGAAATAAAGGGGAAAAGAGGGGTTAAAATAAAGGATAAAAAATGAAAGAGAAATCCAGGAGCGCGATCAACTACCGCCCTCCCCCCCCCGTGTTTCGCGGAAATACGGCACGCGAAAATACCCCCTACCCCTTGCTCCCAACCACCCACCCACCCACCCCCGGAGTGTAACGCGCGCATTTCGCGCTCCAGGAAGCGATCAAACGGTCATAATTCCGGGGATCAAAGACGAGGGCCACTCGATTAAAAATCAGCGTCCCCTCTCTTGTCCCACCACCCCCTCCGCTATTTGCCACCCCCTACTGCCCGCCCAACGCGCGCCCGTTCTCGCCGAGGGATTTTTCATCATGTCGGCCTGTTTACGTTACCTCGGCGAGAATGTCATAAAGCGCGGCGATGGGCGTCCCTCCGCCCCGATGGCGTGCAATATGTTCTAAAGGGATTCGCCATCGTCATATACCACCCACCCGATTTATCCGCCCACTCCCGATGCACTCGCTGGACCAGGCCCTGTTGCGCTGCAGGGCGCGCTGTGCATTAAGGTGATGTGAATGTGGCGTCGAAGAGGTTTTGTTTATAAAATAATTCTCCCAAATCGATTTACCGAATTGTTTGATACTTTACTACGTGAATAGAGAGACTATAAGGAAGGTCCTGAGACTCGTGAAATTTCAATTCTTTTAAAATTTGTTTATAGGTATTTAAAAAATAGTTTGTAAAAAATGAAATTTCCCGAGTTTCAGGACCTACTTTAGAGTCTCCATATTCACGTTTTAAAGTATGAAATGATTTGAGACACTCAGTTCTATGGAAAGTTTTATTTTTCTTTTGGTTGAGAAATTTGGCAAAAAGAAATGATCGGAAAGTTCTCTCTTTAACTCTTTTGGACACGGAGCCGTTTCGACATATGGGCGAAATTCCTCTGACCGTGCAGGCAATATTGGACCAAACGTCCGGGCCCCTTTAGGCGCTCTTAGTAGCCAAAGAGTTAATGTGTCAAGATTTCGTTGCTCTTCGGTTACAGGTGTACAAGCGTCGCTCCCGGGACATGGAGACCGAGACCGAGGAGGACCTGCTCCAGTTCCCGGCAGGGAATTCCCTGGACGCGTCCAGCGGGTCTCTGTCTAGTGTCTCCCTTTCGGACAAGAGCATGTCCACGGACAATGTCGAGGAGTTCTTTGGGGACGTCCCCTTCGCAGGTAAACCCCAACGATCCCTTGGATGCACCGCATGACGCTTCCTGGCCAATTGTGCATGTCTTATCGTTGGTTTGCGCAATCGTATCCCCGGGGTCCCGTGGAGTCGAAAACCCACCGAGAAAGGAAAAACTGATTAATAATAGATGGATAAGAGATACGGTGTTTCTATCGGTCGAGGGAAAAGGGGGAGAAAAGTATTTATTGAGTATTAATTTAAATTCATAACTCAGTTATGATTTTGGTACACACGTGGTCTTCCGTCCTGGCGAATCTTCCCGAGGATTTACGCAAAAAGAGGAAATGGGCATTTTTTATTTTATTTTATTTTATTTTATTTTATTTTATTTATATTGTCCTATCGGGTTTTGTCGATTAGTTCGGGGCTGTCACGGTGGTTATCGGTGGTTAGCGATTTTCTTTTTTTTTTTCTCTCTCTCTCTCTCTCTCGCGATATTTATCATATCACGTCTCCTGATATTGTTCGGAGAGTACTTAGTTCCTTAGATGTCGGTAGTTATTAGGCTTAATAGTTCATAACCTGTGATCCGAATCCTGCGTACGTGTAATCGATGGCCTTTGTGCATTATTAGGCTGGCCTTTACTTTTATGTTATCATTGTCCACTTGTCGGGATGCGATAATGGAGATTCGCTCGGCTGCGGATCTTGCCCGTTAGTATGTGAATCTTTGTTCTAAAGTCGCGTTTAAATGTTTATTACGTTCTGGAGTTTCGAAAATGGAGGGAATGTTGTTTAGTTTCGTGAAATTAATGTTTATAGACAGACGGCTTCTTCAATGAGCGAATTTAAACTTCTGCTAGGTTATGAAATTTCAACGACGGAAAAAGTGCGTTTTAGCAATCAAAGATTTATTAGGAAAAATTTCTTTGGAAATCGAATTTCAACCTCCGCCAGGTATCTGATACTCAAACATGGTGAAAAAGTGCAGCGGACATGTTTTTTCAAAAATTGCATTTCAACTTTCGCCAGGAATTTCGAAACCGCGGAAAAAGCGCATTTCGTCTCGTTCGATGAAAAGAAGAAAAAAAAAAGATCTGCTAAAATCTATTAGAAAAAAATGGAATTTAAACTGCTTGAAGATGACGGAGAAATATATTTAGTTTTATCTTACAGTCATCTTGGTGCAATCATTCATCTCCTTTCCGGGGACAATTATCGCAATTACAGTCTCTTCCATAACAGTCTTTTGCCATATCTCGAGGGTGATAATTAACAACCGATAGGTTTATCGTCTAATTAATCGTCTATTAGCATATATCCTAGCTTTGACAATTTGTACAAAGAGGGTCATTATTATTTACATTAAGGCCCATGATTCAGATAACGATATTCATATACATATACATTTATTTATCAAGCATATCCTACTGCTATCGCGAATAGATATTTTATAAATAAATAATAAGTGCACAAGTATTCTGTCAAAGCCACTAAATGCCGCACATGTATGTTGTGATACATATATTATATGCATACACACACACGTATTATCGGTGCAGTTATCGGAAATAATTATAATTAATACCCGAGAAAAGTATTATTATCGGATATTCCTTTACAAGTATTCCGCGAAGGATATAAAAAAAAAATGGCCGGCGAATAGAAGAGAGGAGAATTCCTAATTCGCATGTCGCGGAGGTGTGAACTCCACCCCATTGTTATCTACCCTGCATACCTTTTTTTTTTATTTTGCGTAATGTGTACTGTATTTATCGTTGGGTAATGTGCATCGTGGTGTATCCGGTGCGACCAAGTGTAATGTCTAAGGTTCACTTTCAGCCGTACAAAAAATACTATATATGTACAATACGTATTATATATATATATATATCTACGTATGTCTCACGTTTCCCTTCGCGTTTACGTCTCGCTAAACGAACTAATTGTTTCTTGTCAGCTTGTTATCAGTTTCCCGGAATGACGCTTGATAGCTCTTATTGTACTTGTACGGCTGAGGTGTACGTAGAAATCGCAAACGCGCACAAGTATATAATTGGCGGTGCACACGCGCGTGTGTTCTCTAAGCGATTATATAGTGCATTATAAGTACCGTTGATTTGCCAATAAACATTATGCTATTACGTATGCCGATGTCTTGATTTATTTTATTGCTTGCCTCGGCGAGTTGAGGTTGTCAGTTGTATCAGTGTATGTGCCGGCTAGCCTGTAGAAGATCTTAAGCCCGATGGTCTGTTATCAGCGAACGTGAGTACGCTGATAGTGTATATATAAGTTTGATAAGTCATGGTGATGGGTTATAAGAATCATGCCGAAATATCAGACCTGCACCATACCTTCCCTCAGGATTAAAATGATCCCTCCAATGTCATAATTCTTGAAAATGCCATTTAAAAAAGTACAGCTTTTTCAAAGTATTTATTTATACATAAATACTTAGGGATGAATGATACATAATTATTTAAACATGAATATCTGGGGGTGAACGGAACGTTATTGTTTATATATATATACCGAAATACTTGGGGCTGAACTCACTATAATTAATTATACAAAAATTCTTGAAAATCAACACCGATGATAAAAAAATCCCAGGAGATGCAACCTCGCACGTGGAGGAATGTATAATTGTTTATTTTAATATCTAACGTGTACTTGGTTGTGCTGAAAACCTGAGGGGAAAATTAGTACTCTTTTTATATGTCGTAAATTTTTTTCTTATTTTTTTTTTTTCGTGTTTTACGGATTTCTTCAGGGGGGCACGCAGAGGTGCGCAATTGCCGGGATTAATGACATTTGCGGAGGTAATGAAAGGAGGCTCGCGACTGATTAAATTATTCATCGAACCCCGGCGCGATAGCCTCGCAGAGCGGACTGTCCCGTTGTTATTAAATGTTTAATCCGGCCAATTGTTGGCAGCATGGCCCAGATCTCCTCTCGTAATGACGACATCCTTCTTCCTGGCAATTCCGAGCGATTTAAGCGTGTCATTGCATCGAGGCCGTACGTGGGTACACGCGTCATTGCGCAGACGCGAGATCATACCTCTTGATTAAATGCCAATCAAAGATGATATGCACTAGCAAGTACTAATCGATTGCCTAATTATTCCTACAAATAGACAGTACCTGTTTCTTCTATGTACGTGAAAATTCCCCTATGCCACTTTAAAAACTAAAAAAAAATAAAAAGGAAAACAGAGCGCATGTCTTATAAAGAAAATTTATTAATTTCAATGTTATATATGGTTGTTAGATGTCAAGTCACATTGTGTATGCTCATTTAATAATAAGCTTCAAGTTGAACCGCCGATATATGAAATTGGCGCCTGAATGAAAATTGATAAGAATTAAAATGCAATCTCTGTACGAGTACGCGTAAGAAAAGAAAATATGAAATTTCATTTTTATTCGGGGCAAGGTATTTAAATTTTCTTGCACGTGTAATTACATCGAGTGTTGGTGTGTGGTCATTCGCGGTTATTAAAATTGAAAGGAAAGGGATGAAATTAAATTTCCTATTAATCATTAAGGTCTGATATTTTTCGACGAACCAGGGGGGGCGCTTTAATTGGAGCTTAATGTACAACCGGCGGAAACGGGTCACTGTACGTGCATTAGGTAATTGCGAGCACGGAGGGGCGCAATGTACATGAATCTACCGACCAATCAGAAACCGAGATTCGAGTTTACGGGGAAATAAATACCCGGTTGGCGTTTAATCCGCTCTTGTATGATCATTTAGTGTCATTCACGAGGTGGCAATTATCATTTGTCCGAATCGTACGTATTCGACGGGCTGATAACGTTATCTGCACGTTCTTCGAGAAACTCGTTGCACCGTCGATACCTTTCCTTCTTTTATCCACAATTTGTGACAGTCTTTCCACGCGAGCATGCGTTGCGTTATTTCTGCCCAAAAAAAAAAAAAATAATTACCAACCGTGTGGTATTGTTAATTAAAAACGCGTGCGCTTGATAATCCAACCACCTCTTCTACATAAGTCCGTAAGTAAACAGGAATTTCGTACAGAATTATTTCGGAGAGTTTATACTATTTAGCGCCTGTAAGAATTAAATCCATTGGTGGATAAAGGTTTGTACTATGAGGGGATTTATTATTAAGTCTTTTTAGTCAGTTGATAGTGATGAATTTGATAATCGTATAATTAGATAATGTCGGTCGAGTTTAGGGTACTTTCTTGGGCAGGGTCCTTCAAAGGAGCGTTCAGAAAGTCTCGTTATCGCTGACAGGCCTCTTAATTTTCAGTTAATTCACTTTCGTCCTTCCTTGTCAGTTGTGGAGTTTACGACGAGCCGTGAATGTTAATGAACTCGAGGACAATGAGACAAGTCGCGTTACGACATCCGGTGGAGTGCCAGACACTCGACGGTCCTCGAGTTGCATATCTTCTCTCGTTGAAAATCCATTGACTCCATTGTTCGATTATCGATCAGCTCTGTAAACAATTGTTTCACGATTAACATCAATGTCCACTGATATCAATATCGATATCACTGTCTACTGATCTTCAAATTTTGACACTCGCCCCTAATGTCGCTGATTTCGCTTGCAAAAAGCAAGGACAGTCTTCGACGCCTTATCAATTTTTTTTTTTCTAATCTTTTAAATCGTTATCAGGTAATGAACTTATCCTTATTTATATCAAAGATTTTTTTTGTTAGGATTCCTTGCCAATTCTCTGTCAATTTTACATCTCGTGGACCACGACAGTTCTTCAGTCTTCGACGCCTTATCAATTTTTTTTTTTCTAATCTTTTAAATCGTTATCAGGTAATGAACTTATCCATCCGTCCTAATATCCATGCATTTATATAATTATTTTATACATGATATACATTTTCTACCGAAATAGAACAAAACCCTAGCGAAGAGAGATAAATTATCGGGGCCTATTTCGATCCATCGAATCGAATCTCCGCAAATTGCTTCCGCCATTGATCAATTGAGGTCGCTACTTGTGGATTGCGGAATGAGAAGAAAATAAAGGGAATAAAAAGAAAATAAGAGAACCGAAACGTCGCAGTTCTGAATAGCCATCCGCTTAACACTCGGTGCTCTTCTTTTTTCTTCATTTTTTTCCCTCTCTCTCTTTCTCGCTCTTTGAGGACCATGACTTCGTGTGTCAGTGTCTCCATTGTGTCGAGAGTAATTTCCGCTCATTAAGACTACTTGGCCGCCCTGAAAAATAGGCCTGCCACTCGTCCATACAACTCGACAATCTTTAGGCGCGAAACTATCAGCTATTACACGTCGTCGATAAATAATTACGATAGCTCGCTATTACATGAAAAAATAGGATAATTTTCGCAAATTTTCTTATTAAAAAAAAAACGTCTTGAGGCGCGAAATCAGCTATTACATGTCGGCGATAAATAATCCCAGTATCTCGTTGTCGCTTAAAAATTGTTATCATTTCCTCTAATTTTCTTGAAAAAAAGAAATTAAGTCTCGAGGTGCAAAACTTTCAGCTATTACATGTCGGCGATAAATAATTACGATAGCTCACTATTACATTAAAAAATAGGATAATTTTCGCAAATTTTCTTATTAAAAAAAAAAAACGTCTCGAGGCGCGAAATCAGCTATTACATGTCGGCGATATGTAATCCCAGTATCTCGCTGTCACTTAAAAATTATTATTTCTTCAAATTTGAATTTTGCGGCCGGATTTATCCTGCCTCTTCGAAAGTCGATATTGTCGCGACGAATTCCAGTAAGAAGAATAGAGAGAAATAAAAAATAAAAAATGGAGTGAAGAGACGCCAGAAGCGTATCCTCCCACCAACGGGTCATGTATGTTTCGTGTACGTGTATCTGCTCGTATGACATCATACCGTGTCGTATCTGACTCATGCGTTTTTTCCGCGCGGTCCTTCCGCGCGGCCCAACTTTCACGCGATTAGCCCGCGCAATTGCGCGACCCGCGGCGCGATAACGCGGACTGATTGCTCGACAAGTGCGACAAGTGCAAATTACGCGACCCGAGGATCATACGACAAGTGCATAGAGTACATAATGGGTGTACCGGTACTTAAACCCGAGGTACTTGAGGAAATAAATCGGGGAAGGGAATGAAATAAATAGAAAGAAAAAAAAATCAGCTGTTAAAATGTATAAAAATAATGCAAGAGGGAATATCAGGTTATTCGAAAGTTGCAGTACCACTTAAATTATTGGTTTATGGCCCGAGATGTTTTGCGGATTTATTAGTAACCTTTTTTTTCTTTACTTACAGAACACTTTGATAGCGTACGTAGATGCGTACGAGTGCAATAAGTGAAAATGAGTACTAATGGTATTACTTATTAAATGAATGAAAATTTGTACCGTGGGCATGGTCTATGTATTGTTAGTTTATGGAACGAGAAGAATAATTATTACAGGAATATTCCCGACACCCCGTGCGTGTGCTGGCATACGTAAGCCGGGAACGCTTTGATCTCGCCGCCGGTACATTGGCGATAATTGAGGCATTACGGAGTCGATTTATCGAGAGACGTATGGCCGTAGCGAGATAACGCCTCATGCGTTAACTGAGGGAAAACAATTGTCCGTAGAGATTCCGTTACTTAACAACAAATACGTACCCACCTAACAAGCTCTCATCAATTCTCATTGGCCACCCGAAATCCCGCGCAATCAAGGGGCCATCAATTTTTTTTATTAAACCTCCCAAGTCTCTTTAAAAAAAAAAGAGAAAAACCTAATAAATTCCTGTAACCTGTATCCATAATTTCATTCATACACGGTGTACTGAATCCCCTCAAAACACACCTTCGATGATCAAAAAGTCGCTCAAATAAATTCATCTTTCCTAGATTAATTGCAGAAATCGTGAAAATCTCTTTCCCCTCGTGATAAACTTAAATTAAGAATTTTCGCCAAATACTTTAGAACTTCCATGCCATTTAGTTGACAGCTACATTTTTTTTTTTTATACGTTATGAGTGGTATCGAATGTCAAATTTCCCTACAACTTGGTTTAAGTTATGCAATTTCCAAGGATTTTTATCAGTAGAGCCTGAACGTTAGTTCCGGTCGCAACTGTCTCGGGCCTTATATCCTGTGCAGATGCGTTGATAACGGCGATAAAGCAGTCTCCCGGATGGACCGGCACATTCCCGGGAGTGAATTTACTTTCCTTTTTCTTTCTCCTTTCCTTTCGCTCCCAAAGGGGCCCGGGCCCAGAATGTTGCTCCTTCCTTTCGGCAAACTGAAAATAAAGTAAGAGTCAGAGATCGAAAAAGGGTATCAGGAAACAGGGGGGTGGGGAAAAGAAACAGTCGCGGATGCGCCGCTGCACATGTAGAGCGCGCGCCAAGTGCATGTGCAAGCCCGACTTCGCCGCAATTCAGATTACTCATGACCTCCGGGAAGCTCTCCTCGGGAATGCAGGCGAATCAACGAACCCGACGAGCCCTATCAGCGATCGTCACCGAGCAGACAGTGACGTCACCGGGACGCGTAGGTCAAGTACGCGTAATTATGCGAGCATGAAGTTCGATCGACAAGGGCCAAGACTAGGATTACTCCCTTTCTTCTTTTCTCTTTTTTCGTTCAATGCTAACCCTACGGTGCAGTAAATCATTTTTAACCCTTTCAGCGTTTCTTCCATAAGTACGTCCGACGTTTGGTCGAATATTGCTTGCACGCCCTGATGAAATTCGCCCATACGCCAATAGTGCTTAGCGCTGAAGGGGTTAAATAATTTATTTCTTTGGGAGGATATATCTAGAGTATGACGTTTGGTCACAAACTACTATGTTGCAGTGAAATTCCAACACAGGGTTTTTTTTTTTTATTTTTATTCACTTATTAAGTTAGATATACCAAATCGTAGCGAACTTTGTAACGTGAACATGAAGGCTGTAAAGAAGGTCCCGACGGGAAAATGTGATTTTTTAGATAAAATTAAAAAAGAAATATCTAGGAGGAAATTTGTAAAAAATTGATATTTCACGGGTGTCGGGACTTTTATTATAGCCTCTGTATTAATATTGTAATGTTTGACAAGGCACACCCAGGTGGGAGAAAGGTTTCATGAACGAGACCGAGAGGTCACTTTCTCACCTTAATGTAGATTATTCGGAACATTGAGACATACAATGTTGTCGTCTTTATACATTAGTACAGATAACGCGGAGGGAAGTGCATTGTCTGGGTGATACGGTAACTCGTGCAAGACTCCGTCGCGGCCGACGAGGCGTGGAAAAGGAACAATGGCGGAAACGCTTCCCGAGAGGGGAAACAATTGCTCCCCTTGAGCATTGCCGGAGGTAATGACCACGGAGATGTTGTGCAGTTCCTTTCCGGTGTCGGTTACGGTCATTCGATATGTCCGGGGCCGTTTTGGGCCTCCTGACACGAGGAGGCCGGTGTTGGTCGATGCTTCCTCACGTTCGTCAGGAGAAGCGAACATCTGGCCCAAAAAAGTTAGGTTAGGGCCTAATGCGAAAAGCAAACGTTTAGATAGGTGTAATCAATTATCGCTATATAGTAGACTCCCTTACAACGAGAATTCCTATAACGCGTCGAAGATATTGCGACTTCTGTTTTCACGTTACGCGATTCTTGATACACTGGGAGACATCAATGCCCTCCCACCCTGCCAGGCGATGTCGTATCTGCAGGGGAGGCATTCATGTCCGCCATTGTACAATGTGAGACACATTAAGGTGATGTGAAAGCAGTGTGAAAAGGTCTGGTTTATGAAACTTATCTCCTAACTGATTGTACCGAACTCCTCACGTTCGTCAGGAGAAGCGAACATCTGGTCCAAAAAAGTTAGGTTAGGGCCTAATGCGAAAAGCAAATGTTTAGATAGGTGTAATCAGTTATCGCCATATAGTAGACTCCCTTACAACGAGAATTCCTATAACGCGTCGAAGATATTGCGACTTCTGTTTTCACGTTACGCGATTCTTCGTACACTGGGAGACATCAATGCCCTCCCACCCTGCACAGGCGATGTCGTATCTGCAGGGGAGGCATTCATCATCTAAACAATTCCCGACAAAATGTCGAAATACACGAGGCCTCTTCATACGTTTACAAACGCTACGTACTAATTGAAATGATCATATGAAATGTGTAATATTCTAATACACACAAATTGTACGTAATTTAGGAAAGGTTGTAGCAGTGTCAACTCCTCGTGTTCCGGGCGGTCGTTGACTAGATATTTCGTAATTTCGAGCGCTTTCTCGAATGTGAAAGTCCGAGTGAAATTCAATTTTGTAGGTTCAGGTTCCATTGCCGCCTCTGAGACGTATTGAAAAAAGTCTTTCAAGCGTGCAATTACATACAACAATCCACTAATCAATTTTAAATAACGAGACGTTCCCAGAGAGCATTAGAAGAAGGAAGTAAAAACCTCGAAAGTGGAAGAGCCCGAGGGTTAGGTTTAATTCCTAAAGGTTATAACCTTAACAATTTTTAGTTTTATAAATAGGATAGGGTAAGAAAATGTTTTACAATGTACGGAGATGAACGGAAAAAAAAAGTTAACATGACCAGGGGACGGAGGATTAGAGGTTATAACCTTAATAATTTCTAGTTTTATAAATAGGATAGGGTAAGAAAATGTTTTACAATGTACAGAGATGAACGGAAAAAAAAAGTTAACATGACCAGGGGACGGAGGATTAGAGGGGTGGCGCGGTTAGTTTCTGGGCGCTCCGCGAGAGGTCGGCCCGGCGGCCGTCGGGCCCGCCGGGGTCACTTTTCCGGGCCCCTGCGCGCGCCGCTGGCCCGACGACGGAGCGAGGGAGACGGAGCGAGCCGGGCCGCGCGCGAGCGAGAGAGACAGAGCGAGCGGCCGAGCGAGCGAGTTAGCGAGTCGGTGACTAACACCGGCGAGACGCGGGCTGCCGGCAGTCAGTCGTCGCGCCAGTGGCGAGTACCTCGGAACTCCGGACGGCGAAACGGGCTAATCGGGTCCGACCACCAGTCTAGAGGGAGCCGAGCGAGGTCACACGCGCACGGACGACCTCGAGTGTGATAAGCCTACAAAAGAAGCGGTCGAATCTTGCTCGGTTATTTTTTTCCTCGGTTTATTTACGTTTCGGTTTACGCGACGAAGAGACGAAGCCCGGTGACGCGCGGAGTGAGTCAGTGCGGGATTTTGAGGTTAGTGTTCGGGACGGGATATCTCTCTCCCTGGATCGCTTCCTCAGGTGAGCCATCCGATGCATACTGACCAGGTGACGGTCGAGGAAACGCACGTTACTGCTCGCCGGGCAAGTGAGCTGCTTCCGGTGGGCCTCGGAAATTCAACCCGCCTAGGGCCCCCTCGATGCACTGAAGTAAGGACCTCCCACGTACTCTAGGTAACACTGAAATCTTTCCTGAAAGTATTCTTAACGACGTAATACTCTCGGTGTTAGTTTTTTTTTTTTAATTTTAAAATTATATATTGAGGGTATAAAATATCGCGTATTATATTATATATATATCTGCCGGGGTGCGGTTGCACGTGGTGTGTTCGGTCTTGCGTGCGTTTGGCGCGAGGCCCTGCCGGTCGCGCTCGGGCGCGGAGCAAGTGAGAGGGCGCTAGCGCGCACTGAGGGCGCGAGAGAGAGACGCAAGGTCCCCCCGTAGGGATATAAAAGCGGGCGGCGAAGGGAGAGGGCCCGCATTCGCGCCACGTGCGGCGCCGCGGAATCCCGCGTGCCTCGCGTTCCCGGCGTGCCGCGCAAAAACCGCGGTACTTGTTGCTCGTTACGAGTTCACGGTAATAATAGCCGCGATAGTTACGTCACACCGGAGGGGGGTCGCTCACGCGTGCCGGAACTCGCGGGCGCGCGCTTCTATTTATTCGCTCGCGCCTGGGAAAAGGAGCGCGCAGGCGCACCGCGGTACTTTATGCCGCGACAAATCGCGGGATGAAATTTCCCGGTTTACGACCCCGGGACCGGAGCGCTTTATGATAATTACGGCGATGACGACGGTAATGGAGTTATAACACCCGCCCTGAAAGAAGCTCCCGCCATCTTGAAAGCAACAATGTATATTATTTAATGAATGCACCTTTAGACTTACCTGATAAAATATCTGATTACTCGGGATTAAAAATCATCCCTTTCTTTTTTTTTTTATAAATTGTCGGATGTTTATTTGCCTCTCAGGGAGGCCATGTATGTTATTGAGTCATCATCTGTTAATGATAAATAATGGTACTAAGATTTTATACGACACTTCATTTGTAGCTAAACGTTGTTTTTAATTAATTTTTTAGAGAATGCAGTTGTAAATTCTAAGGTAAACGGAATTTGTTAACAAATGAGATGTCTGAGTCTTATGAAATATAAGCAGCTTTTCCACGTTATATAAAACATGAGTTGGCCCATAAGTACCGTTTAAATACTCAACATTTTATTTCATTTTTGTCAAGCTGTTGCCTGAAAGTTGAAAAGAAGCTGAAGACAACGAAAGCGGATTATTGAACAATCGTTATTAAAATTTAATTTCCTAAAGTGAACTTAAATAAATGCAAGAAAACAAGGCCATGAACTTATGGAAAAACCCAGTATATGAAATTAGTATCTAAATTCTGGACCACTCGGTAAAATTCTTAAATTTCATAAACATCGATCCGACGACAGAAATTATTATTTTTTTTTTTAACAGACTCGAAGGCTTAATATGCATATTCATTCATAAATGAGGAACTAGTAGTACGGGATGTTACCATTTTGAACCCTCAAAAGTTACTGTTCCAAAATATATATATACAGTATCGGTGCATGCATCGTAGCACGCGTTACTATTTTTGTTTCACATTTACTTCGTTTCGCATTTACATCAAGTACTCGTAAATATGGCTGATCGTACTTGTACGGAGTTTCGACAAAACAAGCTCATGCCAAATGGATACCCACGTCGTATTGCAGGTTCACTGTTTTATGTTATACCACTGTATAAATGAAATATACTCGCACGTTTTATGGGGCAAAGTTATTAAAGGGAAAAGGGTAAAAAGGCAAAAGTTAGACGGAGCTCCTCCGTAAGTGGGAGAGGAGGAATAGGAGCTGGTTTTGTGACACCGCGGAGGACGCGACTCGAGCCGCGAATAATCGCGGCGATAACTCGCGGATGGAAGTTTATGGTCCGTGGTGGTGGGATCGTAACGCGGAATGTGCGGCTGCAAACTTTCCGAAATGGCAAAGACAAGAGATCAACATGCGGAACACTCTACGCGTCGCCGCAGGTCGCGATCAAATGTGCCGATCGTGCGTTGAGAAAAAAAAAATGACTTATTGAACAAATTCGTTCGATGCATTCGGTGCGTTTCAGAAAGCGTTTCGGTGGAACTGACAAAATTTTACGTTCGCTCTACAGGTCGCGATCAAATGTGTCGATCGTGCCTCGGAAAGAAAAAAAAAAACATTAGCTCATTGAGAAAATTCGTTTGATGCATTCGGTGCGTTTCAGAAAACGTTTCGGTAGAACTGACCAAATTTCACGTCCGCTCCACAGGTCGCGATCAAATGTGCCGATCGTGCGTTGGAAGATAAAAATATTGGCTCATTGAACAAATTTGTTTGATGCATTTGGTCCGTTTCAGAAAACGTTTCGGTAGAACTGACCAAATCTTACGTTCGCTCCACAAGTCGCGATCAAATGCGCTGATCGTGCCTCGGAAAGAAAGAAAAAAAAAACATTGGCTCATTGAGAAAATTCGTTTTATGCATTTGGTGCGTTTCAGAAAACGTTTCGGTGGAACTGACCAAATTTTACGTTCGCTCCACAGGTCGCGATCAAATGTGCCGATCGTGCGTCGGAAAGAAAAAATGGCTTATTGAACAAATTCGTTCGATGCATTCGGTGCGTTTCCGAAAACGTTTCGGTAGAACTAACCAAATTTTACGTTCGCTTGACCGAGCCCGTTTGCTTCGGTCGACCGAAGTGTATCAATTAAATCGTTTCGTTAATTCTTGGAAAGTATTTCAGCCGATGAAGCAAATTCTTTGGTTGGCTATACCTGGGTACCTCATTTTGGCGTGATCTATGGTTGATATCAAAAGTTATTAACCGAAGAATTTTTTTTTTAATATCGATTAAATGTCTGATTGTTCATGTAATCATTTGGTTGGTATGGCAACCAATTTTATTTATTCAACCGAATGGCTTCTCTACGTGGGCGCAGGAAAATCAGTCGCGTGAGAAGAGGCCTTGATTTTTCGAAATCAGTCGAGCGTGGGCCGGCAATTTATCGGGATCATTACGCATAATTCCACGTCGATTTTCCTGCGTCATTGCGCATCCGGGAAGGCCGCCCTCCTATTCAAGGATTATTTATTACATCGTCCTTGTTGCTATTCACCTAAGCGATCCCCGTGTAAAGTAATTCCCTTCTGAGATAAATAAGTAATTATGAACATCTTCATGAAATTTCCTTATCACTCCTAGTGATTACCATCCATTGACCATACCCTTAGGTGCATATCATGTTACATAAAAAAATTCACCTGAAACTTTAATGCCATCTTTTCTGACAAACGAGGATGTACGTAAAAAATACGGTTCTTTACAATGTATCGCAAACAATGTTCTATATGAATTGTGTCAATTGGTACCTAAGAGTACGGTTGATAACACAAGTATCGTAAATAATGTTCTATATCAATTGTATCAATTGGTACCTAAGAGTACGGTTGATAACACAAGTAAACTGTATTTAAATGTCCTTTTAGTTTATTCTTGTATCCGTTTGAAAAGTGGGTAGACTCAACACCATTGATTGATATGAAGCCCCTTAATTATAAATTTTTTTCCCTAGTTTGGATTACGGGTCGTGTCAACATACAAGGGAGCTTCTCTTTCCCATGCTCGTAAGCCGAAACTTCCGGCAGGCTTGGGTCCTGATTTAAGATTATGGCTTGCAGGCGATAATAGGAAATCTTAGGTTAGGACGGGTGTCCAGCACGTGGGGCACGCGATAGTTGATTTTTTTTTAGGACGAGGTCGTGATAACACCGGGGACGTACTTGAAGAAAGAAGTACGGAACGTTAAATATGCTCCGATAAGGAGGAGACCCTGGCAATGAGACCGCAAACCGATAAAAAGTAAATGAAAAAAATGGGGGACCTTTGACTCTCCACCTTGACGACCTCAACAATTCACGCTCTTATATATAATTAATATAAAAAAAACGTGTAACCTATTCATAAACATTCCTTCATACAATCATATCGATAGAATAAGCCCAGAGGTCCTCGAGTCAATTTTTTCTTATCCCCATCTTTCATAATTTAATTATCATTTTTTTTTCATTCCATTTTCTTTAAGGCGACGTGAAAGTGGCACCTGAGGGATCGGAAATTAATAATTTTCTCCTAACTGGGTGTACCGAGTTATTTCAAACTTTACAACGTGAATGTGAAGGCTGTATAGATGGTCCCGAGAAATTTCATTTTTTTTTTAATAACTAATTTAAAAAAATATCTTTAAATAATTTCATTCGCGGACGCTTAGCGAACTCGTATCTTTGTTTTGCATTCATTCGACGGGAACTCGACACGGAGAGTCTTGGTGGGCGAGATTACACGATCTTATTATTCAAACCCGGTTGGCAGGGGATATTGACACAATGATATTGACAGAATGATATTGACTCGGCAACGTTGACAGGTCGCCTTGCGTGCAGACGTCTTCGGCTTACGTCCTGAGTTTACATACGGCGGTTTTGCCGTATCGAATGATTTAACGCAGAAGTGCCGGAAAAACGCAAACGATCAATCCGTTAAACGAATTAATGAACCGGAAACGGCCGACAAGGACTCGCTTTATCCTCATTCGCGACTCGTTGTTAAGCTCCATGATTGGCCAAGGCCTTCCTCGAAGCGTTTTCAATCTCTAATCTGCCGTTTAACGGCGGCTACGCCCACCTCTGCATCCACCGAAGCGCAGTCTGTGATGAATGACGAGTCACGAGCGATTTTCGTCACTCCCACTTCTCGTATATACCTCGGTCGTTAAACGGAGTTCATTGTCAAACAATTAACGAAAATTCGCCTCGTCGTTGAGAAGAGAAGTCGCTTCGGATGGGAAAAAAGTGTTTCTGGGAAACATCTCGATGAGGGAGATTAGATTAACGGCGTTTCCAATGTGTAATGTGCCGTTTAACGGTGTCTCCAATCTGTAATCTACCATTTAACGGCGTCTTCAATCTGTAAGCTATCTTTTAACGGCGTTTCCAATTTGTAATCCGCCGTTTAACGGCGCTTTCGATCTTTAATCCACCGTTTAACGGCGTTTCCAATCTGCGATCTGCCGTTTAACGGCGGCTATGCTACCTTCTGCATCCACCGAAGCGCACTATGTCCTGAATGACGATTTTAACGAGCGATTCTCGTCACTCCCACTTTTCGTATACCTCCGTCGTTAAACGGAGTTCATTGTTAGGCAGTTAACGAAAATTCGCCTCGTCGTTGAGAAGAGAAAAGTCGCTTCGGATAGAAAACGAGCGTCTCGGGGAAACATCTCGATGAGGGAGATTAGATTAACGGCGCTTTCAATCTGTAATGCGCCGTTTAACGGCGTTTCCAATCTGTGATCTGCCGTTTAACGGCGGCTATGCTCACTTCTGCGTCCACCGAAGCACACTATGTCCTGAATGACGATTTTAACGAGCGATTCTCATCACTCCCACTTTTCATATACCTCAGCCGTTAAACGAAGTTCATTGTCAAACAATTAACGAAAATTCGCCTGGTCGTTAAGAAGAGAAAAGTCGCTTCGGATAGAAAACGAGCGTCTCAGGGAAACATCTCGATGAGGGGGATTAGATTAACGTCGAGCCGGCCATTTCCCGTTTCCGTTTCCGACCTAGGGGGTGGTTTTCGTTTAGCGAGCTTTTTAATAACCGCCACCCGGATGCCCTGACCGATTTGGGGACGCTACGACGCGGCTTTTACGATCCCTCGAGGAGCCATAGACTTTTAATACGCTCTACGGGAGAGGGGAAGGAGGACCTCTCTTTAGCGGCGCAAACTCCGCCGTTATGCGGCGCACTTACTTACGCAAGGATTGGTTTAACAGTCATGCCTCCTATGAGGATCACGGGATCGTTACCGACGACCGCTCCCTTACTTTGTCGCTTTTTGTGCCCCGATGCCCGAAACGGAGCCCTTTCCCGGCCCTATCTCGCTTTAAGGGCGCCGTTTAACGGCCGGAGAATTTATGCAGTTAGCGTCAACTCGGCCTCTCTTTCCCTTACAATCCGTCGAAGAACTCACTGTAAAACGCTTCAGCCTGGCTAAGAACGATCCTTCATCGATCTCTTTTGAAGGGAAATGGTTTTTGGCCTCGTTACGATTATTTCATGACCGGTCTTCGTGATCTACCACTAACGATATTCGTTAAGAAACAAAATGCTGCCGGTAATGAATGAACCTTAAATTGCACGATAAATCGTAGCGATTTCTAATCTGTATAGTTATGTCGAGTCGAAATTTAATCACGCGTCAGATAAGTCCGTACGGATCGATTTGTAGGTACATATTTATCGTAGCGATTTATCGTTACGGATATAACCACCTTAAGGGTCCGCCATTGACTCCGTGCACCTTAATAATTAATAACGATTGCACTAGCAAAATATTTATATACTTTACGGTCAAGAATATATGCGATTCATATTTTAGTTATCACGAGGTCATCATTTTTACATATACAGAGATGGGGTTTGAATGAAGCAATAATCTTGTTAATATATCATTAGTCTAACGTAATTGTCACCAGGTATAAATAACCTCGTATTTTAACGCGAAAGAAAGAGTTTCGTTTCAATATTGCGCGTAATTGTTGAATGGTCTCGTTTTTGTTTTAACGAATCGACGAACGTGATCAAACATCGATTCAACCGTTCCACCGATTCCCGAAATTAATATAAACGATGTCCGAACGTCGACTATTATTCGGGGAGGACCGAAGGAGGACTCTCACCCTCTCTCTCTCTCCTGCAATTATCGGTCGCTGAATATGAGGAACGCGTTTGTTTGATTTAACGCGAAAGGGCGTCGAGCCGTTGGGGTGGGTGGGTGGGTGGGTGGTACAGGGGGGCTTTTGTGTCGCGTCAAAACCGGGAGGTGTGTCCCCGGAATTTCGGAATTTCGAAATTTCACGGCTGGCCGCGGTCGAACGTCATCTGGAAAAAGAGACTGCCTCGGGAAACTCCCCGAGTGTGTAACGACGTTAAACGGCATTAACGGCGCGTTAAAAAAAGAACAATAACAAAGAAGGAGAAAAAAAAAAGTTGGCAGCGAAACTACTTATCCCTTTGTTCCACTTCAAACGCCGCTAATTACTATAATAATAATAATAGGGAAGCGTTTCGTATAAACGTTACACCTAGGACGCCGGATTCGGATCGCCATAACGATATACCAACGGCGAACGTCGTCCTTGATAACTGTCGTAACGACAGAAGAAAGCATCTCCGGATGCACTTATCTCTAATCTCAATGGCTTATTAAGAGTGCCCCCGCGTTAATTCGGGGTCCGTTAACAGAATTAAGTTACAATACCCATTACGAGGTCTCGTCTCCTCTCCTTTCTTCTCCTAGTATAATTCTGTTCCTTATACTCCAAGCGACGAGGCGTCACCTTCCAAGGTAACCCCGGTGTACATCCTCTCTTAGGGGTCCTTGGGGGGCCTTGCCCCCGACCCCCCCAGGGAGGGTCGCGAGGAGGTGGGGATCCACGTAATTACACGTATACGACTTGAATAACTACCCGCACAATATACTTGGGGGGGGCGGTACGTCTCCCCCGCGTACAGAGGAAATCCATACAGGGCCGCGTGCATACGCCCCACCCCCCCCCCCCCCCCNCTCACTTGCCGCGGTGGCTTTAATTAAAATTACGTAGGTTCGCGCCTGTAACGGCGTCGCCTCTTTATTTAGGATTTTTATGAGCTTTTCATTACGCGGACACGTACCAGAGGGTGGGGCCGAGGGGCGGGGGGCCATCTCTGAAAGGCAGACATGGCCAGCGCGCGCGACCCCCCGCGAAGACCGCGGCGGGGGGAGGCACCCCATTCGCGGGTCGCGAGTGAAAGAGCACCCCTCCCCCCAGGGTGAAAGAGGAAACGGGGGCCAAAAGGAAGGGGAGAAATTTCACGGCGAGAAACGAATTGTCCTCCGAGAGGGCGAAATAATGCGCGGTAATAAGATCCCCCCCCCCCAGAAGGTGGAGGAAGAGGGGGCACGAGAGGTGACCCGTGTTTCGCGACGGCGAGGATCAGGTTTTTAAGGACTGTTGTGTTAATTGTAAAATTTAACTCTTGTCGTGATTATTTATCGCGGTTGCCCTTTTTATTGTATGGTTATTATGATAATTAAGATGATTAGGATATGTCGTCGTGGAAGGTGCGGTAAGAGGTGGCAGGATAATTAGGGACACGGGTGTAAGGATTCGTGATATCGAGGATCAGATTTTTCGGGGCTGTAGAGTTTGGCTCTTATTGCTATCTTTATCGTGGTTATCATTTTTATCAAGCGATGATGATTTTTAAGGTGTCGTCACGGGAGGTTTTATCAGAATCTTTGAGAGGTGGATTTCGCTACGTGGACTGTTTTATTAACGAGCACCGACTCGTAATTGTCATTCTCATTGCGCTTATCAGTCCTGTAATGATTTCCAAGCCACGTACCTGTATATCGGCCTTCCTTTACTCTTATACGATTTTTCAGGGAAAACTTAATGAAACTTCTTACTCTCTCGTGCCGCTCTTTCGTAACCGAGGGATGTGTTTATTAATTAAACATTTCACGAAGGTCTTAATTTTGCAGAGATATGCGTAAATTCTGAATTTCTAAGCAAACAGTTACTTAGTGTCGGAAGATTAATATCGTTCACTTTTACAATTGGTATATCAGTTTTTTTTAATTTTCTTTTTAATTTGAAAAGATTGGAGGCGCAAGACGTGTCCCTGTGGGAGGTCCGATAAGAGTTTAATGGACGAGTATAATGATGCAGGGGGGGACTAATTTATTAATGAACACCTTGACTCGTATCCTGACTTTTATTGCGGTTATCATTCTTATCGAGCGATCGAGCCTTAAGATGCCCCGTGGGAGGCGCGATAAGAGTTTGATGGGCCGCAAATGGAGGGAAAAAAGGGGCAAGTTGATTTTAAGAGGATCGATCGATCTTCCTTATCTCCTGAAGTAGTCCTTGCCTGTTCGACAGGACTCCTGAAGGGCTCCGTCGCGGCCGAACGGCCCCGGACGCTCCGCCGGCTGCGGAACGTCTGCACGCCGAACTCCTGCGGAATGGGCACCGGGGCGGACCCCGGGGGTGAGCGGCTCGACGACGGCGAGGCCTCCTTCCGGATGGCCGACCGGGACCGGGAGAGGGACGAGAAGACCCTCGGGATAATGAGTCCCTTCGACGAGCAGGAGGAGTGGGCCAAGATCTCCGAGATCATGGCCTCCTTCGGGACAGGACTCGTCCGCGAGTCGGTCTTCGTCACCGAGCTCGAGAGGGAGTTCCAGACCCGACTGGGTAAGAGGGGATGATAATAAGGAAATAATGCGAATAATTGGATTCAAGAAAAAAAAAAAATGAGATTCGTCAGGCTTTTGGGTATTTCTTTTGAATTTTGCTGTTTAATTTAGGGGTAGAAACGTTATAGGGTTGATAGGATTTCGAGGGGATGTTTGACGGGGAAAGGAGGAAGATTAATATAGGAATAATGCGAATAATTCGGTCCAAGAAAAAAAAAAAAAACGGGAGATTTGTCAGATTTTGGGTATTTATTTGAAGTTTGCTTTTTTAGGGGTAGAGAAGTTATAGGGTTGAAGGGGAATTTCCACTGTGGATGTCGTCGATTTCGAGGGGATGTTTGAGACGTGACGGGGAAAGGGGGAAGATTAATATAGGAATAATGCGAATAATTCGGTCCAAGGAAAAAAAAAAAGGGAGATTCGTCAGTTTTTGGGTCTTTATGTGAAGTTTGCTTTTTTAGGGGTAGAGAAGTTATAGGGTTGAAGGGGAATTTACACTGTGGATGTCGTCGATTTCGAGGGGGAGCTCCAAACGCGACTAAGCAAGAGGGTAAAGATGAACCAAAGAATACCACAAAAGTTAGATCCAAAAAAAGACAGGGTAGTTTATCCGGTAATTTTTTGTTCTTTTTTTTTTTTGGTTCCTCTTTTAATCTCGGGAAAATAATACAACCTCAATGGAGACTATTTTGTGGAATGCTTCAGGACTGAGCTCGGATTCCGGAAGCAGTCCGGTCGTCTCCACCACCGTGGGACAGTGGCTGTCCGGGATGAACTTGTCCGACTACGAGTCGCTCTTCGTCAATTACGGATACGACGACCTGGACTTCATCGTAAGTGGGAATTCCCACCTGCTCTTGTAACATACTTGGCGCGAAACTCTACCGAGCTAAGTAGGGTCGTGCTCAATTTTGTCATGGTTCCGATTTTTCTATCCGCAGAACGGGGTGATCGACGAGTCCGACCTGAAGGACATGGGCATCGGCAGCGAGCAGGAGCGAGCTTCCGTCCTGGAGGCCGCGTCTACCCTGAAGAGGCGCGTCGACAGGAGGACCGGCACCCTGGGCCAGTCGGTCGACGAGTGGCTTAAGAGCATCCGCCTGGAGAACTACGTGGAGACGTTCAGGAAGCACCTCTACACGGACATGGAGAGGGTCCGCAGGGTGTGGGAGGTGGAGTTGGCGGCGGTGCTCGAGATCCAGAAGCCGGCCCACCGGAAGCGGATCCTGGCCTCGGTGAGCGGGCCCAATCCGCGGGCCCCCGGCCGCAACCCGGGGGGCCCCAACCTCGAGGACCTCAACAAGGACCTCAACGCCCTGGTGAGTCCTTCTAGGCCGACGGTGATTACCCTGTATCCATTATACATGAGTTTGCCGAGGCGACCCTCCTCCTGGGGGAGGTCCCGGTCGCCTCTCCCGACCAAATCAGTCCTAATCAAATCACTCGGAAACACCCGAAGCCGTTCGCCTCCTCGCCTCCTGGAGGCGCCCTGAGGACACCGCGGACTCTGCGGACGAAATAAAGGAACGCGAAGTAACCCCCGGCTAGTTCCTCTGGGCTAATCGACGGTCCTTTTCTTATCACGCTAAAGCGGTCTCTCTTTTTTTTCTTATCATGCTAAAGCGGTCTTTTTCTTTTTCTTATCACGCTAAAGCGGTCTCTTTTTTTTTCTTATCACGCTAAAGCGGTCTCTCTTTTTTTTTTTCTTATCACGCTAAAGCGGTCTCTCTTTTTTTTTTTCTTATCACGCTAAAGCGGTCTCTCTTTTTTTTCTTATCACGCCAAAGCGGTCCTTTGAACCCGGACCCTTGAAATTCTATTCTTTTACATTTGTTTATGAAATTTCCTTAAATTTTGAATAACAAAAATTTCATCTCACGGATGTCAGGCCCTCCCTTAAGCTTCCTCCCTTACGCGATGCGGAGCGCGGAATTGGCTGCCTCGTAGAAATTCGGCGTGCTCTCCGCGCGTTTGAAAACGCGGAATTGGCTGCCTCGAAGAAGTTCCGCGTGCTTTCCGCGCGTTCGAAAACGCGGAATTAGGGCCTCCGTGTCGAATTCGCGAAGTTTCCCAAAATTCTGTACGCCCAGCTCGGAGTAGAATTTCGAAAACGAGAGACCCCCTCTGCGCTTTCGTCCCACCTCTCAGCCCATTTCTTTTGAAATCCGGGGAAAGTAATCATCCCCGAGGACCCGCGACCCGATCTTATCCCCCGGAACCCCTTCAGCAGCGCCATTAATCGCGACACCCCCTAATCGCTCTCGAGTTACGCGGAATTCGGGGGGTGGAATAAGTCCCCCCCGTGACCCCCCCACTCGACTTGTCCCGGATTTTAATCGCGGATTTCCTCCCCCCCCCAGTCTCTCCCATTTCTCCGCACCCCCTCGATGGAGACGTCTCCGTTAAGGGTTGGCATCCTCGAGCACGCTCCAGCGCGCGCCGCGCGACAACGGGAGCTTCCCGGAGACAATGTGTCGCGATCGGGGGGTGGCGGCGCCTCCTAAGGGTCGCATCTCCCCCATCGCCCCCACCCCCTTGGGGGGGCGCGATCATCCCGAGGGTTTTTCATCCGATATCGCGCGCCGGGCCGCGTTATAATGTAAATATCGCGGCTAATTGGAGGCCCCCCGACATTGTGCCGGGGGTGGCACTCGGGGGTGGCTTTCACCGCTGCTCGAGCGTCACCCCCCTCCAGGGGGAGCTTTCTGTTCCCGCCACCTCATCCGCGCGCCACTTCTCGCCTTTTATCGCCGGATCCCCGTTAATTAGCTTATCGAGCTCGCCTAATGTGCCCATCGGGGGGTGGCGTGGCAAATTGCACCCTTTCTTTTTTTACCCCCCTTTCATTCGGGTTCCTTCTTCCCCCCCCCCTTTTTTTTTTCTTTTTTCGCTATTCCGCGATAACGAGCCGATCGATCACCCTTCCGCGAGACTATGGGGTTCCTGGCCCCCTTCGGGGATATTTCTGTTTCGTCAGATGTTTCGAAGGGGAACCTTGGAAAATGGCGAGATTTTCCGGCTTTGACGTTGGAGTACGTTTTCTTTTTTTTTTCTTTTTTTTCCTGGTCGATTGTGTGGATTGGTACGGGGTGCAGATTGTGCAGAATGGGGAGGTGCGATTGTCAGAAACATTACCAATTGCCCTGGTGCCCCATGAATTTGTCGGGTAACATGTTTACATTTACCTGTAAATGCGTTCCATGTTCTCGTTTCGTCACGTTTCGTCATATGGTGTCATAATTTGTCACCTAATAAAAAAAAAAATGCATACATAGCCGCCTTTTAATTTTTTTTTGCATCGTCCGGACATTCTGCGTTAATACATGCAAGAAGGCTGTATCTCTTTTTTTTTCTTTTCTTTTCTTTTCTCTTTGGTTCCTACTTATTTTACTGATCTTTCGTATTTTTCCTCCTTTCGCGTCTGGTTCCCTCTCCAGAAGACCAACATCCAGCAGCTAAAGGAGGAGATCCGGGAGAAACTGCCGGAAGGCGCCCAGGGGAACGGGGTCCCCATAACTGGGACCAACGTCGGGACCCTCAGACACCGTAAAAACAGGCCCGCCCCCCAACCCCCCCAGAGGCCCAGCTCCCATAATGGTGCCATCTCCTCGACAGAGCAACTCGAGATCAGGGCACCTTCCGAACTTCTTTTCGGCGTGCCCTCCACCCTGAAGACACAGTGGAGGCACCAGCCGAAGGCTCTAGTCATTGGCTGCGTCACTTATGTCGCCAACGTAAGCGGAAACTTTCCTATAAGTTTCTGGGAATTATTCTCTTATTTTTCCGCACCCGGAGAAGAATCTAATTCGTCGAGAGGAATAATCGGAATATTTTCCTTACCAAGAGACTCTGGAAAATTAACGAAACGATTCACCGAAACACTTTGGTCGATTCGTGCAAACAGTTTCAATTTTAATTTTTTTTTCAATTTTTGTTTAAACATTTGCATACAAGTTTAATTCTATGAAAGATTTACTGTGAATTTAGGGTAAAAATGTGAAGTGTAGCGTATTTTTATTTTTTTTTAAATTTTTTCGGAAGGGAAACAGGAATTCAGAGGGTGGCGGAATTTCTCGTTCATAGTGGATAGATGAGAATAATTAATATAAGGGAAATGTCATCCCCCTTTTGATTTCCGCGTGTTGCAGTACCTCGGCTCCACCGTGGTGAAGGAACTCCGAGGAACCGAGTCGACGAAGAAGTCCATTCAGAAGCTGAAGAAGACTTGCCGCGACCCCAGGGTCACGCCCGACATCACCCTGGCCATCTCCTTCCGCGGAGTCCGCTTCTTGAACACCCTGACGAATGTGAGGACCAGAGTCTGAGGAATTACAGTCCGACTTTATCCGATTTAATCTTACTTCTTACTCCTTCTTATCTATTCCGACTTTATTCCCATTTATTTCATTCGTTTCACCGAGGCGCTCTTTCTCCTTCTCTCGTTTCTCCTTTTGCTCTTCATCTCGCTGAGACAGGAAAATTAATCCTGGAACCGAGCAAGAAGGGCTTTAATCTGACTTTATCTTATTTATTCCTGTTCCTTCTTATTTATTATCTGACCTTATTTTTATTTCCTTCGTTTTACCGAGGTACTCGTAATTTTCCTTAGACACGACCCTCATTTTATCCTGTGACATTTCATTTTTATATGGCAAAGAAATTAATTGGGGGGTGTTTTATTTTTTTTTTCTAATTTTTTTCTGGTGAGTGGACAGTATGGTACATGTAATGATGATTTTTTTGGCGTGACTTTTGTTGATAGGAACCGATCTGCGAGCATGAAATTCGGAATATTCATTGCGCCTGCCAGGACGCGGACGACCTCACGCACTTTGCGTATATCACGAAGGACCACGCGAGCCGTACGCACTTTTGCCACGTCTTTTGCGTGCCTACAATGGTGAGTGATGATTTCAATTTCTCACTTTCATATCCCCTTAACGAGGGCAAAGCAAATCAGAGCTAAAGGGAGGAAGAAACGGACTGGCATGAAATAGGATCGCGCCATGAAGGAGGGGACCTTTTTTCAGGACCAAGCCACGGAGGTGATCCTGACGCTGGGCCAGGCGTTCGAGGTGGCTTATCAAATGGCCCTGCGTGATAAGCTGGGCGGCCAGACGATCCGGTCCCAATCCGCGAATCAGCTGACGAGCCTGACGGGGATCCCGAACACGGTCCCCGGGTCCAACAGGAACGCCGGGACCCCGGATTTCATGCCCGACCTCAACCACGACTCGGACCTGATCCTGCAGTCCGGGAACTCCTTGACCAACCCCAAGCCCAAGCCCAGGTCCAAGTCGAACCCCAGCTCCAACCTCCACGCAGGTCCAAACGTCGCCGGCAACCCCAGTGCCAACTCCAACTCCAACTCCAACTCCAACTCCGACTGCCACTCGGGCCCCAACCAGGTTAGCATCAACTCGAACCCCAACGCGAAGCCCCAGGTCACCCATGGGAGGTCCCATTCCGTAAACGACATCAAAGTCAACGGGAACCAGCTCAAGCTGGCCCCAACACCGGTCGACGACATCGGGATCGCGGTTAAGGACATGAAGGACCTCAAACCAGGGTTCCGGGCGCCGATCGTCCTCTCCGAGGAGTTGTAATTCCATCGGATAGCAGGCTTTGCATCCGAGGTGACCCCCAGCCAGGTGGGAACCTGCTGGGAGGTGGTCCAGAGGTGGCGGAGCCAGGTCGCCACGTCTTCAGCAACCGGGAGGCTTCAGGGATCATGAGATTCATTGCTGGAGGGAGGCCTTCTCCACGCACATGGTCTCTTCGGCAAAGATAAACGAAGTTGGCTACAAACGTGAGGTTCCTAGACCTTGAGGAATTAGGTGGAGGTACCTTGAAGATGCATTTTGGTTGTCATTAATGTGAGCGCCCTACACCTTGGATGAAGGTGGGCGCGGAGTACCTCCAAGGTGGAAGTTTGGCCAAATTTTTGCGACGACTGTGCAGCGACCCTGAAACGTGGTGAAGACCACCTTGACCTTCCTCCACCTTGGTCTCGGTCGGTACCGACCTTTGACTATCGTCGAGGTAAGTGGCAGCGATACCTACGAGATCGTCGCTCGGCAACGTTTTCACTTTTGTACCTCTCCCCTAGAGGGGAAAGAGCCCAGGGCGCTCGACACCTGTCGGGTCGAGCGCAATACCGATCGAGATACCGCTTTTTCACTGGAAATTAAATCACTTTTTTGAGAATCCTCAACAGAGCCACCTTCAGCCTGCACCTGACCAGCCAAACGTCGAGGCTGGAGGTGGTTTCGCGCTTTGGCGAGACCTTAATCTGAAATATCCCGGTTCAAGGTCAGCCGTGCCGCCTCTCGCGTTTTCGACCTCTGGCCGGCTATCACGAGTAGATATTAGCGAGTAGATTGCAGAGGCGGGATCGGCGATCTAGGCACTACCTTTCACGACCAATCCGATTGATAAGGTCGCTCGCTCCTCGATACGAGATCGAAAATTCCCCGGAAATCGCCGAAGAAGATGCGAAAAAATGGTAAAAAAAAATCGGAAAAAATCACAGAAAATCCCGAGCAATATCTCGGGATTTCGCGTCTAGGAGTCTTCGACGTAAGTTATGAGAAAGGCACTTTTTGTGATCGATACCATCGATATCGGTACTCGATACACCTGCCCTCGGGGCCGATCAGCCGTCGATATATCGAACGCTCGCGACATTCCCCTGCCAGTCGACAAACGCACCTGCTCAATCTCGCTTTAAGCCGGTTTTACAGCCGCATCCGACCTCCGACAAGTGTGTTCGCGGTTTTTTGTAAACTTTGTAAAACCCTAGGGAAATCCCCCCAAGACGGCGGGCGGCATTTTTCGAGGGGCGCGTCCGTATCGCGCAGAGACACCCTTCGCTGATTAATTCTCCAAGACTGATACGAGTCGTTTGTCGATATAATAATTAGGTGGGAGCGGTAATTAAATAAGGGAGACTTATCGTTAAAGGGCTGTCGAACCCCGGGGACAGGTGCGATTTACCCTTCACTCACCTGGGGGAGTGCCGCCCTTCTTTCGGGGAGGGTCTCGGAGGTTCTTATCAATCTCACACGAGATTATAGATTTGAATTTAGTCCTTCCTGGAGAGTCGACGTTTTACTTTGAGGGAAATTGTCAGGAAGGAAGGGAAAAAAAAAAATAAAAAGAAAAAAGATCAAGGGGGAATGCGGAAAATTTGGAACCCGACGATGACCTCCGAGGGAGAGGGGCCTCCCCTGGAGAACGGTCGAAATATATTATCGATAAGCTTTAGATATTTAATTAAGCATCGATCCGAGGACTCGGAGGGGTCCTCATAACCAGGGGTGTCGGAGCTGACACTCGGATACCAAAGTACCGCGCTTTTAAGGAGCTACGCTTTTAAGGCGATGTCTAAGCCGTTCAATATGTGCACCAAGGCGGCAATGTGCGAACCTCGCCCCCAGAAATGTGCAACTTTTCGAGGGTTTGCTACTTTGTGAGGCTCCAGAGGGATACTCTGTTTCTTAAGGGGGTTCAATCTTGTGAGACCCCAAGAAAATTCAGAATAACTTTCATCGAGGGAGTGCAATGTTGCGCCCCCTCCCCCTCGAAAAAAATTACACCGTGGATTTTTTATGGGATTATCGTTTTGTAGCACTTTAGAAGAGCAAACAGTTGAAGTTCTATCGTGGAACTGGAAGTTTTGCGAGTTTTGCGATAAGAATTTTCCGATGAGTATATATGAGTTTAAAAAAAAAAAAGAAGAAAAACACGGTGGGATTTATAGAGGGGCTGCGAAATGTTTAGATTCGGCAGATGTATCTTAGGAGGATAATTTCGCATGATTGTTCCATAAAACTGGAGTCTTACGAGGCCCTGAAATTCGGACCCACCTGGGGGTGCACTTTGGCCGTCGGCGTCGCGACGTCTATTTTTCAGCGAACGGTCCTAAGGAGGGGACTGTCGCGTCGCCAGTCGGCGTGGTGATATTATAATCGAGCGTAATTACGACTTATAATTACCGAGTCTAGCGTAATCGTGGACTCGACTAAGACTTAGAACGCGGTCAACCAAAGAGCTAGGCTGTCCCCTAATTTAACCCTTTGGCTACTAAGAGCGCCTAAAGGCGCCCGACGTTTGGTCCAATATTGCCTGCACGGTCAGAGGAATTTCGCCCGTATGTCGAAATGGCTCCGTGTTCAAAGGGTTAAGGGGGTCGAATAATCGTCGAGGCACCTGTCAGGTCGGTCGCGCGGTTCCTGGGGATGGAAAGAGAAAAAAAGTCCCCAGGGAAAGATGTCTCCCCTAGATCGAGAGAATGAAAGAAAAAAAGATAAAAAGGAAATAGAACGAGAATTCGATGAGGACGAAGAAGGGCGAAAGATTCGGACGACTCCTCGACGGGATCGACGAATCCCAGAGGGATCGAAAAAAGGGGGTGATTTTGGGGATTGTGACTTTTCTTTTTCGTTTTTTTTTTGCTCGAGAAAAGGGAGGGGGAGGAATCGACGCGGGACCGCGACAAGGGAGGGCCTTCGGAAACTGCCAAATTTAGGGAGGAACGACGCTCGTTCGCGGGCCCACTTTTTATCGTTATTCATATTTGCGAGGAGACGTTTCCTGTTTTTTTATTTTTTTTCCGCGCACGTCGATTGTATCGATAGGTAGTACTCGGTAGGGCGGTACCTTTGATGAAGCTCCTCGACCGGCCAAAGGACTATCAAGGGTCCTTTTTAAGGACCTTGAGGTCGAGCCTAGATATTCTGCATCGCACAAATCTCCGAAAGACGCGGTCTAATTAGTGGAAGGTCCACCGTGGATGACGCGGAAAAATTCCTGAATTTTAATTCCTCTAATCAAGGAATTATCTGATTTTTCACACTATCAAGGGAACTTCTATTTAACTCAGGATTCTTCAATTATTTATCTAAAAAAAATCTATCCTTTTGTGTTGAATTACTTTCTGGATCTTAAATCTTGAATTCAGGAATTTTTTACTTTTTTTCATTACCAAGGATTTCCCTCAGGAACTTTCAATTATTTAACTTAAAGATCCATTGTTTTGTGTTGAATGATTTTTGCGAATTACAATTTTTTTTCTTTTTAATCCATGAATTTTGTAATTTTCCGTCTTAACGATGGAACATATGTCGAAATGGCTCCGTGTTCAAAGGGTTAAATAAAGATTTATAAACTTTTAATTCATATTTCACGTCTCGGGACTATGCTAGTTTAGTCGCATTTCCTCGTTTTTCTAACATTTCTATCATTCATATCGTCCATGTGACATAATCGCGCACCACGGTGGACGTTTCCGTGGAAAGCCGAGAAAGAAAAAGAAACGGAGAGAAAGAGAGAAAGCCGGGCAAATCGCGCGCAAAGCCAGGAGAAATTCCGGACCAAACGACCGCACGAATAATAAGGCTTACCAGAAAGACTTACGTTAATTAATCCAGCGATCGTAGCCGGGAACAATGACGGCGAATTGTCATTCGGGTCGCTCGTCGATACCAATCCTGAATACCTTATGTGATTAGCGGTCGAGCATTAATATTAACAATAGGATGAGCGTAGGCTAGCATCGGTAGGCACTGTATTTAAAGGGTTAACTAATTAGTTAATTTATTAAAACGGCCACCAGGAATCAGTTCGAGACCGAGGGGGGAATCGACCCCCCAACACCAAAGAGCCGATCGATCGATCGATCGGTCATCGACGATCTGCAATGAGGAAACGATTCCGATCGTTCCGCACAATTTTTTCTATGTGTTTTTACAGTATCCGGACTTTTAATGTCTCTATGTATATCTTCGTCGCACTCGCGATAACGATAAACCCTTTCCAATAATCAATGGTCGATATTAATCGTTCTTTGTCGCGCCGCGTTATCACCGTTCTCTTCCATTATCGCGCGTTTTGGTGTTCGATCTCTGCTCGTCAATTATTTCGCGATACTCGATCGGGTCGGCCATTTTGTCGCGTTATCGAGGACTACACGTTTCCCCCTTTTTCACCAATTTTTTTTACTCGTGATGTTTCTTCTTTTTTTTTCATTTTATCGATGTCTACATTTTCTCGTGTACATTTCTTTAATCTAATTGTTCTACACATTTTGGGTCACGTTCTAATTCTTACGACTATCATTGAGAAATTTTTTTTACTCGTGATGTTTCTTCTTCTTTTTTTTTTTTTTCATTTTATCGATGTCCGCACTTTCTCGTGTACACCTCTTTGAGCTAATTGTTCTATACATTTTGGGTCACGTTCTAATTCTTACCAGTATCATTGATAAACGTCTGTTCATAATCTCTGATGACGATCCAGAGAGTCGAAAGTGAATTTCTTCCGAGGGGGGGAAGGAAGGGTGCGAAGAAATGGAGGAAATTTGGGGGAAAAAAAGGAATATTTATCGCTTGATAAGAACTGATTCCGGAGACTCGAAAAGGGATTTTTTTGTTTCTCAAGATCAAGATAGGAAAAGGGAATGAGATAAAGGATGCAAATCCGAGGTTGCAGTTGGGGCGTGGGAGGGAGGGGTGCGAAGAAATGAAGGAAATTTTGGAGAAAAAAGGAATATTTATCGCTTGATAAGAACTGATTCCGGAGACTCGAAAAGGGATTTTTTTGTTTCTCAAGATCAAGATAGGAAAAGGGAATGAGATAAAGGATGCAAATCCGAGGTCGCAGTTGGGGCGTGGGAGGGAGGGGTGCGAAGAAATGGAGGAAATTTGGGAGGGAAAAAAATAAGAAAAGGAATATTTATCGCTTCATGAGAACTGATTCCGGGGCCGTCGCCCTATACAGGCACTGTATATTTCGAAGCTGCATTATTTTGAATAAACGCGCTAACACGGGGAGAATCGCGCGTGTAGGGTCGACTCCCTCGGCAGCTATTGTGGCAGCTCCGGGACGGGGTGTGAAATCGCGTAATCCGTTGAGTTTAGGTAGCGGTGTGATATTATACATACATCTCTATACATACGTATATATATATATATATATATTTAAATATAAATACATAAATGCATGGACGCGCGCTCGGATTAAGGAGCGCTCACCCGCGCTCGGTTTAAGGAGCGTTCACCCGCGCTCGGTACGCACCCCGTCCGCTTCTCTAAACGCAGCAATATTTGCGGGCATTTACTTATCAACTCGCAAAACGATACACGTGGCGCTCCCGAAGAAGATGGTAATTTAAAGAAGAAAACGGCGAGAATATGTAAGACGGCGGAAATGTGTAACGAATGGGGATGAAATCTGGAACTCGCCCCCTCGGAAAATCAGGGGCGTCGAGGACTCGGCGTTTCGACTCTTTCTCGCACTGTATTTCCTCTCGTGACAATATTTTGTAGGCCGAGGTGGCTGGAAGGTCTTGCCCGAAAAATAATGCGTTTTTTTTTTTAATCAGTCATCTGGATTGCAAAAGGGCCAGAGGGTGGATAACGGAGGTGGGTCTCGCGAAACTCCGGTAGGGGTGATTTTGAATCTTTCTTGAATTGCTCGGGGGAGTTGATCGAGAGATTTATCGAGAATTGTTTTAGGAAAGGGGAGAAGTGGAAATCCAAAATGGCGGGGTGAAGGAGCGGAGGCCACCCTCGGGAGGATTTTTCCAGCCGCCTCTTAGATTCTAACTTTAAGCTACTTTCTCGACGTCTCGAGTCGAGGAATTCCTGTCCCGTCGCATTTTCCGTTTTCTCCTTCTATTGTCCCTTTTTTTTCGCCCTGGTTTCTCCCTTTTTACTTTCTTTTTTCCCTGCGACCTTCTAGCCCGAGGTCGCCGGGCGAGGTTTCCGCCCTTCCGAAGTTAGTGACCGCTCTCCGGGGGTGTAAATAGGGAAATGTAAAATTGGGGAATGATTGTCGTCGGATTTGTAATTAGAGGACATTTGATAGAGTTGTGAAGACAGAGAATTCCTATCTGTATCGGCTGGCGGAAGCGACGCTCCCGGCGGCCATCTTGGTTCCTCCGGTTCGACTCTTCCTTTTCGAGTTTCCCTCGTAAATGCTCGAAAAAAACGCCTCGCCCTTCTCCCGGATATTAAGTTTACCTCGAGGGAGCTGCTTTCTTCCTTTTTTCATCCGTTTCTCTCTTTTTTCTCGTTTAAAGCCCTCCTCGACGTTCAGTCGCCGCGTAACGACTATGTGATGCGTGCACCAAAATGGCGGCACCTCTTACAGCCGGAATTTGCGTGCGCGGTGCTCGAGCAGACCTCGCTATAACGAATGTAGTTCCACGTTCCATTGTCACTAGACCTAGAGATTAGTGAAATTAGCTCTAGGGACTAAAATGGCGGGAGAGATGGCGCCAAAGAAATGGCGGTGACACCATTCGACACGATATTTCTAACCCTCGCAAGTACTCGCCCGGAGTTCCTCATACCTCGACAAGGGGCCTTAGATTAGATAAAGGCCCCGCGACGGATTTCCCCTATATTTTCCAACTCTTGCGATATTAGTAACCCCGCAATTTACCCGTACGTAGGACACTTGCGTTCCTCTGACGCTTCTCGCGGCCAGGCGGCATAAGAAAAGGCGGCAGTGAGTCTTAGAAATAGAAATATAAGAACTAACCTCAAAAAGAGAAAAGAAAGGGAGATGATCCGCCGATTAGCGCAGCCTGAGGGGAAAGACAAAATGGCGGCCATGACGCTATGTCCAAAGGATAATGAACTCGTCCTCTCGTTCGTAACCTCAATTACCTCGAATTAAGTGACATTCTCTTGGTGTTATTCAGTGTTTCGCGATCTTACCCGCCACTTTTACTATGTTTAGTGTTTATTCATGTTTATCTCGATGATATGTGTGGGGTTTTTATGCCACGTGGTCGCCATTTTCGGGCCGATGGTTGCGACGAAGGATTTTGAAAGATTCCGTAGCATGGCGTTTAAAGTGCCAATGTTTAAATAAAAAATAAAGAAAAAATACTCACTCCCGCCTGCACTCGGTGTGATTTTTAGAGGAGAGGTAATTTCGTCTTACTATACATGTGTGATTAGATACGAAAGAGTGAGGCGTGTGATCGTTTTATCATTTCGTTTTTCACTTTCGAGACCTTCCGAGAGATTCCGACGACCGGGACTCGACGAGGCGACGATCAACCGCTGTGATGGGCGTTTTTAATATGCAATAATTGTTTTTTTTTTTTTACCAGATCCTTATTTATATATATATACACGTACATGTAAGAAAAACCGAGAAAGAGAAGCCCCTAGTCAGCGCATTAGAGAAAACCGATAATTTTGGATAAATCAGCGGTCGGTCCTTCTCGGCGAGTCCCTCGAAGAGGAGATTTACGTATCGAGATTTCTGCAGCAATTAAATGTCCGCGTATAAATATTAAGATGATAGTCTTCGGAGGGGAGGATTTTAATTCACTATTTATCGGAACGAAAGGTATACGCGGCGTTTCGCTGCCTCCGTAGCGGAAGCCGGAAAATTATTAATTAATTTATCAGAGAGCGGGGGACGAACGACGATTTTTATTTTTCGTTACGTTCCGTGTTCTTTTTTTTCTCATTCATTTTTCTTCCTTTTTAATTCTTCCTTTCATCTTTGGTTTTCAGTCATTCCGAACTTAATGGGGATTTAATCGAGAGCAGAGAGCTTGGCTCGTTTTCTCAACGAGATGTGTTGTCAGGTGTACATTTAGGATCTCGCATCGTCGATTTCGGGAAGAGCTGATAACAGGGTCGTCCAAAATCAAAATCGCTGATATGAACAGCTGATCGCTTGTATGAACAGCTGATCGCTCTTCCGAAGCTCTCATTAACGTCGTTAGGCGCGCTCTAGGGACATATTTTAATCTGATTCAGCCTGATTAGTCGCAGACTTCCTATGTTCTCGCATACGTTATATTTATTATTGTTCATGTTTATTAGAATTATATGTATAAATATATACATAATAAATCAGAGACTATTATGTGGATTTCCGTGGACTGCGACAGCGATTAGGCCGGCACTGCTACGGGGAAGAAAAAAAGTTCCGTCATATTCTAATTAAATAACCAAAGGATATTAGATCACTTGAACAATCATTAGACTATTGATACTATTTAAAACCACGCAATTTGTGCACTTTATTAATTTCAAGAAATCATTCTTCCTCGTTTAGGAAGTGCCGGCTGTCGTCCGACTAATTCCTGACCTTTTCCCCTGTTCCTTCCAAAGTGAAAAAAAAAAAAATAAAACATGCAATATCTCTAAATCCACATTAATGATGTTTGTATTAACAATTTTTAAACGTATTTGTATTTCTTCTCGCCAAAACCATATAAATTTGGCATAATGACAGATACGATCAGAACTCGGTAATTGCACGTTTTTATTTCTATGCCGAAATTAACTCGCCATTTCTCCATTATCTTACACTGTTAAAAGAAATATTAAAATATTAATATACAATCGATCATATGGCTGAAAACTCATATAAAGGAAAAATTATAAACAGTACGTATTAAATGACATCCGAATATCAAATTAGTCATATCTCTCCGCAGTTTGACGGAATGACGACGAGATGTTATAAAATTTCAAGTTTATTTAGAATGTCGGGATAAATGTACACCAACTCGCTATTGAGACATCGAATTTATAATTTCTTTTTTTTTTTTAACAGTACGGAATATGCGGTTAGTCCTTGATTTCTATTTTCAAGTGTCGGGAATCTTTTTCAGCGTAGTACGTCCAAGAGCACGGTAAACGCGACTCGAAAAATGGTAAATTGGGTAAACCAAATATCCAAAGTGAATTGGATTTATCGAAGTTGGCAGGAGCCCTTATCTTACAGACTCGAAAAATGGTAAATTGGGTAAACCAAACATCCAAAGTGAATTGGATTTATCAAAGTTGGCAGGAGCCCTTATTTAATTGGGTAAACCAAACATCCAAAGTGAATTGGATTTATCAAAGTTGGCAGGAGCCCTTATTTTACGGACTCGAAAAATGGTAAATTGGGTAAACCAAACATCCAGAGTGAATTGGATTTATCGAAGTTGGCAGGAGCCCTTATTTCACGGACTCGAAAAATGGTAAACTGGGTAAACCAAACATCCAGAGTGAATTGGATTTATCGAAGTTGGCAGGAGCCCTTATTTCACGGAATAGGATTTTCCCGAGGCCACCGGACGGCGGGATTCCCGAGGGAAGGGAAAGGGGAAGTGCATTTTCGAAAAAGGCGAGCCAACAGGGACCCCGCGTTTGTGTTTTGAATAATTCTCCTTCCTCTTCTCTGGCAAAGAGAGAGAGGAGAGAGACGGGGCCGCAGGGTAAGCAGGCGGGTCGGCAAAGATGCTAATTAACCAAGTTTCGGTCTTAACAAAGTTTTTCGATTAGCCGGCAAATTGTTGCACGATGCCCAGGAGTTTTCCCCTCCGGGCTGGGCGGACCTCGTTAGATTTGTTTTACCGAGCAGACCGGAAATCGCGGATCGCGCGAATACCGCGGGAAATAATGGAAACTCTCGCGGGGAGGGGGGGGGGGAGTAAGGGGGGCCTTCGTCGTACAATTTCGTTGTGCATTACCATTACCATTGGAAATGCCATTGTTACGGCTCCCCCGGATGCCGAAGACTGGCATTTTCCCGGAACTTTCTTTCAGGGAGTCCTGGAGTTCCCGAGGAAGACGCTGAAGGGTCCTCGGAAGTGCCCGAGGTTCTCCAGGAAAGGCCAGGGTAGCTCTTGGTTCGCTTGGGGGAGATCTAGGCCCACTTCCGGGTACAAAAGGCCGATTTTTGGGTTTCGTTTTCTTTTTTTTCTTTTTTTTCTTTTTGGAAGGACATTCAGATCCTGCGGGAAAATTCGCTCGCCATCGAGACTCTTCTTGCAGGCTGGGAAGGATATGGAGTTCCTGGGACTTCGGGAAATGTCGAAACGGCTCTGAAGGTAAGGTGCGGGAGGGAGGGCGAAAAAATCGGGCGGCGGTTTTCCGCGTCTACCGAGCGAAGTTTTCTCCCTCCCTACGGCAATCCCCGAAGTGACGCCCTGCCACCCCTGGCTGCAGAGCGGAACAAAAGAAATAAACGAGCGAGCTGTATGTGCGTGACGTTGTTATATAAGCGCGTGCAAACAACAGGATATCGGGCCTAGAAACGTGGAAGGACTTTCTACGCGTGGCACGCACCGCGGCCCCTTTTTTCCGCCCCCGGGATCCCCGACTTTTCTTTCCGTCACCGGCGATTTTCCGGACAAATCGCCGCGCCTTTTCGCCCCGGTCCCCCTCGAGCGAGTTTCTTACGTCGACAATTCGCCGATCGGAATCGAAATCATTCTTCTTTGCGGATCAAGTCTTGAAACATTCATCGGGAAATCGGAAAATCCTCTATTTCGATATTCATATTTATAAGCTCGCGTGTTCAAAGCCATCGAACGGCCTCCATTAGCGCAAGAATACTTCTTTTACATTCCCCAATTTCTTTTTTTATTTTTTATTATTAATTTATGTTGGTTAGTCTGGCATTTTGGGATTTTTATTCCTCCCTCGTGAAAAGTTTCATGAAATTGAAAACTCGTCTGAAAACGTCTCGTACTAATTTCAATCTCGATATCACATTTGTCGTTTCGATACAACTCCTCGATTTATATAAACGATATAAAAGATTTTATTTTTTGTGTTGGTTTTTTTTTTAATTTGTTTTGGATAAGGGATAGGAGCGTTTTTGGGTTTTTGATTGGAGGGAATCCGACGAGGTTAAGGGCTGACTAAAGAGGTCAATTTCGAAGATGGGTTATTCGGAGGAGAGGGCATGCCAGACTGTAATATAACAGCCTCGGCGGTATAATTGAACGCGGGCTTGTGTGTAATATTGCGCCCTCCACAGTTAACAGTTTAGCCCGGCTTTGGTGCGTTCCCTCTCGCGTCCAATTTCGAAACGCAGGCCTCGAACGTCGACTGTCACACGGGTTATTCCGGCAATCTCTGTGCCGAGTGGTACTCGACTGCTACAGAGTGATTCAGGGACAGCGCGTCGGGTGACATCCGACGTTCCATTTCCCTCCAGAGCCTTCAAATAGAAAACCGTGTCATACAAAGTTTATAGCTAAAAACCTAAGCTACAACATTTTCCCGAAGAATTTTTCCATATCACGACGCGTTTCCGGATGAAGCGGGGAAGAAGAGTAGGTACAAAGTGATTCAGGGAAGCTTATCGGCAGCAGGCTTGAACACACCGCGCGTCGATGACGTCAGAATGAAAAACGCTATCTACAAAGTTTGTAGACAGAGACCTAAGCTACAATTTTCCCCTGAAGCGTTTTTTCCATACCGCATCTCTTTTTCCCGTGAAGCGAGGGAGAAGATCAGGACCTCTGGGTCTCGGCGACCTGTAGCAGAGCGATGCGGGGGAATCGGGGGGTGACTCCCGGCGAAAGGGTCGACTAGGAGAAAAATGTTCCCCACGAAAGTTGTCCCCGAGAAGGCGAGGAACAAGTTTCTCCCGAAGCGTTTTTCGATATCTCGCGGAATTACGGGAGTAAATCGAGGATCTATCGACACTCGCCGGTGCAGGCCGATCCTGAGACAGGGGATTAATTAACGCTGGCTCGACAGTGTGGGGGAAACGTCATTATGGACGGGCTGTATATCAATCTCTAGGTAGCCCACAAGGGTATGTACATATATGTACATATAGGCATATATATACACTTCTATATACACACTGGATAAAACAAATGGCGGTCTTCGGCGAGGGCGGTGGCTGCGATACGTTATCTGTTCGGGAGGACCTGGGGTGGCGTCGGGACGCCGACGGAGGTCAGATAAATTTGCCCCGGATTACCTCCCGTCACTTTCATATTCATTGAAATTCCTCACTCGAATGACTGGCCGTATTTTTCTATCGGGCAACGGGCCGGCTCTTTCGTCTCCCTTTTTATCACCGTCCTGGCCGGCTCTGAAAGATGGCCGCCTCGATGGCGGAATAATCTTCCCACGGCGCCGATAATCGGGCTCGACGGAAAAAATGCCCGTCCTCTTTCGCCAGGAGGAAAGAGACTTTTTCCAGTCTTAACTTTTCACTTCCCCGCTTTTTACCAACTTTTCATCCCTGATCTCCGAAACAGTATAAGAACTGTCCCTGACGCTTTGGATGCTCCCTGGAACTTTTGCATTGCTACAAAAAGAGATTGTTTAAGGGGATGTAAAAGTGGCATCCGAGGACTCCATAGTTCATGAAACTTTTCTCTGAACTGCGGTTACCGAATCGTTTTAAACCTTACAACCTGAATACGGAGACTATAAGGAAGGTCCTGACGCCCATGAAATATCATTTTTAATAAGAAATTTTTCAAATACCAGTAAAGAAATTTTTACACAATTTTAATTTATCTTATGGGCAATTTTAAACTGACAATGCGGAATGTCAAAACATTTCATTCTCCAGAGGGATTTCGTTATTCCCGTGGGATGGGGGGGATTTAATTTGTAACAACCGAAAATATATTTCCCAACGGGCGATATTATTTACGCCAATTTTCCTAAAAATCCATACATACCCGTTACTTTAAAAAGGAGTCATTACACAAGTGTACCGGTGCATTTGGGGTTTTCATACAATTCCCACAATTTTTGCAAAAATACCGCTTTTCCATTTTACCACCGAAGCGTTAGTGACGCAAATGTACCTCACTTAGGCCTTAATTTTGTACCTTCATTGTCGAAACATTAATCCTATTATCGAGTACATTTTCAATAACATCAATTGATCTAAAGCCCAACATGTACTGCAAGACTTTCCGCCGGGGTTAAATGTAAGAAAGAAAAAGAAGTCACTGAACCGAAGAAATATTTCTTTGAACACCACCTAATAGTACTTTGTTAATTGAAAGGATAATCATTTGACTCGAATAAACATTAATAAATTGTCACAATCCCGAAGAAACGTTTCATCCAATTTATTCGAGTCAGATAATTATTCTTTGGTGCACTGTTAAAAAAATCCACTTTTAAGACGTCAAGTTTATAATTTCATTACAACCTTATGTACTAAAAATAAATGAATTTTATGAATCCTTTTAACAGTGTACTGTTCAAAGAGATATTTCTCTCAGTGGTGGCAGAATGTCCAGAAAGAAGGCGTTCATGTCTTCCAGGGTGCACGGCACAAGCGACCTTCCCCGAATGATCATCCCTCGGGACGCCATGAGCTTTCCTTGGGGACAAGTCGGACCGCAGAAAGCGACGGTAACGCGCGACGACAAATAGGCCATTCGCAAAGGAGGCAATTCGAGCAAGGAGCCACTTCGGACGAGGACACCCATGAACGCCTCCACAATGCCCGTCAGTCAGGCTTAGGTCGTGCCCCGGAGCCGGGGGAACAGGATCAAGATGGTATCGAGTCCTGGGAGCAGGAGGCCTTTCCCTTTTTCCCGAGCCCGTGCCGAGCCGTTGACTAATTATTCCCGATGCACCCCTCGGTGAGTCTGCGAATGGAGGTCTCCATTCAGGGACCTCCACCGAGCCTTACGCCAAACCCCGATCGCCTCAACTCGAGCCGTTCCAACCAACAATGCTACGTCTCAACTTAAGGTGGTACAAAAGTGTCACATACGTATAGAAAAGTGAAAATATTTGTGGAACCTCATTTTTACAAAAAAATATTTGCATGCATTGCCAGACCTCGATCGCCTCAACTCGAGCCGATCTAACCAACAAATGGTACAAAAGTGTGACATACGTATAGAAAAATGAAAATATTTGTGAAACCTCATTTTTCCAAAAAAGATTTGCATGCATTGCCAGACCTCGATCGCCTCAACTCGAACCCTTCTAACCATCAAAGCTACGTCTCCACTTAAGGTGGTACAAAAGTGTGACATACGTATAGAAAAGTGAAAAAATCTATGAAACCTCATTTTTCCAAAAACGATTTGCACTTATCTCGGACAAGGACGAAAAGAAACATTTTTTTCTTCGAAAAATAAAATTTCAGGATCATCGCGTTCTTATAGCCTACATAATCACGTGTTAGTTTCAGATAATTCGGTGCCCCCAGTATGGAGAAAAGTTTTATACATTTTTGATGAAAGGTGAAATTTCATGAGTTTCGGGACCTACTTTAGGACCTCCATATTCACGTTCATTTTAGGGCCTTCATACCCAACGATTTGACTTTTCAGATATGTACAGGCTGACTCTTTCATATACTCTTAACGAAGGCCTTGGACCTCGCGGAATTTAATCTTTCGAGAGAAATGTTATACTTATCGCCAGGCCATGTATCAGATCTGAAGTTGTCTCGGAAACGCCGCCGAAGACGGGGGACGGGATTGATTTCATGTGCAATAGCTCGATGTACAGGGTGAAGCAAAATGGCAGGGTCAATGGAACCGCCGAGACGGGTCTGCGAGTCGCAGCCGTGGCTCTTCCTGGATACCCATCGGATAATTAGCCGGTGATTACGTGGCAGTCGTTCGGGCGGATATCGGAACCCTCGCCCCTGGTCCAGCCTATCCTCGGAGCCCTCTGCACTTCCTGCATCTCGTTACCGAGGCTCGGTGCACCGTGGGTCGGCTGGCATTATGTCAGGCTTGCTCTGGAGGATGCGCACAATGCCCAGGCCTGGGGTAGGTGGTATGGTATGATGTTCGGGTCTGGTGATGGTGGCTCCTATGATGCCCGGTTTCGGGATAAGAACCTGCTCCAATACTTAAATCTGGTGTAGATGGCCGTAGCGAACCTTAGACCTGACGTAGGTGGACGTTACAATGCTTAAGTTTGATGTATAAGGCCGTGGTGATGTGCAGGTCTGGCGTGGTTGCTTCTATGATGCTCAGGTTTGGGGTAAGGATCTACTGTAACGCTTAAATCGGGTGTTGATGGCTGTAGCGATGTTCAGATCTGATGTAGGTGGTCTTTGCAATTCTCGGTTCTAGGGTAGAAGGCTGTGAGGATGTTCAGGTTTGGCTTCCATGATGTTCAGGTTTGGGGTAAGGACTAGCTCCAATGCTTAAGTCTGGTGTAGATGGCCGTGGCGATGCTTAGATTTGATGCAGGTGACCGTCGCAATGCTCTGACCTGGAGTGGAAGATCATTGTAATGCTTAGGTCTGATGTAGGTACTTGTGATAAAACTCAGGTGTGGCTTACAGGGTTGTAACGATGTTCAAATCTGGGGTAGATAGCCACCATGACGTTGAAGTATATCGCAAGTGGTCGCGATGATGTTCAAGCCTGGTGAAGACGACTGAGACCTGGTGCAGGTGGAGTCATCGACACCCAGACATGATCTGGCCACCCACCCTGGTTATGTGGCCCGATACAGAGGACCATCACCTACTCTAGTCTACCCTAGATATTAGTTTCATCAGGTAACAGCCACGGTACTTATTGTTAGACCTCGTGTAACCGGTGTTAACGTACCCATCCGCTGGAACGTCGAGGCCCGACGTAGACGACCGAGGTCGTTATCCCGGAACACCTAATAGAGATCTCTCCGCCCGGAGGTGGGAATGGGAAAGACTTTGATGTCGCGATTAAAGGGCCCGAGGCAAACCCTTTAAATTGAAGAATCGTTTAATTAGGAACTTCATCAGTAACCAGTTTCCAGGACTCGAGGGCGCGCCTCGGAATCCCCTCCCACCGGGTCCCTCCAATAAATCCGATGGTCCACCCTCGATAACTGATAACTGATAAGCGTGGACCACCTTAATCGAGGGGCGAGACATCTCGACGGTGCCGAAAGCGGCGGGGAATAATTCCAGGAGGTACGCACCCACGTCAAAGAGGTTCCCGGCGCAATCAGCGGAGTTAATTGAAGGTCCCTGCCGCGGGGGCGGTTGCCCCTCGAGTGCCCCCCACCCAGTTAGGGCTCGGCCGATGCACACCCCGAAACGATTGAGTCATTCGCTGGAATAAAAACAGAAGAAACGGCCGTGGTGCGCGCAACGTGACGTCACGAGCAGAAGGCATTCAGATTGAAGAGCGCTCGATGACTCTCGAGATTCTGGATTGCCATTAATAATCGGCGAGGGGAGCTCAACCGGGGTCGGGGCTTGACGTGGACCTCGTTCCTCCTGGTAGCTATACACAGGGAACCGGTGTCGCACTTCGGATTGTTCCTCCTTGCTTGCCGAACCGACATTGTCCCGAATTTAACCTCGGGATACCTCTCTTTACCCCTCTTCCTTACCCCTTACCGCAGCTTCTGGGATTTACACCTTAAGGTGGTGTGAAAGTTGCTCAGGGGCCTTCCTTGTGATACTTTTCTCCGAGCTGGGTGCATCGAATCCTCTCAAAGCTTACAACGTGAATGTGGAGACTGTAAGGAAGGTCTTTACACTAATGGAACCTAAATTATTTAAAAATTTGATTATACATTGTTACCTGCACATTTCGCAATGTCGCTACGATATGTCGTTACATGCCTGGCCATCACTGATCCTTCATTTGTGGCATTTTTACTTTTGGGTTAGGTTAGGCTCTCGATCAGTGTACATTGTATTGGACTTGTTACTTGATTATCAGTTGCTACTTGCTAAGCACCTTTCATGGGGTCCTCGTGTGCGTTGTAGGTCGTAGGTTGGCGTTTTGTAGGTGGCGCAAGGCGGCGACCCGCGGTACTAACCGCCCATCCAGCCGCCACTCAGCCGCAAATATAATTACTGCCGTTTAAGCCGCTTCCATTGTATGCCGAACGCTTGACTTGCTCGGAGTCGCGTATCCCGACGCCGGGACCATTGTTCCCGGAATCGATGCGTCCCTCAGGACTCGCGAAAACGAGGCGTCCGTCCGCGGTTTGCCAGCTATCACGGGGCCGCCATCTTGGATTGAGATTCATCTTCGACAGCCCTAACGTGCACCGCCGCATTGAATTGATTAAAAGATATTAATTTATATTCAGAAATCCTGAGTAAAAGATGTGGGTCCACTTGAAAGGATGAATTTCTTCTATTTGTATACTGCATTGCTCATACGTGTTAACGTTAAAAGACATTATCTTAAATGACTAAAGGATGTCTTTTGACGCCTAGGGTTTCTTCTGGGTATTAGTCTTCTTAAATTGGGTGTAAAATGAAAATATAACTGGTCCGCTGAGATATGTTGATTTATGAAAATGATGTTTCGTCTTGAAGGTTCCTTTTTGAAAATGGAATACTCATCAGGATGTCCTTTATTGCCTCACTCGATTCAATCGTCTCAGATAACAGAAAATGGAACTTAATGGCGATAACCTTTTTTTCCATTTTTTTTTTATTTGCAAGTGGGATACATTTTGCCAGAAATTTATCGGGATGTGAGAAACTCAGATGGGGTGGACCGAGGTGTCGGGTGGAGGCACGTCGAAGGTGGAGAACGCCTTATAAAAAAACACTACGTCCTTTAATCTTCATGGTTCCATTTTGAAAATAGAATTTAATGCCGATAATATTTTTTCTATTTTTGTATCTGAAAGTGAGATACATTTTGCCAGAGATTTATCGGGATGTGGGAAACTCAGATGGGGTGGATCGAGGTGTCGGGTGGAGGCACGTCGAAGGTGGAGTACGTTTCGACCGGGGGTTGGCTGCAGCCGGTCTTTCGCACGCGGAGGTCACATCCTTCCGTCATCCGCGTCCCCCGTCCTTTCGCGATTTCTGCGAAACGTCACGTGTCGCTTCATGCGACTTTACCACCGGAAATCCTCCCGGATCACAACTAACACGGCGAGCCGATCGAGACAGAGCAGAAACGGTCTTAGAACCGCGTAAGAGCGTGGAAAACCGCGTCAAAGTGAATAATGAAATACTCTTACAATATACATACACGTATGTTCTTTTCCAATTTCTTCCTATCATGTGCTGTCCATACAGTATCCGAATCATCGGAGAGGAATTATGAACCACAGTACTGGTTCACCCACAAAAATTCCCAATTTAAAAGCAGTAACAATTTCCGGAGAACGTGAGCTAATGTGATGTGTTCAAATGTGACGTATGAGGATTTAATTTAAAAAAATTATATGGGACATGTATGTACGGACATCCACTGGGAACGCTTTTTAGGCAGTACTTTCACACATTTTTACCGCGCTATATTTATATTTATACATATTTTATCATATATGTGAGAGGGATGCATGCATATACATGAGGTATTAATTAAAAAAAATTATATACAAGGGACATGTATGTACGGACATATATTTGGGACGCTTTTTAGGCAGTACTTTCACACATTTTTACCGCGTTATATTTACATTTATACATATTTTATCATATATGTGAGAGAGATGCATGCATGTACAGACGAGTACGTGAGGACACGAGGAGGTACCAACTCGTGCACGTGTACGAGAGCACGGAAATGCTTTGTCGCTTCACGGTCGATTTCGACGGCAGCCTGCAACGTGGTCGCCCGATTCGGTTTACATTCCATGTATATTTATTTGCGAATCATGCAAATGCGATTGCAGCGGCGTCGCGCGATTCCCCGCTTGCGTAACCTGGCCGAGGGGCCGCGATTCGCCAATCGCAGGAGACTCCCTGAAGAGTCTGATTTTCTTTCAAAATGTTTAAAATGACAAGTAAAATATTATCACCGTCAAGGAAAGAAATTACCCAGTCACGAAAAAAGCTTCGAAGAAATTGATTTTGTATCAAAATCATCCAAATTAAATAACTATCAAAATTTTAAAAGGAATAATAACACTGGTATCGACACTGACAATGAGAGGAAAAAAAATTGCCACATTACTAGAGACGCCCTTCTTGTAGGTACTGGGGAAGTAAAAAATGCGATATAATCATTAATACCGAATGACGTGCAAAGAAAAATCAGGAAAAAATGATTTCAAGAAGACAGGAAGCAAGGAGGAGGGAAAAATAAAGGATTCCGGAGACAAGGGGCCATTTAGCCACGTCCGAATGGGCGTTTGGACGTCGTGTAGGTACTGAAGGAGTAAAAAATGCGATATGATCATTAATACCGAATGACGTGTAAATAAAAATCAGAAAAAAATGATTTCAAGAAGACAGGAAGCAAGGAGGAGGGAAAAATAAAGGACTCTGGAGACAAGAGGCCGTTTAGCCACGTCTGAATGGGCGTTTCGACGTCGCGTAGGTACTGAGGGAAAAAAATGCGATATAATCATTAATACCGAATGACGTGTAAATAAAAATCAGGAAAAAATGATTTCAAGAAGACGGGAAGCAAGGAGGAGGGAAAAAGAAAGGACTCTGGAGACAAGAGCCCGTTTAGCCACGTCCGAATGGGCGTTTCGACGTCGTGTAGGTACTGAGGGAAAAAAAATGCGATATAATCATTAATACCGAATGACGTGTAAATAAAAATCAGGAAAAAATGATTTAAAGAAGACAGGAAGCAAGGAGGAGGGAAAAATAAAGGACTCTGGAGACAAGAGGCCGTTTAGCCACGTCCGAATGGGCGCCAGGACGTTGTATAGGTCCTCGTGTAGGTACTGACCTACACCTTCTATCCAGGTCCCATGCAGGCACTGACCTACACCTTCTATCCAGGTTCCGTGTAGGTACTGACCTACACCTTCTACCCAGAAACCCAACGATGCATTGAGCAGCCGACGCGAAGGATTCCCGCGTTTACCGGGCCGTTCGCCTGACGCTTAATACCGGTTTCACGGTTTGATAACCCGAAGCGTGTAATTTTGCAGCGGCACCGACTTGGATAAGCACGAGGTTTTCTAGTTAAGTGGACCACAAAATTCGGGGAACCCTATATAAGGGTTTTCGAACGAGGAGGCGATCAGTCGACCCGGGGAGCTCGCCGGCGCAGCATCCCCAGGAAAGGAGACGCCCTGGACCAGAAGAGGGGTGCGAGAAAAAAAAAAAGAAGAAAAATCGATCTTCGGCCATTTCGAGACGATCCGAACCGACTGGTCCGACTGAGAGTGCATCGTGGTGGACGCGCGCGAAGGCCCTTTGTCAGGACCTTGATAAGGAAACAGGAAGAGACATCTCACCTGGATGATCCTGGGCGGTGTATCGATTTTCAATCGATCTTTAACGACGAAGTTAACCCTAAATAATCCTCGAGATTTGGGGCGCGCATTCCGAGCAATTTGTCTTATCAATCGGATACCTTGTTGGCTACATACTATCCACGTTCACCGTGATAAGAGAACAGTCTTATCGGAAGCTGCGTGTCCTACGAGGAGGTTCGATATCAGCTTTGTCTACATACCCACCATAATCACCCTGGACGAAGAAAATAGGAAAAATCCGTCGGGTCCTGCGAGTAGGCCCGATATACCAGTTGATCCCGTGGTTCTTGAAAGGAAGTTCGCGCGGACCCCGAAGAGGTTCTCCAGGATCCGTTTCCGAGGGCGTCCCAGGGGATGCTCGGTCCCGGGACCCGGTTCCGAAGGAAAGAGGTCCTCGGCATGAAGCGGCCCTCCTCGGGGCTCCTCGGGCTCGGAGCGAGACGGCGAGGGCACCGAGCCGAGAGAAGAAGCTCCCTCTCGCCGTCGACGTCCTCGAGGATGCAGATAGAGGAAGGACGTACCGTGGAGGGCCATCGAGTTAACTCGCGGCACGGCCCAGCGATCCCGGCCCAGGAGCACGAGTCGAGCCAAGAGAGGCAACCGGCATAATAAGCTTTGTGCCTCGGTTGCCTCCATCTCCGTCTCCCTCTGCGTCCATGCAGCCCCATACTCTCCTCTCTCTCGACCTCGAGAACCTCCTCCAGAGTGTGTCTCCTGACGCGGGCATTCGAAGGATCGAGGATCCTCCGGGCGGGTCCTCGCGCCAGACGCAGACCTCGTTGTCGAAAAACCGAAAGCTAATTACCGTCTCGGCCCGGACAGGAAAGGACCTCTATCGGCGTCTCTCTCGCCCCCGCGAAGCGCCCCGTCGCTCCGTCTCCGTCGCTCCAGGGAGAGCGCCCTTTCGGGCCGGTTTAATCGAGGATTACGTTTCGGGGGCGGAAGGGCGCTCCAGGGAGCCCGGATCGAGATAAAGAGAGAAGGGGTGGAAGACACGATTTCACCGTTTTGGAGCTCTTCTGGGTCCTCTGCATCCTCGTAACCAAGGTGGAAAAATCGGAACATCGGGATGGGTGGGTATCACCCTGGTGGAGGCTCCATCCTGGACTCCATTTGGAGCCCATCAGGGTTTTCTTCATTTTCATAAACCCTCCACCCTGCTTATCCTTCTTTCAGAGGCATCTTCGGTTTTCCGAAAAACGTCCTTCTCCCATCCGATCGCCAGGGTGCTCCGGAGGATCCTTCGGGATTCCTGCCTCGCGGTTTCGGGAGCGGCCGAGAGCCCTCCCCCTCTCTTCCCCTCCCTAGGAAGGATCGTTCCCGGGCGGGTCCGGGATTTCCCGATGGAAACTCGATAACGAGTATCCGCCAGTGTTCCCGTGGCTCTCTCGGGCTCAGGGAAAAGGGAGGAAACGAGGAGAACCCCCGGGAAAGGAGGGAAAGCCCCGCAACCGTTTCCGCGTCGCGGCCGGGATGAACTTTTAATTAGAGAGGCCGCAGGCGAAAAATTCAATCGGGCCTCTGCAAGATCCGCCGCCCCCTCCCTTCCTCCACCCTCCACCGGGTGGGGGTGGGTGGGATAAAAACACGGGATCAAAAAGCTCGGCCGAGTCCCCAGTGTTATGGAAATGGGACACGGGAATGTCGGCGGTCCCGATAAAGCCCTCCGGTGTGCGCCACCCCCTGGGTGGGCGGAAAAAACACCGGCTTTCCAGAGCCCGGACACGCGTCGCCTCTGATTTCGAGGCCGGAAATCGGGGCTGAAAGTCATCCTCGGTATAATTCCTCTCGAATCATTTTGGAGAACTATCTGCCGTTTAAAAAAATCTTGCCCGGTGATTATGAAGGATAAATTGTGAGACGAGATATTGGAGGACATTGCGCGAGAGGTATTCCATTTTTTTTTTTAAGGGAGTCTAAGAGGTGCTTTTAAATTCGCGATAAGAGGGAAAAGGCGGAAACATATTTAATTAAATAAGAACCAAATATCTTCCTACATATCGGTTATCTGTTGACCTAGGTCATTGACAAGGGCTCGAAATCCCTGGCCCCCGACTTTGCGGCCTCCCGACAAAGTGCCGGCAATCCGGTCAAATCCGCGTCCGCATGGCGGAATAAAAAAAATAGAGAAAGAAGAAAAAAAAGCGGACACTGGGCTAGCCAAAAAAAAAGATCGGCAATTCGACCGATGTCCCCAGCAATCCCTCTCGCGTGCCAGTTGAAGCCCCATTGTCGGAAATCGGGGCGCAGATTTCGGCCGATCCGGCATGGCGTATCAGGAAGGCCGGGCGCGATATATATAATAAATTTTCCCTTCTTCCCATGCCTCCCCTCTCCCCCGGTGGCGATTTCCCCTATTTCCCCATTTTCCCCAATTTTTGCTCCCCTCCAGTCGGTCGTTTTCTCTCCTTTCTTGGTTTTTTTTCTCCTCCCCCCCGACAAAGCGCAGACCCGCTGGAAATCTGCATCGGGGGGGTGGTGGGTGGGTGGCCGGGTGGGAGGGGGCGCAGCTCGTTGATTTTCCGTTTTCATATTCAATATGATCTGCTCGGCATTGTATTCATTGAAAGCGAGTCAACCGCACGCAAGATGAGAGCCAGGAACGAGAGCGGATCTCGAAGCGGAGGGGCCGCGCGGGACGGGATAGGTGGTTGGTTCGCCGGTTGGTTGGTTGGTGGTTGGTAGTTTGGTTGGCTGGTTGGTACACCGGTTCCTACTCCGACTAATGAAAGGAAACTCGGCCCCGAGGTTGGCTGGTTTAAAGTCGATGTGTCCTCTTTTAGCCCGCGCCCGGCGGCCCTCCCGCCACCGCCGTGGCTTATGGCTCGGTCTTCGAAGAAACTAAGGATCCCTCTCCGAGAGGACCTTATCTCGCCTCCTCATCTCCGAGGACACCTTCTCCTCCTCCATTTAAGCATTTAATGCGTGTCCGACCTGTTGGCGAACTCGTTCTCGGCCCCTTTGAAGATGGGCCCGACCGGTCCCATCCAAGATGGCCGCCCTCCCGGCCTGCTCGAACCTACATCTACTATGCTCGTAGGAACTACTATACTCGTAGGAACACATTAATCTCCGCGTGTAGATTTTTGACGGAATAATTCCTACCGTTTGCTTGTCCAGGATTTTTCAACGGGGACCAGGACGGTCTCTTCTGTCCTCGCGGGACCGCGAAGTGGAATTCACGGGATTAAATTATCCGCGGCATCGCGGCCTAATTGCACGGACCGCGAGCCATTTATCATATTTATGAGTTAATCAAAGTTTGCGCCCGTGGGCACGCGGGATGCCCGCGATTATCGCACCTACCGGGCCGGCAAATATTTCGGTTAATGTTTCCCGAAGTGCCTGACTCTTCCCTTCGCGGCAAGACAAAATGGCGGCGGCACGCGACGCGTTGGGACCTCGTTTGGGAAAATGTCTCGATGTTTTCGGGCTATCTCCCTGCGTTATCTGAAATAGAACCGAGGTAATCGGGAATTCAAGCGTGATGGATTTAACGTATGGGATCTCATCGCGTCGGGAGGTTAATTGAGATATTAAAAGGGGGCACCTTCCTCTACAGGTACTCTTGTCCACTCTTTCTCTCTGTCTCTTTCTATGTCCCCAATCTCGTATCTGTCCGTCTCTTTCTGACGCATTGGAGTCGGGTTATGGCGTGGAACTTCGTCGAAATCTCGGCCGTGAGCGTCGAGGCGTCGTCCATGGAGCTCGAATCGAGACGGTACGGAGGTTGCGGATAAAGAGAGGGGTCCATAAACAAAGAAATGGCTAACGCGCCGCGGGAGGAAACGGGCGGGGCGCCGCCGCCGGGAAAAGAGCGAGGCCAGCGCCCCTGTCGGCGCACCCGCGAACTAACATGCGCGCTTCCTCCACTATGTACTACATAAGCTCTTTACATCTACGGAGCCATCATAACCTCATTTCCTACAGGGTGACGCAGGTTGACTGGACACCAAATATCAACAGATAGAAGTGTTCTTGATAAAGAAAATGCCATAGTTTTTTAATTTTGGCAGAAGGTCAAGCATTAATTAGGGAGGCTTTTCCCGATTTTTCCAAGATATCCCAAATTGATTCAACGCCGAGGCGTCGCATCCAAGATGGAGTGCATCGGTGGCATTTTCCTCCCTGTAACTAGGTAATTTTTTTCATTTTCTCAGAAGGTCAAGTATGAATTAGGGAGGCTTTCCCGATTTTTCAAGATATCCCAAATTGATTCAACGCCGAGGCGTCGCATCCAAGATGGAGTGCATCGGTGGCATTTTCCTCCCTGTAACTAGGTAATTTTTTTCATTTTCTCAGAAGGTCAAGGATGAATTAGGGAGGCTTTTCCCGATTTTTCCAAGATATCCCAGATTGATTCAACGCCGAGGCATCGGGGGTAGTCGCACCCAAGACGAGGGTGCATCGGCGGCATTTTTCTCCCTGTAACTAGATAATTTGTTTAATTTTCTCAGAAGGTCAAGCATGAATTAGGGAGGCTTTTCCCGATTTTTCCAAGATATCCCAAATTGATTCAACGCCAAGGCGTCGGGGGTAGTCGCACCCAAGACGGGGGTCGGCGGCATTTTCCTCCCTGTAACTAAGTAATTTTTTTCATTTTCTCAGAAGGTCAAGGATGAATTAGGGAGGCTTTTCCCGATTTTTCCAAGATATCCCAGATTGATTCAACGCCAAGGCGTCGGGGGTAGTCGCAGCCAAGATGGGGGTGCGTCGGCGGCACGCTACGTGACTCCGGACGGATCTCGGGCTGACGGCATCCCGGATGGATGGCGCGGAATGTAGATCGCGGAAGGTGGACGGACAGCGGGCGGAAGGGCGGAAGGGCTGCCACCCGCGGAGAAAGGGATGCCCGAGCGGCCAACCCCCAGAGGGGTGGCACGAGAGGCGGAGCGACGTCGATAGGGGATGCGAGCCGCGCTCGGCCTCGGAGGGTGGGTCGACGGCGCGCGCTTCCTGCGCTCCCTGCGCACGCGCGCGAGCGAGAAAGAGAGACGGAGAGCTGTCAAAGAGAAGGAAAAGGGACTTTGAAAAATTCCACCCACGAGTTCCTCAAAGATTCCTCCGCGTTTACGGGAAGATGCGAGGTCCTCGATGACCTACTATGACGGCAGAGGATGGGAGCGAGAACGGAGGGGATGCTATCTATTTTCTTTTTGTATCCGTCAAGAAGACGTTTTGGCGGTAAATGAGAGAGCAAGGGAACAAAGAAGAGATAGAGCCACGTAGAGAGCCATAAACAGGGACACCCATGGAACTTCCTGTCTTGTAATGCAAGTGCAAGTAACTTGCGACATTTCTTCCTAGAGCAGTCTTGAAACTCCATGTACTCTACCGATAAATTTGCACGAGTTCACTTCCAGGACCGTGTACACTATGGAAGGAACCGTCTGAGAGAAGCTCTCGCGAGCACGTAGACACATGGCAAGAAAAGTCAAAATTACCTACAAAGAAATTTTTAATAAATTCAAATTTCATGGGTGTCGGGACCTTCCTTATCGCCTTTGCGTTCGCGTTGCGAAGTTTGAACGCACTATGGAAGGAACTGTCTGAGAGAAACTCTCGCGAGCACGTGGACACGTGGCATGAAGTGTCAAAATTATCTACAAAAAAATTCTGAAAAAAATTCAAATTTCATGGGTGTCGGGACTTTCCTTATCGCCTTCGCGTTCACGTTGCGAAGTTTGAAGCGATTCGGTACACCCAGTTCGGAGAGAATTTTCATAAACGAGAGAGAGGCCACTTTCGTCCCCCCTTAATTCCGCATTTAAAACCTTCTGGGAGGATTCCTGGGCTCTTTGGGGGCTGCAAGTGTTTCGAGTCGAATCTTCCGGGCGTGGGTGCCGATCTAGATCCCCTTCAGCAACGAGCGAGCGCAACGCCGGTCGGACGCGTCGGTTCTCAGCGATTACGCGGGAGCGATCGCTCGCACGGGGCGTTTGGCTTTGTTGCGCAAGGGCGTAAGCTTTAATAAGGGCTGCCGAATTTCACACTGACTTGGCCCGAGTGGGTCGCATCCGCAAAGGCCCTTTTTCGCGAGCCGAAGGGGACGCTCGAAATATGGACCGGGAGGGAGAGGCTATTTTTATTTGCCCAAGAGCGCAATGCTCCATATGGGCACTTCGGAGATAAATATATTAGGTAATTTCAAAAGCTACGCAGGTAATTTCACGCGATTTCTGATAATCATTATCTGTTTTGCAGACGTGATACATCATTGATTAATTCTCCTTTTGTAAAGTGTGCCATAAAAACGGCGTCATTTTAGGAACGACCCGATACGATAAATTGCAGATCTAAAACTAGACGATAATCAAGATAAGCCCTTAACAATGGATATGTCTTTTTAGGACCACGAGCATACACACGTGGTCTCGGAGAGCATCGTAATCCTTCCACCGCGAAGTGGAAGTAAGGACTAAACTTTAAGAAAGTTAACCCTTTTAGGGGACTGACCTAGACTAACGAAATGAGACTGATAATGAATAAGATAAATCATATGAATAGAATGTACGAAGAAAAAACCAGAAATGGATTCCATGCCCTTGTGAGACCACGTATCCGTGTTCAAAGGTCATGTAAGCTACGCCCAATAATGAGAAGTGCTTAAACCTTAATAAGACCTGAATAGTCATAGTAATGAAAAGTCAAGGATAAATGATGAGACATCGGTAAAACCGAGGGCGAGCCAGAGGGAGTCTTCGGACAGGGAGTCCGGAGCGCCCTTCGGCCGATAGACGGCTCGGATTATTAGAGTATCAGAACTCGTCCCATAACTCACGAGGCTAATGGCGCAGAGAGCGTCGCGACGGCGTCGGTCCCCAAACCGTGCACGCCCAAGGCGCCCTCCTCCAGGGCCCGCGGGCGACTGCCGTTCGAGTCGCGCGCGCGGAGCGCATCGGCAGAGCGAGGTCACGTGGGCCCAACCCACGTGACCCTTTCGCGCCGTCCCATTGGCCGGCGCCAAAAGCCCCCCCACTCCTCCTTCCCTTCGATCCAATGAGATCAGAAAACCTGTAACGGTCCCATTCAAACTCCAGATACTCTCCGCCGTTCGGAAAATCCGTCTTTCCGCATTCCCTGGCCCGTCCTCCCCAGATCCTGGATTAGCGTCCCGTCTCCCGAATTAGCTTCGAGGCCGAACAGCTGCAGCTGCGCCGACGGAGGCCCGCCCGGGATTGTTTTAATGCCATTTAAACTAATCGAATTAGTGAATGAACCGATGTGGCGATATGGGCGATACCGGGGGGCGGGGGGGATCTACGCAAAGGGGCGCGTAGATGGGATTCCCCGCGGCCCGACTACGCTCCTACAACCGCCCACCCCACGGCAACTCCGCAGCTGCCAGGCGCAGCGCCCGCTCGGCCGGAAGTAACGCGACTACTGCCTACTACACGCTTCTCTCCTATCTGCCTCTCTCTCTCCCGCCCGCATAGGTGCATCGGTCCCTCTCTCTCGCTCCCATTGGGGCGCGCATCTATCCGTCCTTCCCGCGCTGTCCTCGGCGCCTGCGATTCGCACCCCCTGCCCGTCGTTTACATGCGTGCGCCCGTATGCGCCGATTGGAGGGGTGAGGAGGAGAGGCAGGGGGGAGGGGAGCGGGGAATCGAAGTCCTGCGAGAACCGGATTGGGAATTTCATTTGTGCTCTTACATCTTCTTTTTTTTTTTTCTTTTTTTCTCCTGTGCTTTGCTCACTCCTTTTCTCCTTTCGACTCGCCTCTGGTCCTCCGGTTCTGGAAAGTCGGGGATGAAGGGTGCTTTTGAGACCGGGGGCTGGAGGGAAAGAGAGGGAGAGCACTTTTTAGATGGAGGGCTGGAAAGAGAGGGAGAGAGTGGAGGAATCTTTACAGCGATTAGGGGAACCTTGGGGATGATGAATATTTTTACGGGGGTGGGAGAGGAATTTTTTTCAGGGATGAGAGGGAGGGGGAGTACTTCTGAGAGGAGGGGTACCTCTTATGTAAGAGAGGGAAAATTAAGGAGAGAGGGAATTTCGCAGGTGATGAGGGGTGTTTAAGGATGGAGATTACACTCGCGGAAGGAGGATGTGGAGAATTTTTCCAGGGATCTGGGAATGTTGATTTTTTTATCGAGAATCCTTGTCAACGCGGGGAGGGAGAAGGAATTGTCTCGGGGATGAAGAGTGCTCTCCCGAACGGAGAAGATAAGCGACGGAGGAATCTTTTTAGTGATAAGGAATACTCGGGGATGAAGAGTATGGTTTTCGAAGAGGGAAGGCAAGAGAGGGATGAATTTTTTTAGCGTCAAGGACAACTCGGGGATGAGGAGTATCTTTCCGAGCGGAGAAGATAAGCGACGGAGGAATTTTTTTAGTGATAAGGAATACTCGGGGATGAAGAGTATGGTTTTCGAAGAGGGAAGGCAAGAGAGGGATGAATTTTTTCAGCGACAAGGACAACTCGGGGATGACGAGTATCTTTCCGAGCGGAGAAGATAAGTGACGGAGGAATTTTTTTAGTGATAAGGAGAATACTCGGGGATGAAGAGTATGGTTTTCGAAGAGGGAAGGCAAGAGAGGGATGAATCTTTTCAGCCACAAGGACAACTCGGGGATGAGGAGTATTTTTTTTTTTTTCCGAACGGGGAAGGTAAGCGAGCGAAGGATCTGCCCAGTGATAACGGGTGTCGTACCGTGCGGGGACGTTATCAGCGAGTGGCCGTGTCCCGACGCGACCCGCAGGCTGACTCATCCTACGGGAACGGCCGTCACGTCCTTCGGCCGCATAGCAAACACACGCGTACCCCGTAACTAAATTTAAAATTTCAACTTACTTCCGGGCTGCTGCTCACCCCACGCTGTCATTACCCGCTGCAATCAGCGCCGCTATCCGCGCGGGCCGCGCCACCCCCTCCCGGCCTCCCACCCACCCACCCACCCGGGACCCGCGGTGTCAGCCGCGGCTGTCAAACCCCACCCCTCTGATATCTCGAACTGCCTGCGATAACTCGATTAACCACCCCCCATTTGACGGCCGGTCTCACTTTTCACCCTCGAAAGAGCCCGCCCGACTTCGCCTTACCCTAACCCAACCTTTTCCAGTGACTTCTTTGCGATTCTTTTTTTCTTCCTTTCCCATTTCTTCCCATTTTTCCCATTTTTTAACCCTAAACATACCGACGGGAGATTCGATTTAAGCATGCAAACGAGAGCTGCCTTCAACGTCCACCATGGACCAGTGATAACGGTGACAATTCAAGATGTCAATTAATCGGAAAGATTCGCGATTCTGGTTGATTAGAATATTTCTGTCCAGCGTTTACACCGAGGAGAAAATGAATTCATTTAACCGAAAAAATATTCTGTTGATACAGAGATTAATTCTTTGATTGTAAGTTAGGTCAAGACAATTTAATTGGCGAGGACTAACGATAAGGATTATGAGAAACACGATCGGCCAAGGGATGACATTAACGTGAGTGGATTTAAAAAGTAAGTGATTATGCATGCGGGGGTGGTTGTTTTCGATTTTCATATAACTTTGATACATTGCAGAGGGGACGTCGTCCCGAATATTTTCATATTTATATTTAAGGGTCTCTCTTGTATATTTTCGGAGTTGCAATTAATTTTTTTTTTCTCAGGGCAAATGCTTTTGTTTAGAGCCTAACGAGTCTCGAAGAGGATTGTTAAGGAAATGTGTGTTTAATAAATTATCGCGTCCTTCGGATAACATTGTGGAGGAAGGACAATGAAATTCATCCGACCGCTGGGAATTTTTGCGGGCAGTTCTTTTCCATTATTCTGAATTTAAGACAGAGCTAAAGCCAAGTATGGATCGCGGTTCCCTTCTGGCTTTCTCGAAGGGCTGGATAATAAAGTTCGAACTGTCGGGAGGGAAGACTTTTTTTTTTAGGGGGGAACGAAATACAGTCCGAGGTCCTGGGATGCAACTTCGACTTCGGAGGGACGTCCTTTCGCCCCTTGAAGAGATTCCCTTGTTTCCTGGGCAGACAAGTTTTTGCAATCGCAACTTCGGCATTCCGCATTACCAAATCAAAGTGAACTGTTGACTATCCGCGGAATCTCTCGAATAAAAGAAAAATAGAATCCCCTTCCTGCATTTTCCCTTTTATGAAAAGAACAATGGGGAAAGGAATTGAAAATTTATTCCCTGCTTTTTAAATACTGTCATTCTTCCTCTCCTCATTCAGCAGAGAAATCGCTGGACTTGATGCTTCATTGACTCTCGAGTGAGGAGAATAAAGGAACTGAATGTTTGTTTTTTTTCTTTTCAGAAAAGAAAGAAATGTTTGGACGCTTTTGTAAAGACCATAATGGCGGGCGCGAAATTTCCATCGATTTTGATAGGCCCCAATTCCTCCTTTTTATTTCAATTGTTTTCTCTTTCTAGACTCGTAAGAATCCCTTATTGCGATCGCTTTACAGAGAATAAAAAAAATCGTTAACGAATGTAAGCCCCACTTCTTAAATATTGTCTTTTTTTCTCTATTTTTCAATTTTCTCCGCATTCGGGAAAGAAGTCGCTGAACTCAATGCTTCATCGACTCTCGAGTGAGAGCAGCGAAGGAGCGGAATTTTTCCGCAAAAAAAAAAAACAAGAGAAAAGTGCGAAATGTTTGGACGCTTTCGCGGAGACCATAATGGCGGGCGCAGAAAAGCTCGGCATCGGAGACCATAATGGCGCGAAAATTCCCTCGGTTTCGGTAGGGTTCCCGATTCCTCCTTTTCTTTTCAATTTTCCTCTCCCTCTCAGCCGGGACTCGCAAGGATCCGTTATTGCGATCGCTTTGGAAAAGGAGAGCGGCCGCGTAAAGGTGCAGCCTCGGTACTCATTAATTCTACGCGGCCAGTTGGGCGTAGCGAGATTGCGGAAATGCGAAACTGGGAGGGAAATCTCGCCGGTAAGACGAAGAGAGACGGAGAGAACAGGCCGAGAGAGGAAGAGAGAGGGGGGGACGAAAAGGAGGAAGGGAGAACCGCGCGGAATTTTCTCAGGAATCTTATTTATTATCCGCGGGAGAACAATTGCGAACTAATTCGGGCTCCTTAATTACCGACAAAAGAACAATAAGATTTAGTGCGCTTTTGTCCGTGCCGGGGGGTGGAAAAAATGAGAAATTACCGCACGGGTCACCGAGTTTGGGGAGCATTTGTAAAAAAAAAAAGGGGAGAAGGAGAGTCGAGGGGAAAGCACGACGAGTCGCGGTCCGCCATTGTTCCAAGATGGCGATCTATTAAAAAGACTCGCTGCGTTTTTCATTAAAACGGCCTGACGGTTCTTATTAAGAACCCCGCGGATATTGGGCTCGCGGTTTTCGCTCGCTTTTCCTCTTTCCTCTTCCCCACTGTTCCCTCGGTTTTCAGGATGTACCGACGCGGCATTTCTTCTTAATTTAACTTCTTCCTCGGGTATTCCGGCAGCTCTCTCTTTCTCTCTCGATTTCTGGTAAACAGGGACCATATGAGTTTGGTGCTCCAGGAAATCTTCGATGCCACGATGGCGTCTCGCGTCCGTGGATTACTTCTTGGCAGATATCCAGCAGCCTCTCGGGTGATTGGATATCCCAAGAAGAGCCGAAGACATCGCCCGATCCGTGAAGAGAATAAAGAAAGGCCGACTTGGGTAAGCTTGCTCTTGAACCAGGAATCGCCTTGATTTCGGCCTCCCCTCCTTTATTTTCTGATAATTCGAAATAAAAATCGGGCTCCCCAAAGATACTCTAACAAATATCGCTAATGATAAAATGATGTCAGGCCTCATAAATAAAAAATCCGATTTATTTCATCTCGCATTGCACATTATCGTAATCTCAGCTGCAAAGACTTCTATATGAGCTTCGGGAGTAGTTGGTGTATGTCAGCGGTGTATAGTGAATATGCTAGATGTAAGGGAAAGTTCTGTCAATTTTTTGTAAAGAAGTGTACGTGTTCAAAAACGACAGTACTTTCCATAAACACTAACTTGTGCAATTATAGAATTTATTCGGTTTATGCTTGAGTATGCTTGTCCGTATTTTATTTGGTAATGACGGTCTGAGAGGTGAGATTCTTTACGCACATTTATTCTTTTTTTTTTTCATTTTAAAACAGGAGGAAACCTGCAAATTGTTTCCTCTTGTTATAAGTGTCAAGATTATTAATGGGATTATGCCGTCATTGTGACGGGACACTTCATGGAGGAGATAAGGACGGATTCCCTAATGGAAGAGAGCTTTATCCCCTGCCTTGTAGAGCTACCCCTGCATTTTCTCTACCCCCCTCCTGGATCGCAAAATGTTTGTCAACAGTTTTGCCGGCTATGCGGCCATATAATAGTTTGTTTGAATCAACATTTTTCTTATTCAATGAGTGCAACCTTCATCCGGAGGGGTGCACTTGATATTAGGGGAGCGCGCCCGGAGGGTGGCTCGAAAGTGCTTATGAGGGATGATATGCGATATCATAAGCGTCTGTTCCAACGAGTCGACGTTGTGACTCCGAGTTCCCTGATGGGCAAATCGACTCCATTTAGACACCCTTAAGGGGCCTCGTACCTGTTGACAGGGTGAAAACACTGATTTTTTTTTACAGGTACAGAGAAAAATTAAACAAGACATGTAAATGTAGCATCGACTCCATTTAGACACCCTTAAGGGGCCTCGTACCTATTCACAGGGTGAAAACACCGATTTTTTTTTACAGGTACAGAGAAAAATTAAACAAAACATGTAAATATAGCATCGACTCCATTTAGACACCCTTAAGAGGCCTCATACCTATTGACAGGGTAAAAACACCGACTTTACGAGCCCCCTTAAACATCGATCGTTAATCCGGCCTTTTTTCTTCCCGAGGCAGAGGAAGAGGGAAAAAATAAATGATAATTTACGAGAGGTAACGAGAGATAATTGCTCGCAGTTTTCCACTTCCTGGGCGCCCTTCCGTTCTTCCCTGGATGATTTCGAGCGCCTCCCCTTCGTAAAATAATTAATAATTAATTAATTATTAATTAATCGCCCTTCGATCGGGGCGACCGACGTCGAGTTCTGAATCGGAAATCGTCTCCTTCCTTTTATCCGCCCTTTCCGGCTCTCCTTTTGGCCCGGACTCACGGCATAATCGGGGAATGAAAGGGTGAGAAAGTTTCCGCGAAAGCCCGATGTCCTCGAAGGATGATTCTTCCCGGGGAGTTTAATCTACTAACGACCGAGGCATGCTCAATTGGTCGAGCGGCCTCGAGACTAGGAATCGCGGAAAAAGGAAAGGCCGGGGCTGAATGGGACCTAATTGGGGGAGCAAAGAGATTCTGCCTCGTTAGGGAGAGCGGAGGTGGTTTATACATTGAAATTATTCGATCCCGGACCCGAGTCGGGAATAATTCCTCGGTGCCTCCTTACCTATTCCAAAGTACTCGCCAGGTATCGAGCTGGAACTCTCTGCCCGAAGTTTCTCCCTCCACGTGTATATAATTTCACCCCCTTTTTCTTTTTCTCCCTGTCTTTCGTTACGACTTTCGAAATTTCCTTACAGTAGTGTAACGTGAAACGAAACGTGGAAATAAGGGATGGTAATGTAAAATGAAGTACTGGAAATTAAAATGAAACGAAATTGAGTTGACAACTGAACTTTGACAATTGAGCTCTGAGTACTATGTTATTAAGGGAATGTAAAAGTGTCGTCAAAGAGGTCTTGTTTATGAAACTCCTTCGAGCTGGGTTACCATATCGTTCCAAACTCTACAACCTGAATATGGAGGCTATAAGGAACGTCCTGACCCCTACGAAATTTCAATTTTTTTGTTTTAAATTAATTTATAGACATTTTTAAAATTTGGTATAATAAGAAAAATGATATTCCACGGGTGCAAGACCTTCCTTGTAACTTCAATATTCACAGTGTAGAGTCTGAAACGAAATGACGGGTCAATCGTTCATGAAGTTTCATCAGATGCCACTTTCACACCCCCTTAAAAAAATTCACTACGTTGCTTATATACCAAAAGTGTACGAAGTGTATGAATGTTTTTTGTTAACAACGTTGGTGGGAAAAAAAGTGCGCATCCGGGAGTACCTCCGGCAATTTTCATTAGCATATGCAAATTCACATTGTAGAGTTTGAAACGAAATTTCATGAACGATTGACCCCTCGGATGCCACTTTGACACCCCCTTATCGAAATTCACTACGTTGCTTATGTACCAAAAGTGTATGAATGTTTTTTGTTAACAACGTTGGGGGAAGAAAAAAAAAAGGGCGCATCCAGGAGTACCTCCGGGAACCTTCGGCGACCCTTCGCTACCTCCGGAACCTCCTGCCCCTTCGTCCCGAAGAGAACGGCGAAGAGAGGGCGAGTGCCCTCCTCTCTTCTGCGCGCCTCGCTGACTACAGACCACGGAGTTGAATCAATTAAAGTTTAATCCGGAACCGGGATCGCGAGGGGAAGGGGACTCGTCTCTCCCCCATTTACGGGGCTGCAGATATTGTGCGCCCAGCTTCTCTTGGCACAATGACGGAAGTACGGAGGAATCGAGCCGCGGGGTCGGGGGCGAAGACACCCCGGGACGCGCGAGGGGGATGCGACTGTATCACTCGCGTCCGGGGGTCGTACACAATGGGATATTCCTCCTGCGAGCGGAAAGAATGGCTCCGGGTAATATGGAACAACGCGTGCCGATGAGCGCCGCCGGAAGTGCTGATCGATCCCGCCTATCGCGCCGCGAGGGCCCGGGACGCGCGTTTCCTCCTACGGTTTTTCCCTTTTCCCTTTTTTCCCGTTTTGTTTCTTTACGTATCGCCGGATTCGACGAAATCGTCCCCTGGAGATCGATCAATCGGGGGTCGACGATATTTCCCAGGGTGCGGAGCCGGATGCTTCACAATTCTGTGATACGCAGATGATAGCGGCGCTCTTCCTTCTTCTTCCAACTGAGATTCCCTTATCCGGATTATCTTCTTAGCTACTAAATGCCGCTGACTTCAAAATTCTTTTTTTCTTTCAACTTACACAAAGGTGTAAGGGAGAGAAAATGATGAATTAGAAATCGCGATGATAAAGGTGTAAGTGAAAGATTCCAAGAGACGTGGGAAACGCGAGGGTTAAAGAATTTAGAGATATGAACAGATTTGTTCTTAACTTTTGTTTTCCCATGGTCTCTTCTCCGGCGGGATGTGTCATTGTTTGGTGAGGAAGCATCACCTGGAACTCGTGCTTCCTCCTACAGTTTTTCTTTTCTGTTTCTTTTTTATTTCTTTTTTTTTTTACGTATCGCCGGATTCGACGAAATCGTCCCCTGGATGAACACTACGGAGAACAGGATTCAACAATATTTTCAAGGGTTGCGGAGCCAGTCATTAAAAATATGAAATACATAAATGATAGCGGCGCTCTTTCTTTTTCTTTCAACTTCGATTCGCTCCTTCCGATTAAGGGGATGTGAAAGGAGCATCCGAGGGGTCTATCGTTAACGAAACTTTCCTCCAAACTGGGTGCCCCATTTCGAAACACTACATCGCGATCATAAAGGCTATAAAGGAGGTCCTGACACATGTGAGATTACATTTTTTTCTTTTTGTAATTTTAAAACATTTATAAACAAATTAAAAAAAAAAATAGGAGTCATCAAGGAGACCTCTTTGATGCCACTTTCACGTCGCCTTAATAAACAGGGCACTCTCCTTTACCACCTGTCCGTCGGTTTAATTCAATTTGTCCGTTCATCGAATGGAAATAAAGAGATCCAGCAATCCCCGAGTTCCCTGATGGGCAAATCGACTCCATTTAGACACCCTTAAGGGGCCTCGTACCTGTTGACAGGGTGAAAACACTGATTTTTTTTTACAGGTACAGAGAAAAATTAAACAAGACATGTAAATGTAGCATCGACTCCATTTAGACACCCTTAAGGGGCCTCGTACCTATTCACAGGGTGAAAACACCGATTTTTTTTTACAGGTACAGAGAAAAATTAAACAAAACATGTAAATATAGCATCGACTCCATTTAGACACCCTTAAGAGGCCTCATACCTATTGACAGGGTAAAAACACCGACTTTACGAGCCCCCTTAAACATCGATCGTTAATCCGGCCTTTTTTCTTCCCGAGGCAGAGGAAGAGGGAAAAAATAAATGATAATTTACGAGAGGTAACGAGAGATAATTGCTCGCAGTTTTCCACTTCCTGGGCGCCCTTCCGTTCTTCCCTGGATGATTTCGAGCGCCTCCCCTTCGTAAAATAATTAATAATTAATTAATTATTAATTAATCGCCCTTCGATCGGGGCGACCGACGTCGAGTTCTGAATCGGAAATCGTCTCCTTCCTTTTATCCGCCCTTTCCGGCTCTCCTTTTGGCCCGGACTCACGGCATAATCGGGGAATGAAAGGGTGAGAAAGTTTCCGCGAAAGCCCGATGTCCTCGAAGGATGATTCTTCCCGGGGAGTTTAATCTACTAACGACCGAGGCATGCTCAATTGGTCGAGCGGCCTCGAGACTAGGAATCGCGGAAAAAGGAAAGGCCGGGGCTGAATGGGACCTAATTGGGGGAGCAAAGAGATTCTGCCTCGTTAGGGAGAGCGGAGGTGGTTTATACATTGAAATTATTCGATCCCGGACCCGAGTCGGGAATAATTCCTCGGTGCCTCCTTACCTATTCCAAAGTACTCGCCAGGTATCGAGCTGGAACTCTCTGCCCGAAGTTTCTCCCTCCACGTGTATATAATTTCACCCCCTTTTTCTTTTTCTCCCTGTCTTTCGTTACGACTTTCGAAATTTCCTTACAGTAGTGTAACGTGAAACGAAACGTGGAAATAAGGGATGGTAATGTAAAATGAAGTACTGGAAATTAAAATGAAACGAAATTGAGTTGACAACTGAACTTTGACAATTGAGCTCTGAGTACTATGTTATTAAGGGAATGTAAAAGTGTCGTCAAAGAGGTCTTGTTTATGAAACTCCTTCGAGCTGGGTTACCATATCGTTCCAAACTCTACAACCTGAATATGGAGGCTATAAGGAACGTCCTGACCCCTACGAAATTTCAATTTTTTTGTTTTAAATTAATTTATAGACATTTTTAAAATTTGGTATAATAAGAAAAATGATATTCCACGGGTGCAAGACCTTCCTTGTAACTTCAATATTCACAGTGTAGAGTCTGAAACGAAATGACGGGTCAATCGTTCATGAAGTTTCATCAGATGCCACTTTCACACCCCCTTAAAAAAATTCACTACGTTGCTTATATACCAAAAGTGTACGAAGTGTATGAATGTTTTTTGTTAACAACGTTGGTGGGAAAAAAAGTGCGCATCCGGGAGTACCTCCGGCAATTTTCATTAGCATATGCAAATTCACATTGTAGAGTTTGAAACGAAATTTCATGAACGATTGACCCCTCGGATGCCACTTTGACACCCCCTTATCGAAATTCACTACGTTGCTTATGTACCAAAAGTGTATGAATGTTTTTTGTTAACAACGTTGGGGGAAGAAAAAAAAAAGGGCGCATCCAGGAGTACCTCCGGGAACCTTCGGCGACCCTTCGCTACCTCCGGAACCTCCTGCCCCTTCGTCCCGAAGAGAACGGCGAAGAGAGGGCGAGTGCCCTCCTCTCTTCTGCGCGCCTCGCTGACTACAGACCACGGAGTTGAATCAATTAAAGTTTAATCCGGAACCGGGATCGCGAGGGGAAGGGGACTCGTCTCTCCCCCATTTACGGGGCTGCAGATATTGTGCGCCCAGCTTCTCTTGGCACAATGACGGAAGTACGGAGGAATCGAGCCGCGGGGTCGGGGGCGAAGACACCCCGGGACGCGCGAGGGGGATGCGACTGTATCACTCGCGTCCGGGGGTCGTACACAATGGGATATTCCTCCTGCGAGCGGAAAGAATGGCTCCGGGTAATATGGAACAACGCGTGCCGATGAGCGCCGCCGGAAGTGCTGATCGATCCCGCCTATCGCGCCGCGAGGGCCCGGGACGCGCGTTTCCTCCTACGGTTTTTCCCTTTTCCCTTTTTTCCCGTTTTGTTTCTTTACGTATCGCCGGATTCGACGAAATCGTCCCCTGGAGATCGATCAATCGGGGGTCGACGATATTTCCCAGGGTGCGGAGCCGGATGCTTCACAATTCTGTGATACGCAGATGATAGCGGCGCTCTTCCTTCTTCTTCCAACTGAGATTCCCTTATCCGGATTATCTTCTTAGCTACTAAATGCCGCTGACTTCAAAATTCTTTTTTTCTTTCAACTTACACAAAGGTGTAAGGGAGAGAAAATGATGAATTAGAAATCGCGATGATAAAGGTGTAAGTGAAAGATTCCAAGAGACGTGGGAAACGCGAGGGTTAAAGAATTTAGAGATATGAACAGATTTGTTCTTAACTTTTGTTTTCCCATGGTCTCTTCTCCGGCGGGATGTGTCATTGTTTGGTGAGGAAGCATCACCTGGAACTCGTGCTTCCTCCTACAGTTTTTCTTTTCTGTTTCTTTTTTATTTCTTTTTTTTTTTACGTATCGCCGGATTCGACGAAATCGTCCCCTGGATGAACACTACGGAGAACAGGATTCAACAATATTTTCAAGGGTTGCGGAGCCAGTCATTAAAAATATGAAATACATAAATGATAGCGGCGCTCTTTCTTTTTCTTTCAACTTCGATTCGCTCCTTCCGATTAAGGGGATGTGAAAGGAGCATCCGAGGGGTCTATCGTTAACGAAACTTTCCTCCAAACTGGGTGCCCCATTTCGAAACACTACATCGCGATCATAAAGGCTATAAAGGAGGTCCTGACACATGTGAGATTACATTTTTTTCTTTTTGTAATTTTAAAACATTTATAAACAAATTAAAAAAAAAAATAGGAGTCATCAAGGAGACCTCTTTGATGCCACTTTCACGTCGCCTTAATAAACAGGGCACTCTCCTTTACCACCTGTCCGTCGGTTTAATTCAATTTGTCCGTTCATCGAATGGAAATAAAGAGATCCAGCAATCCACCCTGACTTTTGTTTCCCCCTGATAACGGGTGCAGATTGCCGTTCTCCGCAATCGGCGATCCCGCAGGACATCTCGCGGCTCGTTTGAGGAGACCGGCGCTCCCGGTTCCCCAGGGATGGCCGCTCCCTCGCTCGGGGAGTTTTTACCCCGTGGAAGGGCTCTCGTAGAAAACAAAGGGTCTTCCAGGGCGGCCGCGGAATCGCATTATGTGGCGCGGGTTACGAAATAAGTGAGAAAGACCCGTGGCCGGTTAACTCGATTCCGGGCCGCCGAGCGCGGAGGGACCTTCGACTTCCCACCTTCTCCCTTCGGCTCCTCGGGACGCCTCCAGCCTCCTCTTGGCTCCTGCTGGATGCAGCCGACGTCTCCGGAAGGGCACGGGTCTCTTCCGCCCCACCGACTTGATTGGATTTCACAGCTAACGGGAAAATTATCCTCAAGATTGGACGTCTAATCGGCGTCCCGCGTCCCTCGTGACTTGGCTGCCTTCAAATTCTCGGCTAATCCTCTAACCCTTATGTCAATGAGCAAAAATTCTTTCGCTGTTAAATAATCAAGAAGTTAGCATTTAACCCACGCTAAAAGCACCGGTTAAGTGTCACAGGTTGATACTAAATGCGGATGAATTTGTGCTCCACATCTCTCATGACTTTGGCTGCCTTCAAATTCTCGGCTAATCATCTAACCCTTATGTCAATGAGCAAAAATTGTTTCGCTGTTAAATAATCAAGAAGTTAGCATTAAACCCACGCTAAAAGCACCGGTTAAGTGTCACAGGTTGATACTAAATGCGGATGAATTTGTGCTCCACATCTCTCATGATTTTGGCTGCCTTAAAATTCTCGGCTAATCTTCTAACCCTTATGTCACTGAGCAAAAATTGTTTCGCTGTTAAATAATGAAGGAGTTAGCACTTAATCCGCGCCGAAAACACCGATTAAGTGTCACAGGTTGATACTAAACGTGGATAAATTTCTGCTCCACATCAAGTTACTATCACGCTTCGTAGATAACGGGTTAATCATTCTTGTTGGTGATCGAAGGAGAATGTGAACGGAACTTTCGAGGGGTATGGAGTTTTTTTTCCGACACGGTAGGGGGGAGGCAGTGGGGATCGGTTTCGATTTCGAGGGGGTTTACGGGGCAATAAAGCCACGCGACCGGAGACGCCTGGCGGGCGCGTCGCGGCGTCGGGACGCTCGGTCTTCCGCCTTCCCAGGAATAACGAAGTTTCGGTTCTGCCGGTTGCGGGACCGAGCACTATGCGCCACGGGTCACAGCCCATTAAGCCTCGGGTCCGCCACAATGAGGACGCGGTTCCAGGGCGGTGCAGCGGCTAACCGCTGTATTAGGCGGCCAATGGGCCGTGCGCACTGATTCACTCGGATTTTGCCAATACGGTGCCCATCCTTGGGACCGAGTCCTTTGGAAACGCCTCCTCGACCTACTGGGCATGTTAAGAGAACCGCTAAAAATCCCTTAATGCGTAGTTAATTTATTAATTATGGGGAAAAGTATTCACCATTGCCCTTGAATTTTGTTAGTACGGTGTCCAACACTGGGATTGAGTCCTTCAGAAATACCCCCTGAATTTGTTTGACGTCCGAAAGAGTCTGTAAAATTTCTTTAACCTTCATTAAATTGATTAGGTTGTTATGAAAGGGTCATCCTATATATATCAAAACCCCAAAATATATACAAAACTCATCTCCACACTGGGTACACCGAATCGCTTGAAACTTCAGTACATGATTATGGAGGCCGTATGAAAGAACGCAATACTCATGAAATTTCATATTTCAAAAGAAATATATATCCTTGGCTCTACTCTGGGATAAATAAAAAGCTTTTCTTTTAAAAGTGAAATTTCATAGGCATCGCGTTCTTCCTTAGGCTCTCCATAATCACGTGCTGAAGTTTCAAACGAATGGACCTTCAGTTTGAAAAAAAAGTTAAAAATATTTTGACGTTTAATATATATATAATATATAATCATAAATATATATATAAGCTGATACATGATTAGATATGATATGATTAGATAAGATGATATATATCAGGTTATACGTAACAATATATATACATAAAATGCTCCTTTCATAACACCTTAAGATTTTCTTCCGCATCCTTTAAAAGTGCCCGGTCGGCTTATATGTAACAATATACATAGAATGACCCTTTCATAACACCTTAAGATTTTCTTCCGCATCCTTTAAAAGTGCGTCGGCGTAACTCTCTTCGGCGCGGGCGGATCCGCCATATTGGCAGAGCGGAATCCGCCGTCCCCGTTGGCGCGGATTTCGTATCCGCAGCCGAGAAGCCCCGGAACCTCGTGTTCCGGGTCACTTGGCTTCCCGTTACCGCACGAAATATGAGCCTAAGATTGCATGTATTTCGGTTTTATTGCATCGAGGATTTGATGAAGGCTGCCGAGCGGTTCGGCGGGGCGCAAAGTGGGCGGCCGGGCGGGGGCCAGACTGGGTATATTACCGGCGTTGTATGTATACATACTCGCCTATATATACAGACGTATAGATATATATATATATATCTATGGGTATACATATATACAGAACGTATATACATACACTGCGACTGCGGGCAGGGTCGCAGTCCCGCACTGCGCGGCAGCGGCTGTCGCTATAATCTGTTTATAAAACAATTTGCGGAGCAAGTGATGCGTGAGATACAATATATCTGCAAACATTGTTAGCATCGGCTCGGCGAGGATTGCCGAGGAAAATGGAGAGCGGGAAGTGGACGCTGCGAGGGGCCCCGCGTTATCGCTCGCGATTTGCCCCGATTCGATAAACCGCGAGGATAGGGAATCGCCGGGGGGTCCGGCTCGGAACCTCGAGCTTCCGGTGGCTCTTGATCCAGGACTGAGGGAAAGAAGGAGATCCACGGCGATATCTTGAAACTTTTTCTCTTTCCATCTGCTACTTCCATACTGCCGCCTTCTCGGTCCACGGGGAATCTCTTCCGTTTGATCCGGAGACGGGGATCTGGAAAGGTGAATTTTTTAAGTGATTTATATTATTCTGTAACATCCTATAAAGGTAATCGCAATGTTAATGAATTTCCCGGACGCCATTTTCAATTTTCTGGGATTTAATTGGATTTTATTGGACGATTCTTAGTGGCTTCGTTTGTTATCGCTGGTACGCGAGGTATGGGTGGAGGCGTTATCGGGGAAGACGCGTATCAGTTCTGGGTGAGGGACGATGAAGTGACCGAGAAAGTGGAAGAAGCGAAAGGGAGGAAAAAAAAGGATAAAATAATATACACATCATATCCTACATCTGCATAACAAAACCTGGAGTCCACAATGCCGTTTCAAAATGGAGTCCATCTTGAATCATGTCCTCTTTCCAATGGCGTTTCTTCCCCCTTCTAGAAATGGGAGAGGAAGAGGAATTAGATACATATAATTATTTAAGAGAAATATTACACACATATAATTATTTAAGAGAAGAAGGTCTTGGTCGAGCCGAATCCTCGAAAGCATCCGGAGCCGATCGAAGATGTCCGCTGGCTCGGTTTTTTAATTAATCCGATCCGAGGCTCCGTTACTACCGCGCCGATTAGCGCACGTACCAGCGGGCATATTTTTTCGATCGTAAAACGCGGAGGAGACTAAAACGCCAACACACTCGACGGGCTGCCGGCTGATGACGGACAAAACGCGCGCCACCCACCACCCACCGCCACCCGCCGGCCGTCCCATTGGACGCCGTGCGCCCGATGTACAGAGAGCGGTGCGTTACTGCTCCGCGCTTCACGCAACAGTAATTTCATCGTTATTTTTATAAATTGGGTGCCAGTTAACGCTCCGGATGTCCCGTCCGGCGGATTACAGCTTTTTGTAATATTAAAGTTCAACCGGCGCCCGGGCGCATCGGCACCCGGCGGTGTTCTTCCTCCTCCTCCACCGGGCGTCGTCCTGGGCTTTTCGAATTTACCGGGAAATTTCGAGCCGGACATCCGGATGTGAGATTGATAATTCAATCTGCAATCGCAGTTTCCTGGGAGGATAAAAATCGAGTTAACACGGAGCATTTTGAAATAATGAAGACATATCAGAGGGAAGGTTAACCCATTTGCATCATTAGCGTATATATACACTGTTATCCTGATCACTATCATTCAGTCTGAAATTTGGTGATAAGGGCCCTCGTTTTCATACTTCCTAATGATGATGCTACTTCTTCGGAACAATGAATTTTTCTTTCCGAGTGTAGAGTACGCGTGTAGCAACAACCTCCGAGTCTGCCCAATTTCTAAGATATCCAAGAAAATCTGAGGATTATTTAAACCTTTGCGATCGGTGCCGCCACAGTGGCGGCGTCTTCAGAGTGTCGTACAAGTCGGTGTCGCCAGGCGGCTCTTATATGAAAAAGAACAATTCCGAAAAGGTAAATTTCCTCCGACTATCTGTTACTCCCATCGGAGAAATTTCCCTATCGCAAAGGGTTAATACTTAGTAAGTATCGAAGGAATCTCGGGACAGCATCGGGAAGGGAAGCGCGACATCCGGCGTGCCGCGGCATCCAAGATGGCGGGGGCGAAACCGCCCCTAATTAATGCTCCCCCACGGGAAGCCTAATAAGATGCAGTCACCCTGGCGGCATGCAGAGTCCTTTCATCGAGGGCAGCTCCTCTCACGTCGCCACGCGCCTGCGAAAGAGACGAGTCGCGAGTGTAAGTAGGTTTTTATTAAAGTGCGCGCGCGCGCGCGACGGCAGGCCGCAGCTCCGAGAGATGAAAGCTCGGCCGGTCGGCGAGGTGACACGAGGGACGCCTCTAGGTCTCTTTTTCGCCCACGGGTGGCTAAAGTGGGTGGCTCGGGGCGGCACGTGACCACTCGTGCCGTTGGGCCGGCCGCGCGCTCCAGGGGAAGGGCCCAATGGGGGGCGCCCCGGATCGCCGCGCGTATCTCTTCCTCCCATGAAAGGCGCCGTGTAATTCGATTCGATATCCCGAATTAAAGTTATGATTCCATTACAATAATATACAGGCAGGTCTTACTGTGCGACGGCCGGCACGTGCCGCCGAGAGCGGACCAATTATGACGCGCGATTTGACGCGGGGATCGCTGTCGGCTGATGACTCCATCCGAGTCGGCGGCTCTGATTGGCTGACGGCCGATGACGTCATAACGGTCGAATCGAAGTGGCAGCGCACAGGGTTGGGTAAATCAAATACCCTGGACACTTATCTAAGCATATATTACAGTTAATTAGTAGGTATTTTACTTGGATCTTACGTGAAATACTTCCCTTAAGTACTTGCGTTGAAATCTCTCGTTCCTTTTTTCTATCTTCACGTGAATACTAATAGCGCTTGTCGACTCCGCATATCCCACGCACATATGAAATCCGCAATCGACGCGAAGTTGACGGCGGCGCCGATGGAGGCGCGGCGATCGCGCGACAGAGATCTAGGTACAGAGGAAAGTGTGGAATTTTTCGTTAAAAGCTCATATTAGGATGAGGAGAAAGGGAAGGAAAGCGTTATAAAGTCGGAAGGGCCGCCATTTTGCGGACGCTTGATCGCCGATTATCGCCGCTCGAGATAGGCAACCCCCCGCGACCTTCATTATTCCACCTTCGAGAGATCGATCGATCGTCGATGTCGCCGCGCTCCCCGCTGGGCGGGATTATTAAAATACGTCGCGAAGGAGGAAAGTCGAGAGAGGGGCGAGGATAGGGGGAAAAAAAAAAGAAGGAACGATCGACGAGTAACGAGGCGCGTGTCGGGCCGGGTGTCACGCGATTCGCACCCCGGATTCCTCCCGGACGGCAGCCACCCCCCTGTGTGTTAACACCCGTTCCCTTTAACCGGTTAAGCGGCGTTACGCACGCCGCTTGCTCGCGTGGGACGCCGTGCAAACTCATCGATCGGCCGGGACTCGATTTGCATTTGGTAATGACTTAGGCCCTCGACATTGCACCACGGTGACAACGGCGAAAATGGACTGCTCGCGACACACTCCCTGGGATCGATTATTTTACGGATTTAATGGCCGCTAGGCAGGCCAGGAAGCGTCCCTCTGACTGCGCCGCCATCTTGGAATCCGCGAATATCACCGCCATCCTTTGAGCGTTAACTTCGCCGGGCTGTTGCTGACTTCTTGAACCTGCGGAGTAGCGAGAAATCGATGGCGTTTCAAATAATTCAAACGATTCGGGACTGCGAAGCGGGAAGGGATATTATACACGCGGACGGGGCGCGGATTTTTCCCGGGATATTGCATTATGCATGGGTTTGCCGTCTAGGTAATTTATACACGAAGAGGGCCGCAATTGTACCCGCGTTTCCGCGCTCGCGGACGCCGGGAAGACGTCCCCGGCAGGAAGTAGGTGCGTCCACGGCCCCCGAGCATACGTCATATGTAGATGTACTACCACCCTGACGTATAGGAGACCCTCGCTCATGTAGACCATGGCGCAAAGAAGACAAGGTGTGCTACCGCGCAGTTCTAACGGACCCCTTAAAGTATATCTCCAAAAAGCAGCCATGTTTCCTATTGAACGTCCGTGTCAAACATCGAGGGTACTTTTCAATATAAAAGGTACCATTAATTCTTTATGATTTTTGTTTATTGAGCGCCGTCATGTTGCAGTATGATGGCGGTTTGAAAGGCGTGTAAAATTTCAAAACTAAGACCACTACGGGAGTACATTTTATCTACTTTGCATCATGTAGACCGCGACCTGGGGGCGCTGCATTCGTCTTACAGCACACGACAACCTCCGCCATCATTGGATTCGGCCGGGCGGAATTGATTTGAATGTTTTTCGAACGCCCGGCCCGCGTCTCGCGGAAGAAGCGCAAACCACCCCACTGCCCGGAGGGCTCGTTCGTAAATACACGCGATATTGCGCCGAGTAAGCGGCGATCCGCCTTTTTTCTCTCAATCGACCCTGCGCCACGATCACGCCGGCTTCGGCTTTCGGTTCCTCGCGATGAGTAAAGTCACCTCCGACGTCGGGGAATCCCTGGAGCCCAGTAGGCGCCATGTTGTTTCCCCCCTTCGTACGAAAAATCTCATATTTCTCGGTAACGCCTGAAGCATTTTGAACGCCGCCGAGTTATGTCGTTCTCTCACGCGGCGTGAAGAGATAGGGACGAGAAACGCGGCGAAATTCCTACCTGAAGCCGAAAGCCGAGGTTGAGAACTCGCGAGGTGGGACGCCGCGGCGGAGGGATCACGTCCGGGGGCCGCGAATCGAAATTCGAAACTCCCTCGCTCACGCCCTCTGGGGGCGCGAGTGCGCGCGCACGAGGGGTACGTAACAACGTCTTGGCAGGAAAAACCACCGCGGCGGGGGGGCCGGGGGGGATCGGAAGGAGATTCCACGGGGCCGCCCTACTTTGCATGTCTTTGGCGGCCGCCTTGCGGGGGGTCGCGGAGAAGAGGAACGATAATCCATTCGGCGGTCATAACGCAGCGCGGCACCGTAAAGCTCACCAGACAAGAAATACGGCCGGGCGAAGAGAGGGCCGCTTTCTCTCGCTCGAACCCCGCGGCGAACTTACCCCTAGTTATATGCAAACCGCCGTCATTCCCCCCGGGGCCAGTCATAAACTTACTGAATTATATTACGCGGGTCCACGGGCCGCCCCCGGTGCCGCCTCGCCGCAGCGCCGCCTTTTTACGCGCGGCGCCCTCGCGCACCAAGTCCACCCCCGGGGGCCGCGGGCGCCTCCGCCAATGGCGCCGCTTCCCCGCCACCTTGCGAGCCCACTGATACAGATTTCTCGGCGAGGGAATGGAAGACCACCCAAAAACTGTTGCGGAGTAGGTTCAATGTATGAATATGCATTAATATACGAACATATGGATTTTTATACATTTATTATATAACATACTGGACTGGGATGTAATATACTCTCCTAGGAGAGTGCCAAAATTGGAAGTCAATTAGCAGTTGTCTTACGTGATAGACGTTTCAATATTTCCACTCAGAGCATCAATCAAGGAAAATTCAAATTTAACGATCCATCGCAATACATTTTATCAATGGAGGAGTACCATCGATCGCCATTTGCAGTTCATTGAACAAGAATTGCAGAGCCTAAGTTACCATCGATTTTACAGATTTTCAAGACTCGCCCTCTATATATAGAACTGCATACTCCGGGGGCGAAGCCCTCCGAAGTGACGCCTCGATTCGATCAACCTAACGGGCCAATCGAGTCGCGACATAACCTCGACAGCACGTGAAAACTCGAACCCTAGGGGCATCGAAAGTTCCTCGAGTCTCGATTGATCGAAACCCTTTCCTGGGTGTCGATCGGCAATTCGTCGGGGTAAAAGCGGAGCTTTCCACCGCGGCAACGCGCGATGGTAGCGCGATAACCTCAAAAATGAAACCACCGGGGTATCGCGGCACGTATATACATATCGAGGCACGTCGAGGGATCGATTCCGCGTTGATCCGATCCCGATGGCGGGTGCGCGCCGGTTTTCGAGTTTTCCGGGGGGCCGCATAGCCGCGGTTTATGTACCAGAAGTGATGGGAACATTTGTTCGTTATTTCGGGTATGTTTTTGTTTCCAGCCGGACTTTATTTACGACCGGATAGCGGAGCCACAAATATGCGACGGGATCGGCTGACGCGCTCGCTCCCCGGTCGGCTGACTGGTTGGCCCCGCTCGTGTATTTGCGCCCGCTGCCCCGTTGCACCGTCATTTCGCGGGGCTTTTATATCCGCAATAATTTTGTGCACCGCCGACGTCGCCCGCGCTCTCTTTTTTACATTTTTTTTTCCCCGCCATGCCTCCCAGCGATTAACGACGAGGCGCCCGATATAGGACTTTTCCTTCGCTGAATCGAAAGGCCTCCAGGAGTAATCCAAGATGGCGGCGGGGACCCCAACCATAAAGTAGTATAACATCCTTCGCCATGTATTTAACACTAACCGTACTGGTCAAATGACCGTTTTTAAACGTATTGGCAATGAGATTGTAAATTGTCGGTATGATTAGTGTTAAATAAGATGACCGTTTTTAAACGTATTGGCAATGGGATTTTAAATTGTCGGCATGGTTAGTGTTAAACAAGATGGCGGCGGGGACTCCTAACCACGCAGTAGTACAAGGAGATCCTTCGCCTCCAAGTTCCCCTCCCGTTGGCCAAAATCCCCCGGAAACGATCGGTGAAATCCCCCTTTCCGCGCCTTTATACTTCGCGGACCTCGCGGGCGGAGAGGGCCGACGCGGGGGGTCTCTTATAATAAATCTGCGAGATATTTGTTGGGAGGGTAGGAAGCATTTGTCTGCGTTAAGGGGGTGGCGTGCCAACAGCGCGGGCGGCTCCATCTATCAGCGGGCCCGGCAAACACATCAATCCACGAGAGAGGCGAGTTTCCACGGTGGGAGGTTAGGCGCGGATCGGCCCCAAATGCGAACTTCGTGTTCCACGGCCAAGGAAGGACGCGGCCGGGGATCCCGGATGGCCGGCGCAAGAAACGCCTGGGGAATTTCACGCTCCCGCGGATATGCTGCCGGGCTTAAGTCCCGCTCCCGATCTGATTACGATTTTCCAATCGGCCGCTATCCCGAGGAGCCCTCCCCCGCGCGTATTTCAGGCTACTTTTAGTCATTTTTTTACCGGCCCGCTCGTTTATTTACTTATTTACCCACGACCTAAAGTGCTCGGGCCAAATCCACGATTAAGCGCCAGTCGAGAACAGAAGTGTTAAAAGTACTCCTATAGGGCGAGGAAGGAAGAGCTGGAGAGCGAAGCACTTTTTGTTTGGAGATTTGCAACGCGTACAGGTGTGTATGTGTGTGTATATATATGATGGTAATTTAAATCGTTATAGGTAACATTATTGTTAAAAGTGCTCATATAGTGCAAGGAAGGAAGAACCTTAGAGCGAAGAACATTTTGTTCAGAAATGTCTACCGCATACAGGTATGCCGTTTACGCGTACATACATGCGCGTTAGTGTTGTAAATTGTTGTTAACGATTCCAGGGTGTTCCGTCGATTTCCGAGCGCGACGCAGGAGCTCCTTGATCAGTATGTAATTATAAATAAAATCGTTGTAAAAAGAGCTATGTCAGAGAATCGAAGAACGAAGGGCCTTTTGTTCAGAAATTTCTACCCCATACAGGTATGTCATTTACGCGTGCATACATGCGTGTCAGTGTTGTAAATCGTTGTTAACGATTCCAGGGTGTTCCGTCGATTTCCGAGCGCGACGCAGGAGCTCCTTGATCAGTATGTAATTATAAATAAATCGTTGTAAAAAGAGCTATGTCAGAGAATCGAAGAACGAAGGGGCTTTTGTTCAGAAATTCCTACCCCATACAGGTATGTCATTTACGCGTGCATACATGCGCGTTAGTGTTGTAAATCGTTGTTAACGATTCCAGGGTGTTCCGTCGATTTCCGAGCGCGACGCAGGAGCTCCTTGATCAGTATGTAATTATAAATAAATCGTTGTAAAAAGAGCTATGTCAGAGAATCGAAGAACGAAGGGGCTTTTGTTCAGAAATTCCTACCCCATACAGGTATGTCATTTACGCGTGCATACATGCGCGTTAGTGTTGTAAATCGTTGTTAACGATTCCAGGGTGTTCCGTCGATTTCCGAGCGCGACGCAGGAGCTCCTTGATCAGTATGTAATTAGGCTACGGAACACGGGCAGGCACGTGCGGACGATTCGTCAAGGGCTGCTACCCCGGCGTCCCACCAACTTCTGGATCGTTCACACGTGTTATGCGTGGAAAGCGTTTTGTGCGAGTTGCCGCCCCCGAAGCGGGAAAAGGGATGGAACGTAAAAACACCCCGACGCGCGTACTCGTTCCACATACGTCGGGGCTGCTCGATGCGTGTCCAAGGAATTCCCCGAATGCCGATTCCACGTTCCTGGTCTTTCTCCTTTCCACTCGGCCGAGCCGCGGCTACGGGGAGGGATTTCCCGGGTCGCGATAACGATCTCGGTTACCCGGCAGATCCGAGTTCCATTCTTAGCCGGCTAACCAGCCGAGAGCTCGGATGCGTCGGCATGGCTCTCGGCGGCGTCGGGTTGCTATAGAGACGCCTGGCCACCTCGCAAAGGGAGCATAATGGCGGCGAGAAGGGCGGAAAGGGCTCGGAGGGCCGTAAAGTGAGGTTAGGCGGCCTACGCGTCCGTTGGTTGCGAGTTACGAGCCGTGCCCCCGGCCCCGGCGACGCGGCCAACGAGACGGTGGGGCGTGGGGCCCGGATAGACCGAGTTCCACTTTCGGACAACTCCTCTGCACCTACTTTTTCGGCTGGGTGTCTAGTTAACCCCTTGCCTTAGGATTTAAATCCCAGTAGCGCGTGCCATAAACAACAAAAATGTCGGTCATACATCGGGCCATTTCACGGTTTGGCTGAACGTTCACACGATATTGTAAGTGAAGGGGTTAAACGAACGCAACGTCACCCAGGGAAGTGGAACTCGGGTGAACCAGGCCCCACGATCCGTCAACTGGCAAGCTGGAAGTCCCCGGCGATGGAGCCAACCAGGTGGTAAAGCGTAGGGCTCGGTTCTTCCGAGTTCCACTTTCGGAAAACTCCCTCACACGTTCGCGGACCCCTTATTTCGCAAGAGGGTCTTGCCAAACGATCGTAATCGATGTCCAGAGAGACGTAAAGGGAAAATTGAGGTGTGGCTTTGAATTCTTCAGTCCTCCCACGAGCCTAAGGAGACTTTCGGGGCTGCGCGACTTCCCACAAGGATTCCCCCGAGAACCGGCGGGCGTATCTCGCGGAGAAGGAAAATAACTTGATTAAAGAATTTCCATGAATCCACCGGTTACCCGGCGGGATACATATTTATGATCTGATCGCCAGCGTAGGCGAGAGATTCGAATCGAGCCAGCCACCTGGAAGACCTCCCTCTCTCTCTCTATTCTATCTCTCTTCCTCCTCGTTCCTCTCGTTCAACGTCCGGCCGGGAAACTGGAAACTTCGGGTCCGGCTTCCGGTTTCCCGGCCATTGTTGTCTTTCCTTTTTGCACTTCCCGCCGCGGAATTGCCCGATATAACTTTCCCACGAAGGAATCACCCCTCCGGATTCGCGATTTAATAATGCTTTTCTATAGTACACCTCACTGCCACGTAAACCCTCAAGCTACTTCATGAATAACTCCCGAAATATTGTACAAATATCTTTAACAATGTATACAGAACACCTGGGGAAGTTTATGAATTTTGTGATATTAGCGAATCTTAGGGAAGGGATCGATATCCTGAGGTTAGAGCTTAGTGAACTAGTGAACGAACTGTAACATAAATTAATTAGTTAATAAATTAGTAAGGAATAATTATCGCATAAATACTACATCATGGTTCTATAACAACAATTTAACGGTGACATGCACCTGTGTAATGCAACTGATTTAAAAATTCATATCACCATTTCCTACCCTGCGATACATCACTATTAATTAAATCCAAGTAATCAATTAATGTAACGCATACGTAACATACCGATTTCAAGTTACGTGTTATATTATTAATATATAAGTGCAGTACTGACAAAATTGTAACGATGTTATGGAAGGGTAATAACGGTAACAATTAGATATTCTGTAATGTCAATGTCTCATTAGAATAACTATCATTTTATGTTATCTCGGTGTTATGAAATAATGTCAAAGTGTGCTCGGTGGAACGTATGGAAAATACTTTGCTTATTTCTGCAAAATATGGATAGTTGAACGTCAGATTCATTATTTTCCATCGCGAGTACATTTACAAGCTAAACTTTACATTGGATATACAATGTATTCCCATTTCTAGGAGTGTGAATAATTAAACGGCAGGTTTTTAATTGTTTCTCAGATTTTCCGGAGTATATTTACATTCGAAATCTTTTATTGGACAGAAACGCGAACTCGTGCGTCCACTAATCGCGCCTCCTCTCGCCATAACAACCCCCTCGGGGTGAAGTTGCAGTTTCCTCAGCTGCTCTGAATTTCTACCCCGTAGTGACTAATTCAGTTAAGAAACTTAAGCGAGAAATAAGCAAGCCCGACCGAAAGGCACGTCCCACCAGAAAGGCGAGAAAAAGCGAGCTGACCGGAAAGCGCAGAGGAGGGAGCAACAAGAAGAGCCCTCCTTTGGAAGGGAAGGGAGAAAATATGGATCCTGGGAAAGGGAGGGAAGGACGAAAATACGGCTCCCTGGAAGAGCGAGGGGAGGACGATCCAACCCTTAATAATATTTAAATAATATCGGTATTGGGACTTTCCGACATTGTTTAGTCCTTTCGACCCTTTTATAGATCCTCTCTCGAGACACAAACCACTTCTTTGGTCGCTATGGTATTCCTTCAGGATAAAGCGTAAAAAATACCGTAGAAATTTCATAGAGAAAACGTTCGGGGAGAAACAATGGTAACCACGATGGTTTTCAGATCAATTGTGCTTTTTAACCATTTTTAGGCTTTGTGGGCACTCGTCCTTTCATGTCGCCTTAAGACTCGGCGATGTAATATCAAGCATAATCCCAAGGAGGTGCAAGACATATTGTTGAAATCTCGTAGAAAAATATGTTTTGGAAAAAAAAATGTAATTATGATAGTTTTTAGATCAATTGTCTTTTTTAACCAGTTTTAAGCCTCGTAAGTACTAGTTTTTTCGTATCGCCTTAAAACTCGGCAATGTAATATCAAGCGAGCACAGTCTGAGGCCTCCGCGGGTGAGGCGCGAAAAAGAGCGAGCGGGTGGTGGGTGGTGGGTGGTGGGGGCGGTAAAAAGAGAGGCCAGGAAGGAGAAAGCCGCGACACCGCCGAGCGGAAAGTGCGAGGCCGAAATTGCAGGAGAAGGAACAAACCCGGGGCCACCCCTCAGGCCGCGCCGGGGGGAGGAGGGCCGAGGAGATGAGAAGACAAGGGTGGAAAAGAGCGCGGAAAGGAGGAGCAGGAGGGGCCGGTGACGGGCACCGCGGTTGGATTTCATTTCGTCTTGTCGCTTTGATGTCCCTGATGCGTGCTGCTGGCCCGCTTCTGCCTTTTTAACAAACTCATCTCCTCGGCGGCCCTTAATCTCCGCCCTTCGACCTGCCGCCTCCCTCCCCGAGGGCGGCTCGGACCCGACGCCGTCTTCCTCGTCCTCCACGAGGACTGTCACCCAGAGGAAGGAGGATCCTCCGTTTCGCTTTGTACCCTCGAACCCCGGCTAAAGGGCTGGGACCGATCAGTCGCTCGATTTCTGCGAGCTCTACTCTAAGACTTTTTTAAATAAGAAGAAGGGAGGGAAGCTCCAAGACCTTCGATTATTTATTTATACCTATTAGACATATGTGTATGAAATATATGTTGAAATGATGTGTCAAAATGTAAAGGGATATATATGAAAACAGAGCGGAGAATATAGGGGATAGTTGTTATAGTTGGACCCTCTCCTAAATTGGACTGCTACATTGTTAAAAGAATTCATAAAGTTCATACCCTTTTAGTACATAAGGTTGTAATAAAAGTATAAATTTGATGTCTTTAAAGTGAATTAGCGTACATTTGTTGCGACCTTCTGAATAAATTTACGATTTAATAACATCATGTTATGATTTTGTCCAATTGTGTGGGAAAATTATAAATTTTATATCCGCGAAAGTCACGTTTACGATACTATTTTATAATTTTGTAAATGAGCCTTCTAAAATTATTATAAAAATCATAACACGCGTATTATAAAATTACAATACACGTGTTATAAAATTGTTCCTTTTTCTAATAATTTTGCTATATACGAATGTCCTGAAATGATAATACGTATATCATAAAATTACCGATACCCTTCATATATTATTACATACGTGTGTACTAAATTTAAAACACACGTTATACATTCCCATTGAAACTATCTTATAAAATTCCCACAATTGTAAACTCTATATAAAAACTTATAAAATTAGCATACCATATCTGAACAGAACATCCCCCGAAAAATGTCACAAAATTAAGATATTTTTTAAGCAGTGCACATTTCGCGGAAAACGCCACCCAATTCCAGCGATCAATCTCGCGATTGCTCGCAATCGATACCCCGAAAACGTGGTTCCCCCTCTAGGGGGTGGAAGTCGCGTGCCCCGGGAGTCGAGGAAGGCACCCGGGCCTCACCCCGACGAGGTGTCGCTTAAAGGGTGGAAGGACACGGCTCCCGGCGCCGAGGGTGGGCGCGAGGCGTGGGAGCGGCCGCGTGCGGCCCCATAGCTATCACCGCGTTATTAGCATGGAGGTTCGCCTCCCGTAGAAGCATCGATACGACTCGAGGGGTCGACCGGGGACCCAGGGGGTGGCCTCCCGGGAAGGGGTAGCCAGAAAAGGGAGTTTAGTTTAGCGTGGCTGGAGCGTGGCCGGCCGCGCCGCGGGGGGCCTTGTTAGGGCAAACGCCGGCACGCACCGCGACGCTCCCGAGGGTGCTTTCGCCCCACCCTGGCCCCTCCGCGGCGAGGAAAGTTACGTCGTGCCAAACGCTCGTTACGGCCTCTTTATTTCCCGGGAAATTTGCATTTATCGCCCCCCTCCCTCTGGGGGCTCGTGCGACTCGAGGAGGCGTATCCAGCATCCCGAGGACCGATTGACGTTAATCTGGTTTTCATGTGCAAGGAATGACACCGAGAAAAAAAATGTCATTTAACCAATGAAATGATTAATTCGCGATGAAATGTCTCATTGGTTCCATGTCATCCAGCATCCCGAGGACCGATTGACGTTAATCTGGTTTTCATGTGCAAGGAATGACACCGAGAAAAAAAATGTCATTTAACCAATGAAATGATTAATTCGCGATGAAATGTCTCATTGGTTCCATGTCATCCAGCATCCCGGGGACCGATTGACGTTAATCTCGATTTCATCCGCAAGGGACAACGCCGAGAAAAAAAAATAAATAAATGTTTCATTGAACAGTACCAAAGAAATATTTCGTTAATCCAAGGAGTAATTCCACTGTAAAAAGTTGAAATTAATAAGTTAATAGCCTTATGTATTAAAGGTACATGAATTTTATCCATTTTTTATATGTAGCCAAAGGGTTAATAGGGTTGATTCGGCTGGATCTCAAATCTCCTGGATTTTTCGCCCCCGACGGTTTCCTCTTTAGGATCGGCGCAGCCTTTATCGGGCACTTATCACTCGAGGGTGGAGTCCGACGCTTGACATTTCACCGGGAGTTCTTCCCTCCTGGAGAGGGTTTAGGGCCCACCAGGTGCATCGGGAGTCGCGGGGAGGTCGACGTTTATCTCCTCTCGACGACGACTCTTTAGGGTCGGCGCAGCCTTTATCGGGCCCTTATCACTCGAGGGTGGAGTCCGACGCTTGACATTTCGCCGGGAGTTCTTCCCTTCTGGAGAGGCTTTAGGGCCCACCAGGTGCATCGGGAGTCGCGGGGAGGTCGACGTTTATCTCTTCTCGACGACGGGATAGGCGCCGAGCCACCCTTTCAGCCCTCCCGCCAAGCCGGTATTATATCGAACTGCACGCTCTCCTCCGATAAGCTCCTCGCGGAGTTTCGGATTCCGACGTATCCGGGGTATCCGGGGTATCCGACGTATCCGGGGCCATTCGCCTCCCCCTGATGGGTATCGGTTGCGCCTCCGCTCGATGCTCGAACTCCAGGGGGCGCGTGATCCGAGATCCAGGTCGAGGGGTGGCGTCCAGTGGCTGTGATTCGTTGAGAAGCTCTAAAAAAGTGTACCAAAAATTGCACCTTCCTAAAAATCCACCGCACCCTAGTCCCAATCGAGGTTACCCCTTTAACTACGGCGGAGTCGGACGTGGAGATGACGTACCATCTCATACGGAGTGCTCAAATGTTAAATGACATGGTTCATTATATATTAATATATGTGTNGAGAACTTTGAGGATATCCTTCCAGACATTCCCAGGGAATACGAAGAAACCGGTAAGTCCTCCGATTCAATAATTGCCATACCAAGCCAACAAGTCCCGCGTGCCCCATTTTCATAGACTTAACAACAAAATTCGGTTCACATAACACCAAATCGAGGAAGAGATCCCTCTCTTCACCCCACCCGAAAGAATTGCCGCCTCTTCTTGCCCGCTCAAGGCACCGCGCCGTAGGCAGCGGGAGGTCCGAGAGGGTGGCGTATAGATTTCCCGGAAGGTAGCGCAATCCACGCGGGGCACGCATTGACGCATTAACACACTGGCCAGGCGGAAGGGGGGTGGTTCGGGTTTGGCGGGGCCGCCGGTGGGGGGAGGGGACCGGGTTTCGTTTCGGGGTGAGCCGGGGAGGCACAGGATTTCACGGAAGGCTGGCCCCGAATGGACGCGTCTCCCGCAGCTCTGCCGCTGACAGCCAGGAATTGGAATTGCATCGGCGCCGCTCGATAGCCGGCCAGGCAGGCAGGCAGTCAGGCTGCGCCTGTCGGCCAGGCAGCGCCTGGCGTCGAGGCGGCGCGCGCGCGCGCCTAGTCGAGCCGCCGCCGCAGCCTGTCCGCGGCGCGGGGTGCCCACCCCCTCCCACCTCCCACCCGCCCCAAGATCCGCGGATCTCGAGATGGATGGATAGCCGGCGGCTGGGTGCCGCGCGCACGCCCGCTCCACCCCTCTCTCTCCCTCGCGTTGCGCCCGCATAGTGGCCTCTCTCTCTCTCCCTCGCGGTGCGCCCGCATAGTGCCCTCTCTCTCCCTCCCTCCTCGCCCGCATAGTGCCCTCTCTCTCTCTCTCCTCGCCCGCATCCCCGGACCTTCGAGAGCCTTGCTTCCTTCCTTCCGGGTATATGAGATTCGGAGATATTGCGCCNCCACCAGGAAGAGCGTCCCGGCCGATACCTTTCCGTAACGTGGATTACGCGACTGCGTAATAGGGCCGTAGTGTCCGGGGTCCTCCTGGAGGGTGTCGACGGGGGGAAAGGGTGCGCAAGATTAGCCGATAAGGCGGCCTGATATATCGCGGGACCTAGGGAAACGAGATAAGGCGCTCCTCCTCTCCTTCCCTCCACCTTCTTGAGGAGAGATACCGTCTCTCGCGGGCTTTCACGGGTTATCGTTGACGTTGCGAGTCGGCATGTGCACGGGGATATGTTGTATGTCTGGATGTGCGAGGGGAAGAGGGGGGGATGTGTATATTCCATATTCCAGCGACCTCGGGGGCTCCGCGGGATTGATACGAGGCCGCGCCGCGGATTCCGGATACGCCACTACGCGGTATTGTCGTCCTCGTGTTTTCGACGGGATTGGATTTTTTTTTCTACCCCCCTGGTTTTGCCTCCCCTACCCCTTCTACCCCGCTGTTCGCTTTCTCTCGATTCGTTGTTTATTTTTTTTTTCCACTCCCCTCTTTTTTAGTACTTCGAAATATCCCCCCAGCTCTGTCCAATCGGACCCGCGACTCGATGGCCCGGCGCCGAGGTCGCGAATTGTCGCGGTTTCCTTTTCGCCGGTTCTTCCCCTTCGGCCCGCCCGGGCGGAAGTTACGCCCGGTCTCGTATAATCGAAGCACCCTGTCGTTTAGCGCGCCACCCGTAATACCTAGCCCGAGAGCTGTCCTCGAGTGCCCTTTGTTCCTGGGCGAGACCTTTCCCGTCGCCGACTTTCTCGCGAGGAAGTCGCGAGAAAGGGAAGTCCCTCGATTGGCGGCGTCCCTTTCCCTTGCCCCCGTCCTTGGCGAAATCTCTTCCCCACCAGTCCTCACACCTCGCAATCGACCATAACCTTTATCCGTACTCTGAGGAAAAAGAGATTCATTGAATCAAAGAAATGTTTTGTCAATTACAAACATCGATCGTTCGGCTCGAATGGATTCTCGCAATGCCATGGGAATTGTTACGTCCAATTTATTCGAGTCCATTGGGGACAAATAATTCCTCGAATTAACATATATATATTTCTTTGGGTCGATGACACTTTTTTTTTTTCTCAGGGTAGGACTTCACCTTCTAATACTTCTACGGATCGCATCGACATTCGCATCTTTGCATATCCAGAATATCCTATTAAATAAACGTATAAAAGTCAATAAACAATAAGCTCGCCTTTAATTATGCCGCAAGGGAAGCCAGAAACTGACAACGGTATACGGAGCACCAACGCGAAGAGGATGCGAAAAAAGAAGAGGAAAATAAAGATGGCGCTAAATAAACGTTTAAAAAATATAGATGGATCTGGAAGATGGAAAATAAAGATGGATCTAAATAAACGTTTAAAAGTCAATAAACAATAAACTCGCCCTTAATTATGCGGCAAGAGAAGCCAGAGACCGACAACGTATACGAAGGATCAACACGAGGAGGAGAAAAGGAAGAGGAAAATAAAGATGGCGCATCGACGTTCCCATCCTTTACATATCCAGAATATCCATCTAAATAAACGTTTAAAAGTCAATAAACAATAAGCTCGCCCTTAACCATGCCGCAAGAGGAGCCAGAAACCGACAACGGTATACGGAGCACCAACACGAAGAGGATGGGAAAAAAGAAGAGGAAAATAAAGATGGCGCATCGACATTCCCATCTTTTACATATCTAGGTACTGCCAGGTACATGCCCATGTGGCTCTCCTACCCCGTTCTCCTCTGCCCCTCTCTCTCGCTCCCACGGGGAGGAGAAGGGAGCCCTCAGCGAGAGCGAGAGAGACCGAGCATCAGCCAGACGGAGAGATACAAGGCAGCGCTCGCAGAGAGACGCCGGAAGAAAAGGGATGCCGCGGAGAGAAGAGAGAGAGAGAGAGAAAGAGAGAAAGAGAGAGAGATACATCTCGAAGAGATGCCCCCGACACACGACACAATCCGGCGGCTTCGTCTGCTCCGATGGATTTTAAAAGATCCCCGAGATTATTACTTTTTCCTTTTCTCCCGGTTTTTATTCCTCCATTATTATTTCAGGGAGCGAGTGGATGGGCGCTCTTTGGGCGCGGGCCCGGCCGGGTCGGGTGGGCTCGGATGCGTGGAAACCATGGGCGACTTTGGGTAGGCTCGTTGGTTTCCCGCCGCGACTATCGGCGCGCATTCAAGCTCACCGTCACGGAAGTAACGCCGGGACAACGGCCGCGGCCTCGCCGGGAGCGAGGGCGCACCAGATGCCGCCGTTGCTGCCGTTGCTGCCGGCCGCGCCCTCCGCTGCGGCCTCCGTTGCCGGACCGAGCCGACGTGGAAGGCCCATATTGGCCGATTCGTCAGAAATTCAGGTATTTCAGATGAGCTCTTGCGACGACTTCGCTCGAATCTCACAATTTGGGCGATTTGAAAAATCAATTCGCTTAAGAGTCACGAGTCAAATTGAGGGGTTTCACAAGGGCTTCTTTGTGGCAATTTGCTTGAAAGTTACGAGATACAAATTGGCCGATTTTAGATGAGCTTTTGCGAGGACTTTGATCTAATCTCACAATTTGCGCGATTTCAAAAATCAATTCGCTTAAGAGTCACGAGTCAAATTGAGGGGTTTCACAAGGGCAGTTACGAGATACAAATTGGCCGATTTTAGATGAGCTCTTGCGACGTTTTTGCTCGAATGTCGCGGGTCACAATTTTCAGAATTTAAAATATCAATTTCCTTGAAAGTCACAAGTGTCGCCAGCCACAATTTGGGGGATATAAAAAAGATAAATTGCTTAAAAGTCCCTAGTCAGAAACTGAGAGATTCTGAATGAGCTTTCAAGGTAACTTGTTTGAAAGAGCTTTCAAGGTAACTTGCTTGAAAGTTACAAGTCACAAACTGAAAGATTTTAAAAAAGCTTCTGCAACAAGTTGCTTAAATGTCAAGTCACAAGATCAGAGATTTAAAAAGATTTTCAAGAAATAGCTTCAAAATCACGGATCCCAAATTGTGCAATTTTAAAGGACTTCCTGCGGCACCGCTCATTGATATATATATCACAGATGTGATACATCAAAATATATTGTTTATATAATAAAACATATACGAAAATAGATAACGTTCGGCCATCTCATGTGAATAAAACATACATTTTTAATCCACGCACATATATGTAAATATTTCCACGTGGATCATACCCATGCTGGGATTCGGGGGAACTCCTTTAGCGAGTGAACGCGTAATCGGTGTGTCGACGTTACCGAGAAGAGGCTCTCCCCTAAGTAGTTATCCGTGTCGACGTAGAAGATAGGAGCGTTTTTTGGTCACACCGGCGGTTCGGTGGAGCGTTTGATTCCTTTTGATCCCGTAGAGGGCCGTCAGGAGGCGGGAGAAGATCAGGCCCACGTGGGCCGGGATCTCCCGCCGCAATGTGGGCCCGCTGACAAAGGCAAAAGCCGAGAGTTCCATTATTAACTCCTCCCGATAGCCGACAATGGCGGATCCGGTGCACGGGTCGACCAGGTAAGCACAGGTGTGGATATCCGAAAGTTAAATCGACGGCCCGGGGGAATGGCGGGCCTTCAAAGGCGGTCCATCGGGCCCGGCAAAGTGGCCCGATTGATACCCCATCGATTCCCCCTAAAACGCGCGTAATCCCTCCTAAGAAGGCCAACCGACGCCCTTACCCCAATATTCCCGCAAGCTGTCCGCATTAAGGCCCGTTTTAAGGCCCACTACGGCATCCGGCTTTAGTAAATCTACGAGCGATACATGCCAATAATGGGAAACAAAAATGAGGGGCGATATACCCCCCATGAATTAACCCTGTCCTATGAAATTTAATTTTCTTTCTAATCTCTACGTATGTAACAAGTATGTACGTAATACTTGGTGCATAAAAAGAACAGCTATTCTTGAGATTTCTTAAAAACAAATCAAACCAAGTGTCCAGCAATGAGCGTTTCTACCACGAGGAAAGTTCTTTCATCGGTCGATGTTAAAGAAACAATGGTTAAATATCCCCGGTTACGTAAACTCCCGATTTTCTTAACTTAGCCGAAGCTTTGAGAAAAAGCTGATGAGTACTAGCGCCGGTGATAGAAATGGCGGATAAATGTCGCCATAGAATATTCGCAGTCCAGGAGTAAGAAGATATTAAACCTTTCCACGAGACACCCGCCATTGGGTACATAAGCCGCGGTTTCGACGGGTTTACGTAACCTTACCTGATAAACGACGGGGTTACGTAAACCTTACGTAACGGCGCCTTCTCTGGTTGGGATGTTCCTCCATGTTCCTCCTTTTTCCCGGTTTCTCCTAGGTTTTTCTTCCTTTTCCCTCGATCGGCTCGCACTTGATTAGCTCACAATCTCCCCGGCTTCCAGGCGATCGGATAAACCTCGGACTTACTTCCGGTGCCTCGGCCACGGGCTGTTGTTGTCATACCTGCATACACATATTTATGTTATGCATACATTTACAGTCTCAAAGGAAGCCTAAAAGACTAACAAACATGGCGGCACTCACGTTGATCATCCCGCGTTCTGCAAGGTAGGGTGAAGCAGAACTCGAGGAATTTCATCGTCGCCGGTAAAAACGAATACTTCTGCCTGCTGTACCATCTGAAACAGTGCGCCCTGTTATCAACATTTATACTGACATCGACAGCTACGTCATGCTGCATTGAAAATTGTACCGAATGGCGTATTCCATATGTCGTTTTTTCCCCTTGAGAAGGAAAATTGGAATATGTGTGTAAACAAATTAGAAAGATAATTAAATTTCACGGGTGTCAGACCCTTCCTTAGGGCCTCTGTATTCACGCGAGGAAATTTCAAAAAATTCGGTATACCTAGTTTGAAGAGAAGTTGTGATGAACGATTGCTCCCTCAGATGCCACTTTCATATCACCTTAAATCCCGCTCGATAAGCTCGACCTGCAATCACGCGATAGAATGTCAGACAATTCGGTACGCTCAGTTTAGAGAAAAGTGTCATGAACTGAGACGTCAATTTCATATCACCTTAAATCCCGCTGGATAAGCAGTTCGCTTACGAGGGCGTACCAACGAGGGGCAGGAAATTAAGGGCACCCCGGATCCAGCAGTGGCTAATTAGTCGTTCCGAAGGACTCGTTTCCCCCACGGGGGACAGTTTGCCATCGAAGGCCCCTCGTCGATGGACATCGACTCGTGGAACATATTGTCGGGATACCAGCAGTTCGCAGTAATTCCAGGGCAATTCCGGCCAGGGTTTGGCAAGGACGCGGGGGGTCCGGAGGAGGTCCAGAGGAGGCTGGGGTTGGCGGCTCTTAGCTGGGGTCAGCCATACGTGAGCTCGTACGTCCCGCTCGTCGCGGAACCTGCAATACATCATTTTCGGCTGGGATGATCTTACGGTAGATTTACCATTCGTACAGTTTATGGCCGTCGGTCTGGGCCATAAACTTGCTTGGCAATGACGGCGATCCGAGCGGCGACTGCGAGTTGGGCAGGACCTGGTCCTGCGAGACGCCGACTCGTTGATAGCGACGGTGGTGCCGTCTACAGACGCCTTTGGTACCTACTAGGTACCTAGGGCGGTACCACCACGAACTGGTTATTCCCTGGTAGGAGTAAGTACCTTTACATCGGGTACCAGGAACGAGCTTCCGCGAGGAACTTTCCAAACCGGATGCGAATGGGAACAACCCCTTCGACCGTCGCCGAACCACCGGCCAACGTTCCGGCTCGCACCGCCGGAAGTGCCCGAGAAACCAAGCGAAACTGGGCAGGAATTATGTTGAAACTTCTGTTACCGCTCCGCGGATTAGCGCTTCCTCTTTTTCCGTCCATGCAGAGTCCAACGGTGGCAAGGATGGCTTCGAGAAATCGTCATCCCGTCGGGGTAATCGTCTGAAAAAGAATGGACGGTAGAGCTCTGGAAGAGGGGGGAATTAAGGTGATACGAAGAGGTTCTATATATGTAAAACGTCAAAATATATATAAAACGTTCCTACAAATGAATCATTTCACCCTTTACTACGTGATCGTGGGGGCCCTAAGAAAATGCGATGCTCGTGAAATTTCAAATGGATAAAAGAAAGTGATTAGAAGCAAGGACACGCATTTTTATTTGCAACATGAAACTTTAAACGCAACGAGCTTTCTTGAACGTAGGAATATCCTCCTTATGGATGGATTAAAAGTGACTAAATTTGCATTACCATATTTTGTTTACATACATGTATGCAGCAGTGACGGGTTGGACATCTAAGAAGGAAGAGTATGTTCCTGGAAGGCGTAAAAGAATTGGCACGGCTGCGGTCGAAGGCTCTGGTGCTGCCATCTCTGAGGTTAGGCACGAAACGTTCTTAGCGTTTCCAACGGCGTTACCTTCCATACAGGACGGAAGGTACATTACTTGAAATTAAAACCAACGATTACCATCAGTCTATAAAATAGTGTTCCCTACAAAAGTAATAAGTACCAAAGAATTCAGAAGCAGAGATAAGCAGAGATGAGTTGGGGGATTGCTCACGGGCAGGATCGCACGATCGCATCCTGTGCTACCCTCTGGTTTCGTACATTAGCTTTCACCGTTTTTTGCCCCCAAGGGCGGCGCAACGAATTTCTGATAGGAGCTCACGCACTCGCGATGGCGGTACCATCTACCAGTCGCCGTTGGCGGCTCACGTACTCGTGATGGTAATACCATGCGGCAGTTGACGGTAGTGGCTTACCTACGCTTACCGACACTTTTTATCAAGCATCAAACATCCATGTCCTTCTGGGCTTTCACGGAGACTTCTGAATTCTTTGTAAATACGTACATACATCCAACGCGTATATTTGTACTCGATAAAATCCGCTACAAATTCATATGTATACAGGTATATACACGATTGTTCGCATGATAGTACATACACCGCCCCTCCGTCTCGACAATAATGCCGAGGAATGTACAAGTTTGTAAAATGCCATTAAAAAGAAACGGTAAAACACCAGGTATTATCTATATACATGAAACATTTAATGCGTAGTCGGGCGACGTACTAAGCCTGAAGCTTTTCCTGCAGCAAGTTCTCCAGTTTGCGCACATCAGTGGCAAACTTTCTAATCCCTTCGCTCAATTTATCCGTAGCCATTTGATCTTCGTTAAGGAGCCACCTAAATTTAGCCTCGTCGACGGATATCTTTTGGAGGTCGCTTTTCTTCGCCGCCGATTCGGTCAGAACTTTGTGTACCGGCTCGTTGCTCTTCTCAAGTTCCTCCAGAAGGTTCGGGCTGATAGTCAAGTAATCGCACCCGGCGAGGGCTCGGATTTCGCCTGTAATTTTGAAATCGCTTATTAATTCTCTTTGACATCGCTAACGTCTAAATCTTTTCCTGAAGACTTTGACGCACCGACATTCCTGAACGAAGCGCCCATGACGACAGTTTTGTAGCCGAACTTCTTATAGTAATTGTAGATCTTCGTCACGGAAACGACTCCTGGATCTTCTTTCGGCTCAAACGACTTCTTGCCTGAATTTGCGAGGTGCCTGAAATGAATGGAAACGGAAGATGTAACGCCCCGTTGAGAATACAATTCGTGCGATGTAAGTCTTATCTGAGATACATAATGGGTTTCATTCTCGATTTTTATTTTCTAAACTCACCAATCGAGTATTCTTCCCACAAACGGGGATATAAGAGTAACTCCAGCCTCCGCGCAGGCGACACCCTGTGCAAACGAGAATAGAAGTGTCAAGTTGCAGTGGATGCCATGCTTCTCCTCGAGTTCTCTGAAATGGAATTTATTTCATCATTTCGTGCGCAGTTTGTGCTGCCTCTGCACATAAATCTAGACAGAATAAAACGAGCAGACTGACTTGGCAGCCTGAATGCCTTCCCAGGTAGAGGCGAGTTTAATGAGCACGCGTTCCTTGCTGATACCAGCCTCTTCGTAGAGACTGATAAGCTTCTTAGCCTTCTCGATGCTGGCCTCCTTGTCAAAGGACAGCCTGGCATCGACTTCCGTAGAAACACGTCCAGGAACTATCTTCAAGATCTCCTGTCCAAACAGAACGCAGGTGAAGTCCAGAGCTGCCTCCGACTGTTTAGCCAGAGTACTAAAAAAGAAAGCCCCTTCTATATCTCCCCGATGCCTATTATTTTATTCGTGTATTTTCCTTACGGCGATGCATCTTACCTTTCAGCCTTTTTACCATACTGGACCGCTTTGTCTATCAGGTGTGCGTACTTCTTTTGATTCGCCGCTGCGAGGATCAGAGAAGGATTCGTTGTGGCATCCGTTGGTTTGAATTGCTCCATGGCTATGGAAAACAAGATCCATACATACATACACAATGTATTATTGTCCTATGCTGTCGTTTTTCCTCGCTAATCTCTGGGACTACTATTACATCATTATTACGCAAGGTTACCCCACGCAAGTGAGCAAACAGCCTCCGAAATTCTATAGGACGTACATTCTGCTCGATAGCTCCTTTAACCCTTTAAAGATGTTTAATGAGAATACTTATGTGAAAAAATAAAATACCTTCCGCTATAAAAATATACACTAGATGGATTTACTCCGCATGTGAAGTATCCTCGTCACTGTTTAATTATAATTACACATGCAGATACACGCTTAGAAAAGAAATTAAAAAAGAAATCCCATCGTTAGAAGGTTAATGATCTTACGCAACTGTATTAATAATGGAAAGGCAAGTGGTGACTTCGACAATTTTCAAATTACCCGCGCTTGCCCTCTCCTGTGACCAAGTGAATGCCGGTGGAATTAGATAATTGACAGTCACCTTGGCGTACCTTTCAAAAAGCTACAGGTGATTCTTTGATAAAAACGGGGAAGAATCGTGAAATTATGCGAACGATGGCCTCATTTCTTTTATAATTACGAGGGCGAATATCCTCCACGTGGTCACCGGCAGCGAGTACTGCGATGTTAACCTTCACTTTTGACCCGAAGAAAACCTTCGCCGATCACGAGTAGTGATTTTCCATTTACACTCACCGTGAAAATCGCCGGTGTCGGCGACGACCGTCGTCATAGTCTTCAGCTGCACCAGCGAGTTCTCGGTCTTGCTCTTTTTGCACTGCGGCTCGGTCATTTTCTCCAAATTTCGTATTTATTTACGGCGGACTAAACACTTCGGTATCTCCTGGGAAAGTACGCGCGAGAGATCGGAGAACGGGTTAAGCCGACGGGAATGGTGACGCGTTAGGTTTGTTTGTATTATCGCCACTTATTGCTAGTTTACAAAAGCACGAATTCTGATTGGCTGCTGTGGAACCCGGCAAGCTTCAGTGGCGACATCTAGCGCGTGCAAGTGGAACTCTACCCTACGTTTTTTAGCGACATCGCATCGCGAAATCCATTATAAGATTTTCGTCCTGTTCTAGGCCAAGTCAAAACAATGTTAAAAATGCAAGTTTTGAAAGTGTCTGGACTTATCTTAGGTGCTTATGAGCTATAATATGTTAAAATTTTAGCATATTCAATAACATTTACCTTTAAAAAGGTTACTCGTTCAGATCGACTGGTTTAAGGTAGGTTTATCTCACCTTAATATTTTGAAAAACATGGTAATCGAATGTAAAAAGAATAAATAAGAATTCAAATGAAAGAGTTACCTTTAATTATACATAATCTCGGTCTGTATTAGCCTAGTAGAAATTCTATAAAAACGTAGAAAATACGTTTATACATAAACGAAAATACTCATGGCGACAAGGCCTCAGTGAGTGTTTGTTACAATAAAAATTGATCAAAGCGTGAATGCAGAGAAATAGTCACTTGAAATCTCAGAAAGAGAGACGTAAGAATGATCTCTTACAAATGAGTGTTTTTACTATTTCTTTACAGACACATTCATTACATTCGTTAGCTCACGTTCAGTTAACGTCATTCCACAGAATGACTGTAAATGGAATGAAAATAATCACAAAAGGTGGCATGAAATCCAGCCAAATTTGTGTGTTAACTGAATCTGCATTATATAAAACGATACAAATCGTATGCCCTCCCGAGGGCAAGGAACATCAGATATAACTGAATACTTCATTATTTGGGTACTTCACAATTGTCGCCACTTTGCAATGTATCAACTTACATACGCAGTGGAGGTAGGAAATATGTGCTTAAGTTTGAAGTCACAGGATGTGGACTTCGTTTAAGAATATTAATTTCCACCCATGGCCAGGAATTATACGCGCAAAGTACATTACACGTGCAGATTAATTGCCTTAAGTGATACATTGCAGGGCAGCGGAATTGACAGCGCCACAGTGAAAGAAAAATGAAACATTTAGACGTGAAGTGACGAAGATAATTAGCCGTTCTACTGACAGTGGCGGCGATAAGTTCTTTCTTTTTAAAATCATATAATTCAGCGCTGCGGACCCTGACCGAAGGATAAAAAACAATTGATTTCGTCACACGTTGAAAAAGCCGAGATACCGGACTTTCAAACCTGGTTTTAGTACAAAAACTACACGCTATGGTATCTTATTACATTATACATGTTTGTGTATAACTCGCACTACATATGAAATTAACCAAACATCAGTCATGGTTAGCTTGGAATTACGGTTAATTGAGATGCGTTGACATAAGTATAAACGCAACTGCAGCACGCATGAGATTCCCAACGATGGGCAAGCAGAAATTTAATCGTAGCTCTTCGCTTGAATCTATTTGCCGAATGCTATTGTATCAATGACTTGACCATAGGTAAACATTTAAATAAAATATACACACGAATACTTATTTTCCACAAAGAAAACTATCCGACTAATTTGGAATAACTTAGAAACTGTTTATCTAATTTTTTTTTATCAATCAGCGAATAAATTATATATCAAGTCGAGCCCATCGCTGTGCATCTGTTAAAATGCAAAAAGCATTGTATGAATATTTATCCTCATGATGAAAATTATACGTAGATTAGTTTACACCCCACGATGAATGTGCATCAATGCACAAGATGTACTCTAAGGTGAAACGCTACCAAATCGATTGTAAAATAAAGATTGCTTAATTGATCTGCGCAATTGTTACAAGAGAAGTTTTCTACACCACTCTAGGTATACACTTAAGAATACGTACAATTTGTAGAAATTGATTGATAGCCGAATTGCCTCCTGTCATCTCTGCCGATTCCAATCCACTCCAAGGGTCAGAAAATACATACATTTGTCAAACTCAAGCAACAGACATGTCACACTCAGTTGTCTCTGCTGATTCTGGTCTATTTCGACAATCAGGATGAGTTAGAAGCACCTCCCCATGTTCGGACTAGAGTCAACGTCTTGTTCAGTTTAGCACACCATTCCAATCGATCCTCCTTCGTGTCTGCTGATAGTAAGTGCCTAAAAATTAATCAACGTTAATTCAATCGATGTTACAAAAAGCCTGTTATTTAGTAGTATTTAATCAGGCTGTACCTCTCTGTAGTCTCCGAACCATTTCTGATAGTAATCAGGGTGTCTGTGTCGTTAGGATGTGCAGGACGCACAGTTTCTAGCAGGAAAGTGTGAGGCCGTGCACAAATGTCTCGAGATACCAAGTTGACATCTATTGTAGTGACGTCTGAGAGAGAAGGGATATTACTTACAAAGCATGAATAAATAGAGTCTCACCGAATAGAAAAAAAAATTACACAAATGTAAGTACACTTACCTCGCAAGTCCAAGACTCCGATAGGTTCCTTCTTGCGTTCATCATCCGGATACTTCCAATAAGACAGAGATCCATTCTTGAGCAAGCACCACCTACGGTGCCAGGCTCCGAAGCCAGAAATGTCCTCAAACATTGTGAGGAAACCACGATGTTCGACAGACACTGACAGTTCGCAGGATACATGCATTTGCAACTTCCCGACCAAAGGAGACAACCGAGGAACCTATAAAAATGAAAATACAATATATCAAGGTCGTTTAAACTGAATACGCTGAGCGAGCAGAACCTGACATTGGAGATGTTTAAAGGATTACTTAAATACGGGGATATTAATTCTTACGGGTTTAGCAAGCCCAAACTTGGCGTTTTACGCATACACATGGCTTCGCGCATACGTATATAACGTATGTAAGTGTATATTAATCTACGAGATTTAGAATAATGTCTGATAGTAACCTTATTCAAGGTGAATTGCTGACGATTCACCTCCCGAAGGCTGAACACAACGTAACCAGCAGGTGAGAATGCAGGAGTCCGAACAGCGGATGGTCCCCCAGGACTGTACACAGCAGGCATCACTAAATTGCTCTCCTGTTTCAATAACTTCTTCGGAGTCTTACCAGAGGACTGTAACAAGACACATGAAGTTCCACATTCCTGGTAAATATCTATTAATTTGCATTTAATGTCTCCGATGGTAGTCGTACTCACTTTCTTGGAAGAACTGCCAGCACCACTGCCACTACCGCTGTTGTGAATGTGGTATTTAATTTCGTGTGGTAGAATCTCTGCTCGGGTTTCGAGGGAGTATATCTCGATGGTTACTTTGAAGTCGCTGTAGAGGTCCTGAAGTTTCAGTGTCGAAGGAAACCGAACGGAATAGTCTCCTGTCTCAGCTAGAACTGCTGGAGTGGTAACGACATTCTCCAAATGACGTACCAGGCAGACGAAATGCAAACACGTGTCTAAAAGACGAAACAAGGTACACTTTGAGACACCGTAAAAAGAAAAATAAATTTCTACCTTTATCATTAATGTTTAAAGTGTCGCGCAATACTTTCACTTATTATATACTAGGCTAACTTTATAGTTAACTTACCCGGTTCAATTTTTCGAAAATACTCTGGTTTCAGTGGCAGACTGATGGCTGATATTGTCAAGGATCCACTTTCTTGTATCTCCGGTGTTCCTGGAGTCACTGGATGTAAGGTACCCTCGACTTTCAATCTCTGAATCTCATTTAGAGCTGCTTGCCGTCTCTGATCTGAGCAACAAAAATTAAACGCATGGTATTATTTCTGTCAAATATGACCCTAGTCGCATTTTTACTCTCCTGAATTTTATCGAATTATAGTTATTTATAAACGATATAAGAATTAATAATAGGAAGGAAAATAATTACTGGCAACGAGCAGTAGTCTTTCTCCTTCAACTTGCTCCCTCGAACCTGAGAACTCAATCGTGGAGCTGCACAGATTCAGAGCTTGGCTAGCCTGGCCGATGATCGTTTGTTGTTTGCAAACCTCGTCCAATAACCTTTTAATTTTATCCTGGACCAGAATTGCTTCATCTGCACCGTTTGTGCGAGAACGCTCTCGTCCTGAGCTGTCTACCTCACTCTCCGTAGTTCGAGATACAAAACGTATCGGAGTCTTCGGAGTCTATCAAATGAAGAACAGACTTTTATAAGTAAGTCAATGTTTATAAAATGATAAGGCTTCGGCTTAAATGAAGCATGGCTACGAGTTCTTTCTCACCTGAGACTGTTGTCGCCTGTAGAAGCTAATACTATGCTTTAGAGGTACGTAACTGTCTCCTTCCACTACACATGGCTCACCGATGTTAGGGGTTGAAGGGGACACCGTTTTAATCGGCGAGCGATATGGCGATCTGCAATATCAAAGAAATTATGTAAGAACAAGCGCATTCAACATCTTGTATATAATTTTTTATTAAAAGAGAAAAAGGAATTAAGTTTTTGTGCTTCAAAGGGAAAAGAGTATCTATTATCCATAAATGAAAATTAACCTCTGGTTGTTTTTGGAGTTAGCATGGGGCGTTGATGGACTTCGGCCTCCCTTATTCAGCTTTGCTGGAGTGGGTCCCTCTTTCTCTCTTCCATTATTACCAAATGAAACAGTATACTCATCGAGATACTCCATTTCATCCAATGCCGAAGTGTCAGAGGGAACACTGTCTGGATCAGGCTCAATTGATCTCTGAAATGTACCTTTAGTTACTAAAAATCTCTAACTTTTATAAAAAGATATATATAATAATTTCTTTTCCCTAAATTCTATATACCTTTTTCTTAAGGGCTGACTGATGGCCTACGGCATGCAAGATACTTCTACCAAGACTGGTGTTTGTTATGCTGTCACTGTCTTGAGTACTTGAAGCGTCATCTTCTCTCTAAGAAATGAAGTAAAAGAAAAACGGAATACGATCAGTAAGGTGAATCACTTTTCTACTTAACTTTCCTTTGTTATTTTAGTTATTAGCAACATACCTGCACAGAGTATTCGGAATCTGAAGTGATGTCTGTGTCTGTCTTATCGTCAAGGGTAATTGCATCTGACTCTGTCGTACCAATAGTGAATTCGGTTTCTGTTTCGGTTTCCGTTGACTGTAGTATGGAGAGGTCTGGATAGAGACGGTGGTCTGTAGACGCAGACGTTTTCGCATTTGTATTAACAAGCTGTCGACTTGGTTGTGACTTTGGCGAACTGTCTCCTGCAAATTCGAAAATTAAATGAATTCTTCCTGAATATGAACATTAAATTAATTATAACATTATAAAAATCCGTAATTATTTATGGTCATTACCTTTTCTCTTATTAACTTGGAACGCTCTAATGGGCGAAGAATTTTTTGGAGTTACCGTCAAGGTCTGTGGAGGTGGTGGTGGTGGTGGAGGCACAAGATCCTTAAATATAAAAAGATTAATACAAACTCCATGGAAAGATTATTTTTCTGCAGCTGGTACAATTGTAATCGTAAAGGGAGGAGCGAATAAACAATTACCGGAGCTGGAGTTGGCTTGACTGGACACACTGGTGAGTTTTTAGATGACGAAGACTTTCCTTCACTGCTTTCGCTGGTCCTGATGCAAGAACCAGCTGCAACTTGCGCCACTTCTTTGTTTTTGTTGAATCTAGACCTCAGCATCTCCATCTCTCGTTGCCTCTCACTCTGCACATCTTTCAGAATATTATTCTCCATTTCTTGAACACGATTACCCTGTTCAAAAACTGCACACCGAGAGGTTACTGAATTCGAATTCATCTCAAATTTTGACCGATTCGATGAGATAGGATTTTCTGAAATAATTAAAAATCAGATAAATGAATCAAATTCGTTCTGTTCCAATGTTGAATAAAAACTTATTTCGTAATTAGAAATGACTTCAGTACTTAAAAGAGAAGGAATGTTCACCTTTCTGTCAAGACATTCAGTCACATGTGAAAAATCATGCATACCTCTTTCTTGTCTCGTAATTGTAGGTACTCTTTTATTTTCTTGCAATTTCTCCACAGGTACTGAGGAAGTAAGCGGAGCCTTTGGAAGCAAGGGGACCTTCTCCTTATTTCTTTCAAAGAGAGCCATCCTCTCACAAAGAGTCATCTCTGCAGGATCCTTTGTCTTGGTCTCAACACTTTTTGACTCAAATAAGGAAGCTTTACTTAATACAGAGCCAGGAGAGCCAATGGTGCTCTTTGGGGAGCCATATTTTGCTACAGGCCTCACACTACTACTCACAGTAGGGCCATTCTTACTGCCTGTTCTATCCGGGGTTCTTGGACTGCTGTAAGACGAAGAAGTTATGGATTTTGGAGAATTCACATCATTTTTTTCATTGGCACAAGGCGAGTTTGTTTTTGATCTTCCAGCATTAGTAATCCATTTACTAGGGGATGTTGATTTTCCCATGTTTGAGTCCTAGAAATTGAACAACTTATTACATATAATACAATTTCACTTAAATGGATGTTGAGAAGATAAAAATTACCAATTTGGTCGGACCAGACTGTTTCAAAGGACTTCCATATTTCCTCCTTTCAGCATTATCGGTTTTGCTTTCTTTTCCAGATTCAGTTGGGGTAGATTGAGTATTTGCTGAATGCTGATTTGATTCTGCTTGGTTATCCATATCTTTGCTATCCGTATATTTGCTCTAAAGTAGGAAAATGTGTCATGTATCAAACAACAAGAAATTGTATTTCAATGATATTAAATTAAAGAATTCATAAGTGTCTTACCCCTGTTACATGATGCAGATCGTCTTCCCAATTGTTAATTGTTGATGCCAGAACAGCCAGTCTCCCTAATCGAGCACCTGGTTTGGTTGACTTATTGCTAGAAGACTCATCTTCTGCAGAAAATTTTTCCTCTGTTCTATGAATGGGTGAGCTTAATTCTCGACTGCCATCTTCTGCAAAAAGTTCTCCTGTTTAATAAAGGTCTAAAGTAATTTCAAGATGCAACTTACCAGAATATAATTTTCCCAATCGTTGTAATTTCGACCGAATATTTGACACCGGGCCATCTCCATTCTCTTTATTAGTACCTCTTCCTTCATTGACAGATTCTTTTGAAATAGATAGTTTCTGTGGAGATTTTGAAGGAGACTTCCCTGGAGAGCTCTTTGCTAGAACAGTCGCCTTGGTCGGTGACTGAGTTTTTGTCTGTCCTTTAATGTTTATAAAATAATGATTAACATTAATTAAAAGATATAAATTTTATTTACTCATGATATTCTTTGAATTATATCACATAAAATAAAAATTAATAGGATAACATTGGCTTGAATTTCCTAATTTACACCGTTACTAACCTTGTGCTTGGACTGTGGCAATGTTTGCATCTTTTAGTGGGGTTCGATATTTTCTGACGTCGTGACCAGCATTCGACAATTGTGTATCCAGTTTTTCTCTCCTCGCTCTGGCGCGTTCTAACATCCGCTAATAATTGAAATAGATTATGCCTTAGCAACTACAAATATCTTAGGATAAAAAATTAAGAGTCACAGAGAACTAAGAAATGGAAATGCAAGTTTGAATTGAGATAAAATATAAAAGACGCCACTCTTACTTCAGTGAATGGATCCATTTGTGGGCTGGGTCAGTGCTAGGGGGTTAAGATCTTCCGAGATATTCGAAAAAAGCCGCCACTGTCAACTTCAAAAGTACCTCAAAAGCATCCAGCTGCAAAGCCAACAAACTTTCAACTAGTTTAAGATATTTTAGTAATGTACTTAGCTTGAAGAATGTGCAAATAATCACCAGTTAAAACCCCGTACCGATGGTGCGGTACATTGGACGCACTCGCAGCAGGATTTAAGGATTTTGATGAAATTAACCGTTGTAAATTCAAACTTCGACGGAGAACGTCAAAATGACTCAGAAAAGATAGCGTCGAATAAAAGCGTGCAGGAGGAGGGGAGTAGTCAAGGAACGAAACGATAAACAGAGGGCAGAGTCACTACGATACAAGCTGATGTTGCTGAGACGCCATCTTTGATTCTGCGAAGTTCTGATTGGTCGATACCGGGCGAACTTTGACCAATCAGATTCATCGTCTAAAAGTATTCAAAAATCCACTTTCTATCGTTTATACATACAGTTTAATTAATTCAACAACTGAAAATAAGATAATACCTTATAAAATGAAGGCTTTTAGCATAAAATATAGTTTCCTTATTAAATCTTGGCAAATAATCTTCGTATTCATATCAATTGCTGTATAACATTACACATATATACACATCAGTTCATTAAATTTGCATATTTTATAGTTGGTATACAATTTAATAATTTACACATTTACTTAACTTCTTTACATACCTCTGTGAATTACGTCAAAGTGGAATGTAATAGACTTCGTTTATAAACTTGTATTTAAAGCTTGTACCTTTGGATACAAATCTATCCGACGATGGTTTTCACAAGGCATGTTTTTACGTATCTTCTCTAACAATTTCAAATCTACTTCTGCCACAGCGATACCAATTGTGTCCGAGCACTGGGCTATCATTGATCCCCATGGATCAATTATCTGAAAACATTGTTACATAGTCAATTAATTTCTGGAATGACAAAACTTGTTTTGCTATGCAAATGATCTCACCATAGCATGGCCCCAACTGGTGCGCTTCTTGTTGTGTTTGCCAATTTGAGCAGCAGCTATGACATAACACTGCGACTCAATGGCACGTGAGCGAAGTAACACTTCCCAATGGGCTGCTCCAGTTTCGTAAGTAAATGCAGATGGATAAGTCAGAATTTCTGCACCCATGTTTCGCAGAGCCAGGGCGAGCTCAGGAAAACGCATATCATAGCACTATTTTGAAGTTAAGGCCCATTTATTGAAGAATAATTAACTATATAAGAAAAGGAATTTTCTGAAAGGATACTATGCTGAGTCCTAGTTGACCAATTGGTGTGGCAATAGGTGATACTATTTCGCTGCCTTTCACAACATAATCTGACTCCATTAACCGAACACCAATTTCTTTGTTTTCCATATCAAAGAGGTGCACCTTGCGATACCTTGCAGCCACTTGTCCTTCACTGTTAATTAAGATGTGTGTATTGCAAATCTTCTCCGACTCATCTGGCAGCTGCAATTAGGTATCTTCAACAACAATTGAACATTCATCCTTTTTTTAAGCAACGTCATTTCATTGAAAGCGGGCAGATAATGAAATTATGTATTACTTTTTCATGAATTCCTCCAAAAGATAGCCAAATCTGGTGATCTTTGGCAAGCTTTTTGTAGCTTTGGATTGTAGGACCATCCAAGGGCTCTGCCATAGCAACGATGTCCTTTTTATTGTCTGCCAAATAATCACAAGCCTCTGGGAAGAATGCAATCTAAAAATTTATACCCTTGAACGATACGAAGAAACCAACAGACTTATATTATCGCTTACCGTAGCTAATCGTTGCTTGGCTTCCGCAACTAATTCACTAACTATTCCTAAATTCTTAGTTTTATCAACAGTGGTTGTCATTTGACATACCGCTGCTATTGCCTTTTGCCTCACAGACATTGAAATTAATCTTGTCGTTCTAGGAACAAAGATAAAAAGAGTAATGAATAAAATGATAAATATCGGTACATTAAAAGGGGAATAGTAGAGACACGAATATTTACCGACACAAATTCTGATTATGGTATGATATTATAGCATATGAAATTCTGATAAACGATACTAACATACGTCACCTGTAGTAATTACCGACGTAGTAGCTGATAGTAGCGTAATAGAGTGGCAGAGACGAGTTGGGCAACAACTGGTGGCAGAAACATAAATGACACGGTTGGTAAACACGTGATCACGTGGTGAAATATGGCGTCCTTTCAGCATTCATAAATCGTGATTACAATAAAGCCGCGAAATACCTTTTCGTTCAGTAAACTACTATGGTTTCAACACAATGCAACAAGTTTAATTTTTTACGTTTCATTACCTCACGTACATTCCATTTTATTGTCTTTTGACATTCAAATTGCAAACGTTTCAGAGATTTAAATATCATTGCCAAAGCAGCTACCAAATCGCTACATTTATAATTTTTCGCGCCAATAAAAGAAACTGCAAATATCCATTTCAGTTCTGTAATGTTTTACGGGGTATTACGATAGTATACAACAATTGAAGTAAAAGAAACAGATTGTCGAACGTATGGATACATGATAGTTTTTTTGGTAAATATGTCGAGCGGTTTTACGCGGAGGGAGAGACTTCCAAGAATTCTTTCCCAAGGCCAGTAGGAATTTTCGGTTCTTTCCCTGGTCGGTTTAGAATTTTCATCCAGATTCCATTTTTGTTGGTCAGGATACCAGAAGTGGTATCGTATGTAAGAAAAGGCTTAGTTCTCGGAGTCTCCGTTACCATAAACCGCATTAGTAAATATATAATACAAGTCTTGATTTGGAGAGACGCGAATCTGGCTCCTGAAAATAAAAGACAAATACTTTAACATTCGCAATACCATAGTTAGTTTCCATTTACCTCGTAATTACGTCTCGAAATTTAACCAGTGTTAATCGGAAATCAATGTCAGATACAATTTGTACCCAAACATGATAAGAAAACAAAAAAAAAAAAAGAAGAAAATCAAGACCCATGCAATTGCGCATGTTTACATAATCGAAAAACACGATACAACCGTATGTCGAAATTTCGTGTACATGCCCTCTGGAATTCCTACATTTGTATTCTAAATTCCAGAACATAATTGTACAGGAAACTTCGAAACATCGAATTTTAACAAAATTTCGACTATACGTATAGTATACTTTTAAAAGGTATTTTTAACGGTGGCATTCCGCCTCTCTTGCAGGAGATACGAAACGCGTTGAGAATTTCACGCACGCGAGACACGCGTGTCGCGCAAGTCTGTTTCCACGTATGACTTTTGACTAAACTATTTCGTTATTCGATACAGCCAAATGCTAGACATTTTTAAAAGAGCTCTACATTAGTGCAGACGTATTCCAAAATAAACTGCCAATACGAGATTATTAATACGGGCGTGATTGATATTTCCTTGACCAACCAATGCATTTTCTTGGTCCGTCACCGAAGGGGAAATAAGCCTTTAGGGCGTTCTTATCCAAAAATCTGTCGGGATCGAACTTCTCCGGCTCTGGGAAATATTCCGGGTCTCGGTGCAACGCCATAATGGGCACTATAACGTAAATGCCTTCTTCTATTGTTAGGTCGGTTCCGGGAAATACGTGGGTCTTGTTACACCGTCGTTGGCTCATATCTATCACAGAATACTTCCTCATTGTCTCTGAAAGTGATCGTAATCAATATTAATTTGAAATTCACTACCCATGTGCATAAGTCTACTTTGTATAAGGAAACTTTGTCTTGACAACGATAATTTTCCAGTGAAACACGATTATTACGTGTAACGTTAATTATGTATCGATGTAATGTAATTGAGGTCGGAAAGTTTCGTGCATTACCCGTAGACGGAAACGGGTAAAAAGTTCCGCGGGTGTTACACAGATGGCGCTCGCAGCGCGGGGAATTCAAATCCACGCCAAGTGACGCGGGCGGGAAATTAAAAGGAACATTCTTATTCCTCACCGCGAACGACTCGATCCAGATATTCCATCCCGTGAATTACATCGTAGGAAAACGATCCGTGTTTTTCTACAGTACTGTCGATCTCTTCTAGGAGTTTCTCCTGGATTTTGGGATTCCTTGCCAGTTCGTACAAGGCGAAGTTCACGATTCTGGAGGAGGCCTCGAAGCCCGCGAGAAGCAATACGTAAGCCTGGGCAGCGACGACCAGTAGTGTAATCGCTAGAATGATCAATAATTAACGTATATAAACGATATACAAATTGCCGAAAATAGATGTCAATGGCCTACCATTTTCAGAGCCCTCGACCTTACTTCCATCGGTCTCCACTTCTTCGTCGATTATGCCGATAAGTTGTTGCATTAAATCTGGCCGGACCTGAAGTATCAACATAGATGTTTAACAAGGACAATCGTCCGCAATTGTATAGATAACAAATAACTCAAATGCAATTTATTTATCTTATAAGCGGCTGTGCTTTTGGCTTGGTAAAGTTGATGTCAAAGGCACTGCTCATCAATATCTCGGTATCTCATTCAAATGTTTCTTTACAGTTAATTACTATTCTCATTTATCTTTGTGTTTTAGTATAGGCACAATTTTCCCGAAAGAATAATTAATAATAATTAGTAGTATATGATAATTCTCTTTAACTTACTTATTTCTATCTATTTTAGTGCGAATAGCGAGCACCTTCCGATTTTCAACCATTCTTACTTACTTAACTTACTTTATATACAATTTATTTCTTTTTCTTACCACGTTGTGCTCCTTTCTGTATTGTATGGCATTTTTTATTATGGCTATCATATATGCCTCTACACCAATAGGATTCATACGAAAATTGAACAGCCTGAAGAACCACAAGAAGTGCTGCCTGATGAATCTCAATACAGTGAGGTAGGTCGAGGGTCTGGTAAATTTATTGCACAGTTTTCGGATTTCCGGCACCTCATTCTGTAAAGCGTTCATCTCGAGTCCGAATAAACAGGTGCCGGCAATTTCTGTCATAAATTTGGCGACGAGGCTACTGATCTCCACATCCTCTTCTTTGTCTACTACATGATTTTCAACGTAAGTCTGGAAAAGCACATTTGATTGAAGAAAACCGGAAAAAGTCGCTATAACAAATGAGGGGATGAAATTAAATAAATATCGCACGAAATTAAATAAATATCACACCTCAAAGAATACAGCCCTCTAAGGAAACATTTCCTCCAACTTTTCATTCTATATTGAATTGTATTCCCTTCGATTAAAACGCATTTCACAACTTACTAGCCCCCTTAAGTAGCGATCAGAGGTTTTGATATTAATATTTTGTTTACCTGAAATCTTTTACCCGCGTCCATAATTAACGTGTTCATGTTTCGGAGCTTGGCTGAGGTGAAAGCTGGAGAAATCTTTGTTCGAAGTAATTTCCATTTTGGTCCTGACAAGTTAACTAAATTCGCAGTGAAGGGATCACTGTCGTCGTTGGTAAAGATTCCACGACCTGAAGATATCAAGATAGTAGATTATATGAATACGGACATAAAAAAGTGCAAGACAAGTTACTTTGGAAATTTGGGAAGTCCTTAATCAGCAAGGTCCTCAGGAGGGCAGGGTCCCGCAGGATAAGGGCGGGTTTCATGAATTGGAAGAATCCAACGTAACGATGTCCACTGAACTTTTGATAAATTTCTTGGATGTCTTCGCCTATGGTTTTCTTCAACAGAATGGAGTTTCTCTGGTTACCGAAGAAAAGCTCCGGCTTTGGAAAAGGCACCCCTCGATCTTTCCAATAATTGTGGTTCATGGTCAGATATCGATAGATCAGGGTTAAAGTCACCATCAGCAGCGCCAACAAAGTGAGCATGATGTCAGCTTCTTGGGATTTTAATCTGAGGAGATAGTCGATATGAAATTTCCGGGAAACTGCATTTTTATCAGACATGTTAGGAAAGGATGAAGAGAAAATTATGAAACGCATCAGAAGAAGAGGATTAAGGAGATATGAAAGTGGCATCCGAAAGCTCGATCGTTCATAAAACTTTTCTACGAACTGGGTGTCTCAAATCGTTTCATACTTTAAAACATGAATATGGAGACCCTAAGTTAGGTCCTGAAACTCGCGAAATTTCATTTTTTATAAACTGTTTTTAAAATACCTATAAACAAATTTGAAAATAATTGAAATTTCATGAGTTTCAGGACCTTCCTTATAGTCTCCCTATTCACGTAGTAAAGTTTCTAGAACTATTCGGTAAACCGAGTAGGGAGAAAAGTTTGATAAAGAAAACCTCTCCGACGCCACTTTCACATTACCTTAAGGAGGATGAAAATTAAGATGAAATTACTCACCGGAAGAGAAATCGATCAAGAAGAAAGGGTTGAGACTCTTTATGGGCTGTTTAATATGAACTTCCTACACGACAAATAGAAAGGGAATTATTGGAAGAATAAAAGAGATATAAATTAAGAAGACGATTAAGATAAAATACACACCGGATGTGAGTAAAGAAAATTAAGGGACTGCTGGATTCTTCCGGAAATGTTCAAGGACTGAAGAGTCCTGCACCTCAAAGTGTCCTTTCAGAACTGAGGAAATCTGAATTCTGGTCTTTAAGTATAGATCTCGGTTGCATTCAGTGCGCAAAGTTTGTTACAACGGGAGGAACCAGTTTTTCATGTTCTTCCGAATACGATTAACAAAAAGACGAAAAGTTGTGCATTGAACGAGTGAAAGTTTTACAGAGAGTCTGCTGAAGGCATTACCGGGTGCTTCGAAGATATGGCAAGGATATTTTTAAAGATAGTCGACAATCGGCGAGACTTTTTCATCAAGTACGGATGAAAGAAGACTGTATCAAGATTTGAGTTAAATACTTAATCAAGGATTACTTAACGCGTGATTAGAGTTAATCAAGGCATTACCGGGTGCTTCGAAGTTTTGGCAAGGATATTTTTAAAGATAGTCGACAATCGGCGAGACTTTTTCATCAAGTACGGATGGAAGAAGACTGTATCAAGATTTGAGTTAAATACTTAATCAAGGATTATTTAACGCGTGATTAGAGTTAATCATTCGACTTCGGATGGTTACCAATCAATGGACGTTAATCTTCGATTAGCATAATTTTTCTCGGTGCGACATGAATTGCAGTAATTTTGTATTAACTTGCCATCGTTGAGGAATTTCGCACTAATCATGATTGGTGTAATCAGCTCTAAGTGACGCACATTAACGCTTAGATTTTTCTTTCAGAATTTGTTAAAAAATCTCGCGATACTTGGGAATGATTTGTCATGGTTACAAGTCTGATTTTCATCGGTTTACACGTACTTGCAGTAACTCAATTATCGATGTAAAATGTAAATCTGTTCGCGACGTCTTCAGGTCGCTCACCAAGGTACATTTTAACCCTTTGAACACGGAGCCATTTCGACATATGGGCGAAATTCGTCTGACCGTGCAGGCAATATTGGACCAAATGTCGGACGCCTTTAGGCGCTCTTAGTAGCTAAAGGGTTAAAGCTAGGCAAATTAATTAAAATTAAAATGCAAAGAATCTAATCTCTTCTCGATATTTTCGGTTCAGTGATTCAGAGATGACATAATGATAGACTCATTACAACTATTTAGTAAACACGTGGCAATTGCAATTCATTTGTATACGGAAACTTTATAACTTCATTTCGGCGACCTCGAGATAACATAATGATAGAGACATTACATTTTAGTATAGTATAGTAATATAGTATAGTATAGTAATCTCATGATAATTACAATTCGTACTCAACATGGTGAAAGTTCATTTTCGATGTAATGTCTTCAATCTCGTTTCGATGTTTCCATTTCAGTGACTTGAGAACCACATTTTTTTCTCGATTTGTTTAATTCGGTGATACAGGGATGACATAATAAAAGCCATTACAATTATTTACTACATAGATGATAATTATAATTCATTCCCGCACAGAAAATCGCTCCTTCTCGAGGAACCAAAAAAAATTTGGTTCATTGAACAAAACCGATTTACTGCATTTGGTTCAATTCAATCACTCGAAATATTTTTCTGCGCGTATAATTATCATTATCATTTAGTAAACACATGACAATTACAATTCATTAGTACGCAGAAAGCCTCAGTGACTTCATTTCGGTGACCCCGGGATAACATAATGAGAAAGTCATTACACCTATTTAATAATATTAAATATAGTAATTAGATAAGTCATAGTAATTACATGCACTCGCAAGCAGGCAGTTTCTCTTCGGTGCAAAGTACCTAATCTTACTTCGCCGTAATCAGTTCGACGACCTGGGAACCTCACAATACCGAGAGTGATTAAAATAATTTGGTAATATTAATTCTATTAATTACAATTACGCCCTCATAAGCAGAAAGTTACTCTCCGGTAAAAATGACCTAATCTTGTCTCGTCGTACTCAGTTCGGAGACCTGGGAACCTCATTATAGCGAGTCATTACAATTACTCAGCGCGTAGCCCGTAATCGAAGGACCCCTGGATGACTTAACAGAATCATGGACCTGCGATTACGCTTATCAAAACAGAGGGATCTTCCAAGTACAACTTTCCACATGGAGGAGGAAATCGTTCAGACGATATCGAATTCCGTAGACAGCAATGACTGGTCGAAATGATTGGTAAACACGGTTCAAGGTTCTCAATATACCTATTACTACCGTACATGACAAATTCATCAGTATTATATACTTATCAATATTATTTACCATTAGCAAAATAATATTTATCGCTATAACAAACTCCAGCGATGGAACGCGTCCACAGAAACCTCAATAAGAGTACAAAAGAAATTCGTTTAAATAACGATATAACATTTTCTTCTCAACAAGATAATTGTTCCTTGCAATTGCGTATGATTCAGGCAACAATATAAATGTTTGTTTCAGTCAACTATTTTTTTTTTTCTTTTTTTTCAAGGTGGAAGATCACGTATACTCGGTTATGGCTGGTCATTGCCTAGCTCCTAGGTTTGAAGAAACCTCTATGAAAAAGTTTTCCAGTTTTTCGAGGGGATCCGCTATTGATATCGACTTATCAGGGCCGATCGGTGATACCGAACGGGCCCTACATTATATATACAAGTGCTAGTGAAACCGAAGAGACAGTCGAAATGGACGCGTCCAGTGTGCTGGTTTGGTGCTTCTTGTTGGTGTCATGGAAAGCCTCTATGGGGTCCACCTGGGAATTGAGGGGCCCAAAGGGGCTAGAACTGCAAAGGGCCTTATCAGCCCTTCAACCACAGAATTTACTAGACCAGCACCTAGATCACGTCGATGTTAAAGCATCGGGAAGGGCCACTTGCAACTATCAGTTATACCTTTACTGGAAGGGACTTCTTTACCGCGAGCCATGGGCAATGAAAAGTACGTTTCACCATAAGTACCCTGCAAAAAAAAATATATAATAATTT